>NC_045786.1:48325449-49557951 GCF_009873245.2 Balaenoptera musculus | reverse complement strand
ACATATTCCACCCAAGATAAGTCTGCCACATTTTACTCACATTTTATTGGCAGCCCTAGAACTTAAAAAGGCTTTGCCAGTACCCTGGGCAGTGCCTGGAACCCAGTTAAGGCTCAGCCACAGTTCCTCCCCAGGGTTGGGGGCCAAGATGAGGCAGCTGGTGCATGGCCTCGGGTCATAACTTCTTTGCCTTTTGGGTGTGTTTCCTGTGGTGTCTGGAGGCATTCAGTCATCTGCAGCTGCCAGAGTAGCGGGCAAAGTGGGGTGTGCTGTGCACTGTGACAGTTTCTTCTACTGTAATTCATTCTTCAAAGAATTGAGCTGTTATTTTTCCTACCAATGCTTACAGTCTGTTCAAAGCTACAGATCTCCCTTTTACACTTTAAAATAAAATGCCGTCAAAAACTAATAAATCCCCCTCTCAGCCTTTAAGGCCTATTTGACACTTACTTTAAAATATTTATTTTTTAATACTGCGTATACCCTCTCTGTACCAGAATGGATTTGAGGATGCTTAAACTATCAACATGTAATCAGAGCACTTTCTTAGAAAAACATTTTTTTTAAGTACTGGATGATTCCTAGACATTTTAAGAAAGGTGTTTGGTTCAGAAATTGCTATTTGAATAAAATGTCAGGGGGAACTAAACATACAGTTAACCTACAACCCAGAAGTTACACTCCTGAACATTTATCACAGAGAAATGAAAACTTAGGTTCCCACAAAAACAGGTACACAGTTATTTGTAGCAGCTTCATTTGTAACAGCCAAAAACTGGAAACAGCACAGATGCTCCACAATAGGTAAACAGCTAAGCAAACCGTGATCCGTCACACCATGGAATATCAATCAACAGTATAAAGAAACAAACCATTCAAACACACACAACATGGATGGATCTCAAGGACATTATGCTGTGTGAAAAAAGCCAATCTCACAAGGTCACACACCATATGATTGCATTTATATAACATTCTCAAAATAACAACATAATAGAGATGGAGAAGAGATCAGTGGTTGCCATGAGTTAGAGATGTGGGGGCAGGGTGACGGTACAGGTAGCACAAGGGAGATGTTTGTGGTGATGGGCTAGCTGGTTGTGGTGATTACACAGGTGATAAGATGCCATGGAAGTATATGCAGGCATTGTACCTGTGTTAGTTTCTTGGTGTTGATATTGCATTATCATTATGTAAGATGGAACCATTGGGGGAACCAGGTGAAGGGTACGCAGAACATTTCTGTACTATTTTTGCAACTTTCTGTGTGTCTATAATTATTTCAAAATAAAAAGTTTTTAAAAAGGGAGGTGGGGCATTATCTGGTTTGTAGGTAAATTAGAAGCAATAAAAGACCAACAAAGAGTACTGAAGAAAAGCTGCTACCTACTCTAGAAGTGAGCATGTTGAGTCTGATGTTAGAGAAGGGAGAAACCTCCGTTGCTATGGTTGGCCCAGTTCCTTTGGAAACCTTGCCTCCTGTTCTCCCAACATGAAATAAGAAAACAGTAGGGAAATTTTATTTATCTATAAGCTTTTAAACAAAACCCTTCATCTTTGCCTTAAATATGCAGTAAGGTTCGGGGTGGGGGGGGTACTTAATGCTAAGAGCTATAACTTACACTGTTTTCATGACTGTTTTTCACTTCATGAAGTTTGAACGATCATTCAAGAACCATCATGTAAATAAAGTGGCTCTCCAATTCACTGTCCTATTACACACACATCCCATAATGTTGTATCATTTATTTGTTTGGAAATTGACCCAACTTTCTGTGGTTCAGCAGCTGGATTAGTGTTTTGTCCACTGTTTCCTAAATAAGGGTAGGTAAGCAGGAAAAGTGCCAGTGTCACTCACTGGTCCCTGACTGTTGGTGGTTTGTGGCATGTTCAAGATTGCCACGTGAAATAGGAGCTCATTACAAAGTAATGGAAGTTCCTTGTTTTTATTGTGTATGCAACGAAAACAACATTTGGATCAATTTACAAGTTTCTGCCAAATACTGTCCAGAAATTATTTCAGTTGTGCTTTAGCAAGAAAAGAATGGATCTGTGCTATGTAGCACATGCCTTTTGGAATCCCTCATTGGACTTTGCTGGACCGCTGGCTGAAGGAGTTAGATTCCCGTTAGTGGCAGAGACTCTGCCGTCCCTTTGCTGTCCCTGTCCACTCTCCCCATGGCTCCTCCAGGGTGTGCCAGCAGGGGCCACAACATCAGAGAACACTTCTGTTCTTCTTGGGAGCCCCTGGTGCTTTCTTTCTGCAAGGCTGTTTCTCCCACATGGGACCAGCTGGCTCACCAGTCCCAGCCTATGATACACACATGCCTCAAGGGTGTATCATGTGTTTTGTCTGGAAACAGGCAGCACGCTTTTCCTTTGTAGGCAGTTTCTCCTTTCGGTTGCAATTTGAGTGGCTTATCCTGGGTAGGCTTGGGGATGAGAAACAGTGTGACCACTTGAATGCTTCCACCAGTTGCTTTTTGTAATGTGGACTGTAAAGACACCTAGAATAAAAGCATATCTTTACGATTTTTTTTAATGCAAAAGACAGACTCAACTCTCTGTGTTTTGGGTTGGTTTATTTTCAACAGCATGTACTGCATTCCTTGCGAAGGCCCTTGTCCCAAAGTGTGTGAGGAAGAAAAGAAGACAAAGACCATTGATTCTGTCACTTCTGCTCAGATGCTCCAAGGATGCACCATCTTCAAGGGCAATCTACTCATTAATATCCGACGCGGCAGTAAGTATTCCATCTCCCTGGAAGAGAGGGCCAGATCTCTTGGTTTTCTTTTGTTGATGCTTTTCCTACTCATCCATGACTCACAACTAAAATATGGGCCTAGAAAAACAACATGGTGCGTAAGCCTCATGCTCAATGCCCCTCCTTTGAGTTTCCCTCAGAGATAAAAAACAGATTGAAAGGCCGTCTGATTTTTAGCCATTGGCACAGAATTTATTTCTTCAGAGGGTCATCCCTCATCTTTCTTAAGTCGCATCTTACGCAGGATACACACATCCCAACACGTACAAACCCCAGAAGAGACCGATGGATCAAAGGTATGACTCAGCAGTCTCTAGCCGGAGCCAAGTCCGCAGAGCTTTAAGTCCAAAGAGTCTTGGTTACTTGGATATATTGAAGATACTGAGCCAGGGAAGAGTTTAATGATATCACTTTAAAATTTTATTAAGTCCAAAAGTGGCTGATCTCCAAATTTATTTCTGAGAACCAAAAGAGATAAAAGTATATGTATGTCATCATGCATTTAAAGCTTCCATCTCACCCTCTACAGGATCCCCATTATTTGCAGTAGATGGCGTTCCTGGTAATTGCATTTGTGTGAAGCATTTCCTGTTGACTTATTTGGTGATACTTTCAGTTCTGATCTGTAATTGACAAGGGCTTCTAGTAACGGTGCCTTAAATTCTTCACCACTGGAACCACTTGGTGAAGGTACTGATAATTTTGTAAGCTAGGAGAAATATAATAAGAAGGAGTTGAGGTTGAAAGGAATTTTTTTCTAATTCCTTTTGTGAAGAAGTTTTTTTCTTTTTTTTTATAGTTTGAGGGGCAAAAATGACTTATTTATTCTGTGCATTTACTTTTCCTTAATACCGTTTGTACAATGAGTGAGCTCTATTCTTATGGTTTAGAGATGGCAGCAACAAGTTTTCTGCTTAGTTCTTTTGAATTTTTGGATAGCCCTTGATTTTCACAACACCTTTCACTCCTCTACAACAAGAGATAACTTTGTTTCCACACAGCTAGAATTTTCTTACTTTCATGGTATTCTGAAGTTTTATTCTTTTTGCACTTACTAGATTTCTTAATTTTTAAAAGAGATTTCCTCATTCCCTAGAACATATCCTTTAAATGGCTCACCCTTCTTTTTTTCTTATATTCCTATCCTCAAGATAAAAATTTAATCCATGAATTAAATCCATGGAGAAGTATAATTTGAGGAGGAATTGGTACATATTTGCGCGTGACGATGCAATGTGCCTTCCGGTTTATAGCCACCACAGGAGATCGGTTACACATCTCATTGGAAAGGTCCTTCCTCAGCCTTGACTAGAAGGCATCAGTCCTGCCCCACGTTTATTTATTGATTTATTTTTAAATAAATCTTTCAGATTTTGACTGTGAGGATTTATTTTAATTTTATTTTTTATTTATTTTATTTATTTATTTATTTATTGGCTGCATTGGGTCTTTGTTGTGGTGTGCAGGCTTCTCTCATTGCAGTGGCTTCTCGTTGCGGAGCGCGGGCTCTAGGCGCATGGACTTCAGTAGTCATGGCATGCAGCCTCAGTAGTTGTGGCTCGCGGGCTCTAGAGTGCAGGCTCAGTAGTTGTGGTGCACAGGCTTAGTTGCTCTGTGGCACGTGGGATCTTCCCGGACCAGGGCTTGAACCCGTGTCCCCTGCATTGGCAGGCGGATTCTTAACCACTGCACCACCAGGGAAGTCCCCCGCCCCACATTTAAAATTCAGGATCTTTTCCTTGAAACGTCAACTGCAGGCAACCGCTAGTCTTTACAACTTGAATTTCTCCTTCATTTCTCTTGGAAAACCATCAAGCTGTACATAAATGTAGGGTGTTACCCTGGAGGACAGTACACTTATTCTTTGATGTTTATCAATTGAAAGCAAAATAGAACCTTTTATCAACTAAGCCTTCACAAATCATACACAGTAAAATTCTGTTAGTTGAACCATACCCAATTCATTATGGTATGTGTTATAATTTTGGCATAAGTTGAACTGAAGTTTATGTTTTTTATTTACTATGAGAATAAAATAGGCTACAAAATTAAAGGACATACACCTTTATACATCTTGTCATTTTTACACATCTATTAGCAACGATGTTCCCAACTATTTTATATCTGTGAGGATTATGAATGTGCATTACAGAAAACGTAGAAGCATAGAAATGAATTTTTAAAAATTACCTGCCGATAACCATTGTTAACGTTTTGGTGCATTTTCTTCCAGTCTTAGTAAGATGGAAGCTTTAAATATAGATCCCTGTATCTTAGGAACTAGAAATGCGGCAAAGGCAGTTCCTAATGAGACTGAGGAAATGTTGTTTATTTAGTCATGCCCTTGTACTTTGGAGGCAGCACTGTCTGTTGACAGAGCATATTAAAGAAGTTCCCTAGATGTGCCCGCCTTAGCTAATTGGCAGTCTGGTGTTTATGATATTACATTCTGTTTATCAGCCTGGGAGCTGCAGTACCCAGCCTTCTAGAAACTCCCCTTCCCTGGCCTTGGGGGCCCCATCCCAGGCGAGGGTGTTGAAAGCCAAGCTTAGGGAAACGCATTTTTGACAAGGGACAAGGGTCCTGTGAAGCCCGAGCACCTCAGTGGCACCGTGAAAACAAGACCCGCACTGAATTGCTCTCCACACGTGTTTGCGAGAAACCAAGTGTGTCCGCCCCGCTCACGCTTAGTGAATGCTCAGTAACATGGTCCCCCTTACCGTAGACAACATCGCTTCGGAACTGGAGAACTTCATGGGACTCATCGAGGTCGTGACGGGCTACGTGAAGATCCGCCACTCCCATGCCTTGGTCTCCTTGTCCTTCCTGAAGAACCTTCGCCAGATCCTTGGAGAGGAGCAGCTAGAGGGGTAAGTGCTCCAAATTTCACGAGCTGACATTCTCCCACCACAGAGTAAGCAACCTGCATTTTAAAGTTCTGTGTTTCTAAGGGAAGAGCCCTTTCTCATTAAAAAGAAGAAGTGAAAATGACAGCAGTGTGGGCGCCCTGAGTGAGGACCCACCTCCTCACATGGGGTCTCGTGTAGTCACAATTCTCCGTCCTCAGGACTGGGTTGTGACCCATCCAGGGTTACGTGTCTGACTGTGGCCAGCAAAGCAGCAGATGGGGCTGCAGTAGGGGCTCTTTCTGCACAAAGCACTGGGAGTGGGTCTAAAGTGCTTACCTCTCCATGAAATCATCATTTATGGGTCCCTTATCTGCCTCAGGGTGCTGTAGTCCACTATGTAAGAGCCATTCCATCTTTTCAGATGTATCAGAACATCAGAGATTTGGAGGCATATGAACAGTTCATTTTGTTACAAAGAAATCTTGATTCATAGAATTGTTTCTATTGATCAGCTTGTAGGATTTGTGCTACTGATAGAATTTTTGCCTTCTGCAGAGACGTGCTTTGTGGTAAGGGTTTTAAACTAGCAGAGGCCTTTCACCAGAGGAGGAGTAAAAGCGGGTGCTTCCTGCACGCACAATTTCTCTCCAGCACTTAGCCCAGGTGTTCCTTTGCATACATGCTTCTCTTCACCGACCCCCCCTTTAAATACAGCTCTTGCCTGGCTTTAAGCTAATGCTTTGAAATAAAAGGAGACATCCATAAATGAGTTAATTCCTTCTAAAGAGAATTTGGGGAAATAATTTAGGAAAGCAAGAGGTGGGAAGGTCATGAGAAAGGTTGTCCTTGCTGATTTATGTGCCCTGACTGGATAAAGTTACCGCATAAGGGTTTCCTTACAGCCTTCCTGCTTTTTCTCAGACACACTCTTGGTCAGTCTTAAATTCTTAAAATTCCATCATCTGATATAGCTAAAGAGAGAGGGCAGCTCTTCATTCCATCCTTGAAAAGCACACTGTCCTCCCCGCTGGGAACACTGATTCTTTAGAAAAATGTCTTCCTTTTGGCGAATCCAAGGAGGCTGCCACTGTGCCCAGGCCAAGTGTCCCAGGTCACCGACATGGCAAGCCGAGGCTCTGCCAATTTGAGGTGATGGGGTTACTGTTGGTTGTATTAAATTTTAAAATGAATTTTAGCACAGTTCTTTTATTTTTTTTCCTCCAAGTAGGTTTGTGTTTCTGGAAACCCTGGTGTTGGTAAGCACTTTTGCTTTGGTGTATTGGTACCTGCAAGTTTTCCTGCTGCTTGAGGATACACATTCTTTTTTTTTTTTTTCCAGGCTGAGCAAGTGATATACATAGAGGGGAAAGCTAACAGGAGAGTTTAATTAATTGTTATTAGGAATTATTACATGATGTGATTACCTTTCAGTTGTGTGTTAACTAAAAGTGTTATGCACTTGAGTGTAGCTGAAAATTAAAGTGTGATTTTTATTTGCAAGAATATTTATGATGTATTTCTCATTATCTGAATCATGTGTAAAACCCAAAGTCCCAGTGGGGTCTTCTTACAGATGTATGTCATTGCTTAGGTGTTTGGGCCACTTCCAAGCTCAGCTAAGCTTCAGGCCCCTGCCCTGCTGATAGTACTTTAGATGTCAGGGAAGGGCAATGGTGAACCTTTTGCTGGTTAGTAGCCCTTGTAGCTCTGAGGATGCTGGGCTTCTAGCCTTGGATTCCTGCCTGCCATTGTTTGGAGGCTCTCTCTTTAGATAGAGCTTGAGAACCTTGCCTCTCTTGATGGGAGCTGTGTTCTCTCAGCTGCCTTCCTCACCCATGACCAAAAATGTATGGGCCATCCTTGCTGTGATGAATACCCTTTCTGGCTTTGTATCAGGTGTGACCAGTAGCAACAACTCAATTCTGTATTCCTCAGATTTAGGAAGAGGGTTAGGTCCAGCCCCTTTGCCTACTCCTCTCACTCCTGTAAGAAGGGAAGAGTCACACAGATACAGAGAACAAACTAGTGGTTACCAGTGGGGAGAGGGAAGGAGGGAGGGGCAATTTAGGAGTAGGGGATTAAGAGGTACAAACTATTACATATAAAATAAATAAGCTACAAGGATATATTGTACAACACAGGGAACATAGCCGATATTTTATAACTATAAATGGAATATAACCTTTAAAAATTGTGAATCACTATGTGTACACATGAAACATATAATATTGTACGTCAACTATACTTCAATAAAAATAAATAAATTTTTTAAAAGAATGCAAAATGAGCTATAAAAAGAGACAGTCTTCTGCTCAAACCTGAAAAAAAAAAGAAAAAAAAGGGAAGAGTGAGAGGGAGGAAGAGAAGAAAGGTAGATGATAAATAGATAAATGCCAGCAGTGCCGAGCAGAACTTGCAGAGTGCTACAGGGAAAGAAAAGACACATGCCATGGGCATGAAAAAAGAGTCAGGTATCTGATTAAGAAGATCAGACAGGGGACTTCCCTGGCAGTCCAGTGGTTAAGACTTTGCCTTCCAATGCAGGGGGCGCGGCTTCAATCCCTTGTGAGGGAGCCAAGATCCCACATGCCTCCTGGCCAAGAAACCAAAACATAAAACAGAAGCAATATTGTAACAGATTCAATAAAGACTTTAAAAATGGTCCACATCAAAAAAAACCTTAAAAAAAAACAAAACAAAAACAAAAGAAGAAGAAAATCAGACAGGCTTCTGAGAAGAGGTGGCTTTTGAGATGGGCCTTGGAGGGTTTCCAGAAACAGCAAGCAGAGGGTAAAGAAAGGCATTTCAGGACAGGGCAGCAGCAGCAAAGGCAACGAGTCGAGGCATCCTGGGACCTGTTTGGCAAATAATACTGGAGAGGTAGGTGGTATTAGAATTACGTAAGCTGTTATGCACCCAGGTGTGGAGGTTATAATTTGGATAGGCAGTGGAACCTTTTCAGGGCTTTTGTGTTACCGGAGTGTCAGTAGAACATTTCACTTGAGTGTGCTTTTGGTGTAAGCCAAGATGACCTTTACCCCACGGGTTCCCACACTTTGCTATACGTTAGAATCATCTGGGGGCTTTTAAGACATCCTGATGCCCAAGTTGCACTCTGTCCCAATTCAGTCAAAATGTTTGGGGGTGGGATCCAAGCATATTGCTTTTCAAAAGATTCCCAGGTAATTTCAATGTGCAGCAAAGATTGGAAACCACTGTTTTACCCCTTTATTCCTTCTTCTCAGAAGCATATCCCCAAAGCCCTTTGATTTTTTTGCCTAAATATTTTCTTGTCACACTGTTCCTTAAAGTATGATTTTTCTTGTACCTCTCATAACCAATGAGAATATAAGTAAGTGATTCCATTTGGTTCAGTGGGAAGAAAGTTTTGTAGCCTTTTGTTTTGATGAAGAACAGACAAATTTGTAGTACAGAGATCCTTTGTATGTGTCACCCTTAGCTTTCCAAACTGGAACTGAGACCCATCTCCAAATGTCTCCTGAGTAGCCCAGACCACGGAGTCAAGTCCAGAGTATGAAATTCAAGAACGTTACCTGGAGTAGACCTCTTAGTCCTCACTCAGAGTGAGCTGATTCTGGAATTTGATGTCCAGGCTGGTGACAGACATAGGCAAAATCACATCGGAACAGACAGCAGGGCTGCTGGTCTCTGGAGAAAGGGGCCGGACAACATAGGCAGTCTTCAGTTTGTCCAGAAGAATTCGGATGGCCAAGGCTTCCTTGAGGACATTACTCTGTGTAAGGTGATGTGTTTCTGGAGTAATAACCTTAGACATTAAGAAGATCAAGGTTGTGCTATTTTGGAAGGAAATGGATTTTGGAATACACATGTACAAGATTCCTATGAAATGGCTAATTTTTAAGCCCTTGAATAAGAAAGAGAATATTTCTGTTCTCTGAAAAAATTCCCTTATTTGAACAACCGTATTTTGTGATACATCAGATAAATGAATTAAAATTTCAGATTTGTTGGTGCCATCAAGGATTGTTGCCCTGAAAAGAATAAGAGTAGATGGAGGTGGTGGGTTATAAGAATTGGAATTCTTGGATGCAGTTAGGCTTCTCTGCTCATGTTCCCGCCACTTGACTTTGCAACACTTTGTGCTTTATTCTGCCTTCTTGCAACTCTAAGATTAGGTTGCAACATGGCTGTACTTTAACACTTCTTCCAGACTTCCAAAAAATATACACTCAGACACGTGACTCAGCAGTTCCAGGCTCTACCCCAGTATCTACCCAAGAGAAATGAAAACATGTCCACACAAGACTTGTATGTGATTGCTCATAGCAGTGTTATTCATGATACCAACCCCCCCCACCACCAAAATACCCCACTGGAAACAATCCAAATGTCCATCAGCAGATAAATGGATAAATAAAATGTGGCACAATTACTGCCCAACAATAATGTAACAACATGAGTGAACCTCAGAAACATTAGGCTAAGTGAAAAAAAGCCAGACACAAAAGGCTACACATTTTGTGATTCCATTAATATGTGCTTTGTAGAAAAGGCAAAACTATGGAGGCAGAAAGCAGATCAGTAAAGAGCTGGGGATGGAATTGGAGATTGACCACCATCGGGAATGAAGAACTTCGGCGTGACGGAAATGTTCTGAAGCTGCATCGTGGTGATGGTTGGACACCTGTATGAATTTACTGAAGCTTCTGGAACTGTACACTTATAATGAGTGAATTTTTTTGGTAGATAAATTATACCTCAGTAAAGCTGTTTTTAAAACCCTCAAAGAGGAAACATTTTCGCAGTATCTGTTTGGTGCCTAGTGCCACTTGAATATAAATTCCCACCCTTGCTGAACCTCCGAGGCTGGTGTAAATATTGAACTTTGGGGGAGATTGGACGTGGTATAAAGCAATCCGTTGCAGACAGGTTGGAGGCAGCATATGTGAAAAGACCAAATCCTGCATCAGTTGCAGATGGCTCGGCTGCTGGAGACAAGTCCCCATGTGCTGGGTTCTGATGCCCCCGAGGGACCGCCCGAAAGAGGCCATGGTTTTTTCTCTGAGAAATGAAAGGGACTAATGATTTTTTTTTTTTTTCCAATTTGTCAGCAAAGTTTGGAAAGGGGGGAATATCCCTTTCTGCCCCCATGCGCTGGAGACCCCACCCTCAGCCCCATCTGTACCAGGTGGGGAGAAGCCAAAGAAATACCTTGCCTAGAGTTATTGCTTAGTGAGAGTGGAGATGACGCTCCACCCCGATCTTTGGATTCCCACGTGCAGTGGTCCGAGCCCTGGACCCGGGGCTGTCTTCTAAGTACCACTCGAATCCCCAGCACTTTGCCTTCCTTTGCTTCCCCATCCTTCCTGCCCTTCATTCGAGCAGGCGGGGAGGTGGTGGTGTTGACAACTCAGAAGTAGGACAGCCCTGAGACTGGAGCCATAAATAAAACAGTTAGGTGTATAGTATGTGCTGGGCGTTTAGAATATTGATGTAGATAATATATAGATGTCCTCAAGGAGATAACCTCCCACATTGGTCTACATTTTGGCAGATGGGGCCCACCCAAGCATAGAAACAAACATTTTTTGCAACCTTGAAGAGAGCTGGGGCCAGGATACCAATATAGATAAAACCCAGGCACCACGGAGCCTGTGTAAGGGACAGAAGAATAAACAGATCATTTTTTTAAATATGTTTTGAATGTAAAGGCAGTCAGCTTAGAAGCAATAAGGAAATCACATTTACAGAATAATTGACTTAAAGAGGCATTTCCTTTAGGAAACAATAAAATCTAAGTGTGTGTATATGTGTGTGTTGAAGATATGCAGACAAGTTTCTGCCTTTTACCGTCTCTTAATCCTCACCTGATCATGGAAGGAATGTGTGGGCAGCCGGGCCTCCAGCTGGGGTTGGGAAAACAAGAGCAGTATTGACAGGCAGCTCGTGAATGGCTTATCATTGTGATGAGGGTTTCACTTTTATTCTTCTGTCGCTTACACAAGCTCCATAATGCCCGGGTTTTATTGATATCGGTATCCTGGCTCCAGGCCTTCTCAGTGTTGTAAAAAAATGTTTATGTTTACTGTAAAAAGATAATCTTGCTTTTCAAAGTGATTAGTCACATACACAGAATTTCAGTGTGCCTGCCATTCATTTGTCAAATTCCTGATTTATAATTCATGCTCCCTCCCCTGGGGAGAAGCATGTTTTGTTCAGAAGGTATTTTCGGTGCGGTTATGTTCTCTGCTAGTGAAATTAGTTTACTAAAATAAAAGCCTCGTCCTAGGTTGAGTCAGCAACTTGACCTGGGTAATTGGCCTTTACTCCCGGCCCAGAGCTTTCTGCACCAACAAGGAGATTTTGTCCCGTGTGGCCTACTTGGGAACCTGGGAGCAGCCAGACTCACGGGGTTCGTGTTGATGCCGCAGAGTGTCCTTCAGAGCTGGGAGTATTCTGAGGGCAAGAGTGGCCTATGATAGGAGGCATCTGCCTCCACCTGTGAACCCCTCCTCCGGTTGTATAACTCTGCGGACACCCCTTCTTCCGGCAGCATCACCTGCAGCCTGGCAGTGAGAGAGCAGATAGGGGGGGCACTGTGGACCCCACCTTCCACATCCCATGCCACCCTCCTCCTGCAAACATGGCCTTGTGGTACGTAGCCCAAGTCTAGATTCCTTTGGACAATGTCTTACATTCCTTTTCCAGCAGATGTTGGGGAGTGAGCTCTTGCTGAAAGGAAAGGATTTGTTGACTTGCCAGTTTTTGTCACCTTGTTTGGTGGCCGTGAATGTGTCGAGGCCTCAGATGGGTTTGTGAGGAGCCTGGCTTGGTTTCTGAGGTGCTGCCTCTGGACTCATTGGCTCATTGTGCCCCTGTGTGGGCAGGATCCCCACCCCCACCCCCAGCACCTGCGCGGACAGGACCCGGTGCTCGTGGAGGGGCTGGGCTTCAGGCTGGGGGAGCAGATCCCACCTCAGCTCAGTAACTCCTCCTGGGCCCTTAAAACCCACAGGGAGCTCATATGACACCGTTTGTGCCCCTTGTTGTCCAATAAATGAGTAAACGGAGCTACAGAAAGCACTGAGTGACCTGCCTGTGGCTGTACAGCTCATAAATGGCATTGCTAGTCCTGGACCCCTGTCTCTGACTGCCTCATGAATTCCCGGGGAAATGTACAGGTGGGCTTCACAGCACTGGAACCATAGCTTTTGCTTTGCTCTCAATGAGTGAGACTCAGGCTGTGGACTGACCGGCGGTAGAGTCCTGGTAGAAGTCCTGGTCCGGGTGTAAGTGAACCTCACTGGATGCACAGGGGTGCCCAGTGGACACCACCCGGGGCAGAGGAGGTCTCTGGGCTTCTGTCTGGGCTGTCCCGGTTCCGGGAAGAAGGTTGGGATCCTTTCTTCTCTACTATTTATGTGTTGGATCCCTGAGTGGGTCCTAGAAATAGCTCAAAATGTGGCACCAGTTCTTAGACTCAGTTTTGTAGAAGGTGCTTGAGTGAGCTCCAGAAGGAAACAGGCTGGGGAATAGGAGGGGGAGAAGGGTCTGAGGTCTGTGGGGAGCAGACCTGTCAGCACAGAGGACTCAGATGGCATCTGTGACCCTGCCTGCCTGGTTTACCAACGGACCCAGAACAGAAAGGACCTGCAAGGCTCTTTCTCCAGACCCCAAGCTGGAGCTGTCTGCTCTCTTGCCTCCCCGGGTATGGGTTTGTCTCTGGGTGGCCAGTGCTAGTGGTTGCTGGTGCTGGCTGTCCCCCCACCTCTCCTTCAGAAGCAGCTGGGTCTGCTGATTCTGTGTCCACCCACTGGGAGCAGGACCGATGTCTGACTTGGTCGGCTTTGGACCCCCAGCCCCTCGGTGGTGCCCAGCGTCTGTTAGACCAGTGCTTCTCCAAGTGTGGTCCCAGCATCACCTGGGCGCTGGTTAAAAATGCAGATTCTCAGCCTACCCAGACCTGCTAATGAGAAACTCCTGGGGTGGGGCCCAGCCCTCTGAAAATAAGCTTTGTGCACCCTAAACTTGTTGGACACTGAGTTGCTGTTGCCTGGATGGGTGGCCTGGGGGACTGCCCATTGGGGGCCATTTATCCTCCTCCACCTTCCCTGGGGACTTCGGCTGAGGCTTTTCAGGGTGGGGTGAATCTGGAGGAGGGAGCTGACCCAGGGTTGGTCCACCCCCGAGTCTGTCTCCCTGTCCCATTCGCTCTCCTACCCCGTCATATGCTGCTGACAGCACGGATGGGATGGGATTTACCCCCAAGGATAATGGCAGACTTTCTACAGCAAATTTGTAAGCTGTTCCGGTTGAGTAGCAGAGCATATCTGTTCTCCCATGGACTGATTTCAAGCTCATTGTACTACTCTGCTTCAGAGAAATAACCAGAGGCATTTCTAGGGAATGATTTGAGTAGCATCCTCCAGTGTGAGAAGCATTATTGTTGGTAATAGGGGTCATCAAATTAATTAGTGTTTTATCTATTTTGATATTGTCCTTGAATCATATTGTTGCTATTGTTAACAGTGACTATTCTTTCTTAGATACCGTTAATAACTACATCTCTTACCAGCAAAGGCAGTGTTTTCTGGAGCCTTGTGGCGAAGAGGCACAGCATGGGGTGTCTGGTGGCAAAGGGCAAGGGTGCTGATGCTGATTTCTGTGCTTCTAGGAATTACTCCTTCTACGTCCTCGACAACCAGAACTTGCAGCAGCTGTGGGACTGGGACCACCGCAACCTGACCATCAAAGCTGGGAAAATGTACTTTGCTTTCAATCCCAAATTGTGTGTCTCCGAGATTTACCGCATGGAGGAAGTGACAGGGACTAAAGGACGCCAGAGCAAAGGGGACATAAACACCAGGAACAACGGAGAGAGAGCCTCCTGTGAGTGGACCCTCCTCCTATCTACACAGCAGCTTCCGTTCGTGGCCCCCTCCTTGTTTCACATGAGGCCTCCTTAACGAGCACTTTGCTCACATGTGGATATCTTCAAAGGCAGTAGTGGGGCAGATTCATATTTGTAAATTTTCCATAGCATCTATTTGTGTGTGCTAAACATTTATAAATGTGTTCTCACTCAGATTTTAAAGAGGTGCTTACAGAATACACAGAGTCAAGCGTCTTTTATGCTCAGGCACACCATTGGATTATTTTCTAGGGGAGAGCTGGTCCTGTCCAGCCCTGGGAGGGAGCAAGCCCGGCCCTCCATCTGTGGAGTGGAGGGGAGGCCAGGGGCCCCCGTCCCTGACCTGGCCTCCTCCTGGTTCCTACCACAACATGAAAAGTGGAGGGAGCCTGCCTCCCTGGATTGTTACTGCTTTTTAAATTTAGAACAATGTAATTATAATCTTACACTGGTTATGAGACTTCTGCTTTAAGGTTTTGCCTCTGAGCAGAGTTTCTCACCTAACCCTGTATGTAAAACTGCTTTTAAAAATGGTGTGGTTCTGTGTGGCTGGATCAAGTTATAAAAATAGTCTCTCCACCATCGGCTTTTGATAAGGGACAGGTATTAGAAAAAAATAATCTACGTGATCCAGGGTGATTTGCACGTGCGCTCACAGGCGCAAGAGAATCTGCGAAACCGTCAGCATTGGACTTCGTTTTGCTGGCTCTGGATTTACCTGGTAGACACTCGAGTTGCTCAGGAAGAGTTTTTAGAGTCGAGAAACCAGACGCAGAGCTGAAGGGCCTTCTCCCTCACATGCCCCGCCCCAGCCCTCACCACATTCCCCATTCAGACCATAGCGGAAGCGGATGCAGCAGAGTGCTGTCAAAGTGTTTTTCTCCTTAGAGTCGACCAGTCTGACCTGTCAGATCATGAATACAGTAGCCATTTATTTTCCTTTGAAAATGAAATCATGTTTCCTCTCTAAATAACACTTTAGCAGGAACTGCAACGTTTTTCCCATCTCAATCTATCACGTTTTGCCCCAGAGACTTCTCAGTTTTTAACTGCCTTTAGCCTCTGCTTCACCTGCTGAGGGTGCAGTGGGAGTCGGGCAGACACGGGGGGAAGGACAATTCGTAGGAGAACTTCGCGTCTCCACGAGGGGGGCAGTCATCAGTTCTTCCCGGGTTCTCATCGCAGTTTGAATCAGGTCCGGGAGCACGAGGGGGCTCGGGGCAGCATCCCCGTCATGCCCCACCAGCAGAGGCTTCCTTCCCACAGAGCGCAGAGGCTGTTCCAGGTGAAATGGGTCTGATCAGCGCTCAATCCATCCCCCGCTGCGCGTCAGCACTAGCTGGAGCCACCAAGGCGTTCTTGTGTCCTTGCACAGGAAGGTGTCGATACCACGTGCGGACTAAGAAAAGTTCCCCTCTGTGGCACAGCTGCTCTGTTACCTGTCTGGTGATTTGACGCAAGCGGGCAGATATCCACAACTGTAAGACAGGTGTCGTCATGTCTAAGAAGAGTCCACCCAGCATCAAGGTCCACTCTCACCTTCCGCAGCCCCTTGGGTGGCCCGCATCCTAGGGAAGAGCAGAGAGACAAGGCCACCTTGCTCCATCCCGTGGTCCTTCTCTTCCAGGTTAGGAATCACTCACAGGTTCACGTCCAGGGACACCAAGTGTACTAAACAAAGGACCGAGCCCCTTGGAGGCCACGTAGCACAATGTTTGGGTCCTTAGTAGAAACAAGAAAGCCACTGAGAAGTCCAAAAAGGGGCTTTGCAAGTACAGACAGCTTTGGGGGAGAGGGCCATAGTGCAGGGCAGGTGACCTCTCAGACACGTGGAGGGAAAGGACATAGATGGGTGTCACTCATGGATGTGCCTCTGCCCCAGGTGAAAGTGACGTCCTGCACTTCACCTCCACCACCACGTGGAAGAACCGCATCATCATCACCTGGCACCGGTACCGGCCCCCTGACTACAGGGACCTCATCAGCTTCACCGTCTACTACAAGGAAGCGTGAGTGTCTGTGCTTGGTGACGTGTTGGCAGGGCTTCATCCTCGCCACCCTCCTGTCTGTCATGTGACATCCATCACCGCCAGTGACAGCTACAAACAAAAAAGTGTTAGCTTGAGGCCTTTCATTCTTCAGTGGGTGATTAGAGGTGCTTGAATAAAATAAGTCCAAAGGGGAAAACTTGTTTTGTGGAGAATTAGGTCAGTCCAAACATTCATGAATGGGGATGGAGGGCCTGGTTGCAATATCATTGCAGCCTTGGTCCCCCCTGATCCATAGTCTGGGAACACCCCTCAGGATGCTCGGCTCCCCTTGAGGTGACCCCCAGGTGGGTCCATCATCTATTCTGGTCACTCTATCTGTGGCCCCTCCCAAGGTGTGGCCTTCTGCTCTAGGTCATAAGCCCTCCAAACAAGGTACGGAGAATGGAGAAAGACTGACCTCCATGTCTCAAACCTTTCAGAATTTCCCCCAAAATCTACTGGGGGCTTTTCTTGTGCCTTCAGAGGACATTTGCCTGCCGGGGCAGCCAGGACATCCCTCCAGATGGCAGCTCTTCTTGGTCTCCCCCTTCCTTCCTTTGCCTCCTGTATCCAGGTGGTTCCCCCAGGCCTCTTAGTCACCTTCCTCACCCAGGTCCCACCTTGATGCCATAGGTCCCTTTCCCAGGTGCTTGGCTTCCCCGGAGCTGGAACCAGAGCCACCAGTGGCAGCATCTGGTACCCTTTCCCCCTGCTGGAGCCGGGGCCCTGGGAGTGCCATTGCCATGAGAAAAGCAGGATGCGGGATTATCAGGCATTCATTGTCCCTGCACATGGGAGTCACTCATCTTCCATCACAACGACAGGGAGGGGTGTGTGAATGTCTGTTTCAGAAGCCAGTGGCTGTCTGGCCCTTTCATCTGAGAGGCGTGGAATCCCTGCCCAACTCCACATCTGTGCAGAATCATCATCTTCTTTAACAGTCTACCAGTGCTCTGACAGTGACGTTAGTGTCTGAGATAATCTGGAAACGAAATATTTGAATGTTATCAGATACTTAAGCAATCAGAATTGTTTGTGAGCATATTAGATTTTAGAAGCTGTATTTGAGAAGCTGTTTTTCTGTAGCAAAGGCATTTTTCTCCAGAAGTTATTCTTTATCAATAATGATGTTTGCATTAAACGACTACGCTTGTTTTTTCTTAATGGTGAAAAAATGGGGACGAGAGGGAAAGAGCATTTGCGTATATTCTTAAGGAGCAGCATTTCCAATCCCAGTAATTATGGAACTTCTTCTTCCTGAGGCAGAGGGTTCGATTCTATAGTGTGTACAGAACTGTGTGAAACCTGGAGTCCGGTGGCTTAATTTTATTCTTCTATAAAGATCTAATTGATGACTCGTTTTATCTAGAATTCTCATTATAGAAAGTATGATGTGGGAGGCCCTTGGGGGGAGGTTTCTGAGAGCTTTGATGTCAGCGGCCTAAAACATTCTCTGAGCTTCATCGATTGTGTTTCAGACCCTTTAAAAACGTCACAGAGTATGACGGGCAGGATGCCTGCGGCTCCAACAGCTGGAACATGGTAGATGTGGACCTCCCACCCAACAAGGACGTGGAGCCCGGCATTTTACTGCATGGACTGAAGCCCTGGACACAGTATGCCGTTTACGTCAAGGCTGTGACCCTCACCATGGTGGAGAATGACCACATCCGTGGAGCCAAGAGCGAGATCTTGTACATTCGCACCAATGCTTCAGGTATTCACGCACCATCCCCGCCGTCCCACGCCTCGTCAGCTCAGGGTCCTCACTCATGACAAGGTGTAGTCAGAGGGCTGACACTGAGCTATGCCTGTTGTCTCTCCCTGTCCTGGACCAGTCTGTCTTTTATTTTTCTGTCTTGTCAATATATAATACTGTATCATATTTCTTCCTCACTCCCAATACCCTAGCCTCTTCCAGGCCATCTTCTGGACTTGGTACCATCTTCCATTATCATTCTGACTGTCCTGGACCAGTGAGCCCAGGTCCTCCAGGGTGCTGGGTTGGTTTCATTGGGAGGCCCAGACTGGATACAGTCCTCTAAGGCTGCCCTTCTTGTTTATTTGGATAGTTGGACCTCTGGGAACTGAAACCCTGGTTGTTGTTCCAGTTACCTCAGGTGGCTCCCTGGTTTCTCACCTTCATCCCATAGTGGCTAGGGTTCCAAGAAAGCAGACAAAAGTTAAAAAACATTAGATGAACCATGTTGTGGACATTCCAAGTTTTCACTGATGAAAATGTGCCTCCTTCTCCCCTGATCTCCGCTTTCTAAACCAACTCATTTCTCAACTCCAGAATCTGGAACTAAGGAGAGCAAACATTTGTGTATATTTTCCAAGTATATAAAAACCAGGTTGGAAGTAGGGAAATGCACATCATTTTAAAAGGCACTGATAAACATTCTTTGATGATAGCCATTGTTACAATACGTAGGCTGTTTTAAAATACGCATAAACTGGCACGAAATGAATCTAAATGGCAAAGAGGGTGAGGAAAAAATGTTGGTGGGGAAATCCTTTTGCTCGTGTTCTCCTGCCCCCTCCTCCCTTCCCCTCCCCTCCCCTCCCCTGTTCCATCTCTATGATCCTCTAAGTGGCTACGATCATGTCACTGATGGCACAATGTTTATATCAATAAATGTGACACAGGCTTCTGATTCTAGGCCTGGGATGTTGTAGCAGAGGCTCAAAGGCAACAGAACAAGTTGTTCAGCCTAAAAATTTGCAAGTAATTCATTGTAGCTAATTTGGGGAAAATAAAAGTCTTTCTTTGTTAAGACCAATTCTTAAGAAACTTGTTTCCTTTTCCCAAAGATGGAAAACAAAGCACTGTACAAATTGAGTCAGTTTGCTCTATTTTGGCGTCTGTCCTCACAAGTGGTAGGGACAGAGAATGACTTGGTCCATGGCCTAGGCTTTTTTGTGACACCTGTTACTGAAACATCTAGGGGTGAGCTGTGTGTTTCTGAAATACTTATTCTAGGAAGCACTAAAGTGGCCTAGCATTCAGTAAAATGTTTTTCCAGAAAAAGTTAGTATTAGTCATAACTTTTTCCTAAAGTGTCCTTCCTTACAAGTGTTCAGACCCTTGTATATAAAATTTTGTACCTTAAGCTTTCAAATTTTAAAAGCAGCTTACATGACCATTATGCTTAAGTGACATACAATGAAGGTGTCTTTTGCACTTTGGAAAATCCACCAAAATTGATGCTTTTTTCTGAACCCAAAGAGAATAAGATTTCAGTGGTCCCTGGATGCATTTGCCCTTTATACACAGTTCTGCTCCAAGTTTGGGTTTAGGGGCAATAGTAAGTAGATATTGACCAGATTCTTATGCTTTGCCTGTAAATCAATGTTCTTTTGCTGGTAACAGAGTCCGTTACTTGAAATCAGGGCTTTATGTGTGTTCGAGGCGTTTTTAGACTGCTTCTCATAGTTATGACTCCATAGTTCCATTGAATCATGATTATACAATCAGTAGATTTACTGGCCCTTTGCACTACTTTTTCCTCCAAGCCCCCCGCCCCCTCTCTCTCTCTCTCTCTCTCTCTCTCTCTCTCCCCCCTCACCACTCTCTCTCCGCAGTACCCTTTTTACTTCCCCCTTTCATTTTGGCTTTTTGCCATTTTTATCAGAGATTCAAAATCTCAGATGAAATGCAAGTCAGTCAGTTTTACCATTTGCTAAAACTGCTGGCGTTAAATGTTTTGGAGGATGGCAGCTGTAGTAAATGAGGAAAGTCCAGTGTTTGCATTAACTGTGGGTTTTAAGTCATCCATTCCAACCCTAGCTGTGCCTCCACCACCCTTTTCCATCTGCAGCTCAGTAATGTTTGTTATCACAGAGAACTGATATTATAAAGGGAAAGTAATACAATTTCAAAGCAAGGTTCGGTTTTCATTTTGTGTGTTCAGTGTTCACCGCCATTTTCCTGTGGGGATCAGACTTTTGGCTTCTTGTGGGTTTGCGCTGGGTATCTGACAGCCAGGATCTTGGGTTCGTTCCATTTTCTGAAATGTCCTTTGTCCCCCTTTCCAGTTCCTTCCATCCCCCTGGATGTACTCTCAGCATCAAACTCCTCTTCTCAGCTGATCGTGAAGTGGAACCCTCCTTCCCTGCCCAACGGCAACCTGAGCTACTACATCGTGAGGTGGCAGCGCCAGCCCCAGGACAGCTACCTTTACCGGCACAATTACTGCTCCAAAGGTGAGGGTGGGAGGGGCAGGGGACACCTGTGGCTGTGACTCCCAAACCCCGAGGCCACACACATCGGGGCCAGCGTCAGCCGTCTGTCGGGAAGCAGCTGTGGTCGTGAGCCCAGGTGCTGATGGCTCTTCCTTTCCTCACCAGCCTGTGTAACTTGGCTCTCGTTGTGCTACTCTTTTCCAAGCAGACAAAATCCCCATCAGGAAGTACGCCGATGGCACCATCGACGTTGAGGAGGTGACGGAGAATCCCAAGACCGAAGTGTGTGGTGGGGAGAAAGGGCCGTGCTGCGCTTGCCCCAAAACCGAAGCCGAGAAGCAGGCCGAGAAGGAGGAGGCCGAGTACCGCAAGGTCTTCGAGAATTTCCTGCACAACGCCATCTTCGTGCCCAGGTACCGTGTCCTCTGAGAGGGTCCTTGGGCAGGTCCTGGTGCTTTCTCTCCACCCTGTGGTGTGTAGGTCGACAGCCTCAAAGCAAGACCCAGCGGCCGTTGAGGAGGGACAACAGTGTGGGCGGCTGGCTTGGCTGGTGGGATTACTACCCAAGCCACTCAGCCCTCGTGGAAGGGGCCGGAGCTCACGGCCTGGGCTGTGGGGGGCTGTTGGTGTGACAGGTGACAGGTGCAGCTGCCCTGTGACCGCCCAGCCCCTGTGGGAGGCACGTGGGCACAGAAAGCGGCAATCACCTGGCCAGGCACACACCAGCAAGCAGAGGAGCCCTCCGCTTGGGCCCTCGGTTGCCCTTCCCACGCCTCCCTGCAGTCTCCCAGCTTGGCCAAGGAGGAGCGAAGGGAGAGGGAAAGACTCAGAGTCAGTTTTGAAAGGGGCCCAACTTCAAAGCATAACCGAGAGCCACTGGCACCCTTGACAAGCAGTTTGTGAAGCCGTGCAAAAGACAGCCTTTCCAAGCCAGGCAGCCCGACCCTAGGGCATCTGTCTGCTCCGCTGCTCCAGCCTCTGCTTCTGCCTAGTGGGGACAAAAGCGGAGGAAAATAAATGTTTAGAGCAGAATTATTCAAATAGCCAAAAGCTGAGAACAACCCATGTATCCACCAGCAGATGAATGGATGAATCAATGTGGTCTTGCCCTGCAATGGAATATTATTCAACCCTGTAAAGGAATGAGAGATTCTGAAGCATGGGCTACCACATGCATGAGCCTTGAAAACATTATGCTGAGTGAAAGCAGCCAGACGCAGAAGGAGATATTGTATGATTCCATGTGTATGAAATATCTTGAACAGACAAATTCATGGCAACAGAAAGTAGATTAGAGGTTACCAGGGGCTGTGGGGAGGGGAAATGGGGTGTTATTCCTTAATGCGTGTGGAACTTCTGTTTGGGGTAATGAAAGATTTTGGAAATAGTGGTGATGGTTACACAGAATTATGAATGTAATTAATGACACTGAAACGTGCACCTAAAAGTGGTTAAAATGACAAAATTTTGTTAGTTTTTTTTTTTTTAACTTTAAAAGTTTGTTTTAAAAAAAAAAAAAAAAAAAAAAGAAAGAAAGAAAGAACAGAAAAGTGGAGGGACATTCAGCAGGGCAGACTTGTGATGTCTTGGGATGGAGATGGAAACAGAGTGGTGACTGATGGCTTCTTTTTCTTCCTGAAAAATTGTAGTGCAGAGTTTAGAAACAACCTCATGCCTGCAATCTGGGCAAAGGAGCAAGATTCAGGCCAGCATTGTACCTACGAGCCCGTTTCCTGACCCCCATGGCGCCCCAGCTGCCAGCCCACTGCCAGTACTTGCTCCTGGGGATCACTCTTCTTCCAGCTCCCGACCCAGAGGGGCACCAGCAGTCCCGAGCTTCTGTTTATCCTGCAGTTGCTTTCCCCTTAAAAGCTCTCTTAGGTTGTAGCAGCAAATGGTTTTGAAAGAGACTTTTATTTTCTGTCACGTGACCTTCCTGATATTTGTATACTAGTCAAAGATAGACATCTTACTTTGAGAAATCATTAAAACAGGAAATCAAGACCTTTTGGAAGTGGAGGCACTATTTCCTTTTCAGAATGAAGCTATCGGTCACTTAGCAGCTTTCTGCCCCCTCCTCTCCTGCCGTTAAAACCATGGAACCTCCCGACCTGCCCCGCCAGTGACATCTCCTGTTCACGGGTGATTGATATGGCTGCAGTTTATGTGTTAGTCCAGATATCCTGTATATCATGTGTGGTCTCGAGAATCAGAAAATTTGAGGATGGAAAAGAGCTCAAAGGTGTTTTAAAACTAGAACCTAGGTTCAGTGGCTTTTCCACCACCCTGATTCACCAACTATGGATTTGGGGCTTGGCCCTTCCTCCCCACACACTGGGGCTCTTTCCCTTCATTGCATTGCTTCTCAACACAGTCCATCCCCCCCCCGGGCCAGCAGGGGCTTGGCCGGTGTTACTTCCTTTGGACACAGAAAAGGATGGATTTAGACCATCCCAGACAGGCCAGCAGGAGCCATCTGTTTATCCTCCAGCAGAGGCTGCCGGCTACATTGCCGTCTTTTCCCAAAGACCTGTCCGAGGTTCAGGCTGTGAGTCCAGGCTTCGGAAAGGTTTCACTGAAGAGCCCCTAGCTTTCTGTTGATACTTACAAGGCAGTGCCTGTTTTCCTCATCAGTCCAAGAACACAGGATCAGGTGATAGGAAGGCAGAGCTGTGGGTGGCACAGATTTCACGAATGCCTTGTGTTTGCATTGTTGAGTTCAAAATAAGTTTCCTCTACACCACATTCCCCTGATGAACGCATGCGTCCACCCTGCGTTCTTGATGGCCTCTCTCCGAAGTCTAGTCGCACTTGCTGTCCTTTCTTTTCACAGGACAGACATAATACCCTAGTTTGCCCATGGTGAGGGGCCACAGTTGATAAGAACCTCACGTTTGGGGTGTTTCACGCCTCCTACTGAGGCGTACATCTGATGTCCACACGATTTCCGTCAGAATTCAGGTAAAAGGAGTGTCTGGATAACAGAACGGCTGAATAAACCATAAAGGAAGCTTTTCTGGTTTACAACTAAATTCTCCAAAGACGATTTTTATTTCTTTCAATTCTTTCTAAGAACAGTTTATTTAGAGCTTAAAACCAGTCAAGTCAGGTTGAGTATGACACTCTTTGCTGTCCGTGGCCATGTGTCTTGAAGTAGGATGGCAGCCTGAGGTCATGAGTTCCTTTCTGGGGTCAGTATCTGGTGCCGAGTGCCTTTCACTGATCTCTGCCTTTATAGTTTAAGTCACAAAGTTTGGTTTAAGTGACTGAAATATCAACAGATGTTGAAGAGTAAACAAGGTTTTCTGACAGGAGTAAGTTGTCCCATCGGTGGGTGTGGGAAAAGCTGGCCACGATATTAGCTGCTGGTCACACGGTGTGGAAGTGCGGCTGTTTACAGAGAATCGGGACGTGCCATTCTGCTGGCCCCCTGCTTTCCCGACAGCATCCCGGGTGACCGCCCTTCCCCAGTCCCTGTCCACTGTAACAGCTCTGAGGAAACAGCCCGGGTGCCCCTGAGCCTCCCCACTGGGGGGACTGAGGCGTTAGTTTGCCTCTAGGTACCATCGAGTAACCACTTGGGGAGCCAGGGGGCAGGTTGCACGTTGAGGCTGAGGTTTGCAGTGTAGAGAAAGCAAAATAAATAATGAGGAAGGAAATCCCTGTATTATTTGTTGGTTCTTATGCAAGGGGGCTGAGTAGCTCCTTTTATTCCAAGGTGAAGATTTTTCTTTTCT
This sequence comes from Balaenoptera musculus, assembly GCF_009873245.2. Classification (NCBI taxonomy): domain Eukaryota; kingdom Metazoa; phylum Chordata; class Mammalia; order Artiodactyla; family Balaenopteridae; genus Balaenoptera; species Balaenoptera musculus. The sequence goes on along the minus strand of NC_045786.1, from coordinate 49,533,493 downwards.
TTCTCTAACTCGAGTCACAGAAAAGACAAAAGAGGTGGAAGCCCTCACTCACAAGCCACATTTCTCTCTCTCTTCCTTGCAGACCTGAACGGAAGCGGAGGGAGGTCATGCAGGTCGCCAACACCACCATGTCCAGCCGGAGCAGGAACACCACGGTGGTGGACACCTACAACATCACAGACCTGGAAGAGCTCGAGACCGAGTACCCTTTCTTCGAGAGCAGAGTGGATAACAAGGAGAGAACTGTCATCTCCAACCTCCGGCCTTTTACTCTGTACCGAATCGATATCCACAGCTGTAACCATGAAGCTGAGAAGCTCGGCTGCAGCGCCTCCAACTTTGTCTTTGCAAGAACCATGCCTGCAGGTACGGTGTCATCCAGCTCACCCCACGCCCGACTCACAGCCTAGCGGAGACTATGATTTGTAGACACAGAGGCCAACACCCAGGACGATGACCCTTAGTCTCAGTCCTGCTTATTAAAGAACGGGTGGTCATTTGCAGGCAGCTTGGTGGCCCAGCAGCCCAGGGAATGGAGTTCACGCATCGTGACCCCACTCCCACCCCAGTCTCTCCATACAGAGTACTCGAGAGCAGGGAGCTCGATGCAGGGTCCACTCTTTTCCTTCTCCTTTGTTTGCATTGTGCATTCCCATGGCCCTTTTTTGCCAGGTCCCTCCTGAGTTCTCAAGTTTCAGTGAAATCCCCATTTAGCTGCCTTGATTCTGACTGAGTGTTGCTCCTCAAGGTCCGCTCCCAAGCAGCCTTGGGTCCTGCTTGTTTGATCTTCACCTTCCCCTTGTAAGTTAGAAGCTGCCTGTGGCTTAGACAGCCATACATCCATCTTTCAGGATGGGTGAACTGCCCGGTTCACTTCCCTGCAGAGCTGGCAGGTAGCACAGAGCACAGTGTCTGCAGTCTGGGAGCGGGGCCTCCTGGGCGCAGTTCTGGCACCGACGTGCTGCTGCCAGCCTACCCAGCCTTAGCCTCCTCACCCTCCCAGGAGAGACAGAGCCCAGCTGATTTCTCAGTGTTTCCCAGCTGGAACTTGCAGTGACATTGCTCACCACTTGGCTTACTGCTTTAAGAAGCAAAAGCAAGAGAGCAGGCACCCCAGCCTCACCCGGCAGCTTCAGGAATCGCTGATGAAGGCAGCGAGCTCGCGCTCAGCACCAGCTTCCTGGCGGCTTCCTCCCAGGCGGGCTCGGGGACCATCCTTTACACCTGCGCAGAAATTGCATCTGCCGCGTGCAGACGCAGAGCGTGAAGGATCTGGGTCCCGGCTTGGAGGCTGGATGCCGCTGCTTCTGCTCACTCAGCACCTTTTCGATGATGCTTGTGTTCGATGGCGTCGCATAGAAGCCGAGTACCAGACCTAAGTGACTCAATTTGCCAAGATTTTCCTCCTGCACTTGAGAGTAGGCTTTTTTGTTGGGAGACTGAGGGGAAGGGAGGGTGTGGTGGCATCTTGAGACTTACAGGTCATGAGGTTGCTCCAATTCCAAAACCCCTGCTGTGTGTGCGAGGCCAGGTCAGGAGGAGTTGCTGCGGCCGCTGTCCGCAGTCCTGCACGAGGGGTTGGGGAGGGTGTTCTTAGGCTAGTCCAGTGTTTTTCTCTCCCTCCCTGAGGACTCGAATCTAACTTTATCGCCTATTTCAATTGTTGCGCAGAAGGAGCAGATGACATTCCTGGGCCAGTGACCTGGGAGCCAAGGCCTGAGAACTCCATCTTTTTAAAATGGCCAGAACCTGAGAATCCCAATGGATTGATTTTAATGTATGAAATAAAATACGGATCACAAGTCGAGGTAAGACTGGGGCACTGGCCGTGTGTGGGTGCGTTTCTGTTGCAGGTGTAGCATGTGTTACACTTCAACACAGGGCACCTCCTGGTTAGCTCAAGACTTTGAACGATAAAATAAGGAGGTAAGTCAGTGAGGATTTAGGTCTTTTTACCAACTCCATGCTCTTTGGGGAATTCTCACAGTGTGCGAGGAGCTGGCTTATCCTCACCCTCGAGAAACTGTTTCTTTGCAGAAAACGATCTTTCAGCCTAGAGATTGGTCTTAACAACTTAATCTTTCTGGAACTCTTTTTGGTTAAAGAAATAAGGTTTGGTTAAAGGTCAGGTGTGCTTAGAGTTACTGGAGGACTGCCATAATGTAAGCCTGGGTGTTTTCCCTTTTATTGCAAATTGGGGTCAGTGTTAGGTTGGAGGCGAGAGGCGAGGCGGCGTGTTTGTGGGAAATTGACACATATGTTTTATTTCCTCCAGGATCAGCGGGAATGTGTGTCCAGACAGGAGTACAGGAAGTATGGAGGGGCCAAGCTAAACCGGCTGAACCCGGGGAACTACACGGCCCGGATCCAGGCCACCTCTCTCTCTGGGAACGGGTCGTGGACTGATCCTGTGTTCTTCTATGTCCAGGCCAAAAGTAAGGCTTGTGGAGGGAGTCGCTGGGAAAACAGAAAGCAGGTGGCGCTGGGACTGGGGAAACCTGGGTCGTCATCCTGGCTCTCTGGTTTTCTGATTTCTGTCGGCCACCTTTCAGAAGAGTCACACTTTTGCCAGCACTTCACCTAGGAGCTCAGGCTGGGGAGCTGCCACACTTGGAGTCCCTACCTCATCTGATGGGCAGGGAGATGGTCTGAGCCCCTCTTTTGAGGGAGACAGCAAGGGGCCCATGCTCTCCACTTGGTTTATGTCCAAAGCATTTTACAAAGCATTGAATTGACCATTCTGCCTCCTGCCTCGTCAGGGATGCTGACTGGGGCTCCGACTCAGGGCTTAGAATCCTAAGGGGTGACAGAAACCTGGGGGCCTTCTGCTCCAGCCTGCTCCAGAGCAGCAGTCGCCGTGACAGCATCCCAGGCTGAGGCATCACCCCTGTCACTGCTCAGCGGTAAAATACCAGATGCACTTTTAAAGCAGCAACACACTTTGAAAACACACAGTTCTCCCTGTTTGGCACAGAGACTGGGCCATGTGGTGACTTTATGCTCAAACCGTCGACAAGACAGAATTCTTAGAAGGCCATTCTAGGTGAGGATTTTAGATTTTAACAGTGAGTTTTGTAAAATGTATGAGCACAAGGGCACTATACTTGCTTGGCCAAGAAAATTCAGTATTTTTGTTTGGTGACATAAATATCCCTTATTATTTACATGTTGAGTTTCTGTTATTTTGTATTAGAAACCAAATTTTTAAGATTATTTCATGTTCAGATAATGGGATCAAATCTGGCATAACACTATTCCTGACTGCTTCCGCGAGAAAAAGCAGTCCCGCCTTGCTTAGTGGTGCTACTTTTGGGTCAGGTGGGCAGTTCCCACTGCTCTGGTTTCTCCTGGTGTCAACATCTGTGCTACTCTGGTCTGGAGTCTGAGTTTTTAAATTCAGGATTCAGTCGATCCAGCAGTCCACCTGGTTAGCGCCTAGTCAAAGACATGCATGGTATTTGGAAGTCTACACAGTGACAGATACCAGAAAAAGGATGTGCGGGGATAGAATTGCAGACCTTGAGGTAGCATTTGATGAGCCTGGCACTGTGTGAGGGGTAAACAGATGCTTAAGAAGATAATTCCATCATCTAAAATAGTCTGAATTCTCCATGTGGTCCATTTTACCTACTCTTTCCAGTTGGCTGGTGCCACACACTCCAGCGCTGGAACTCTCACAATGTTCCCAGAGCCCTCCCCGAAGAAGTTTTTTTTCTCTCTTCTCCTCTCCTCCCCTTTCCACATCCATCCCTGAGGAATAGAGCCTAGGTTTAGAGGTCTAGCGTGATGCTGTGTTCTTTGAAACAGCAGCATTGGCTTCTGGGGTTCAGTGACCTTGGCTTATCTGCAGAGATGACAGGTTCCTCTCTGCCATTGCTCCCCCGTTTTTAACCCTGTGAGTGCCGGGAGCCAGTGGAAAACCCAAGAGCCGCTCTGATGGCATCTTTCCAGCAGGAGTTGGCATACACCATGGGGAAATTAAATCTGCGTGCCTGCTTTACCGTTGGGAAGTTTTTCCCTGTGTCAGACAAGATTCTCTCCTGCTGTGGTTGAGTCTCCCTTCCTCCTGTTCAATCCTCAGAGGAGATGGAAGCTTTGGAAGCTTTCTGGCAACTGCTCTCCTTTTAGGAACCCTTCATGTGCCTGAATACTATTAAATTACTCCTTAGGCTTTTCTTCAGCAGACTAAATAATCTCAGGTTTGGGGCCTTTTCTTGTAGCCCAGTCTCATAGAACCATTTTCTAGCCATTCAGTCATTTTGTTCTTCTCTGGGTGTGTTCCACTTTCTCCATGTCCCCATTGAAATGTGAAACTCAAAAAGAATAGGGTACAACCTGACCAGTAGTGTAAGTGATAGAGATAGAAGACATAGTCCTCGGGGGCAAAAAAGAAACTCCGCTAGCTTCCCAAAGTCCGTGTTAATTTGCAAGTATTTTCAAGAATTAGGAAATGCAGGAGCCTGTATCCATTTTTAGAGCTATTTGATAAAAATATCTTTAATTAAAAAAATTAAAATAGCTTTAATAGTCCTCACAGAGTAATAATAATAGTAGTGTTTAGTGGCAGAATAATCACTGATGGGTGATCTACAATAGATGTAACTTGGTCCCCAGTGAGTTCCAACTTCATTTCTACATACGTGGGTGTCCCACAGGCAATTCAGACACCTCGTGCACAAAACCAGAATCACAGTTGCTACCTTCAAAATCTCTCTCCATCCTTTGTTCCTCAGCTCAGTCTGTGACCCCGTAATCCACCCACCACCCAGGCCAGGAACCTCACAGCCACCCCTCCCCTTTCCTTCACTCCTGCCACCCACTTCTCATTCAAACCCGCATCTCATTGATTCTGCCTCTGAAATACCTCTGGAATCCAGCCTCTGTAGCCACCACCACCGCCTCAGCTCAGAGCCTCCAGGGCGCTTGCTTCGTAGGGAAAACATGAGCCCGGGGTGCCGGAAGCCTGGGTTCCAATCCCTAGGTCATGGCCAGCCAGCTGCATGTGTGACCCTGGGGAGGACAGTTCATCTCTGTGAGTCTTTCTCATTCATAGAAAAGGAGCAGTGATTCCTTGGTGAGGTCTGAGCTGGGTGATGCAGAACATGCCCAGGGCACCCCCCGACCCGCTTCACCAGACAGGGCAGGGTCTCCTCCCCGCTGCCAGCCCTTCCAGGCTGTCCTCAGGCACAGCCATCTCTCCCACACAAATCCCACCAGTTCACTGTGGGGCTGGAGAGCTCACACTGGTTCCACTTAATCTGCAGAATGAAGTTCAAAGTGCTTAGCTTGGACAAGGCCCCTTAGGAGCCAGCCCTGATTTCTCTCCAGTATCATTTCCAACCATCCTCTGTGCTTGGCGAGCTTCCCCTGACTCCCTTCCCCCCTCCCTTCCTCCCTGCATCCTTGCAGCATGTGTGGTCCACTTGTCTGGTTGTTATGCTACCTATGGACGTGTTGATTACCAGCGTCTGACAGAATTTTCCAGTGTGTGGATCAGCGTCCAGCCTGGCATCTGTCATCTAAGAGCTGAGGATGGTGATGAGCAGGCAGGAGCCCTGTGGTCTCAGACTTGTAACTATAGACTCTGATGTTCGGGTCGTATTCAGAGCAGCTTTGGCAAGGGGTGCCATCCAGTTACTTTTTGTTTTTTTTAATTGTCTGTGGAACTGTCTTAAGACAGATAAAAGTCAGTACAGCTTGAGCACTATAATACATAAGAATCTATTCTTTTTTTTAGCAAATGTATGCAGTTCCACTAATAGTCATCAAACTGTTTACAAAGATTATTTTACTTGAATCCATCATTTGAACTATTATTTCAGAATACACTGTACTTTGAAAATAAAAATGACTTTACTCCTCCATCGGCACTTATTTAATCTTTTTACAAATAACTCAGGGTTTGTTTTTTTTTTCTTTTATGTACAATACTGTTTACCTTCAGAACTCCTAGTTCATGATAGGCAATAAAGGAATTCTTGGGATTTTTTATCCATACTCCCAGCTAAATATAAACAAATGACACGAGCAGTTTGTTCACCTCGTGACATTTTCTTGTTTCCCATTTGTTTCTGTAGCAACGTATGAAAACTTCATCCATCTGATCATCGCTCTGCCCATTGCTGTTCTGCTGATAGTAGGAGGGTTGGTTATTATGCTGTACGTCTTCCATAGAAAAAGGTGAGTGACTTGGTGAAAAGTTCAGATACTTTCTGTGTCTGACTGGTTTGATGATTTGAACCCAAGTTAAGATGAACTTTTTGAGAAGTTTGAGGAATTATCTTATGGATCAGAAAACCTGATTTTCGGGGGCTTCCCTGGCGGCGCAGTGGTTAAGAATCTGCCTGCCAATGCAGGGGACACGGGGTCGAGCTCTGGTCTGGGAAGATCCCACATGTTGCGGAGCAACTAAGCCCGTGAGCCCCAACTACTGAGCCTGCACGTCTGGAGCCTGTGCTCCGCAACGGGAGAGGCCGCGACAGTGAGAGGCCGCGACAGTGAGAGGCCTGCGCGCCGCGATGAAGAGTGGCCCCTGCTCGCCGCAACTGGAGAAAGCCCTCGCACAGAAACGAAGACCCAACACAGCCAAAAATAAAAAATATAAATAAATAAATAAATTTATAAAAAAAAAAAAAGAAAACCTGATTTTCCAATCAAATGTACAGAAAAAAGAGAATATTTTCTAATGATTCAACAACAGAAGAAGACTTTTTCTTCGGAGTCTGGATCATCCCCACACTGGTTGTCCCATCACAGATACCGCTGCTTGTGCAAAGCTTTTTCAAACATGATATTTTAACCCTGTCCATCAAATAAGCCTTTCAATTTCCAACAAAGTAAAGAAACAAATGTTTCTTAAAAAGCTCTAATTTGAGGCCGTTGAAGAAGCCAAAAGAGGCGTTAGCAAGTGTGGTGGAGCTGTCCTGACAGCACCTCCACCACCCCTTCCCGGTCCTTAATGAATCAGAACAAATAAAACTGAGGTAACAAAGATGAAAGTACATATAAAAGTATGTGGGGATTTTTTTTTTCTAACCTGAATTTCATCCTTTTTGACAGAAATAACAGCAGGCTGGGGAACGGAGTGCTGTATGCCTCTGTGAACCCGGAGTACTTCAGTGCAGCCGATGGTAAGCTTCTAAACTACAGTCACTGTCTGGGGTCCCAGCTCAGGAGCTTTCGGGAGTGTTACGAATTCAGGGGAAGAGATTTGCATTATTTTGAGGTACCTTTGGCCTCAGATCCATCTTCATTAACACTTTTTTTAAACCAATGTTTTGAGCAGTTCACTGAATATGTCAAAAATTCTGGGACTGTCTGGGCTGCCCCAAGGAAAAATGGGCTTCAGAGATGAATGTGGCCAGCACAGTAATCCATTTATTTAATTGCTTGAAATTTTATGCTAGAATGAAAAAAGCTATATAATTGTCAACATCTAGTTGGAAGATATGCTGCAGCTGACAAAACAGTCCTTTTAAACTAGTTTCAGCTTGAGTTTCATGTCATTATAATTGTCTTTGATCACTACGGCTTCTCTGATTTTTGTATCTTGGAGATTTTCTGTTCATTCCCTCCTGACTGGGGTCTTAACAATTCTTACCCTCATGGCCTGTTCACATTCCCTCTGGTAGTACCTCATGAGAGCCATTTAGTTAAACGTCTGAGACAGTCTGACTTGGAAGTTTTTTTTTCCTTATTTGCTGTCTTGTCTTCCAAGTTTGCCAAAATCCTAACTTTTCAAAGTAAGTCGGGGTGAGACGTTGGTCATTGGGTACCACTGACTGGCACTTTGCTAGAGACGTTCACAAATGCCATCCCATTTGATCCCTGCATCCCTATAGGATGGGTTGTCTGATGCTCATCTGTCTATCAGTGGGGTAATGAGGCTCAGAGGAGAAACTCGCCCTGGTCACAGAACTAGGCAGTTGAGAAATCAGGATGAGGCAGCCCCTGGCATCTTGTTGACATGTGATGCAGTCGCTGTGGGGAAGGACTGTGAGGTCTTGGGGGCTGGGGAGACCGGCAAGCTGGCCCACAGGAGCAGCTGGCCAGGGTTTGTCAAGTGAATAAATAAGTGCATGGAATCGGCTGGATGTATTTAGAAGACACGTTTGCCTCGCTCATGCTTCAGAAGTGGAAGTGTGTGTGCAGGAGACGTGAAATAAAGAGTCATGATTATTCTAATTGCTCATCCTGATCAAATGAGAAAACAATTTAAAAGCACTATATAAGTGTGTAAAGTTTTATTACTGTGATTTCTTTAATAATTTCTAATTCAAATTGTGTTTACAATAAAGCCAATCAAAAGCAGACTCCTCTGAATGCGAAGCAAGGTAGAATAATGAGGACATTATTCTTCTTTATATAAAGGTCTCACAAAGTTGTATTTTTAAAAGACATATATATGTACACACACACCTACATGTCTGTATGTATGTGTGTGTGTGTACATATAAGAGAATGTTCTGGAAAGATACACACCAAACTTAAAAGAGTAGTTACTTGTGGAGAGGATCTTTTTCTTTAAAAAAAAAAAAAAGGCAAGACGATTTTTATGCATTGTTTGAATAAATAATAGTTTTTTTTTTTAATCAAGTAAGGTGAGGAGTCGTCACACACTTAATGGGATTTATAAGGAAAATGCAAGGCCACTTCCAGCTCTATCAGTGTGGAGTAAGACTACTGCAAAAATCTGCTCGGTTTTGAAATAAAGCATAGAAGATTGGCATTTGTAGCTTTGACTGTGAAGGATCCAGGAAGTTTAGAGAGAGCACAAATACAATCATATCAGACACTAACGGCGATTGGAATTCAAATTTTATGTCTTTCCAGAGTGCCTTCATAATATTTCTTGCTTTTTTAAAAACAAACAAACAAAACTTACTGTCACCCAGGCCAACAGGTAGGAAGACTGTCACCTTATTTGAACTTAATTTATTCAGCCTTTTGACAAGCATCTTATAGCTAGTTTCCTCAAGGGGCAACAAAATGACATTGCAGTTCAAAAAGGCTTTAAAAACTTCTCTCTCCAGAAGCTAATCTGCATGTCACCATTCTCCAGAGTACACTGAAAATCCCCTCCAGGGAAACGCTGATAACATTGTGCAGGTAAACCTCTCCTGCCTGGCAGGGCTTAGGACTGCTGGCTAAAGTCAGAGTTATTGGGTTGAATTGAGAGAAAGGATTGTGAGTATTGACTTCAGCTACCTCCTAGGGAATGAATGTGATTGGTTTTAACTCCATGTTTCATGGTGTGTTACATAGTTAATTCTGATTAAAAGCAAGCCTGGATTTTCAGAGATAAATGGATATATACAGTGTCTCTTTATACTTTCTGAGGGGTATCAGGAAGAGTCTTATCTACTGGGTTGTCTTGCATACTTACTCTCCTAAGTGAGCATCAGCCCCTTCTTCAGGGCTATAAGCTGTCTAAGCCATATGGAGGTTGTAATTCCATTTGTGAAATTCCTGAACACATACATACGTACTATGAAATACAAAAATGTATGTGAAAGAAAATTCTAGATTGATTAACATAGTCCCTATTGGAAATTCCTTAGAGGTGTAAATTGGTGGTATCTCCTGGGCCTAATTTATAGACATCTTTGCTTTAAGACATCACTTAAAGGTAGATACCTGGGACTTGGGGGTGTCGGAATATAGCTGTCAATCCACTGCTTCTCTTACATCCAGCCGCAGGCCCACGGTTAACATCTGAAAGCCTTAAGGCAAACAGATGCCATCCCAGGTTCTCAGTCCTTCTGCATTTCTAAGCCAGGACCACCTCTTTCCTACCAGTGGAGCATGCCAAGGGTTCCTCTCTCAGGCAAGGACGTAAGCACACAGCATTAGAAGAATATGATAATAATTGAAATTTCTTATGGAGCTGTAGAGCAGGTTGATATTATTTTAGTTCTCACCTACCCATCAGAGTGGTAGGATGGATCTTCTGTTTCGTTTTCTTTCTTTCCTCCCTTCTTCCTTTCCCTCTTTCATTCTCCTTCCTCCTGCCTAGAATTACTTACTTATTTTCTTAAACCAAATTGAATCTGACCAGAAGCATAGGCTGGACAGGAAATCATATTCAGGCTTAGTCATTACCAAGCTCCACCCCCCAGCCCCTCACCCCAGTGGTGGGAGGTCCCTGAGTTCACAGGCCCCAGGCCTAAGCCCTGGGGAGGCCCTTCTGCTCATCAGCTGTCCCTCCATGCTGGTCACCACTGAATGCCCCTCGGTGCCAGAGCTCAGTTGCTTCCGTACCTCATCCATCACCCCAGGGTCTCTGGCAAGGCCAGAGAAACTGTCCAGACTACAGCAGAGCTGCCAATGGAAATAGAGTGCCAGTCCTATAAGAAACCTGAAATTTTTCTAGTAGCCACATATAAAATAGGAAAAAGAAACAGGTGAAATACATGTTGATAAGGTTTTAACTCAGTATATCCAAAATATTATCAGTTTTAATATGCAGTCAGTAAAAAAATTATTGAAATATTTACATTGTTTTTTGAAATCCAGCATGAATTTTATACTTATAGCAATGTCTCAAATTGGACGACTTTCTGGTTCTTACATGCTGTTGGTATCTTTGAATTATCTAGAACTCCTTGAGGACTTGAAATTCTAGTGTTTGTACAGTGGCCTTGCTGAAATCCACAGCCTGTGGGAGATTCCAGAACAAGCCATATCCTTGTCTCCTGCTGTTCTCCTCTGTGGGCTCTAGGAAGTGGCATCTTGCCCTCTTTGGCCTGGAGTTTGCCCAAAGCCCGTTGTTTCAGTTCTGGCCTCTTCTTCCCCAGTGTACGTGCCTGACGAGTGGGAGGTCGCCCGGGAGAAGATCACCATGAGCCGGGAGCTGGGGCAGGGCTCGTTCGGGATGGTTTACGAAGGTGTCGCCAAGGGCGTGGTCAAGGATGAGCCTGAGACCAGGGTGGCCATTAAGACGGTGAACGAGGCTGCCAGCATGCGCGAGAGGATTGAGTTTCTCAACGAGGCCTCAGTGATGAAGGAGTTCAACTGTCACCACGTGGTAAGAGAAGGGCCCCCAAGTGTCGGGGAGCACACTTGTGGGTTTGCTGTCTCGCCCTGTCTTCTGTAGGGATCCCCCCATCACCCCACTGTTCCTTTAGACACTGTGCACATGAAGGTTCTGGATGTGATGCAGGGCTGGCCCGTGAGCCCCAGTGGCCCATCGTACGGGCTCTGCTCTGGGCCAGATGGTCCCAGCGGTGGGAGAGCCGCAGTCGTGGGCAGCCCTCACCCTCTGAGCCCTTCTCTCTGTCCTTCCTCACAGGTGCGCTTGCTGGGCGTGGTGTCCCAGGGCCAGCCGACGCTGGTCATCATGGAACTGATGACCCGGGGGGACCTCAAAAGTTATCTCCGGTCTCTGAGGCCAGAAATGGAGGTCAGTTTTGATTTTCACTGACATCCCATGTTAACCGTTCCCTTTCCTTTAGAACCTTCCCCCAGAAGATACTGTGTCTTTAAATCCATTCACTTTTCTTGCCCCGTGGTTGGTTCTTAGTCCTGTATATGAAGGAGTTCCCTGACTAGAGAGAGACCTGGATCTTTTGTGAGAGGCACTTGCCAGTCCTCAGGTACCTTATTACTCAAACCCCTGTGTGCTTTTGCTGCTACATCATTCCCTCCACCCCCAGTCACCTCCTCCACCACCGTCTCTCCCTGACTCCCACCCACAGACCATGTCCGCGCTGCTCCCTCCCTGGAGCATTTCCTGCCCCCCACCCCAGCCAGGAGTGCCTGTCTCCTCCACTGCCTTCTCTCCTGGAGCAGCTTTCTCTTGTTTGGTTCTTAGTGGATCCCCATCTAGCCCATTATGTTTCCCGTCCATCCCAGACCCAGTGTAGCTCAGTGTCGTTTTTGTCAGAGTTCACTGTCAGGTTGACTTGATTCTTGTGCCGGGTGTTTTCCCTCCCAGCTCTGTGCGCAGACACCCACTCACTCACAGGCCCCCACCCGACGTGTGCCCCTTCCCCTCCTGTGGGCAGTCTGAGCCTTTGAGCCGGGGGAGCCCCATTTCTCAAGCCCTGCATCCACATTTCAGGCTTTATCCCGAATCAGTGTCTTGCTTGAGCTTCTGAATGATCATCACCTCAGCTGCACAATCATCTCTACTTAGTATGAAAAAAATATCAATTTCTGTTACCCTGGTGTCTCCCCGTGAACCCAGCTTTGTAACATTTGGAGGAACGACTTTTAAGAGTAAACTGGGAGATAAACACTTAGAAGTGACACCAGCAACATCTGCCTTTCACTTGGCTGCCTTGGTGGGTCTCAAGTCCTCACTTGGACCCTGACTTTGCTGCCTGTTGAGGAAGCTTTGAGTCTGCTTTTGTGCCTTGGATCCTCCCCTTTCTCTACCCTTCTTGAATGTCTGTAGCCTTTCTCTGTTTGAGCTTAATCTTTTGTTTTCTTCTTTTAATTGGCAACTTAATCATCTCCCAAGTAGTAGTTCCTTAATTTTTGTTCCAAGCACTTGTTCACACGTGGCTTCCTTTACTCACAGCAGATGATGCGTGTGGTTCTGCAAGGGCCGCGAGGCCCAGGGTGGACTGAGGCCCCGAGCAGGGCAGTTTGCAACACACCCACCCTCTGCTCTGCCCAGCGTGGGTCCCTAGCTCCCCTGGATCTTAGTGCCTTTTCCCAGCTCACTTTGTAATACACAAGCCAGCACGAAGGAGAAAAGCTTCATCAGCTGGGTGACTGGAGATGTGGCAGTATGTTTCTTATCAGATTCATTGAAGGCACCTCTGAAAAGTCTGAAGCACTTACTTCCTTCGTCCCCAGTTTCAGGCACAGAATAAAAATGTGCAACACATAGCCCTAGTCCTGGCTCTGCCACTACCTGTCTGCGTCCTCAGGTGGTTGCTTCGGGCTCTGGGCCTTGGTTTCCTTATGTGTAAAATAAGAGGGTTGGACAAGATGACTACTAAAGTCCTTTTCAGATCAAAAATTAACTTTTTTTAAAAAAAAATTTATTTACTTTATTTATTTATTTTTGGCTGCATTGGGTCTTTGTTGCTGTGCGCGGGCTTTCTCTAGTTGCAGTGAGCAGGGGCTACTCTTCGTTGCGGTGTGCGGGCTTCTCATTGCGGTGGCTTCTCTTGTTGCAGAGCACAGGCTCTAGGCGCCCGGGCTTCAGGAGTTGTGGCACGCAGGCTCTAGAGCACATGCTCAGTAGTTGTGGCGCACGGGCTTAGTTGCTCCGTGGCATGTGGGATCCTCCCGGACCAGGGCTCGAACCCATGTCCCCTGCATTGGCAGGCGGATTCTTAACCACTGCGCCACCAGGGAAGCCCCCCCAAAATTCACTTTTAGATTTGTCAGATTTAAAGTTGTTCTTTCTAACCCATGTCAAGTATAAAAATACGTATGCTTGTCCTGTGGTTTCATTATACTCTACTTGGCATCTTCCCCCAGTGAAGATTCATTCACTTCCCTCACTAAATGGGAATGCTTGTGTATACGTGTCTTAAGTAGTTCTAAGCAAGTTAAATATTTCTGTTTTCTAAGACATCTGAAAGAATGGCAGTATTAGCACCATGACTGACAGAATGTCAGCCCTCTCCTTCAATACTTAAAACCAGGTTCCTTTTTTTGATTCTGTTTTTCATATTAATATTATGAAGCGCCACTCCTAATAAGCGCCTAACTTAATATTCCACAACTTAAGTATTATGAGCATAAAGTTAACATTTTACCTGCCGATTTCCTGGTGTACCATGCATATCTAAAGCCCTGAAAAGGTTAAAGGGAATGTTAGGTCCTGAGGGAAAAAGGCTCCTCTAAACAAGGCCCCTTTGTAAAGGAAGGGGGTAGTTTTGGCTTATCCTTCGGGTCATCACATCACTTCCCCAGGCAACTCAGTAATGAGGATTTTAAATCACCACAGACAGTCCTGATAGTAGCTTCAAAATTCAAGTGTAGGGAACCAACCCCCAAGTACTTGGAGAGTTGTTATGCTGCTCCTAGCTTTGGGGCAGAAACTAGCACCTCACTGGGCGAAACCAGCATTCCCTGGGCATGGACCTTGGCCAGGCAGTGGCGGACACTTGCCATGCATGGTCCCAGGTCATCCTCCCAGCAGTGACCCCGCCTCGATCCCATGTGAAAGAGCCCAGGCAGGAGGCCAGACTGTCTGATCCTAAAGCCCAGACGTGTTCTTCCTGTGGCGCAGGGTTTGAGCTGGGAAGGGGACGTGTGGGACCTGTCAGAGCAGGATGGCTTTGCCGTGTTGTGACAGATGCTCTGTAGTCAGGGAAACTGAGGTAAAGTCTGTTGAACTCACACAAACAAGAGTTGGTCAGCATCTAAACTGGGGGTGCTGACTGGTTTCCACTCTTTCTTTTAGGATAAAGAGGCTTGGACACACACTTTATATAAAACTTTTCTAAATGGATTTATTATTTGGGGGTATTTCTTCTCAATTCTGAAGTCGGTATGTTGCCCTTCTCTGCAAAGACGAAACGTTTATCCGTGTTACCTGTCACTGTTGGACATTGGTCCCCTCCAGAATAAGCTTCTGCTGGACTTAAATGAACTGTCAAGGGCTTGCTTTCCTCAGCACCCACAGAAAATAATAATCCAAGGAATGCCACTCTGTAAGGTGAACAAATTAATCTTGATGGTTTTGTACTTTAGAAGAAAGTTGAAGGGAAAGAAAAGGATTAAATAATTTAACATAGGAAATAACACATCCAGTGTCCATTCAAGAAACCCGTTTGCTTATTTCCACATGGCCTTTGTAATGTCCTCTCCCTCCTTTTCCCTGTATGGAGTTGGATTGTAGAAATAAAAGGAACACATACACTAATTGGAATTTGAATAGCCAGAATTTTTAATATCAAAAATTGCTGGTTTCACTTTAAATGATGTTGGCCCCACCCAAAATCGAAGATGCTGGTCCCAAGTTGTGCTAATAGGTGCTTCTCTCTGCAGCTTTGTGATGTGGTCAGAGGGCAAGTGCCATGGCCTCCTTCTGAGCCACTCCTGGTTTCTTAGCAGAATGACCTGTGGTGCTCAGATTGAACAAAGGTGGATTTGCAAACCGTGAAAGAACACGGGGAGGGAAAAATTCCTAAATTCTCACATGGATTTTTTTTTTTTAATCTCCAACAGAATAATCCAGTCCTAGCACCTCCCAGCCTAAGCAAAATGATCCAGATGGCTGGAGAGATTGCAGATGGCATGGCATACCTCAACGCCAATAAGTTTGTCCACAGAGACCTCGCTGCCCGGAACTGCATGGTGGCCGAAGATTTCACAGTCAAAATCGGAGGTGTGTCCTTAGCTTTCCAGATCTGAGCAAGAACTAAACTCGCACATGTTTTAGGGGCCAAGTGGGCATTAGCCTGCCTGTGGAGAGGTTTTCCGATGCATCCCGTGACTGCAGAGTCTTACTCTTGGGAATAATGTGATTGTGTCCAGTCAATAGTCACAAACCCAGCCAGCCTGGCTCTAATCCTGATAATGCATGGGCGCAGTGGTCCAGGCAGTGGCCAAGGGTGAGCTGAGGCCGTGGTCCCTGAGGTTGCCTCTACTGGCACTTGAGGCATTTCTTGGCAGAACAGTTCTAAGCATTGTTTCCAGAAATAGTTGAGACGGTGTCCTCAGGTGATTTTGACTTGTACCTAAAAGTTGCCCTCCATACTACCAGTATGTCCTCCGGTTTTCCAGCTTACAAGGAACATTGTCTGCCTCACAACAACAAGGGGTCCATGGCGTTTTCTAAGAGGTGAGGTCCCCGATGGTGAAGCCCGTGCACAGAGCAGGAGTGGTTACAGGATGAGGGAAGACCGCTGCTTTCTGGGGTTCACACCTGAGCTGGTCAACCTCAGAGCTCTTGATCTTTGTTGCAACCCTTACTTATTAGCTAACTAAACTCCTCCTTAGACCCCTTGTTGCCACCGCCCACTGTAACACCAGAAAAGGGGGGTAGATTATATTTCTGGTCACTGGTGAGGAATTTATTTCGGACTTTAGGTTTGGATTTTACTTTGGTCCTTGAATCTGCCTGATAAAACACATAAAACATCAGGGCTGCGTGGGAACCACCTGCGCTTCCCACTATGAGATGATGATGTCTTAGAAAAATGCTAAATATTTATCCTGAGAAGCTACAGGAAGACTTTACATCCAAAAACTATTTAAACCTCTTTGTCTAGCTCTTGAACTGTCTGTTCTGGAAGTGCTCGCCTTCCTTTAGCAGTGTTTTTGGGGTTTTTTAAACAATGATTTTGAATGACTATTTTGGCCCTTTGGTGAACAATGAGTATCCCCTCTAGAATGGTTTCCCAAGTGGGGATGGGCGTCTTTATCTTTCATTTTTAGGAGCTAGAGGTAATGGATGGAGCCATATCGTATAGCAAATATCCTTGGCCATCAGTTATTCCGTGTGTCCCTGGGTTGGCCCTTTGAGGCATCCACACATTTGACACCCCTGAAAGTCTGAGGTTGTCTTGCCCTGGGGCTCTCAGGGAAGAGCCCCTATGGCTGCTGCCTGGGCTTCCTCTGTGTACCCTGCTCCCTCCCCTTCCCTTCTCAGCGAGGATTCAGATTGTTCCCACAGAGATGCCAACCGGCCCCCTTCCCCAGCTGCAGAGCCAGGCAGTCACTAACTAAACTAAATCCCGGTTCTGCCACTAACAGACTTGAGGCTTGCAGCAAGTGTCTTTAAGTTCTGTGAGCCCCAATTTCTTGACGTCTGAAATGGGGATGATGCTGTAAGAGAGCCATGAGATGCTGGGAAAGACTCGGTGCAGGAAAGCACCAGGCACATACGTGCTGGGTGTGGGCAGGTCCTCGGCAGGTTAGGCCACAGTGTCTGTGGCCTAACTCAGTTCCTGCTCCTTTACTTCCCTGCTCGCCCTCACTGCGGGAGAGCCATTTTTGTGCCACTTGCCATTGGAAGTCCAAATCAGCAAGGACTCTATTTGCTATTTAACCATGTGGCATATTTATAGTGATGTTTTCTTTGTACTGTGTTTTTTCTTCCTAAAATTTGAAATTTTTCTTTTGGGTTAAGGAAGAAATAGTCTGTGCTTTTTTTCTGGGATTTCTGTCTTTCCTTTTTGTGCAAGGAAAAGCAAATCCTCTATTTGCATGTCACTGGATAGTTTGGAGATAAGACTTTAGCACTTCGTTTTTATTCTTCGCTAGGATTCAAAAATGTTTTTCTAATGCCCAGTGTCCTATGGATTACAAATATGACAAGCAATTTTACCAGAGGCAATTCGATGGCCGTTAGCACAGTACAAGGAATTTATGTTGATTAACGTCCAAGGAACTTTGTTCTCTGTGTTTGCTTTGTAGCCTTACCTCTTTGTGGCAGAGTTAGAGACATAAATGAACATTTTAAAAAGGAGAGCAGCCCTTTCTCCTGGGAAGGAGAACGGAAGAGTCCCTGTAAGAAAAGGTTACATGATTGAGTGGAAAATCAAAATCTGACAAAGAAGCAATAATTTAGGATTATAAAGCAAGCCTGCCATCAAACATAATTATGTGACATCTTCTAGAGACATGGAAAATGGAAGACTTTTTCAAAAATGAGTGGGAGTATTATGTTGAAAAACATTATTGAGTAATAGCTTCAGGGGCCTAGTAAATACCATCTCTTAGGCATCTTACTGTGTACTTTTTTCATCGTGAATTGGTACTCTCAATATTTTCCCCCTTATTAGATGGTGAAACTACTTTCTTTCCTCTGATAATGAGGCAGTGTTACCAAGTAAATAAAAGTCAACATGCTCCTGGCTATTTGATCATGTTTTTAAACCGCATACAAATGACCTTTGCTCTACTCAGCACATATTTTCCTGGTAAACTATGGGTCCTGATGATTTGTAAGATGCCTCTCATTTTAAATGCAATGAGGGAGCTACCTTCTTAAAAGAATCACATTGTAAATATATTTAAAGGCAGAGATTTCTGGGCATTTGCTTGTCATGTGACTCACCGGTCCTCCCCTACAGTTTCTGCCTCATCAGGTGGCAGCATGGATGTCGGCCTACCTAAAGCCAGTTTGCCCTTGGACTTGGCTGTGGGCACAGGACCCTCCTCTGAGACGTCACTGTGCCTCTTAGCTTCTCCCCCGACATTACTCACACGGGGTAACTCTCGTGCCTCCTCTCCTCCTCACAGATTTTGGGATGACGAGAGACATCTATGAGACCGACTATTACCGGAAGGGAGGGAAGGGGCTGCTGCCTGTGCGCTGGATGTCCCCCGAGTCCCTCAAGGATGGAGTCTTCACCACACACTCTGACGTCTGGTACGAGAGACCTTTCCTGTAACGCCAGCCCCCGGCCCCCACGAGTCCTTTCCTTTCCTCCTGTCTTCTGTTCATTGTTACCCCTTTCCAGCTTTGACTCAGTGTGATGGGGGCCACCCCCTCATCACTGACATGTTCCTGTTGTCAGTGGGCACTTGTGGGATCTAAAGAATTTGTGGGACCAACATTTCTTTCAATGCTTAGCTGCTCACCGAGTGGTTGGGAGGCCTGGAGACACACCACCAGGGGCTAGGGTATGGGGACAAGCCAGAAAATTTTACCTCTTTCTGCTTCTCCCCCGCCTGCCTCCTCTCATTTTCTTTCGCGATAAATAGATGTGACGTGTGTGCGCGCACGCGTGTGCATATGTGTGTGTTTGGGGAGGGGGTTGCTTCACCTAATTAAGCCTTCAGATTGCAGACAGTGCTTATTTTAGACCCAAAGCTTATGAGTCTTGATGTGTTTTCCTATTGGTTCCATCTGCTGTCTGTCCTCTTCCAATGGGCACCTATCGTTGTTGACCCAGGGATGGTGTGGAAAGCAAAGTGTCTCCCTTAGTCGTGGATGTATCTTGGGGTAGAAGGTGCATCAGCTACGGATGCAGAAGCCTTTTGATAGTATTGTTTATTGTGGCTCCTCAGCAACATTGTGGAGAGGTGGTTAGGTTCTGAAATACAATTGAGGTTCTTGGCAGGCGAAGGCCCTGGCACGTCTACCTTCTAGAACGTCAGCTAGTTTCTTGGCTGTCCTCTCAGGAGATCCCACTGCTGGTGTGTTACAGAAATGGTAGTTGTTTACTCCAACTGTAGGGATGACCACATAGAGGAGCTATTTAAATAGTGACCGACATCATTTTTTTTTTTTAACCTCGTGAACCTTGGGATCAAGGGCGTTGGATCCTATTTTGAAGACAGGTGCGAATTGGAAATAGCATTTGAATGTGACCCAGCAAAGCATGATTTCTTCTTGAGCTCAAGTGTGAGGTCTGTTTTGCAATCAGCCTATTCAAGATGGTTCCCTCTTCACAATCAAATCAAAGTGTTCAACACCATTTTTAGATATAGAGATGATGGGGAGAGGACAGGCCTGGGTCCACACCCGCATCTGTTTATTCTAGGATCCATGCTTCCAACAACTTTGAGGTCAGCTTACAGTGCAGTAAAATAGAAAACCACGAGAGCCAGGGAAAACAGAGGCAGGGCAGGAAGATAAAACTAGAGTTGTTAATATCTCACAGGCTAAGTTTACCAAATTCTGGTTAGCAACAATTGCAACAAGCAGCAGTAAAGGGTGTTCATTGCCATTTTTCTCCCATTTGATGACGTAGACATTATGAACCAGTAAGAAAAAATATATATAAACAAGAGTAGGGATTTCATATTCATTCCATTCCATGTTCAGGCTTTGACAGTGCTTTAGTTTTTTTTTTTAACATAGCCTTTGAGGATAACACTGGTAAGGTGGGTAGGCTAGGACAATGGAGAATATGGAAGGCTTCTCAGCTCCCCAGGATCTAAAGTGCTCCCTCTTGAAGGAATGAAAATCATTTCTGAGTGTATTCAATGGTACAAAACAGTCATCCCTAAATAGTTAAAGTCTAGAAAGAAATACAAAGAATTGTATTTGACTTTGCAGAAGATACCCTAGAATTTTAGGATCAGAAGATATTCTGAGGTCGGGACCAGTCCCCAAACCCCATCTACAGCGTCTTTGACAGCTGGTTTTTGAGCTTCTGCTCACATATTTCCAGGAACTGCTAATTCCTCTCTCATGAAGACAGACAGCCCTAATCCTTAAGACATCCTTGGGTTTTGCAGGTCTTTCTCATGCTATGCTTAAGTCGGCCTCTTGCTGACACCCGTTGGCCCTTCTCTGTAGCACGGTTGCACACTCTGCTCTGTTTTTGATAAGACAGGCCTTGGAGTCACAAGGAAGTGGTCTCTTTTCTCTAGGTGGAATATCTTTAGGTTTTCCTGCTATCCTTGGAGACATTATTCCCAGGCCCTTGGGCACTGTCCTTGTTCCTCTTATAGCTCCCTTGTAGCACTGTGTCCCTGCAAATGGTTCCTTTGGGTTAGAAGACACAGGTGTGCCCTCCAGGCATGGAGGGAACCAGGCACAGGACTGGGGAGGGGGAAATCCATGGCTTGAAGGTGTGTTCCCTTCCTGGGCAACTGAATCACCCTACAACAGTCTTCATTTCTTGACTTACTGAGAAGCTTTCCAAATGGCCACAGATATCCAGGGCTGGTTGCTCCCTCCTAGAGTTATTTGGTTCTTCAGTGGCAAATTCACATCAGCAGGTAATGTGGATATCTCTGTAGGTTTCGATTTGCTGGTGGGTGGGACATTGACAGATCCCGTCCTGGTATGAGGAGGTGTAATTATTTATTTATTTTTTTAAAAGGAATTCCTTTATTTTTATTATTTATTTATTTAGTTTTGGCTGTGTTGGGTCTTCGTTTCTGTGCAAGGGCTTTCTCTAGTTGCGGCACGCGGGGGCCACTCTTCATCACGGCGTGCGGGCCTCTCACTATCGTGCCCTCTCTTGTTGCGGAGCACAAGCTCCAGACGCGCAGGCTCAGTAGCTGTGGCTCACGGGCCTAGTTGCTCCGCGGCATGTGGGATCCCCCCAGACCAGGGCTCAAACCCGTGTCCCCTGTATTGGCAGGCAGATTCTCAACCACTGCGCTGCCAGGGAAGCCCGAGGAGGTGTAATTATTGAATGCTGACTTTAACCAGCACTGGAATTGAAGTGAGTCTCACACCAAGTTGTCCCTTACTTGGGAAAACAACCCCAATGCTCGTAATTAGAAAAGACTTCACACAAAGGCATTTATCTAATGTTTAAAGATTAAATCCATAAAATTCAAAGCTTGGTTTTGTATGAGGCATTAAATGCCAGTGCCACATTGTAAATGACCTGCTCTGAAAAACATGCAAGCGTTGCATATTTCTCAGTGTCTCTGGCTGTGTGGCCTTGGTCAAACCATGGGGTATCTGTGGGCTTTAGCTACTCCATCTGTGAGGTAAGGTCTGTTTGGGGATGTCTGCAGAACCTCATTAGATGTTTAAGTGGCCCCTGTGACAACTGGTGATGATAGGGAGGAACGTTGGTGTTGGGTAGAGATGCTTTAGCCTCCATACCTTGGGGCAGAAAAATGGTTGAACTCGGCTAGTCATGTCCTGTGAAGGACGCCAGCACTAAGTGGCCCTCACAGACAGGTGACACTGACATCAAACCAGAGTCACTCCAGGGAAAGCCTTTGTGGAGAGCCGGCTCTGTCACCTTCTGTGTTCTTTCGTGTGTGTGATCATGAGGACCTGGCATGGCCCAGGCACAGTGCTCAGCATGTGCAAGAACCAGGGTGCCTAGAGACATGGTGGTTGTCCCTGAGGGATGAAGTCTTGTAGAGAACAGGAAGCGACCCTGACAGGCTGGGATCACAGACCCCTTCCCCGAAGAGCAGGAGTCGTGGGGCACCCTGAAGTATGGACTGTCACCTTCCGAACAGTGAGGAAGTGGGCTCTTGGCGGTGGGAACACTGGGGGAAACCACGGTGGTGGGAAGCGCTTAGTGCGTGTGGAGGATGGTGGGACTTCCTCGGGGGAGTTAGGCTGAAGAGAGCTCAAGTGAGGCCTTGGCTCTTGTGTTAGGGGTTTGGGACTAATTCTGCAGGCTCTGTGAGGAGAGGCTTCTGAGCCGGAGAGTGACCTAGAGCCGTGTTTGAAGAAGTTCACGTTAAGCTAGAGTGTGAAGCTCCTCTGAGTAAGACGTTGGTGCCAAAAAGGAGGCGTCCTGCGGGCCAGGCAAAGGCGACCATCTGCGCTGAGGATGTGCTGGGAGGACGAAAGGAGGGGAGCAGACCTTTGGGCAGGTCTGAGCCTGCACGGGCAAGCTGTGGGGGTTATCTGAGGAGGTGTGGGAAGGATGACCTCGGCGTGCTATTGAATATAGTTAGTTCCCTGTGCTCTACTGTAGGAGTTTGTCGTTGGCATGTTGACTCTTTTAAGCTGAAGGAGTCGAGAAGTGGAATTTGCAGGAAGGACTCTCTGACCTTCCCCTGAAGCAGGCTTATGACCCTTATATGCCCTGGAGGAAAGAAGCATCCTTATTTCCTAAGACACCAAGAGGAATCTGGACTAACAAGTCTTGCTGGGTTTCCCCAGTTCACTGTACCCTTTGCTCATATCCTTCTGTCCTGTCACCTTTTTCCATGACTTTGTGCTCTTCATCAAAACTAATATAAAAAATGCTTAGGTTTTACTACTTTGTTGGGTCTTCATTTCCTTATGAAGGCTCCTGTGTCGTGTAAAACTTATATTTAAAAAATCTGTACCCTTTCTCTTGTTAATCTGTCTTTTGATACAGAGCCCCAGCCGAGAACTGAGCAGGACAGAAGAAAAGGATTTTTTTTCCCCTCCTCTACAAAGGAAAGTGGCATTCTCTAAGAAAGTTAATATTTTTTTCCTCGACTGCCCCAAACCCGCTGGGAAACACTCTTTAATTTCTAAAGAGTTTATTTGATTCACTTATGAGAGAAGCTAAACGCATGAGCTTCTGACTTTATACTAGAGTTGTGGTTCTCATTTTAGTGATGTTACACTAGCAGTGGTTCTCCACAGGGTTGATGGCGTCTCCTAGGAGACATTTGGCAATATCAGGGTGGCGAGACAGAGTTGAGACGCATTAAGGTCAAGGATCCACAGTAACCCAGAGCTTGGAGTGGGGCAATAGGCGCTGAGTGGTCAGCACGGGCGCCGTCTGGTGGGCACTGGCCGCCTGACAGCAGCTGGCACAGCCGAGGAGCGTGTGGGGCGGGGGGGGGACGTGGGGCTGGGCGAAACCGCATTTTCAGGTTATTTCTCAGGCCAGGTCTGCCGTCAGTTGGGTACTGCATTTCAGAGGTGGAGTTGGGAGCCATGGCCTCTGAGGCAGCGACCTAGGTGACCAGGCCAATTCAGTCTGCGGAGATCCCCCAGCCCAGGTTGACGGGGGAGCCCACTGCCCTCGGCTGGGCCTGCGAACACTGCATTTGGGCCTCCGGGCCTTCAGCTTTCCTAGGTCTCTCGTGCAATACCAAGACTATTTCTCGGTCACTGAGGTTCAAAAGGATCTTGGGTGGGTCGGTCCTCTGAGGGCTAAGATTCTAAATATTTATGTCTGACATCTGCTCTCAGCATCAATTTGTACAAAACCCTTTTGTTCATGGAAAGGAGCTGAAGCATCGAGTAAAACATTCTGATACAAAGTCCGCGGCCCTCCTGGCTCGGCTTGGCCAGGATCCGCAGAGCTCTGGGCAGGAAGCGCCGCCCCAGAATTTTCAGTGCGGCTTTGCCCACACCCCTGGCCTGCGGAAGGTCCAGGAAGCCCCTTGGGCTGGCCAAGCGGCAGGCTTTAATCTTTGGAAATGAACCGAATGGAAAGGCAAATAGACCGTGGAGAATTTGTGAAAGACGGTGATGTATGCTGGGAAGGCATCTTTATTTTGCAGATTACAGCACTGCCTTTTTTTAACATCCTCAGTCTGAAATTTCTGTGTATGTGTATACCTATTTTAGTTTGTTTTCCAGTAGTAGGATCTTCTAACCTACAGGCAGAAGCGCATGCGAGGCGGAATCGCTCCCTGCTCCCCTTGCTGACTTGGTTCCTCGGCCACCCCCTTCCCCCCACCTTGGCTAAACTCTGGGCCTAAGGATTCTTCCTAGTGCGCGAGCCCCACCCCAGCCAGTGCCGCCCCTCTCTGTCCCCCACCTGTGAGGCTGAGCCCCTCGTCTCCCCGGGCCCTCCTGGACCTGTAAGATCCCCACTGAGCTTTTCGACACCCCAAGGCCCAGGCCCCCACCCCAGACCAGTGAAACCAGTCGGGGGCCCAGGCGTCCATAGGCGTTAAAAACTCAACCAGGGGTTCCTGCGTAGAGGAGTTTCAAAACGGAGAGCTTGCTGAACAGCTTGCTTGTCCCAGGATGCATTTAGTCCCAGGGATTTGCACTAAATCACCGTCCCAGCCGGGCCTGGGGACCAGCATTCGATTATTGGTGGTATAAAGCACATTAGGGAGACGCTGCCCGGCAGGGTCCTGGCTGGGGCTGGGCCCTGAACTCAGCTTGCCTGGGGCTCCCATTGGAGATCACGTGCTCGCTGGCTGTTCAAGGGCCCTGAACACTCCCTCCCCTCAGCTGGCAGAGCTGTGCCACCAGGGCTGCATCGACTCTACGACACATGAGGATGGATGTTCCACACTTAGCCCAGGGCCTGGCTCACTGCCTGACATGCGCTCAGTCGCCCAGAGGGAGAGGGCTGTGTGGCTCTGTCCACCCCTTTCCGAGCACCTCACGTTTCTTTTCTCCCTGTAGGTCCTTCGGGGTCGTCCTCTGGGAGATCGCCACGCTGGCCGAGCAGCCATACCAGGGCCTGTCCAATGAGCAAGTCCTTCGCTTCGTCATGGAGGGCGGCCTTCTGGACAAGCCGGACAACTGTCCTGACATGCTGTATGTATATGCTGGGTCCCTCTGGCCCCGGCGGGTGCTGGGATGACCAGAGCAGTTAAGAAGAGGGTTTATCCTAATGGAAAGAACCTGTCCCTTTGGGCAAGTGCCTTAATCCTGCCCCATCTTCCTTAATCCTGGGGTTCGGATTTGCAGTTTGCATTGTGGTTTCTCAGGCCAAACGTCTTTGTGAAATACTTGACCAAAGCAATCCCTGCTGGTCTTCTCCAGGCAGAGTTTTTTTAAGAAAATGTAGCAACACGACACTGATTACTCTTAAGCCACAGTCCCAGGCTACTCCCCAGCCATCAGCAGGGCTCCTCCAGGCCTGTGGACCTCAGACCTCCTTTTGCAGGCGGTTCCAGGATGCTGCCACCACCTGCGGTCCCCCCATGTTTCTTTCCTGTTAAGTGTTTACAAAAGTCATAAAAGGCCTGTGAGTGGCAGGCTCTCAGCAGCCTCCTCCAGCGGCTGTGCCGACCTAGAGGCGGTCTGGGGGCCTCCCGGCAGGCACAGCCCTGGCATGTAGCTTTCTGTTCCTGAGATCTGTCAGATAACGGGAAACAGTCCATGACGCCTCGTGGGCCTCCCTGCTCAGTGTTCTTAGAAGAAGCCCCTCTGTCAGTTTAGGTCAGAGCTGCTGAAGGTGTGAGGATGTGCAGGTGTGCTGTGGTTGGGTCATCAGGTGCAGACAGGTACAGATGGGGAGCAGTGGACTTGCTTTCGACATGCACATTAAGGCAGGGCTCAAGATTCTTCTGGATCCCAATAGGTAGAAGGTAGGCTACCACAAATACTTCAAGACCAATGCAGGAATTTTCCAGAAGTGCTTTTCAGGACAGATTTGGCCTCACACTGGAAAGGGCCCCAGAGGAGCTATTGGGCTGTCTCCGTGTCTGTGGAAGGCTCTGCCCAGATCTGCCACCTACCCGCGCACCAGCCTTGAGTGAGCACTGACTTGGGCAGGGCCCCGTCGTGGTGGGGTGATTTACAGATGTGAGTCAGACGCCACGTCGAGTGGGTACCAGGGAAATCGGCCCCAACAGCCAGGAAAGCTCTGTTCATTTGGTCTCCCAAGGTTTCCGTGGATCAGGAAATGGGAGTGCTGGCTCCTCTGCTCAGTCTGATGAGGTTGAGATCAAGATGTCAGCCCGAGCTGCGAACATCTGAGGCTCATGGAGCCTCCCTCTCGCAGGCCCCTCCAGGTTGTTGGCAGGAGTCAGCCCCTTGTGGCTGCAGGACTGAGGTCCCAGAGTCTTGCTAGCTTTCAGCTCCCAGTCCTTGCCATACTTCCCCTCCACTGGCCTTCTCACAACAAAGCAGCTTTCTTCTTCAGGGCCAGCAAGAGAAACTCTGTGCTGCTTTTTGACTTTTTTTTTTTTTTTTACCTGATTAAGTCACATCCACCCAGGATAATCTCCCTTCTGATTAACTTAGAGTCAATTATTAGAAACCTAAACGGAGGAGTGAAATCTCATCACATTCACAAGTCCCTCCCACTCAAGTGAGGGGATCATACAGGGCGTTTACACCAGGGGAGGGAATCTTGGGGACTGTCTTAGAATCTGACTGCCTCAGCCTGGGAAGCAGAAACCATTGTCCTGTCAATAAACCAAGGTTTTCGGGGTTTTTTTAAAGCCCTTTTAGTGTAGCTTCCAAGACTGAATCCCTAAGCTCCAGGTAGAGGGCGGGGGTGGGGAGTGGGGGTGGAACTTGCTCTCCTGGCTCTGACTGCGCTGCTGCTTCAGGGGTACATTAGGTGGGTATCCTGCTCTTTAACTGCTGCCTCTGAGCATTTACTCAGCCAAAGCCTGTTCTATCCCAGGGACATCTTGCATGGAATTAGGAAAGAGGCCAGAGAATGCTGCAGGAAAGGGAACATCTTTGCCTCAGAGTGTGTGTGTATGTGTGAGTCTGAGAGAGAGAGTGTGTGTGAATGTGAGAGTGTGTGTGTGTGAGTGTGAGAGTGTGTGTATGAGAGTGTGTGTGAGTGTGTATGTGTGAGTGTGTGAGTGTGGGTGTGTGAGAGTGTGTGTTTGTGTGAGTGTGAGTGTGTATGAGAGTGTGAGTGTATGTGTGAGTGTGTGAGAGTGTGTGTATGAGAGTGTGTGTGTGAGAGTGTCTATGAGTGTGTGTGTGTGTTTGTGTGAGTGTGTGTGTGTGAGTGTGTGACAGTGTGTGAGTGTGTATGTGTGAGTGTGTGAGAGTGTGTGTCTGTACGAGAGAGAGAGAGAGTGTGTGTGTGTGTGTGTTGGGGTGGGAGTACCCATTGATCATCTGAGCATGGGCCCGGACTAGGAAACCTGCATGTGTCCTGGACGTGGGGCACAGGATACACCCACGCATGAGAGGAAGCTCCACTCCTCAGAGGGCTGTGCATAAGGGGGCAGTGGGAGTCCTGGATCCCTCACCAACAGACTCCCTAGTACAGCCTCTTCGGACTTCAGGACCCAAAGATGGAAGAGATCCACATGGCCACTTAATGCATTTTCTTGCCCCTGGTGGAAACTCTCCCTCTCTCCACCTGTGTTAGTTTCTTTTATTTCCATATAACATTACCCGAAACCTAACAGTTTAAGACAACAATAAGCATTTATTATCTCACAGAGTTTCTGGAGGTCAGGGATCCAGGAGCAGCTTAGCTGGCTGGCTCTGGCCGGGGGTCTCCTGAGGTCACAGTCTGGCTGGCAGCCGGGGCTGCAGTCATCTGAAGGCTTGACCAGGGCTGGGATCCACTTCCAAGATGGAGAACTCACGCCACCAGTTGCCACGTGAGGCCTTAGTTCCTCTGTGACGCTGCTTGAGTGTCGTCGTGCCATGCAGCTGGCTTCTTCTAGAGCAGGGCTCAGAAAACCTTTTCTCCAAAAGGACAGATAGTAAATATTTTCAGCTCTGCGGGCCCCTACGATCTCAACTGCAGCTACTCAACTCTGCCGTTGTACAAGAGCAGCCAGAGACATCACAGGAACAAGTGTGGCCGTGCTCCAAGAAAACTTTATTTCTGGATACTGAAATTTGAATTTCACATAGCTTTCATTTTGTCACAAAATATTACTCTTCTTTGATTTTTTTTTCAACCATTTACAAATATAAAAGCCATCCTTAGCTCATAGGCCTTACAAAATTAGACAGCTGGCCAGATTTGGCCCGCGGGCCTAGAGCGTGCCTCCCCTACCCCAGAGCAATTGCTCCCACAGCAGAGCAGAAGCCACAGTGTTCTTTGTGGCCTGGAAGTCACGCTCCACGGTGTCCACAACCTCATATGGGCTAACGGGCAGCCTTATTTGATGTGAAAGGAGATTATGTGAGGCGTGGACACCAGGAAGTGAGGACCACTGGGGTGTCAGAGGCCAGCCACCACACCCTACTGATGACTGCCCCCCTCACAGGTGACTGCCCTCCACTTTGAACAGTGCAGCCACTGTATTCATGTCAGCCCATTAGAAGAACAACCTTCCTTCTGAGCAAAAATATAAGTAACAGAGTTTGAGGAGTGATGCCCACTGAATTGGCCTGAGCGTGTCCAGTGCCAGAAGAGTCTAACACTAGAAGTGGTGATATTTTAGCAAGCATAGAAACAGTCCAAGAAAGCAGGTGTGAGCTTTGTTCGTGTGGTTTGGGGATGGTGGGAGGAGAGGTACTGTTTTTGAGCTTTCTCTTTGACTTGAATAAACATTGTCTCTGAGAAATTTGTGGGACTCTTGAAGTTGATCTGCCCCCAGGTGACTGGAGATTTAATATTAATTTAATATGCCTGGGAAGCAACCCCCTGCCATGGGAAAGGCAGCATACTTCCTGTTCCCAGCATAGAGTGACAAGGAAGTTTACATGGAGAGGTTACTCTGGCATATTAAGTGTATAATTCAGGAGGCATTTCTTCCTCGCCATCTAGAACCCCCTTAGTAAATTTTCTCCCTTCTAAGAAAAGAACAAAGTGAAAGGAGGCAAGTCAGTTTTATAAGGAGTGTCTGTATTGTCCTTGTGAATTTATTGATGAGCTTAGGTAAGGAAGACGTGTTCTGAGAGAGGGGTTCTTTTATTACAAAAAATGAAAGAATGGACTGTTGTTTCTCTCAGAGGAGAGCAGGATCACTGAGCCCTCGGGAGTTGCCTGAAAGCCATGCTGGGC
The DNA here is from genome assembly GCF_009873245.2 of Balaenoptera musculus. NCBI lineage: Eukaryota > Metazoa > Chordata > Mammalia > Artiodactyla > Balaenopteridae > Balaenoptera > Balaenoptera musculus. The sequence continues at coordinate 49,504,589 of NC_045786.1, read as the reverse complement.
CTCCATGTGGGAGAGAGGTTGTGTGCTTCAGTTCCAGAGGTGTGAATGGCACCCATAGGGTAACAGGGGGTGGGGTGTGCAGGGGCTGCTGGTGGACCTCAGCCCAGCATCATTGCTCGGCGATGCCCGGGAACAGATGAAGCTGGCTCTTCCCCAGTAGCCAACAGTTCTGATCCCCTCAGTGGAACAGGGTGCACAGCTTTAGAGGAAAGGTACCATGGTCCAGGCTGCAGAGTGTCTAGGCCCATGGGTCTCAACCCTGAGATTCAGTGTGAATCGATCAGCAAGTGGCATGAGACAGATTCGGCTTGTGGTTCAATGGTGGATCTGTATTTTAGATCGACAACAAAGCTTGTCCTTAACCTTCTCTTGCACACAGGTCTCCATACTCACACCACCAATGTCCTTGAGCCCCTCTGAGTGAGTGCTGACTGCTCCAGCCCAGAGCTGGGACTGTGGGGAGCGGCCCGCACTCTCAGCAGGTCCGGTGACTGGAAGGGCGGGACTCTGATGCTGGGACACGGGCTGGAGCAGAGGTGCGCGCTGAGCATGGACCATGTTCTCTGCGGGTGGGACTTTGACAGTGTCACACATCAAGACCCTCTGCCAGGGAGGCCTTCAGTGTGCAGCGTTCAGAAAGGAATTTGAACTTTTTAGCCCAGAGAGTCATCAACTCATGGATGAGTCTGAAACAAACTCAGTAGACTTTGGTTGGTTTGCAGTTTTCAGACATGGTTTTTCCCTGTCGCTGATTAAAGCCCCCACATTGTCGGGAATCCTGGGCCAGTTTTGTGGGAATCCAGTGCTTGAGTGGGATCCAAACAGTCAGGAATGGCACTCATGCCCAGTTAGCCTGCAGTGGGCTTTTCCCTGGTGCACGGGTCCTGCCTTAGATCTCTGCCCCAAAACAGAGTAGCGTGGGGTGAGCGGTCAGGCAGGCCCCTGTCCCACTGGCCCCTCCTGGCTGAGAAGTGGTCATAAGACAGTCCTGGCTGTTCAGGGCTGCCAGGAGGGGAAGAGCGGGTGCAGATGAGCCCTGCAGGTCCTCTCTGGAATGTGGGCTCGTTGTCGTGACAGTCCTCACCCGGACTGAGGCTGTGCCAGCACTTAGGTGCTGGGCTGCCCGAGGCCGCTCGGCCCGTGATTGCAGCCTGCCCGCACACAGCAGGGCCGGGGATGGGGAGGAGACAGTGAGCGGGATGAGACCATCACCCGGCCTCCGGGATCACACGAGGGCAGCAGCTCCGTCTGCTCCTGCCCCTGCCCCAGGTGAAGGCTGCGTGCACGCACACCTCCGATGCAGGCGTTCAGTAAAGGATGACTCCAGCTGACCAGTTGTAAAAAATGTGCTTTTTTAAAGAGGAGTTTTATCAGCTCATAAATCCTTCTAAAGTCTACTGGAAAGTTTTCTTGTGGAGATAGTGTAAACAAGGTCTTGAATCCCACAGAGTAAAAAGACTTCCTTTTATGGGCAGCAGTGGAAGGGCCGTGACTCTGGAATGGTTTAAAAGTGGTGCCACGTGGTTTGTTTGTGCTGATGTCACTCACATGCCTCCCCTGCTGGTGGCACCTTCTCAGCCCCAGGCCAAGGGGCACGGAGCCAGGGCACATCACGTGTCCTTGGCCCTGGCTGTGCTTCTATTCAGGGATAAGTCAGTCGGCCAGAGAGGAAATTGCAGCCGAGCCGTGGAGAGGGATTTCATGTATTTATGGCCCTTTTTTCTTTGGTGGGGGGGGGGGATATGGAAGGAGGCTTGTTTACCATGTGACCCAAGGACAAGCTGCCAGTTTATCTGCAAAGCCCGCACGACACCTGTGACTGTCGATGGATGGCCAGGGGAGGGAGAGCCTCCAGGCAGGACTGTGGTTTCTCTTGTTTAGGTTGAGAGAAAATTCCTCTTTCTGAGGTCGGTGTTGTTCAAAGTGTAAGCACATCATTCACGAGAACTCCATCCCTGCTCCACCCTCACTCGTTTGGGGACCTTGGACAAATTATGTAATCTCTTGGTACTTCCACTTCCTCATCTATAAAATGGGGCTATAATATGATACACACCTTCCCAGGCTCGTGAAGAGTAAAGCCATTTACACCCGTAACACTACCGAGAGCATTCATTAACTACCGTGTGGTTAGTGCTGTGACCTAGTGTAGGTGATTCAGTTGGGAGGGGAAAGAACTAGTCAGTCTTCATGTTTTGTCTAATTCTTTTTCCGCTAGAGCAGGGGTGACAAGCTTTTTCTGTAAAGGCCCACATGGTAAATATTTCGGGCTTGCAGGCCAAACCATCTCAACTGTTCAACTCGTAGTTGTGGTTTGAAAGCAGCCGTAGATCATATGTAAACAAACAGTGTTTCTGTTCCAATAAAACTTGATTTACAAAAGCTGGCAGCAGGCCTCTCTCCCATTCCCACCCTCCCTCAAGGTCACATCCCCTTCCCTCTGACTTGACCTGACACCATTTTCCCACATCTTTCAAGGTAGCTGGCGGGTCGACACGGGAGTTTTCCTGTCCCCACAGGCTTTCTCTCCTTGGAACTTTCCCTGGGGCCAGACTTAGGCAGTTGCTCTGTCAAGTGTCAGCCTGACAGAGGCTGGAAGCCAGTTTGGGGTGCTTTGAGCTTCCTAGATGTGGGGAGTTCCATTGACCATTTTTATTGAAAACTATCTCATTAGCCAGAAGTTTTAAAACAAAACATAGAATGGAATTTTCTGGCGAGAAGAGAAGTGGAAGGGAAGGCACTTTGGTCTTTTTGAGAAAGGGCTGCTGGCCGGTCCCTTCTCGGAACCTTCTCCACACTCTGGCCAGCCTGGACCTTTGCTCAGCCACCTCCTTTGTGCGCCAGCGGTCTACTTGGCTGGACCACTCTGCGTTCCAGGTTAATAAGAAGGACCCCTCCTCCTGTGGCCATTCTGAACCTTGTCAGAGCCTGGGCCTTTCCTGGCTGTCCCGGCAGCACCCTGCTTTTCTGGTGCAGCCTCCTGTTCTGGGGGCTTGGGTCCGATGCCAGGTTTCTCCCTGTGGCCACGTGACTCTGAGGGCTTCCCAGGGGCTGCAGCCCAGGTGCCCTCTCTGCCTGCCCCAGGCCTGTGCAGGGACTCTGCCACCAGGCTCTCCCTGCTGGCTTGTTGGCATCTGGCTCAGGGCCCCACTGGGCCTCTCATTGGGTTCAGGGCAGCCTGGCTTCCAGGGCGGCTCTGCCGCCCCAGGGCATGCAGTGAGCAGCCTGAGCCCTGGCGCCAGACGTGGGTCGTGCGCCCCTTCTGTCTTGCAGCCATGCTGCCTGGCACTGCCTGTCCTCAGTTCTCTGCCAGTGGTCCCCTGCCACCAGGAGGAAGCGTAGAAATAGCATGGGTGGAAGTGAAGGAGAGATCACTGTGGGGAAAGCTGTGATCACTGCTCAACCTTATTAGTGAGAAATCAGAGGTTTCTTGCATTCTAATTCTGGAAATAATGTTTAATCAGTGGCTGCAAGAGATGCTTCAAATAGAAAGCTGGTTTGTTTTTTATGTAAATAATACCTGTAATAGCAGACTTGTGTGGAACCTGTATTTGCCCTTCTCAGGAAGTGAGAGTTTGGGTTTTGTATCGTGGAGGGTCCTGGGTCCTGGGTCTGGATGAAGTGACTGCATTGGTGGACGTAAGTCAGGAGAAGCTGAAGGCTACTTGCGCCATCAAGATAGAAAGCCAGAGGCCCAGACAGGCAGCAGAACTGCTTTGGCACACTTGCTGTACACGTGTAGGTGGGGAAGACACACACAGCAAGTAGCCACGGGGCCGCTCGGCCGCGGCCCCCTTCCAGGCTGGGCCCATCTCTGTCTGTCTTCCCCTCAGGTTTGAACTGATGCGCATGTGCTGGCAGTACAACCCCAAGATGAGGCCTTCCTTCCTGGAGATCATCAGCAGCATCAAGGACGAGATGGAGCCCGGCTTCCGGGAGGTCTCCTTCTACTACAGCGAGGAGAACAAGCCGCCTGAGCCAGAGGAGCTGGACCTAGAGCCGGAGAACATGGAGAGTGTCCCCCTGGACCCCTCGGCCTCCTCGTCCTCCCTGCCGCTGCCCGACAGACACTCAGGACACAAGGCCGAGAACGGTCCGGGCCCTGGCGTGCTGGTCCTTCGAGCCAGCTTCGACGAGAGACAGCCTTATGCGCACATGAACGGGGGCCGCAAGAAGGAGCGGGCCTTGCCTCTGCCCCAGTCCTCGACCTGCTGATCCTGGATCCCGATCCGTGCAAACAGTAACGTGCGCACACGGCGGCGGGTGGGGGGGAGAGTTTTAACAATCTATTCACAGCCTCCTGTACCTCAGTGGATCTTCAGAACTGCCATTGCTGCCCACGGGAGACGGCTTCTCTGCAGTAAACACATTTGGGATGTTCCTTTTTTCAATATGCAAGCAGCTTTTTATTTCCCTACCCAAACCCTTAACTGACATGGGCCTTTAAGAACCTTAATGACAACACTTAATAGCAACAGAACACTTGAGAATCAAGTCTCCTCTCTCTCCCTGTCTCTCTCTCCCTCTCTCTCTCACCTTTCTCTTTCTTTCTGCTTCATGATGGAAACACATTTGCTGCAAGCCCAGCCGGGACGCCCTTTGTATTGGATTGAGGCAACGTCTGTCCCTCCATGGCCCCCCTGAACACACCTGCCGGTCACCATAGGTCTTTATAAAACACGTTGAGACAGGATTTTTTAACCGTTATCTTTAACATTTTTAGGGACATACGAAATTTACAAAGGGCCATCGTTCATCCAAGGTTGTTACCATGTTAACGCTGCCAAATTCTGCCAAAACCCCGAACTTTCTCCCTCACCGTCCCCGCACTGTTCTTTTGTTTCCAGAGGCCTGAGCGAGCATGGTAGCTAGTCACTCGTTAAGAGCCACGCTGGTGATGCCCTCCATCCGATCGTCCCCTGGTGTTCTTTTCAAGTCTCACATTCACACAGGTCTGATTGCTTTTGACGAGGTTATTATTTGGGGGAACTGGACAGAATGAGACTTCCTCTCAGTGAAGATGGCTTCCCTGCTCCCCCTTCTGCACCCACACCTTCTAGCCCCCAGGAATTCTGGAGGAAACAGGCCCTGTCGGGAGCCTGGAAGACAGGCTTTGAGTAAAGGTCGTCCACGTGCCAGTCTCCTGTCCCCACCCCAGCTCCCCACCTGGCCCCCAAGAACACAGATGGGAAGGGGTATCCAGGGACTCAGCCCAACTGTTTATGCAAGTTTGCAAGGAAAGAAATTCAAATACCACAACAACAGTACGAAGAAAAGCAGTAAATGGATTCAAGCATTCTAAGCTTTGTTGACATTTTCTCTGTTACTAGGACTTCTTCATGGGTCTTACAGTTCTATGTTAGACCATGAAACATTTGCATACACATCGTCTTTAATGTCACTTTTATAACTTTTTTACGGTTCAGATATTCATCTATACGTCTGTACAGAAAAAAAAAAAGCTGCTATTTTTTTTGTTCTTTATCTTTGTGGATTTAATCTATGAAAACCTTCAGGTCTACCCTCTTCCCTCTCTGCTCACTCCAAGAAACTTCTTATGCTTTGTACTAGAGTGCGTGACTTTCTTCCTCTTTTCCCAGTAATCGATACTTATATAACATAATTTGCCATGAACTGTTTGATGCCTTTTTATAAATACATACCCCTCCCCGCTCCCCCTGCCCCGTTAGTTCTATTCTACCCCATAGGCTCTGTGGGCACGAGGCTGGTGAGGGGAGCAGGTGGAGAGAAGGCGGGGCGCCTGCCCTGGACCCTCTCTCCCAGCCTGCTCTCACACAGCATTTGAGTCTGTTACAGTGCAAGACATGATACAAACTCAGGTCAGAAAAAAAGGTTAAATATTTCGCACATCCTTGTTCAGTGTTTATATTCATCATTGTTGAAAAGTCTCACCTTCTCTTTCCCTTGCCTTTGTTTTGGTTGTGACACACATATATCTATTTTTTTAATTCTTGGGTACAACAGCAGTTTTAACTGCAGACACTAGGCATTTGGATTACTATTTTGTTTTTAACGGATATTTAACCCTTCCATCCCATGGAAAACAGCTGCTGAGTCCAGGGGTGCAGCCGAGCGCGCTCCAGTGGGCCCATCTGCGGCTTCCCGCCACCACCCTCCAGACCGACCTCCCTGTCCTTAGAACTAGAGACTCCCCAGGGACCCCCTGGCACCGGCGGGGAGTAGGGCGCAGGGGCAGCATCCTCGGGGAGCCGGCCAGCCCGCTGCCAGCGCGGGACAGCGCAGGCGCCGCGGGGCCGAAGGCCGGTGCTCCCCTCCAGGGGACAGGAGCCCTGGCGCAGGCGCGCTGTTCCTCGGCCAGGAAGCCGCGTCCTCGGGGCCCGGGGGTCTTGTTTTGTTTAGTTTTTAGCACTTCTCACCAGAGTGATGACAGCACAAGAGTTGCTTCTGGGATGGAAATGTTTAAATTATGAGTAAGAACAAAGCTACAATATAATGATTGCTAGTTGTGACTGGAGATTAAACACAAAAAAGAAAGTTTGTAGTGCTTTTTTGCTTGTCAGTAGTTTCAGTCCCACTATTTTCTCTAGTCTCTGTCCCATAGTTTTTCCCTTAAAAAAAAAATGAAAAAAAGAAAAAATTAATTAAGAAGGTATATATGTAGTTTTCTTTTAATTTATTTTGTGATACCAGTTTCAATCACTGTAGAGAAGCCCCCTTATGAATTTAAATACTGAGAAAAGGGTTTTTGTGTGTATGTGTGTGTGTGTGTGTGTAAGACGGGACAGTTTTTGGGTTTTTGTTGGTTTTTTTTCCAAACATTTATCTACCTCACTCTTATTTTTTATATGTGTATATATAAAAAGAATACATCTCACATTTCTCAGCACCTGACAATATGCCGTTGATACTGGTAACCTCATCCACACCACAGGCCGTACACACCAGGTGACGCAGGGAGAGGCCAGGCTGTATTCCGGGGTCAAAGCAACACTAGCTCACCTCTCCACTCATTTCGAACAGCTCGCCTTTTTCTGCGACATCTCACTTTGCGTCGCTTCTGTTGTTCTCCTGACTCGGTATCCCAAGAGGCGGAGAGGGGCCCCGCCCGGTTGTCTTGGAAACCAGCTACTTGGTGCAGATTGGGTGGCGGACAGGGAAGAGCAGTGGTTTCCAGGTCTTGAGGACAGGCAGTGCTGGGGCCGGGGTCAGGTGGTGTCTCCTTAGGGCCCCCGTTGTCCCTGTGGCCGCGGGGTGGGTGCTGGGTGGGCTTCCGGCTAGGCCGGCTCAGCCCCTCGTGCAGCCGCTTGGGCGCCAAAAGCCCGCTCGGGGTTCCTGACCTGACGGCCAGTCTCACGTGGAATGTACGGAGAAGAGTCCCCTTCTCCCTCTCCAGGCAGTTCTCTCAACCTCACCCTCACTCACCTCCTCCCCAGGGGAAAACAAAGACGTACCAAACCTTCGGGCTGGAAGGGGCCAGCGGCGGGCGCCGTGCCCCCGCTGGGGCTGTGCCTCATCCCCTCGTCCCGCAGATCACGGGGTGGACGGCGCACCCCCTCCAGCAGCTGCTCTCACAGGCACTAGCGTTTTTTCTGGGAAACGCAGTGGGCGTCTCCCAAAGTGTGGCGGCTCCTTTACGGTCCCAGGACTGCAGTTACACTCAGGAGCTCCTCCCTCCTGCTAGAACACCCCTCCCCTTTCCCAAGTCCCCTGGGATCTTAAGGTCATTGAGAAATAATGTTTGATCAGGGTTTCCCGCTTCCACACTGTAGGTGACCCCTTGGAATAGTGGCCTCTCCTCTCTTTTGCACATACCTACCGGTTTCCACAACTGGATTTCTACAGATCATTCAGCTGGTTATAAGGGTTTTGTTTAAACTGTCCGAGTTGTTGGTGTCACTTTTTGTTTTATGTAGGTGGTTTTCCTTTTAAGTAGAAAGAAAACACTAACAGTATAGTGCCCATCATAACAAATGCTTCAGAAACACTTAAATAAAAGAAAATTTTGCTTGTGTGATGGTGCAGTCATTTTACTGGACCAAACCACCCACCTTAACTATACCAAGGCATCATCTGTCCACAGTTCTAGCCTAATTTTATGCTGATTTTCCCACCTCTTCTTGGTTTCCTCCTTTGTATGCTCCAAATAACTTAAGCTGAGTTGTGGCATTCTCCATGCAGCCTCCTGACAGCAGCTCACACTGCTTGAAGTGACGTGAACCACTGAGGCACATCATTGAACTGATGTGAGCATTAAAACATGATCACACACAGCCCTTCCCTGAGGCAGCAGGAGCTGGTGTATTCTGGAGACGTTGTTGAACTTCAGCTGGGTGAGACCCAGACCACCCCAGGACTCCCTTAGAGGATGTCCTGACTTTTGACACAGTTGGAATGTGCTTCCCCCTTGGAAGATAGAAGACCGTGTTCATGGCCGACACTGGCCTTTCCTTCCAGCCTGTTTCTTATGACTTGGAACAACATTTCAATGATAGAAAAAATGGTTATTGTGGAACTAAATGGCAAAATGCTTGGCATGAAGTGGTGTGTTTCAGTTGGGATAACAGATGTAAGAGCCAAGTATGACGCCAAATTCTAGGCCAGTTTGTTCCACCAAAACCTCTTTCTCAGCAGCCCACCTCTGCTGGCAGGTGGCTGCACGGGATGCAGGCCGCTGTTATGGCAAGGTCACACTTAGATCAGTGAGAAGGCTAGGATGCTTGGTCCAAGGTCCTCAGCTGTCACTGTTGGGTCCTCCAGCCAGACAGTGTCAAAGGCAACTCCTTTTCAAAACACAGGCACCCTCCAGTTGACAGTAAAGCTCCATGGTATGCCTTGGCCCATTCCAGCAGTCCCAGTAATGCATTTAAGGTTTGGGGTTTGTTCTTTTGTTAATGGTACTTTTGTGTTTGTTGGCTGTCTTTTCTTTTCCTGGGCTAAGCAGCATTGGGAGATACGGACCAGAGATCCACTCTTTAAGAACCAGTGATGAAAATCAAACTTTCTTACTCCACTCTGACATAGTTGGTGGTACCAATGAGAACTTCAAGAGAGGATGTTGTTTAGATTGAACCTCTGTTGCCAGAGATGCTGAAGATACAGACCTTGGACAGGCCAGAGGGTTTCGTTTTTGGCCTCCAGCTTAGATGACTAGTTTGGTCATTTAGAGAAAAAGCAGATGAACACTCCTTGATGGTGGAATGATAAGGCAGCAGGAAACCATTCTAACAGGGATCATGAATGACGTGGAGAGAGGAAGCACAAGCAGAAGGTACAGGGCTTGGAAGAAGTGTGGGCTGTGCTTGGAACTTGATGGTTTCTGAAGGTATCAGACCACATCAAGGCTCAACAGTCATCCATGGGCATTTGGTTTCAACAGATAAACCTAAAACATCCTACTTTGGAAACTGTTACTGCGGAGTTCAGTCAAATTGTTCCAAGAACGCAAACTGCATCGCACCCGTCAGGCGTCAGTTCTGGGGCATGACTTTAGGGTTTCGTTTTATTTTGTTTCTGCAAGAACATAATGATCACTCATCTGTATGTCCATGTTTGTGTGTGTCCACATCTTTCTGGTAAACATCGTTGTAATTAGTCACTCATTAGCGTTTTCAATAGGGCTCTTAAGTCCAGTAGATTACGGGTAGTCAGTTGACGAAGATCTGGTTTACAAGAACTAATTAAATGTTTCATTGCATTTTTGTAAGAACATAGAATAATTTTATAAAATGTTTGTAGTTTATAATTGCTGAGAATAATTTAAAGACACTTTTTTTCTCTGTGTGTGCAAATGTGTGTTTGTGATCCATTTTTTTAGGACACCTGTTTACTAGCTAGCTTTACAATATGCCAAAAAAGGATTTTTCCCTGACCCAAGCCGTAGTTCACCCTCTTTCCCCCCATGTTTTGTGCCCTAGTTTATAACAAAGGAATGATGATGATTTAAGAAGTAGTTCTGTATCTTCAGTATCTTGGTCTTCCAGAACCCTCTGGTTGGGCAGGGGATCATCTTTTACTGGTCATTTCCCTTTGGAGTGTAGCTACTTTAACAGACTGAAAGAACCTCACTGGCCAAGGAAACAGCAGAGGTGTTGCAGCCGTGGTGCCATGGCACCTTCGGCATCTGGTTGGGTCGGTTTGGTAGTTGTACTGTTATACAATGCCTTGAGATGGAAGGACTCCATTGCACAGCTAATGGTTTTCACAGTGAGCACAGCATACAGACTTATCACACAAAAGATGGTAATTCTGGTGGTGCACGCGGGCCATTTGCTTACATGCCTCATATCATGATTAATGCTTTGCTATAACAAGGAAGAGACCCTATTTATTTTTATTTAAGGCAGAACACCGAACATATATTTTTTTTTTCAGTACAAAACAAATTCTTTTTAATAAAAACTATACACACACCAGATTTTTTTTAAGTTTGACTCCATTTCCTCTAGCTCCCACTGGGTTATTGGCCATGTCAACACAACCCCACAAAATCCCCATCATTGGCAACGTTTGGGGGTTTTGCTCTACATGGGAGAAAGATCCAGAAACAATTTGGGTTTCGTTTGCAACTTTTCATTTGGATGTTTGGCGTTGCACAGACACATCCACAGGTGGAGTAGATGCTTGGCAAAAACACCTGTCTGCTTTCTAAGCCAGTGAGGTTGAGGTGAGAGGTTTGCCAGAGTTTGTCTACCTCTGGGACAAAAAAAAAAAAAATCAAACCAGAAGGCGCGATGGAATGGATGCATCGCAAATAATGCATTTTCTGAGTTTTCTTGTTTAAAAAAAAAAAAAGTTTTTAAAAAAAAGTAAAAAAAAAAAAGGTAATAACATGGCCAATTTGTTACATAAAATGACTTTCTGTGTATAAATTATTCCTAAAAAAATTCCTCTGTTTATATAAAAAATCAGTAGATGAAAAAAATTTCAAAAGGTTTTTTTGTATATTCTGTTGTAAGAATTTATTCCTGTTATTGCGATATACTCTGGATTCTTTATGGAAAAAAAGAAACTGTCTATTTTGAATGGCTGAAGCTAAGGCAACTTTAGTTTCTCTTACTCTGCTTTTTTCTAGTAGTTAAAGTACTACATGGTTTAAGTTAAATAAAAGAATTCCGTATGCATTTTTGGTCTCTGATTTTGCCCCACCCTCCACCCCTTCTGGAAGAATCACCACACTTCTGAGCAGAGAAGCTGAGCTACATGTGGCATGTGTGTTCACACATGTCGCTGGGAGGTGTTCTGCATGAAGGCTTCGCTCTATTTCTGACAGCTGAACCTTCTCGGCATGCAAATTGCTGGTGAACAGGGAAGCTATTCTGTTTCTCACTCCATTAAGTCAGCCAGAAGAAAATTTGAATACATAAAATATAGAAATCTGTACTTGATTTTTGAATGATGTGTAGACTTTTCCACTGACAAAAGTCAGGGCAGGTTTGATCTGGGTGGCTCTGAGGCAAAGGACTTTCTACACATTTTCATGTCCTTGTTGGTCCCTCCCAGCCAGCACACCTCCTCAGAGGGTGCAGGTGAGGCCATAGACATGCACACAGGATGCGGCTCCCTGGCGCTGCTCAGAAATGTTAGTTACTTTCCAGCCAGCGAGCTTGGCCTGCCCCAGGGACTCTACAATCTGGGCATCATTATCTTTGCCAGGGGAAATGGTTATGGTAGGAAGTGTGAATACATGTTCTAAGGAAACAAGCTGTACATGTTCTAGAATGAAACCTGAGACACATCAGGAAGACAAGCTCATCATTCATTAAACTTTGATCATGGGAAATTATACTCCAGTAATAAAATCAGGCTACTGGACAAAACGCTAATTAGCAAGGTGTAGGCAGCAGAAGTAAATGAAAGGCCATGCTTACTTAAGACCTGGTGAGTCTCAAATACTTGGACCTAAAAACAAAAAAGAGGGGACTCTCAAGCTTGGCATTGCCCCGGGGTTTTGCTTTCCATTGTCACGGAGTGGCTGGCGCTCAGGGGACCCTCACTAGATGACCGATGACTAACAGCAGGCTCATTTCTGAGGCTTGGGTGGGTGTCTGGGCTCTAGTGGGGAGGACACAGGAACCCAGCAGGATTCCCACGTTCCCCGGTGGGTGATGCATGCTTCCAGGCTGTGGAGGCACAGTCTGCACCTGTCCTCAGCCAGAGGAGCAGCAGTTTCTTCTGAGGATGAAGGTGCTGGGTCTTTAGAAGTGTTAGACCCTCTCCCCACCATGCCACTGCTTAAGCCCACAATCTAGCAGGGCTATTTCCATATTTACCCTCACGGGTCCAGCAACAAGCCCACATTCAGTAAAGTTTCCTCTCATCACTGATGGACTTTCACATCCATTCTCTCACCAGATCTTCACAACAACTCTGCAAAGGAAGGATTTTTATTACTCTGTTTTACAGATGAGTAAACACGCAGATATGTCCAAGACCCCCAGCTATTAAATGACCAACTCAGGGCTCAGCCTTTTGAAGCTGTGTCAGCTTTCAAACTGCCTCAGAACTGCTGCGTATCAGCCATAACTAAACAGACCCCAGTGTGTATCAGCGGGGGATGGCAGGCCACTTAGACCAGGATGTGAACTGGCCCTCTGGGGTTCTCCCTAAAGAACCTTGGAGGCCACAGAGGGGAGATGACAGGGACGTTCTTCAAGAGGGAGCTCTGGGCCTCCAACTGGATGACATCTAAGAGTTTGCTTGGCGCCAAGTCATACGCATTTTACAATCTGAAATAACACTGGAACCGGGTCCCAGAGGACGCTTGCTTGCCACCGTCCTGAGACAGAAGCTAAAATAAGGGGGTGTCCAGGGCTCTGGGCAGCAGGTGTTTGCCTACAACTACAGAAGGCACTCCACATTAACAGCCGTGCAGCAGGACCTATGCTTGCTGGCCAGACCATCCCACCCCACTTGCTGCCTTTGATCTGCTACAGTAGGACTTTGATCTGTTTTACGGCAAGTGAGCCAGTTTCATTTGCAAAGGGGTCCTGTAAAGTCTATTACAAATGCACAAGTGTGCTGGAGGGCTAATGGTAAAGCGAGCTCCTTTGCCCAGTTCCTTTGTTATTAAGGTGCAGCTGCTTTTTCTTACAGTGAATAAATCTGGGTACTAAGTGACGATGATTTTTTTTTTAATGGAATTAAGTGGAAAATGATAGCTGTGAGCATACCAACATAAGAAGAAATTTCCCAGAGCTTAGCCACCTTCAAGCTCTTTCTCCAAAATACAGTGTTGCTAATGGGGTTCCCAATGGAAATTTGCCCCCAGAAAACACTGGACAAGTAAAACCTTGTTGTGAACAGCTTGGAACCGTGTCATAAAAGCAAAATGAAAGATGAAAAGGGGAGGTTCTGTTTCTTAAAAGGTAGGGATAACACTGACCATGGCAGAGAAGCTAAACCCAGCTATTAACCTTTGCTTTAGGACCAAACACTACTGGGGGAATGTAAAGTGATACAGCTGCCATGGAAAGCAGTATAGCAGCTCCCCCAAAAAAGTAAACATAGAATTACCTTATGATCCAGCCATACACACACATACACACACACACCAAGATTCTAACACATATTTGCACACCAGTGTTCATAGTAGTAGTATTCACAATAACCAAAAGGTAAAAGCAACCCAGTGTCCATCAAAAGATGAATGGATAAACAAAATGTAGTCTATACATACAATGGAATATTATTCAGCCTCAAAGGAAGGAAATTCTGATGCATGCCACAACATGGATGAACCTTGAAGACATTATGCTAAGTGAAATAAGCCAGTCACAAAAGGACAAGGATTCCATTTATATGAGGTCCCTAGAGTAGTTAAATTCAGAGATGGAGGGTAGAATAAAAGATGCCAAGGGCCTCGGGGGGAGAAGGGTGGAGACACTGTTTAATGGGTACAGAGTTTCCGTTTGGGATGATGAGAAAATTCTGGAGATGGATGGTGGTGATGGTTGCACAACAAGTGAATGTACATAACGCCACTGAACACTTAAAAATGGTTAAAATGGTAAATTTTATGTTATGTGTATTTTACAATAATTTTTTAGTAAAGTTAAGAAAGAAAAAACCAAACACTAAAGACTCAGTGGCTCAGAAGCTGCCCACAGCATCTGGATGCACAAGCTTGGAGGCCCAGAGTGGGGCGCCCGAGTAGCAGCTGCACCTGCGTTTCCCATGGTCGGCCAGTCGCAGATCATCCCACCACGCAGGGCTCGCAGAACAGGTCTGGGGTCCCAGAAATCTGGGCAGGATCACACAGGCCTGCTGCATAGACTTTTAAGAGGAAAAAAAATTACTAGCATTTCATTTTATTGTCCGGAAAACCATAACTGAAGCTAGTTAAGCCCTTGTGAAATGTCTGCCTTTCAGAGTGTTCTTTCTTCTGACAATAAAATAACCCTTTGTGATTTCATTGGGCTAATTCAGAACTTTTTTCCTCTGTGTAAACTGTTTTACAAGCAAATTTTTAAAAGCCTCTCAAAGCACAGCTGAACTCTACATACAGGAATGAAACATTTAATTTTCTCTAAAGGAGCAGTCCCCCAGTTGGTTCCCCTCGTCTGGAATCGCAAAGGCTGAGTTTCCTGTGAACCAGGCATTGAGACCTGGTTTTCTCAGTCTCCTCCAGCATTTGCTGGATGATAACTTGCAGGGCTTTTCCCAGCAGGCTAGCCGGAAGCGAAGGAGATAATGGAGGGACATGGACGAGCGCCGCGCACCCATTTCCATGATGCAAAGACAGGTAGTAGGTGTAATCGCAGACATACCTACAACCACACAAAACGCCAAGTTACTCCTTGGACCAGCCTCTAACCTCAGTGAAATGTAAGCAGAAGCGCCAATGAAGCATCCGCAAAGCATGAGGGAAGACTGCCACCAGGGAGACCCAGGTTTTGTTCTTCTGCCAAAGAACATGCTGCTGGGAATGAGCCATGGAGAGACCGGCTCTTGGCCTCATGTCCAGCAAGTGGCTGAACCCTGGAAGGGACCAGATTTTCAACCAACTAGTCCAAAACGTTCTCCCCTCAACCCCGTGAACCTTTCTCATTCATGTCTGCATTGAGTCATTTTGTTGTCACAGCTGCTCCAGGTCTTTGCTCACAACCCTGCCACCTCCACCTTTAGCAGGAGTTAACATAAATCTTTAAGTTAACGGATCCAGAGATAAGACAGGAAGAAACAAAAAAAAGAAGATAAGAAACAAAAAAAAAAACTAGATGGAACTAACTGGGGACGAGATGGCCACAAACCTGACCTCCAACAGACCCTGGGTCTCACTATGTGTTGATTTTTCTAAATTAGCATATTAAATGACACATCTACCGGCTGCCATAACTGGACATTAAGGACCAAAAAAGCATTAAAAAGGGGGTGGCACTCTAGTCCCCTGAAAAAGCCCTGCCCCTTCCCAGGTAGACTAATGCATATGCCTCCCCATCATTAGCCTCACTCCTATCTTTAAAATTAAATCCCTCTCACCAAGTGGGTGATAAGTTGATCTGTAAACTTAGTTCCTGCTTCTCCAATCTCTGACCGCTGAATAAGGCTCAACCCAAGCAGGAAAAAGAACCCTCTCCCGCTGAGGCAGGGCGCATCGGCTCAGCTAGGGCCTGAGCAGGGTCCATACAACTTAATTTGGTAACAAATTCTGGCATCCAACAAGGGGCGCATTCTGTCTGTTAACTCAGGGTTACTCACTGACCCAGGGCCAACAAAGCCGGCTAAATAACTGAGCTGTTTGCCCCAATTCTCAACCACTGGGCCAGTAAGGGCTACTAAATTAAGCCTGAGATTGAAAAGCAGCCAAGGATCAAGTGGAGCACTCCTCAGGTAAAGAACATCTCTTTGTTTCATGTGTGTGACATAAGCCCTAGTCTCTGTTCTTGATATGAGTGAAGAAGCTTCAATCTCTGTTCTATGTGGTTTTGTTTGTCCTAATGCTCTTGGAAATACATGCCACAACTGTGGGCATGGGTTGAGCACTTGAAGGCCACTATGGCGTTTGCCACCAAAAAGGATAAGTTGGTCATGCACCAGGGTAGATGAGCACTGGGTACCCTGCCAACCAGAAGCAAATGTCCGTGTAAGTAGGCACACTGTAAAACATTCACAGCCCCAACCTCTACAGCATTCCCACCTCTAGGGTATAGTCAAAAATCCAAGAGCACATCTTCTGTGTTGGTTCTTCTTGCCCTAACTTGCCATCCCGGGGCAAGGTATATGTCTCTGTTGGGTAGGTCCCTCCCCACTACCCTCCACCACAGATCCCTAGGGATCCCTCCTCTGAGACATGAACCCTTTAAAAATCTTGTTTTCATCAGATTTCAGGAAAATCACTTTGTCTAGTTGGGGAAGGAAGAAGAGGACCCCCAAATTGTCCAAAGTCCTTGGGTCCTCGTAGCTGAGAGTATAGAAAACTGGACACATACCAAATGGGCATTCGGCCTGCTGCCTGATTACCTGTAACAGAGCAGGGACACATCCTTTGTGAACAAGCCTCCTTGACTACCGGAGAGGCTCTTTAACTGAGCAATTTATCTGATTAGAGAACGCTTATTTCCCACTCCCCCTTCACCCTATCTCTGGGGACTGCTTGCTGAAAGATATCTCCTACAGCCCCACAGTGGGTCTGGGAACATCTAGTCACTGACTTAAGAGGGCCTTTATAGGGACTTCCCTGGTGGCGCAGTGGTTAAGACTCCGTGCTCCCAATGTTGGGGGCCCGGGTTCAATCCCTGGTCAGGGAACTAGATCCCACATGCATGCTGCAACTAAGAGTTTGCAAGCCACAACTAAGCAGGCCACGTGCCAAGACTAAGAAGCCGGCGAGCCGCAACTAAGGAGCCTGCCTGCCACAACTAAGACCCAACACAACCAAATAAATTAAATAAATAAACGTTAAAAAAAGGGGGGGAGCTTTATAACTAAGGCCCTCTTGGACAGTGTCTCCCCTTCCAGCCCCTGCGAAGATTGGTTCAGGTTTCAGTTAGAGCTCCTAAACCACTTGGTGTGGGTCAATCTTGTGGGATCTGCATCGCCACCAACCCTAAGAAGAGGCCACTGGGAAGTTGGAAACAGACTAAATAAGGACTCCCCAGTATGGGTAATCAAGCCTCTATCCCAGTGAACGCTGTTAAGGTGCATTCTCCATAACTGGAAATTCTTTGAGTAGCGCCCACTAACAGGGAGACAGCTTATTTTCTTTTGTAACACCGCATGGCCCCAATATAAACTGGCGGATGGAGAAAGTCGGCCAACTAACAACTCTCTAAATTCTAATACTATTTTTTAATTTGACCTCTATTGCCAGCGTTAAAAAAAAAAATGGGATAAGATCTCCTATGTCCAACTTTTCATGGCCCTTAGCCAAATAAAGGGCTTCTGGAAAAAATGCAAGGCTAGTTCAAATTTCTCTTTCCTGGAATTGGAATCTCAGCCTGAGGATCCTCTTGACTTCCTCCCTCTGCTAAGGGTAGCTGCCCCCGCTTCCAACAGTTCACCTAAGACTCCTGAGTCATCGACATCTACCCCTACCTCTCCTGAATCCCCGACGCTCTCTACTCCCTCAAGTTCACCACCTCCCTACTTGGTGCCCCCTCTTCCACCCAATGGGTGGTCCCCCTCCCCGACTCTTTCACCTCCATCTCTTGGTACACCTTCCTTGGGGACTAGTCCAATGCACACCTGTAGCAGCATTCAGTACCAACCCTCTGGAATCAATAAGCTATTACCCCTTCAGGAGGTTCCCAATGGAAAGGGCGAACTGACCACTGCGTAGGTACCCTTCTCTTCTTTGGATCTCTATAACTGGAAGGATCGATCCAAGGGTTTAAGGGAAGACCCCGAGGGAGTCCTTAATTTAGTTCGGGGAATACTGCACACTCATTTGAGTGGATATCCAAACCCTCCTAAACATCTTGTCGTCTGGGGAAGAAAAGGTACTGATTATAATTAATGCAAGGGAGGAAGCTGCTAAGACCAATCAAAATAACGCGGGGCATGCGGTATACCAGCCTGGAGTCCAGGCTGTTCCCGACACGGACCCTGGGTGGGGCCATCTAGAGGAAAATGGTCAGCAGCATCTCACACATTTCAGGAATTTGATTCTGAAGGGCATTCAATCAGCGGGGAAGAAACTGATAAATTGGAGTAGGTTCAAGGAGTCATCCAAGGACTGAAGGAAAATCCCTCAGCCTTCCTTTAGCACCTAAGGGAGTGTCTCCGAGTGTATACAAACATAAACCTGGTGTCATTGGAAGGGCAGGCCATTATTAAGTACCATCTTATTTCCCAGAGTGCCCCAGACATTAGCAGAAAATTACAAAAGTTGGAGAGAGGGCCCACCACACCTACTTCCCGGCTGGTGGAATCAGCATTTCGGGTGTTTAACAACCGGGATCTGGAGGCCGATACAAAGGAAAATAAACGAGCAGAACAAACTGCCAGTTCTCTGGCTTTAGCAATTCAGGGTTAATCGACCTCCAAGGGATGACACCCACCCCCCGCCCCCCCCCCCCACACACACACAAGGGACCCTGTAACATCAATGAGTCGCCTGGGATTTCGAAGACCATGCCCACAGTGGAGAGAAGGGCTTAAAGACAATCAGTGTGCTAACTGCATAGAGGAGGGCCACTGGAAGGGGGAATGCCTCAAATGTCTCAGAAGGAGACTAAGTGGACCACCATGTCCTGGCCCACCCTCATTGGTCACACACATAAAAGAAGAGGACTGAAGGGGCCCAGGGGCTCCTAGGAGCACCCCGGAAATTACCCCCAAGAAGCCTTGGCTGACCCTGACTACAGGTGGCAAAAAGGCTGACTTTTTAGTCAACACAGGGGCCACTTACTGGGTCCTGAACACCCAACAAGGCAAAATGACCAAAGATAAATATAAGATAATGGGAGTGAAAGGGAAGCCGCAGGAAGGCAATATTATAGAGCATCTTGAGTGCGATTTGGAAGGAAAAAAGTTATCTCACTCTTCCCTGTATGTCCCGGAATGCCTAATTCCTCTAATAGGAAGAGATTTAGTATATAAATTGGGAGCTACATTTTATCTCAGAGACACAAAACTTAACATCAAAATACCTAAGACTCCCTTCCATTCCATAGTGCTCATGCTACCACCCTCTGCCAAGAATAATGGCTCAATTAACCTTGAGGGGATTAATCCCTCAGTATGGGCCCACGACACTGTGGGCAGAGCCAGGAGGGCACCACCAGTCGTGGTCAAGCTGCGACCCGCCTACAATCACCCAAATAAAAAACAATACCAATTAAGCAAAGAAGCCCTAGCGGGCATTAAATAGAAAGTCTACTCAAACAAGGGCTTCTTAGACCCTTCCATTTTCCTTGCAAAACTCCTAATCTGCCAGTAAAAAAAAAAACCAAAAACAAGAGATACTGGCTAGTTCAGGACCTCCAAGCTGTAAATGAAGCTATGGAGGAAATTCACCCAGCGGTGCCAAATCCCTACACCTTACTCTCTACCCTAAACTGCGAAAGGATTTGGTATTCAGTGTTAGATTTAAAAGACACCTTCTTTTGTGTGCCCTTAGCCCTGTAATCTCAGTACATTTTTGCATTTGAATGGCAGGTGGCAGCATGAAAAAACAACATTTTTGCTGGATGGTTCTGCTCCAGGGATTTAAAAACTCTCCCACCCTTTTCGGAAAGGTTTTAGCTGAGGCTCTTAGTGACCTTGAGTTAGAACAAGGGACTAGGACTTCCCTGGTGGCACAGTGGTTAAGAATCTGCCTGCCAACGCAAGGGACACCAGTTCAAGCCCTAGTCCAGGAAGATCCCACATGCCGCAGAGCAAGTGAGCCCGCATGCCACAACTACTGAGCCCGTGCACCTAGAGCCCATGCTCCACAACAAGAGAAGCCACCGCAATGAGCAGCCCGCGCACCGCAACGAAGAGTAGCCCCTGCTCGCCACAACTAGAGAAAGCCCACACGCAGCAACAAAGACCCACTGCAGCCAAAAATAAAATATAAATTAATTAATTAATTAAAAAAAAAAAGAACAGGGTACTATACTTCAATATGTGTATGACATTCTAATCGCCACCCCACCAAAGAGCTTTTCGACCATAACACAGTTAATGCCTTAAATCATCTGGCCGAGAGAGGATATAAAGTTTCAAAGGAAAAAGCCCAAATCTCCCTCCAGCAGGTAGAACACTTAGGGTTTAATAATAGAAAAGGGGCACAGAGCACTATCCAAGGAGAGGAAAGAACATATTTGCCAGATGGCACCCCTAGTACGAGAAAACAGCTCAGGGTTTCCTGGGAATGCCTGAGTTCTGCCACATACGGATCCCCAATTCTGCCTTAATTGCTAAGCTCTCGTATGAACAATTAAAAAGGAAGGACCTTGACCATTTTGAGCAGACCCCCAATTGTGACTGGGCATTCCTAGAACTCAAAAACCATCTCATGAGAATCCCCGTGTTACCTTTACCCTACCTGAGTCTCCCTTTCCATCTACATGTACATGAGAGAGGAGAAACTGCCCTGGGCTTGCTTAAACAAAAACTTGGACCTCTGACTCAGGTTGTAGCCTGTTTTTCTAAACAATTGGACCAAACTGCTAAAGGAGGGCCCCCATGTTTACAGGCTGTAGCTGCTACTTCTCAGCTTCTCAAAGAAGCTAACAAATTAACTTTTGGACAGCGTCTGACCATCTGGACCCCACACCACCTCGTAAAGTTAAGGGGGGCAGACTGGTTATCCTCTGGTCAAACCCTCCAAGTCCAAGCCATGCTTCTAGACAACCTGTCTGTGACTCTGAGGCGCTGTAATGGCCTTAACCCTGCCTCCTTGCTACCTCAGACAGGTCCAAAATTAACTCATGATTGTGAGGAAGTTATGGAACAGGTTTATTCCAGCAGGCCTGACTTAAAGAGCTCCCCTAGAGAGAAGGCAGGATTGGAATGGTTCACTGATGGGAGTTGCTTTATGAAAGATGGAAAACAAAAGGCAGGCTACACAGTGGTTTCTGTCACTGAAGTGGTGGAAGCTAAAAGCCTTGCCCTCTGGCTGCTCTGCTCAGAGGGCTGAGTTAATTGCCCTAATCAGAGCACTAGAACTGGGGAAAGGGAAAGTTGTCAATATCTACACTGACTCTAAATATGCTTATTCAATCCTACACACCCATGGGGCCATCTGGAAGGAGAGGGGAATGCTGACCTCAGGGAATAAACAGATTAAAAATGGGGGGGGGGAATTATGAGGCTGCTGGAGGCTATACCCCTGCCAAAGAGTATAGCCTGTATTCACTGTAGAGGCCATCAAAAGGGAGAAGCAGAAATAATAAGAGGAAGTAACAGAGCAGATATGGCAGCTCAACAAGTAGCAGAGGGTGGGGACAGACTTCAAACGTCACTCCTACTGGTACTCCCAGATCCTAACTCTTACACTCCCATATACACCCCAGAAGAAAGAGAAAAGCCTTTGAGATGGGGCTATTTTAAAAGCCCAGAGGGGCTTCCCTGGTGGCACAGTGGTTGAGAATCTGCCTGCCAATGCAGGGGACACGGGTTCGAGCCCTGGTCTGGGAAGATCCCACATGCCGCGGAGCAACTAGGCCCATGAGCCACAACTACTGAGCCTGCGCGTCTGGAGCCTGTGCTCCGCAACAAGAGAGGCCGCGATAGTGAGAGGCCCGTGCACCGCAATGAAGAGTGGCCCCCGCTTTCCGCAACTAGAGAAAGCCCTCGCACAGAAATGAAGACCCAAAACAGCCAAAAATAAATAAATAAACAAATGTAAAAGCCCAGAATATCAGGAATGGATGGTTAACGATCATGGGCAGCTGTTCCTCCCATCAGCTACTGCACTCCAAGCCATCCGGGAAGCTCACCAGAGCACATGTTATGGGCAGGAGGCCCTGTGTCAATGGCTCACCAAATCCATGACTACTCCCAACTTCTGAAGTCTCCTTAAACAGGTGGTTGAAGCTTGCCCTGTCTCCAGAATAACCCCAACACTTACCGCCCACCAAGGTCAAGGGAGTGACTCCCACCCAGTATAGAGGCACACATCCAGGTCAAGACTGGCAAACTGATTTTACAGTAATGCCCCGGGCACAAGGAAATTTTTTAGATATTTGCTGGTTTTGACTGACACGTCTGGCTGGATGGAGACATTCCCGACCCAAACCAAGACTACCTCGGAGATCTCTAAGGCCCTGCTCAAAAAAATAATCCCTCAGTTTGGGCTCCCTAAATCCATTCGAAGTGACAGTGGGCCCGCCTTTGTTTCTCAAATTACTAAGGAAGTCTCTAGAGCCCTAGGAATTAAATGGAGTTTACACTCTTCTTGGAGACCACGATCTTTAGGAAAAGTAAAAAAACAAATGAAACTCTCAAAAGAAATGTAGCCAAACTATGTCAAGAGACTCATCAACCTTGGATCTCCCTTCGCCCCACAGCACTTTTGAGAATGCAATTAGCCCCTAAAGGAAAGCTCAGGTTAAGTCCATAAGAGATCATGTACAGGAGGCCCATTCCTGAAGGACCCGGCTACAAAGCCAACCTTAGGGATATGGACCAAATGAAATATGCCTTACAGAGAGGGGAAATAATCAAAGCTTTACACGCCTAAGGGAATCAGGAATTGCCTTCCCCTTCTGACATGGTTTTACATTCTTTGTACCCTGGGGATTGGGTTTATTTGAAAACCTGGAAGGCTGGAAATCCACAAGACCAGTTAGACCCCAAGTGGACAGGACCTTATCTTGTTATCTTGACCAATCATTCAGCCTGACAATTGCAGGGCATAACTCCGTGGGCCCACCATACCAGAGTGAAGACGGCACCTACACCTGAGGAAGAAGTTACTGAGCCACGCACTCAATACACCTGTGAACCTGTCACAAACCTTAAGTTACTTTTGAAAAGGACTAACTTACCAATAGATAAGTAATGTGGTGGACAGGCTTATTAGTTGGTCTTGTCATTACTATTGCCTTACTTGGCTTCTGCTGTTCTGCCAAACCCCTCCCTCTGGCAAACACCTCCTCTGTCCATGCTGGACATATGGGATATTAACATTGGAAGCAGGATGAGTGGCCATTATTGTCTATTCTTTCTTCTCTGCTCTATCTATCTCTTACAACCATCCACACAGAATGGGAATTTAATGCAATAGTAAATTTCTCGAGAATTATAGCCTGTGGACAAAATCTATCCCAGTGCTGGATCTGTCACCCCCACTCTCCAAGTGACACCTACGGATTAAAGGTATTACATTTTACCCCTAAGAATGATAACCTCACTCTCACCTTGGCTAAACCTACCCCTCTTGAAGTTCATATCCCATCCCTAACGCAGCTTCCCTGCTTGGATTCCCTCTAACGAATACAAAGCACTCACTCTAAAGTGCTCTGATCGTCTTGCTGCCACTGCCCATATTAAACGCCCCTACCAAAGGGAGGAACTTGCAATAACACCTTAGGGCTGCTCTGGACTCTGATCAATGCTTCTTCCATTATCCCACAATTTAAGTACCCCGGGATTGACTCCTGTGGAAATCTCACCTGTTGGTGCCCTCTGAACCAACTTGATGAATACACACAGGGACCAGAAGGGAGATGTACTTATTGGAGAGGGAAAATGCCAGTTGTCTGGCATTTAGTATATGGCCCTCCTAAGGCCTGGGGAAAAGCCACTAGTCAAGAATCCCTCAGTAAGCCCCGCTATGCAGGTGGGCCTCTCTCCCCACACTGCAAGGGCACCCCCTCTTGGGCTAGCCACTTATGGAGGTGGTTCAACTCCCCAGAACATAAGCTCCCCCTGGGTACCTGTTCCTTTGTGGCCCAAGAATAAACCAACTGCCCCATCAGACCAACCCCAACTCCGCCTTCCCTTCTCTGGAGTGGGCTCTAGCCCTTCCTTGTTTAGATAATGCCCAGCTGGGGGAACACTGCATGCTAGGCCAGCTAAATTCTCGGAACCTAGGTATAACCATTCATAATATCACCCTGCCCTGAGATAAAAGAGCAATAGGATTGCTATTGATCATTCTGGCAGGAATAGGGACTGCTCCAGACTAGCAGCTCCCTGGGGAGGCTTCGCATACCATGAAATCACTCTACAGAATCTCACCCAGGCCTAATTGCTACTATCCTGCTTATCTTTGGGCCTTGCCTCCTTAACTGCCTTGTCAACTTCCTTAGTAAACAGCTTGAAGCCATCAAACTTTAGATGATACTAACACAAGGGTACAAGCAAGTGGGACTGCAGCTTGGCGACAATCAGACTTATTTTAGGCTAGTCAGGAACAGTTCTGCTCCTCTAATCCAGGGAAAAATTATGCTCAGGTTCAGCAGGAAGCAGTTCAGAAGTCAGACCTTTGCCCTTCAACGCCCCTCAAGAATGAGGAGCAATAACAAGGAAAGGGGGATTTTATTGCCAGAGCTTCTCCAGGTCTTTGCTCAAAACCTGCCAACCCCCACCTTTAGCAGGAGTTAACATAAATCTTTAAGTTAAAGGATCCAGAGATAAGAAAGAAAGCTACAAACAAACAAACAAAAACAGGTGGTACTAGCTGGGACCAAGATGGCCAGGAACCTGACCTCCAACAGACCCTGAGTCTCCTTATATGTTGATTTTACTAAACCAGCTTAACATGCTTAATAAGACACACCTACTGGTGTCCAGGACCAGCGATTAAGGACCATAAAAAGGATAAAAAGGGGGTGGCACCTCACTCCCTCAAAAAAGCCACGCCCCTTCCCAGGCAGACTAATGCATATGCCTCCCCATCATTAGCCTCACTCCACCTCCCTTTGTCTTTATCTTTAAAATTAAATCCCTCTCACCAGGTAGGTGAGAAGTTGATCTGTGAACTTAGTTCCCACTTCTCCATTCTTTGGCCACTGAATAAAGCTCGAACCCAAAGGGAAAAAGAACAGAGGCCAGGCTAGGACCTGAGCAGGGTTCATAGGACTTAATTTGGTAACAATTTGTTCATTCATTCTTTGCAGGGAGGAGTAACTATCTCCTAGGGGGTCAGAGTCTGGAGAAAAAAAGGTAAATTAATCTTCATCTGGGCTAAACCAGAAGTTAATCCACAACTTTGCCAGCAATAAATAAAAATAAAACATCCACAAAATGTTAGTGGCTCTCAACATCCCCATCCCATCCCTCCTCCTCTGCCAGCCACCAGGCCGGTGAGTGGGAGGGGGCCTCGGAACCAGCCCTGGGCGTGAGTGAGCAATGGGCCAGAGTGCAGGGTGACTCTGGGCTGTTCCCTGCCGCCAAGCACCCAGCTGGATGGCACAGGATGGCACATCCCAGGAGAAAGGCTGGTCAGAGGCCACTTCAGCCCTTCCTCCTCCCCTACGTGCCCAGGAACAAAACGCACCTGCCTGCGTCTCGGGAAAAGGCCACCTCCACGCCCTCGACCACCGCGCTCCTGCTGACTGCCCTCATGCTGACTCCCGAAGCGATCACTTCTGGGCCATCCGGAAGGCACACGCCGCACTCAGGGTGGAAGCCCCGGATGTCGGCGTCCCCGTAGCCCCAGTTCTTGCCGCACTGTTCCAGAAAGATGGCCTTGGCGGTGGGGTCCATGCCCACATGCACAACGAGCTGTGTGAACACACGTGGCGGCAGGAGATTAGGGAAACTGAGGTCTGCTCTCCCCCCAGACCACACAGAGGGAGAGCTCCGGGGTGCAAGACACCTCAACATCCCAAATGTGCCAGCATCACCCCCATCCCCTGCCTGCTTCCCCTGATGAATGTGCTGGAACGAAAAACAGCTGGATAGAAACCCATGTGGCATCTAATTTAAATACTTTTATATTTTAAAATATTCTTACAGGGTAGTATATTCCCTTTTTCCCTGGGGGATCCAGCTGGTATCTAAGCATGTCCCAGGAGAAGCTTAGCCTTTCTGTGGAGGCTTCCATCTCTTTTATGAAACTCCTTAATAAAGGAAGTTAGTAACAGTCTAATAAAATAGTTAGAATTTTTTGAGCCAATTATTTTTCCTCTTTGAAAAAATAGCTGATTGTTTTATCAAAATATTTGGGGTGTTGTCTTAATGGTTTGGTGGTCTATGTTTTATTAATATTATCTGGTCATCGTATTTGGGGGATATTTGTACCAGCTTCCTATACAGTAACTCTGTTGTGGTAAGATAGGCTGGGAGTGATGAAGATGGGCCTCCCCAGGTGGGCCACTCTCCCATCTCCCAGTGGGGCTGCCCTCAAACTGCTCTCCTAGGTCCAAGAGGTCCTTGCCTCTCAGCCCACCTCACAACCCACCTGCCCTGCAAGGGCCTGGCTGGGACCTAACCCAAGGGCCTCTCTGTTAGGTGGAAACTACCTTTGGGTCCCGGCTGGGAATAAAGCTTCCATTTCTTTTCCTCCTTCTCTCTCTCCAGAGTCTTATTCCAAGATCTACTCTGTCTTTCATCTTAAACTTTTACAAATAGACCCTTATGAAATCATCTGGGCCCTTACTGGTGGGATGCGGGGGCAGGGTACACTTCAGCCATCAACCCTAGAAACAGTGTCCTGAGGTTCACAGGTTCTGGGTCTCCACCACATAATCAGCCCCCTGTCCCCCAGCCCAACTGCCTCCCCAGCTGTCATTTACTTGCGGTTGAAGATCCTCCCAGATTCTGGTGACCCTCTGCTTCACCTCTCTGTAATCCACTGGCAGTTGAAGAATCTGCAGCTCCACCTCCATGTCACTCCCCAGACCCAGCTTGGAGAGTTCCTGCAGAAAGAAACAGGTGGACTCATCTTGCCTTATGGAGGGCCAAGGGGAGTTCCTGAAAAGCCAACATCGGGGTCATCCAGTCCATTCTCAGGGCCTTCTGTGGGCCTGGACCCTGCCCTCAAGGAGTGGCGAGGGGCCAACAGGGGGGCCGTGGTTCCTGCCCCACGCACAAGGCCCCACATAGCTGCTTCTGTCAAGGGGCACGTACCCCAGAGGCATGCCTGACCCAGTCTGCAGGTTAGAACATAGTTCACAGAGGGGATGCAGGGGAGTTCTAGGGGACAGATGTGGGTGAGCCAGATGAAGAAGCTGGAGAAGAGTGTGCCAGGCAGAGGGAGCTGCAGAGGCACAGGGAGCTTAGAACAGGAATTTATCATCTCACAGTCTTGCAGGACAGAAGTCCAAAATCACGGTGTCAGCAGGGTCATCCTCCCTCTGAACCTGGTAGGAGAAGGATCCTACCTTGCCTCTTCCAGCTTCTGGTAGCCCCCCATAGTCCTTGGCTTGTGGCAGCATAACTGCAGTCTTCACATCACCTCCCCTTTGTGCATGCTTGTTTTTGTGTCCAGATTCCCCGCTTTATAAGAACACTTCACCCATTACACTCTATAAGGCGGTGCTTTCCAGAAGGCTGATGGCATTACTCTTGCCGAAGTAGAAAGTGCAGGGAAGCCAAACTGTAGTTCTCTGTGGCCTTTATAGAGCTATAGGTGTGGAATGGAGTGCATTTGACATTGGACTTGACACCTCTGTGTATTTTACATATCTGAAAGACAATGCCCAGGAGACTGAAAGGCCCTGCTTCTGCTTATCAGCTGTTTCCTTTCAAGCCTCTAATCTGATGCTCAAACAGCCTTGACTAGAGGCTGACATTAGAATCCCTCCACTGTTGGATTCTAGTGGAACTCCTGGTCTAGGGCTGCACTCCACAACCAGCCACCTTGACATTTCAGTGCAGGAAATAGGAATAGGCACTCTAGGTAGAATAAATACAGATGTCACACATTGCCTCACATCAGCTCAGGTCATGTTTTGCCATCAAATAGGTTAAGGAAAACTTCTAATATTTAGAAATCTTTGGATGTCAGAATTGCAGATAAGGGATTGTGGACCAGTATAAACTTGAACTTGTTCAAGTATTACCATGGAATTATTCTCCAGTATCTTCCTGGCATATTTTCTCTCCCTAACTAGAATGTCTCCCTCTTCCTCTTTCCCTCCCAGTTGTCCCTACAGAGAGAGCTGGCAGCTTGGGAGATCTGCCCTGTCACCAGCTCTAGGGACTCTGCTAAGGGGCAGCCAGCCTCCCCTGGAAAGAGGTGACCACTGTCGCCCACACTGTGGGGCTGGAAGTCCTGGGGCCTGCTGATTCCCCTAGAGTACTTTCAGCAAGGGGAGGAACAATTGGAGCCAATAGACATCAGCCACTGAGGACAGAGGGCAGACAGGAGGGTAACCGCACCTCCACTGGCTGCAGGCCTCCCAGGGCCTTGGCCAAGCTGCCTGGATGGCTATGGGAAGTCTGCAGCCATCCTGAGGTCACCAGTATGTGTGGTAAGCTGTACTGGTATTGGGAGGGGGAGCTATGGACTGAAAATATGCCCTCCCCCACCAAATTCATATGTTGAAACCCTAACCCCCAATGTGATGGTATTTGGAGATGAAGTCTTTGGGAGGTAATTAGGTTTAGATGAGGTCATGAGGGTGAGGCCCCCATGATGGGATTAGGGCCCTTATAAGAAGAGGAAGAGACCAGAGCCCTTCTATCTCTGCAATGTGAGGGAGGACATAACCAGAAGGCAGTCATCTGCAAGCCAGAAAGAAAGTTCTCACCAGGAACCAAATCTGCAGGCACCTTGATCTTGGACTTCCAGCCTCCAGAACTGTGAGAAATACATGTGTGTTGTTTAAGCCACTCAGCCTATGGTATTTTGTTATAGCAGCCCAAGCTGACTAATACAGGTGAGCTTCCAGTTGGTAATGAGATGAGGCCTGGTTGAGTTTCAGATACATGCCAGTTCATCCATCCAACTCATTATAACTCTTGAAGGTGACACAGCCAACCTGGGACTGAAGTCAGAATCTGATTTGGGATATTGAGGAACTCCTTCCAACCTGCAATCATGGAAAGAGTCTCCAGGCACTGACTTATGTGGACACTCTGCTCCCTCAAGCATGTGTTCTCCCGCTCTCTCTCTCTCTCTGTCTCACAGACACACACTTGGTGCCCTGGGCCATCTACACTGTGACCCATGGCAGACAATAGCATTTTACAAAAAACAGGCCAAGCTGGTGGTCATCAGCAGCCTAAGCCTGGAATGAGGAGGGAACAGGGCAGAAGGGGGACACATGCAAAGCGAGACCCCGACTATAGTGCTGCAGGGAAAGGCATGGGCTTTGGAGTCAGAAAGACGAAGGTTTGAGATCTGGCTCTGCCACCTTTCACTGGGCAAACTTGGGCATGTTATTTAGGCTTGGTGCATCTCAGTTTTCTCATCTGTGAAATGGGCATAATTAAAAGCCAGAGGGGTTTTCACAAATGTTAAATGATTCACAAAAAGTGCCCAGCACAGCATCTGGCACAATCGGGACTTTATATGAGGGATCGATGCTTATAATTAATCCATATTAATTTGAAAAAGTCATGCAAGAGGGATTTATTGAAAGTGATATTTATTAGAATTTGATGAGCTTGGGCCTGTCAGAAGCAGTGAGTAGAACATTCTGCATAAGCAGTCGGCAGGCCACTGGCTGCCACCACCCTTTCTGCCAAGGAGGGTTGATTGTTTTAGCAAAGAGAGTATGCGTTCTGTGCAGACCAGAGAGAGCCAGGGGTTTGTGCTTTTCAGACTGGCACACTTTCTCAGCTAGAACTGCAGAGTGTTTTGTGCTCAAGGGGGCAGGGACAAAGCCTGGTATAACCGTCACCAAAGTACAATTCAGGGTACTGTTCTAGCCACAGGAACCACCAGGCTCTGCAGGGAGCTGAGTGCCCATGCCAGGCCCATAATCCCGCAAAAAGCCTGAACCCCACCAGTCACAAAGGTCCTCAGGAATCAGAGAGTCATGCCTTCTGCCTTTCTCCCATTTCTTCTTGCCTCCATGTCATCCGAGATCTGGTCACCAGGAACACATGCCAGTTTAACAAAGGGAACCGAAAGAAGGAGAAAAGACACCAGTTGCTCTCTGAATTGTTTTTAAAATCCACCGAGACTGTGGCACCAACTGGTGTTGCAAAGCGGTTGCTGTTTTTCCAAAATCTGATTCTTCCCTTATCAAATGAGAGTCTGGGGCTAGTACCAGGAAACAGGAAAGCATTTCTTCACTCAGGCATTCAAGAAAAACTCCCCGAGTGCGTGCAATGCGGTCCTCTGCCAGGGCTTGGCGTGTCCTGGAGGGTCACATTCTCAGAGGAGACGCAGACCAGGAACGGGACGTGATCACAAGAGTCCTGGTTCCGGTTCCAAGGGCTGTGTTTGGCCCCCGCCAGCTGCGGAAGCCTGAAGGTGAGGACCCCCGACTAGGGCATTAGGAAGGGGCCCAGACCCTGCTTTTTCCTCTCCCTACTGTGTGGGTTTGGGAAAATTATTAAAACTTGCTGAGCCTCAGTTTCTTGATCTGCAAAACATAGTAATAACAGGACCTCCCTCGCAAGGGTTGCTGTGAAGGTTAAGCAAGACTGTGCACATGGAGTTGCAGCCTAAGAGGGCTGCACAGAGGGGGCTCTGACTGGGGCTTGGAGGATTAAAAGACTGTTCGAGGGAAAGGAATAGCGGGAGCTTGGAGGTATGTGCAAACACCCACCCTCCCTCCCTCCCTCCCTTCCTTCCTTCCTTCGGCCCTTCCTCCCTCCCTCTCTCCCTCCTTCCCTCTTCCTTCCATTCTTCTCTCGTTCACTTATCCATCAGTCATCAGATGTGGACTAGGCACTCCTGCGTGCAGCCTCTGTGCTGGGCTCTGGCTGAGGGTCTTGGTGTGCCTGTGTGTGCATGTCCGGGGGCTGACCATGGAAGAGGAAATGACAGCTAGTTCTTCTTGACCTGCAGGGCTGGAAGGGACCTGGGAACCATCGGGTGCTCAGACACAGGCCTGGGCTCCCTCCGACCTCATCAGGCTGGAGGTGCTCCGGGGAGAGAGAAACTAAGGCCAGAGCTGGGGAGGGGCTCACCAGGCCCAGGAAGAAGCCCATAGAGGTGACAGGAGGCCTAGCATACTAAGTATAGGACAGCCACCGGTGGAGCATAATGTAGCCATTCGAAATGATTTTACAAAGAATTTATTGATATAGGAATACCCATGAAAAGAAGTAAGTTTAAAAATCAGGATCTCAGACTGTTTCCTGCAGCCATTTATGGAAATGGAAACATACAGAAAATGGTCATCCCTTAAGGGGAGAATTAGGCGAGATTGCTATTTCTTTCTATACTCGTCATAACATTTTCACAATGGAATATTTTTGTATGTAATATTTTTCTGGTTCTAAAAGCTTAACAAAGAGTCTAGTAATCAGACTAGCTGCCCCTGGAGCATCCTCGCTGTGTGCAGGCACTACACCCCGCACCCTACCCCAGTCCCCCGATGATGTCACCATTTTACAGATGACAAAACCGAGGATAAGTTTAAAAGAAGGGAGGAGTTCCAGGGAGTAGTCACAAAGGAGATGTTACCACAACATTGGGGTCAACAGTGTAGGGCTTGGGATAGTTCCCAGGTCACTCTCCTTTCCTTAACAAAGCCAAGTTCCGTTCTCTATATGTGACGACTGTCCCAGCCTGCGCCCAATATCTTTTGGTTATTCCTCCAAACTAGTGGGTCTCTTGCCTGAAAAATCCAGTATGAAAAACAGTGACCCCGTAATTCCTAATCCTCTAACTAGAGCAGTTGTCTCCAAATAGTTTTGATTGTATGCCCCTATTGATAAAAGATTTTAGTGTGCACACACACGTGTGTGCATGCACGTGCACACACACACACACTATCATTAGCTGATGTCTTCATGTCTTAAGGCATGATACACACTGCATGTGGGCTTCACTGTTAATAAGTGGATGTATATCTATATTTTCGGTGGTTTTCTTAATTCTTCCCTTTTTTTGGCCAATTTCTTATTAGATTATTCTTGTTTTTACATCAAAATGTGTCTGGGAGAGAACTCAGATGAGGTTAGGAAAAGGGTCACTTGGCTGTTTTCACATGTTTGTTCAGGTTTGCACCATGTTATCTTATATCTGTGGGGTTTTTGAAGATCATTTTTGTAAGGATTCCGTGATCATAATTTGAGGCTTAGTTTAATTAAAACTGGATAATATAATTCTGAAACCCATTAACTGGGCTGAAATACTCTGTAATAAAATAAAAATGATTCAAAGACGGAGGGCCTATCACCATGGTGTCCCTTGCTCCAAGGGTGACACGTTCCCTCTTCCCTCAGGAAACCAAGCCTGTCCCGGGACCTGCAGATGTACAAAGCCAGGTCAGCTTTGGTCCAGCTATGAAATTTAGTTTTATAGACTAAAAACATAGAGATTCACACCCATTAGGATGGCCACTATGAAAAAAAAAAAAAAAGATAGCAAGTGTTGGCAAAGATGTGGAGAAACTGCAACCCTTGTGCACTGTTGGTGGGAATGTAAAATGGTGCAGCTGCTGTGGAAAACAGTACGGACACTCCTCAAAATATTAAAAATAGAATCATCATGTGATCTAGCAATCCTATGTCTGGGTACATATCCAAAAGAATTGAAAGCAAGAGCTCAAAGAGATATTTGTACATTCATGTTCATTGCAACATTACTCACAATAGCCAAGAGATGGAAGCAACCCAAATGTCCATTGATGGATGAATAAACAAAATGTGATCTATACAATCAATGAAATATTATTCAGCCTTAAAAGGAAGAAAATTCTGGCACATGCTACAATATAGATGAGCCTGGAAGACATTCTATGCTAAGTGAAATAAGCCAGTCACAAAAAGACAAATACTGTATGATTCCACCTATATGACGGATCTAAAGTGGTCAAACTCATAGAGACAGAAAGTAGAATAACAGTCATCAGGGGTTTGGGGGAGGGGGAAATGGGGAGTTGTTGTTCAACAGATACAGAGTTTTAGTTTTGCAAGATGAAAAGTTCTGAATATCCGCTGCACAACGTGAATATACTTAACACTACTGAAATGTACACCTAAAAATGGTTGAGATGGTAAATTTTATGTGTTTTTAATCACAATTTTTTTAAAAAAACCATAGAAATGGAAATCCTGATATTTTCATCCTGTCCTCCAACGGATCAACTTGCAAACCCCATTTTGGAAATGATTTTGGATCCTCAAGAAGGTGCTGATGTAGGAAGTATTGGAGGACAAGGGGTCGGTGGGCCTGCACACCTCTCACCTCTGCTTAGAAGGTTGGGCAGGAAAGGGTTAACCCAGCAGGCTGTGGCTGCTCAAACTCTGCACATTTCCAAGAAACACCTGTCTTCAGGACTGGCCCTTGGCTGGCTCCTGGGAGAAAGAGCTCTGAGCCCTTGGCATGTTCTGCTTGTATGCCTGTGGCCTTGGGTCACACTGTGCTAGTTTTTATTAGAGTTTATGCCAACTGTGTGATTTATGGTGGATGCCTGTTTTTGCTCTGGAGTTTGAGTAGCTGAGGTCAGGCAGGCAGGCACTGCATACCTATGTGACTGACTCCAATAAAAACCCTGGACACCAAAGCTCCGATAAGCTTCCCACGTTGACAACACTTCACACCTGCTGTCACATGGCATTGCTGGGAGAGTTACATGTATCCATGCAACTCCACTGGGAGAGGACACTTGGAAGCTTGTACCTGGTCTCTCCTGGTCTTTGCTCCATGCACCTTTCCCTTTGGTGATTTCAATACGGATCCTTTCACTGTAGTACACTGCAACCGTGAGTATAACAGCTTTTCTGAGTCCTGATTCAGGTGAATCTTGGAGCCTGACGGTGGTCTTGGAAACCCCCTGACACAGAGGTATCTCAATGGCTCTTGAATCCTGGCCTCTCCTTAAGAATCATTTCTTCTTTATTTTCTCCTACTAGCTTTTTTTCCAAGCAGAAAAG
Organism: Balaenoptera musculus; assembly: GCF_009873245.2. Classification (NCBI taxonomy): domain Eukaryota; kingdom Metazoa; phylum Chordata; class Mammalia; order Artiodactyla; family Balaenopteridae; genus Balaenoptera; species Balaenoptera musculus. The sequence goes on along the minus strand of NC_045786.1, from coordinate 49,470,785 downwards.
AAGGCAATTTTCTCTGTTTTCATTCATTCATTCATTTTTTTTCAACATTTTTCAAGTCCTTCCTTTGTCCAAGCACTGTGCTGCCCTGTTCCTACCATGGGTGGGAAATGCCTGTGGAAAGTAAACGTCCTCAGAGCAGGGAGAGGGCGGGCAGGAGAGATGGTACTACTAGGGTCAACCTGGAGGTCACAACTCATTGTAGGAGTCAGGAGAACAGGCTTGGAGTCTAGTGGGTGCAGTTCAATTCCAGATTTGCCCCTTGCACACCACCTCAGGCATTTGACTTTGGGAAAATGACTTAGACTTTAAGAGCCTCGATGTCTCATCTGTAAAACTGAGAGCCCTTGCAGTGGCTCTCCATGGTGATACTGTCCCCACAGAGGGTGTTTGAACATATGTGGAGTGCTCTTAGTGTTTAAGGGAAAGCTACTGACAGTGCCTCAGAGGCTGAGATGTTAAATATCCTTCAATGCACATTTCACTTTATCCCACACTCTACACACGATAGTCTCAGAATAACAATACTAACTACACTTTTAACAATATGATGACTCAAAAGTTTGAGATATTTTTGTTTTCTATTTGGTTTTTTGTCCTTAAAGTAAATTGCTGGGTTTCAAAACTAGTCATCATAGTTCCTCTCTGTGTGGTTGTGTCACTAACTGGACACACTGTTAGGCTCATTAACTCAATTTACTCATAATTTCTATGGATTCCTTCTTAAAAAATTAATGTTGCTTTATTAGTATGTAAAATATGCTACATGGTTCCATAGTTAAATCTACAGAACAAGCTTTACTCGAAGAAGTCTAGTTCCTTTGTTTTTCCCCTCCATAAGAAACTATTTTTTAGTTTTATGATTTATCCTTCATTTTTAATTTTCATAAACAAATATGTGACATATATTTAGGCACTCCTCCCTTCTTATATATACTTTCCCTATCTTTGTGCAGCTGTCTTTCCTTATTTTTGCCAGTGTACCTTTGGGAGAGCTTCTAGAAATTTTCTGGATTGCTGGAGCAACACATATATTATCTTGCTGGGATTGCCAAATTCCTCTCCATTGGGGCTGTACCACATTGCATTCCCTCCAGCAAAGTATGACAGTGCCCATCAGCCTCACAGCCTTGCACACTAGTTGTCAAACTTTTGGATTTTTGCCAATCTGATCTTAGCATGGCTTTAATTTGCTTTCCTCTTATGAGCAAGTTTGGACATATTTTCACATGGATAAGAGTCATTTGCATTCCTTTCTCTATAAAGTGACTCTCCGTATCTTAGGCCTACTTTTCTTTAGGGTCAGTCACCTTTTTTTTTTCCTACTTACAGAAGCTCTTTATATGTCAGGGATACTGCCTTTCAACTTAGAAGTTTATCAGCTGTATTTGCCCTGCAAGGACTGGACAGGACTGAGTGGGGAAGAGAAAGGATGGAAAGGAATCACCCGTCTAGCTATGGAATAGCAATAGGGAGTCTGCCATGTCCAGAGACCTGGCTAGAAAGGAAGGTAGGTAGAGATTGCCACTGGAATTTGCTTTTCAGAGGGACACGGTTGGATGTTATTCATCTCTGAATTGATCTCCAGTGGTTTGTGTCCCAAGAATAACACTACACTTTCATTGTCTGTCAACAGTGCCCTCAACTCCAGTGGGTCCCCATCTGGGAACCTGGGCAGATTCAGGCTTCTGCTTGTGGCTCCCAGACCTATGGAGGCCCCAGGCAGCCAGGAGCAGAAGCTTAACCAGAACAGCTACCTGATCCATAACAAGCAAAATCAAGGGTGTTGGAGGGGAGGTACTGTTTAGGCTATAAGATCAGCAGTTCATGCTCTTGATAGGGGCTGGGTAGCTAAGGAGTGCAGAGTCATTAGTCACATGATCTTTCTTGCAAGGGAGACGTTTTACAAAATAAAGTGTTCTCGGGCTTCCCTGGTGGCGCAGTGGTTGAGAGACTGCCTGCTAATGCAGGGGACACGGGTTCGAGCCCTGGTCTGGGAGGATCCCACATGCTGCGGAGCAACTGGGCCCATGAGCCACAACTACTGAGCCTGCGCGTCTGGAGCCTGTGCCCCGCAACAGGAGGGGCCGCGATAGTGAGAGGCCCGCGCACCGCGATGAAGAGTGGCCCCCGCTTGCTGCAACTAGAGAAAGCCCTCGTATGAAACGAAGACCCAACACAGCTAAAAATAAATAAATAAATAAATAAAAATAAATTAAAAATAAATAAATAAATAAAGTGTTCTCTGAGTGTCAATCCCCCCAGACTTTACGAGCCATAGAGGACCTCAACCTCAGGTCTGTTCAGCTTACCCTGTCTCTGCAACTGGGTGGAAATGCACCCTCATCCATTCAGCACATCTGATTTTTTCCCAGTGAACTACAGATGGAACAATTAACCAAAATTATCTCAGCCCAAAAGAACATTCCTCCTGCTGGTCTGGTTTCTAATTACCCAGAGGCATGTAGTCAAAGGAACTTGGGTCTGGAAAGTCGAGGTACAAGCCTGTCACATCCAATTTCCTCTCCGCCTCTTCTAGCTCTGATACCCGTGGTCCTGTGATGCTACCCATGGCCTTTACAGCAGCTACTCCCTCCGCCTGGACCACTTCCCAGGGAGGCTGCTCCTGGTCACTCAGGTCCCAGTCAAAATGTCACATCCTCAGAGAGGCCTTCCTGGCCCACACCTGCTAGAGGAGTTCCCAAGTCACCATCCAACACATCACTGTGCCCTATAATCTTCATGGCCCATAGGACTTGCTGACATTCTCTTGCTCAGTTTTTCGTTTCTTGTCAGTTTTGCCACCACGGAGGACCAGCACCACCGGAGTGGTGTGCTCCAGATGTTGTGGAATGACATGGAATGATCTGTCCCACAAATCCTGCACGATTGCATTCTTCACTGGGATTCCAGGATTATCCCAAACAAAACATAATAATAACTCTGTCTACTTAGACTTCCGGAATTTTATCAAACTTTCCAATCACCTAGATTTGAATATTTGACTGACAAAAAAAGTGCCTTGTGGGGCACGTACTAAATAGAGAAGCAGGAGTCTTTGTTGTCCAAATGAGGGAGTGGGGTGTTTAATTTCATTTTCAGTTTATTTTTCAAAATCGAATGTGGGAGATATTTTTGCCTGTGCGTTATATTGGTCATTAATTCTAGTCAAGCCAGACCACTTGATTGACATCTGTAAAAATCTTGGGAAAAAAAGTTCAAATATACAGATGCAATATATTATTATTAAGGTTATTTTCAGTTCCTAAAAAAAAGTGAACAGTCAGGAAATTCAAAGGAATTGAGTTAATGATATCTCTCCACTCCTTTCAATGACCTTTGTCTTGATTTAAGGGTGCTGGTTTAATAGGATTTATATTAACACTGTGGTACTAATCAAACTGGCAAAGGTTTTAGAAACCATAACACCCTAGTGCTGGGGTGTGTAATAAAGCACCATGTACTCTCATTCACTGCTACTGCAAAGGGGAATTGGTATAACGCTTCAGAAGGGTAATATTAGCTCATGTGGTAACATATCTCCAAGATGGTGTTACCAAACCGAACTTGGCAGTTTGGTACTGACACGAGGTTGTAGTGAAGAGAAGTACAGCATTTACTGCAGGGCCAAGCAAGGAGAATGGGCAGCTCATGCTCAAAAGATCCGAACTTGGACTTCCCTTGTGGTGCAATGGTTAAGAATCGGCCTGCCAATGCAGGGGACACAGGTTTCAGCCCAGGAATATCCCACATGCCACGGAGCAACTAGGCCTGTGTGCCACAACTACTGAGCCTGTGCTCTAGAGCCCATGAGTCGCAACTACTGAGCCCTCATGCCACAACTACTGAAGCCCGTGTGCCTAGAGCCCGTGCTCCGCAACAAGAGAAGCCACCGCAACTAGAGAAAGCCCACACGCAGCAATGAAGACCCAATGCAGCCAACAATAAAATAAAATAAAATAAACAAAGAGAGAAGCCACCACAATGAGAAGCCCGCACACTGCAACAAACAGTAGCCCCCACTTGCCACAACTAGAGAAAGCCCGCGCGCAGCAACAGAGACCCAACATAGCCAAAAATAAATAAATAAATTTATTTTTAAAAAAATAAACAAAATCTTTATATAATTCCTTCAAAAAAAAAAAAAACAAGACCCGAACTCCCTGATGGCTTTCAGGGAAGGATTTTTAAAGGCAACATTTGGGGTGAGGGGTGCAGGGGGCATGAATTTCTTCTGATTGCTTGGTGGTGAGGTAACAGGGTGGTGTTTCAGGAATCTTAATTATTAACTTTCTGGTTCCAGCCAGTCTGGGTCTACGGGCTTGTGGTCAGTGTGTAGTCACCATCCTCCACCTGGGTGGGGAGTCTTAGTTTCTGCAGAACAGCACAAAGATTCGCGTCAGATTGTTACGTATACCCCTTGAGGAGGAACTAGGACTCTGTGTTATTGCTGAACTATTGCTTAAGCTATTATTAGTTTTTGTGCTTGACTGCTTTTCCTTTGTTTCTGCATTCCCTCACTTTCCTAATTAGTAACTGCTTGAATCTGCTCTTTGGAACTCTGGGAAGGCCTAGTAGATGAAAGCCTTTTTCTACAAATAAGAAACACGGAACATGGGGAGGCTTTTGTACTGGAGAGGGCCCAGCAGGGTCCTACTCGATTTCAGTGGCTTCAGTTATGGAATGAATGTTTGTGTCCCCCCAAAATTCATATGTTGAAGCTCTTATTCCCAGCGTGATAGTATTTAGAGATAGGGCCTTTGGGAGATAATTAGGTCTAGATAAGGTCATGAAGTTGGGGCCACCACAATGGGATTAGCATCCTTATAAGGGCATGATGAGACTAGAACTCTGTCTGCATGCTGCATACACACACCAAGGAAAGATTCTGTGAGGTCATAACCAGGAAGTGGGCCCTCATGGAGAACCCAACCATGTTGGCACCCTGATCTCAGACTTTCAGCCTCCAGAACTGTGAAAAATAGATATTTATTGTTTAAGCCACCAGTCTATGGTATTCTGTTATAGCAGCTGGAGCTAAGACAGTCCCCAGTGGAGCATGCCTCTGGTATTCACAGCCTGGTGTCATCTCCTCCCACAGTGCGCCCAAGCTGGCCTGAACTCATTTTACCACCATAATTCAGCCAGTTCAGGGCCTAAGCCATAAGAGGGCTTAGCAGCTTCTCCCCTAGGCTACCCCGTGGGGAGACCTCCTGTGGCAAAGTCTGCTGTCCTAGCACCCCAGCCAAGCTCCGTGATCCTGTCCCAGCCTCCTTCCTACTACAACCACAAGAGAGACCCAAGCAAGACCAGCAGGAGAGCTGCCCAGCTGAGCCTAGTTGACCCACACAGCCAGGAAGGATAATAAAATGGTGGTTGTTTGACGCCATTAAGTTCTGGGCTGGCTTGATTGCAGCAACAGATACCCAACCCAGAACATGACAGTAAAGATTGAGAGGACATGCACTATACTTGGGGTTCTTTTTAGATGGGGAATTACAATGGGGAAATTTTCTGTGTTTCTTTGTGATCTTTGGAGGTCTTATGTAATTGCTCCTTAGTAACTGGAAAACAGAACAAAGCACATTGTTAAAAGTGAGATGTACGTTTTTTCGCTTCCTCGGGAATGTAGTTTCATTAACAATGATATTCCTTCACGAATGTTAATTGCCCCTGCCAAGTTCTAGGCCTGTGCTGGGTGCTGGAGACAAACTGGAGACCAGGACAGAAAAGAGAGAAGCAACAGATACAGAGAAGAATGTAATGGGGGAGGGAAGGTGGCCAGGTTCAGTGGCAAATGTGTGCAGAAATAAAGATTATGGTGAAATAAGCCAGACACGATGGACAAATATTGTATGATTCCACTTACATGAGGTTGCTAGAATAGTCAAATGCATAGAGAAAGAAAGTATAATGGTGATTACCAGGGAGGAGGGAATGGGGAGTTAGAGTTTAATGGGTACAGAGTTTCTGTTTGGGATGGTGGAAAGTTCTGGAGATGAATGGTGGTGATGGCTGCACAAGAATGTGAATGTGTTAAATGCCACTGAATTGTATGTTTAAAATGGTTAAGTTATATGTTATGTATATTTTACCACAGTTAAAAAATATGTGTCGATTCCCCATCACTCTTTTCCACCAATATTTTTTAACATGACTAAAAAGTACAGTCTGAAGAAAGACTAAATTCACAGTAAATCACTTAGGTCAGGCTGACATCTCCATCTTTCAGACAGGGTTAATAACTAGGTAGGGATTTTAACAGTCTCCCATTTTCTTTTTTTTTAAATTTTATTTATTTTTGGCTGCATTGGGTCTTCGTTGCTGTGCGCGGGCTTTCTCTAGTTGTGGTGAGCGGGGGCTACTCTTTGTTGCAGTGCGTGGGCTTCTCATTGTGGTGGCTTCTCTTGCTGTGGAGCATGGGCTCTAGGTGCGTGGGCTTCAGTAGTTGCAGCATGTGTGTTCAGTAGCTGCGGCACACGGGCTCTAGAGCGCAGGCTCAGTAGTTGTGGCGCACGAGCTTAGTTGCTCCATGGCATGTGGGATCTTCCCAGACCAGGGATTGAACCTGTGTCCCCTGCACTGGCAGGCAGATTCTTAACCACTGCGCCACCAGGGAAGTCCCTCCCATTTTCCATATCCAAAAGCCTTCTGGAGTTCTGTGGTATCAAGATCTAGAAGTTGTCTTTCAGATGACAGCAAGGGAATCTGAAAGGTGACAGTGTCTGAGCTTCTGGTCTACTGAAGGAGTCTCAGGATTTGAGAAGTTCTTTTCTTCTAAAGAGAAGAATTTTGGATGGCAATTATTTCCACAAAAATTCTGTATTGCAAATCCAGAACAATCTAAATGTGGTTATTTCACCAGGAACTAGGGAAGAGGCAGGGACAGTGGTGAGTACAGACTTTTCCGGTGGCCAGGGTCTGAGGATATGAGCTGTTTGGAAAAGGGTATGGTCTTGGAAAGGGAAGCTTGTGATTAAATGGTATTTATTTGATGTATCTTTGAGGAACTAGTAAGGATATGAGCTGAGCTAAAACTTTACAGGTTATTATTTTATTTGATTAAATCCTAACAGCAACCTTTCGAGCCAAGAAGGGGAGAAGAAAGGAGGATCTGGTCAGCTTGGGCCTCAGTCTCCTCACCTGTATGATGGGAACAATAACAATACTGTGTCTATCATAAAGATTATTAGGACCCCAGGGAGGTCAAGTAAAATGGCAAAGAAAAAGAGGTCTTTACTGACTTTGATGGGAGTAGCTTGAATGTGGAACCAGGGCTAGAAGCCAGGCAGTGGTAAATGAATTTAAAAATTAACAGGACTTATGCTCTCTCTCTCTTTCTCTCTCTCTCTCTTTTCTTGATCCTCTGGCTAGAGGTTTATCAATTTTATTGATTTTCTCAAAGAACCAGCTCTTGGTTTCTTTGATTCTCATTATTATCTTTCTGTTCTCTAGTTCATTGATTTCTACTTTGATCTTTATTATTTCGTTTTTTCTCCTTCGTTTGGATTTAATTTGCTCTTTTTCTAGTTTCTTAAGGTAGAAACTGAGTTCACTGACTTGGGACCTTTCTTCTTTTCTAATATTGTCATTCAGTGCTACAAATGTCCCCCTAAGTTCTGCATTAGCAATATGCCACAAATTTTAATATGTTGTGTTTTTACTTTCACTTATTTCAAAAGACTTTATAATATTGCTTCTGATGTTTTCTTTGATCCATTGCTCATTTAGAAGGGTATTATTTAATTTCCAAATATATGCAGATTTTTCAGATATCTTTCTGTAGTTGATTTCTAATTTAAATCCACTGCAGTCAGAGAATATACTTTGTATATCTTGAATTCTTTTGAATTTATTCAGACTTGTCGTATGACTCAGGATATGGTCTATCTTGGTAAATGTTCTACATGCACTTAAAAGAGTTGTATTCTGCTTGGGGTGGAGAGTTCTGTAATGTCAATTAGGTCAAGTTGGTTGATAGTTTAAGTCTTCTGTATCTTTTTGCTGATTTTCTATCTATGTGTTCTATCCATTATTGAAAGGGGAATATTAAGATCTCTATAATTGTGGAATAATAGGACTTACAGTTCTATTAGTTTTTGCTTCAGGTATTTTGGAGGCACTGTTATTAGTGGCATAAATGTTTAGGGCTGGGCTTCCCTGGTGGCGCAGTGGTTAAGAATCTGCCTGCCAATACAGGGGACACGGGTTCGAGCTCTGGTCCAGGAAGATCCCACATGCCGCAGAGCAACTAAGCCCGTGAGCCACAACTACTGAGCCCTTGTGTCACAACTACTGAAGCCCGTGCACCTAGAGCCTGTGCTCCGCAACAAGAGAAGCTACCGCAATGAGAAGCCTGCGCACTGCAACGAAGAGTAGACCCCGCTTGCCGCAACTAGCGAAAGCCCACGTGCGGCAACGAAGACCCAATGCAGCCAAAAATAAATAAATAAATAGATACAACAACAACAACAACAACAAAAATGTTTAGGGTTATGTCGTCTCGATTAACTGGCTGCTTACTATGTAATTGTCTCCAAATTATGAGCTCTCAGAACATAGTTACCAAGACCGATAAAGGATAGGAATGATCTTACAATGGGCAAAAGAGAGGATGACCCCAGCCAGGATGCTGCCTGAGGACTGCTACCCCGAATGCATCTTACGGCTCCCCAGCCATATCCCCATCTCTGTGGAACCCAGGGCCTGAAATCTCACCTCCATAGATGCTTTGGGTTCAACAGTCCCTGTCTAGATATTTTTGCAAATGCCTGCGAGAGAGGAAACACTGCATCAGCACATCTTCCTGCCCAGAGAGAAGGGGCAGCTTGTGAGGGGGGTGGGGCCCAAAGCTGGGAGAGTCAGGAGCATCCCAGAGAAGTGCTACCTTACCAAGGCTGGTCGGGGGTGCAGCGTAATTACCTGTGCTTAGATGTCAGTTCAGAGGCCTGGGACCCATCAATTGTGTCTCAAATTGGTTCGCAACCTTCAGGCCCATGAGGGCCTCCATGGGTTTTGGAATCCCAGGTGTAGCATCCCTAATGTAACGCCAACGTTTTTTCAAAATGTGAAACGTGCTTCTAATGTGGATGTGAGGATGAAGATGAGAAAAACCATTGCTAATAGCCTCTTTTTTTTGTTTGTTTGTTTCTCCAAAAGCTCTGTCCCTCCCCAGAGGAGCTAAGGGTTGCCTTTGAATCCCAGTTCAAGCTGACATTCTGCTGCCTGATCTCCAGGGTCACACTTGTTTGTGTACTTTTCTCTGGTGTTAGACTGTGTGTGTTGCAGGATATATTTTCATCCTATTTATGGCAACACAAATACAACCCTAATGCCCTCAGGATTCTGGTGTGGATTCCACAGAGCAAGATAAATAGGCCAGAGTGTTTCCTATGCTGACAGAGTGTGTAATCCAGAAAGGACATGATGTATTTCATCAAATCTGAGCCCAGAGAGTGAACGCAAAGCATTATTGTATAAACCACCAAGAAAGCAAAAGCTCTGCTCGACTGTAACAAAGCGTAAGATAGAATTGACTGTAAGATTCGTCTGATTTCAGGATGCCAAAATGTTGTTTAAAAAAATGGAAGTGGCTCTTTGCATCAATGAAATATGATAAGTGATGTGATAAGGACAGGAGTACAAGCAGTTTTTTTTTTTTTTTTTTTTTTGACTACACTGGGTCTTCGTTGCTGTGCGCGGGCTTTCTCTAGTCGCGGTGAATGGGGACTACTCTTCGTTGCGGTGCGTGGGCTTCTCATTGCAGTGGCTTCTCTTGTTATGGAGCATGGGCTCTAGGTACGTGGGCTTCAGGAGTTGCAGCACGAGGGCTCAGTATTTGTGGCACGCGGGCTCTAGAGTGCAGGCTCAGTAGTTGTAGTGCACAGGCTTAGCTGCTCCACGGTATGTGGGATCTTCCCGGACCAGGGATTGAAGCCATCTCCCCTGCACTGGCAGGCAGATTCTTAACCACTGCGCCACCAGGGAAGTCCCAAGCAGATTTATATATAAAAGGAATGAAGTTAATTTTAAAAAGTGCCCACCTTAGTCTAACTTTCAATGGTGGAAAATGAAATGTGGGATCTTGTGTTTCCCTTGGAAGAGGTGTGTTAGTAAGCAGGGATAGTATAGGAGGTGGGAAAGGTTTCAGGAGAAGATGGACTTTGATAAGGAAGCAAGCCATAACCCAAAGTATAAAATAATTATCCATGAGTCCATACTGACATAAAGAAATGATTACATAAATACATAAACCGGTGAGGCAGGAAGAGCCAAATCTTCTCAGCAGATGCATCCCAAACAATTTATGGAGATACTCTGTCCTCAAGGGGGCATAATTCCTCACTCCTTGAGTGTGAGCAGCACAGAGCGATCTCCTTCCAGAGAGTGAAGTATAAAGAGGGGGAGAAAGCAACTTTACAGTGAGAAACTGGGAAGGACTCCCTCAGCCAGGTGATCAAGGTCAGCGTCAATGGTGATCAGTCACGTCAACAGTATGTGCCCCTGATATTATGGGATAAGAATGGTACTTGACCTCTGTACTCCTCCTCCACAAACCTACTTGTCTAATCATGAGAAAAGCATCAGACAGATCCCAGTTGAAGGACAGTCTATAAAATACCGGACCAGTACTCCTCAAAACTGTCAAAGCCACCAAAAACAAGGAAACTCTAAGAAACTGTCAAAGACCAGAGGAGCCTAAGGACACATGAGGACTAAGTGTAGTGTGCCATCCTGGAGGGGACCCTGGGACAGGGAAAGGATGCTGGGTGAAAACTAAGGAAATCTGAATAAACTATGGACTTCAGTTAATAATAATATATTAATACTGGTTCATTCATTGTGACAAATGTACCATACTAATGTATGATGTGTAAGAAGTTAATGATAGGGGAAACTGGTGTGTGGGGGGGTGTATATGGGAACTCTCTGTACTATCTTCACAACTTTTCTGTACATCTCAATGTATTTTTTAAAAAAACATAATTTAAAACAAACACACAGGACACCAGTCAGAGAGTCTGCTCTACTTTGGCACCGGGAGGGAGTTGAGGACTCCACATTTGCTGGGGGCAGGGGTGGGGGTAGGGGGACCCCCAGTAAGGCCCTGGAAAGGTGCTGGTGTCATTTTAAAAGATCTTACTCTGCTTTTTCTGATTTGTCGTCCTGTCAGTGTGGGGATGGATTTAGGGTGTAATGAGAAGTAGACATTTGACTCACTTGTCTGTAAATGGCAGGTTTTCCTCCAGATAAGCAGACTAAATGCATTTGCCTGAGCGCTTAATAAAAGCACGGTTTACAGGGAGGGCTGTGAAGCTACAGCAGACACTCCTCATGAACACGGACCGGGAGGAGCTTCCTCCACCGAGGTGTGGGTTTTCTCCTCATCCTCGGGGGCCCCCTGCAGCCAGGCTGCTTGGGTGGGCTCCCACTGCTATGGGAGCAAGCCTTCTGCCCAGGGCCAGGCTCTTCGTCATGGGCTCACATATTCCCCATATCCTTGTGCCATTTCAAAATGAGGATGCAAGGACAGTCTTACATCAGGCTGTACAGGGGCCAGCATGAACTGGGGACAGTAATATGGCTACTTCTCTTCCAACCCATAAGATGGGTTCACACTACACAGTCACCAGATTAAAGAAATAAGGTGTAAGAAATCATGAAAAAGGGTTCAAGTGAGTTGGGGTTATCCAGCCTTCGAGGTCAAATTCCACACAACCCATCCAAGCGGTTGCCCCAGAAATGCTTGGCACTGAGCTGGTTGCTATCACAGGTGAGGTCCCTGCACGTTACAGGGAGATGTTGGGGTCTCCTTGTATCCTCATGCTGGTGACTTTTATCCCAGGCCTTCCCGTATTAATCAAGAAAACAAAACAAACCCCACTGCGGGCCAGACTGGAAAAATGTCCCAAACAGTCTGTCATACATATGGTCCATTTTCCCCTAGGTTGGAAAAAGTTTTATCATGGGATTTTAGGAAAGAAAATAAGGCAGAATCAAAAGAAACAATTTACTTCTACTTGGAAAGGCAAGCAGTTACCTGCCTGTCCCTGAGTGTGGTCTGCACAACTCATCCTTCATTCTAAAGCATTCTTCAGCTTGGTGCTTCTTTTTCTCTTCTGATTCACTGCCTTTTGTTCTTTATTATTATGCTTTTTTAAAGCAACATGTAATAAAGGCACAAAGCCACCTCATCTTTGGAGTATAGAGAAGTTATTCTGCATATCAAGTTGATCAAATCTGGCAAGAGCTCTGACCTCTTGGCCCCCCAGGCTGGGTTTATTTTAAGTGCAGTTATATAATATCCTAGCCCAAATGACCCAGAGTGTGTTTTACAAAACCCTTGTTTTATTTGCTGCCTTTCCAGGCTCAGGCACTTCTAAGAGAGTTCAGGACATAATTTCTTTTGAAAGAATATGAGGTGGTACTGGTTCCAAAATGAAAGTGTTCAGAAACCAGGAGATAATGCTCAGCCATTGCATCAGTCAGTGGATGAGGCTTATGACTGGGGAGGGCAGGGTGCCCAGCAGAGGCCAACCTAGTGTTAAAGTCTTTGGTAAATGCTGTTGGTAAACAGCATTAAGTCACCCTTCTGGGAGTTTATAGGAGATGTCTTTGTTCATTGGGAACTTTTAGCATTTATATTATTTTTCTGCATTTTCCTTCTTTTTAAAACAATCTTCTCCCATTTAAGAGCAACCACAACAAAAATGCATTCAAGTTATTATTTAGAGGTGCAATCATCTCAGAGGTGAAATGCTGTTGAGTGTAGAACTGCACTCTTTTCCCTCTCTATCATTTCATACATCCCCACTTACAATGCCTGGCATGGAGTAGGTACTCATGAGACGTTGCCAGGGTATTCACAAGGTTGACTTCCAGTGGGAGGATGCAGGAGGATAGAAAAGAATGACAATCATTCATGTATCCAGTCAACACATAGCCACTGGAAGGCTTGCTTCAGGCCAGGCCCTCTATGGGGATGGGGGTATGTTGATGCCAGTCCCCACAGACAGTGTGCTGCTTACACTGACTCTGGGAGGTGTGTGCCCTCTTGTGCATTATTTAGCCCATCTAAGCCTGTTTCTATATCTGTATAATGGGTCCAATGTATATATCTGAACTAGCTTGGACCTTTGTCTTAATACCCCACTTAGATGATTAGCCTTACAACAGATGCTCTGTTGGCCATATGCTGGCACTTTCAGTGGATACTCCCAGGGAAGTCCCAAACCAGGATCAGAAGGTCTAACAAACACTTAGCGGAGTCTACACACACATTAGTGGAGGACACTGAATAACCGTAGATGGTGCAGGAAGAGAGCCTGGTCTGAGGATTGAGAGTGAAGTAGCCTTTAAAGAGACTGCCAGTGCCTCTGCCCTGGAGAAAAACACCAGAAAGAAGGAGAAAGCAGAAGCTAGAGATGGATAGCAGGGACCCGTGGAGAAGGCAAATGGGTGGCAGAGGGCACTGAAGCTGGGCTTGGGTTTGCTTCCTCATCAGCTGGTAAGAAGGTTTCTGTTCTGGTCACATTGTGAGCAAGAAGACCAAGCAGCAGATCATCTTGTCTGTGTCTCAGGCACTGGTGGGAGAGCTTCAAAGACGGCAAAGATGAACTCATGGCAGAAAGCCAGCCATGGTGACGTGGATGTAGGGCTGAGGCATTTGGGTGAATAGCCTCACTTTGCTCACCGCTGGGTCATGGGTCTTGATATTTCTTGAGTTCTAGGAAGTTTAAAAGCCATTCCTTTTTTTTTTTTTTGGCCATGCCACACGGCTTGCAGGATCTCAGTTTCCCAACCAGGGATTGAACCTGGGCCCCGGCAGTGAAAGCACCAAGTCCTAACAACTGGACAGCCAGGGAATTCCCTAAAAGCCATCCTTGTGCTGGAAGAGGTCCTCTTCTTCTGAACCAAGTGTTATTTTCCCCCAGGGGAAGAGCGAGGCAAGTGAGCTGAACCTGGACTTCACTCAGCAGGACCACCTGAGACTGGAATCTAGGCATGGCCATTTCATGGCACATGTCCCCAGGCCAGATAGCCAACCTCTGAGCACCCATTTCCTCACCTGCAAAATGGGAATAACAGTATCGACCTCTTTGGACTGTAGCAAGAATTCAGCAAGCCACTCTGCATGAAGTGTCTGGAGCACCCAGAGCATGGTGGTTTAGAGAATTTATTCCCTCTTGCCAGAATGTATCCTGTCCTTCACTGCTGCTTCCACCAGATGGCCTTCCCAGTGACCTCCCAGGGGTGCAGCTTTTTCTCACTTTGGTTTAGGTTCCTTTCTTTCATACGTTCTCCAGAATGAAATTAATCTTTTCCTCTTCAGAGTCTCATAATGTAGCACTTCTCAGAATCTGCTTTGGGTTATAACTATCTTATTCATGAGCCATCTCCTCTCCCTACACAGGAACCCCTCCAGGGAACTGTGATATGAGAAAGAGTATATCTGGTCTTTGTCCCCAGTTCCAGGCAGAGAGCGTCAAAATTCTTGGAATTTCCGGAGCAACAGGAGTATCTTTGTTATGCTGCTGGGGTGACTCATGGTGGTCCCTTGATAGCTGCAGGATGGGATCTGGTCACCAGAAAAACCAGCCACATGATTAGACGGTGGGGACTTTCAGCTGCCTGACCTTCAGGGAGGGGAAGTAGACTGGAGACTGAGTTCAATCACATGGCCAGTGATTTAACCAACCTTGCCTACACAATGAAACTCCAATAAAAACTCTGCATGTGGAGGTTCCATGGCGTTTCCTGGTTGATGAATGCATTGATGTGCCAGAAGGGTGATGTGCCCCGACTCCATGGGGAGAGGGCATGAAACTTCTGCATTTGGGACCCATCCAGAATTCAACCTATATGTATCCTTTATTTTAAAAAAATTGTAAGTTTAGTGCTTTTCTGAGCTCTGTGTGTCATTCTAGCAAATTATCAAAACTGTGGGGGTCATGAAAATTCCCGAATTTTCCCAAAGCACAGGTGACCTGAGGACCCCTGAAATGCAGCTGGTGTCTGAAGTGGGGGCAGTCTTGTGGAGAACTTTGCCCTTAATCTGTGAAGTCTGTGTGTACTCCAGGGGGTTAGTGTCAGAATTGTACTGCAGTACACCTGGCTGGGGTGGAATAGGAACAGGAAGAGATTCATGTGTTAGTGGACTGTCTTCCAAATCAGGAACTGAATAAATATAGGTTGAACTAAGAAGAGTTGACTTAATATTTTATATCCATATCAACATTGTTATTTCTTTGGCCTTCCTCTGATTTGGGGCAACCCCTAACATTGGGGTCTTGGTGGAAGATGGAGCCTGGCTCCCCCCACAAATGCTGAAAAGGTCAGTCTCACTGTGGCCAGGGCAGGATCAACCAATCAGGTGCACTCATCTTTGGCTCTGAATCAGGAGCAAATCTCTCTGATAGAAGAAACATCCATCTTCCCAGGGTAACAATAATGCCACTGGGAGTATGCAGCAGCCAGTGCCACTGGGACAAGCTACAATAACTAGTATTCAGCTGGACGGCAACAGTGTATTCATCTACCTTGTTTCCTATGGGGTGATTTTTTGGTCCCTCTGATTAAAGTTTTGTTCATTTTTTTTCTTATTCTGTTTTGTTTCCCTGCTCTCTTGGAAACCATATACTCTATTTCTACTCTTTCATAGTTACTCTTGAAATTTTGCCGCACATATATAATTGGGATTTATCCCAGGGATGGAAGGATTTTTTCAATATCTGCAAATCAATCAATGTGATACACCACATTAACGAACTGAAGAATAAAAACCATATGATCATCTCAATAGATGCAGAAAAAGCTTTTGATAAAATTCAACATCCATTTATGATAAAACTCTCCAGAACGTGGGCATAGAGGGAACATACCTCAGCATAATAAAGGCCATACATGACAAACCCACAGCGAACATCATACTCAATGGTGAAAATCTAAAAGCATTCCCTCTAAGATCAGGAACAAGATAAGGATGCCCCTCTTTCCCACTTTTATTCAATATTGTTTTGGAAGTCCTAACCACAGCAATCAGAGAAGAAAAACAAATAAAAGGAATCCAAACTGGAAAGGAAGAAGTAAAACTTCACTGTTTGCAATGACTATACATTGAAAATCCTAAAGATACCACCAGAAAACTACTAGAGCTCATCAATGAATTCAGTAAAGTTGCAGGATACAAAATTAATATACAGAAACCTGTTGCATTTCTATACACTAACAAGGAAAGATCAGAAAGAGAAATTAAGGAAACAATTCCATTTACCATTGCATCAAAAAGAATAAAATATCTTGGAATAAACCTACCTAAGGAAACAAAACCTGTACTCAGAAAACTATAAGACACTGATGAAAGAAATGGAAGATGACACAAACAGATGGACAGATATAACATGTTCTTGAATTGGAAGAAACAATATTGTTAAAATGACCAGACTACGCAAGGCAGTCTAGATTCAATGCAATCCCTATCAAATTACCAATGGTATTTTTCACAGAACTAGAACAAAAAAATTTTTTTTAATTTGTATGGAAACACAAAAGACCCTGAATAGCCAAAACAATCTTGAGAAAGAAGAATGGAGCTGGAAGAATCATACTCTCTGACTTCACACTATACTATAAAGCTACATTAATCAAAACAGTATGGTACTGGCACAAAAACAGACACATAGATCAATGGAACAGGATAGAAAGCCCAGAAATAAACCCCTGCACTTATGGTCAATTAATCTACAACAAAGGAGGCAAAAGTATACACTGGAGAAAAGACAGTCTCTTCAATAAGTGGTGCTGGGAGAACTTGACAGCTCCATGTAAAATAATGAAATTAAAGCATTCTCCTGGGACTTCCCTGGTGGTCCAGGGGTTAAGACTCCATGCTTCCACTGTAGGGGGTGTGGGTTTGATCTCTGGCTGGGGAAGTTCCACATGCCACCTGTGTGGTGTGGCTGAAAAAGAAAAAGAAAAGAAAAAAAGAACATTCTCTAATACCATATAAAAAAATAAACTGAAAATGGATTAAAGACCATATAAGACCAGACACTATAAATTGTAAGACCAGATACTATAAAACTCCTAGAGGAAAACATAGGCATATTGCTCTCTGACATAAATTGCAGCAATATATTTTTTGAATCCATCTCCTAATGTTAATAAAAGCAAAAAGAAACAAATGGCTAATTAAACTTAAAAGCTTTTGCACAGAAAAGGAAACCATAAACAAAATGAAAAGACAACCTACAGACTAGAGGAAAATATTTGCAAATGATGCAACCCACAAGGGATTAATTTTCAAAATATACAAACAGCACATACAGCTCAATATCAAAAAAACAAATAACCCAATCAAAAAATGGGCAGAAGACCTAAATAGACATTTCTCCAAAGAAGACATACAAATGCCCAACAGGAACATGAAAAGATGCTCAACATCACTAATTATTAGAGAAATGCAATCAAAACTAAAATGAGGTACCACCTCACACCGGTCAGAATGGCCATCATCAGAAAGTCTACAAATAACAAATGCTGGGGAGGGTGTAGAGAAAGGGAAGCTTCTTACACTGTTGGTGGGAATAAATTGGTGCAGTCACTATGGAGAACAGTACAGAGGTTTCTTAAAAAACTAAAAATAGAGTTACCATATGAGCCAGCAATCCCACTCCTGGGCCTATATCCGGAAGAGACGAAAACTCTAATTCAAAAAGATATATGCACCCTAATGTTCATAGCAGCACTATTCACAATTGCCAAGACATGGAAACAACCTAAGTGTCCACCAACAGATGAATGGTTAAAGAGGATATGGTACATATACACAATGGAATATTACTCAGCCATAAAAAAGAATAAAATAATGCCATTTGCAGCAACACAGATGGACCTAGAGATTATCCTACTAAGTGAAGTAAGTCAGACAGAGAAAGACAAATATCACATGATATCACTTATATGTGTAATCTAAAAAAATGATACAAATGAACTTATTTATAAAATAGAAATGGACTCACAGACAAAACAAATTTACAGTTACTAAAGGGGAAAGGCAGCGAGGGATAAATTAGGAGCTTGGGATTAAAAGATACACACCACTATATATATAAAATAGATAAACAACAATGGCCTACTGTATATAGCAAAGGGAACTATATTCAATATCTTGTAATAACCTATAGTGGAAAAGAATCTGAAAAAGAATATATATATATATATATATTCAGCTATATATATACATATATACAACTGAATCACTTTGCTGTACACCTGAAACTAATACATTGTAAATCAACTATACTTCAATTAATATATATATTATATATAAATATAAATATATATAATTTAACAAAGTCTGAATTTGATATCAGGATGCCTGTCTATACAAGGGCCTTAGAAGACTTATACTTCAATCACTCCTCTTAACTTCTATGCCTTCATTGTCCTATATTTTAGTTCAATTGTCCTTCATTGTCCTATATTTTAGTTCAATCCTTTATTTTTAAACTTAAAATTAGCCATTTATTATTATTATCATTATTAAAAAATAATGCTAGTTTAGATTTTACCTTTGGGCTCACAATTCCTCTTTGCATCTCACACCATATTTCTGGGATAATTTTCCTTCCTTCTGAACGATATTCTTTACATGTTCCTTTAGGGTTGTGCCTGTTGGTAGTAAACTCTTGATGCTTGCTTTTATGCTTGCTTCATTTCATCCTTGTTTTGAAAAATAATTTTGCTGGGTAAGCAATTTCAGGTTGACAATATTTTTCTAGCATTTTGATGATGTTACTCCACTGTTTTCTAGCTTTTATTGTTGTTTTTGAAAAATTTACTCTCAGTCTAATTGTATAGTCTTTTGTAGGTGACCTGTCTTTTCCCCCCGACTACTTTCAAATCTCCTTGTTTTGGTTTTCTGCAGTTTTACTATGATGTGTATATGTATTGATTTTGTTTGTTTTTGCTTGGTATATTTTATACTTCTTATCTCTGTGGATTTATGTCTTTCATCCAATTCTGCAATAGTCTCAACCATTATCTCTTTGGCTAGTGCTTTATTTCATTCATTCTCTCCTTATGGAACTCCAAATAAACATATGTTCAAATATCTCATTTTATTATCCATATTTCTTAATTTCTTTTTTCATTTCCTCGTCCATCTCTTTATGCTGCCCTTTAAACAATATCATCAGAGCTATCTTCTAGTTCATTAATTTTTCTTATCTGTTTCTAAACTGCCATTTACATGTATTTCACATACCATACAATTCACTCATTTAAAGTCTATAATTCGTTGCCTTCTAGTATATTCAGAGTTGTGCAACCATCACCACAGTCAATTTTAGAACCTTTTCATCAACCCTAAAAAAAACCCATACCCATTAACAGTCACTCCCTATTTCCCCCAGTCCCCCACTCACCTGCCCTAGGCAACCACTAATCTACTTTATGTCTCAATAGATTTGCTTCATCTGGACATTCATCTAAATGTAATCATACAATATGTGGTCTTTGGTGACTGGCATCTTTCACTTAGCATAATTCTAAACTGTCTTTTAAGTCATCTGTTAAATTCTTCACTTCAACAATTGTGTTTTAAATTTCTATAAGCTCTATTACTCCCTTTTTCAATTTGCCTTATCTTTTGATAGTTTTTGCTTAGTTTTTGTGATTCTATCATTACTTCTTCAAATATTCCATATATAATTATGCTATTTTCTGATAATATCTAGCAGAATGATTTAGAACCTCAAGTTTTTGAGGTTCTAAATCTGCTTCTGCTCATTCTTACTCAGGGTAGTTTGTTTCTTTGAATATTTGGTGATCTTTGATTGGAAATAAATGTTTAGTTTATCTTAGTTTATCTTAGTGGAAAATCTGAGGTTTTAAATCCTCAAGAGAAATTGCATATGCTTTGCTGGGAGTCAGGGGTGCTAGAGACCACAGGATCTCCTTTCAAGGGTCTGGCTTACAGTAAGAGCCCTGGTTTCATTCTATCCCTTTTGCTAAAAACAATGTTGATAATGGCACGTGCCCCCCTGCCTTTTGTGTGTTAGGGTGGGGGTGCTGACCCTCACCCCTTCAGGCTGCAGCCCTGAGTATGTGTGATGTATTTATGTGCATGGCATGACGTATATGGGCTTTCCTTTACTACTATGTGTCCAGCAATGCACAGAAGTTCTATCTTATCTAGTTTATCTACAGGGGAAGGGCCGCTCAGAGCACCTAGTTTGCCATTCTACTACCTCTTCCTGGAAACCCCCAGCCTGCTTCTGTTTCTGCCCTTCTGCCCTGATTCTCCAGCTTTATTGGTGAATCTTGAGTCTACAAAATAATCCCCTCCCTCATTCCATTTCCTGTGTGGATCTCCAAAGTCCAATTCTATTTGCCCACAACTGAGAAAACTGACTGGTAGAATAGCTTCTTAGTAATAAGAATGAAATTTGTGAGAACCAGCAGTTGCCCTGCCATGCTCTGAGGGCTTTATGTGTGTTAATTCCTGTAGTCATCACAACCTTCCCATTTTACAGATAAGAAAACAGAGGCACAAAAAGAAGGACTCAGGGCCCGTTTGGGATTCAGCAGAAAAAGTCCTGTTTTTCGAGGAACTGGCTGCAAACACCCAGGAACTCATAAAGCCCTGACCTGGCCTTTTGGCATGTTGTGTGCAGCAGTGAGGCTTGGCAGTGAGTCTGGGGTTCTCTGAGTTTTTTTGCTGGTTGAAAATAACCCAAGTTCTAACTCAAGAGTGGAGAGTTTCCTTGACCACATCTGTGTGGACAGGCTAAAAAATGAATGCTACAGTGGCTGCAAATGCACGATTCAAGTGGTTTTGCTGCATTTTCAGCTTGACTGGGTAACTCTGAGAACAGACTCAAGACCCTACCTTTGGCTTGATCCAACAGAAGCATGAAATTGATGGTCAAGTGTGAATAAATAGCCAGCTGTGCTCTGAGCCTCTAAATGACACCGTGTGGGGACTGGTAGGAGTGGGGCAATTGCTTCAGGGAGGAGAGCTCTGTTCTACGGATGAGACCCCTCTTCACCCCCTGTCTGAGGACATGCTCTCTCCTGGCTGCTTTCTTAAAAATGAAGCCATGTTGTTTATAATTATAACCATGTATTAAGCTCTTACCCTGTGCCAGGCGCTATGCTTTAAAAAAGCTGCTTTTACAGACTTACATACTTACTTGCTTCACACACATACCTCTTTTACTCCTCAGAACGACCCTGTAACATCAGCACTATTATTCCCCCATGTCATGAAGGAGAACACCATGGCTGGGGGCAGTGACTTTCCCGACACTCCACAGCCAGAAGGGGTTCCCAGCTCTCAGGGCAGCAGAGCCTTCCTGGGCCACTCCCCATCCTTCCCAGGGGTGTCCCTTTAGTCTGTTTTCTTTACCACTGAGCCAGATGGCCCCCCTATGGGCAGGTGAGTCACAGCCCAAGGACAAAGAGCTAGCTCGTGTCCCAGGGCACCCAGTGTGTGTTTTCTCCCCTCCCGTGTGGATCTGGTCACCAAGGAGCCTGCGTGCTGGATTTTCTCAGAACCACAGAAGGAACCAGCTGGGTCCTGCACTCCTGGGTCTGGGCTTAGAGGGTTTTTACCTTTACTGCTTCCCAGCTGGAATTCACCAGATGCTGCCGGAAGGGCCCGAAACCTGAAACCAAAGAAAGCCTGGTTTCCTCAGGCCACGCCTTGGGCCAAGGTGTCTCTGCTTCTGTGCTGTTCCCCGCACCTCCTCAGGGACCTCTTGTGATTCCCTGGGCCATCAAGGACTCCACACACCCCCTTTCTTGTGGAGGCTTGCAACCTTGCCCATCTGGAAGCATTTTCCAAGTCCTCTTGTGTGAGGCATTGTAGGGGGCCCCTAAAGGAATGTTGGGCTGATCCACCGCCAAGTAGGAGGGCTCAAGAAGGTGTGAGCACACATGTCCAGTTAAAATGCATGCTGTGTAGAGGGACCAGAAACACACCCATGTGAATATGCCCAGCTGTTTGTTAACAAAGGTGCAAAAGCAATTCAATGGAGAGGGACAGCCTTTTAACAAACGGGGCTGGAAAAATCAGACACCCCTAGGCAAAAAAAATGGATCCCTCAGCCTGCACTGGACAAAAATTAATTCAAAATTGATCAAGGACTTAAATGTAAAAAGTAAACTTATAAAACTTTTTGGGGAAAAAAAAGGGAGAAAATCTTGGGACCTAGTGTTAGGCAAAGAGTTCTTAGACTTGACACCAAATGCATGATCCATAAAAGTCAAAACTGATAAAGTGGACCTCATCAAAATGAAAACCTTTTGTTCTGCAAAAGACCCTGCTGAGAGGATGAAAAGATACTCTGCAGACAGTTGTAAATCACATATCTGACAAAGGCGTTGTATGTAAAATGTATAAGAAAACTCTCAAGACTCAACTTTAAAAGACAGTCTAGGGACTTTTCTGGTGGCGCAGTGGTTAAGAATCCGTCTGCCAATGCAGGGGACACAGGTTCTAGCCCTGGTCCGGGAAGATCCCACATGTCACAGAGCAATTAAGCCCATGCACCACAACTACTGAGCCTGCACTCTAGAGCCCATGAGCCACAACTACTGAGCCCGCATGCCACAACTACTGAAGCCCGTGCGCCTAGAGCCTGTGCTCTGCAACAAGAGAAGCCACTGCAGTGAGAAGCCTGTGCACCACAACGAAGAGTAGCCCCCGCTTGCCACAACTAGAGAAAGCCCGCACGCAGCAATGAAGACCCAACGCAGCCAAAAATAAAAAATTAATTAATTAAAAAAAAAAAAAAGTCCAGTTAGAAAATGGGCAAAAGACATGAAGAAACATTTCACCGAAGAGGATATACAGGTGGCAAATAAGCACATGAAAAACTTTTCAACATCATTAGCCATCAGAGAAATGCAAATTAAAATCACAACGAGGGCTTCCCTGGTGGCGCAGTGGTTGAGAGTCTGCCTGCCAATGCAGGGGACATGCGTTCAAGCCCTGGTCTGGGAGGATCCCATATGCCGCGGAGCAACTGGGCCCGTGAGCCACAACTACTGAGCCTGCGCATCTGGAGCCTGTGCTCTGCAACAAGAGAGGCTGCGATAGTGAGAGGCCCGCGCACCGCGATGAAGGGCGGCCCCCGCTCGCCGCAACTAGAGAAAGCCCTCACACAGAAACGAAGACCCAACACAGCCAAAAATAAATAAATAAATTTTTTTTAAAAAGCCATAAAATCACAATAAGATGTCACTACACTTCTATCAGGGTGGCTAAAATAGAAATACTGGTAACACCCAAAGCTGACAAGAATGAAGAGGAACTAGGTCACACATACATTGTTGGTGGGAATGTAATGGTACTGCCACTCTGGGAAATGGTTTGACAGTTTCTTTTAAAACTGAAAGTGGACTTCCAAGCACTTGCACTGCTGGACATTTACCCCAGAGAAATGAAAACTTATTTTCACACAGAAACTTGTACACAAATGTTCACTGCAGCTTTATTTGTAATAGCCCATAGCTAGAAACCACCTCAATGTCCTTCAATGAGTGAATGGTTAAATAAACTGTGGTTCATCTAGATCATAGAATACTACTCAGCAGTGAAAAGAAAAAAGTAGACACAACCCAAGTATCCATCAACTGATGAATAGATAAACAAAATATGGTATTACCCATACAATGGCATATTATTTGGCAATAAAAAGAAGTGTTATGTTACAACATGGATGAACCTTGAAAACATGCTCAGTGAATGAGGCCAGTCACAAAACTGTATGATTCCATTTATGTGAAATGTCCAGAATTGGCAACCTATAAAGACAGAAAGTAGATTAGTGGTTGCCTAGAGCTTGACTCTGTGTGTGTGTGTGTGTGTGTGTGTGTGTGTGTGTGTGTGTGTGTGTAGTAGGGGAGTGGGGATGAGGATTAGGGAGTCGAGTTTCTTTTTGGGGTAATGAAAATATTCTCAATTGACTGTGTTGAGAAACGCATAACTCTGTGACTACTAAAAGCCATTGAACTGTATGCTTTAAATAAGTGAACTGTATAGCATGAGAATTATATCTCAATAAAGTCGTTAAAAAATTGCTTTAAAAGTGAAGGAATTATTCGTATAAACAACTTGGAAGAACCTCAAGGGAATTATGCTGAGTAAAAAAAAGGCAATCTCAAAAGGATACATACAGCATGATTCCATTTACATTGGGCTGACCAAAAAGTTCATTCGGGTTTTTCCATAACCTCTTATGGGAAAACCTGAATGGATTTTTTGGCCAACCCAATACAATAGTTGTAAATTATAATTTACATCTATAAACATAATTATAGAGATGAAGAACAGATTAATGGTTACCAGGAGTTAGAGATGGGGGAAAAGGGTAGATGTGGCTATAAAGGGGTAGTTCAAAGGAGCCTTGTGATGTTGGTAGTTATTTATCTTGACGGTGGTGGTTACACAAAGCTACACATGTGATAATACCACATACAGTTATGCATGCATGTGCACACACACACACACACATACACACTGAGTTATACCAATGTCAGTATCTTAGCTTTGATATTGAAGATGTTAACATTGGAGGAGTCTGGGTGAAAGATGCAGAGGACCAGTCTATACATTTCTTTGCAAATTCTTGTGAATCTATAATTATTTCAAAATTAGAAGTTTTAAAAAGTGTTTGATTTGGTCCAGCGTTTCTCAAATGCTAATACACATGTATATCTTATTAAAATGTAGAATCTGATTGGGCAGGTCTGGGGTGCTGCTGGAGATTCTGAATTCCTAACAAGCTCCCCAGTGGTACTGATGCTACTGGCCCTTGGACCACACTTGGAATAGCAAGGCTTTGAACAACAACTAGGATCAGATACAGAGGGTAGAGAGAAGATGGGTGGGGGTGGTTAGGGAAGTCTCCTGGAGGAGGTGGCGGTGACCCAGGACTTCATGGGGGAGGAGGAGGCAGAGCGGTTGGAGGGGGTGAGCCTGGGTAAGGTGAGCCCCAGGAGAGGCCTCACTCTGGGAAGGAGCAAGAGGCTTCTGGATGAGGTGTGTGGACGGAAGGGCTTGTTTCTAGAACTGGGAACACTTATTTATACTGTGTACTATTATGTAATTTAATTGCAATGAAGATTTCTAATAAAAGGCAGTTAAACAGAATTTTGCTTTGGGGAGGACAGCAAACCTCCTCTGGGACTAGCTTAGGAAACGTTTCCTGCTGCCTGGGGAGAAGGACACCGTCACCCTTTCAGTGTTGCAGCTGCTTATTTTTACGGCACCCACACCATGCAGTGACCCCGCCAAAGCTCAGGCCGTGGCCCAACGGCAGCCAAGAGTGGTCAGAGACCTCAGTGTTTGGGCTCAGGCTTCTGCTGTTGCATCTCAGCCCCACCACTTAGCATCTGGGTGACGTTGAGCAAGTTACTTAGCTTCAGTGCCTTGATTTTCTCATCTGTAAAATGCACACTAATTATAATAATCTAATAGGGTTGTTGTGCAGATTAAATGAATAAAACGGAGCATTTGCAATACTGCCTCAAACACAGGAAGCAGTGTCAGCGTTCTCCTTCACTGTTGTTATAGTTACATACCTCCTGGGACCTCTGGACAGATTAAACAATGCCATGTACAGCACGTATTGTTTCCAGAAGCTGGTAGATGCTAAACAAATGCTAAATCCTTTTTTACTGTCTCTCTGGGCAGCGTGGGATGGGCTCCAGCTAGACCCTCACTCTGCCCTGATTCTCTCTGATCATTTGATGCCACCATTTCTCAGCCCCAAACCCCCTGCCTGGGCACCGTGCCTATCAGTCAGGGGCCCTATCCTTACTTTTCCATGTTGAGATTTCATGTGTACTTTAGGCCTCTATTTCTCTCTCCAGAAATTGAGAGGCCTGTACTGGTATGTATGTGTGTATATATATATCTGCATATATATAGAAAGAGATTTATTATAAGGTATTGGCTCATGTGACTATGAAGGCTGAGAAGTCCTCAGATCTGTCTGCCATCTACAGGCTGGAGACCCAGGAAAGCCAGTGGAGTAAATTCCAGTCCAAGGCTGAAGGCCCAAGAACCAGGAGCACCAGTTTGAGGGCAGGAGAAGACTAATGTGCCAGATCATGCCTTCAGACAGAGAATTCAACCCTCCTCTGCTTTTTTATTCTATTCAGACCCTTAATGGATTAGATGAGGCCCACCCACACTGGAGAGGGCACTGCTTTACTGAGCTCACCGATTCAAATGCCAAGCTCTTCCAAAAACACCGTCACAGACACATCCAGATAATGTTTAACCAGATATCTGGGCACTCCGTGGCCGAGTCAAGTTGACCCATGAAATTAACCATCACAAGCCCTTTAGGATGGTGTGGCTAGGAGGAGGGACCAGGACCCTGGGGGCCTCTTCCTTCATCTCTCCTTCAGTGTGGCCCATGCGCAGAGCTCAACAGTTCCTGCCTGGCCCCTGTAGGGGAGGTCAGCCGCTGTCTGGTGGGCTCACTTCAGGTTGGGCACTGGGCTGCAGCTAGACGTGGCATTCTCCAACTCAGCTTTACCTGGAACCCAGCTGAGGTTTTGAGTTCCATCTATCTGATTCCCGTGATATATTTCTCAAATCATCAGATTCTGAGATGGAGAGGAGCTATGATTAAATACCTACCTCTGAAACCTCACCTCCACCCCAACTCCCGGACCTCAGGTCTTTAGAGCAGGAGTCAGTTCTGGAGAGGGCTGTGCCTCTGAAATTCTGGAACCTCTGGGTCTAGAGCACTAGCAAGTTTGACTCACAAAGGGTAAAACTTTCTCAGGGAATAGAAAAGTGTGGGACAGGATGTCCCAGGAAGCTAGTGGTGTTTTCTGACTTTGAATCTTATAGAATAAATAAGACTGGAGTTGCCGAGCAAAAAAGAAAAAAAAGGAAAATACTGAGATTAAGGAAAAATCACTGAGAAATCAGGTACCTCCTGGGATGACTGTAGGAATACTAAAAATGCAGTGACACCAGAAAAAATCACATGCTGCTTTAGAATCATATTCAGATCAGTGCATGCAGATCATTTCTTATCTATTTTCAATTAGGCAAAACAACTCAGCAAATGAAGGTTTGAAGCTCTTGTTTTGCAGGGTCAAACCTTACACTTAAAACTTGGCAGGCCCTCGAGTGGAACTTGTGAAAAGGGGCTGGAGAAATCTCTTGGAATCAAGAGAAGCCCTCTGGAGGGAGGCAGGTTTTCTCACTCTCCCATCGTCATTGGTGCCAGTCTGAATGTCTTGATCTTAAGGCAGTTTGTCAGAGTCCTTGTTCCCCCACCATCTGTCTACGTGCCAATTGTCTTGGTGAGATTTACACGTGAAGCAAATCCAATTAAATGAAAAGACTGCCCTTAGCAGCTCAGAGCATTTTTAATAAAAGAAGGCCACACTCTGGAAGCCAGTGAGCATTCCCAAATCGCAGCTGATTATCAGGTACTTCATCAAACAATCCAGCGTTTGCCAGCAAACCACAAGTTGACAGGACAGAGGCAGGGGTTGATGTGAGTCTAAGGCTTGCCCTGGTGCTTCAATATTCATATTTCATTTGTGATAAGTGTCACATTTATCAGGGGTACAGTTTCCTTAGGAATTCAAGGGTAATCTGAACCAATCTCTAATACCCAAAATAACACAAATGAGAACAAGGGAGATAAAAGGTTTTCGAAAGAACTTTCTTTTTCTCAGAAGGTTAACAGGAGTTTGATTATAGTCTGAAAATATTAAGATAGGTAACTTTCAATTTTCCACACACATAGGAACGCTTCTCTCTTCAATGTTTCCTTCATCCAACACAATTCAAAAAACTTAAAATATGCCAAATGTGTCTGACTAAAAATAAAGAGCTTTGTGAAGAAATCAAGCCCTCCAGGGACCAGCTGTGACAACGAATGGGGGTGTCTGGGGTTGATTTTGAATGTGCTGGTGAAAGGCAGGAGTGGGTGGCTACCATTCCTTCTGAGTTGACCTTCTGGGGTTCCAAGTCTCTAACTGGTGGCTCTGAGAGGGTGCTTAGAGTTCCCTGGGTGGCTAAAAGCTCTCTAGTTTTGGGGGGGAACTATGTGCCCCTGTCGGGGTGGGCACTGTAGATGGACTGTCTCAGCCTTATTAGGCTCCGTTCTTTCTGAGTCCCCTGCTCCCCCTTCCTTGCTATGCAGCTGTACCCCAGTGGATGCCACATGGGCCCCAGACTCGGACAGCCGGCGCCAGCCTCTGCCTCCCCCCTGATGGGCTGAAGGACAAGGTTTGAGCCTAAGCCACATGTGGGCACCTACTGTGTATGCCATTCAAGAGTTATTTGAAGTGAATGACAGGACAGAAACAGAAAAGCCTCTCTGTCCCTTGTTTTTTTTTTTTTTTTTTTTAATAGGGCATAGCAGGAAGTTAGCTCCATCTGGAATTATTGGAACCACCAGTTGCCACTCTTTTTTCCCCATGAGGGAACTGTTTATTACCAGGATCAGGCAAGTGCGCATTCCATGGTCAGGCTAAAAGCAGCAGCAAGTGGGAAAGCAGAAAAGTCGTCTTACCAGTCACCACCACGCAGCTGGACTGGGAATCCATGAAACCGGAGTTGGGAGCGCGCTTCTGCGCCTGCGCGGGTCAGAGGCCCGGCCCTGGGCGCTCTGAGCGCCGTGCGCCCCTCCCGGCTGGTCGCGGGCCTCCCGCTGGGGTGGGGCCCAACCACCCCGCCCCGCAGCGTTTTGGGGGCCCTGAAAGACTGAAGACTCTGGGGTGTAGGCGTGGGGGAGGGTGTAAGACAACCCCCTCCGAAAGCAGAAATAGCCAGCTCAGGACGCACAGGCTGCGGCAACAGAAAAGTAGAGGGTCGGAGCGCCATCAGGGTCTTTCTGGCCACTTGGGGGCGGGGTCATTTTGTTGGTCGGTATGTTCGGACGTGAGCCACGAGTCTGGCGACCAACTGTCCCAGTTTGCCTGGGACTGGGATTGGACGGGGGCTAAAAGGTGCTGAAACCCGTACAGCCCCAGCGAGTCAGGATGGTGGGGACCTTACAAGTTGTTTTGTTTAGACCTTGGCTTGATGAAATTTGGTAGCTCTTGAAACCGATTTTGCAAAATATGTTTAAAAAAAAAAAGGAAAAAGAAACCAAAACCACAGATGAAGCTTATAGTTAAAAGTGATGGCTGAAATCACCTGCTGCCTGTAAGCTGTGGCTCCGCATGGACGTTAACCTGTGCCGCACCCGCTTCTCCTTGCAGCGAAATGGGGATGATCGCAGCACCGCTTCCTGGGTGGAGTCTTACCCCAGCCCACTGTCCCCATACCTCCCACAGCCCTGGGGGCAGAGGCTCACTCGGCCAGCAGTGTCTGCGTGGGCTTCCCTGGCTGTGCTCTCACCGTCCCCAATTCTGCCTGCATCAGTGCTGAATAGGGCGCTTGTCTAGCTACACGCACCACTAAATGCTTTCGCATGTCACCTGGCTCTATAGTCCATTCCTCCTCCTTTTTGTGTCACAGTAACCAAAAGAGATAACATTTGGGGCTAGTTATGCGACATCTTGACCTTTCAGACTATACTACTTAAACAAACACCTTTTTTAAAATTAAAAATACTTTTTACAAAAGCTGTCTAATAAGAGGTACAAAAACCATCATTCTCTTTCCCCATCTGGGCATGGCCATGAGAGGCTCCATCCAGGGGCGGCCAGGAGAACCCCACCACCCCCAGCATCATACTGCTTCCCCAGGTTCAGACTACTCCTTGATAGAGGGCGTGACCTCTTCTTAATTCCATCTTCTTAATTGGCCCCCTGATAAACAGTACACCTTAATTGGGATCGCTGCCAAGGAACTAGAGTTCACCTGATGCCTTCCTGGGCCACTGAACCAACAGCCGGCTATTCCTTTTAATTGGCCCCTGGTGTGGGCTGCAGGCTTAGTTACAGCAGAGAACAGGTGGGAAGTGGCATTTGCCCCCAGTGGCCTTCCCGTGCCTGCTCTGGGAAGATGGGGCCAGCTTGTTTTGCAGAGGATATAGAGAGCTTTGCATTTGACCCTATTTTGAGATTAGACAATACAAAATTACAAGTTTGAGAGCAATTAACCGGTTTCTCATATTCTCACGGTTGATGTTCCCCACCACCACCTCTGGTAAATGGCTCCCCTAGTTCGTGTCACTCACCTAGTCCTTCTATCAAGAGGGCTTTGCTTGTTCATCACAGTTATAAATGAGGAGATTAGATCACTAGAAATGCCCACATTTGTTAAGTTGGTTGCTGCTAAGGTCAAATTCTGGTATCAACATAACTAACGAGGTCTGGGTATCTAACTAGTTTACTAATGTTACTTACTAGTTTACTAATGTTACTTACTAGTTTACTAATGTTAACTTATCAGGCCTCAAAACAGACTCCTCAACTGCTAAGGCTGTCCGTTTTTACCCGTGCTACTTTTCTGATAATGAAGCTGCAATTTTTACTTTTTAATTTTTTTTGGATTTGACATGAGCCATTCCTATTTTAACTGCAACTGGGATGTGTCCTAGAATTTTCACTTTCCCATAATTCACTTATTATGTCCTAAAATTTTCTCTAATTTTGCAGTTAATGAAAAAGAAAATGAGAGACATAAGCTATTTCGACTTAGCCACAGTGACATTTTCCCCACTTGGGGGAAAGACACACACATTCTCATCCTCGAAAATGAGAACAATTCAGAGAAGTATGGATTTTGAGGTCTGACATTTGCACTTTTATTTCTTTTTCCACTGGAAAAACAAATGATCTCTAACAATTGCCGATGTCAAACATAATCTTTAGGCCGATGAAATATAGTAAGCCTGAGAATGAATAGGGCAACTAAAGAGAGATGTCTTGTTTAACAAAAAGCACAGTGATCTTCCTTACAAGTTAGATTCCCGGGAGGAAAAATTTGTAATCATATTTGACTCTGGGATTAAGAGGGCAAGGTGTGACCCTCTCTCACTGAACCGGAAAGCAAGCAGCAGTGTGCACGTGTTCTCACCAGGGAGGACAAATGGGGTTGCCAAGATGACAGTATCCCAAGGCCTAAAATATTTATTGTTTTGAACCAAACATACAACGTTGTGGGGTTTGTTTTAAATTGCTTATTGGCAACTTGTGACTTCCTGCTTAAGGAAGAAGGATTAAAAAGTTTGTTTATTGTCTTTGACACAAACAATTCTTGCAACACATTTTGTACACTTCACATAAATGAGATGTAATCAAACTGGTCAAATTCCTCTTGGGAGGTGGAGAATATAAATCAGCAAGACGTACTGGTGGTTAAAATGATAATAATAACAACAACAACAACACTCCTCTGTCAAACATCACTGCTTCCAAATCAGCTACTTACTCTACCATAAAACATAGAACTAGCCAAACTGCCTCTTATTAAAGCACTAACATGTTCTCCAAAAATGTCACTCTTCTAAGGTAGACTTTGGGAATCGCCCTCTCCTATTACTTTGCCTTTTCAGCTTAATAGTCCAACAGGGGTGGATACACAGTTTCTGTAAATAAGTAGATGGTAAATATTTTAAGCTTTGTGGGCCATGTGGATTTTCCAGCAGCCATAGATAATATGCAAATAAGCAGGCGTGGCAGTGTACCAATAATTATCTGTGGATGCTGAAATTTGAATGTCCATGTGTCATAAACTATTCTTCTTCTTCTAATTTTTTTTCAGCTATCTACAAATGTGAAAATTATTCTAGTCCACAGGCTGCACAAAAATAGGCAGTGGGCTGGGTTGGGGCTGTGGGTTGTAGTTTGCCAAACCCTGCCCTAGAATATAATTTTTCTCTGGTATGGAACATGATAGAGCTGGTGATAAAGTGACCTTGTGGTATACATGAACAAATTTTCAATTAAATGAGTAGATTTTTTTTTTTATAATGATAATTTTTTTTAAAGTATTTTTTTAAATATTTTATTTATTTATTTATTTATTTATGGCTGTGTTGGGTCTTCGTTTCTGTGTGAGGGCTTTCTCCAGTTGCGGCAAGTGGGGGCCACTCTTCATCGCGGTGCGTGGGCCTCTCACTATCGCGGCCTCTCTTGTTGCGGAGCACAGGCTCCAGACGCGCAGGCTCAGTAGTTGTGGCTCACGGGCTTAGTTGCTCCGCGGCATGTGGGATCTTCCCAGACCAGGGCTCGAACCCGTGTCCCCTGCATTGAAAGGCAGATTCTCAACCACTGCGCCACGAGGGAAGCCCTAAATGAGTAGATTTTAATTAAAATAAAAACAAGGATTAAGTAATTCAAAATGTTCCATCAAAAACCTCATTGCTTTCCTTTTTTTCATTAGGTTCACCCGGTGTTAAATTAGAAGAGCATTCTGAATAAATGTGGTAGACAGTTTTGTGTTCAAAATGATAGTACTTATGATTTTTACCACTGTGGAATTAGCTCACTGAAGCAGTTATCAATTATTTTTTCTCACCCATCTATGTGTAATTGCTAGTTGTCCTAGGCGAGACTAGGCTCCAACACCCAGGTAAAGAATGGTCCTGAAGCTGTACTTCATTTTTTTGTAGGTTTCAGGTGCCATATATTCATGCCTTATTCATGCCATATATTCATCTTCTTACTAAAGCCTCTCTCTCAAATGCTTATGACATTTACTTATTTAAATATAAAAAATTTGAGACTTTTATAACATTCTGAACCAACCATTTAAAACTGGTTTAAAACAATGAGGGAACTGGTCTGTGAGAGACCATATAATAATGCTGGGATTATCTTTAGCATTCCATGGTAAACCGGTATAGAAGATACAAGTTTTTATAACTTCACTTACACAATATCAATTAATAGCTTGAAAAATTAGTGTTTTAAAATTTCTGGCAGTCTGCTGTGATACATCATAGGTAATAGTTTCCTTACATTTTATAGGAGAAAGTTTTGCCTATATTTTTCTTCTGTCTTGTATTTTTCCCTTTGACTTTTGCTGTCTTGATTTTTTTTTTTTTTTTTTTTTTGAGGACTACATTTCTGTGACTGAAAAGTAACAACTGCAGCTACAGGAATTGGTTTATTTATTAAAATCCAGTAGCTTGCTAGCCCTATTGTTTAAATACTGGATTTTTCTTTCGAATTTCACAAATATCTTGGGAATGGCTAGAACAGTTGTGTTCTTAACACTGAGGAAATTCCTGTGTAGATAAATGAGGCCAGATGGAGGACGCATCAGAGCACTTAACAACCTCCTGGAATGAAGGGAGGACCATACTGAAAACATGCTCCAAGCCCCTATTTTCTGGTTTATATATATAAACAATATTTTTCATTTTTTCTTTGTTAGAGTTCAGGGCAATTTTGGTGTCAAAAATGAGTGCCATGTGCCTGAGTAAGTTTGAGCAAGATTTAGAAATCCAACAACTGATTTACAGACCATCTGATAGTCTACCTAGAAATTCTGTGATAATTGACATTAGAAATCACTGGACCTCATAAAAGTGGCTGAATGTAAGACTGGCACTGACCCAAGCTAACAGTTTTCTTATATACCAGCAATAACTGATTGGTAAATGTAATTGAAGAAAAGAAAGAGCCATTCAAAATAGCCAACAAATATCAGAAATATATAGGAATAAACCTAGCAAGGAATATATGAGATCCATTTGTAAGAACTGTAGAACGTTGGCAAAAAAAAAAAAAAAAAAAGAAAAAAGAAAAAAAGATAAAAGTAACTCACATATCCGCTGACCTGAGGTGCCAGTGCAGCCATTTCGCACTAGGAACTCTGGTCTGAAGCGCCAGGTAAGAGGCCTCTATGTTACACCCTATGAAACTAGACGAAGCAGGAAGGAAAAGTGAAAAAAAGCTGCACTGATGAGACCGTAAGGGAAGACTACCTACTATCAAAGAAAGACTCCAATTCATCTCTACATAAAAGGGGTTCTTGGTGCTCTGGCTGGCTGTCAGGCCTGAGCCTCCGAGGTGGGAGAGCTGAGTCCAGGACATTGGACACCAGAGACCTCCCATCCCCACATAATATCAGTCAGCAAGAGCACTCCCAGAGATCTCTGTCTCAACACTAAGACCCAGCTCCACCCAACGGCCAGCAAGCACCAGTGCTGGACACCCCCTGCCAAACAACTAGCAAGACAAGAACACAACCACACCCATTAGCAGAGAAGCTGCCTAGAGTCATATTAAGTTCACAGACACCACAAAACACACCACCAGACGTGGCCCTGCCCAACAGAAGGACAAGATCCAGCCCCACCCACCAGAACACAGGCACCAGTCCCCACTACCAGGAAGCTTACACAAGCCACTGAAAAAACCTCACCCACTGGGGGCAGACACCAAAAACAACAAGAACTACGAACCTGAAGCCTGCGAAAAGGAGACCCCAAACACAGTAAGTACGTTAAAATGAGAAGATAGAGAAACATGCAGCAGATGAAGGAGCAAGGTAAAAACCCACCAGACCAAACAAATGAAGAGGAAATAGACAGTCTACCTGAAAAAGAATTCAGAGTAATTATAGTAAAGATGATCCAAAATCTTGGAAATAAAATGGAGAAAATACAAGAAACGTTTAACAAGGACCTAGAGGAAATGAAGAGCAAACAAACAATGATGAACAACACAATAAATGAAATTAAAAATTCTCTAGAAGGAATCAATAGCAGAATAACAGAGGCAGAAGAACAGATAAGTGACCTGGAAGATAAAATAGTGGAAATAACTACTGCAGAACAAAATAAAGAAAAAAGAATGAAAAGAATTGAGGACAGTCTCAGAGACATCTGGGACAACATTAAACACACCAACATTCGAATTATAGGGGTCCTAGAAGAAGAAGAGAAAAAGAAAGGGTCTGAGAAAATATTTGAAGGGATTATAGTCAAAAACTTCCCTAACATGGGAAAGGAAATAGTCAGTCAAGTCCAGGAAGCACAGAGAGTCCCATACAGGATAAATCCAAGGAGAAACATGCCATGACACACATTAATCAAACTATAAAGAATTAAATACGAAGAAAAAAGTATTAAAAGCAGCAAGGGAAAAGAAACAAATAACAAAGAAGGAAATCCCCATAAGGTTAACAGCTGATCTTTCAGCAGAAACTCTACAAGCCAGAGGGAGTGGCAGGACATATTTAAAGTGATGAAAGGATAGCTGATTCACTTTGTTATAAAGCAGAAACTAACACACCATTGTAAAGCAATTATACTCCAATAAAGATGTTAAATAAATAAATAAATAAATAAAGTGATGAAAGGGAAAAACCTAAAACCAAGATTACACTACCCAGCAAGGATCTCATTCATATTTGATGGAGAAATTAAAACCTTTACAGACAAGCAAAAGCTGAGAGAGTTCAGCACCACCAAACCAGCTTTACAACAAATGCTAAAGGAACTTCTCTAGGCAGGAAACACAAGAGAAGGAAAAGACCTACAATAACAAACCCAAAACAATTAAGAAAATGGTAATAGGGACATATCGATAATCACCTTGAATGTAAATGGATTAAATGCTCCAACAAAAAGACACGGACTGGCTGAATGGATACAAAAACAAGACCCATATATATGCTGTCTACCAGAGACCCACTTCAGACCTAGGGACACATACAGACTGAAAGTGAGGGGATGGAAAAAGATATTCCATGCAAATGGAAATCAAAAGAAAGCTGGAGTAGCAATTCTCATATCAGACAAAATAGACTTTAAAATAAAGACTATTACAAGAGACAAAGAAGGACACTACATAATGATCAAGGGATCGATCCAAGAAGAAGATACAACAATTGTAAATATTTATGCACCCAACATAGGAACACCTCAATACATAAGGCAAATACTAACTGCCATAAAAGGGGAAATCGACAGTAACACAATCATAGTAGGGGACTTTAACACCCCACTTTCACCAATGGACAGATCATCCAAAATGAAAATAAAAAAGGAAACAAAACCTTTAAATGATACATTAAGCAAGATGGACTTAATTGATATTTATAGGACATTCCATCCAAAAACAACAGAATACACATTCTTCTCAAGTGCTCATGGAACATTCTCCAGGATAGATCATATCTTGGGCCAAAAATCAAGCCTTGGTAAATTTAAGAAAGTTGAAATCATATCAAGTATCTTTTCTGACCACAATGCTATGAGACTAGATATCAATTACAGGAAAAGATCTGTAAAAAATAGAAACACATGGAGACTAAACAATACACTACTTAATAACCAAGTGATCACTGAAAAAAATCAAAGAGGAAATCAAAATATACCTAGAAACAAATGACAATGGAGACACGATGACCCAAAACCTATGGGATGCAGCAAAAGCAGTTCTAAGAGGGAAGTTTATAGCAATACAATCCTACCTTAAGAAACAGGAAACATCTCAAATAAACAACCTAACCTTGCACCTAAAGCAATTAGAGAGAGAAGAACAAAAAAACCCCAAAGTTAGCAGAAGGAAAGAAATCATAAAGATCAGATCAGAAATAAATGAAAAAGAAATGAAGGAAACGATAGCAAAGATCAATAGAACTAAAAGCTGGTTCTTTGAGAAGATAAACAAAATTGATAAACCATTAGCCAGACTCATCAAGAAAAAAAGGGAGAAGACTCAAATCAATAGAGTTAGAAATGAAAAAGGAGAAGTAACAACTGACACTGCAGAAATACAAAGGATCATGAGAGATTACTACAAGCAGCTCTATGCCAATAAAATGGACAACCTGGAAGAAATGGAAAAATTCTTAGAAATGCACAACCTGCCAAGACTGAACCAGGAAGAAATAGAAAATATGAACAGACCAATCACAAGCACTGAAATTGAAACTGTGATTAAAAATCTTCCAACAAACAAAAGCCCAGGACCAGATGGCTTCACAGGCGAATTCTATCAAACATTTAGAGAAGAGCTAACACCTATCCTTCTCAAACTCTTCCAAAATAAAGCAGAGGGAGGAACACTCCCCAACTCATTCTACGAGGCCACCATCACCCTGATACCAAAACCAGACAAAGATGTCACAAAGAAAGAAAACTACAGGCCAATATCACTGATGAACATAGATGCAAAAATCCTCAACAAAATACTAGCAAACAGAATCCAACAGCACATTAAAATGATCATACACCATGATCAAGGGGGGTTTATTCCAGGAATGCAAGGATTCTTCAATATACGCAAATCAATCAATGTGATACACCATATTAACAAATAGAAGGATAAAAACCATATGATCATCACAATAGATGCAGAGAAAGCTTTCAACAAAATTCAACACCTATTTATGATAAAAACCCTCCAGAAAGTAGGCATAGAGGGAACTTACCTCAACAGAATAAAGCCCGTATATAACAAACCCACAGCCAACATCATCCTCAATGGTGAAAAACTGAAACCATTTCCACTAAGATCAGGAAGAAGACAAGTTTGCCCACTCTCACCACTATTATTCAACATAGTTTTGGAAGTTTTAGCCACAGCAATCAGAGAAGAAAAAGAAATAAAAAGAATCCAAATCAGAAAAGAAGAAGTAAAGCTGTCACTGTTTGCAGATGACATGACACTATACTATAGAGAATCCTAAAGATGCTACCAGAAAACTACTAGAGCTAATCAATGAATTTGGGAAAGTAGCAGGATACAAAGTTAATGCACAGAAATCTCTTGCATTCCTATACACTAATGATGAAGAATATGAAAGTGAAATTAAGAAAACACTCCCATTTACCATTGCAACAAAAAGAATAAAATATCTAGGAATAAACCTGCCTAAGGAGACAAAAGACGTGTATGCAGAAAACTATGAGACGCTGATGAAAGGAATTAAAAATGATACAAATAGATGGAGAGATATACCATGTTCTTGGATTGGAAGAATCAACACTGTGAAAATGACTATATTACCCAAAGCAATCTACAGATTCAATGCAATCCCTATCAAACTACCACTGGCATTTTTCACAGAACTAGAACAAAAAAGTTCACAATTTGTATGGAAACACAAAAGACCCCGAATAGCCAAAGCAATCTTGAGAAAGAACAACGGAGCAGGAGGAATCAGGCTCCCTGACTTCAAACTATATTACAAAGCTACAGTAATGAAGACAGTATGGTACTGGCACAGAAAGAGAAATATAGATCAATGGAACAGGATAGAAAGCCCAGAGATAAACCCACGCACATATGGTCACCTTATCTTTGATAAAGGAGACAAGAATATACAGTGGAGAAAAGATAGCCTCTTCAATAAGTGGTGCTGGGAAAACTGGACAGCTACATGTAAAAGAATGAAATTAGAATACCTGCTACCACCATACACAAAAATAAACTCAAAATGGATTAAAGACCTAAATATAAGGCCAGACACTATAAAACTCTTAGAGAAAAACATAGGCAGAACACTCCATGACATAAATCACAGCAAGATCCTTTCTGAGCCACCTCCTAGAGAAATGGAAATAAAAAGAAAAATAAAGAAATGGGACCTAATGAAACTTAAAAGCTTTTGCACAGCAAAGGAAACCATAAAGCAGATGAAAAAACAACCCTCAGAGTGGGAGAAAATATTTGCAAATGAAGCAATGGACAAAGGATTAATCTCCAAAATATACAAGCAGCTCATGCAGCTCAATATCAAAAAAACAAACAACCCAATCCAAAGATGGGTGGAAGACCTAAATAGACATTTCTCCAAAGAAGATATACAGATTGCCAACAAACAGATGAAAGGATGCTCAACATCACTAATCATTAGAGAAATGCAAATCAAAACCACAATGAGGTGTCACCTCACACTGGTCAAAGTGGCCATCATCAAAAAATCTGCAAAGTGTCCATCGACAGATGAATGGATAAAGAAGATGTGGCACAGTGGTTAAGAATCCGTCTGCTAATGCAGGGGACACAGGTTCGAGCCCTGGTCCAGGAAGATACCACATGCTGCGGAGCAACTAAGCCCATGCACCACAACTCCTGAGCCTGCGCTCTAGAGCCCACGAGCTGCAACTACTGAAGCTTGCACACTTGGAGCCCATGCTCCACAACAAGAAAAGCCACTGCAATGAGAAGCCCGCACACCACAACGAAGAGTAGCCCTCACTTGCTGCAATTAGAGAAAGCCCGCACGCAGCAATGAAGACGCAATGCAGCCATTAAAAAAAAAAAAAAGAAAGAAAAGATGTGGCACGTATATACAATGGAATATTACTCAGCCATAAAAAGAAACGAAATTGAGTTATTTGTAGTGAGGTGGATGGACCTAGAGTCTGTCATACAGAGTGAAGTAAGTCAGAAAGAGAAAAACAAATACCATATGCGAACACATATATATGGAATCTAAGAAAAAAAAAAGTCATGAAGAACCTAGGGGCAAGACGGGAATAAAGACACAGACCTACTAGAGAATGGACTTGAGGATATGGGAGGGCGAAGGGTAAGCCGTGACAAAGTGAGAGAGTGGCATGGACATATTTACACTACCAAATGTAAAATAGATAGCTAGTGGGAAGCAGCCGCATAGCACAGGGAGATCAGCCCGGTGCTTTGTGACCACCTAGGTGGGTGGGATAGAGAGGGTGGGAGAGAGAAGCAAGAGGGAGGAGATATGGGGATATATGTATATGTATAGCTGATTCACTATGCTATAAAGCAGAAACTAACACACCATGGTAAAGCAATTATCCTCCAATAAAGATGTTAAAAAAAATAAAATAAAATAAAAGGTGGACACCCTGAAAAAAAAAAAAACTACAAACAATAAATGCTGGAGAGGGTATGGAGAAAAGGGAACCCTCTTGCACTGTGGTGGGAATGTAAACTGATACAGCCACTATGGAGAACAGTATGGAGGTTCCATAAAAAACTAAAAATAGAACTACCATATGACCCAGCAATCCCACTAC
The DNA here is from genome assembly GCF_009873245.2 of Balaenoptera musculus. Taxonomy (NCBI): domain Eukaryota; kingdom Metazoa; phylum Chordata; class Mammalia; order Artiodactyla; family Balaenopteridae; genus Balaenoptera; species Balaenoptera musculus. Next base: position 49,430,880 of record NC_045786.1, on the reverse strand, counting down.
TGTGCATATACCCTGAAAAAACCATAATTCAAAAAGAGACATGTATCACAATGTTCACTGCAGCTCTATTTACAACAGCCAGGACGTGGACACAACCTAAGTGTCCATCGACAGATGAATGGATAAAGAAGAGATGGCACATATATGCAATGGAATATTACTCAGCCATAAAAAGAAATGAAATTGAGTTACTTGTAGTGAGGTGAATGGACCTAGAGTCTGTCATACAGAGTAAAGTAATTCAGAAAGAGAAAAACAAATACCGTATGCTAACACATATATATGGAATCTGAAAAAAATGGTTCTGATGAACCTAGGGTTAGGACAGGAATAAAGATGCAGATGTAGAAAATGGAATTGAGGACATGGTGACAGGGGGAAGGGTAAGCTGGGACAAAGTGAGAGAGTAGCATTGACAAATATACACTACCAAATGTAAAATAGATAGCTAGTGGGAGGCAGCTGCATAGCACAAGGAGATCAGCTCGGTCCTTTGTGACCACCTAGAGGGGTGGGATAAGGAGGGTGGGAGGGTGGTGCAAGAGGGAGGGGATATGGGGATATATGTATACATATAGCTGATTCACTTTGTTTTACAGCAGAAACTAACACAACATTGTAAAGCAATTATACTCCAATAAAGATGTTTAAAAAAAAAGAGAAAAGAAAAAAAGAAAAAAGAAAAGACCTGACTAAACCAAGGTGTGCTATGTTCTTTGATGGGAGGACTCAAAACTTTAAAGATGTTAATATTCTGCAAATTAATGTTTAAAACTAGACAGAATCTAAGTGAAACCTCAATATCCTTAATTAGTTGGTTCCAATATTTGATGAGGGTGGTTTGTCCTCCTATATTTCCATATATATGATAAAGCTGTGGTAATTCAAATAGTGTGGTATTGTAGGAATAGGGCAATAAAACAAGAGCCATAATGTATAGAAGGATTTAAAATATGGTTAAGTAAGTAACTCAAATTAGTGGAGGAAAGAATGGACCATTTGATGGTGTGGGGATAATTGGCTATAGTGAGATCTATTCCTTATGCAGTATACATAAATAAATTCTATTTGGATTTATTTTTATTTGTTGGCCACGCCATGTGGCATGTGGGATTTTTGTTCCCTGGCCAGGGATCAAGCCCGCACCCCCTGCGATGGAAATGCAGAGTCTTAACCAGTGGACCCCCGGGGAAGTCCATCTAGTTGGATTTAAATTCAAATCTAAAGACCAAAACAGTACAAACACTGAAAGCAAAAGTAGAGGGGTTTAATTCTAATTTGGGGGTGGTTTCAGACTACCCAAGCAAGACAGAAAACCCAGAAACTATAAAGGAAAAGAAGAAGTATTTGACAAAGTTCTGACTTTGGGACAGGAGTTGAATAAGCAGCTGAGAAGCAAGGAACTTTTCAGTCTATTGCTGTTTCTTTCTTTTTTTAAAAGGAATATGTATTCAGGTACCATGTGAGTAATTAAAAAAAAATGTATCAAGGCCTTTGAACAATTATGTTTTGCAGCAGAGATTAATAAATCTTTAGCCCTATGTGCCAACAGCTTAAGTAGCACCCTCGATTATCAGGGGCTTCACAAAGGCACAGGGGCCAAAAAAGAGATTTCCTCCCACCTCAGGACCTTTGTACTTGCTGTAGCCTTGGCCATTTTCCCTTCCCACATGTTTAGCTCCTTCATTTTCTTCACGTTTTTCCTCAAATGTCATCCTTTCAACAAGGCTTACAATTAACACTTTATTTAAAATTATAAAAACCTCCTCCCATCCCGTTTCTCTGTTTTATTTTTTTCCTTAGCTGTTATTTAACATACTATTATGTTCTCTTTATCTCCTGCCCACTCCTGCCCAGAAAGTAACCTCCATGAAGGCAAGGTTTTGTCCATTTTGTTCACTGCTGAATCCCTAGAATCTAGAACATATAGGGCACATAGTAGGAAGCTAACAAATATGTGTTGAATGAAAATAAGGTGTTTGGAGGAGTTAAGTGTCTGGAATGCTATCACCCAAGGAGCTCTGTGTTTTTATCACTGTAGAAAATGAAATCTCACACTTCCAAGAGATGACTCAGGGTGGCTCTGAAAACGTGCACCTCAGATTGGAACTTGAACCCATGTGGCCGGGACTCAAATCCAGCCGAAACCTATGGTCTTCCAACTGAGATCACACCCCTGGTTTCAGGACTTAATGAAGCTCAGGTTCTTAATGTCTCATCGTGGAAAGAATTCAGTGAGAGACAAAGTGATAGGTAAGGAGTGGACTTATTTAGAGAGAAACACACTCCACAGGCAGAGTGTGGGCCATCTCAGAAGGTGAGAAAGGCGCCAGGGTATGGGGTTGTCAGTTTTTATAGGAGTGGTAATTTCATAGACTGAGTGGGAGGAGTATTCCAGCTATCTCAGGAAGGGGTGGGGATTTCCAGGAATTGAGCCATGGCCCACTTTTTGATCCTTATGGTAGGCCTTGGAACTGTCATGGCGCCTGTGGGTGTTATCATTTAGCTTGCAGATGTGTTACAGTGAGCGTATACTGAGCCTCAAGTTCTAGTGGAAGTGGACCTGTCTGCCATCTTGGGCCCATTTGGTTCTAATCAGTTTATGTCATGTCCTCGGGCTATGTCATTCTTTCAAAAGCTTTGCCCTGCCCCCTTCCCTCCTGTTTCAGCTCTAAGGGGAGCCTCCAGCTCCGGACACAGTAAATACTGCAGCAATGCGCCATGGAAGTGAAACTGGGAGCATTTTTCTTCCTCTGCTTGGGGGTGCCCTGGTCTTCCTCAGGTGGGTTGCTTCAAAGGTGAGGTTGCATGGTGGGGAGTAGCTGAGAGGCTCCCCTGAGCCACTGTTTGCTGGGGTGCAGGGAGAAAGCAGGCAAATGAATTCTACACCCATCCTGGGGGCAGACGATCAGAAGGGCTGAGGATGCAGCTCTGAGGGAGCCGGTCCAGAAGGGCAAACTTCAGAGCTGCCAACCAAAGAGGGTAGGTGCCAGCTGACAGGCCTTTGGGTTCCAAGGCCATTGGCATTTTAAAACTACCCCTGCTCCTTCTCTCCCCTGTAAAAAACACCTTGAAACAGGCCAAAAAGAAATAGTAGAGAAACAATTGCTTCTCATTGAATTTTGCTACTTCAAGTGAGTAAAAGCTTGAACATTTAATAAAAAAAGGTATTAGTTATCAGAAAAAGCACTTTACAGTTGTTAGGAAAAAAACTGAAAAGACTGAAAAAATGGGCAGAAAAGATTACTGGGGGCCCTGCGTTATGGGGGCCATTCGTTGTCTTTGAGCTAGTTTTCAACTGTATACGTTTTCGAAAAGGGATAATACAAGCGATTCTTGCCCATAGAAACAGAAATAATAGAAGGAAGTGGGAAGGGGCGTAGAAAGTGGGGTGCCAGGCCGAGGGGCGCTGGCGAGGGCGTCGGGCTGCGAATAGCTTCTCTTCCAACAGGAGCAGTAAGAGAAATACTAACTACTCACTAACTACTCATCGGAAGTGGTGAGCTCGCTTTGGAAACTGTCTACAGGGAGCAGGGGTCGCTAGCGACGACCGCAGGGCCGTGGCCCCGGCGCTCGGGGCGGGGCAGGCGGGGCACGGAAAACACCGGGGCGCGGGCTGGGCAGCCGCGCTGCTGGTGGAGGAGGGGGCCGGGGCGGGGCGGGGCAGCGGGCGGGGCAGAGGGGCGGGGCGGGGCTGGGCGCCCAGAAAGCGGGAGCATGGAGGCGGAGGCCGCGGGCCGGACTGCAGGTAAGGGGAGCTGGGGCCAGGCCGGCCCGGAGCCTGCCCGCTTCCCTCGCGGTCTGCCGCGCGGGCCCCACCCCACGTGTCGGGTTTCAATGGCTGGGCTGGCCTGAAAGCTCCGGGCCCCCGCGCTGCAAAATGAGACTGTAAACAGCGCGCCGCGGCCAGGGAAACTTCCCCCGGAATCGGCGCCAGGGCGCCGCGAGCCGCGCACCTGTTGCCGCCAGGGAACGAGATAGTGGGCGGCCCGGGATGTCAGGGGCGAGACCACCCCCGGGAGGGGCAACCCCCGAGGGGTCTCGGTCACCGCCCTCCCGGCCGTCCCTAGGGCCCCCGGCAACCGGGACCCGCTGGCCTGGCCTGGCGGACTCCCTGCCTTCCCTTAGCCTTGGTGGTCTTGTCTGTGAAATGGGAAGCGCACGGTGGGGAGGGTTCAGTAAAGCAGCTCGGGGGACGGCGGGTGCCCCTGTTGCCCCTGTTCGGGGACTGCCAGTTCTGGCCCCCGGCCCGGTGCGCGGCGGGCGTGCCGCCCCGGGCCCTGCAGGCCAGCAGGGGAGCCTGGGTTTGCGGGCGCTCCCGGGAGCCCGCCACCTCCCTCACGTCCCTTGCCTGCCCCCTCTCCGGAGAACCGGGCGAAACCGTGAGACTTCTGAATTTGAAAGCGCATGGGACAAATCCCCGAAAGAGTTTCCAGCAGTCCTGCAAAGGAAGGAGTATTTGGATGGGAGCAGGCATAGGGGCGTTTGATGCCGAGAAAGTGCCTCTTCCCTCCTGCATCTTTCCTTTGTTCCCCCGGGGACCCGCGGCACGTAGGGCCCCTTGGCTGGGTGCTCACGTCCAGTACGGCCCTCGCTAGAGCCCTGCGCCCACGTGCGGTCAAACCGCAGATTGGCCACTTTCTCCCACCACTCATCTCTAAGGAAAAACTCAATCTTACAGAGGCTCCTCTGCCTTTTATTAGAAGCCAACGACGGCGGATTACTTGTTATTGTGATCTGCATTCAAAAACTGTGACTTTGAGTTGTTTTTCCCGATTTCAAGTGAGGGAGTTAAGGAGAGAAGGTGGCCACTGCCACTTGTATGAATTAGTTACATTCCTCGTCAAAGTTTTCATTGGTCTAGGGATTGAGAAAGGGTTTTGTCTCTAGTTTTAGAGGGAGAAGTACTATTTCGTTTTTTATTTTTCTGTGGTCGTTTCTGGAAAGTTGGTTAATAGTGAGTGCTGTTGCCAGTTTATTGTTTGAGAACTGGGGCAAGAAGAAAAAGTGACTTGCTCTTTTGCTATCACCTTTCTCACCTGCAAAACGGAGAAGACTTTGCCCACTTCGGGACTTACTGTACAGAAATATCTCATATATTTTAAACACTTAGCTGGTCTGCACACAAAGCTGCTCAGTTTAGCTTTCTCCCTTCCCCTCCCCCTCAGAGTGGTACCATGAGTCAGAAAGTTCCTCCCAACTAGTGCCTTAGAGCTGTGCTTATTCTACCCAGTTTTACTCTGTTTTAATGGGAAAAGTAATGGTAATTTCATCTTCTGGAAAAGTGTAGTTGGCCTAAACGGTTTCAGGATTTTCCTGTATTTATGTCGGCGTTTGCTGTGGCTTTCATGGTTGCTGATGGCCCAGATGACACACAGCAGTTGCACATTAATCATTTCCACATGTGCTAGATCCTAATGGATGGGAGTTTTACATAGCTGAATCGATGCCTGAGCTTTGATAGCCCATTTCCAAAAAGGGCTTCAGCCAACCATGCCTACGTGGGAATCCTTTTTCTTTCAGCAAGGAAGCATGAAACTGAGAATTGTGCTTTCAGGTAAGGCTGTGTCCCGATCCCCACTTAGTTCTAGCACCAAAAGGTCGGGAAAGGGCACATGACATTCCCGTGGGAGTTCCCTCTGTATCTAGATGAGGTTCCTCAATATTGGTGTGTCTGGGCGGGGGTACCCTCAATAATTCAAAACATACCCCAGGGCCACACACACATTCTCTCTCTCTCTCTCTCTCTGAGTCTGTATGTATTTTTAATTTTCCTGATACTGAAGACCGTCTTAGGTTCCACCAGACCATCAGTTGCTGTCATTTCAGCTTGGAGTATAGTAGAAAGGAAGAAGAAAGTCAGACACGACCCAGTTCTGTTACTCCTCTCATCCTTTACCTTGAAGTTCCCTCATCTATAAAATAAGGTCTTGACCTGCCTCATAAGGATTAGATGAGACCTTGTGTTCATCAGAGCGGACTACTGGGCCCCTTGTGAAATTTTGAGTAGACTCAGAGAAGGCCCTTTATTTTGCACACCCCCCCCGCCGCCCCGCTTCTGTTTACACAGCAAATGGAAGTGTCTGTGACAATTACCTGTTTTATGATCTCCATTTAGGAAGTCAGTTTAGTGTTCCAATTTTGAAAAGTTAGGGCCAGACAGTTTGCAGTGGTAATACAAGCAGAGCTTTATAGACAGGAAAGCTAGCAAGCAAGGAGGAAAATCCGGATGACTCCAAAGCTTGGGTTGGGACAGTGGTGATGCCACTAAAGAAACTGACTCTGGGAGGGGGAAAACATGATGCAGTCTAAACACAGTGACTTCAAAATGTTTCAGTAGCTTCCCGTTGGAGACACTGAAGAGTTAGTCAGAAACACTGACGCTGGAGCAGAGGAGGAATCTAGAAAGGCCAGTGCTGGCCCTTTTGGGGCTCTATTGGGGACCCCTTTTACTGAGTGGAAGGAGCAGAGCAGATGGAGGCATGGCGAGGGCATCTCCTGGGAGATGGGAGGTGGGGAGGAGCTGAGGGCACAGCCCAAAGGCTCAGGGAGGGAGAAGCTCTGAGAACCTGATGTTGAGACCCAAGGAGGAGAGACTGAAAAGAAAAGAAGCCCATGGGGGCAGGGCCTGGGGCTGAGGGAGGCCTAGGCAGGTGCTGACTGCATGGGCTCAGAAAGAGGGTCAGGGAGAGGCCAGAAGGGAAGGGGGTCGGCATGTCACATGACCCTGAAGGGGGTCAAGCATAGCTGATGTTTCAGGGACAAGAAGAGGGAGAAGGCTGAGCTTAAGGTGGTGGTATGAGTGTGGGGAGGTGGATTTTCCCTTGCGTTTTTGGTGGAGGAGACTTGAAGACACTTTTAGTAAACTAACCCTTAGGAGCACTTTTCTGCCTGTCAAGTATTGCTCTAAACCCTTTCTAAGCGTTACCTTAATTGATCCTCATAGTAAATAGTAAATGTAGATACTATTATTATCCCATTTTACTGGTGAGGAAGCTGAGGCACAGAGATATAGTAACTTGCCTAAGATCACCTGGCTAGTAAGTGGTAGTGCTGGGATTTCAATTGGGGGGTGATTGGTGGTGGTGGTCTGACTCCCCAGAGAAAGGGACTTATAATGAGGGTGATGTCCGCCCCCCCCTTCCCCCTGCCCCAAACCGAAGTGGAGGCTCAGGAAGGTGATAATCCATGAGCTAGCTCCTCAGAGATGACCTCATGTTAACATAACACTTCAAAAAAAAAAAAATCAAATATTCATCAGCCATTTTGGATCTTCTCAAGTTCAAGGTGTAGAAGTGTCCTCTTGGAGGAACAGGGACCTGGCAACTTGGGGGAATCTCAGTTCCTGAGGGGCAGGGCCTCACTGGGGTTATGACAGAGGGCTGGGCTGGGCACTGGGACTCCTGTCACTAAGTGCTTTTGTGCCCCAGGTGAGTCTCCATTCCTTCATCAGGAGGGAGGGGAAACGATAAGATGGTCTCTAAAACTCCACTCGGCCATGAAGTTTGTCAGCTACTTCCTGTCACTGTAACCAGACTGTAATCCTACTGAGGGCAGGACCCTTACTGATCTTTCTGTCCTAGTGCCCTGCTCGCTGCTGGCACATGGTCGGAGCCCTGTGAGCTTTGGATGGAGGAATCATTTCCTTTCAGGTGCTGGTGAAGACCTTTGTTGGTTCCCTGGCTACAGGAAGGGTTGCTGGGAGGATTTTGCAGATTGTGTGTTTTAGGATGTGGAGTGATTCAAGCTGGCCTGCCACCCTTGGGATGAGTGCCACTGGTCAGCCCATCCCCTGGGGAATGTCTTTCTAGGGGTCCCACTCTTCTTGGGAAGGCCTGGTCCTCAGTGGGTCCTCCTAATGGCCTGGGCATTTTGTATGTCCCCTGTCTGTTGGTTGTGATTCTTTGCCATATAATGGAATCCATCCTATAGATGGTCGTCGTTCACCCCCATCTCTAGACATCAAGGGGTGTATTATGTCTGTATTAAACAGGGATCTCTGCTATACTAGGCCAGGCCAGAGATGGCTGGTGTCCTGACCTCCGGCTCCTGCCGTGGCCTGGCAGGATGGAGTGAATGACCAGGCGTCCAGGACTCGGGCTGGGCAGTGGGAAGGGAGTGGGCACTGAGGTGTTGTCTTTCTGACCTTTGAAACCCTAGTCTGGTGACCGGCTGACTGGCCTTAGCTGGGTTCCTGACAGCAGCTGGCTCCTGGCTCCTCTGATGACATTCTTATTTGTAGCTCAGCTCTGGGAAATTCCAAACAGAGGATTAGAGAAAAGGGCTGTGTTTTCTGCTGTGTTGTGTGGTATAGAAAGCAATTTCAGGGCAAAATTCAAGCACACTTGTTGGTCAGCTGCCCCTGGTGTCACGTGACTTTTAAAGTCAGGGTTATTGTGGGGGTTAAGTGACTGTCAGTAGCAACTGAAGGTCCAGGGCCTTTGAATAACGTTTGTTAGGATGTAACAGCTGTGGTTTACAAATTCCATGCCTTTTAGTGCACCCATCCTCTGTTGTGGGTGTTTCCTTTTCCAAGGCCGATGATCAGCAAGCTTCAGTGGGGGTGGGACGCACGGCATGTGTATCCAAAGGCCACTGTCTGTCGAAATCCAGGCATGTCTCTCTTCCTGCTTCTTTGGACCACTGGGAACCCTTTCGCAGCAGACCCTTTGCATTCCCTGTGCCCAGGCAGTGGCTTCGCTTCCTGCTTAAACCAGTGCCTATTATCTGTCGAGGCACAGAATCATTTCGATGCTTCTTTGCTCCTCCGAATCTGGGCAGCCACGGGGGCCACTGGGAATGGCCTGAGGCTGAGGGCTGGGGGCTCCCGGGGAGGGCAGAGGGGAAGCTTCTGTCCATGTGTGTGTTGGGGGCTCCCAAGGCCCAAACCCTCCTAGACTGCTTGGTTTCCTTGTCTTGCAGAAATTAAGACAAATGTGTTTTTCTTGGAAACCGAGTCTCTAACCACTACTCGCAAGTTCCACTGACAGAGAGAAAGCTGTATTCATTTACTCAGTGCATTTTGCTGAAATAACCCCTAATTGGAGTCCCTGAGTGTTTCATTCGGTGGTAAGTGCTTGAGAAGTCAAAGTTGTGGGGATGCCATCATTGCAGAGACTTCTGCTCACGGTGCTGTCTCCCCACCCACTGTGCTCTGTGAAATGCTGCTTAGTGGACCAGGGTTGGTGAGTGTATGTATGTGGGGAGAGGCATATAGGCTCAAACAGTGAATTATACTTGGTTGTTCATTTTGACCTTTATGTTTTCCAGCAAGTGATTTCTTTAATGCATGTGTGTTGCCCATGTTTGGGCTGTTAGAACGTCCTGGAAAAACATTTTTGTAAGCTATGCAGAAGGAAAAGAATTGCTCTGTGTTTCTTCAGAATACATGATAATTGAGTAAAAATATTATTAAGATATTAAAAAATGCTTGGTCAAAACACTAATAAAAATCTGTCCTTGTGCAAAAGCATAGTCTAGTTACTTGTTGGCAAATATATATATATATTTTTAACATCTTTACTGGAGTATAATTGCTTTACAATGGTGTGTTAGTTTCTGCGTATAACAAAGTGAATCAGCTATATATATACATATATCTCCATATCTCCTCCCTCTTGCGTCTCCCTCCCACACTCCCTATCCCACCCCTCTAGGTGGACACAAAGCACTGAGCTGATCTCCCTGTGCTATGCGGCTGCTTCCCACTAGCTACCTATTTTACATTTGGTAGTGTATGTATGTCCGTGCCTCTCTCTCACTTCGTCCCAGTTTACCCTTCCGCCTCCCCGTGTCCCCAAGTCCATTCTCTATGTCTACATTTTTATTCCTATCCTGCCCTTAGGTTCTTCAGAGCCATGTTTTTTTTTTTTTTTTTTTTTTTAGATTCCATATATATGTGTTAGCATACGGTATTTGTTTTTCTCTTTCTGACTTACTTCACTCTGTATGACAGACTCTAGGTCCATCCACCTCACTACAAATAACTCAATTTTGTTTCTTTTTATGGCTGAGTAATATTCTATTGTGTATATGTGCCATATCTTCTTTATCCATTCATCTGTCGATGGACACTTAGGTTCCTTCCATGTCCTGGCTATTGTAAGTAGAGCTGCAATGAACATTGTGGTACATGACTCTTTTTGAATTATGGTTTTCTCAGGGTATATGCCCAGTAGTGGGATTGCTAAGTCATATGGTAGTTCTATTTTTATGTTTTTAAAGAATTTCCATACTGTGCTCCATAGTGGTTGTATCAATTTGCATTCCCACCAACAGTGCAAGAGTGTTCCCTTTTCTCCACACCTTCTCCAGCATTTATTGTTTGTAGATTTTTTGATGATGGCCATTCTGACTGGTGTGAGGTGATAGCTCATTGTAGTTTTGATTTGCATTTCTCTAATGATTAGTGATGTTGAGCATCCTTTCATGTGTTTGTTGGCAATCTGTATATCTTCTTTGGAGAAATGTCTATTTAGGTCTTCCACCCATCTTTGGATTGGGTTGTTTGTTTTTTTGATATTGAGCTGCATGAGCTGCTTGTATATTTTGGAGATTAATCCTTTGTCCATTGCTCCTTTGGCAAATATATTCTCTCATTCTGAGGTTTCTCCCATTCTTTTCATCTTGTTTATGGTTTCCTTTGCTGTGCAAAAGCTTTTAAGTTTCCTTAGGTCCCATTTCTTTATTTTTGTTTTTATTTCCATTTCTCTAGGAGGTGAGTCAAAAAGGATCTTACTGTGATTTATGTCATAGAGTGTTCTGCCTATGTTTTCCTCTAAGAGTTTTATAGTGTCTGGACTTACATATAGGTCTTTACTCCATTCTGAGTTTATCTTTGTGTATGGTGTTAGCAGGTGTTCTAATTTCATTCTTTTACATGTAGCTGTCCAGTTTTCCCAGCACCACTTATTGAAGAGGCTGTCTTTTCTCCATTGTATATTCTTGTCTCTTCATCAAAGATAAGGTGACCATATGTGCGTGGGTTTATCTCTGGGCTTTCTATCCTGTTCCATTGATCTATATTTCTGTTTTTGTGCCAGTACCATACTGTCTTGATTACTGTAGCTTTGTAGTATAGTCTGAAGTCAGGGAGCCTGATTCCTCCTGCTCTGTTTTTGTGTCTCAAGATTGGTTTGGCTATTCGGGGTCTTTTGTGGTTCCATACAAATTGTGAAATTTGATGAATATGTTTTTAATCATAAGAATTAAATATGAATACTGACAGATCATCTTGTTTTCATTTCTTGCCTTTTTTTAAATTGAGATTTCCCCCACCCTGGCCCTAATTCCATTTTTTTCTCTCTCCTATTTTGAAATTTAATATCTATATTTCTATTCTTTTAGGGGCTAACTTAGACATTTTAATGTGCATGTTAATTCTAATTAATTCTGAAATTAATCAGTTTTAAACTTTCTCTGGAATCATATAAGGGCCTTGAAATGCCTTCACTCAAATTACTTCCTTCCCAATTTCTGTGCTATGTGTTATGTAACACCTTAGTTCTATTATGATGTTTTTTTTTTTTAATCTCCTTAAATTAGAAGTTTTTGTTTTGTATGGTCAGCTTTGGCTTGGCTTTTATGCACATGTTTCTCATTTTCTTTGCTCCCATTCCTTCTTCTCCTTTTTTTTAAAAATAAATTTATTTATTTAATTTTTGGCTATGTTGGGTCTTCGTTTTTGTGCATGGGCTTTCTTTAGTTGCGGTGAGCGGGGGCTACTCTTTGTTGTGGTGTGCGGGCCTCTCATTTACAGTGGCTTCTCTTTGTTGTGGAGCACAGGCTCTAAGTACGCGGGCTGCAGTAGTTGTGGCACGCGGGCTCAGTAGTTGTGGCTCATGGGCTCTAGAGCACAGGCTCAGTAGTTGTGGCGCACGGGCCTAGTTGATCCGCGGCATGTGGGATCTTCCCGGACCAGGGCTCGAACCCATGTCCCCTGCATTGCTTAACCACTGAGCCATGAGGGAAGTCCCTCCCATTCCTTCTTGACTGATTTCCTTTTGAGGTCAATTTCCTTTCCCTTGATAATAGGCATCCTTTAGAAATAACATTAGGGAGGATCTGCTGGTAGTAAACTCAGGTTTTATTTTTCTAAAATGTTTTTTATTTCACTCACATTGTTGGAAGTTACTTCTGCTGGATGGAGGGTGAAAGTTATTTTCCTTTCCCACTTTAAAAATGTTCTTCCATTGTCTCCTGGCTTCCATAGTTGCTGTTGAGAAGGCAGCTGTCAATGAAGCTGTCCTTCTATTGGGAGGATGTGTCTTTCCCTTCTGGCTGCTTTCATGGTCATCTTTTTGTATTGGGTTGGTGAAAAGGTTCATTCAGTTTTTTCCATAAGATGGCTCTAGTAGCACTTAGTTGGCTTTAACTTCATTTGAAACAATTTTGTTAGATTGTATTGTGACAGCTGTGGTACCAGCATGCATTTAAAAAAACTTATCAAAATTGGTGAATTTTTGTATAGACATTTTCATATTGAAGATGGAAGAAAAAAAGCAACATTTTCAGCATATTATGCTTTATTATTTCAAGAAAGGTAAAAAAGCAACTGAAACACAAAAAAAGATTTGTGCAGTGTATGGAGAAGGTGCTGTGACTGATTGAACGTGTCAAAAGTGGTTGGTGAAGTTTTGTGCTGGAAATTTCTCACTGGACAATGCTCCACAGTCGGGTAGATCAATTGAAGTCGATAGTGATCAAATCGAGACATTAATTGAGAACAATCAACATTATACCATGCGGGAGATAGCTGACATACTCAAAATATCCAAATCAAGCATTGAAAATCATTTGCACCAGCCTGGTTATGTTAATGGCTTTGATGTTTGGGTTCCACATAAGTTAAGCGGAAAAAAACCTTCTTGACAGTACTTCCACATGTGATTCTCTACTTAAATGTAACGAAAGCATTCCGGTTTTTAAAACAAATTGTGACGGGCGATGAAAAGTGGATACTGTACAATAACCGTGGAATGGAAGAGACTGTGGGGCAAGCGAAATGAACCACCATCAACCACACCAAAGGTCGGTCTTCATCCAAAGAAGATGATGTTGTGTATATGGTGGGATTGGAAGGGAGTCCTCTGTTATGAGCTCCTTCTGGAAAACCAAATGATTGATTCCAACAAGTACTGCTCCCAAGTAGACCAACTGAAATCAGCACTCGATGAAAAGCATCTGGAATTAGTCAAAAGAAAATGCATAATCTTCCATCAGGATAACGCAAGACCACATGTTTCTTTGATGACCAGGCAAAAACTGTTACAGCTTGGCTGGGAAGTTCTGATTCATCCGCTGTATTCACCAGACACTGCACCTTTAGATTTCCATTTATTTCGGTTTTTACAAAATTCTCTTAATGGAAAAAGTTTCAATTCCCTGGAAGACTGTAAAAGGCACCTGGAACAGTTCTTTGCTCAAAAAGATAAAAAATTTTGGGAAGATGGACTTATGAAGTTGCCTGAAAAATGGCAGAAGGTAGTGGAACAAAACGGTGTATAGGTTGTTCAATACATTTCTTGGTGAAAATGAAAAATGTGTCTTTTATTTTTATTTAAAAACTGAAGGAACTTTTTGGCCAACCCAATATTTATTGTTTTGCAGCTTGACCACAGTGTGTTTAGGAGGGGAGTTTTCTTTATTTTTCCTCCTTTGGGGTTGGTTGGGATCCCAAAGTCAGAGGACAGGTGTCTTTCATTAATTCTGGAAAAATTTCAAACAAATTTCCTCAAATCTTGACTCTTCCTTACTATTTTTTCTCCTTCTGGAACTTCAATTACATTGTTGGTAGACCTTATCATTCTTCTCTCCATCTCTCTTAACCTGCCTTTCATGTTTTCCACTTGTTCTGTCTTTCTGTGCTGCATTTCTGGGTAATTTCTTCAGATCTATTTTTCTGTTCATTGGCTATTTCAGACATAAATTTCTAGAAGCTCTACTTTCTTTCCCCCTAGAATGTTATTGGGCAATTTAAAAAATCTTGGCCCTTTATATTCCCTATTTAAAGTTCTTCAAACATATTTCATATCTCTATCTTCTGTATTAGATAATTTCAATATCTGCAGTCTTATGGGTCTGAGTCTATAGTTTGTGCTCTTTTGTGGCAGTTTATTTCATCATATGTTAGAGATTTTTGAAATCAGGTCTGAATGACCCCAAAGCTCTTGCCCTCGTGCCCAAACCTCATTCTCTATGTGGCCTGATGTTGGGGAGGTCTGATGAGGTGGCATCATTTTGTGGGTGCTTCATCTGTGTTTTTATTCTGGTTCAGTTTGTAATACCTCAAGGAAAATCGTATTTTTGAATAATGTACATCTTATTCTTCTGTTGGCAGGTTCATCAATTTCCCCCTTTGGAAAGACCTGGGATCTTAACAGAAATTAGACTGTTTCCAATGTTAGTTTATAAATGTCACAATATGAAAGCTACTAGTTGAATTTCATTGACTTATATGAAGTGGAGGGGTTAAAGTAGAAAGTCAGCTTGGCCCCTCACCCCACACATCCATCTAGCAGCAGGTTCTGCCGTGTCCACTGCTAACATCTAGCTCAAGCCTGCCATCTCCTTCTCATCATCTAAACTGCCACCATTAGTCTAAGCCATCATCATCACTTGACTCAACTTGCACTGCCCCTGGTTCGGATTCCTGTTGCAGTGTGATCTGGAGGAGGCAGTAAACACACACTCCAGTTATCATGCCCCGCTGGGGACCCTTCAGCATCCTCCTACTGCATTCTTCTTGAAACCTGAAGTCGGAACTTGGCCAGCGTCCTATTACTCCAGCCCCTGTCTGCCTGCTTCCTGTGACCTTGCCCTTCTCCTCTTGGCCAGCCATGCTGCAGGCACGCTGGCCACCCGTGAGCGCTTGGACTCCCTCCGCTCCTTTCTTCCTCCAGCAGGGGCTGTTCCTTCAGTCTGGGTGGCTCTTGATCTTGCTCTGCATGAGGCGAACATTTTATTCTTCAGTCCTTCTGCTTAAAGGTTATCTCCTTAGAGAAACCTTCGCTGGTCATCCTGTCCTGTCTCCCACCTCCCTTGTCACTCGCCTCCCTCCATGCCATGGGGGTATTAACTGTTTTTATGTCTCCCGCCCAGGCGGTAAGTTCTATAAGAGCAGAGGCCACTTCTGCTTTTTCACCACTGTATCGACTAGCACTTAGCACAGTGTCTGGCAATAGTAGGAAAGTTCCTAAATGATGACCATGATTGTTTTATATTATACATTTATAAAATAGCTTTATAGCAGAAAGTTTTTTCAAACCTTTGCTGTGGTGTTGGTATTGAATGTGATCAGGGTCTGATGAGACCTCTTTCCAGGACCACAGGGTATCAGGAAGACCTTGGTCTAACCTGAGGTCACCCTTGGGCAGGCACCCTGGGAGCAGGTATCATAGAAGCCTCAGGGTATTACTACTACTACTACTACTACTACTACTACTACTACTACTACTACTACTACTACTACTACTACTACTACTACTACTACTACTACTACTACTACTACTACCACCACCACCACTACTACAGTACTATTACTACTATTATTATATTTTACTATTACTACTATTATTATTTAAAAAAAATATATATATATTATATTTTTTAAAAAGTAGTTTTTTTCCTCCAAGCCTTAAAGTACAAATGACAATGCGCACTCAGTCTGTCCTCTTTTCACTGCTGCCACCTCCCAGCTTCTGCCTCTTTCTTGGGAGTGTGGCTCAGATGGACAGTGGGCAGAGGTGGCATCATTGCCCTGTGATGCAGCTGCTGTGATGAATCCTGTGTAGATAGCCCATTTAGACCACATCAGCCTTGCCACTTATCTCTTTGTGAATTCATGTCATTCTAATTCTTACAGGCTTTCAAAGTAGGTGTTAAAAGTTATGAATATGTGGGCAAAAGAGTTAATAGACATTTCTCCAAAGACACACAAATGGCCAGTAAGCACGTGAAAAGATGCTCAACATCACTAACCATTAGGGAAATACAAATCAAAACCACAGTGAGATACCACTTCACATCCATTTGGATGGCTGTTATCAGAAAAAGCAGAAAATGACAAGTGTTGGGTGAGAATGCAGAGAAATTGGAACCTTTGTGCATTGCTGGTGTAAAATGGTGCAGCCACTGTAGGGTATGGCAATTCTTCAAAAAATTAAACATAGAACTACCGTATGACCCAGCAATTCCACTTCTGGGTATATCCCCAAAAGACGTGAAAGCAGGGACTAGAAGAGATATTTCTAGATCTATATTCATGGCAGCATTATTCACAATAGCCAAAAGGTGGAAGCAATCCAAGTGAACATCAACAGATGAATGGATAAGCAAAATGGCATGTATGTATATATATAATGGAGTATTATTATTACCATTATTACTGGTATTATTAATACCAGCCTTAAAAAGGCAGGTATTTTAAACAGTACTATACTGAGCACTAGCTGCCTTTTGGTGCTGGTACACAATGTGTGGTCCTTGACACAATATAAATTAGTAAGTACACAAATTGGTGAAAGTACTTCTGGAAATCTCAAGATCTGGGTTTGAATCTCAGCCCCATTACTAACTTTCCATTTTTGAGAATGTTTCCACTTCTGAAAAATGGGGTCAGTTCTTTGTTCTTTCTTGACTTCAAAGGGTTGATGTAAGTTTCAAACAAAGGAGGAAGTGTGACAGCCCTTTTGTTTTCTGGAAAATACTGTACAAATGTAAGGTATAAAAGGGTACATTTTAATGTGAGAACATATCACTATTTTTCTAATGCTTTCTCTCCCAACTAGTACTTGAGAAACTTTGTTTATCCACAGAAGGCAGAATGTTAACTTTCTTTTATATGTCTTCAATTTAAAACTGCGCTGGTACTAACATGGATGAAAATATTTCTATTCGGCAGGTACTTCTTCATCTACTTTTCAGTTTTACCCAGAAAAGACCAGTGCCCTTATAAAATGTAGTTTTCTCAACACATTTCCAGATATTGGGAAGTGACTACACTTTCCCTAAGCGACTCATTGTCTAGGTTTAAGGTAATCCCATTCTTCTCCATTCATTCTCCATGTGGGGTAGTCCGGGTGATGAGGCTGAGTGCTTAAACAGGGGGCACCAGCTTAATCTAGAATTGGGTCATGGAGACTGAGGACTAGTCTACTTTCAGCTCTCCTTGTTGCTTTGCACAGGGCTGAGCATGCCAGATAGAGACCTAATTTTTGTCCTCTTTAGAAATATTATTGTTAGCAGTGTAATAGATGGACATATAGGGATGTGATTTCTGGATGAAAGTTTATAAAGTCTATTAACAACCACAGTTTTTGGGTAAGTTCTGAGAAATGTTATTCTGTGACTAATGGGTAAAACATGGTGATGAGTTATTTTTCTTCCTCTCGTGTGCTGTGTGGTTTAGGGCTCTGCTTCCTTGCTGGTCAACTGCCCCCCCACCCCGCCCAGCCTTTTCCCACCAGCTTAAGGACCACCACATCTTGTGGTGGTGTTACTGATACTGGGATTTGATATTTTTACAAGTTCTTGGTCAGTTAAATTCAGGATACAAAGAGTCAGGCTCTCCATGTTCTTCTGAGTATGTGCCAGAGCTCTCTTCCTTCTGGTAAAGGTTAGACAAATAGGGCACCGTAATGATGACCACATGGGGTGGAGGAGTTCAAGTTCAAGGCAGGCCAGAGCTTCCTGCAGCTGTATCAGATGAGGACCCCTCTTCTGTTACCATTCATAAGGAAGCAGACATTTGAGATGCTGTTTCCTCCTGTCTGCCCCAAATAGGGCTCCACATTTGTCCCCAAATGTGACACCTCTTTGAATGCAAAAGGAACAGTATGTTTCAGACCCACTTCAGATCCTTTTGAATGATTCAGGGGGAAAAATAGTTTAATCTTTGTATCATTTGCCTAAGGATAAGATGCACCAATGCTCAGATTATGAGACCTTCATATTAAAAGCAATTAGGATTACATAAATCTTTGTGTGGGTGGCACACAAAGTCATCTGCATATTTTACCATCTTAGATTTGGGACAAGTGATTTATTCTCAGCCAAGGCAATGACAAGTTGCAAGTTGGCCAGTACTAAATCTGTGATAACAGAGCAACAGGCTCCCTGTCAGTTACCAGTAATGAAACCTACCCTGCCACCACCTGCAGACCTCTCCCAGCGCTTCCTCCGTTCCCTGACAACTTTGCTCATCTGCTCAGAAATTCTAACATTTTCTACATTCTGTCTTCCAACATTTTTTTTCAATTCTTTGCTAAGAATATTTTGGCAATCAGATGCTCTTCAAAAACCAACAAAAATATCCAAGTGTGTATTTGCTTCACCTTCTGTTCTCTCCTCCTCTATGTGGAGGATTGTTCTGCTGACACCACGGCCCCCTTGCCTGTGGTCCTTGAGCTCCAGGTATTTGCATATTTGCTATCTGTCTGATAGTGATGGGTCCTCTTGCCCTGACATTATGTCAAAGCACTCTTCTTTAAGATATTGTTTGTCATCTGTCCATCAGTGTTCTGGGACGGGGGTCCCTAGTTAAATAAGTTTGGGAAATAAATGCTGGATTAATCAAATCTCATTGCTGCAGGGTTTCTAAATGTCCAGATTGCTGATAGGCACATAGAACCCCCAGCAGTGAGCTCTGAGCGTCACAGCAGGTCCCCTTTTCCAAACTTGCTGACCTCAGAAACCTCCTTCCACAGCATATCTTGTGAAGCTAGTGTTCCACAGAATATATGTCTGAAAATGCATGATACAAGGGAAGTCAGGAACCTTGGATTCTTTGGCGCTCTTAAAAAAAAAATTAAATGTAATCATACTTTAAGATAGTTCTCAGTTTTAAGGCATCCTGTGGTGAATGCTTTGGAGGGTCAGGATGAAGTTTGCATTTGTGAATACTGAATTTTTTTAAAGCAGGCAGCTTTGAAGTGCATGCCTCACTGGAAATCAGGGACCCTGATGAATTCCTGGTGCTGAATTCTGAGCCATTGAGGTGGCATTTGGAAATCTCCCTTTAGGCACTACCCTACCACCGTGGGTGTGCAAAACACCTGGGTTCAGACACTTCTTGTCTGATGCCCTCTCTCCGGTTAGAAACTAGGCTCCAAGCTCTCTGCTAAGCTCAGAATTAGGCGCTTAACCCTCCTCAGCATATTTCTTCTATAATAAGGATTCCTTCTTCTAATAATTTCCTTTTAGAAGCAAATTACTTTGTGAAGAAAACAACCAGATAGCTTATGTGAAAAAGAAAAGCAAAAATAAAAAAATTCTGTACCCTGGAAACTCAAGATTTGGTACAAAGATCCTGAATGATTTCAGCATTTTCCCTGGAAGGATGCTTTAAGATAGACCTCTGCTTTTGTTTTTTGGGTGACCACAACCAACTTATCCTTAAAGTGAATTCTTAAAATCGGGGTTCGTTGGGGGATTTCAATTTCTTTACTGTCTGCAATGAATTATCATTTCAACTGTGTGCCGTTTTTCATAAAAGCATTTTGCATTGTACTGAAAAGATTACATTCTTTTGGCTTTGGAAAAATATTTCCTGTTGGGTTCAAACCATTAAAGCCTGTTAGCATTTCACATCTGGAAGCTCCTGCCCGAGTCTGCCTTCCATCAGCAGCTCGGCGGCCAGGCTGGCCTCCGGCGCGTGCAGAAGACGCCCCAGACTTGTTTACTTCCCGAGGGCCCCTCTGCAAGGCCCAAATGTGCCCTTGTGGTTGGCGGGTGGGCGGGGCGGGGCGGGGGCGGGGCTTCCTTCCTCTCTGCAATGGAGGCGGGGTCTTGTGTGTGTCTGTGTGTGTGTGTGTGTGTGTGTGTGTGTGTGTGTGTGTGTCCGTCCTGGGTTGGGGAGGGGGTCTCCCTTGCCAGCCAGCATTGGATGCCCCCTCCCCTCTCCTGCCTTAAGCAGCTCCCTTTTTTTTTCACTCCCACCCAGTTTTCCAGAACGCTAACGCAAACATTTTCCGTGTAAGGAGTTGGCCCGAACTTTTCTGATGGGGCAGTTTCCCCAGAGAGAAGAGAAGGAATTAAAACCCCAAAGGCTGGAGCATACTCCTCCTGTCCCCGGCCAGCTTGGGGGGCCCTTTCCCTGGGGTGCAGGGGTCTGGCCCAGCTTAAAGGTTTTAAAAGGGAACCTTTAAGAGATCTTTGGAAATTCCTTTTCGTGGAGGGTTAATTTATCCCCAGAGGCAGGCCTGATGCAGCCCCCGTGCTCACGCTATCGGGCTGATGGATTCTGCTGGGCTTCTGTTGAGAAGACCCCCAGGGACCCGCCCCTGGGCTGCAAGGCAGGAGAGCCCTGAGGGGCCAGGGTGCCCTGGGGATACTGTCCGTCAGGTTCTTTGAGGGGCTCTCACAGCTCCAGCAGCATACCCGGCCAGGGAAATGATTTCATGGTGTACAAGGAGCAAAATACATTCACTGCATTTCTTCTGACCACACTCGGCCAGAGCCAATGCCAGGCAAGCTGTGGCAGCCTCTGGGGGAACCAGGCAGAGGCCCCTAGGCCCAGTGGTCTTGGGTGAGGTACCCCGCCCTGTGCCCCTCCGCAAAACGTGGACGATTACGCTGTCCTCCCAGTCCCCTGTCACCAGAGGTCTCAGCTTGTGTGTGTGTGTGTGTGTGTGTGTGTGTGGTGGGGGGTCATTGATAAGGCTTGTCAGTCAGCCCTCAACCTCACTGGAGTGGACTGAAGGCTTGCCTCTGACAAATATCTGTCCCAAGACACAGGGTCAGCGCCAGAGAGTAAAAGTCCAGGTGGGATTTTTACTTGCTCCTTAAGACGGCATTCCTGGGGGCGTCTGGAGAAAAGGTAGCTATTGAAGTTGCTTTCATGGGAGAATCATGCAGCATGAGTCAGGTGCCCTAGGGCTGAAGCAGCCCACTTCCCAGTATGTTTTTCTTAATTTATTTGAACGTGCACTGAATCTTTTTTCATACCTGTGGGAAGCCACTAGACCAACTGGATGAATAGCAGTTTGAACAGAGAGCTCAGCTAAACAACCACCCACATTTCCGAAGTGCTCAGGATGAGAAAGACATAGGGAGAGGCCTTTGTTGGCGAGGGGTGTTGGGGCCAGGAGAGGAGAGAACAAGCACTCAAGTGTGCCTGGAGGGAGTCTTCACGTTCCTGGTGTGGTGAGGCTGCCTCACCTGCTGACCAATGTGAAAGGCCGAGTTCAGGTGTGTAAGGCCCTGCAGCACAGGGGAAGTGGCCAAGGTGTATCAATTCCCATCCTAAGCCAAGCTGGATTCGAACACGGGACTCAGTAACCCACAGAGCCCTTGCCTTTTGGGGCTCCAGGAAGGCCCCTGGGTGTGCTAGAGTTTGAGATGGGCCTTGAAGATGGCAAGGCAGAAGGAGCTGGGGAGTAGGGGTGCTGCAGAGGAAGGGGGCATGGGATTGTAAAGGGCCTTTGAGGCTTGGTAGAGGAGACTGTCTGGATGGGGTCACTAACATTATCTGAGTGTTTTACACATTCTGAAATCAGATGGACCTTCATGCCCTGGTGTTGCCACTGACTAGCCAAATGGTCTCCTCTTCAGGCCTCAGTTTTCTCATCTGTAAATTGGAGTTAGGCTGGACTCAGTGAAATAAGAGGTGTGGAGCACTCAGCAACCTGCTGGCACCTGGGGCCAGGGAATAGCTACAATATTTTTATTGGTGACAGATGGAGGAAGGATGGGTGGAAAGGGGTGAGGCCAGAGGTTATTGTGAGATGCTGAGGCCTTGAACTGAGAGCATCAGGACGATTGGAGAGAGGTAATGCAGGCTGAGGGTTTGGTGGCAGGTTTGAAGTGGTCCCTGAGCAAGGAACCATCTGGCTTGGCTTGGATCCATCGGCTTTGAGCTGTATGCCTGGAGGGCCCAGTAAGGAGTAGGGAGGGCGTAGAGGTTCAGCTTGAGGGCTGTGTCTGATCAGTTGCTGGGGTCTTCCTGGCCCATCACAGTGAGAAGGAGCCTGGGCTTCCTTGAATGTGTGTGTATAGAGAGAAAACACACATGCACACACACACCACAAGTGTGTGCCTTGAACAGCAGAATATCCCTGCTACCTAGAGGCACAACCTTGTTTAGAAAGAGACCCCCGAGTTCATCATTGACTGTTCATTGTCACTGAATGGACTGTTAATTTTTCATGTCTTTATTTGAAACATTTTAATCAGTGCATTTATAGTTGTAATTTTTTGGTATGCATTTCACACTCAAATAAATACTTAAAAAATTGAATAGCGGGAGAGTGTATTTACTCATCTCTTTGCCACTCTGTGTGCTGGTGACGTTTTCACCATGAAAAGTCAGGGGCAGGGGGAGGGGCTCATGCAGGACTGAGGCCTAGTCCACCCCTGCTCTTGACATCCTCTGTTTTCTATGAGCACTGCCCCCGATCAACAGCAGTAAAATTCAGCATAGGCAAGCTTGGTGAACTGGAGACATGAAACTTTTTGCTGCTAGGAGCAGTCTCTGTTCCCTGAAAAGTGACTGCAGAAGGAATGGAGATTCTGAGAGAAAGTAGGAAGCTGATATTTCAGTGGGTGTTTATGCGCAGGCTTATCTTCCTTGAGGAGGCAGAGGAGGAGGAGGGGGGGACGAGGAGGAGGGGGGGAGGAGGAGGAGAGGGAGGGGGGAGGGGGAGGGGAGGAGAGGGAGGGGGAGAAGACAGCTGCTTTGGCACCCTTCCCACCATAGGAGGCCCAGAAATGCATCAGAGGAGGGGACCACGGAAGGGCAGAAGCTACAGAGCCCCCTCCCACTTAGGGATGTGCCAGCCAGAGATGAGCCAGCATCTCAAGGGAAAACCAACTGCCATTTCCAAGCTGAATTGGATGCTCTCAATTTGTATGATTATTCGAGGATATACTTTTCCTCTAAAAGTGCGGTGTTAAGAAAGAGATGCTGAGTAGAGCTGGGAGATAACTTGCAAATTAATCTGTGCAATAGTCTATCTGTGGGGCTTCCCTGGTGGCGCAGTGGTTGAGAGTCTGCCTGCCAATGCAGGGGACATGGGTTCGAGCCCTGGTCGGGGAAGATCCCACATGCCGCGGAGCAACGGGGCCTGTGAGCCACAATTACTGAGCCTGCGCGTCTGGAGCCTGTGCTCCGCAACAGGAGAGGCCGCGATGGTGAGAGGCCCGCGCACCGCGATGAAGAGTGGCCCCCCGCTTGCCACAACTAGAGAAAGCCCTCGCACAGAAACGAAGACCCAACACAGCCATAAATAAAATAAATAAATAAAATTAAAGAAAAAAGAAAATGCTCCCTATTTCACTTACAAAAATTAATTAAAAAAAAATAGTCTATCTGTGAATGGCCATGTCGGTTTACACATGTAGTTTTATAGTTCATACTAACTAGTACGTTTAAACTCTCTTACAATAAAGCAGTCCAATTAAAGGAGAAGAATTGACAAATCTTAACTTCGTGGCAAATGTAAGCTGGCAAACTAAAAACTCAGGCTGGATTTTGTCAAAGTTAGCAAGGTTCTAAGCAGCTGGGGTCAGCTCTCAGGGTACCTGTTTGTACATGTGGCCGCGGTGGCGGACACTACTAGAAAATACTTGGGAAACCATTTGATAGTTAGGGGGTATGAAAGGAAGTTTCTGCAGTGGTCTAAGAGGGTTCACATTGAACCTCATGTCTCCTTAGGGTTGGTGCCAACCCCACCATCAGGAATGTCCTCTATTTTCTTTTGGTTCCTGCTGCTACACTGCTCTTTTCTTTTTCACTTAAAAAAAAATAGGTGAACATAATTTTTAAAGCAAGTTTCAATTGGCTGCTTTTTTCTTTTCATATTCAAGAAATAAGTGCCTTTTATTTCAATGAGAGAGTAAAGCTCATGTCATTTCTTGCCTTCCTTTTCCCCTAGCAGGCATTTACCCAGTGGATATTTTGGAAGATGACCCTGCTGGGCATCGGGAAGCGGCTCTGGCTTACTGTGCCACTCTTGGGGAAGGAGCATGGCCCTCACCAGAGGTTATCTCTCTTCCCACTGGGGAGCAGGTATGTGTGATCTTCCTCATTGGTGGAGAGTTCTGTAAAATCTAAATTATTAAGAAGGAGAATGTTAGTGAAAGAGCATTACAGATTAAAAAAAATCCTTCTGGAGTGAATACTAGAATAATTCCACTTTGAGAAGCAAAAGGAATCCTGGATTGGGATTCTGAGGTCTTGAGGATAAGTCCAGTTCTATAAAGCAGTCAGCCAAATAGCCTGCTGTGAATCCCATGCCTACCACTTAATAGCTGTGTGACCTTGAGCAAGCGTCTTTACCTCTCTGCTCTTGCTAGTCTCATCTCAGAAGTTGGGACAATAACAGTGCTTACTTCATATTGTTGTTATGAGGATTAAATGAGATGCTGTGTGTATTGCCTGACTGACCTCAGTTTTCCCATTTGTAAGTGAGGGGATTGACTGACCTTTAGTCTCTAAGGTTTGACTTAGTCCTAAAAGTTTCTGACTGGGAATGAAGTTATATCAATTACGATTTTTAGCAATGATAAGATTGAATTTTGAATACGGACTGGAAGAAAACAGAAATGAAAACTATTTGTTAGGACAGTGGGACTGTGGGTGAAATTTAATAATTGTGTTGTTTTTAAGGCCTTCCCCCCTCCCCTGAAGTAAATAAAAAGAATATGTGAATCTTGGGCTGTATCTAAATTTGTTACCTTTTTTTTCAGATTTGAGGCAAAATTTTCTTGTTTTATACGAATAAGATTTCACTCATAACAGAAATCATTGCTCTCTGGCAGGCAAAGTTGGTTGAGGAAGACAGGGTTTTATTTTGCTGTATTGAAGTTGTTCCAGAGTTAATTAAAACAATGGCTTGTACAGTTTATATAGTGTGGCTTCCTTGAGATTTTGGAGATGCTAGTTTGTAATCAACTGGAAGAATCCAGCTCCCATGGGTGATTACTTATTGTTGATCTGCCGAGGGAGGTGGCTGTACTCACACGCTTTCAGCGCCCCCTAGTGACAGCTAAACCAGAAAGCAAGCAAGCTCTCAGTCAAGGCTAGGGGCTTACTCTTGGGGGACTGCGGGGCTGGTGGGCTGCAGGGTTGTTGGACGGAGTCGGGGGGAATGCTAGGTAATCTGAGAAGTGTGGTGAAATACAAGAGTTAGCGCTGAAGTACTTTAGGGTGCAGTTTCAGTCATCTATCTGATTTTATTTCACATTTATTTATGGATTACGTCATTTAACAACAACAAAACCCCCCAATATGTAGTATGCTCACAGAGTGAATAATTTTAGTGTTATTAGCAAAAACATAATAAAATAAGACAGTTACTAAAATTAAGTTGTTTTAATGGGATAGAAATGCTGAAATGTCTTTCTACCTATTTGCTTCTCCCCCTTCTAAAAAAAGAGTCCTGAAAATAATCGTTTGGTTTCCTACCATTTTAGCAATTAATTAAGAAATGGTAGCAGTTTCCTACCATTTAGCAGGTTTTGAAATAGTCTGATTTGCGGTGATGATGGACCTCCTCATTGCTTTTAGCAAATTTAACTTTTCTTTTTGAAACCAGAGAAGTTTTTTTAAACAAACAAAAAAGACAAGGATGTGCCACACCACATCACTCTGGTCCTCCTCAAAGTCTTGTCTTTTCATAATTAACTCTGTTTTCAGTCTTGAAATTGTCTTATCATATTTAAAATACAATAATACTTACTGATTTTTCTTGGTTATAGAACAGTATATGCTCAGGGGATACTATTTGGGAACTGTAGACAAGGACAGAGAAAATAAAATCACCCATGTTAATTGCTATGAACATTTTGGTGTGTTTCCATTGGATTTTATTTCTGGGCATGCATTTTTAACATTCAGATCACACTTGGAGTACAATATTGTCTATAATAAGCATCGTTCTATGTTGATACAATGCTTTTTACATATTGTTTTTAATGGCCTTGTAGTGGCCGTCTGATGGGTGAACTGTGCTTCATGTAGCCACCGCGGGGAGCCAGCTGGGGACTCTTCGTTAAGGTGACTTGAAGACTGGGAGCCACCAAGATGTTTATGGGTCTCAGGATTTCTTAAGAAACAATTCTCTGAAACCACGGAGGCCTGCTGTAAACTTTTACAAGCAGCCTGCCTGCCTCACTCAGCCGACACGTCCTTTTCTCATTTTCTTACACTCTCCTCGGTTTTCAAAACAGACTTCGGAGTGGAGCGTGTTGTCCTTTTGCTTTGGGAGCTGAGGCCAGTGGGTTTGATGGCCGGGAACAGAACTTGGCAAGTGGGTGCTTGAGAGAAGGCTCTGGGGCAGCCCAGCATCAGAGACCCCGCATGTGCTGCTTGGTATTCCTTGTGGTCATGAGCAAACAGGTGCTGGGCACTGAGGATCTTCACCCCGGGGCTGCCTCAGAGCCAGAGCTGAGACTACAGGGCCCAGAGAGGGTGTGGGTTTCTTGAGGCTGCTTGCAGGGATCCGAGCCAGGGCAGCAGGCAGCCTGAGTGGCATTGCGGGTGGACGCAGGCTTGTCTAGGCTGTTTGCGTAGAGTGGCTGCAGGGGGACAGTTGAGGTTGGCTTGGCAGGTGCAGCCTGAGGTTGGGATGTGGCCTTCTGCTTTGGCAGGCGGAGGCCCGACGGGGATTCGGGTGGGGAAGGCTGCTGGGGCAGGAAGTGAATGGAAGGAGAGACCGCAAGGGGGTCAGCTGAGGAAATGTTCAGTCATTACTTGGATAGACAGACAGGTGAGCAAGGGGAAGAGCAGGTTTACTGGGTGGGAGATAGAGGAAGGGCCGTTGTCAGATTGCCCTCGTGTTTAGCTCAGAGTGGGTAAGGTTTCCATTTTCATGTTGCCTCCATCCTGTCAATTAAAAAAAAATTTATTTATTTTTATTTACTTTATTTTTGGCTGTGTTGGGTCTCCATTGTGGTGCTCGGGCTTCTCATCGCGGTGGCTTCTCTTGTTGCGGAGCACGGGCTCTAGGCACGCGAGCTTTAGTAGTTGTGGCTCGTGGGCTCTAGAGCGTAGGCTCAGTAGTTGTGGTGCACGGGCTTAGTTGCTCTGCGGCATGTGGGATCTTCCTGGACCAGGGCTTGAACCCGTGTTCCCTGCATTGGCAGGCAGATTCTTAACCACTGCGCCACCAGCGAAGCCCCGTCCTGTCAAATTAACTTCCGTGCAACAGTGTTCTTTCAGTGAATATTGTGCTAATTTAATTGTTAAGCAATTTCTTGTGCCCTTACTGTGGTAACAGAACAAAATGGTGATTTTACTATTTTTTCAGGTTAAACTTGAAGCTTCGTCTGTTTGCTTTTGCACTGTGCACTGTGATGAACCTCAACATAAAATCTTGGTCTTGGTTAATCCCCAGGACACAAAGACAGGTTGGTAGTTATTAATCAATTTAATAAACAAGGATTCTGATTTGTTTACAACAAATGGAATCAAACACCTCAGAAATGATGGTTGTACTCTTCGGCTGGACTTAGAAGGACATCAAGGCAGAACTGATTTATTTTCAGCTTTTAGAGATCTGGTAAGGCATTATGATTTCTGTTTATTGACACACATATTGATTGTTGTATTGAAGACACCAGACACCTTCTTGCCCATAGTGACAGTACTCAGAGCTGCTTTTAAGGGTAACACTTACTGTTCTTATTAATGACATTGTATGCACAAGGTGGAGCCCTTTTGTTGGAGTGTCACCGCAGCCCTGCGAAGCACAGGGACCATTCTTATCCCTGCCGGACAGGTGAGGAAATGAGGCCTCTGATGGTCAGCTGGTGTAGGGTAGGGGATTTTTGCAAGGTGATTATCCGGTGGGGTTTTGTTTCTGGTGGTGAAATTTATGTAATCTGTAACTCATTTATTCTCCCTCTGCATTATGAAGAGCCTGCTTTTGACCAATTTCAGCTTCTTGGAGTGAGTGCTCTGAGCACACGTGGATGGCCGTGCTCAGCTGCATATAGGGCAGGGGTCTGGGGCTGTTGGCAGTGAGCAGTGTGAGGTTGGAGAGCATTCCAGCCTATCAGTCCACCTGGAGCCCAGGCCACCAGTGAGCTGGAAGCAAACTCCTCGTCTCTGACCTCAAGGGAGTCCCAATTCAAATTCAATCCTATTTAGAAATTTACTCCTTTATTATACTTTAATGTGTTTTACAGATTTCCTACAATTCCCATATATTGCTTTCCTAATAAGAAATTTAAAAAACAAACCCTTAGTGAGTTAGCCCTCTTTCAATGTTGTGGTGTCTGGTGAAAGTTTGGGGTTATGGGTCTTTAACTACAATTTGCAAAGGGGCCTCCTTCAGCTCTCCAGCTCCCCTGGAGATGGACTTTTGCCTTAAACACCACATGTCCATCTGGGGTTTGTAGTCAGAGGATGCCCTGTTCGATGGGTGTCACAAAGCCCAAGGTGACCTCCTTGACTGGGGAACGTTATTCACCATGTAGACTGTTGTTAACGCTTCTCTTGTTACTAATCCTGAGACACGAATGTGCTTAGCTAGCTGTCTGGGAGTTTTGGGCATGTTGGCGAAGCCGCCTCCTTGCTCCAGGGCTGGGGGTGGCTGAGCTGTGTGTGAGAGCTTTCTGATCAAGGTTCAGGACATCTCCTATTCCTGTCAGGTCAAGCCCTGGTTGAACAAAGGGACTATGATAACCCCAGGCCTTTGACATTGCCTTGAATTTGCGACTCCAGCTGGCACCAGGTTAGTGAAAGTAACAGGATGTGCACTCCTTGGGAAACAGATTGTCAAAAAACTCTGAAAATATCATTTGCCAGTTTTAAGAAAATGTCCAAATATCAGCAGCCCTCTCCTCTGCCTTTTTTTTGGGCATTTAACAATATTCTGGTTATAGGTCTTTAACTGCAATTTGCATAATGTAAATATATGACTGACTCTTATAAATCTGTTTCCTATTTCTATTGTACTTAATTTTTTGATTGTTTTCAAGAATGTGTTATAATAAATATTCATAAACTCCAAGAAATCTCACTCTGGACCTTTCTTTATATTTCATAGAGCTTTAAATAAAGTTTCCAAATGTTTTCCTGCTGTTGGGGCTCTATGGTTGCTGCAATTTTGTGTGATTTCCAAAAAGCGCTCAGGTGTTATCTACACCTCATGCTCTTTAGTCTGGTATTTTGAAGCAGGCACGATACGTAAATGCACCTCTTGTGGCTTGAAACATGTGGACTCCGAAGCAGCTGGTGGTACCATAGAGCCTCTTCACAGCTTTGACACATGTGCCACTTCAGTCATGTGCTTAGCTGTGACCATTGAGAAGGCTGTCCCTGGTTCCTTTATAATTTTCCAATTATATTTGTGAAGGCCTTGTGTTTGTGTGTATGTGTGGTTAGATGGAAGCTAAAGGGATCAGAGCTGTTTGATAAGCCTGTGTATGAGTTAATTATTGGTAAGCTGATTGAATCCATCATAATAACTTCCAATAACCCTGCGAGCAAATGAAAAACATCCTGGAGTTGTGAATTCCCCAGCGGCAAGTAGTTAATACTCCCGGCGGGCTACCGTGAGGATGTGAGTTCAGGCAGACCTCAGAGACATTGCGCAGGTTCCAGACCACTGCAGTAAAACGAATATCGCGATAAAGAGAATCACACGAATTCTGTGGTTTCTCAGTGCATAGGAAAGTTATATTTACCCTATACTGTAGTCTGTTAAATGTGCAGTAGCATTATGTCTAAAAGAACAATGTACACACCTTAATTAAAAATACTTTATTGCTAAAAAAGCTGACCATCATCTGAGCCTTCAGCAAGTCATAGTAATCTTTTTGTAATAGTGACATCAAAAATCACTGATCACAGATCATCATAACAAATGTAATAATAACGAAAGAGTTTGAAATATTGCGAGAATGACCAAAATGTGACACAAAGACGTAAAGTGAGCAATTGCTGTTGGGAAAATGACGCCGACATAGGGTTGCCACAAACCTTCGATTTGTAAAAAAATGCAATAAAGTGAAGCACAGTAAAGTGAAGCACAGTAAAATGAGGTCTGCCTGCAATGCAGCTGTCCAGCTTTCCCCTGTACGAAACTGGGGATGTGCCTTCCGTGAAGGTGGTTTGTGAAGTACGTGCCCTCGTTCTGTCTGGCTGTTCCCTGCGGGGCTCATGCTTGACTGTTTCTCTAATCAGTGGCTGGTTTCTGTCACCGAGGGGACACAGCCGAAGCTTGCCAAGAACCTCCCTTCCTAAGTTGTTTTGTACCTCCCCACGGCCCTATCTTTCATTTATTTCCCCTTGTTTTACTATTCCTCTTATTTTTAAATTATTAACTGAATTCAAGTGTTTACAAAGATTAAAAAAATAACTCCCCTCATCAAAAAAGTAGTCTTTTCTTACCTCCTGTATTAAATCAAAACTGCTTATCCTGGCATTCCAGATTCCCATCAACTGATGGCCTTTTGCTTCTCTCATTTCTTCCTGGGACCTGCAGAATAGAATAGATGAACCTGGACTTTGGCATCAGATTCAACAGACTTGGCATCCTGGCTCTGACAACTGACTGACCCGGATAAGTGATTTGGCCTCTCCGAGTCTCAGTTTGGTCATTTGCAAAATGGGGGCATCTTAGCTACTTCACAAGGTAGTTGTGAGGATGAAATGATTTGTGGCAGAAAATCTGATGCTTTGGACCATCTAGGGCAGAGAGTAGCCATGAAATTAGAAGTATTCTTCCATCATGGTGCACTTTTGCATGTTCTTCTCTGTCTCTGAGTGCTGTGTTATAGAAGCACAGGGTTTTAGAATGGGAGACCTTCTTGTCAACTGCTGGCCAAACTTTGGCAGCTGAATTACCTCCCTGACGGATTCTGCTTGCAAACCTCTTGGAGAGGAAGGTAACACCACACTAGGGCAATCTAGTCTGTTTTTGAACCACTCTAATGGTAAGACCATTGTTCTTTCTACTAATCCAAAACTGCCTCGTTGGATAATGTCATGCAGTCCATCCAAAAGCAGCCAGAGATCAAGGATG
Source organism: Balaenoptera musculus (assembly GCF_009873245.2). NCBI lineage: Eukaryota > Metazoa > Chordata > Mammalia > Artiodactyla > Balaenopteridae > Balaenoptera > Balaenoptera musculus. The sequence goes on along the minus strand of NC_045786.1, from coordinate 49,399,912 downwards.
GGCTGGGGAGGATGTACCTCTACACCACCTGGATAAAAAGAAACAGGTGGCAGTTCTCATCCTTGGAAGCGCAGTGAGCCTGGACATTGCAGTGGGCTGCTGGAAAGCACATGGAACCTGGGGCTGCCTTAATGGAAGGATAATGTTCCAGCTCAATTACAGCCCCATTCTCTTTGGTTGCTGCTCAGGATGCAGCTGAAACAAACTGGTGCTTATCCGTGGAGAGCAACCATGGGGGTTGAGAGGGCTTGAAACCATTTGAACAAGGCTCGAGGAAACTAGGGCTATTTATCTTTAGAGAAGGGAGACAAGGGTCCAGAAGCTCACAGTTGAAAGGGTGTTTAGATCATTAGGTCCAGTGCTTTCCAAGATGATTTTAGGTGGTACAGCTGAATTTCAGAAGGAGAAAAAGGATGATCTTTTGAATTTTATTTCAATTTTAAATATATCAAGGAAAGAGATTCTGTTTCCTACTAATATGGCTTTAACACTTAGCCAACACTTGTTAATCTCCTTTAAAAAAAAAAAAAAAAGAAAGAAAATAGGTCTCCCAGCTGAGCACCCTTAGCTAGACTTTAAAGATCTATCATAGTAAGATTTATTTTTATAATCATAGCAAATGATGCCTCTTTTATGATAGGGCTAAGAAGGTAGTATAGAGATATATCAGAATCACGAAGGTGTTGTCTGGGGCACCGGCTTCTTCTTCTGGGAGAGCCTGGTCTGTTCCGGGACAGCTCTCTTAGAACGTTCTTCTTAAGGAGCCCAAACTGATATGCTCGTGTGTCTCCTCATTGGCCTAGTGCCCCCACAGGGGCCATCCAGGTAGGTGGGCATGGCTGCCCCACAGGGCAGATCTTCCTAGGCTTGAGGCCAGCTGCCATGTTTCCTGAGTCTTCTTTTAGGATCACGCACACGTTTCTCATTCTCTAGCTGTCCCTCCTTTGTTGTGGGCTCCAGAGACCATCACATCCCGGATCCTTCTTTCAGATCTGGCTTCTCTTGGAACATGGCGTGCAAACACCACGTCATGGATGGTCTGGTGGAAAGAAGCTGGGTTTTGGAGTCAAGTAGACCTGAGTTCAGATCTTCTGCCCTTTATGAGTGGGTGGCCTGGGTTAAGTTATTTAGCACCTCTGAGCTTCAGTTTCCTGTCTTCCTACTCAGGGGTGTGGCCCGTGGGCCAGCAGCGAGACGGCACCAGAACCGGGAAGCTTGTTAGAAATGCAGGCGCTTGCGCCCCACCCAGACCCACTAAGTCAGAATCTGTCCTTTAACAAGATCTCCAGAAGCCATCTGAGAAGTGCGCTCTAGAGAACCGTGAGAGGAGAGTGGTGGCTGGTGAGAGCATTCCTCACTTTTCTTGGACATTCTGTTTCCACAAAGTTAGCCTCAGTTTACCTTGGCATTTCCTTAGAACCAGCCCAAGGCTGACTCACCTCTATCTGACAGCTCATTACCATGCATGCCCGGCCCCTGGGCTTTTATCACAAACTTGTTATCAAGACATGGCTCTGTCCTCCAATGTTTTGAACCCACAGGAAGGACAACTATTATTCCCATTATATATATATAAACAGTTTTATGGAGCTGTAATTCACATATCATACAATTACCCATTTAAAGCATACAATTCAGTGATTTTTAGTATATTCACAGAATTGTACGTTTGTCACCACACCTAATTTTCATTACCCCTAGAGGAAACCAACCCCACTTCCCTATCCTCCTCAGCCTTAGGCAGTCTCTTCCATTTCTATAGATTTGCCTGTTCTGGACATTTCCTATGAATGGAATCATGGAGTATGTGGACTTGTGTGTCTGGCTTCCTTCATTGCATAATGCCTTCAGGAATCATCCATTCTGAAGCATGTTTCAGTACTTCATTTATTTTTATGGCTGAATACTATTCCATTGTATGGATTTGCCACATTTTGTTTATCGATTTACCGATTGATGGACATTTGGGTTGTTTCCACCTTTTGGCTATTATGAGTAATGCTGCTGTGAAAATTCTTGTACAGGTTTTTGTGTAGATATATATGCACATATCTTTTTAAGTCAGTGTTTTTGTTTTCTTCAGATAAATACCCAGAAGTGGGATTGCTGAATCATGGGGTAGGGGTAGTTCTGTTTAAAATAATTTAAGGGACCTCCATACTGTTTTTCATAATGGTTGCACCAACTTACATTTCCACCAATAGTGCATAAAGGTTCTCTTTTCTCTACATCCTCACCAACACTTGCTATCTCTTGTCTTTTTGATAATAACCATTCTAACATATGTGAAATGATATTTCATTGTGGTTTTGGTTTCCATTTCCCTGGTGATTAGTGATGTTGAACACTTTTTAATGTAGCTGTTGGCCATCCATATGTCTTTGGAAAATGTCTATTCAGAGTAAATGTATTCTGAGATTCAATTTCCAATGTGTGGAAGGGGGTGGTTTCCCATAACACCAAGTAGTTCTCTAGATACCAGCTGGATGTCCTTCCATTCACCTCAATTCTGACACTACCTGGAGATACCATCAGATTCTACAGGTTAGGGGTTCAGTCCTACCAGACTCCCTTGCCCCCCACTTCAGATGCCAGTCTCAAGCCCACGATTTACCTGTATGTCTGACCAACTGGCTATAAATCAGAGGTTCCCATGACTCTGTGCCCCCTTCAGGCTCACCACTCTCCCAGTACCTCCACATGTTCACTAGCCCAGAAGTTCTCTGAACCCAGTCCTTTTGGATTTTTATGGAGGCTTCATTACAAAGGCATGATTGATTAAATCACTGACCATTGGCAGCTGATGCAACCTCCAGGCTCTCGCCCCTCCCCAGGGGTCAGGGGGATGGGACTGAAAATTCCTACCCTCTAATCACGTGGTTGGTTCTCCTGGCAGCCAGCCCCCATCCTTAGGTGGGTCCAAAAATCACCTCAGTAACATAACAAGAGACACCTTCCCTGCTCTCATCACTTAAGAAATTCCAAGGGTTTTAGGAGTACTATGCCAGAAATGGGAAGAAGATCAAATATATATATTTCTTAATGTAAATCACAGTATCACACAGATCCTCTGCCCATTTTTTAACCACATTGTTTTTTTTGCTGTTGAGTTGTATGAGTTTTTTATATGTTTTGGATCTTTTATCAAATATATGATTTGCAAACATTTTCTCCTATTCAGTAGGTTACCTTTTCATTTTGTTGACAGTTTCCTTTGCTGTATAGAAGTTTTTTAGTTTGATGTAGTCCCACTTGTTTATTTTTGCTTTTGTTGCCTTTGCTTTTGGTGTCAAGTCCAAAAAAATCATCGCCAAGACCAATGTCAAGGGGTCCTTGTGGTTTTGATTTGCATATCCCTGGTGACTAATGATGTTGAACATCCTTTCAAGTGTCTATTGGTCATTTTAATATCTTCTTTGGAGAACTATCTATTGAGATCCTTTACCCATTTTTGCATTGGGTTATTTGTCTTCTTGAGTTGTAAGAATTCTTTATATATTCTAGATACTATCCCTTATCAGATTTATAAAAATTTTCTCCTATTCTGTGGGTTGTCTTTTTACTTTCTTGATGGTGTCCTTAGAAACACAAAAGTTTAAAATTTTTATCATGTCCTGTTTATCTGTTTTTTGTTGTTGTTTTGTTGCTTGTGCTTTTGGTGTTAAATCTAAGAAAACTTTGCCTGTTTGAAGAGTAAGTCCTTTCATCCAGTTATGTTAACTCTTCCTTCTGGCTGTGTAGTTAATATCATTTGAAGTTCTGAAGGTGTGCATTCTTTATTTTTAATACAAGTATTTAAAAATGCTTATTAAAAAAATTCATGCAATTATTATACCACAAAACACACACCTAACCCATTATTTAGCATACATTTCTGGAGATTTCAAGAGACTTTCATAAAATGCAAGTCAAGGGACTTTATGAAATGCATGCCTACAGTTAAGAATGGAGGGAAATCTGGCTGCTGAAATTAAGATGACTTATGTTTAACTATTCTCCTAACACTAGCTAGAACACTCGTCAGAAAAGGGAGTGAGGCCAATTTGTCTCTTCTGGTCTTGGTGAATTCATGCTGATTTTAAGTCCAGTCTTTCTTTTCTAGGGTACTTACAGATCATCTTTCATAATTCACTCTAGGCCACCATTAGGAAGGGATGTTCAGGGAACCAGGCATTAGTTCCAAGACCTGCACCTTCCCCACACACACCAGGATGGCACTGGCTCATGTGTCTTTCTGGCCCCTTCCGGCATCTCATGCTCTCAGTGACTAAAGGTTACAACTTTAGGATCACATTTGCAGGTCTTCTGGCCTCTGGGATGTACATTCACTGAGGCTTATGCCTCTCTAAAAGTAGCTAATGCACTCCTCTGCTTTTCCACTGTTTCCAGCTGCTTGCTCCTAATTTGGAGGCCCTTTGCCTTCTCTGTGGCCAGTAGAGCCTCTGGCTAAGTTGTATTTCTTCCTCGGGCTCTCCCCTCCGAGTCCCACCAGCCTACCCAGGCAGCTGTCCTGTTTCCTTGAACGTCTTCCCAGCCTGCCTGAACTTCCTCAGTGCCCGGCTTTTCCTACTTTGGTCTTACAGGATGGTGCTGGGCCTGGGGACCTTGGCTGTGGGGAGGCCTCTTCCAGCCTTTGCACTCGTCCTTTTAACATCTGACCCTTTCTGATGGAAGCCCTCTCGGCAAGCTCCTAGGCCATGTGGATACTTTTCCTAGATGATCTCTTCCTGCTTTCCTTGTCAGGTTTTTTTCAGCTCTCCTTATGACAATATCTGTTTGATCTTTTTTTTTTTTCTTCCGTAAAACCTAGTGGTTGATGATCAGAGGGCAGAGCAATGAGTGTCCAGAGGCTGATTAAAAATGTCTATTTATAATTGAGTCAAATGTAAGAGACCTAATGCCACAGTGCTATGGAAGTTTCCAGAATAAGGGGACTCTTGGGTATTGCTGGATGTAGGAGGAGCATGAGTTCTTGGCAGGGAAGTGCCCGTCTGGCTAGCATACGGGGTAGGAGGCCTGAGAAGTTCTCCACTGCCCACTCACCTGGACCTCTAGTCTCCTCTCCCACTGTCCAGGCTGACTGGTGGTCACACAGTGGTCACACAGCTGCTCCTCTGCCCTGCAGGGCTGGGTGCTCTGGACATGAAGCAGTACCCGTGGAGGCACAGGGAACCTGGAAAGTAGGCCCCCCTCATCCCAGGCAGTGCCCCACCTTACAGGCTCTGGCCCTGAGTCTTACTGACCCCTTCTCTGAACGTTTTGAAGTTTCCTTTCATAAAGCCTTCTCTACACTCCTGGCCTCTGCCTGGTGGGGAGGCCATGCTGAGGGGAGCTGGCCAGATGCCTGGTGACGTTATGGAGGATGGGTGGGGACTGGGGCTGGAGAGGGGTGCGCCTTTGGATCTCAGCCCTTCGAAGAATGCCTTAGTCATGATCGGAAAGAAGGATGGAGAGAAGGGAGGACGAGTGTTGAGTGTCCAGGAGTCTGGGAGCGCCCACAGGAGAGATGCTGAGGCCTCGCCCGGTGGGGAGAACTCGGGTTGGTGAAATAGTGGAAACGACAGGATTTGGGATGAATTGGAGGGGCCAGGGAGGGAGGCCTGGGAATGACTGGGGTTCTGGCCGGGCCAACAGTGCTGGGTGATCTGAAGGGAGAAGCTTGGGGCGAGGGCAATCTGAGCTCCTCTGCAGGGTCTGTGGGCTGTCAAATTGAAGGAGGGGTCCGGGCAGGGACCTGGACCCCAGGTGTACATCATTTTGCAGCCATTCCTGGCTCTTTCTTCCTGGAGGGTGTGTTGTGAATTCCCTGTGCAGGGGAAGTGGCGAGGCTGAGAAAGAGAAAGCAGGGTCCTTGCGGAGAGAGAGGACAGGGGGACGGCTGTTTGTGTTTGTTACCACACGCTGGCTTCCCTGATTGGAACATCTATCCCCCCAGCTTGCTTCCAGGACGTTTTGTGACCAAGCATAACACTCATCCTTCAAATTGCTGCTAATTTATTTATGGCTTTTGGTGATTGCGTGTCATGTGCACCCTGAGAAAAACAAGCAGGGAATCAAAAAATGATGATTTTTTCCTGGAAAAGCGTGCCCATTCTAGGCCTGCAGTGACAGCAAGAGCCAAGGCAAACATTCAGTTGAAACCAGAGCCGCTGTGTAGCCGCCTTCCTGGTGGCTGTCGTGGGCTGAGGGGTGATTGTGACACAGCGGGCCCGGGGCCAGGCCTTCTCTGGGCTGCGTTTGGGGCAGGTGGGTGGTGGTTCAGGAGGGGTGGGTGGGTGGAAAGTGAGATGCCCTGAGATGCCCAGAGAACTTCTGCAGAACTGAAAGGCCCTTTCTGGGACGTTCCTCACCCCTGAGAAGGCTGCCCAGATTTGGGGGAGGGGTTGGGGGAAAGGCCAGAAGATGGGGTAGGGGGAGGCGCTCTGAATTTTTGACCTTCAGGAAGGGGGCACCCAGCTAGAGCAGCTCCTGGTCCCCTGTTTGCCTTGAAGGGAGAGGTCAGGCCTCCCGGTGAGTGGGATGGATGGGGCTAAACCCAGCTCTGTTTAGCAGGATGAACCTGTGGACCTGAGTCAGTGAAGTGGTTTTTGTATCTCTGGTAAAAACCAAGCTAATATGGCAGGAGTGGAGGAGAGGCTTGTTGCCCTGGTGAAGTCTGAGTTTCAGCATGTGGAGAAGTAATTACAGTTTTCCTGGCTTTGAAGTGTGATGACCCCCGTGGACTCATGAACCCCAAGGGCTCAGGGACCACCTGATCAGCAGCCTCGTTGGTGCAGCCTCCCGTGATCCCATGGACGTTGAATCTTTACGTTTAAGTCTGTGCTTGCGTTTTGAATAAAGGAGAGGTAGACATTAGCCTGAAATGGGTCCCATCCTCCCCCCTTCTACATGGGGGAGTCCCGCTTAAGTGGGTTTGACAGTTTAGGGGAAAAGAGTTGTGGCCAGAAATTCAGCCTCGATTTAAATACCTGCTTCTCCTGGTGGCTAAGGTGCCCGTGTGGCTGTACAAGCTCAGCCGGTGTCAGGTGGCCCCCAGGTTGAGTAGGACCCGACTTCACATAAGCTAAGAGAGCTCCATGCTAGAAACCAAGAGAATTCTGTTTTCCGTGGGCCGTGACGGATGCAGATTGAAGAGCTATTTGCAGTGACAGCACTGTGTGTTTGGGAGCACATGTTGGCTATTGTTTGGGATTTCCTTCTTTATTCCCTATTAATTTATGACACTTACTGTGAGTTGGATGTCAATGTAGGGGAAAACAGCATCCCACAAACAAAGGCATGTCATTCTTACCAAGGGACTAATGGTATTTGGAAAACAGAGAAGCTCCAAGGAAAATATTCCGAGCGTCACGGATGTGCGGGGATGGGGGTGCTTCTTTGAGGCACCCTAGGGTTTTACCACTGCAGCTTGGGCTGTCTGCACCTCTCTCTGCTTCCCCCAACCCTGAGAAACTTGCTATACTTGCCTTGGTGCGGCCTGTGATTTTAAGATGCCTTTCCTAGATAGACTAGCTCTGGTGTGGGTTTCTTTCTGCCTCCAACACCTTGCCGTCCAGCTGTGCCTCAGGATCCAGGCACCTCATCTCACCTGATCTTCCTGGAGTTAAAATCTCCACTCACGGAAACAAAGTCGCCGAAGGCAAGAAGGGCCTAAGAACCACAGGGAAGTTGATGCAGATATACTACAAACCAGATGTTTCCTTCTCCCCGGCAAAGAGGTGCCCAAGTTCACAGGGCATCTGGGGAAGCGTTTTCCTCTAAGGAAGACATCTGTATGGAAATGGTAGCCCGAGTAATGCGATATGACAGTTGCTATGTCAACTTGCGTATTTTTCCCCTCCCCTTAAATTATTGACCGGCTCAGTCAATGTTGCATAAAAGTCATGCAATGCCTTGGAATGTGTTTATGTGCTGTCCTCTGCCAGAACTTTTCAGCATTTTTTTCCTACGTGTATTTTGCTTTTGGGAAGATGGCCTGTCACTTTGGTTTAACTGTGCTCTTTTTTGGGGGAAGTACATATTTCTTAGATTTGTAACAGGGCAGTGGTGGCTTAGACTCCAGGGGAGCAAGTGGGGGAGGCTGGTGGGGGGTAACAGGCAGACCTGAAGCTCCTTCGGTTGTGATTGAAGAAGTGTGTAAACCATGGGCCAGTATGTGAACAGCTTGCAGTTATTGTGGGGAGGTAGGGTGTGTGTGTGTGGGGGGGGTGGTGTGCATGCGCGCGCGTGCGCGTGAGAGCTCCTCCCTCCTTGGTTGCTGTGATGGTGTGGGGAATGGGCCTTCTCTGTCTCTGCTCACCTCGGGCTGTGTATCCAGCCACCTGCTGGCCACCCTGACCTTGCTATCTCTAACAGGCATTTCAAAACTGAAACCCTCACACCTCTTCCTCGTCCTCACTTCCTCCTGGTGAAGACATCTGCATCCTTCTTCTCAAGCTTGGGAGCTGGCTGCTGTCCTGCCTTCCCTCTCTCTTCTGCCTTAGGACCAGTTTGATACCCAGGTGGTCTTTTCTGCCCCCCGAGTATCTCCCTCCCTGCCAGCATGACTGCTTCACTCAGCCCCTCCTCACTTCTTGGCTGGATGACCACAGGCTCCCATTGCCCTCCCTGTCTCCAGCCTCACCCGCACCTGAATCCAGTGTGATCCTTCTCAAATAACCTTTTTCTTTTTTTTCTTGTTAATTTCAAAAGGACTAATTCTTCCCACCTGGGCATAACCCAACTGTTCTCTTTCTAAACCACCACTCTGATCATGTCTCGCATTGATTGGACTCCTCCAGAGACTGACAAAGCCAGTACCTCAACCTGGTCCCCAGAGACCCCAGCACCGGAGCCCAGTCTGGCTCAGGCCCATTCTTGGAACTCTGCCTAGCCCTTCCAGACAGCTTGCTATGGTCTGAATGTTTGTGTCACCCACCAAATTTATATGTTGAAATCCTAAGCCCACGTAATGGGGTTGGGATGTGGGGCCTTTGGGAGGTGCTTAGGTCATGAGGGTGGAGTCCCCTCGAATAAGGACACCGTGAGAAGTCAGCTGTCTGCAACCCAGAAGGGCTCTCATCAGAACCTGACCATTGCTGGCACCCTGATCTTAGACTTCCAGCATCCAGAAACGTGAGAAGTAAATTTGTGTTGTTATAAGCCACCCAGACTATGGTATTTTGTCACAGCATCATGAATGGATGAAGACACAGCCCTTGAGTAGGTGCCTGATGCTGCTCACGTCTTGGGCGCTGGTCATGGTCTGTGTGGTCCTGGCCTGGTGGCCTGTCTCACTTCTGCTGGGCAGTGTCTTCTGCCCTAGATCCCTGGTGCCAAGTACAGTGCCTGAACTTGTCAGTGTTTGCTGAATAAATGGCAGCCCTCCTCCCCGTCTTGATGCACAAAACGAGGTCCACTCTGTTCAGGTCTTCCCGTGCCGGCCTCTCCTTTCTCATCGGTGTCTTGGCTTGTCGCCTCCTCGTCTCTCCTCTCATCTTTGTCTTCCCTACTCTGTCGGCCTTCATGGAGTCTGGGCCCAGCTCTGTCCCCTTGTCTCTTTGTCCATTCTTCACCTGGAGTATAGAGGTTAGAGCAGGGGCTCTGGAGTCAGTGAGAGCCGGTTCACATCCAGTCCCAACACTGCTGTTTACAGGCACTTGATCTTGAGTTTCTTAACCCTTCTGAGCCTCACCTGAAAAAAAGTCAGCCAGACGCTTGGTGGATGCTTGGACATGTGGTTCTGGTGAATATTATTACTTTAAAACAGTAATCGGGTCATGTCCCTCTCCTCTGAAGCATGGTGGCCGCTGGTGGTCTGCAGGGTACGGCCCCCAACCCCTCCCTGGCCAGAGGTGCTTCGCATCCCAGGCGCTGTCTCCTCCTCCAAGCTGTAAGTGTCTTAAGCCAGAGTCTAAATTTAATTCCTCCAGTGGATTTATCATGTGCTCTGTACATGATAGCTGCTCAGCATGTGGGTTGGATGAGCACCGTGTGCTTCAGAATTGTGACCTCTGCAGGGTCCTGAGCCACTTTGCTGCCTCCTGCATCCTTGGTGCTGGGCAGATGAGGAGGGACAGCAAGCACGGCCACACGAGCCACTGTCCCCCGCTGGGCGTGGGTCCTTGCTGTGCTCCTCCTTGCTGAGCTGGACGCTGGCCTCTAAGTCCTTCTCAGGACAGCTCCCCGCTGCCACAGCCCACCCATCCAAGGTGACGGGTGACAATCAGCTCTTCCTGAACCTGTACTTTGGAAAAATCACACTAACTTTTTTTTTTTAAATTAATTAATTAATTTATTTATTTTTGGCTGTGTTGGGTCTTCGTTTCTGTGCGAGGGCTTTCTCTAGTTGTGGCAAGTGGGAGCCACTCTTCATCGCGGTGCGCGGGCCTCTCACTGTCGCGGCCTCTCTTGTTGCAGAGCGCAGGCTCCAGACGCGCAGGCTCAGTAGTTGTGGCTCACGGGCCCAGTTGCTCCGCGGCATGTGGGAATCTTCCCAGACCAGGGCTCGAACCCGTGTCCCCTGCATTGGCAGGCGGATTCTCAACCACTGCACCACCAGGGAAGCCCCACACTAACTTTTAAAAAATGTTTGTTGTATTGATTGATTTAAAAATATTTAAATAAAAAAGGACTTAGCTCCATTAAGAAATCTTAGGCAAGATGAAAGGTTTAAAAATCTTGTTGGGAGGTTCTGGACAGGTGAAAGTGTGTGCCTTGATCAGGCGTGATGCGTCCCCACAGCCCTGGAAGGAGGAAGTGAGGAACATGATGGTTGGCTTAATGCACCCTGATGGAAAAGGACCAGTTGTGAGCAAACGTGATGAGTAGGAATGTGTCCCCACTCACGTTGGGAGGTAGCAGATAGGGTGGCAGCAATCAAGCTGGGGAAGAAAGACAGACATTTCCCTGCAAACCGGAGCAGAAGGTTTGGAGAGGGAGCTCCCAGGAAGAAACCCAGTGTTAGCAAGCAGCTTCCATTGTGTCACTGACAAAAGCCAGCAAATAACAAAGGGCTTTTCATACTTTTTTAGAATCCCAGAGCAACACTTGAAGCAGGTGGAGGAAGCTTTTGGAAAAGCTCCCCTTTGGGCAAAGCAGTTTGGTGAAATGAGCTCTTTCACCAAATCTGCATAACAGCCAGGTGAGAGGATGTCATGGGCTCCATGTGACAGGTGGGGGACTCGAGGTGGGGGAAGGGTGAAGGTCACGCTTTGAAGAAGCTGGAATCTGAACCCCACCTGGCTCTGAAGTCTGTGTTCTCCCTATACCAGGTCCATAGGGACGTATCCAAAATGCCTTATATTGTCTTGCTCTCCACCAGCACTGGTTTATGTTTGTTGAGATGGCTGTGAAGAGCGAAAGGTCTGTGTTGAGATTTATTTTTATGTGTGTGGATGTCCGGTTGTTCCAGCACCATTTGTTGGAAAGACTTTCTTTGTTCCATTGTGTTGCCTTTGCTTCTCTGTCAAAGTTGACCAAATAGAAGTTGACTACATTTACGTGGGTCTATTTCTGGGCTCTACATTCTGTTCCATTGATCTGTCTGTTCTTCCACTGATACCACACTGTCTGGGTTACTGTAGCTTTATAGTAAGTCTTGAAGTTGGGTAGTGTCAGTTCTCCAAGTTTGTTCTCCTTCAGTGTTGTCTTTTGCCTCTCTATGTAAACTTTAGAATCATTTTGGTGAAATCCACAAAATAACTTCTTGGGATTTTGATTGGGATTGCATTGAACCTATAGGTCAAGTTGGGAAGAACTGGCATCTTGATAATATCGAGGCTTCCTATTCGAGAACATAGAATATCTCTTTATTTAGTTTTTATTTGATTTTGTTAATCAGAGTTTTGTAATTTTCCTTGTATAGCTCTTACATATATTTTTGTTAGATTGTATAAATCTAAGTATTTCATTTTGTATAAGCCTAAGTATCTCATTTATGAGGGGTGCTAATGTAAATGGTATTGTTTTTAATTTCAAATTCTACTTGTTCATTGCTGGCATACAGGGAAGTGGTGGGCTTTTGCATATTAGCTGTGTATCCTGCAACCTTGCTATAATCGATGTTTGCAGCTCTGCCTCTCCCTTGTTTAAGCCTTGCCCAGCTACCCCCAATGCTTGGGGTGCCCTGAGTGTGGCCTTGGACTTGTAGGGCTCTGTGCCTCTGCTCATGGGTTACTCTGCCCTCGCATGTCATCTCTGCCTGTTTTGAAGCCTTACACAGTGATCCAGAGCCCGAGCTGGCAAATTCCCCAGGGATGCTTTCCCAAACCCCTCAGCAGAACTGACCCCCTCCTCTGGGTCCTCTGGACCCTGGCTCCGAGCTCGATTCCTGCACCTATCATGTCCTGCCCTATATCACATCAGCTTGTTTAGCTCTCTCTTCTCTGCAGGCTACCAACTCCCAGGGGCAAGGATGGAGACTTACTCATCAGCCTCTGGGGACCTGGGACAGGGCCATTCATGCATTCGGGAACTCAGCCCCAGGTAGTTGAATTCAGTTCATCCTGCTGAGCCTTGATGAAGCCAGGCCACTGGGAGTTAGCCTTAGGGACCTCACTGTCTTAACTTGTTTGGAAAACCTTGGGGTGTCATAGAATAAAATCCATTACTGGCATCTTCTTTGTGGTTACATGTCACTCAGGGGGAGAGGGGAATCAAGTCAGTGAAGCAAGGCTGGCCTGTGACCCACAATGCCCCGTCGACTGCTGTCACCACTGCTCAGCCTTTTGCAGGGGTCCAGTCTCCCAGGTCCTAGATGGTGGAGAGCCAGAGGGTACTGATCAGGATTGTATTTTTCTTTTAAAAGTATGGATGTGTGGTTTCCACTTTCATTTTATTTTATTTTATTTTTTTATTTATTTAGGCTGTCTTAGTTGCAGCACATGGGATCTTCATTGTGGCATGTGGGATCTTTCGTTGTGGAGCACGGGCTTCTCTCTAGTTGTGGCGTGCGGGATTTTCTCTCTCTCGTTGTGGCACGTGGGCTCCAGGGCGCGTGGGCTCTGTAGTTTGTGGCACGCAGGCTCTCCAGTTGAGGCATGCGAGCACCGTAGTTGTGGTGCGTGGGCTTAGTTGCCCTGCTGCATGTGGGAATCTTAGTTCCCCGACCAGGGATCGAAGCTGCGTCCCCTGCATTGGAAGGCGGATTCTTTACCACTGGACCACCAGGGAAGGCCCCAGTTTCCACTTTCTAACTCTTGGAACCTGCTGGCTCCAGGGTCTCAGAAGCGATGCCCCAAGGCTGGCTCTTCAGTGCCTGCCTGTCCCCCAGGTCCATCTTTTGTCCTTGCTGAGCTGGAAACAGCCTCTCTCCGAGGACTCTGGCCCCATTCCTCTTGCCTGTTTCCTCTTGACTAGGTAGCAGGCTTTTCTGATCAAAAGCTGCTATTCTTTGGAAGGCTGACTCTTTTTCAAGAGTTGTTTTTGAGGACAATTCATTTTAAGCCTATTACATTTGATCAGACTTCACCTTCATTGTTATGTACACTTAACAGCTTAAGATTAGTTTTGAAAAAAATTCAGTCTATTTTGTGACAACTTGTGTGGCTAATTAATGCTCTGCAGTACACCGTGAAACTTGCAAGGCACCACACAAACACCAAATCATAACACATTTCCTGTTTGAAACTGTCTTAGTAAATTGAACATCTGTATTGCAGTAATACACTGTATTAGTAAATTGAACATCTTTTATTGATTCACCTTGTTAAGCAGGGAAATAATCCTTATGGTTTTATAAGCCTCTTGCAAGTTCTAGTAGATGCCATTTGGAACATGAATTTAGTTGAATAAGTGAAGGCAGATGTCAGGCATTTAATTGGCACTTCTCTCTCAGTCGGCTGTATCAATTTTGGAACTATTGCTGGAGAAGACAAAATTCACCAATGATATGAAACTGACAGTGAATTAGATGCTGTTGGTCTTTGGAGAGGAGGGAGGGACTGTGCAGAGTTAGTGCTTGACAATAGCTAATGTCATCACCTGGTCTTCACAGGGTCCTCTACGAAAGTTCCTCAAAGAACAGAGAGGAATAGGGAAGAAGGTGGTGGCAGCTTAACTTGATTGCCCCACAAAATTTGTTTTAAAGTCTTGAGCCTTATATTAAATGTTCAAGCGACTTTTGTTTTCTACTCTGTGTTATTTTCCTTCAACTCTTCAGCCAAAAAGATTTGACAGGGAAGATGTATCTTTTTATCTGTGGCTTTTGGACCCCTTGGGCTCAGATACCTGGCTTGAGAAACAGGTATAAAAATGGCAATTAAAGGGGTATAAAAAGATAGTGGAGGAGAACTAAACTATGGAACCTTCAGACAATGGAATATTTTAGCACCAAATACAGTGCTGAAAAGAATTTTGAGCTATCAAGCCATGAAAAGACATAGAGTAACCTTAAATGCATTTCACTAAGGGAAAGAAACTAATCTGATGACTCCAATTATATGACATTCTGGAAAAGACAAAACTATGGAGACAGAAAAAAGATCAGTGGTTGCCAGGGGTAAGGGGTGGTGAGGAGGGATGAACAGGCAGAGCACAGAGAGTTTTTAGGGCAGTGAAGATACTCTGTATGATATCATAGTGATGGATACATGTGATGATACATTTGTTCAAACCCATAGAGTGAACCCTAATGTAAACTAGAACTTTGGGTGATATGATGTATCAGTGTAGGTCCATCAGTTGTAACAAATGTACCACTCTGGTGGGGGATGATGATAGTGGGGGATGTGTGTGGGGCAGGGGGAATACGGGAAATCTCTGTACTTTCCTCTCAATTTTGCCATGAACCTAAAACTTCTCTTGAAAACAGTCTTAAAAAAAAAAAAAAAGACACCAGAAAATAACCAGTGACTTTAGTGTTTTAAACTGTAATTTTTTTTTTTTAATATTTTATTTTTGGCTGTGTTGGGTCTTCGTTTCTGTGCGAGGGCTTTCTCTAGTTGCGGCAAGTGGGGGCCACTCTTCATCGTGGTGCCCGGGCCTCTCACTATCGCGGCCTCTCCCGTTGCGGAGCACAAGCTCCAGACGCGCAGGCTCAGTAGTTGTGGCTCACGGGCCCAGTTGCTCCGTGGCATGTGGGATCTTCCCAGACCAGGGCTCGAACCCGTGTCCCCTGCATTGGCAGGCACATTCTCAACCACTGCGCCACCAGGGAAGCCCCTAAAATGTAATTTTTAAGCAAGGAAAGGAGAGACAAGAGGCAGAGGCCATGATTGCATTTGCCTTTGGGGTGGCCCCTCAGGAGGGATAGATTGGCAGGGGAGACTAGGGGGACAGGGGACCAGGTGGAGTGCTCACAGTCACCTGTGGAGATGGACCAGTGGCATTCAGGGTTGGGGAGGGAGTGGATCCTGTCCTGGGGCAGCAGGTGGAATGATGGGACCTGGCAACTGCAGCATGAGCAGGGGAGAACTGACGCATTAATTAGCAGGTGCTGAGGGCATCCTACCTGCCTGGCCCTGTGCTGGGTGTTTCACACCTGATCCTCATTGGAATTTGTTAGCCACCTTGGGTGATCAGTTTGGGCAGCTCCGATGAGGAATCTGGGGCTTGGTGAGGTTGAGAGTGTTCCAGGATCACCTCTACTAAGCAGCAGGACCCATGTCTAAACTCAGAGTGGGTGGAATCAACAGGCCTCAGTGACTGTCTAGACAAGGGTAGGGCATGAGTGGGGTAGGAGAGATGTGTCTACCCTTCCTCTCTTGCAGGTCCCAGCCCCAGAGTCTTCTTATCCAAAGACCCCCACCACCACCCCTGCATGATTTGCCCCGTCAACAGCTGACCCATCTCTGGCCTCTTGGAAAGAGCACTGAACTTGGAGTCCAGTGGCCGAGGGCTGGACCCGACCTCAGCCCTCCTAGCTGTTTGCCTTCCCCTCTCAGAATGTTAGTGTCCTCAGAAAAATGCAGATGACAATTTCATCGTGAGAATGAAAGAAAAGCATGTAAAAGAAGCCAGCTCCAAACCCAGCACCGAGGGTGATAAGAAGATGGTTTGTTCCATGCCCTTAGATAATGTTGGGTTTGACTAAATTTGTGGAGTTCCAAGTTGTGTCACATAGTTGGACTTTGAAAAAAAATATAATTCTCACCCATTGAATTTGTCAATATTGGTGTGTAGCCTCTTGCGCTCAATAGCATTGGGGTACATCCTGTGTTGGGGTCAACAACAGGCCATCTCTGCAGACACCTGTGAAGTCCTTTCAGGTGACAGTGGTCACTCTGTCCTGGTCAGTGCTCTCAGATAACTCAGCTCTAGAAACATCGCCTGCTTTTGCCACACATAAACTTTCCTTTGCACCTTCACAGTGGCTGTATGTTGCTAAAATTGCCCCTTTGGTGGCCAGTTGGCCATGTGTACAACATTGTTTTCTCTTGGCTTCCTCTTTAGTTGTGGCTGTTTACGTGAAGGAGTCCTGGTGGACCACTGAAGATGTACTAAGAACCTCTGATCCTGCAAGAGAAGGTCTGATGAAGGTGAGGTATTGCAAATTTAAGTGGACATTGCAAAACAGGTTTTAAAGGTCAGTGTACTTATTATCATGTTAATAATTTAAAGCAGTCTACCCCTGTGGATTCATTTTCGAGGACTGCTGTAACAAAGTGTCAACAAACTGGGTGGTTTAAGCAACAGAAGTGTATCATTTCCCAGTCCCAGAGGCTAGAAGTCCAAAATCAAGGTGTTGGCAGGGTTGGTTTCTTCCGAGGGCCGTGAGGGAGAATCTGTTCCAGGCCTCTCTCCTAACTTATGGTGGCCTCAGCTTTCCTTGGCTTATCAATGGCATTCTCCCTGTGTCTTCCCATCCTCTTCCCTCTGTGTCTGTCTGTCTTTGTCCAAATTCCCCTTTTCCATGTGGACAGCAGTCATGTTGGATTAGGGCCCACCCGAATGACCTCATCTTGACGTGATCATCTGCAAAGACTCTATTTCCAAATAAATCACAGTCATAGGTACTGGGGGTTAGGACTTTAACATCTTTTTGGGGGACACAGTTCAATCTATAACACCCCGCCAGCAAGGAAAATAGTAGTAAATGGCTATATGCAACAGATACCTGGCTATTGGTAAATCTCTCTTACCTTCCTGAGTGGCCTCTCACATCTTAATTTTGAAACTTTAATCCACATCATTCTCTCTAGGGTGTAGGGAAGTTCTGTTTATTGCATTCCAGTAATGTTTATTGGTACTTATTATGAGGTAGATATTATGTTAGATGCTAGCCTGTGTATTACCCGGACTTTTTACAGGGATTATCTGACTTCAGAATCTTTAAGGTATTTGTTTTGCAGACAAAGAAATTGAAGCTGAGCCACACAGCTTGTAAGTGATTTAACTGGACACAAATGCTAGTCTCTCTGACAGCAGGCCTGGTGGTCTTTGAAGCACTGTGGCTTTATAGAGACCTAGGATGACAAGGGTGAGGGTGCCTTGTGGCTAAGGATGTTCAATATCTTTTCATGTACTTATTGGCCATTTGTATGGCCTTTTGGGGAAAATATCTATTAAAATCCTTGGCCCACTTTTTAAAAAAATTTATTTATTTTATTTATTTTTGGCTGTTTTGGGTCTTTGTTGCTGCACGCGGGCTTTCTCTAGTTGCGGCGAGCTTACTCTTTGTTGCAGTGTGAGGGCTTCTCATTGCAGGGCACGGGCTCTAGGCACGTGGGCTTCAGTAGTTGTGGCACTTGGGCTCTAGAGTGCAGGCTCAGTAGTTGTGGCGCACAGGCTTAGTTGCTCCATGACATGTGGGATCTTCCCGGACCGGGGCTTGAACCCGTGTCCCCTGCATTGGCAGGCGGATTCTTAACCACTGTGCCACCAGGGAAGCCCCCTTGGCCCACTTTTTAATTGAATTGACTTTTTTCTGTTGAGTTGTAAGAGTTTTTCTATATTCTAGATGCAAGTTCTTATTGCATATACGATTAACAAATATTTCTCCCCAATCTATGGGTTGTCTTTTTCAAGTCTTTTTCAAGTCCCCAGCTTTGTTGAGATATAATTGACATATAACACTTTGTAAGTTTAAGGTGCACAATGCATTGATTTGATACACTGCAAAATGATTACCACCAGTGTTAGTTAACACCTGCATCACATCACATAATTGCCATTTCTTTTTTGTGGTGAGAACATTTAAGACCTACTCTCTTAGCAACTTTCAAGTATGTAATACAGTATCATTAGCTACAATCACTATACTGTATATTAGATCCCCAGAACTTGTTCATCTTATAACTGGAAGTTTGAACCTTCTGACCATCTTTCCCTCTCCCCCACCGCCAGGCTCCTGGCAACGACCACTCTAGTCTCTGTGGCTATGAGTTTGGCTCTTTTATGTTACACGTATGAGATCATGCAGTGTTTGTCTTTCCCCTTATTTCACCCAGCATAATACCCTCAACTTCCATCCATGTTGTCACAAATTGCAGGATGTTTTCAGGTCTGGTTTTAATTGAGTTGATAGACATTATTATTATTATTAATTTTATTTTATTTTATGCTGCATTGGGTCTTCATTGCTGCACGTGGGCTTTCTCTAGTTGCGGCGAGCAGGGGCTACTCTTCATTGCGGTGCGTGTGCTTCTCATTGCCGTGGCTTCTCCTGTTGCAGAGCATGGGCTCCAGGCATGCAGGCTGCAGTAGTTGTGGCTCGCAGGCTCTAGAGCACAGACTCAGTAGTTGTGGTGCATAAGCTTAGTTGCTCCGCGGCATGTGGGATCTTCCCAGACCAGGGCTCGAACCTGTGTCCCCTGCATTGGCAGGCGG
The DNA here is from genome assembly GCF_009873245.2 of Balaenoptera musculus. Taxonomy (NCBI): domain Eukaryota; kingdom Metazoa; phylum Chordata; class Mammalia; order Artiodactyla; family Balaenopteridae; genus Balaenoptera; species Balaenoptera musculus. Next base: position 49,381,165 of record NC_045786.1, on the reverse strand, counting down.
ATTCTTAACCACTGCACTACCAGGGAAGCCCGATAGATATTATTTTGAAAAGGGTTTTCTTCCAGTAAGTTAACGATGGCTGGAGATTCAGCAAATGGGTGCTGCCTTGCATACACACACACACATCTGCCTGTGTGTGTCATTGTATGTGGATGAAGCAGGTGGTATGAGCGGTTGGGTGTTCCGAATCCCAGGAAGAGTTTGATTTGCTTTTTAAATATATATATATTTTTTAGAACAAGAGTGGTCACTTCCCTCGTGTATCAATTCTTCTAAATTTAGGTGAGGAAAACCCTCACATTTTCTGAAAATGTGGCTTATGTTGTGAACAGAGAGATACTTGGATGTTAATTCCACTTAATGAACCAGGATGTAAAGATCTATCTGCCCCAGCTGTATGTAGGGATAGTTTCCCTCTCCATTTACAGAACTTGGTGTCTTGACTTTTTTTTCTTTTAATTACATTCTGTTTCTTAGCCAGCTCTTCTTTACAAATTACCAAACCAAACCAAACAAAACAAAAAACCAACTTTCCTAGTGTTCTTTCTGTTAACATAATTAGTGGTCCTAATTGAGGGATTAGAACTGGTTCTTAGTTTTGTGTTTTCAGAAACGTTTCTAAGTCAGAATCACATGTCACACAGTTTTTTCCCCCTGTAATGAAATTGGACAAATTAAGTGCATTTTCTTTTTCTCCTTTTTTCTCCTGCCAGTTTTTGATTGGATATTTCCCTTCTGCCAGATGCAATCTGTTTTTCTCTTCTGGCTTTCCTCTGAACTTTTTGGTTTTATAAGTTGAAAAATATAGCCTCCCACATTACACCCCTTGGGTTTTGTGATGAACTAGTTATTCTTAAAGTCTGAACTTGATTTGGCTGCTACTGTCTGAGATACAAAATTGAGGTGGCTTCTCAGAGTTAAGCTGGTGTGGCTTTTGCAAATCTTTTTCTCATCTAAGATTTGGCTCCAGATGAAGGTGAAATATTTTGCATTCTGGGCCAATTAATAAGTTTATTGGCACTAAACACTTTGTGCCATTTGCTAGAGGGCTGCAAGCTGACTTATTTTTATTATTGGAGCATTTGAAAAACATACAAGTGTCTGAGAGACCACTTAGGCAGTCTTCTCCCTTGATTAGTGGAGGAAACTGAAACTGAAAGGCGTTGTGAGTTGCTGAAGGTCTCCCAGCAAATCTAGGCCAAGAAGCCATGACCACAATGATGATGGTGATGATAATAAACATTTACGGGTCCAGTATTAAATACAAAACCTAACATTCATATTTATATCAAACTTCCCTTTCCCAAACCTCTAATGGATGAAAATGCAGAAGGGAGCCACTGGCTGGGCTGCAGCAGGTGCCCTGGCCTGGGACTCAGAAGTCCTGGTCTGGTGTTGCAAACCTGCCTGCCTTTGATAGAGCCCTTGTCCAGCTGTCTTAAGTCTCTTTGGAACAAGGCAGGGAAATTAGTACATGTAATTGCTTAGCCTCTTTGAGCTTCAATTTCCTCACCTATAAACCAGGACCTCTCTGGCGGGTGGTAAGAATCGAATGGTAGCAGGTGGGTGGCAGTCTCAGCCCAGGTAATACTCTTGCTGATTTCATGGTGCTGCATAGGAAGGGGCGACAAACACCCACACCCTTAGGCTGTCACACAGCAATGTTGTTGAAGTAAAAGCTAATAAAACAATACCGTCATTTTGTCACTAGCTGATAGGTTTCATCTCAAGTGCCACATTTTAGCGGTTGCTTGTAGTTGTCCGGGAGACTGCATTTAGGAGGATCCTGAGACCATATCCAGGCTCAGCCACATAGAGTGGGGATTGATTAGTTATGTCTGCTGTGGGTGCAGGAGTGGGAGGCCTTCATTTATGCCACACCTGTGCCATCTGTGGGCTATACAAATGCAGAGAATATGAACAGGCAGGAGCAGGAAATCATTTTGACTTGTTAATGGTCAAGCTCTTTTGTGGGCCTGACCTTGACCACAATACAGTTTCCTCAATTGTCATGACATTGCAATGGGTGAGAGACAGTTCCATTTTGTAGCCTTAGGATGGGCTAGGCCTTGAGTCCCAGTAACTCTCTGGGGTTGGGACTCTAGTATGTGCTCAAAATCTGTCACAAGCCATTGAAAATCAGTTGCTCTTGGTGTAGCAACTGGACACCAATAATAATACCCAATTACTTATTCTCCTTCTGAGGGTCAGAATTCTGGGGCTGTTGTTAAAAATGGCAGACTGGGTTTATCTCTGGACACATCCAGGGTTTCTGCTGAAATGGCTTGCCTCTATGTAACCTCCTGTTTCACTGGCATGTGACTGATTGTTCTCTGTCTCTTCACATTCCATGTCTGTGGTCCTGGAGACCGAGGAGGCCCCTCTGGCCATGCTCCTCGCTCCTGGAGGCCAGTGCATGTGAAAGGTCAGGGGTGGGAAAACCTCCGTGAGAAACTATGATCTGCATTTTGGATCTTGAGCATGAGAAGAACTGTATGGTGGGGGAGCCCACACCTGGCCCTGGCGTGTGGGTTGATTCCAAGCATAGAATTTATTGTGTCTGATTTTCCCCTCTTGTCTCACTTAGATGTTCTTTTTGTTTTTCCTTCAAAGGTTCAGTCATTTGGGGAAAGGATTGTGCTTTTCATTCTAAACGTCGTTATTTTTGGAAGACTGGAGAGGAATTTGGATGATGATGACATGTTTTTTTTACCTCACTCTGTGAAGGAGGAGGCTAAAATTCTGTGGAGAGACGGAGCAGCTGTTGGATTTTACACAACCAAAAGGAAAGGTAAGGGCCATGCAGCCGTGTGGGGTCACTGCCACTTCAGCCTCCGGGGGGAGGCTTCTGGGTGTCTGCCTGCCTTGGAGGACTCCCTGAGCCCAAATGTTACTTGGAGAGAATCTTCTGGCACTAGAAGTATCACTAATTCAGCTGTCATGTAAATAAGCCGAAGGTATGGATTTCATTTTCACCACATTGCTCGTTTTACTGGCAAACAGAATGAAAATTCATCCTGGTCCTTGGATTCCCAGGCACTGCCATGTCCCCTGTAAAATACTTGTTGCTGTTAATGGTTGTAAAATGACTTTGCAAGCACAATGCTTTTCGTTTCTTTTCTTTAATGTTACCAATTAGCTGTTAGGAAAAATGCCATTGCTAATAGCTGACATGTGGTGCAAAGGCACACTGGATGCCAAGATTTATAGACATTACCTCAGAAGAGAGGGAGGTCGGCCGCGATAACGAGGTTAGGGTAAAATCCTGGGACTTATTTTTAGGGGCTGTGATGAGCAGGGAGTGTGGAACTTGTACTATTTTGTCTAAGAGATCAGTCTCTTCTTTAACGTTGCTTTCTTTAATAGCTTCTTTGATTTTGAAAGGCTGTCAACATCTCTGACCCAACTGGTCCAAGCCCCATCATTTAATTCTTACAAAGTTCTGAATTTTAGCAAAAATAAAATTTCCAGGTACACCACCATAGTTATGCTGTTGTCTGAGTTGAGTGTTTTTCTCTGGGGATAAAAAGGCTATGATTATGGTTTTGAGCTGTGTTCACATTGTGTATGTGTTCCACCTGTCCAGGATGGAGTAAACCTGCGTTTCAATTTTTCCCTCGGTGTGGTGTGAGATGACCAGTTTCCCACGCAAGCAAGTCATGTAATTAATTATTCATCAAGGTCAGTCATAGAGGCTGAAGCGCCTGTGTCTTTCAGCTCCTTGGGTCATGAAAGCCCTTTGTCTTTTGTTTTGATGTACTGTTTCACTTTTTGGGGTGGCTGTATTCTTTAGTCATTATTTAGATAGACCAAGGATCTGGAGAATACTTGAAATGGAAGTATTTTTGTAATTCTTCTTTCTTGGGAGACTCATTTGTTGTCATTTTCTACCAAATGGCTTGTCTTAAATCTGTAGCTAAATCATCTGTGCTGTAGATGTCCTACTAATAGAAACAAAAACTGTTAACAGATTCCAACCTGATGTGTGAGAACCACAGCTAAGGGCAGAAAGAGCTTGACCTTGGTCTCGCCCACTGCTGCTGTCGCTCCTGGTTGCAGTGATACCCCAGGCTTTGTTCTGTGAGAATTAAGCAGAGGCTGGATGTGGCTGCCTCATTCTTCCCAAGGCAGACCCAGAACCTTGGAGTGGAAGGAGGATATTATGGTGTTGAGTTGAGGCAGATCAGTCTAGGTGCTTGGATTTCTGCCTCCTCTTCCTTTCTGACGAATTCCACGAATTTGATGGAAAGTTCTCTGAAGCTGCTTACTAGGTATTGTTGTTTTCATCCATGAACTGATTTTTTTAAGTGGCAATTGACTGTTAGTTACTCAACAATTGAGTTAGTTTAAAAAGTATCAAATGAGGGACTTCCCTGGTGGCGCAATGGTTAAGAATCCTCCTGCCAATGAAGGGACATGGGTTCGATCCCTGGTCTGGGAAGATCCCACATGCTGTGGAGGAACTAAGCCTGTGCGCCACAACTACAGAGCCCGCGTGCCACAACTGCTGAAGCCCTCGTGCCTAGAGCCCATGCTCTGCAACAAAGAGAAGCCACTGCAATGAGAAGCCCTTGCACCACAACGAAGAGTAGCCCCCGCTCGCCGCAACTAGAGAAAGCCCGCACACAGCAACGAGGACCCAACACAGCCATAAATAAATAAATAAATAAATAAGTATATTAAAAAAGTATCAAATGAGTAGAAAGTTAAATAAATAAAATATATTTTTCAAGTATACATTGCCAATTAAAAACATTTTTTTACTGCCTGTTTCTGGATTAGCTTATTTTTGGAGAGACAGAATAAAAGCATTTCCATGGAATAATTATATAGACATTGCCACCAGCAATGTTTGAGAGTTCCAATCACTCTACATCCTTGCCGGTACTTGGTGTTGTATTTTTAATTTTAGTCGTTCTGCAAGATGGGAAGTGGTATCTAATTTTGGTTTTAATTTGCATTTTACTAATGATATTGATCATGTTTTCATGTGCTTTTGTTATGGTCCTATATCTTCTTTGGTAAGTGTCTGTTCAAATATTTTTGCCTATTTTTATTGGGTTATTTGTTTTCTTATTATTGAGCTTTGAGCATTCTTTATGTGTTTTAGATGTTGGTTCTTAATCAGATATATTTTGAAAACATTTTCATTTTGGTTTAATAATTTTTTCAAAGAGCAGAAGTGTTAAATTTTAGTGAAGTCTAATTTATCATTTACCAATTTTCATTATAATTCAGTTCAAAATATTTTCCAATTTACTTTGTGATTTCTATGGTTTCTTTAAAAGTGAGTTTTAAATTTCCAGGTATTTGTGAGCTGTTCCAGATGTTTTATTTTTTGTTGATTTCTAATTTAATTCTGTTGCAATAAGATAATATAGTCTGTAACATTTTAATATTTTGAAAACTATTGAGAGTTGTTTTACGGCCCTGTATATGGTTTATCTTGGTAGACACTCCATATGGACTTGAAAGAGTGTGTATTTTGTAGGTATTGGGTTTCATGTTTTGGAAATGTTGGTTAGGTTAAAGTGATTGATGGTGTCATTCAGATCTTCTATATTCTTAACTAATATTTTTGTCTAAGTCTATGAATTTCTGAGGGAAGTATGTTAAAGTCTTTATGATTGTGGATTCATCTCTTCTTTTAATTGTCAGTTTTTACTTTGTGTATTTTGGAGCTTTGTTATTAGTCACATCTAATTTATAATTGCTATATTTGCCTGATGTATTGACCATTTTGTTATTATGAAGTGTCCCTCCACTTGTCTCCAGTAATATCTCTTGTTAAGAAGTCTATTTTGTCTGTTATTAATACAGCCACTTCATCTTCTTATGCTTACTGTTTGCACAGAATATATTCTTTCTAGCTTTTTACTTTTAGTCTATGTCTTTATATTTAAAGCATGTATATTGTTGACAGCATACAACTGGGTCTTGGATTTTAAATCTGGTTTTGATAATCTCTGCCTTTTGATTGGAACATTAGTCTATTTACATTTAATTTTTAAAAACTTATTTATTTTTGGTAGCATTGGGTCTATGTTGCTCCTCGCGGGCTTCTCTAGTTGTGGCGAGCAGGGACGACTCTTCATTGCGGTGCGCGGGCTTCTCATTGTGGTGGCTTCTCTTGTTGTGGAGTATGGGCTCTAGGCATGCGGGCTTCAGTAGTTGTGACACGTGGGCTCAGTAGTTGTGGCTCATGGGCTCTAGAGTGCAGGCTCAGTAGTTGCGGTGTGTGGGCTTAGTTGCTCCACAGCATGTGGCATCTTCCCAGACCAGGGATCGAACCCATGTCCCCTGCATTGGCAGGTGGATTCTTAATGACTGCGCCACCAGGGAAGTCCCCTACATTTAATTATTGATATGATTATACTTAGATCTTCTCTGCTGTAGTTTGTTTTGTGTCTTCTGTTTCTTTTTGTTTTTCTCTGTTCCTCCTTTCCTGTCTTCTTTTGTTTTAATCAGATATTTTTTACTATTCCATTTTAATTTCTCTCTTGGCTTTCTAGCTTTATATTTTTGTACTTTTTAAAGTTGTTGCTCTAGAGATTACATATGCATCTTAAACTTCAACTTATATTAACTTAGAGTGAATATTGAATTACTTAAGGTAAAATATAGAAACTTTGCAATAGTGTATTTTTATGTACGCATCATTTTATTTACATAGTGTTATTGTTATATATTAGATCTGTTTGTTATAAATCTGTCGCTACTGACTTATAAGTTTTAATTTAAGTAGTTAAATCTTTTAAAGATGTTAAGGAAAAATATATAGTTTAAAAATATTTACCCACATATTTACCATTACAATATTTTTGTATAGGTCCTAGTTGCCCTTCAGGTTAAAGTACTTCCTTTAGCATTTCTTGTAGTGGAGTTGCTGGCAGTAAATTCTCTCAGGTTTTGTTTACTGAAAATGCCTTTATTTCGCTTTCATATTTGAAGGGTTGTTTAGCTGGATGTAGAATAATTAGTGTTAGTTTTTTTCCCTCAGAATTTTGAATATGTTGTTCCAGTATCCTCCGGCTTTCATAGTCTTGGGTGAGAAGTCAGCAATTAATCTATTGTTGTTCGTCATACATGACATGGCATTTTTCTCTGAATGCTTTTAAGACTTTCTCTTTAGCTTTTTTTGCAGTTTAACTGTGATTTGTCTAGAAGTGATTTTATTTTTGTTTATCTTTTTAGGAGTTTGTTGAGCTTTCTGAATCTTTAAAGTTTTCTACCAAATTCGGGAAGTTCTTGGCCATTATTTCTTCAAACTTTTGTGCTATTTTCTCTTTTCTTTTTCTGGGATTCCAGTTATATGTATCTTGCAGTGCTTCACATTGTCTTGCAGGTCTCTGAAATTTTGTTCATTTTTCTTCAAACATTTTTCTCATTTTTGGCTGGATAATTTCTGTTGAACCATATTCAACTTTATCTGCCATCTCCAAACTGTTGTTGAACCTATTTAAAATTTTCAGTTACTGTACTTTTGAGCTGTATAATTTCTGTTATGTATAGTTTCTGTTTCTCTGTTGAGATTCTCTATTTATTCATTGAGCATATATTTCCCTTTAATTTGAAAAATTAATTCTTTGAACATATTTGTAAAGCTATTTTGAGTTCTTTGTCTACCAAATCCAACATCTGGGCCTATTTAAAATCAGTTATATTACAGTGACATCAGCAACATGACAGTGAAAAGCTCCCCTTCAGTCTACAACCAGTAAAGCATCCACAGCTCAACAAAGGTGCCTCTGCTCAACCCACTGGGACGCCAGAGATTTCCACATATCTGCACATTTAAAGGTGGGTGGACTGGAACACATAGGGGAGGCAGAACTGAGGGAACAGCAGCCCAGCTCTCTGGCCATGGAAGCTGAGCCCATAGCCCCAGAGAACACATAACAGCAGGGTAGGCAGTGAGCACAACTCTGGCCTCCCAGCCGCAGTGGTGCCTGCAGCCACAGGTAACTGGGCAGCAGCAGCAGTGGGGCCTGAGACCCCATTCCTCCAGCCACTGACGCGCTCACAACTCAGGCCCCCTACTCCTCCACACACAGTGATGGAGTCTGTGAACCTTACAACACTGAGCATAGCACAGGTGCCTGTGCAACCCCTGCTCCGCCCACCCTCATCCGCCCCCTGTGGCAGCAGAGTCTACAACTCGGGCTCCTGGATGCCAGGGAAGAGCCGATCATCCCAGTGACATTAGCAGCAGGAAGGCATCATTGACCCCTGGAGACACAAGAAGCAATAATGAGGACACGGGCCACACCTCTGACAGAGGTGGTGGAGGGTAGAATGTGCCAACTCTCAAACATAACTGGAGGCAGCTCAGGTAAGGAAAACCATAAACTTGTGCTATAGCGCCACCTACTGGAAAACAGAAGAAAGACCTCTAATTTCTAACCTGTTGAATCATTAGAATCAAGCAGAAAGATATTTGCTACTTCAAATGCACGGGCAGAGGAACAACTCATCAAGTGCCATGAAGAGCCAAAGTAACACCATGCCACGAAAATAAAATGACAGTTCTCCAGAAGCCAAATTTAAAGTCACAGAATATTGCAATTTAACTGACAAAGAATTCAAAATAGGTGTCCTGAAGAAATTCATTGAGCTATGAGAAAACTCAGAAAGACAATTCAGTGAGCTCAGGAATAAAATTAATGATCAGAAGGAATACTTTACAGAAGATATTGAAACTCTAAGAAAGAACCAAGAAGAAATTCTGGAGCTGAAGAACTCAATAAACAACATAAAGAATGCATTAGAAAGCACTGGAAATACATCAGACCACATGGAAGAGAGAATTAGTGAGCTTGAGGACAGAAATCTAGAAATGATGCAAGTAGAAGAGGGAAGAGAATTAAGATATAAAAAATGAGGAAATTCTATGAGCGCTATCCAGCTCTTTAAGAAGGGTGCATATTAGGGTTATGGGTATCCCAGAAGGAGAAGAGTGGGAAAAGGGAGCAGAGAGATTATTTAAAGAAATCATAGCTGAGAAATTCTCAAACCTGCAGAAGAAACTTGATATACACGTCCATGAAGCTAAGAGAACACCTAATTGCCTCAATGCAAAAAGACCTTCTTTAAGACACATCATATTAAAATTGTCAAAAGTCAATGACAAAGAAAGAATTTTTAAAGGCAGCCAGGGAAAAAAAAGGATGGTAACCTACAAGGGAACCCACAGAGGCTATCAGAAGATTTCTCAGCAGAAAGTCGACAGGCCAGGAGGGAGTAGAATGACATCCTTAAGATACTGAAAGATAAAAACCGTCACCCAAGAATACTTTATCCAACAATATTATCACTCAGATATAAAGGAGGAATAAAGACTACCCCAGATAACTAAAAACTGAGGGAGTTCATCAACACTAGATGTGCCTTACAAGAAATGTTGAAAGGAGATCTTTTACCAGAAACAAGAAAGTAAAAGGACACAAAACTGTGAGTAAGGTGATACATAGAATCAGAAAATTGTAACTCTTTATCAGAATAGGTATTAAACATTTTATTATAGCATAAAGGTTAAAGGGGGAAAATCAGAAAAAATAATTATAGCTACTTCAATTTGGCAACAAACTCACAACCTGAAAAGGGATAATTTGAGACAACAAAAATGCAGAAGGGGAAGGGGAAAAGGTCAGAAACCCTATAGGTAAATGAAGATAAGATGCGATCAGCAGAAAAAGGACTATTTTATCTACGAGACGTTTTATACAAACCTCATGGTAACCACAAAACAAATCTAGAGCAGAGACAATAAACATAAAAAAGGAAACTGAAAAAAAATCATAGAAAACCACCAAACCAAGATGGCAGGCTGAAACACAAGGAAAAAGCAACAACAGTGATATAGAGAAACCAGAAAACAAAAGATAAAATGGCAGTAGTAAGTCCTCATTTACCAATAATTACCCTAAATGTAAATGGAGTGAATTCACCAATCAAAAGACGCAGAGTGGCTGGATGGATTAAAAAACAAGAAACGACCATACATTACAGGAGACTCACCTCAGCTCTAAAGACAAACATAGGCTAAAAGTGAAGGGATGGAAGATAACACTCCAAGCAAATGCCAGTCAAAAGAAAGTGGGTGTAGCCATACTCAGCAGACAAAATGGACTTAAAGCCCCAAAAGGTAACAAGAGACAAAAATGGACAGTATATAATAATAAAGGGGACAATTTATCAAGAAAACTCAGTAATATATGTATATATAATGCATATATATATGCATTTAACATAGGAGCACCAAAATATATAAAACAATTATTAACAGACCTAAAGGGAGAAATTGACAGCAACATAATAATAGTAGGGGACTTTAACACCCCACTTACATTAATGGATAGATCGTCCAGACAAAAACATCAACAAGGAAACTGAGGTCTTAAGTGAAACATTAGACCAGATGTATTGGATAGATTTGTACAGAACATTCCATCTAAATGCAGCGGAATACACAGTCTTCTCAAGTGCACATGGAACTTTCTCAAGGGTAGGCCATATGTTGGGACACAAAACAAGTCTCAGTAAATTTAAGAAGATTGAAATCACATCAAGCATCTTTTCTGATCACAATGCTATGAAACTAGAAACCAACTACAAGAAGAAATCTGGAAAAAATCACAGATATATGGAGACTGAACAAAGTGCTACTGAACGACTATTGGGTTGATGAAGAAATCAAAGGAGAAATAAAAAATTACCTGAAGATAAATTAAGAGGAAAAGATGACATACCAAAATTTATAGGATGCAGCAAAAGTGGTACTAAGAGGGAAGTTTATAGCAAAACAGGCCTACCTCAAGATACAAGAAAAATCTCGAACAATTTAAACTTACACTGAAAGGAACTAGAAAAAGAAGAACAAACAAAGCCCAAAGTCAGTAGGAGGAAAGAAATAATAAAATCAGAAGAGGAGAAATAACAACAGATACCACAGAAATACCAAGGATTACAAGAGAATATTATGAACAGCTATATGCAACAAATTGGACAGCTTAGAAGAAATGGACACATTCTTAGAATCATACAACTGTCCAAGACTGAATCATGAAGAAACAGAAAATCTGAATAGACTGATCACTAGTACAGAGATTGAAACAGTAGTCAAGAAGATCCCCCCAAAACAGAGGTTCAGAACCAGACAGCTTCACAGGTGAATTCTACCAAATATTCAAAGCTTTAATGCCTGTCCTTCCCAAACTCTTCCAAAAAATGTAATAGAAGGGAATGCTTCCTAACTTGTTTTGCGAGGACAGCATCATCCTGATACAAAAATGAGACAAAGACAGCACACACACACACACACACACACACACACACACACACACACACACACACACACAGTGATGAAAATAGTTATATGTCTATGATGAACATAGTTCAATATCTCTGATAAACATAGTTGTAAAAATCCTCAACAAAATATTAGCAGACAAAATCCAACAATACATTAAAAGGTTCATACCCCACGATGAAGTGGGATTTATTCCAGAGATGCAAGGGTGGTTCAACATATACAAGTCAGTCAGCATGATACATCACATAAACAAAATGAAGGATAAAAAACATATGATTATCTCAGTAGATCTAGAAAAAGCAGTTGACAAAATTAAACACCCACTTATGATAAAAATTCTTAATAAAGTGATGTAGAAGGGACATACTTCAACATAATAAAGGCCATATATAATAAACCCACAGCTAACATCATACTCAGTCATGTAAAACTGAAAGCTCTCCCTCTAAAATCAGGAACAAGATAAGGGTACTGACTCTTGCCACTCTAATATAATATTGGAAGTCCTAGCCAGGGCAATTAGGCAAGAAATAAAAGGAATCCAAATTAGAAAGGAAGAAGTAAAACTATTTGCAGATGATATGATTTTATATATAGGAAAGCTTAAAGACTCTACGAAAGAACTATTAGCAATAACAATCAAATACAGTGAAGTTGCAAGGTATAAAATCAACATACAAAAATGTGTTATGTTTCTATATGCTAACGATGAGCTAGCAGAAAGAGAAATTAAGAAAATAATACCGTTTACAATTGCAACAAAAGGAATCAAATACCTAGGAATAAAGTTAACAAGGAGGTGAAAGACCTGAAATGGAAGAAGACAAAAATAAATGGAAAGATATTCTGTGCTCATGGATTGGAAGAATTAAAATTGTTAAAACATCCATATTACCTAAAGCAATCTACAGATTTAATGCAATCCCTATCAAAATACCAAGGATATTTTTCATAGAAATTAAACAAAGAAATTCTAGAATTTATGTGGAACCATAAAAGACTTCAAATCTTCAAATAGCCAAAGCAATCCTGAGAAAAAGGGCAAAGCTGGAGGTATCACACTCCCTAATTTCACACTCTTTTACAAAGCTATAGCAATTAAAACAGCATGGTATTTGCAGAAAAGCATACATAGATCAATGGAATGGAATTGAGAACCCAGGCATAAACTCACACATATATGAACTATTAACTTACAACAAAGGAGCAAAGAACATACAATGGGGAAAGGATAGTCTCTCCAATAAATGATGTTGATGAATCTGGACAGCCACATGCAAACAAATGAAACTAGACACTATCTCACAACATACACAAAAATCAAGTCAAAATGGATTAAAGACTTGAATGAAAGATCTGAAACCATAAAACTCCTAGAAGGAAACATAGGCAGTATACTCTTTGACATTGGTCTTAGCAATATCTTTCTAGATCTGTCTCCTCAGGCAAAGGAAACAAAAGCAAAAATAAACTACATCAAACTTAAAAGCTTCCATGCAACAAAGGAGACCATCAACAAAATGAAAAGGTAAACTACCAAATGGGAGAAGATATTTGTAAATGTACATCTTATAAAATGTTAATATACAAAATATTTAAAGAACTCATACAACTCAACAACAGAAAAATAAACAACTTGATTAAAAAAATGAGCAGAGGATCTGAATAGACATTTTCCCAAAGAAGACATACAGATGGCCAACAGGCATATGAAAAGATGTTTGACATCACTAATTATTGGGGAAATGCAAATCAGAACTGCAGTGAGATATCACCTCATGCCTCTTGGAATAGCTGTTTTCAAAAAGGCAAGAAATAACAAGTGTTGGCGAGGATGTGGAGAAAAGGGAACCTTTATATGGTCCCATACACTGTTGGTAGGAATGTAAACTGGTACAGCCACTATGGAAAACAGTATGGAGATTCCTCAAAAAATTAAGAATAGAACTATTATATGATCCAGCTATCCTACGTCTGAGTTTCTAAAGAATATGAAAACACTAATTCAAAAAGATATATGTTCATCACAGCATTATTTACAACAGCCAAGACATGGAAACAACTTAAATACCCATCAGCAGATGAATGGATGAAGAAGATGTGGCATACATACACCATGGAATACTATGCAGCCATAAAAAAGATGAAAACTTGCTGTTTCTGACAACATGGATAGAACTTGAGGGCATTATGCTAAATGAAATAAGTCAGATGGAGAAAGAAAAATACTGCATGATTTCTCATGTGTGAAATATAAAAACAAACAAAACCCCAAAATAAATGAACAAACCAAACCTAATAAAACAAGCACCTAGATACGGAGAACAGAGTAGTGGTTACCACAGGGGAGGGAGCAGAAGGGGGAAGGTGAAATGGGTAAAGGGGATCAACTGTATGGTGACAAATGAAAACTAAATTTTTGGTGATGAGCACAGTGTAGGGTATTCAAAAGTATAAATATATTGTTGTACATGTGAAATGTATATAATGTTATAAACCAATGTTACCTCAATAAAAAATAAATCTAAAGAAAAAAGAAAAAGATAAAATCAGTTATATTGACTATATCTGTTTTTTTTTTTTTCCTGAGTGTGGGTCACAGTTTCCTGTTTCTTTGCATGTGTTGGTTGAAGACTAGATGTTGCAGATATATTGCAACAACTCTGACTTTTTATGTGTGTGTTTTTGAGGATTTTTGATCTGGGAGGTATTTAGCTTGCCTGGATTCAAATCACAAACTCTGTCTCCTTTGATATGTAGCTGCTGACATGTGTTAGTACGATGTCTCATGGCTGCTTCTGTAGCCTGGCTCTGTAGAGGTCTTCCCTGTGCCTGCAAAGTTGATGGCCCGACAAAGATTTGGGTATGGACGTTGCTGATCCCTGTGGTTTCCTTGTGTCTGCTGGTTTTGGGCTCTGTACCCTTACCCGTCAAACCCATTTGGTTTCAGCTTTCTGCCAGTTGAGCTGCCCAAGTTGAGGAATGTACTTGGTTAAGAAAAGCACCAGAGTCACAGATCTGATCATGTGTAGTTCCATCTTTCAAGGGTGGATATCGCTCTGGTTTCTGACTTCTTTTGGTTGAGTCCTCTGGGTTCTCCTTCGCTCATGTGTAGATTATTTATGAGCCAGGGATTTGGGCAGTTGCTCTGAATTAAGGTTTCATTCATTCTGTGGTTTCCATGTTGCCACTGAGCCTTTAAATTTCCAGCTACTTTCCTAGTCCTAAAATTTGATCTTTGACGCCTTTAGCTGGTAAGGCTGCAGCGTTTCCCACCAATATTTTCTGTAGCCTTGGGGGTTGAGTTATACCCTGTGGCCAGTAAGCTGCAAACTCACAGGTTTTAACCTATTTCATTTGCAGTTTTCTGAAATTAAAATTTCTTCTGGTTTCTATGTGCTTTTGAATGCCTTATGGTATCTGTGAGTGATTTTTAAAAATTTGTTTTTAAAATAGTTATTATATCTGAGACTCTGCGTGACCACTTAATTTACCATCATCATCTGATGGGGACTCTGTCCAGGGATGAATCATAGAATTTTATTCCTTGCTTTCCCAACCCTTTCTATAAGTTGAGAGAGGGATTTGCTTTGATGAATTAAAAACGGTTGATATTAGCAACATGCCGGTAAATTAAGCAAAAAATAATTTAGATAGTGAATAGATATTATTTACAATGTTTTATTATTTTACACATATGATTTGTGAAAAAAATTACTGGCGAGTACTTGTGGTTTAATTGACTATAGGAGGAGTTTATAGTTCAAAAGTTCAGAACAGTTAATGGTGTTTCTTCAGTCGTGGCCCTGTCCTTGGTGCTTGTCACAGCTTCATGTAATGTTGTGTTGATACCTAGGTTATGGGCGTAGCACATGGCATGCTTCCCAACTTTGCAGCAGTACAATTTCTCTTCATTAGCTTAGATCCACATGATTCAGAATATCTGTTAATTTAGTTTCAGCTAGGCTGCAGCTTATAATTTCATTCTGTGAGGAAAAGAAAATATGCAGATTCATTGCATAAACTGCATCATGGGGGGCAGGTTGCACCTTTTTAAGAGTATACATTGTTTCTAAGCACATTCATTTTTGTATGTGTGTGACTTTAAGTATTATTAAAAAAATTATCGGACAGTAAAATTGATCTTTTTTTTGGCTTTTCAGTTCTGTGGATTTTATAATCACAACCATAATTAAAATACAGGATACTTCTCCACCCCCCTCCAAAACTCTTTCTTGTTCTAATCTTTTCCACCCCTTTGCCCCCCACCCATAACCCCTGGCAACCACTGATCTGTTCTCTATCACTGTAGTTTTATCTTTTCTGGAATGTCATGTAGTGGAATCATACCGTATGTAGCCTTGTGAGACTGACTTGTTTCACTTTTTCATGATGCTTTTGCGACTCACCCACATCATTGTGTCTGTCAGTAGTTTGTGCCTCTTTAGTGTGAGGAGAGCATTCAGTTTTGAAACAAGTGGGTGCCTTGGTATAGAATGAATGAGATCTTTTCAGGCAGACCTCTCTTTGGGAACATTTGTTAATGGGCCAGTTTGAGTTTCTTCCTTCGTTTGATAGTTCCATGATTGCCTTTCTTACAAAATATTGACACTTTAATCATTTCATTATTTTATGCTGAAATTCTCCCTAGATAATCAAAATTAGTGGGGTTTTACTTTTGCCCTCAAACCATTAGTCCATAAGACAGCATTCAAGGGAAGAAAACACTGGACTGCTAAGTGGAGAGTTGGCCGATTTAAGGCAGAGCTAGTAAGTATTTTGCTTTTGTATAAAAAAATATAAAGAACAGCTTTGTGTTTCAGATTCCTGAAAGCCCAACACTAATGCAAATCATGAAAACAGGAATGGCACTTAAAAGTGTTCAATTAAGTGATTTGCCGTCTAGACAAGCGTGTGACCTGCGAGATGGCTGTGATGCCTTGAAGTGGCCTCAGCTGCCCTGCTGGTCACCAGGGCATTCTGCTCTCCGCTCCCCCTGATATTCCATGTCACAGGCCACTCCTACCCTGTTGTCCCCTCAAGCAGGGGGCCTTCGTGCCATCTTCTGGACTTTAGTGGAGACATAAGCAGCAAAAGCGGAGTAGTGGGAGTGTGGTGTAGGTTCAGGTACCAGCTCTGCTGTCCGATGAGAAAGGGGTTGCTGTCGCGAGGAAGAGAAGGGCTTGCAAGATGGCGTATTGGAAGGGTGCAGGGGAAGTTCATGGGGCGCAGACCGGCTTCCTATGCTGGGATGGGTACCCAGCTACTGCTCCATTCTCATCTTTGCAAGCCAGCTTCCTTTGCTCACTTATGTTTCCTGCTTCCTCGTAACCTTGACTGTAGTTTGCCGTGATGCCCACCCGGCTCTACCTGTACCGCCTTAAAGGGCTGAGACCTATTATAGTCCCAGTTTCACTTCATTCAAAACCTCTTGAAAGAATCAAGTTGGTCCAGCTGGCCTGCGGATTGAGTTCTTGTGGATCATGGGTCCAACTTGGTGGGCAGGCTTTCGTGCTTCCGATATGGCCACCTAGCCTCAGCTCTTTAATTGGGGCTGTGGTAGGGGCAGTTTTAAAGGAAAACCGTGGCTGAGTAGACACCCCATAATCATCCATGGGAGGATCCAGTTGATAAAGTCTCAGCCTGGGCTGGAATACCTCCAGTCAGGACCACCAGGCAGCCCTCCGTTGCTGCGCAATGGATAATGCCTAATGGATAGAATGTTCCAGCAGCACACTCTGTGCTGCTTCTGTGTCCTGGGCCACAGGAGTTCTTGGGCTCTGCCCCAGACCCCCGGCACCAGACACCTGGCACTGGAATGGGGCCCAACAATCTCTGTTTTAACAAGCCCTCCAGGTGATTCTCATGTTTCATTCTAGAGTTTGAAACCCACTCACCTAAGGCATGCATTTTCAGTGGTAGTTTCTTTTGCTTTAAAAAATTTTTTCTATGTTCTGTGTCATATGAACTGGATAATGTGCAGCGTCCAGTGTTATATTAAACCGAAGCAGTTCCTTCTCCTGTAATTGACAAATGAGATGAATTACTGATACAAATTTTCTTACATTAAACCACCTGGATAAATCCAACTTGGCCAAGGTTATTTCCTTTAAGCAAGTAAGTTTTTCTTCAATATTTTAAAAACGAATTTAATTTTACGTCACCTTATAAATAAATTCCTGTTATAATAGTCAAACATATAGAAAGAAATGATACTTTTCAAAGAGGAAACAATATAACTAAAGCTTATCTCCAAGTACATCTAGTTTTGGGGTGGTTCATGTTAATGCATTATTTTCAGCTGTTTTTGAGAAAAGACGATTATTATACAAATAGGATTCTGAACACTTAGTCTTGCTTGTTAAAAGTGATGTTTTTCTGGAGCAGGTGTTGGCAGCTATGGCCCGTAGACCAAATTCTGCCTGTTGTCTGTTTTTGTAAATAAAATTTTATTGAAACACAGCTTCGCGCATTCGTATTGTGCGTGTCTGATTTTGCTCTACAACTGCAGGGGTGAGTGGTTGTCCCCAAAGCCTAAAGTATTTTCTACCTGACCCTTACAGAAAAGGTTTGCCAGCCCCTGTTCTAGAGAATACGGTTTAAATGTCTCATATTAAAAAAAATGATTTTATCCAAATTGATGTTAGTAATGCTCCTCGGTGGGGAGAATTCGGGAACATCCAGACCATTTACTGGTATCGTCAATAGATGCTCAGCTGCCCCAGGTGCCCAGGGAGTGTGGCTCTAACCTTGTGAAGCGGGCTCGTGACAGGCATGCAGTATGACTGTCACGAAAAGATAGTGTCAACGGTTAGCAAAAGTTAACACTTTTAGCTACTACTGTTTTGAGTTTCCCATGTTTAAGAGTATCCCAAATAGCTTTATAGTTTGCACGTAATCTCTTGGACTAGCAACCGTGACTACTTGGCCTGCATTTGGATTTTTAGAGCAATTATTCTTAAAATGCTCCACAGAGCCAAGTGTCTGCAGCAGCTACTGTCAGCATATTGCCTTTGGGAATTAGCAGTACAAACCGGACGGGTGCTCACAGCCGCACAAATGCAGCTTTGCAAAAGGAAGTGTGAAGAGAGCTTTGGCCGGGCACTTGGCTCTTTTGCATTCTGTGCACCCACACCTTAACTCTCCTGGTGCCCAGGTCTTGGGTGTCAAGACATCCGGGCAGTGGAAATACACTATGGCGTTTGTCTTGCCACTTGTCTTTTATGTCGTCTTCCTTCCTGACAAATCTTTTTGAAGCAGATACGGTTTTTTCCACTACTTCCTGGCTGTCTGCTGCTATCACTTCCCTATGGTGCACCGTCTGTCTTAGGTATCCTAAGAATATATTCCTCTCTTCCTAGAGTAACTGTCTTCCTCTTTGTCTTTGATCTGTTGGGGTACGTATTGTTAGGGGGATAGCCTGCCGGTGCCCCCTCCTTTACTCTTTGGTGGGCTTCGTCTTATCCTCACAGAGGTTCCTTCTTCAGGTCCTCCCAGGCTGTTGATGGAAAAGCCCTCTGTGTGGTGTTAGTTCATGCCTGGGGGTGGTAGTTTCACCCTGGATACCTTATTGATCATTTGTATCTCCCCCAGAACAGCCTGGGGCATGAGCAGAGAAACCAGTTACCAGTGGAGTAACTTTGTTGAGTTCGGTTTGCTACTATTGGTTTAAGTTTTTTGTCTTATGTTCAGGAACTACTGTTATTTGCTTAATTATCTGATCTTCATCTGCTTTTTATCTTTTTCTCTGAAAATGTTACACTGTGCTCATAGGCTGAGTCAGGGACTAATGTCTCTTTTTCTGTGCTCTGGAAGGCTTTCCTGGGAAAGTTGGCAGAACTTATCTCTAAAGTCACCTGACATGGTGTGTTCAGTGTGGGAGGGATTTAAACTACTGCGTTCAGATTTCCATGGTCATAGGATAGTTTAGTTTTCCTATTTTTCTGTGAGTCAGTTTTGGTGGGTTGTATTATCTTAGGAATTTGTCCTTTTCATCTGTTCAAATCTATTGGCCTATAGTTATTTACAGTATTCTCTTACCTTTTAAATTTCTGCCACATCTATAGTGATATGTCTATTTTAATTCCTAATGTGCTTTATGAATTGTCTTCTTTCTGGCTTTAGCAACTCTTGAATTTTTTAAAAAATACTTTATGTTGTATCTTTGTTTTCGTTTTAATTCATTTCTATCCTTTTTGTCTCCTTCCCTTTAATTTCTTTGCTGTGGTATCAACACTCCCCATGAGCTGATGAGAGCCAGTTGGGCAGCTGTTACTGACAAAAAGGAGCCAAGTCCTATGTTTTTAACCTTTCTTGTCCCTGTCAGCTGCCATGTCTATAAAATGGGTAGAGTGGATGAGATCATGGCTAGGGTTCTTACTAACTGTTCTGTGCTATTGTATGTGGGAAGGTTTCCTAGGATTTTATGTTCTGATTATGAATGGAGAGTCCATTTGTGTGCAACCAGCTTACTGTCTCAGCCCCATTCACAATCAGGCTGTAATATTCTTATTACAGTTCATTAATATTCTTATTAAGAGGCCAATTTGTTGGCTTTGTGAATTGAGATGGGTTTTATTTGACCAACTTGAAGGTATGATGAGCCTTTAGGAAGGGCTGGTGCAGTGTTCCTCTGCCCCACCCCAGATTTTTATTTTGAAATAATTTTAGTTTTACAGAAGAGTTGCAAAGATAGGACAGAGAGCTCCTGTTATACCCTTCACTCACCTTGCCCTAATGTTAGCATCTTACATAACCATGGCACAATGGTCAAAACTGAGAAACTAACATTGGCTGATCTTCCAGCAATGTCCTTCTCTTGTAGGATCTGATCAGGAGTCTTTGTTGTCTTTAATCTTCTGGTCTTCTTAGCCTCCCCTACCAATTTGGGACCATTTCTTGGTTTTCCTTGTCTTTCATGACCTGGACACTTTTAAGGAGTACTGGTCAGGAGGTTTATGGAATGTCCGTTAATTTAGGTTTGTATGATATTGTCTCATGATTTGACCAGGGTTATGGGTTTGGGGCACAGTGAAGCATGCTTCTCCTCACGTGGTCACATCAGGTGTGGGGTACAAGATGCCAGCGTTACTACTGGTGATATTCACCCTGATCACTCAAGGGGGTGTCTACCCCCTTTCTATACTGTAAAGTTATTATTTTTCCCTTTCCTTACTTAATTGTATCTTTCTAATACACTTTAATACAATTCATTGTATCTTTTCAAATCAGTTTTTTTGAAGTATAATTTTACATCCCATAAAAGTTGCCAATTTTAAGTGTACCATTCAGTGACTTTTTTAAAGCAAATTTAGAGAGTTGTATAACCAGCACCACAATCCAGATTTTAGATACTTCCATCACCCCCAAAAGTTGCCTTTTTGGTGTCAGTCTCTTTCCATCTCAGCTCTAGGGAACGACTGCTCTGCTCTCTGTCATCAATTTGCCTTTCCTGGATGTTTCATATAAATGGAAAGATACAGTATGTGGTCTTCTGTGTCTGGCTTCTTTCACTCAGCTTGGTGTTTTTGAGGTTCATCCAAATTACAGCATATATTAGTATTTTATTCCTTTTTATTGCTGAGTAATGTTCCATGGTATGACTGTACCACATTTTGTTTATGCATTTACCAGTATGGTTTCCAGTTTTTGGCTATTATGAATAATGCTGGTATAAATACTTGCATACATGTCTTTGTATGGACATGTTTTTGTTTCTCTTAAGTGGGTTCCTAGGAGAAGAACTGGTGGGTCTTTGGTTAGCATATGTTTTAACTTTTTAAGAAACTGCCATATTATTTGACAAAGTTTCTGTACCATTATGTATTCCCAGCAGCAATATATGAGGGTTCCAATTTCTCCACATCTTGTCAACACTTGCTTGTCTTTTTGATTATAGCCATTTAGTAGGTCAAAAGTGGCATTTCATTGTGGTTTTAATTTGCATTTTTAAATGACTAATGATGTTGAGTATCTTTTCACTGATTATTAACCATTTGTATGTCTTCTTTGAAGAAATGTCTGTTCAGATCATCTGTCCATTTTTAATTGGTTGTTGATTTTCTTTTTGTTGAATTATAAGAGTTCTTTATATAGTCTGGATATGTCTTTTATCAGGAATGTGATCTGCAACATTTTCTTACAGTCTGTGGCTTGTCTTTTTATTTTCTTTGTGGTGTCTTTTGAAGTACCAAGTTAATTTTGATGAAGTCAGATTTACCAGTTGGTTGTGTCCATTGATGTCAACGTTAAGAACTCTTTGCCTAACCCAAGGTTGTGAAGATTTCCTTCTGTGTTTTCTTCTAAAAGCTTTACAGTTTTAACTCTTATATTTATGTCTAGGTACATCTTGAATTAATTTTTTATATCATGTGAAGTAAGGGTCCAGCTTCATTTTTAAAAATACCTTATACATTAAAAAATTAGCAGATTTTACTTTTTAAAGCAGTTTTAGGTTTATAGAAAAATTGAGCAGAAAGTGCAGAGAGTTCTCATCCCCCTCCACACACACAGAGTTTCCTCTGTTATTAACATATTGCATTAGTGTGGTACATTTATTATAATTTATAAACCAATATTGATGCATGTATTAGTCGACTAGGGCTGCTGTAACAGAGCACCACACATTGGGTGGCTTAAACAACAGAAATTAATTTTCACACAGTTCTGGAGGCTGGGTGTCCAAGGTCAAGATGTAGGGAAGTTTGGTTTCTTCCGAGGCCTGTGTCTTGGCTTGTGATGGCCATCTTCTCGGTGTGTCCTCTCACGGTTTTCCTGTGTGTGTGTGCGTTCTTGGTGTCCCTCTGTGTGTCCAAATTTCCTCTTCTTATAAGGACACCAAGTGGATTGGATTAGAGCCCATCTAAAGACCTCATTTTGAGTTTATCACCTCTTAAAGGTCCTGTCTCCAAATACAGACACATTCTGAGGTACTGGGGGTTTGGGGAGACACAATTCAATCCATAAGAATTGTTATTAACTAAAGTCCATAGTTTACATTAGGGTTCATTCTTTGTGTTGTACGTTCTGTGGGTTTCGATAAATGTGTAAAGACATGTTCTATCATTGTAGCATCATACAGAGTAACTTCACTGCCCTAAAAATCCCGTGTTCCACCTATTCATCCCTTGCTCTCCCCTACCCCTTGGCAACCACTAATATTTTTACTGCCTTCATAGTTTTGCCTTTTCCAGAAGATATAATTGTAATTGTATGCTATGTAGCCTTTGTGGATTGGCTTCTTTTACTTAGTAATATGCTGTAAGGTTTCTGTATATCTTTTTATGGCACGATAGCTCATTTCCTTTTAGCACTGACTAGTATTCCATTATCTGGATGTACCATAATTTATTTATCCACTCTCCCATTGAAGCATATATTGGTTGCTTCCAAGTTTTGGTAATTATGAATATAGGCATTATAAACATTTGTGTGCTGGTTTTTGAGTAGACATAAGTTTTCAACTCCTTCAGGTAAATATAAATGAGCACAATTGCTGGATCCTATGGTAAGAGTAGGTTTAGTTTTGTAAGAAACCACCAAGCTGGGAGTTCCCTGGTGGCGCAGTGGTTAAGAATCCGCCTGCCAATTCAGGGGACATGAGTTCGATCCCTGGTCCGGGAAGATCCCACATGCTGCAGAGCAGCTAAGCCCATGTGCCACAACTACTGAGCCTGCTCTCTAGAGC
Source organism: Balaenoptera musculus (assembly GCF_009873245.2). Classification (NCBI taxonomy): domain Eukaryota; kingdom Metazoa; phylum Chordata; class Mammalia; order Artiodactyla; family Balaenopteridae; genus Balaenoptera; species Balaenoptera musculus. Next base: position 49,358,168 of record NC_045786.1, on the reverse strand, counting down.
CTGTGAGCCACAACTTCTTAGCCTGTGTGCCACAACTACTGAAGCCCGTGCGCCTAGAGCCCATGCTCCACAACAAGAGGAGCCACCGCAATGAGAAGCCCCACGCACCACAACAAAGAGTAACCCCCGCTCGCCACAACTAGAGAAAGCCTGCACGCAGCAACGAAGACTCAATGCAGCCAGAAATTTAAAAAAAAGAAAAAAAAAAGAAAAGAAACCACCAAGCTGTTATCCAGAGTGGCTGTACCATTTTGCAGTCCCACCAACAATGAAGGAGAGTTCCTTTTGCTCCACATCTTCAACAGCATTTTGGTGTTTTCAGTGTTCTGGATTTTGGCCGTTCTAATAGGTGTATGGTAGTATCTCACTGTTTTTAAATTTTTATTTCCCTGATGATATATGATGTGGCACATCTTCTCATATGTTACTTGCCATCTGTACAGCTTCTTTGGTGAGGTGTCTATTAAGGTCTTTGGCCCACTTTTTAATCAAGTTGTTTGTTTTTTTGTTGTTGAGCTTTATGAGCTCTTTGTATATTTTGGATAATGGTTCTTTATCAGATATGTCTTTTGAAGATATTTTTTCCCCCAGTTTGTGGCTTCTCATTCTCTTGACAGTGTCCTTTACAGAGCAGAAAAAATTTGATTTTAATGAAATTCAACTGTCAATTTTTTCTTTCATGCATCATGCCTTTGATGCTGTATGTACAAGTTTATTGCCAAACCCAAGGTCATCTAGATTTTCTCCTATGTTATCTTCTAGTTCTCTAGTTTTGCATTGTACATTTGTGTCTGTGATCCATTTTGAGCTACATTTTGTGAAGGGTTTAAGGTCTGTGTCTAGATTCATGGTTTTGCATGTGGACGTCCAACTGTCCCAGCATCGCTTGTTGAAAAGACTGTCCTTCCTCTATTCACTTTGCTTTGCTCCTTTGTCAGAGATCAGTTGACTGTGTTTGTGTGGGTCTCATTCTGGGCTCTGTTCTGTTGCAGCTTCATTCATTAATTTGTTCATTTTTAATTAATTAATTAATTTTTGGCTTATGGATGTCCAATCATTCCACCACAGTTTGTTGAAAAGTTTGTCTTTTCCCCCACTGAGTTACCATGGCATTTTGTAGAAATTCGGAGTGTAAGAGTTTACTTCTGGACTCTCACTTCTGCTCCATTGATCTATATGCCCACCGTTGCACCATTATCACACTGTTTGATTACCTTGATTTTATAAGAAGCTTTGAAATTGGTTAATATAAAACCTCCAACTTTGTTCTTCTTCTTCTTTTTTTTTTTTCTGTTTTGTTTATCCTAGAGACTTTGCATTTCACATGAATTTTACTCTCAGCTTGTCAGTTTCCACAAAAGAGCCTGCTGGGATTTTGATAGGACTGGTGTTAAACTTACAGGTCAGTTTGGGAAGAATTGGCAACTTAACAGTATTGAGTCATCCAATCCAGCAGTCCCCAACCTTTTTGGCACCAGGGACTGGTTTCGTGGAAGACAGTTTTTCCATGGACCGGAGGGTGGGGTATGGTTTTGGGATGATTCAAGCACATTACATTTATTGTGCACTTTATTTCTATTATTATTACATTTTAATATATAATGAAATAATTATACAACTCACCATAATGCAGAATCAGTGGGAGCCCTGAGCTTGTTTTCCTGCAACTAGATGGTCCCATCTGGGGGTGATGGGAGACAGTGACACCTGAAGTGTGTTGCTTATGTCCAGTCTATTCTGTAAGATGCAGCTTAATTGTCACTTGCCACTCGTTGATAGGGTTTTGATATGATTCTGAAAGCAGTTGATTTATTATGGTCTCTGTGCAGTCAAACCTCTCTGCTAATGATAATCTGTATTTGCAGCCGCTCCCCAGTGCTAGCATCACTGCCTCAGCTCCACCTCAGATCATCAGGCATTAGATTCTCATAAGGAGCGTGCAACCTAGATCCCTCGCATGCACAGTTCACAGGAGGGTTCGTGCTCCTATGAGAATCTAATTGCCGCCACTGATCTGACAGGAGGTGGAGCTCCGGCGGTAATACGAGTGATGGGGAGCGGCTGTAAATACAGATGAAGCTTCGCTCGCTTGCCCACTGCTCACCTCCTGCTGTGTGGCCTGGTTCCTAACAGGCCACGGACCGGTACTGGTCTGTGGCTTGGAGGTTGGGGACCCTGATCCAATCCATGAGCATGGAATTTCTCTTCATTTATTTAGATCTTCTTTAATTTCCCTCAACAATGTTTTGTGCTTTTCAGTATTTAAGGCTTATGCTTCTTTTGTTAAATATATTCCTGAGTATTTACTTTTTAATGCTGTTGTGAGTGGAATTGTATCTTTATTTAATTTTAAACATTCTTAGCTTTGAAGGACTTCACTGTTTGGGGACCATTGTTCTTGTTGTCTATAAAATTGGAAGTTATATAATTCCAACCCAGTTGGTGCTGCCATTTCAGGCACATTGAGGGTAAAGTCCAAATTCTTTACAATTGCCATCTCAAGTGAATTGGGGTTGCTCGTTGGTCACAGATTATTTATTTATTCATTCATATTGGGCACAAAACCAACTATTTATTTAGCTCACCATTCTTTTGGTTGGTGATTTTGGTGAGGCTCAGCTGGGTGGTTTTCTGCCCTAGGCGGGGCTGGCCTATGTGTCTGTGGTCACCTGCCCACCTGTTTCTTAAGACCAGCTAGATGTTGGCTGGGACCACGAGGGTGCCTGGGCCATGTTTCTCTCCTGGTGGCAGGCTAGCCTGGGTTTGTTCTTGTGGTGAGTGATAGGGATCTGTGAAAGAATGGAGGGGCCCTGGACCCCGAGAGGCCTAGGCTCGGAATGGGTGTGCTCTTGCCAGCTTCACTCTGTTGCTCAAAGTGAGTCACCAGGCCAGCAAGATTGAAGGGGAGAGGAAATAGACTCCATGTCTTGATGGGAGGACCTTCAAAATCACATGCAAAGGTGTGTGGATATAGGAAGGGGAATAATTGTGGCCATTTTTCAAACAGTTCACTACAGTAGCATGTAGCTCTGAATTCAACCTGGCTAATTAGACTCAGAATCGTTTTTTTGTTTGTTTGGGAAATTACTCACCTTTGAATCTTTGCAGGCACAAATACCACCTCTTCCAACAGGAACTGACTACGTGACATATTTCTTTTCCTAGATTCCAGTGCATCTAGAGCACAGGCAACTGTGCAGCTGGGAAGTGAGGAAGGTGATATAGTTGGGTGTGTGTGGCATTTCTAGCTAGGGTGACAACAGAGGTGACTGACTGCAAGGGTAGGTTCCTGTTGCAGAAACAGCAACTTTGCTGGTGTTAGTGCTGGTTGCAGTAAAGTTAAATTCAGGGTAGAAAAGTGGGAGGAGGTTGCCAGCTGTAGCCTCTCTTGCTCTGCAATAGCAGGGTCATTGATGTTCTATGGGAAACAGGACTTAGTCTGTTTGGGTCGAGTGTACTTTGCCATAATTGGCCATGGTGAACTCTGAACAAGTCCATGCTGTGGAGATGCGTTGGCTGGGTCTCCCAGCCCACATCAGGGAGAACTTTGACGTTGCCCAGATGCTCCTCCTTGGCTTTGGGGGTCTCTGAACTGTGCACAGTGAGGGAGGGGTGTGAGGAATCTGGGTGCACGACGGCCTCGCTCTGCTCAGTCACCTGGGTTTGCATTTCATTTCAGGGCAATAGCCTAGTGGCCTTGCTCACGGCAATTGACAATGTGTGGGCTGCCCAGTAAGCTGGAGAGCTGGTGGTTTAGGGTTATCTGCTGTTTGGTCTTCAGTGGTTTAGTTTGTGAGGTTGCACTGCTTCCAGGTGGTACCAGTGACCTGGCAAGTGGGAGTCCCGCCGGGTCCTGGCAGGCTAGACCAGCCCAGGGGACAGCACGTGTCTCTTGCTTTCCCCTCAGGCAGCCTGTGCGGTGATGGCACGGGTGTGTGCTACCTGCTGCCTGTCTTAGACACTGTGTTTGTCCGGAGGAACCATCGCCGCCAGGGCCTGGGCCTGGCCATGCTGAGGGACTTCTGCCAGACGTTCCAAGAGGACGAGGCCCTGGGCATCAGCTGGCCCATCTCCCCTGCCATGTACCAAGGTAATCACTGCATCGGGAGGAGCGCTTGGGTAACGGGGATGGGTAAACTCATGTGGGTTCCAGATGATTCTGGGGCGGGAGGTCCCTCAGAGCCACTGGCACCATGACACACCTGTGAGTTTTCTCTTTCCTCTGAGAAATCTCCTGTTGGCTTCAGCACTGAGACTTTAAGCTTGATCACAAGGGCGAACCTTTCCCAGTCCCTGAGAAAGAATGGATTTAGAAATAATAAGAACCAAATCAAACACCAGCGTCGAGAGAAGCAGAATCCCAGGGAACCCACTGTGCTGCTGGTTGTTGCTGGGCCTCAGAGGGCCTTTGCTCTTGCACGGGAAGATGGTAGTCATCACTTTACCTTTCCAACTGGAGGCCCAGGGGGACCAGGAGCTGAGGGAAGGCAAAGCTCCAAATGCACTGAGCCCTGGGCACCTGTCTAACTCTTACTGCAGAAGATGGCTCCCCCCATCTGCTCTTGTCCTACCGAGTCCGTGTATTAGTCAGGGTTCTCCAGAGAAACAGAACCGGTAGGATATATATATATATATATATATATATAGAGAGAGAGAGAGAGAGAGAGAGAGAGAGAGAGAGGGAGAGAGAAAGAGAGAGGGAGGGAGAGGGAGGGAGGGAGGGAGAGAGAGAGAGGGAGGGAGGGAGAGAGAGAGAGGGAGGGAGGGGGGAGGGAGGGAGGGAGGAGAGAGAGAGAGGGAAGAGAGAGAAGAGATTTATTATAAGGAATTGGCTCAGACAACGTGGAGATTGAGATATCCTAAGATCTACAGTCAGCAAGCTGGAGGCTCAGGAGGACTGATGGTGTGTTTTCAGTCCAAATGTCAACAGGCTTGGGACCCAAGAAAAGCCAGTGTTTCAGTTCAAGTCCAAAGAATGGAAAAGACCAATGTCCCAGCTCAGTCAGTCAGGCAGGAGGAGTTCCTCTCACTTGTGGGAGGGTCAGACTTTTTGTTTGTAGTCAGGCCCTCAACTGACTGGCTGAGGTCCACCCATGATGGGGAGGGCAATCTGCTTTATTCTGTCTATGGATTCAGATGTGAATCCCAGAACTTCCCTGGTGCGCAGTGGTTAAGAATCCACCTGCCAATTGCAGGGACAACGGGTTCAACCCCTGGTCTGGGAAGATCCCACATGCTGCAGAGCAATTAAGCCCGTGTGCCACAACACTAGAGCCTACGCTCTAGAGCCCGGTGAGCCACAACTACTGAGGCCCACATGCCACAACTACTGAGCCTGCACGCCTGGAGACCATGCTCTTGCAACAAAGAGAAGCCACCACAATGAGAAGCTGCACACCGCAACGAAGAGTAGCCCCACTCGCCACAACTAGAGAAAGCCCGCGCGCAGCAACGAAGACCCAACACAGCCATAAAAAAAAAAAAAATGTGAATTCTCATCCAAAAACACCCTCACAGACACACCCAGAATAATGTTTGACGAAATGTCTGGATACCCCTGGCCCACTCAGTTGACATATAACATGAACTTACCACAATCCTTCTCCAGGTTTCTGGAAAAGAAATCTTAATATGTATTTGCCAGAGGGAAATTCAGAAAGCCCTGATGTTAAATGTTTCACTCCAAATCAGCAAGGGTGGGAGATACTGGGGAGCATCTCCCAGGATCCACTGGTCCCCCATGAAGCACACCCACCCCACACTGGGCCCTGCCTCACTTCTTGTCGTACAGATACTTCTGGACCCTTACTATTGAGTTTCCAGTGTCCTTATGGTGTGAGAACAACAGTTAGGAGAGAAAAGCTGCGAAAGGCAAGGAAACTTCTGTTGCTCGGAAGTCATAAGAAAACCAGGCGAAAACATATTTTCCTCAAGTGGGTTTGGTCATTTCTTTGTATTTTCAAACTCTCCATCTCTCACAAAACTCTGAAGATCCTGAATTTGTGCAAAGAATACTGGAGGCTTGCTGCACTGGTTTGCTCACTTGGAGGTGTTGGAAAGTTCTGGAACTCCGGCACTGGTTCTCTGTCCATGCCCACGTGCTGTCTGTCCCTCCCCTCATTCTCATTTCAGCTCTGAGACTTTGATTGAGCGTGTTGGCCCCCAGGGCAGCCACCTCGGTCTCCCCTGGGCAGGAGCAGGCTCCAAAGGGCGGGGACCACCCCCAGGCCAGCACTGCAGAGACCCTTGCAGGGGCCTGTATCTCCACCTGGTAGAGAAAGGAGATCTGAAGGTACTGTTCTGAATCACACTTGGGGTCTCAGTTGCCCAGCCAAGGGTGCTGGGGCCTTGAGCTTCTACGTCACCCTGATTGTGCCTGGGCTCATGGGTGAGCAGGCAGAGTGTGGACAAAGCAGGACAAAGCAGCAGCTGGAGGCTCAAGGCCGGGCCGGGTGTGGCTGCTTCACGCTTCACTGACCGCCTTTTATCCGGTACAGTCCTGCCCTTGGAATGGCCCAGAGGGCCTCCTACCCAGGGCCCCACGCTTTAGAACCCTCTTGAAGCTGCACCTCTCTCCACGGGATGAGGAATCTGTGGGCCCAAGAGGACGTTCTCGCCTAGGCGCAGGCCACTCCTAAACCAGCTCAGGCTACCAGAACCCCAGGATTCCTGTCAGGGGCTGCCAAGGGCCCAAGTGGACTCCATCCTGGATCTGTGCCCTTAAGAGCAGAGGACGCCACCAATTTGCACATCCTTAGGCCCTGGGACAGCTGCTGGTGGGATGTAGGTGGAGTGTGGGCGTGGTGTGTACATTTGTATGCACAGGCCCCTTGCCACGTGCTGGGAGCTGGGGTGGGAGGAAGGGGTGGGCTGCCAGCTGGGGGCCAGCGCTCTTGGCATTGCCACATTCAGGTGCAAAACTCCAAGGAGTCTAAGAATTCTAAATTTGAAACTGGCTTTTCCTGCTGTTAAGAAGTTATATTTGTCAAGACAGGAGAGCAGAACATTCTATCTAGCACTCGGCTAGCTTGGCTTACACCTTTTGAGTACTTAGCGTCATGCTCTGTGGGTTTCCATCTGTGCTCTTGCCCTGGGCCTGATGGAGCCCCCAGCACCTGCAGGACCAGGAGCTGCTTCCCATTCGGCTGGATTCGGGGCCCTGCCACGTGGAAATGCTCACCCTGTGAACGTGGCGTAAAAGTCTACAACCTTGAGGGGGTTCTGGAGTCAAGGCGTCTGTGGATGAGCTGGAAGGCCCCCTGGGAGAAGAGGGCTGTGGAGGCTCAGAAAGAGGAAGGACAGTGCCTGTGGAGAGGACCGGGTGGGGTGCCGTTATGGGCTGAATTGGGTCCCCCCCAAATTCTAACCCCCAAGGTGACTGTACGTGGAGATGGGGTCTATAAGGAGGTAACTGAGGTTAGATGAGGTCATAAGGGTGGGCCCTGATCCAATAGGACTGGTAAGAGGAGGTCCCAGTAAGAAGAGGAGACTAGGACACAGAAGGGTGCGGAAGGAAGACGGTGTGAAGACACAGTAAGAAGGTGCCATCTCCAAGCCAAGGAGAGAGGTCTCAGGAGAAGGCAAGCCTGCCAACACCTTGATCTCAGACTTCCAGCCTCCAGAGCTGCGAGACAATAAATGTCTGTTGTTTAAGGCCCTGGGTGTGTGGTGTTTTGTTGTGGCCGCCTGAGCAGGCTAAATGGGATGGATGAAAGTGGGAGGCGGGTGAGGAGGATGGCGGGCGGGGGGGTTGGCGTGGAGCCGTGGCAGAGCAGAGAGCTGGGGGTGGGCCGGGCCAGGCTGCAGGAAGGACGGAAGTGGCCGTGCCTGGGGACGCAGATGAGGGCCGGCGTGTGTGCACCAGGGCTGCGTGGGCCTCCCTGACTCCTGTGTGCAACTTCCCCTCAGTCTGTAGGAAGTTCCTGGCGGCGCATCCAGAGGAGCGGGGGCGCCTGTGGGAGGCGGAGCCCCCAGGAGCCTGGGGCCAGCGAGTCAACATCTGGCTGAAGGTTCAGCTTCAACAGGCAAGGCGTCCAGATTGTGAGTCGGGGTGAAAGCATGCCCTTTGGTCTGGTTATTTCCAGTGTCGGTAACGGAAGCACAGATTCACTGGTGCGGATCGAGTCAGGCTGCGCAGACGTTCTGTTTGTTGCTGTTGCAGGAATAGAGGAGGGAGTGAAACCCGGGCAGTGGCATCCTGGCCTTCCTCCACCTCCCATCCTGAACGAACCATACCTTCCAGACCCTCTTGCTCAAATAGATCTCCCCCACTTTAGCCAAATCAGAGACTCCCTGGGACTAAGGGTTCCCTGTTTCCAGTCGGAGAGGATCATTGAAACATGCGAGAGGGTTAATTGCCTCTGTCTAGCAGAAGGTCCCTGGAAAGCATTGTTTCCCGTAGGCAATGTGTGCATCTGGTAAAACTTCTAAGACCCACGAGGGTTTGCTGGAAGAGCGAGCTCTGTCCGTTCTGCTCCGGGGAGGGTTCACGTGGGTGTGAGGCAGCGCCCCCTGTTCTGTGTCTGCGAGGGCCTGCCTTGTCCTTCTTGTCCTGTTTGATGTGTTTGACGGCAGCGCAGGATAAGCCCGACGGGTGAGCTTTTGGTTGTGTGGGCAGCCCTGTTACAGACACACAGGCCGTCTTCAGCGTGTTTGTGGCGGGTTTTTGATGGATGGGGTCTGTGCCCAGGTGGTGGGTCTGAGGGCCGGAGGGGCGAGCAGGGTGGCAGACACACATTGTCTTTAGGTCTCCAGGCTGCTTTCTGTCCACGTTCCTTCCACCTCTCCCAGGTAGGGGAGGACGGCCCACTGAGGCCTGGCCTCAGCTATAGCTGGAGGTGCAGCCGGGGGCAGGGCTGCAGGGGGGATGGGGGCGAGGGAGCATCTCTTTAAATTCACCGGCCACGATGAAAGCATGGCTGAGCTCCCTTCAGGGTCGAGTGCCACTTCCGAGGCTGCAGGTAGCTCATTAGGGGATGGATGGGCAGGCTGAGGTGCCAGGCTTTATCTTCCCATGGGTGACTGATTCCCCTGAGGTGGCGACAGGGGAGAGTGCCTGAGAGTTTATTGATGATGATGGTGATAGGTTTTGCTCCTCTGGTGCCTTTCAGCTAGGAGGCTTAATGGGTCTTTACAGATATTAATGGGGTGACCGGGCGCCTGGGAAGGAGGCTGTGGCAGGGCTGTGACTGTGATCCTAATGAGGCAGTTAAGTGACTTGCCCTGTGGCATAGAAAGTCGGAAATGATGGGAAGCCAGCCAGGGTCCCAGGCCCTTGGCCGACCAGCCGTGTGGGTTTGTCTTTGGGCTTCACAAAGGAGCCTGCAGCCCCCATGCCTCCCGGCCTTTGTGGCTTGGACGTTGCACTTCCTTGGCTGGAAATGGAAAAAAAAATGGCTTGCCCATCAGAATGTGGAAATCATGTGGAAACTGCACAGGCTGGAGGGGGTTTGCAGGGAAGGACTTTTTTGCATAATTGGGGAGATGGCTTCCTCTGAGGAGTATTCCACTGGGGGTTATTTCAAGAGCTGAGAGAGTTGGTGTGGTCTGGTCAGAGGAAATGAGCTAGAATTCAGATGCCAGCCCTGTCACTTTAACTCACTCTGAGATGCACCAACTCTCTCCTTAAAACGGCAAATGAGGGGACTTTCACAGAGAAGGTTCCAGAAGCATGCTTGAGTCCCTTGAAGGAAGAAGGGTCATCATTATAATTAGGGATATAATTAGATTACCGAAACTATAATTTTTTGAAAAATTCTAAGTTGTGGTCTTTTCACTCCCTGTGTAAATCATGGCTAGTTCCCAGTTTCACCCACACCTCCTGTCTCCCCCCAGGGCCAGCAGTCAGGATTTTAATTCACTCCTGAAGGTTTTCCGCCAACCAGCTTCATTTTGTAACAATTTTGTCAGTCGGCGCTGACACTCAGGTTTTTTCCAGGCCGGCGAGTGGGGGCCACAGATGCGATCACAGATTAGCCCAGATGCTCTGCAGTTTCTCTGTTTTCGTCTGTTTCTCTCCTCACGGACATCAGCAAATGTTAGCCCACTGGGTTTTCCCACCCATCACCAAACAATGCAGATTCTAGAATCTTCTCTTCCCTGGAAATGTCACGAGGCCACTTAGTTTAATTTTAGTTTTAATCAGTCAGTTATTCTTAGAGTTGCTTTCTTGAATTGTTCTGTTTTTCAAATTCTATCTTTTGTCCCGTTATTTCTGACTATTATTTAGGAGGTTTCCTACAATTTCATGGGCCACAGAAATAGAACTATAAGCCAGAAGCCCGGTGGGGCCCGTTGCTTTTCACATTCTAACTAAGGTGTGGACATATTACAACATTCCACAACATTCCAACGGGAAATTAACTTCTCCTTTCAAATGTTTTAAAATCTGTTTTGAAGCAGTGTCATTTGTGGACTGGGGATTTTAGTTTGCACGGTCCTGACTGTTGATAACATCTGTGGCTTATAAAGGCCCTGAAAATATTTACAGGGTTATTCAGACTTTTTGAGAGAAGGAGTTTGTGGGAAACTTTTTTCTTCCTATGCTCAGTTACATAGGAAGCCTTTGAAACTTGACCAATAGGATCAGAATTCTGTCCTATGTGACTTCCCCATTAGCTTGCACATGCCTAAGTTTCTTTACTGCGGGGGGATGAAATTGAATATGTCAACAGTTGAATTTTTTTTTTTTTAACGGAAAATTTGCTGGAGGCAGGAAGTAATTGCACACAGATTAAAAAAGAATTTTTTTTTCATTTTTAGGTTATATTTTTGCTTTCTTTCCAGGTGAATTTTTAATAGATTCAACGGTCATCCACAGGGAAAATACTTTTCTTCTGTTTGTGTTTAATTTTTAAAGCTAGAGGGAATGTACATAAAGAGATGTGAAATATTTGAGCTGAGGAAGTGGGGTCATTTTTCTAAAAGCCTGATGCTTAGCAGACTGCAGCTCTAACTTGTTTCAGCTTGTTCTGGAGAGTCGGGCATTACACAGACAAGTAGCAAGAGCAGGCATATGGGGGTGAGCCAGGCTGGGAAGGGCAGAGAACAGAACCACCGTGCTGGATGGGCATTTTGGTCTAATGCTGCTCTTTGAAAGGTTGTGTTGCTCCCTCTAGTGGCCACTGTTATCTCCTGCAGCATCAGATGGTAACGCATAGGCATCTGCCTTTGACCTACCTGTGTGGCTGCTTCTCAGATTCTCATCCTTGTGAGTCCAAATTATCATTAATTTAAAAAAAGTATTGAACCTTCATTGCTTAGGAATAAAGTACAAGGGAAAGTTTGATAGCTATTAACATACTTCCATCCATAACACATAAAAACAAAGTTTCACACATCAGGAAAGGGAGAAAATTGATAATGGATTATCTACTTCATTCTCTCATTCATTCATTCACTCACTCATTCAGTTGATTACTGTTAACGGAGCATTTCTCAGCAATGAGAAGTGTCCAGGTGATTGGGATACAGTAGTCAATAAGGCTGGCTGAGAAGTGTCTGAGCTCATTTATGAGCTTATGGCTTTTGTGAAGGAAAGTACATGGGCAGCTACTACTGTATTATATAAAATCTTTCATATCAGAGAGGGCTAAAGAGGGCTGGTATTTTTAGATGCTTATGTTTCAATTTTGCCAAACCAAACTTTGCTCATTTATAGAGTCTGGAAATAAACTTTAAACATTTACTTACATAGGTAACAAGTAACACATTTATTCTTTATTCGAAAAATGTGTTTCATTTGTATTTTCAGCTCAAATGGAAAACTGCATATTTTTTTCCTAAGGGATCTGAACCCCTCACCACACCTCCACATATGGATTTTGGGGTGTGGGGAAGTGCACAGTAGGATAAGAAAGTCACCCCCTTCCAAGTTAGTACTGATTTGGTAGGAGGGGGGGGAGAGAGGCTGAATTAACATGTGTGATTATGGTCTCTCTTGTGAGTAAGAATTCCAGTGAGCAAAGAGGAGGGCCAAGGAATAGAATGGGAAATCTGACTGCATTTAATGCCTGAATAGTTGGGAGAATAGATCAAAATTCCAGCTCAGAAATGCTTGAATAGAACCACTCTCCCAATACCTGGAAGGTTTTCCTGTCCTTGGAGGGCATGTAGCAGGTGTCAGGGTGAAGGTCAAAAGGATAGAACTGGGTCATGGGGATCCATGCTTTTGGAAGTGTCCCCATTATATTATTAATCTTTTGACTGTCCAGTCCCTTGGGAGTCACCCCATTTGCTCACCCTGCTCTCTTGCTTGGGGAGGGCAGCTCACCCAGGAAATTCCAAGGAGGAAGTGACTGCTCATGGACACACTTCTCAAGACAGTGGACCCGGAATATCCCATAATGGAGAAGACAACAAGGTACAGTGACAAATGTGTGTCATTCTAGGACTAGTCATTGTGTCATGCTAGTGCAGTTTCCTAAATACCTATGCTCTGGGATCCTCTGGGGCAGCAGGCCGTTGATTTATGATCAGAATCTCCGAGCTGCAGTGGGAGGAGAGGCCATTGCAATTAGACTTTTCACGGTCCTCTTCTCTAAGCTAGACAAGCTCTGACGAAGCCAAAACTAAACAGAGAACACATGGGAATGAGCCGTAATTTTGCATCGTTAAGGAAATACTGAAAAATCTGAATTTCAGATTCTGTGACGGACCAGTATCTTTCAAGCAGAACTAATGTGTGGACAAATTTATCTTTCTTTCCTTCCCCATCCCTCAAGCCCAGATGCTAGAAAATGGAATAGGGCATTAGGCTATGAGATGGTTCAGAGCAATGGTAGATAGAACCACGGGTAAGGATGGTTCCTGAATATTTCTTGCTGACCTGTTGTCGTCAGTAGTTATAAGATTTTGGAGTGATATGATTCCACGAGTATTTTCCTGAGGCCAAGCCAGACACTTGTCCACCCAAGGTGATTGTGCTGACGTCCATTTGCTGGCATGGAAGGGCCTTTGCTCTGGAATCCCTAAAGAATCGATAATGACATTAAACTCCAAAACGTACAAATGCATTTTGTGGGGAGTGCTGCTTATCTTGGAAAACAGATGGTTCTGGGATAGAAGACTCAACATCAAAGGCATAAAACATCGCAGAAAGTGCTGGATTATCTTAGAAAAGCTGACTGGTGTCTGACATCAGTTCTAGCCATCTGGCAGAGGAGGGCCTTCCTGTTCCTTGGGTCACAGTGGAAAGATGGGCTGTCAGGCTACTGAACCGAGTGTGTGCTTTGCCTCTGTGCTGATCTCTGACTCTCCTTTTAAACCTTGAAGGCCGTTAGAGGAAGCAGGAGGTGTCCAGTGTGACCTGATGCCTGCGGGCGTGTGTCTGGGGAAGTCTGTGCTTCCCCACTTTTGTAGTAGTGCCTCCTTGCCTTGTTCTCTCTTGGATCTCCCCGGGCCAGGACTTAATGTCCCACCACTAAACATATATTCCCATCAGTAAGTCTGTGCTCAGAGCATCTTATGTACAGAACACGGTGTCCCCGTGGCTGGCCTGGTGTGTGAACCTGGCTCGCCTGCTCTGACTCTGAGCTCGCAGTGGGGGGCGCAGCCAGGCCAGCGTTAATTGGGATGCTACGTTGATTCTTTTCTGGTTTCAGGAGAGGATCAGTGGAGAAGAACTGGAGAAGAATGATCGAGATTGCGCAGTGACAGAAGCAGCTGGGTGGCTTGGGAGAGCATGCTGGGCTGAGCAGGAGGGGAAGGAAGCCAAGAGCATGGCGGTGGATGCCGGGCTGCCCCCAGGGTCGTGGCGGAAGCACATGCGTCCCAGCTCCTAACCCTTAACTCGCAGAGGCTGAGCTGAGTCCACTGAGAGGCTTGCCTAGGCTCCAGCGGACATGGGTTTGAGAGCTACCTGCCACTCCATGCTCCTGTCGCTGGGAGCTGGCCTCTGTCCTTGCCGTGCTGTCATTTGAGGAGCAAATGACCACACAGACCTTCCTACCTCAGGCTTGATGTGCGGGCTCAGGTGATGGGAAGCCTGAGAAGCCCCTCATTTAATCCGAAAGCGCTGTACAGGGGCAAGTAATCATTTTCCCACGCTCAGATTTCAGAAGCCCATTCGTTAAACCTAACATGGTTTCTCTTGCTCAGGATGAATTTGTAAAGACTGCACTGGAGCCACATGACTACGCCTCTTTCTTCAGCACAAGAAAGCTCAGGGCTGCCCCGTCCACACTGCAGAAGTCCCTCTGGGGTTTGCCCACGACAGCCCTGCTGTAACTGCAAGACCCCAGACACCAGAGGGGTTTCCAAGGAGACACGTTTCTTTCTGGAGAAGCTTCAGCCACGTCGGAAGCTCCCTGAGGGCAGGGCCAGGCTGCCTGGTGCACACCCAGGCCTCTGGCGCACGTCTGGCTGGTGCAGGAGGCGCTCAGAGCGGGCCCCAGGCGGGCGCCAGGATCATAGCAGCACCTACTTCCCAAGGGAACCGCCGGAGGGGACTTCGGGCTGATGGCCCTTCTATAGTATTGGTGCCTTCAGCGGACAGGCTTGTGCTAATGAAGGTGACTGTAAAGGTGACAGCCTGGCCCGCACGTGACAGCAGCCCCCCTTTCTACATACCTACACAGCCCTGCTCCGGCACGTGCCCAGCCGCCGTCAGGGTTCCTGCCCCCGGACCTCAGTGAGGACAGGCGAGGCTGGCCGTGGCCAGAGCTGCTGCCTGTTCACAGGGTAAGGCACAGTCCAGGCAGCTTCACGAGGTCTCAGAGCCTGTCTCCTGAGAGCGGGATGGGCTTTCTCTGCAGTCAGCATGGGCTCTCCCAGGGTCAGTAGGATTCTTTCCAGGGAACGCTGGTCAGGTCGTCTTGGGGCGGGCAACCCAAGTGCCGCCTTGACTTCTGGGGAATGCAAACCTGATTGTATCACCAAGGACACCCCACCCCCTCTGTGGCTCGACACTGTCTTTGCAGCACCCAGGGCCTGTCACAGAGGGGCCTGTCATAGAGGGCCCTGCTGACGCCGCACCCGCCTCTGGGCTCGCCCGCCCTGTCTTCTGTTTCCTGGCTGCCTGGGCCTCCCCATCCTCAGACACACCAGAGTCTCACTTAGGGTCTGCTGGGGGTCTGTGCCTTCCCCTCCCTCCCCACTCCCTCCTGCATGCACACACACACACACACACACACACACACACACACACACGTCAGGCTCGTTCCTGCTTACACATCTGGTTTCAGCTCAGGTGTCCCCTCCTTCCCACGTGGCCTCTAAGCACTGGTCACTCGCTGGGCCTCCCTGAGCTTCCTCAGGAGTGAGGGGTGACACCTTCCTTCTGTTCCTCTGCTGCTAGGCCCTGGAGAGGTGGGTGGAAGGACAGTTTCAACCTTTTAGGGATATAGTGAAGTCCGTCCTGGAGGCTGGGGGTGGGAAGAAGACGACTGCTGCCGAGCGCTGGCAAGATACTTGCTGCTTCCCTGAGTGGTTAAAGGGTACATGGGGTGGGACCTCTGTTACTTATTTACTCACCCATGTGTCCATCCATCCATCCATCCTCCCACCCATCCATTTCCCTGTCCCTCTCTTGCTCTCTCCCTCCATCTCTCCGCTCATCTTCCCACCCACGCATTTACCCATCTGTTCACATCTATCCATCCATCCATCCTGCTGTACAACAGACATTCAGTGTGCTTGCTCAGGGCCAAGCCCTGTGCCGGGCACAGGGAACATACAGATAAGTGCAGCATGGTCCCTGGACTCAAGGAAACTCTTTTCTGGAAGGGTCCCTCCTGGAATCTTCCAATACGCTTGTCTCTCTTACATTCGTTAGAAAGAGGGACGAGTCCAACTGAATAGAAACAGTTTAGAGCTCCATACGGAGACGTGAAGTCCCGCAGTGCACGTAGGCTCTGGGAAGGAGGCACAGCCATACAAGCGGTCTCAAGTCTGTAGCCGAGGGGCTGCTGTGTGTGACGTCAGACGTAACCTTTCACACGTGGTGTAAATGTGAGCTGTGAACATTTCACTGTTTGAGATAAATCACTGGTGCTTTCTATTTACGAGGAAATGAACTGATCAAAGCGGCTCAGGGGTTTGATGAAGTTACTATCAATAAGAGAATCCTCCCAAGGAAGAAAAACTGATGTGTTGATGTAATTCATTTAAAGATGTACGAACAAATCACATGGCGTTAGAGGGAAGCATGGTGGAGCTCAGAGCAGCTGCTCCCTGGCAGCACACAGCCCTGTCGGTGTGGGGCTCTCTGCAGGGTTCCTTCCAAGTGGCAGGCGTGCACGAGGACTGTCAGAGAGGCTGTGCGTGGTGTGTTTTATTTTTATTTTTAAAAAATTTATTTTATTATTTTTTTATTGGAGTATAATTGCTTTACAATGTTGTTTTAGTTTCTGCTGTACAATGAGGTGAATCAGCTATATGTATACCTATATCCTCTCCTTCTTAGGCCTCCCCTCCCTCCCCCATCCCACCCATCTAGATTGTCACAGAGCACCAAGCTGAGCTTCCTGTGCCTTATAGCATGTTCCTGCTAGCTATCAGTTTTACATATGGTAGTGTATATATGTCAATCCTAATCTCCCAATTTGTCCCACCCTCCCCTTCCCACCCTGTGTCCACATGTCCGTTCTCTACATCTGTGTCTCTATTTCTGCCCTGCAAATAGGTTCATCTGTACCATTTTTCTAGATTCCACATATATGCGTTAATATACAATATTTGTTTTTCTCTTTCTGTCTTACTTTGCTCTGTATGACAGACTGTAGGTCCATCCACATCTCTACAAATGACCCAATTTCGTTCCTTTTTATGGCTAAGTAATATTCCATTGTATATATGTACCACATCTTCTTTATCCATTCATATGCTGATGGACACTTAGGTTGTTTCCATGTCCTGGCTATTGTAAATAGTGCTACAATGAACATTGGGGTACATATGTCCTTTTGAATTTTGAATTATGGTTTTCTCAGGGTATATGCCCAGTAGTGGGATTGCTGGGTCATATGGTAGTTCTATTTTTAGTTTTTGAAGGAACCTCCATACTGTTCTCCACAGTGGATGTATCAATTTACATTCCCACCAACACTGCAAGAGGGTTCCCTTTTCTCCACACCCTCTCCAGCATTTATTGTTTGTAGATTTTTTGATGATGGCCATTCTTGACTGGTGTGAGATGATACCTCATTGTAGTTTTGATGTGCATTTCTCTAATAATTAGTGACGTTGAGCATCTTTTCATGTGCCTCTTGGCCATCTGTATGTCTTCTTTGGTGACATGTCTATTTAGGTCTTCTGCCCATTTTTTAATTGGGTTGTTTGATTTTTTGATATTGAGCTCCATGAACTGTTTGTATATTTTGGAGATTAATCCTTTGTCAGTTGCTTCATTTGCAAATATTTTCTCCTATTCTGAGGATTGTCTTTTCGTCTTGTTTATGGTTTCCTTTGCTGTGCAAAAGCTTTTAAGTTTAATTAGGTCCCATTTGTTTATTTTTGTCTTAATTTCCATTACTCTAGGAGGTGGGTCAAAAAGATCTTGCTGTGGTTTATGTCAAAGAGTGTTTTTCCTATGTTTTCCTCTAAGAGTTTTATACTGTCCAGTCTTACATTTAGGTCTTTAATCCATTTTGAGTTTATTTTTGTGTATGGTGTTAAGTAGTGCTCTAATTTTATTCTTTTACATGTAGCTGTCCAGTTTTCCCAGCACCACTTATTGAAGAGGCTGTCTTTTCTCCATTGTATGTTCTTGCCTCCTTTGTCATAAATTAGGTGACCATATGTGCATGGGTTTATCTCTGGGCTTTCTATCCTGTACCATTAATCTATATTTCTGTTTTTGTGCCAGTACCATACAGTCTTGATTACTGTAGCTTTGCAGTATAGTTTGAAGCTGGGGAGTCTGATTCCTCCAGCTCTGTGTTTCTTTCTCAAGAGTGCTTTGGCTATTCGGGGTCTTTTGTGTTTCCATACAAATTGTAAAATTTTTTGTTCTAATTCTGTGAAGAATTCCATTGGTAATTTGATAGGGATTGCATTGAATCTGTAGATTGCTTTGGGTAGTATATTCATTTTCACAATATTGATTCTTTCAATCCAAGAACATGGTATATTTCTCCATCTGTTTATGTCATCTTTGATTTCTTTCATCAGTGTTTTATAGTTTTCTGAGTACAGATCTTTTGCCTCCTTAGGTAGGTTTATTCCTAAGTATTTTATTCTTTTTGTTGTGATGGTAAATGGGATTATTTCCTTAATTTCTCTTTCTGATTTTTTGTTGTTAATGTATAGGAATGCAAGCGATTTCTGTGCATTAATTTTGTATCCTGCAACCTTACCAAATTCATTGATTAGTTCTAGTAGTTTTCTGGTGGCATCTTTACGATTTTCTATGTATGGTATCATGTCATCTGCAAACAGTGACAGTTTTACTATTTCTTTTCCAATTTGGATTCCTTTTATTTCTTTTTCTTCTCTGATTGCCATGGCTAGGACTTCCAAAACTATGTTTAATAAGAGTGGTAAGAGTGGACATCCTTGTCTTCTTCCTGATCTTAGCGGAAATGCTTTCAGTTTTTCAGCATTGAGAATGATGTTTCCTGTGGGTTTGTCATATATGACCTTTATTATGTTGAGGTAGGTTCCCTCTATGCCCATTTTCTGGAGAGTTTTTATCATGAATCGGTGTTGAATTTTGTCAAAAGCTTTTTCTGCATCTATTGAGATGATCATATGGTTTTTATTCCTTTATTTGTTAATATGGTGTGTCACATTGATTGATTTGCATATATGGAAGAATCCTTGCATTCCTGCGACAAATCCCACTTGATCATGGTGTATGATCCTTTTAATGTGTTGTTGGATTCTGTTTGCTAGTATTTTGCTTTTGTGTATATGTTCATCAGTGATATTGGTCTGGAATTTTCTTTTATTGTGACATCTTTGTCTGGTTTTGGTATCAGGGCGATGGTGGCCTCGTAGAACGAATTTGGGAGTGTTCCTCCCTCTGCAGTTTTTTGGAAAAGTTTGAGAAGGACGGGTGTTAGCTCTCCTCTAAATGTTGGATAGAATTCGCCTGTGAAGCCATCTGGTCCTGGACTTTTGTTTGTTGGAAGATTTTTTTAATTACAGTTTCAATTTCATTACTTGTGATAGGTCTGTTTATATTTTCTAATTCTTCCTGGTTCAGTCTTGGGAGATTGTACCTTTTCAAGAATTTGTCCATTTCTTCCAGGTTGTCCATTTTATTGGCATACAGTTGTTTGTAGTAATCACTTTTAATTCTTTGTATTTCTGTGGTGTCAGTTTTGATTTCTCCTTTTTCATTTCTGATTTTATTGATTTGTGTCCTCTCCCTTTTTTTCTTGATGAGTCAGGCTAAATGTTTATCAATTTTGTTCATCTTCTCAAGGAACCAGCTTTTAGTTTTGTTGATCTTTGCTATTGTTTTCTTCTTTTCTATTTCATTTATTTCTGCTCTGATCTTTATGATTTCTTTCCTTCTACTGACTTTGGGTTTTCTTTGTTCTTCTTTCTCTAGTTGCTTTAGGTGTAAGATTTGATTGTTTATTTGAGATTTTTCTTGTTCTTGAGGTGAGATTGAATTGCTATAAAATTCCCTCTTAGAACTGCTTTTGCTGCATCCCATAGGTTTTGGGTTTTCATGTTTTTGTTGTCATTTGTTTCTATGTATTTTTAAATTTCCTCTTTGATTTCTTCAGTGATCTCTTGATTATTTAGTAGTGTACTGTTTAGCTTCCATGTATTTTTGTTTTTTACAGTTTTTTTCCTGTAATTGATTTCTAATCTTATAGTGTTGTGGTCAGAAAAGATGCTTGATACGATTTCAATTTTCTTAAATTTTCTGAGGCTTGATTTGTGATCCAAGATGTGATCTGTCCTGGAGAATGTTCCGTGTGCACTTGAGAAGAAAGTGTATTCTGCCACTTTTGGGTGGAATGTCCTATACATATCAATTAAATCTGTTTGGTCTGTTGTGTTTCCTTATTTATTTTCTGTTTATTTATAAAGCTTGTGTTTCCTTATTTATTTTCTGTTTGGATGATCTGTCCATTGGTGTAATTGGGGTGTTAAGGTCCCTTACTGTTGTGTTACTGTTGATTTCCCCTTTTATGGTTGTTAGCACTTGCCTTATGTATTAAGCTGCTCCTATGTTGGACACATAAATATTTATAATTGTTATATCTTCTTCTTGGATTGATCCCTGATTATTATGTAGTGTCCTTCCTTGTCTCTTGTAACATTCTTTATTTTAAAGTCCATTTTATCTGATATGAGTATTGCTGCTCCAGCTTTCTTTTGATTTCCATTTGCATGGAATATCTTTTTCCATCCCCTCACTTTCAGTCTGTATGTGTCCCTAGGTCTGAAGTGCGTCTCTTGTAGACAGCAGATATATGGGTCTTGTTTTTGTATCCATTCAGCCAGTCCATGTCTTTTTGTTGGAGCATTTAATCCATTTACATTCAAGGTGATTATCGATATTTTCCTATTACCATTTTCTCAATTGTTTTGGATTTGTTTTTGTGGGTCTTTTCCTTCTCTTGTGTCTCCTGCTTAGAGAAGTTCCTTTAGCATTTGTTGTAAAGCTGGTTTGGTGGTGCTGAATTCTCTTAGCTTTTGCTTGTCTGTAAAGCTTTTGATTTTTATGTCAAATCTGATTGAGATCCTTGCTGGGTGGAGTAATCTTGGTTGTAGGTTTTTCTTTTTCATCACTTTAAGTATATCCTGCTGCTCCCTTCTGGCCTGCAGAGTTTCTGCTGAAAAATCAGCTGATAACCTTATGGGGATTCCCTTGTATGTTATTTTTTGCTTTTCCTTTGCTGCTTTTCATATTTTTTCTTTGAATATAATGTTAGTTTGATTAATATGCGTCTTGGTTTTTTTCTCCTAGGGGTTATCCTGCCTGGGACTCTCTGTGCTTCCTGGACTTGGGTGGCTGTTTCCTTTCCCATGTTAGGGAAGTTTTCTACTATAATCTCTTTGAATATTTTCTCAGACACTTTTTTTTTTCCTATTCTTCTTCTGGGACCCCTATAATTCGAATGTTGGTGCGTTTAGTGTTGTCCCAGTGGTTTCTGAGATTGTCTTTAATTCTTTTCATTCTTTTTTCTTTATTCTGCTCCTTGGCAGTTATTTCCACCATTCTGTCTTCCAGCTCACTTATTCGTTCTCTTGACTCAGTTATTCTGTTATTGATTCCTTCTAGTGTATTTTTCATTTCAGTTACTGTGTTGTTCATCTCTTTTTGTTCTTTAGTTCTTCTAGATCTGTGTTAAACATTTCTTGTATTTTCTTAATCTGTGCCTCCATTCTATTTCTGAGATTCTGGATCATCTTTACTATCATTACTCTGTATTGTTTTTCAGGTAGGTTGCCTATTTCCTCTTCTTTGGCCTTGTAGGTTTTTACCTTACTTTTTCATCTGTAACATACTTTTTTGTCATCTCTTTTTTTTTTTTTTGATGGGTGGGATTGTGTTCCTATCTTACTGGTTGTTTGGCCTGAGGCTTCCAGCACTGGAGTTTGTAGACTGTTGGGTACAGCTGGGTCTTGGTGCCAAGATGAGGACCTCCAGGAGACCTCACTGCGATGAATATTCCCTGGGGTCTGTGGTTCTCTTTTAGTCCAGTGGTTCAGACTCAGAGCTCCCACTGCCGGAGCTCAGGCCCGACCCCCGTCTTGTGAACCAAGATCCTGCAAGCTGCATAGGGCGGCCAAAAAAAAAAAAAAAGCAGAACAATAACAAACAGTAAAAAGTAAAATAAGATTAGAAGACTAACAGATATGTTAGAAAAAATAAATATAGATGAAACAACAATTAGAAGGTAAAACAGAACCACAGTAGCAAAAAGGAGGAAAAAACAAAAAGCTGCAGAAGGCCTTGGCTGTGGGGGGCAGGGCTTTGGCGGTGGGAGGGGGTCTAAGCTTAGGACCCACATGCAGGAAAAGGCCCTGGGGGTGGGGGTGAGGGGCGGGGCTTAGGCTCAGCACAGCCGGTGGGGCCCACGAGTGCCTCTGGCCTCAGAGGGCTGAGGATCAGGTCCCGGACCCCAGCAGGCTCCCTAGGCCTGAGTGGCCAGGGGAAATGCTAGGCGCGTTCCCCCCGATCCTCTGATCCCAGAGAGCTCCTCCCCATCTGCCTCTCCTCTTCTTCCTCCCCACCACCCACGCCCCTAGGACCAATGGGGCTGGAGGGGGCCCTGGAAGGCGGAGGGCCCGGCCTGGGACCCCAGCAAGCTTCCCAGGGCTTGAGTGGGCAGGGGAAACTAGTTGCATCTCCCTTGATCCTCCGATCCTGGAGGGTCCCTCCCCAGTCGCCTCTTCTCTTCTCCCCACACACCTCCACAACCCTAGGACCCACACGGCCGGAGGGTGCCTTGGCGGGCGGAGGACCTTGCCTGGGAGCCCAGCGGGCTTCCCAGGGCCTGAGTGGGTGGGGGAAACACCAGCTGCACTTTCCCTGATCCTCTGGTCCTGGTGGGTACCCGCACCTCATCTGCCTCTCCTCCTCTTCCCCCTCCTCTGTCCCTCCTATGCCCCTAGGACCCATGCTGCCAGAGGGGGTCTCGGAGGGTGGAGGACCAGGCCCGGGACCCCTGCAGGCTTCTCGGGGCCTGAATGGGCAGGAGAAATGCTAGCCACACTCCCCCCTGATCCTCTGAGCCTCCGAGGGTCCCTCCAGGTGTGGGAACCCCTCCCTTCTCCCAGCCACCCCTCAGGGGTGCCAGTCCTGTCTGATCTCCACTTCTCCTCCCTCCTCACTCCCCCCCACATCCTACCTGGTCACTCAGGGGTTCCTCCCTCTTCCTTGGCCGTTGGAGTCCCCACCCGTGTCTGGTAGATGCCCTAGTTGTGGGGAGATGTGAACTCTGCGTCCTCCCACTCCGCCATCTTGACTCTGCTTCTCTGGTGTGTTGTTTTATTAAATCACTGTTTTAAAATTTATTATTCCTTTCCTCCATGTTCTTGCCTGTTATTATATAACAGCTCTGTTGAGATATAATTTACAATCCATCAAGTTTCTTTTAAAGTATATACTGTCGTGGTTTCTAGTATGTTTACAGAGTTGTGCAACCACCACCACAGTCAGTACCTCAAAAAGAAACCCTGTACCCGTTAGCAGTCTCTCCCTTTCCACCTACCACCCAGCCCTAGGCAACCACAAATTCTACTTTCTCTCTCTAGAATTGCCTATTGTGGACATGTCATACAAGTGGGATCATACAACGTGTGGTCATTTGCATCTTTCTTTTCTTTTTTTCATTTAGTGTAACGTTTTTAAGGTTCATCCATGTCGTAGCATGTATGAGAATAACTGAAGAATATTCCACCGTATGGATATACCACTTTTTACAAATCCATTTCTTGATTGATGGACTTTTGGGTTGATGTCAGTTTTTGGCAACCATCAATAATGCTGCTATGAACATTGTGTTTTTATGTGGACATATGCCTTCAATTCTCTTGGGTCTATACCCAAGTGTGGAATTTCAGGTCATATGGTAACTCTATTTTTAACATTTTGAGGAACTGCCAAATTATTTTTCAAAGTGATACACCATTTTACATTTCCTCCAGCAATAGGGGAGTGTTCCAGTTTCTCCCCATCCCAGCCAGCACTCTTTGCTTTTTATCTTTGTGATTATGGCCCCATCCTAATGCTTGAGAACTAGTATCTCATAATGGTTTTCACGTGCATTTCCTTGATGACTAGTGACGTGGAGCAACTTTCCATGTGCTTGTCAGCCCTTTTTATGTCTTTGGAGAAATGTTTATTCAGTTCTTTGCCCATTTCTTTTTTTTTTTTTTTTTTAATTTATTTATTTTATTTATATATTTTTGGCTGTATTGGGTCTCCGTTGCTGCGCGTGGGCTTTTTTTCTAGTTGTGGCGAGAGGGGGCTACTCTTCGTTGCGGTGCGCGGGCTTCTCATTGCGGTGGCTTCTCTCATTGTGGAGCACGGGCTCTAGGCACACGAGCTTCAGTAGTTGTGGCACGCAGGCTCAGTAGTTGTGGCTCGTGGGCTCTAGAGCGCAGTCTCAGGAGTTGTGGCGCACGGGCTTAGTTGCTCCGCGGCATGTGGGATCTTCCCGGACCAGGGCTTGAACCCGTGTCCCCTGCATTGGCAGGCGGATTCTTAACCACTGCGCCACCAGG
Source organism: Balaenoptera musculus (assembly GCF_009873245.2). NCBI lineage: Eukaryota > Metazoa > Chordata > Mammalia > Artiodactyla > Balaenopteridae > Balaenoptera > Balaenoptera musculus. The sequence continues at coordinate 49,334,033 of NC_045786.1, read as the reverse complement.
GAAGCCCTGCCCATTTCTTAATTGGATTGTCTTTTTATTTTTGAGTTGTAATAGTTCTTTATATATTCTGGATACAAGTCTCTTATCACATACATCATTTGCAAATATTGATATTTTCTCCCATTCCATGGGTTGTCTTTTCACTTTCTTGGTGATGTGATTTGAAGTGTGACATTTTGAATTTTGATGAAGTTCAGTTTGTCTGCTTTTCCTTTGGTTGCTTTCAGTGTTGCAGTAGTAATAGTTGTGTTTTATAAATGCATGTCCTTTTATTCCCATCTAAAGGGAGTTAACGGGGAGGAAGTTATTTGACTCTACAATGAATATATATAGAAAAATTCACAGGGAAGTCATTACTTGGCAGAATGGTATCCCCAGATCCTGGGCCCGTGCCCTGTGGGCTGCTCCACCCCAAACTTACTGTAAGATCCAGAAATCCCACTCTTGGGTATATATGCAAGAGAACTGAAGGCATATGTCCACATAAAAACTTGTACACATATGTTCATAGCAGCATTGTTGATAATAACCAAAAACTGAAATCAACTAAAAAAATCTATCAATTGGCAGGGGGGATAGACAAAATGTGGTATATCCATACAATGGATATATTCTTCAGCTATAAAAAGGAATGAAGTGCTAATACATGCTACAACATGGATGAACCTTAAAATCCTGCTCAGTAAAGAAAACCAGATGCAAGGTGGGCAGAGGACGTTGGGGACCCAGGGTCATGCAGAAGCTTGCCTTAGGGGTTCAATGTCTGGCAGCGGTGGTGACACTTATTGCTATGCACTGCACCTCAGACAGATTTTCCCTCAGAGTTTTAGGCTGCCTCAGCATCTGGCATTTTTGAGAAGATTCAGACCTGGATGGGAACCTTAGAACTTGATTTTCCTCGTAATCGATATCTTGAGCCCTCCTTCTGGCTGGTGGCAGAAAACGGTGATCTTAGATTTGCAGAGAGCGTGGGCAGTTTTCCCAGGGAGATACCCACGGCGGCCACACGATGGCAGCCTTGCGCAAACCAAAACCAGCTCAGCCCAGGCGGCAGGCAGCCCTTGGTGTGTGTCTCCAGGCAGTGGACCCAGCCTGCCTCCTGCAGAATCCGTGGAGGCCCAGCCTGGGTGGGCATCTTTAATCGCAGCTGGAAACTCGGCGCTTTACAAGGGAAAGAAATAGCCGTGCAGACTGCTCATGCCTGCCTCTGTTGATCTGTTTCAATACGGAACTAGTTTTCCCCCTCCCACCCCCCTCCTCCTCTCTGGCATTTCAGTGTGCAGCAAGACGGATAATAAGTTAGACTTATTCTTGAGCGAGCTCAAATCTCTATTTATTTCTTTCTTTTAAGGAAAAAATGTTTATCTTTCATTGTGAGTCCAGGAGTGCAGACAGGTTTCAAAGTTTCCTAATTTCTTCACTCACCCGGTAGGCTTGCCAGCAAAAAAATAGACCTGGAGCTGCCAACCCACTAAAATTCACCCTACCTCCCTCTGCCACAAGCTGAAAGAGGAGGCCGTGAGGCTTGTCTGCTCCCCGGGTGAGCGCTTGGGCGATGCTGCGGTGAAAAGGAGAGAATGAAAAATGTTGGGTGAACACTGAACCATCTGTGGAGGTCCCCTCCACACGTAGAGATCCCTTTCCTCCCCACAAATACCTCAGAAATACATTGATATGTGGAACAACTCCTACAGAACACCTACTGAACGCTGGCAGAAGACCTCAGACCTCCCAAAAGGCAAGAAACTCCCCACGTACCTGGGTAGGGCAAAAGAAAAAAGAAAAGACAGAGATAAAAGGATAGGGACAGGACCTGCACCTCTGGGAGGGAGCTGTGAAGGAGGAAAAGTTTCCACACACTAGGAAGCCCCTTCACTGGCGGAGACGGGGGTGGCGGGGGGGGCAGCTTCAGAGTCATGGAGGAGAGCGCAGCAACAGAGGTGCAGAGGGCAAAGCAGAGATTCCCCCACAGAGGATCGCTGCCGACCAGCACTCACCAGCCCGAGAGGCTTGTCTGCTCACCCACCGGGATGGGCGGGGGCTGGGAGCTGAGGCTCGGGCTTCGGAGGTCAGATCCCAGGGAGAGGACTGGAGTTGGCGGTGGAACACAGCCTGAAGGGGTTAGTGCACCACAGCTAGCCAGGAGGGAGTCCGGGAAAAAGTCTGGAGCTGCCTAAGAGGCAAGAGACCATTGTTGTGGGGTGCGCAAGGAGAGGGGATTCACAGCACCGCCTAAATGAGCTCCAGAGACGGGCGCGAGCTGCGGCTATCAGCATGGACAACAGACATGGGAATGAAACGCTAAGGCTGCTGCTGCAGCCACCAAGAAGCCTGTGTGCGAGCACAGGTCACTATCCACACCTCCCCTCCCGGGAGCCTGTGCAGCCCACCACTACCAGGGTCCCGTGATCCAGGGACACCTTCCCCAGGAGAACACATGTCGCATCTCAGGCTGTTGCAACGTTATGCCAGCCTCTGCCACCACAGGCTCACCCTGCACTCTGTACCCCTCCCTCCCCCCAGCCTGAGTGAGCCAGAGCCCCCTAATCAGCTGCTCCTTTAACCCCGTCCTGTCTGGGCGGGAACAGATGCCCTCAGGCAACCTACACGCAGAGGCAGGGCCAATCCAAAGCTGAACCCCAGGAGCTGTGCAAACAAAGAAGAGAAAGGGAAATTTTTCCCAGCAACCTCAGGAGCAGCGGATTAAATCTCCACAATCAACTTGATGTACCTGCATCTGTAGAATACCTGAATAGACAATGAATCATCCCAAAATTGAGACGGTGGACTTTGGGAGCAATGATATATATATATTTTTCCTTTTTCTCTTTTTGTGAGTGTGTATATATATGCTTCTTTGTGTGATTTTGGTTCTATAGCTTTGCTTTTACCATTTGTCCTAGGGTTCTGTCTGTCCCTTTTTTTGTTTTTTTGTTTTTTTAGTATAGTTTTTAGCGCTTGTTATCATTGGTGGATTTGTTTTTTGGCTTCGTTGCTCTCTTCTTCCTGTCTTTTTTTTCCCCTTTTTAAAATTACTTTTTAATTTTTTTATTTTTAATACTTACTTTTTATTTTTTATTTTAATAACTTTATTTCCTTTTTTTCTTTCTTTCTTTTTTTCTCCCTTTTCTTCTGAGCTGTGTGGCTGACAGGGTCTTGGTGCTCCGGCCGGGTGTCAAGCCTGTGCTTCTGAGGTGGGAGAGCCGAGTTCAGGACATTGGCCCACCAGAGACCTCCTGGCTCCACGTAATATCAAACGTTGAAAGCTCTCCCATAGATCTCCATCTCAATGCTAAGACCCAGCTCCACTCAATGACCAGCAAGCTACAGCGCTGGACACCCTATGCCAAACAATTAGCAAGACAGGAACACAACCCCACCCATTAGCAGAGAGGCTGCCTAAAATCATAATAAGGTCACAGACACCCCAAAACACACCACCGGATGCAGTCCTGCCCACCAGAAAGACAAGATCCAGCCTCATCCACCAGAATACAGGCACCAGTCCCCTCCACCAGGAAGCCTACACAACCCACTGAACCAACGTTAGCCACTGGGAGCAGACACCAAAAACAACGGGAAGTACGAACCTGCAGCCTGTGAAAAGGAGACCCCAAACACAGCAAGTTAAGCAAAATGAGAAGACAGAGAAACACATAGCAGATGAAGGAGCAAGGTAAAAACCCACCAGACCAAACAAATGAACAGGAAATAGGCAGTCTACCTGAAAAAGAATTCAGAGTAATGATAGTGAATATGATACCAAATCTTGGACCTAGAATGGAGAAAATACAAGAAACATTTAACAAGGACCTAGAAGAACTAAAGAGTGAACAAACAATGATGAACAACACAATAAATGAAATTAAAAATTCTCTAGAAGGAATCAATAGCAGAATAACTGAGGCAGAAGAACAGATAAGTGACCTGGAAGATAAAATAGTGGAAATAACTACCACAGAGCAGATTAAGAAAAAACAATGAAAAGACTTGAGGACAGTCTCATAGACCTCTGGGACAACATTAAATGCACCAACATTCGAATGATAGGGGTCCCAGAAGAAGAAGAGAAAAAGAAAGAGACTGAGAAAATATTTGAGGACATTATAATTGAAAACTTCCCTAATATGGGAAAGGAAATAGTCAAGTCCAGGAAGCACAGAGAATCCCATACAGGATAAATCCAAAGAGAAACATGCCAAGACACATACTAATCAAACTATCAAAAATTAAATACAAAGAAAACATATTAAAAGCAGCAAGGGAAAAACAACAAATAACATAAAAGGGAATCCCCATAAGCTTAACAGCTGATCTTTCAGCAGAAACTCTGCAAGCCAGAAGGGAGTGGCAAGACATATTTAAAGTGATGAAAGGGAAAAACCTACAACCAAGATTACTCCATCCAGGAAGGATCTCATTCAGATTTGACAGAGAAATTAAAGCCTTTACAGACAAGCAAAAGCTAAGAGAATTCAGCACCACAAAACCAGCCTTACAACAAATGCTAAAGGAACTTCTCTAGGCAGGAAACACAAGAGAAGGAAAAGACCTACAACAACAAACCCAAAACAATTGAGAAAGTGGTAATAGGAACATACATATCGATAATTACCTTAAATGTAAATGGATTAAATGCTCCAACCAAAAGACATAGACTGGCTAAATGGATACAAAAACAAGACCCATATATACGCTGTCTACAAGAGACCCACTTCAGACCTAGGGACACATACAGACTGAAAGTGAGGGGATGGAAAAAGATATTCCATGCAAATGGAAATCAAAAGAAAGCTGGAGTAGCAATTCTCATATCAGACAAAATAGACTTTAAGATAAAGACTATTACAAGAGACAAAGAAGGACACTACATAATGATCAAGGGATCAATCCAAGAAGAAGATATAACAATTGTAAGTATTTATACACCCAACATAGGAGCACCTCAATACATAAGGCAAATACTAACAGCCATAAAAGGGGAAATCGACAGCAACACAATCATAGTAGGGGACTTTAACACCCCACTTTCACCAATGGACAGATCATCCAAAATGAAAATAAATAAGGAAACACAAGCTTTAAATGATACATTAAACAAGATGGACTTAATTGATATTTATAGGACATTCCATCCAAAACCAACAGAAGACACTTTCTTCTCAAGTGTTCATGGAACATTCTCCAGGATAGATCACATCTTGGGTCACAAATCAAGCCTTGGTAAATTTAAGAAAACTGAAATCGTATCAAGTATCTTTTCTGACCACGACACTATGAGACTAGATATCAATTACAGGAAAATATCTGTCAAAAATACAAACACATGGATGCTAAACAATACACTACTTAATAACCAAGAGATCACTGAAGAAATCAAAGGGGAAATCAAAAAATACCTAGGAACAAATGACAATGAAAACACGACGACCCAAAACCTATGGGATGCAGCAAAAGCAGTTCTAAGAGGGAAGTTTATATCAATACAATCCTATCTCAAGAAACAAAAAACATCTCAAATAAACAACCTAACCTTACACTTAAAGCAATTAGAGAAAGAAGACCAAAAAACCCCCAAAGTTAGCAGAAGGAAAGAAGTCATAAAGATCAGATCAGAAATAAATGAAAAAGAAATGAAGGAAACAATAGCAAAGATACATAAAACCAAAAGCTGGTTCTTTGAGAAGATAAACAAAATTGATAAACCATTAGCCAGACTCATCAAGAAAAAAGAGAAAAGACTCAAATCAATAGAATTAGAAATGAAAAAGGAAAAGTAACAACTGACACTGCAGAAATACAAAGGATCATGAGAGATTACTACAAGAAACTACATGCCAATAAAATGGACAACCTGGAAGTAATGGACAAATTCTTAGAAAAGCACAACCTTCTGACACTGAACCAGGAAGAAATAGAAAATATAAACAGACCAATCACAAGTGCTGAAATTGAGACTGTGGTTAAAAATCTTGCAACAAACAAAAGCTGAGGACCAGATGGCTTCACAGGCGAATTCTATCAAACATTTAGAGAAGAGCTAACACCTATCCTTCTCAAACTCTTCCAAAATATAGCAGAGGGAGGAACACTCCCAAACTCCTTCTATGAGACCACCATCACCCTGATACCAAAAGCAGACAAAGATGTCACAAAGAGAGAAAACTACAGGCAATATCACTGATAAACATAGATGCAAGAATCCTCAACAGAATACTAGCAAACGGAATCCAACAGCACATTAAAAGGATCATACACCATGATCACGTGGGGTTTATCCCAGGAATGCAAGGATTGTTCAATATACACAAATCAATCAATGTGATACACCATATTAACAAATTGAAGGATAAAAAGCATATGATCATCTCAATAGATGCAGAAAAAGCTTTTGACAAAATTCAACCCTCCAGAAAGTAGGCATAGAGGGAACTTACCTCAACATAATAAAGGCCATATATGACAAACCCACAGCCAACATCATCCTCAATGGTGAAAAACTGAAACCATTTCCACGAAGATCAGGAACAAGACAAGGTTGCCCACTCTCACCATTATTATTCAACATAGTTTTGGAAGTTTTAGCCTCAGCAATCAGAGAAGAAAAAGAAATAAAAGGAATCCAAATCAGAAAAGAAGAAGTAAAGCTGTCACTGATTGCAGATGACATGATACTATACACAGAGAATCCTAAAGATGCTACCAGAAAACTACTACAACTAATCAATGAATTTCGTAAAGTAGCAGGATACAAAATGAATGCACAGAAATCTCTTGCATTCCTATACACCAATGATGAAAAATGTGAAAGAGAAATTAAGGAAACACTCCCATTTACCACTGCAACAAAAAGAATACAATTCCTAGGAATAAACCTACCTAAGGAGACAAAAGACCTGTATGTAGCAAACTATAAGACACTGATGAAAGAAATTAAAGATGATACAAAAAGATGGAGAAATATACCATGTTCTTGGATTGGAAGCATCAACATTGTTAACATGACTATACTACCCAAAGCAATCTACAGATTCAATGCAATCCCTATCAAACTACCAATGGCATTTTCCACAGAGCTAGAACAAAAAATTTCACAATTTGTATGGAAACACAAAAGACCCCAAATAGCCAAAGCAATCTTGAGAACGAAAAATGGAGCTGGAGGAGTCATGCTCCCTGACTTCAGACTATATTACAAAGCTACAGTAATCAAGACAGTATGGTACTGGCACAAAAACAGAAATATAGATCAATGGAACAGGATAGAAAGCCCAGAGATAAACCCATGCACATATGGTCACCTTATTTTTGATAAAGGAGGCAAGAATATACAATGGAGTAAAGACAGCCTCTTCAATAAGTGGTGCTGGGAAAATTGGGCAGCTACATGTAAAAGAATGAAATTAGAACACCCGCTAACACCATACACAAAAATAAACTCCAAGTGGATTGAAGACCTAAATGTAAGGCCAGACACTATAAAACTCTTAGAGGAAAACAAAGGCATGACACTCTATGACATAAATCACAGCAAGATCCTTTTTGACCCACCTCCTAGAGAAATGGAAATAAAAACAAAAATAAAGAAATGGGGGGCTTCCCTGGTGGCACAGTGGTTGAGAATCTGCCTGCCAATGCAGGGGACATGGGTTCGAGCCCTGGTCTGGGAAGATCCCACATGCCACGGAGCAACTAGGCCCGTGAGCCACAATTACTGAGCCTGTGCGTCTGGAGCCTGTGCTCGCCAACAAGAGAGGCCGCGATAGTGAGAGGCCCGCGCACCGCGATGAAGAGTGGCCCCCGCTTGCCGCAACTGGAGAAAGCCCTCGCACAGAAACGAAGACCCAACACAGCCATAAATAAATAAATAAAAATTAAAAAAAAAAATTCTTGACTGATAGTCTTTAAAAAAAAAAAAAAAAAAAAGAAATGGGACCTAATGAAACTTAAAAGCTTTTGCACAGCAAGGGAAACCATAAACAAGACGAAAAGACAACCCTCAGAATGGGAGAAAATATTTGCAAATGAAACAACTGACAAATGATTAATCTCCAAAATTTACAAGCAGCTCATGCAGCTCAATATCAAAAAAAAACAAACAACCCAATCCAAAAATGGGCAGAAGACCTAAATAGACACTTCTCCAAAGAAGATATACAGATTACCAGCAAACACATGAAAGGATGCTCAACATCACTAATCATTAAAGAACTGCAAATCAAAACTACAATGAGATATCACCTGACACCAGTCAGAATGGCCATCATCAAAAAATCTACAAACAATAAATGCTGGAGAGGGTGTGGAGGAAAGGGAACCGTCTTGCAGTGTTGGTAGGAATGTAAATTGATACAGCCACTATGGAGAACAGTATGGAGGTTCCTTAAAAAACTAAAAATAGAACTACCATATGACCCAGCAATCCCACTACTGGGCATATACCCTGAGAAAACCATAATTCAAAAAGAGTCATGTGCCACAATGTTCATTGCAGCTCCATTTACAATTGCCAGGATATGGAAGCAACTTAAGTGCCCATCAACAGATGAATGGAAGGAAGAAGATGTGGCAATATATACAATGACATATTACTCTGCCATAAAAAGAAATGAAACTGAGTTATTTGTAGATGAGGTGGATGGACCTAGAGTCTGTCATACAGAGTTGAAGTAAGTCAGAATGAGAAAAAAACAAATACCGTATGCTCACACATATATATGCAATCTAAAAAAAAAAAAAGGTTATGAAGAACCTAGGGGCAGGTCAAGAATAAAGACGCAGATGTAGAGAATGGCCTTGAGGACATGCGGGGTGGGGGAAGGGTAAGCTGGGATGAAGTGAGAGAGTGGCATGGACATATGTACACTACCAAATGTAAAATAGATATCTAGTGGGAAGCAGCTGCATAGCTCAGGAGAATCAGCTCAGTGGTTTGTGACCACCTAGAGGGGTGGGATAGGGAGGGGGGAGGGAGACACAAGAGGGAGGAGATATGGTGATATATGTATATGTATACCTGATTCACTTTGTTATAAAGCAGAAACTAACAAACCATTTTAAAGCAATTATACTCCAATAAAGATGTTAAAAAAAAATTCCATTGCCTGTATATATCACTTTTTAAAAATCTATTCATCTGTCATCGGACATTTAGGTTGTTTCCATGTCTTGGCTATTGTGAGAAATGCTGTAGTGAACATGGGGTGCAGAGATCCACAACATTGTAAATCAACTATACTTCAATAAAATAAATAAAAAAAAATCCTGATTTCGATTCTTTCTCTTTAATGGTACCTCCCAGAGCAGGACTCTTTCAGTCAGACTCATTTTTGGCATTTTATTTTTCTTTTCTTTCTCTTTTTTAAAAAAATGACTATTTATTTATTTATTTATTTTGAATTTTATTTATTTTTGGCTGCATTGGGTCTTTGTTGCTGCACTCAGGCTTTCTGTAGTTGCTCCGAGAGGGGGCTACTCTTCATTGTGGTGCAGGGGCTTCTCATTGCAGTGGCTTCTCTTGTTGCAGAGCACGGGATCCAGAGGGGAGGCTCAGTAGTTGTGGTGCTTGTACTCAGTTGCTCTGCGGCATGTGGGATCTTCCTGGACGAGGGCTCGAACCTGTGTCCCCTGCATTGGCAGGCGGACTCCTAATTACTGCACCACCATGGAAGTCCTCATTTTGTTTTTCTTATGCAACCTGTTCCCTTCCTTTTGTGCACCACTGCGTTGCAGGCAGGTGGGGGAGGGGGTGGTGCGACCTCCACTTGTGGGGAAATGTGCATTGACCACACCCCCTAGAGCAGCCACACCCCCTAGAGCAGCGTTCTGGGTAGGAACACATGTGGGGCCCTTGGTGCTCCTGTGCAGCCCCTGCCCCTCCCTCCTCTCAGCTCCCTGGCCCTTCAGCATCCTCCCTGGGGGAGGGGTTCAGGAAGCCCTGGGGCCCGTGCTCCTAGAGGCAGGTCACCATCCAGCTGTGATCTGGACTCCCTCCTCTTCTGTGTCGTCAGTGTGGCCCCACTTTCACCTTTAGTTTTTCTGATATGCTACTCGGCCTTTTCTCAGCAGCAGCATCTAAAACATTTTGGGGCCAGTTTTGCTCATTTATAAAATGGGAATAATGTCCCCCTTGCAGGATTCACTGAGAGACTTAAGGTTAAATGCCCTATATACAGGGATGCCCAGGTCCTGGTGGCCGTGGCTGTAATGCTGAGAAAAATGGACTTGGGGGTGAGAAGAGGGGAGGGCAGAATAGCAAACAGAGCTGCTGCCTGGCCGCCTGCCCCATGGAGGGCGAGCTGTGTGAGGGTGAGATGGGGAGCAAGTCTGGCCCTCAGGTCGGGTGTGACAGGTGGGGACACCCTTCTGGCTGACACCCACCCCCAAGTTAAGCCAAGCTGGGCCAGCTCACAGAGGCGCCGAGCCTGCCCAGCGCCAGCGTTCCACACGGGGACAGCATGCTTTCAGCCTCTTGGGGTTCTTGTTCCTGGGATGAAACAGTGCGTATGCGTTCATCCCCTCCGTGGGCCAGGCGCTGGGCTGAGTCCGGGACAGCCTCATGCACGTGGAGCCGTGGCCCCTCCCCTCCTGGAACATTCTGGCCAGTGTGAGTAGCAGCTGCTACTATTGCAAAAAAGCAATGATGGTAATGGGGACAGGGGTTCTGGTTTCCTCCCGGCCTTAACAATCAGCATGTGACACATGACATTAAAAAGTGCTGGTAAAAGAACTCCTTTGGGAGAATAAGCACAGAGCCTGTCGCAGATGAAGATAGAAGGGGGAGGGGGGAATCGTCCTCCCACTGCTCTGGGCTTCAAGGGCCAGATACAAGTACAGCCAGTGAGGTGAATGCGGAGAGGTGGGGGGGATTTCTGAAGAGGGTGCTGCTGGTGGGGTGGGGTTGGGGAGAAGGGAAGGAGGAAGAGAGAGAAAGAGAGAGAGGGAGGGAGAGGGGGAGGAGGAGGAGGGAGGGGCAGGGACAGAGAAAGGGAAGGGGGGAGGGAGGGGAGAAGGGGAGGGGAAGGGGGAGGAGGGGAGGGGAAGGGGAGGAGGGGAGGGAAGGAGAGGAGGGGAGGGGAAGGAGAGGAGGGGAGGGGATGGGAGAAGGGGAGGGGAAGGGGGAGGAGGGGAGGGGAAGGGGAGGGGGGGGGGGGAAGGGGGAGGAGGGGGGGGGAAGGGAGAGGAGGGGAGGGGAAGGGGGAGGAGGGGAGGGACAGAGAAAGGGAGGGAAGGAGGGAGGGGGAGGCGGCAGAGGAGGAGGAGGATTTTGGGCGTGGTGGATAAGATCTGTGGCAGTGGCTGGTGGCATTGTTTGGCCACCCTGGACTTTCTGTTATGATGCTAAAGGAGCAGCCTGGAAGAGAAAGTCCACTTGGATGTTCACCTCGATTGCCAGCTCCCTGAATTCAGGGTGGAGGCTCCTGACCCTACAGCAATGAGGCAGTCGGCTCTGGTTTGTGACTATCAACTGACAGCCCGAATAGTTGGAAAGAAAGCCCAGAGAACTTGGATGCTGTCAAATCTGGTGGATGTCCCCTGTGGAGAAGCCCTGGGGCTGGGTGGGTGGGCACACACCCAGGTTAGGAGGCCTGTGCTCCAGGTGACAGCTCTGTGGGGCCTGCAGGGCAGGGCTGGGTGACCCAGCAGCCCTGAGGCTCTGCATGGGAACAGGTGCCCTTGCCTTTAAGGGAGTCATATCCTGCTACATTTCTACCTGGCCCAGTGGTACACTGCAATTTCTTGGTGTTTATACTTCTAGATCTTTTTCTTTAAAAGGGTAGAGTAGTGATCATATTGTACATGCAATTTGCTTCTTGCTTTTTAAATTACCTGAGTTGTTTTACCCCAGTGTTTTAACCATCATACTTAAGACTGCCCAGCATCTCCTGGAATACCATAATTTACACGACCACATTCCTCCTCTTGGATATTTAGGCTGCTTCCTGGTTTTAGCTATTATAAAGAACTATCTGCCAAATGTAGAGATCTTATCCAAAGGAATAAAAGCGAAGCGTGGAGATAGGGGAAATATATTTGGTTGGGGAGGATTTCCGGTATCTCTGAGACCCTTCCCTCACAAGGCCACCCTTCCTGGGGATTCTGTTTCCTTGGCACAAGCTTTGGCTTTAAGAGTCTACCCCCTTCACCCGTCAGCCTCTCTCTACCTGGGACCCCCAGCTCTGAGCTCTCCTCCGGGGTGGATGGGAAGCACAGGGAGAGGAGGGGCACGGACTGGACTGACGCTCAGCTGTGAGGCAGCGCTCGGAACCGTGGAGCAGAGACGTCCAGTTGCAAGAGGAGAGGGCACAGACCATGCCTGCTTCCTGGCAGACATGCCATTTCTGTACTGCTGCCCAAGAAAGATGAAATTTAGCCCATAAACATGGTTCTAACCATGCAGCCCCACAAGGGCATCCCCATCCACAGGATGGGGAATCTTGGAGCTTTGGGGTGAGGGTGGCATGGGGACTGTTCGGGCTGCATTGATGGCCCAGCCCCTGGTTTCTCTACCTACAAGGTGACCAGCGTGTGGTCCATGGTACCCTCCTAGGTGAGAAAATGTCCTCGTGGCTACATGGCCGTGCCACAGAGACTCTAGATTCTTCCGCTGAGGCACACTGAGGTTCCTTGGAGGTAGGAACCTTAATTGACCCATTTTAATTTGGGGTGGGAATATCCTTGGTCAAGTAAGAGGGAAAATTATACCAAGAGCTGGGTGGTTGTGACCTAGCCCATCTCTGCCCTGAGCTGGCGAGTGAGGTGGGAAGACACGGCCCCTTGGATTGGCTTTCTTGTCCCAGCAGTGAGGGACTCCCTCTGGGTGCTCTTAAGGCTCTTCCAGTTCTTGGAGTTAGTGGCTCCCGTCTCCCCATGGAGACTGGCCACCAGCGTACATCTGAGAAACAGCTGGCCAGAGTGACAGTGGGCAAAGATGCAGGTGGCACTGTGGCTCACCCCAGGGCTGCCTGGCTGCCCGGGCCCATGTGCAAGCTTACCTTCCTCTGCCCAGAGCACCAAACCAGCGATAGTCATGGAAGAAGTTAGGGATCTAATGACTAAATGGCCAGGAAAGAAAATGCTGGAAGCCACCGAGGGCCTGGTGGCTCCTGAATAAGATCTTGTATCAGTGAGGGCAGGAGGCTAAGGGTGCTGTATGGTCAGGGTTCTCCAGAGAAACAGACCAATGGGATATTTATCTACCTACCCTATCTATTGATACTTGCTTACTTACCTTTCTATCTCTAGAAAGAGATTTACTGTAAGGAATTGGCTCCTGCAGTTATGGAGGCTGAGAAATCCCGAGATCTGCCATCTGCAAGCTGGAGGCCCAGGGAAGTTGATGGTGTATATTGCAGTCTGAGTCTGAAGCCCTGAGAACCAGGAGTGAAGAGGGTGTAAGTCCCAGTGCAAGGGCGGAAGAGTGAGGACCCAGCTCATGCAGTTAGGCAGGGGGCTGAGGTGGGGGTGAGGAGAGAAAGAATATCCTCCCTTCCCCCTCAGTGGATTGGATGATGCCCTACCACTGGGGAGGGCAATCTGCTCTACTCAGACCACTGATTCCGATGCTAATCTCACCTGGAAACACCCCCACAAACACACCCCAAAATAATGTTTAGCCAAATATCTGGGCACCCCGTGATCCAGTCAAGTTGACACATAAAATTAGCTCTCACAGATGCTGTGGCAGAACCAGCTGCCTTGTGATGAGGGAAGTGGACCAAGCTGTAAGCTGGCAGCACAATTTGGGGTAGGTTGTCCATGTCTCCTGCTCCAGAGGACGCTGACTTCCCTCACCTGGATCCCAGGGTCTTTGGGAGATTGCAGGCACACTGGAAAGAGCTGTAGCAGAGCACAGTGGTTGCCTGCGTTCTGGTGTGACCAGCCAGCTCTGATTCCCCCAAGAGAGCCTGTGGACCCTGCTTGGGATGTGAGATAAGTTTTGATTGATGTGCTGATGACCATTTTTAAGTTTAATAGTTCCAGGTTGATTTTTATTTGAGGCAAGTAATACTGTTTTGATTTACAATTGTGATATGAAGGTGATGTTTAAAATCTATGTATAATAGGTGAGTTGACTTAAGAAAAATAAGTAAGCAATAATACAAGTGGCAAAACTGCAAGGGTGATATGGATATGAATACAGTTGGAAAACATCAGAAAGACTTACCCTGGAAGGAAGTTTCTTAAACTCCTAGCAGTGAACTGACCAGCAAGGGCCATGGTATAACTTTGGTAGGGATTTTTCATCCTTCCTGTTTTTCTCCCTTACATCTCTCTTGGGTCTGTAATAATTTTCTCTCCTCAATTCTTATACTGCAAGGAGATAGCAGTAAAATGGCAGGACACGCACCTGGAGTCTGGAGATTTGGCTTTGTGTTCTGACTGTGCCATTCTGTATGCAGGTGGTCTTGGGTGAGTTTAGCCTCTCTGGGCCTCAGTCTCCTCATCTGGGAAATGGGGATAATGAGATCCTGGTTCCCAGGGTTTGTTGGGCGGTCGGATAAGCTGATGTATGTGGAGGCTTCTCAGCTGTAAGGCGTGTGCAGCTGGGTTGCCACACTCGCTGTTCTGAGTGCAGGACGCCCCATGCAGTTTGAGTGTGGTGGGTGACCCAGACCTAAGCCAGTCAGAGCAGGAGCTGGTTGAGACAGAATCAGTCTAAGCAGACTGAAAAGAGGCTGGTGGGAAATATGTGGGAAGACTGCTGCCATACTGTGGCTACAGAGGAAGGCCAGAAGATGGAATTGGAGCTAAGAGTGGGAGAGACACCAGATCCCAGTGATTGAGTCCCTGAATCCAGCCAGCTCTATCCCTAGAGTGTTCAGTTGCAAGAGTTATAAATCCCCCTCTTTTGCCTAATCCAGTTTGATTTTTCTTCCCTTTCCTTCCTTCCACCTTCCATCCCTCCCTCCCTCCCTCACTTCCTTCTTTCTCTCCTTTCTTTGCTTTCCTTCCTTCCTTCCAAGAGTCCAGACTGATACATTCTTTTTCTCCAATTTTCTGTCTTTTGTAATAATGGAAGGAAAAGAAAGGTTACATGGAACTACAGATGGTTAGTGCTGTACAGGCCTTCAGGACCATCTAATTCTGCCCATTTGCCTGACACATGACTTTCACGGGACCTGTCACTTTTGCCTCCGTGGGCCCCTTCTTCCATAAAAAACAAAACCGAAAAACCCATTTTGCTACTGTGTTAGCATAAAGATAAAGATGAATCTAAACCAGGACAGATTGTATTCATTTTTTTTCTTAGTTAAAAATAAATCAAAACATTTCCTTGGGCCCTAGGCATGGTACCTACTGTGCTGATGGATAAGTCACCTCTAAGGGGGTTACCTTTTCTCCTGCTTGTATACATTTTTGTTGTGGTCATACGTTTGTAATGAACAGATAGTTTCTAGTTACAAGCAAGTTGCTTTTTCAATTGATGTATGATGCAATTAAGAGCCATATCAACTGAGATCCAGTTCTTGATTTACAGGTATAAGCAATGTTGTGGATTCTGGTGGGTAGGGGCTCAGACCATTGACCACTTCTGATTGGGTCGATTCATTTGTGGTCAGATTTACTGCGATAGGGAGGCAGGGTGTTGTGGTGGCGCACAGATCTCTGGCTCACTTCTGATTGGCTGAATGCATTTGTGGTGTGATTGGCTTGAACGTGATGGGCGGGGCTCAGGGCAATGCTCACTTCTGATTGGCTGAATACACTTGTGGTCTGATTTACTGGAATGTGATAGGCTGGTACTAAGAGCACTGCTCACTTCTGATTGGCTGAATGCAAATAGTGGCTCAAGACTGCAGGCTGAAAAAAACCACACTGTCATGGCATCATGCTGGTTGTACCAGCACAGAAGCTCCCCATCTGTGTCAATAAATCTCTAGCTTGAAATGTCCCCAATACAAGTCTTTCTGTAAAGGTTATGGAAAACCCAGGAACATTCATTATGCAGAGATGACCTAAATTTGTCCCCGAATGTTGGTTGTAGGTATCCTAACTTCATCGACTGTCTGGATGCTATGATTAGAACCAAGGGTCTTCGCGGCGTGGCAGGTCTGGGGCTGGGACCAACTTTGTCTCCCAGTGGATTCCAGCCTGCAAGGGCATGGGGGTGGGAAAGACAGTCCTGATGTTCTGCTCTATCTTATCTCCTCTCCCATGTCCCCCCAGCTCCTCCTCGGCTTTTCCTAAAAGAGTTCCCATACCGAGGCCCTGGAACTCTTGTCAGTATAACTGGAGCGAGATAAGTGCAGACCACGGGAGCTTTCCAAATGTTAGGAGGAAGTGGTCCAACGTAAATAACTATTAAGCTTAAACAGTGGGTCCCAGAGTGGGGCCCTAGACCAGCAACATCGACGGTCACCAAGAGAACATGATAGAAATGCAGGTTCTCAGAGACTCCGGATGTGGCCCAGGAATCCTTGTTTTAACAAGCCCTCCAGGTGACATCGATGCATGCTCAGGTTGAGAACCTGTGCCTTGCTATGATCTCTTCTTGAAAGAACAGTTTTATTTGGAGGAGGCCTTCCCATGACTAACCTACTGCTAACCTACCTGCAGACCCAGCATACAGGCCCCAGGCTGGCCGGCTGTAGCCTAGGGAAGCAGGCCCTGAGAACCTGAGAGGTCTCGCACGAGGTTCCATGTGCTGGGGAGTCCAGGGAATCCCACTCCAGCGACCCCTGTGGGTCCTTCATCAGCACCAAAACCGAATAGGTCCATCCTTGTGTACATTTTGGCCTTTAATTCTCTTAATGATGTGGCATCGGTAGCCACTCGTGTTGTCTAAGATGCTCCGGAGGAGGTATCACTGCTCTGTGACGACGGATACACGTTTTCCCTGGAAGAGAAGAGCCCTGCTCACAGCGCGCGGATCTCCGCAGCCACCCCACGAGGCCACTAGATGGCGCTGTTGCACTTTCCTGCGGGCTCCGCGGGGCGCGCGGGCTCCCTCCCGGTTTCCTCGGTTCCCACCAGGGCCCCCGAAGTGAAAATAACAACGAGCCACTGTGAGCCAAGGCCTGTTTCACTAAGATGTCCAGGATATGATATGCAGCCAGGAGGCTTTGACCAGAGGGAACGCGGACTGTGGGATTGGAGCTGCAAATCCCTTTAGGACTTTACTGGTCTCTATCCCCACGCACGGCACGGCTCCTCCAGGCCCTGCGCTGGCAGAGTTCCGGTCACAGGCCCTTATATCAGTCGGGTGGAGGAGCGCTCATAAAAGTGGCGACAGGCTCTTTTCTTCTCTGGGGAGGCCTCTAATCTGAGCGCATTCCTCTTGTTCTTTTGTGTGTCTGTGCATTAATTCAACCATGATAGAGAGTAAAAGCAAAAACACCGTAGGTTGGCAGGGGCCCTGCGGAAGGCCCCACAGAGAAAGAAGGACCTGCCGGATGTGAGGATATGGGGCCCGGGCACGTGCATGAGTGGGCCTGTGGTGGATGCGGGGCCGAGGGAGGGCAGGCAAGGCCAGGCTGGGACTGGGTTTAGGGCCGATTGGGCGCGCGGGGGTGGGGGTGGGGGCGGTCAGAGCCCAGGACAGCCTCAGCGCCCGAGAACTGCACGCGATTGCAGGGTGGCAGAGGGGCCACGTCCAGCGACCCCCCCGCCCCTCCCTCCCCCCTCCCCCCCTCCCCCCCCCTCCCCCCGCCCCCCTCCCCCCCGCCCCCCCCGCCCCTCCCTCCCCCCCCTCCCCCCAGGACGTGGCGGTCTCCTTGGAGGATGAGGTTGTAACGGTAATAAACACAACGGCAGCAGTGACAATAAAATGCTTACCACGTGCAGGGCGCTGTTCAGAAAGAACTACCGCCTGTGATTTTCCCACCCCACCCCATGAAGGAGAAAGTGCTGTGTCCCAGTTTACAGGTGGGGAGATAGAGGCACAGAGAGGTGAGTCAGGCCACACCACAAAGAAGAGCAGAGGCAGGATTCACCACTAGGCTCTCCGATTCCAGAGCCTCCTGGACACAAGGCTGGTGGCCCTTGGCCTCTAGGAGTGGTCCCTGGAAGCTGGCTCCTGACTGCGGGAGGGGCTGCCCCTATTGGGGCCTCTTGGGGTTCACCTCTTCTCACTGGCATCAGGGCCAAAGAGGAGCCTGAGGGCCCCAGTGCTCTGGGGTCACATTGCTCTGCTGGAGGCCCCACCTTCTCCCCCAGATCAGCTCCAAGGTCCTAAGACTGCCTGAGGAGCCGTATCAGCTCCTGAAAGGCACAGCTTTGGTTCCACCAGGGAGGTTCTTTTAGAGGGCTCAGGTCCCTGAAAGGCTGTGCTGAAGAGGCGTTGATGCAGCTGCAGTTTTAGAATGAGGCTTCTTCTCAAGAAGAGAACCTGGTCCCCAGGTGCAGGGGCAAGACAAGGTGAGGGCAAGTGGGAACCCCCAGATCAGGGCAAGCAGTCCGCCAGAGCCAGGCATGTCCATGGGAGCCCGAGGTGGTCTCAGGTTGGTGGGTGACATCCCTTCACCTAACTGCTCAAGCCCGTGCCCCACCCTGGCTTCTGCCTCAGAGCAAACACAACCATGAGACTGTCAGGACCACCCCCAAATGCCTAGCTCCTCACGCCTCCTGAGGGTTACTGAACCAAAGTCGGGTCTGTTCGCCCTTGTGCAGTAAAGCCAGTCTACTGACACTGAGTTGTAGTGAAAGAAAGTGCAGTGTTTATTGCAGGCGCCAAACAAGGGATCCAGGCAGCTAGTGCTCAAAAGACCCAAACTCCCCAAAGGCTTTCAGGGAAAGGTTTCTAAAGACAGGCTGAGGGAGGGGGATTATGGGGTGTGTGATCAGCTCGTGGACATTCTCCTGATTGGTTGGTGGTGAGGTAATCGGGAGTCAACATTGTCAACCTTCTGGTTCCAACCGGTCTGTGGTCTACATGCTTGTGGGCAGCATACAGTTAAATTCTTCCACCTGGTGGGGGATTCAGTATCTCCATAACTGCTCAAAGGACCTGGCTCAGAATATTCTCTATAGCACTTGAGGAAGAATTAAAGTCCTTGACTTTGTTTAATGGCTGAACTACTATTGTTTTGTCTTGCTCGACTGTTTTCCTTTTTTTCTACATTTTCTCACTTCTCTGATTAAATTTATTCTTTGGAATTTGGGGAAGGCCTAGGAGGCTAAAGTTTTTCTACAGACAAGAGGCAGGTGGAGGACATGGGGCAGGGGGTCTGTCCCAGGGAAGACTGAGACATGATCAAATTTAGGTTTCCGATTTTACTTCCTCACAGGGTTCCCATTTTACTTTCTTATATCTTTCTGAACTTCTCCCTTAGAGCTTTCAACAGTTCGTGATGATGAATCTACTTGTGTGCTCTCTGGTTTGCCATTCGCCCCCTCTTTACCCCGTAAGCTCCATGACACTGTCCGTTTCGATCCCCACTGTGCTCAGGCCTAAGGAAGATTCTGGAACCCAGTGGGTACTGGAGAAGATTGGAATTGGTCCTCTCCTGGGCCCCGCACTGGTCCCACCCCTGCCCGATCACACTTTGTTGCCAACTAATACTCTAATGACTTGAGGCTCAAGATCAGATTTAAACATCAACTTTTTATTTGGAATTAATTAGAAAATTTACAAAAGTTGCAAAAATGCAAATAGTACAAGGAGCACCCCTGTGTCCTTTGCCCAGATTTGTTCTGTGTGTAATTTTTTTTCTGAGTCATTTGAGGTTGTTACACATGGCATGGCCTTTTAACCCTGAGTGTTTCCACATTTCTTTTTTTAAATTACATTGACCTGTTCGAAGCATGTAGTACCATTGCTGTTCCTTCTCAGGTGTAACATCTGGAGGCAAATTTAAAGTCAGAACCTTCCTTGAGCGCCTTCTCTTAGCGCCTTCTTCTGTTTTTCTTTGCTTCCACGGGATCTGTGCAAATGCTGTTGCTTCAGGAGCTGGCTCTTTTCCAATGTGGGCTCTGAAAGGAACATTCTTCTTCTCAGCTGTGGTTGTCAGACCTGAATGAGCCTCCTGGCTTCCGACAGGAAGGCCTGGCTTCAGGCGTGAGCGATGCTGGAGGCTCCCACGCTTCCCAAACGCCGTTTCCTCTGGACTTACTGCCAGGGCCTCGGTATGAAGTCCTCCCCAAGGAGCAGATCCAGGCTGGGAACCATCTACCTTTTCCCTCCTTGATGGTGTCACTGCATAGTTTTGAAAACACTCCAGCGTGTGTTATGCCACAAATGGCAGGGGTTTGGTGGGAACACTTGGAGCGTGGCTAAAATGCTCACACCCCAAGAAGCTATTACTGGCTATGGGCTACCCGGGATGACCCGGTACCTGAGTGTCCCTGGGGGAGGGATCGTGGAGTGCTGGGGCACAGGGGCACAGGGACTCTGGGCTGCAGCAGTGACATCCTTGTGGACAGCCTTTTCTGCGTGGTCCTTGCCGGTCCCAGGAAAGAAAAAAGACATCTGTTTTGATGCTTTAAAGTGTCCACTGGGAAGGTGGCCTAGGGATGTGGAAGGAGAGCCCACATTTGAGTCTTGAGTTCAAATCTTGGTTCTACATTTGACTAATGTGGGGCTTTAAGTACTCCTGAGCCTCTTCCCTGTTCAAAGTTTGTAGCAATGACAGAGAATGTGTGTAATGGGCATCGTGTCTGCCCACAGTTGGTGCCTCCAACGTGCGGTGCCCTTTCCCCCCTCCCGCCTCCTGGCTGCCTTTTCTGCTCACTCCCCTGGTAGGGGGACAGGGTGAGACCTAACAGAAGACCCAGGTGCTGGGTGTGCCGCCTGGACCCAGGCCTGAGTGGGCACAGGTGTCTATAAACTCCCACTGCCCTGGCATTTTTGACTTTTGCTGTTTGGCATTGTTTGCGGGGTACCCAGGGCTTGTTATGGATGTGGTGTAGTAAGACATACAGAAAGAGATGTGATGGCTGTCCTGAAGAAGAATTTGATCATACTCACAGTTCTCTAGGAACAGAAGGCATAGGACTCCACCCTGGGCCAAAGGGGAAGCACCGGGTGGGTCAGGAGGCAGAGGGAGAGGGGGGAATGTGGGTACGAGCCTTTACTGTGGTTTCCAAGGAAGGAATGATTGAGGCAGGGTACGCAGCCTTGGGATGGGCTGGTTTGAGTAATTTCAGAGCTCTGGGACACATGGGGCTGTCCCTGGTTGTCTGATGCCTGGCCCTGGGGTGAGTAGGGCAGGCAGAGAGTGGGTCTGAGTGTAGAGCCTGATAGAGGAGGTGGTTGGGAGTGTGGGCTCTGGATTGGCCGGTCTGCATGCGAAAGGCATTCTCCGTGTCATGGAATTGCTTAACTATCTGTAGGAAATGGTTAACCTTGGAAGGGGCAGTCCTTCCAGGGTCAGCAAGGCCCACGATGTCAGGGCATCAGAAAATAGAAGATAAATGACACAGTCAATACTGGCATCTTCCATCCCCAGGAAGGAGGAAGGTCTGACTTTGGGGATCCCACCCAGCCAGGCTGTGCTCTGGTCCCTCAAGGCCATGGCGTGTGTTTGTGATCTTCTAGAATGCATATTTCACAGCCACAAATAAAAACTTCCTGGATGACTGCAGAAAGGCTGGACTTTTCATTCGAATAGAGATACTTCCAGCCTTGCACAAATCTTGGCAGGCAGAGCAGTGCTCACAGATGCCTCATGGAGAGCCTCTCTTTCATCATTTTCTTGCTCACTCATCACCAGGGTGGCCACCAAGGATGCCAGCCTCGGATGGGCTGGTGATGCCCAGGAAATGATGACCCCTCCAGAAGAGGGTGGCATGGTGACGGTGCATTGCATTGTGTCTCACTGGAGTTTCTGTTCTTTCTGATGGCAACTTGGGAGGAGAAGAAAAAATTGTACACACTCTGGAATGTGAGAGTTCAGAACTTATCAGGTTTTGTTTGCAACTGGGAACGAGACCATTCTAGGTCACCAGCTACAGAGCAGGGCAGTAGAGTCAAGTGGCCTTGTACATTAGTTTCCGTGTGTGCACACACGTGTGTGTGCATGTGTATGTGTGTACACATAGGCTGTGGGGTGGTCAGACCTGCGTGGGTTCTAGGCATGAGGGTGAAGATCTCTCCTGGGCCCCCGCGAGTGTGCACCCGGTGTGGAGAAGACCGACTTCTCTTGCTCAGCTCTCTGATTGGGGAGAAGGGGCTCCCAGTTAGGAGTGATACTGCCCAATGTACTGGGGCTGGGGCGGGGGAGGCGTCTGCTCTGATGGCATCAATGGGCTTGGATTGGTGAAATTGTGGAAGAGTTCAAACTCTTGGATAGAAGACTACAGCATGTTGGTTGAGCCAAAATTAGTAATGGCCCTTTAACCAACCTTTAAGTTTCTCCAGAGAATGTGCGATACCTCCTTCTCTCCCCTCTTCCCTTCCTGCCTCTCTTCTTTCCTTGCCTGCTTCCTTTCCCACCTTCTACACCATCTGTGAACCAGTCACTGTGTCTTAGGCACTGGGCACAAAACAGTGAACAAGGAAAGGCCCAGTGCTTGCCTGGATGGAGTGATAACCTGGACCAGGGTTTCTCAGTCTCGGCATTACTCAAGCTTGGGGCTGGATGAGTCTTTGTGATGGGGCCTCCTGTGCCCTGGAAGGTGTTTAGTGGCATCCCTGGCCTCTATCTGGTAGAGGCCAGTAGCAACTCTCTTCTCTCCACAGTTTTGACAATGAAGAAATATCTTCAGACTTTCCCCAGTGTCCCTGGGTGACCCAGTTGCCCTGGTTGAGAACCACTGATCCAGTGGGAAAGACAGACGACTAAATGTGCCCGGGCAGCCCAGCTTATGGAGCATGAAGGGCCTCGATGGCGTCTGTCCAGGGTCACCTCCTGCTCATAGGCCAGTGGCTGGCAGATGGCACTTAGTATGTGCCTGTTGAGAAAGTGATTGACCACAGGCCCCCAAATAAAACTCCAGTGCAAGAGAGGACCTGTCTTAATAACATGGGGGGATCATCATGGAAGCTCTCAATTGGTACCACTCAAAAAGGTAGGTGGAGGTATCAGTGAATAAGATAAGGAGCAAAATGACCTGCCCTGTTATTCTGTTTTGGCCTTTCCTTTACCTTGAAATAACTGTGTGTAGGAAAGTGCATTCATTTGGTGGCAGACCTACAATCTAAATTTTGTCTACTTTTCGAGTAAACCTCGAATTCCCTCTGTGTTTCCCTGGCCCCTTGAAAGGGAGGCAAAGAGAATGTGCAAATGGATTTCTTTGTGCCTGATCCAGGGGCCCAACCTCAGCTTTTGCCAAGTGTTTGGCTGCATCTTGAGCTTGGCGAAGGCATATACATATGCTGCCTGTGATGTCCAAGAGAAGAGGACCATCTGATTCAAGAATCCTCTACAGGAGACTCTGTCAACACCCCCTGCATGTTCCTCCCCGTGTCCAGCTGGGTTTCTTTCTCTCTGCTCAGCTCCAAAGTGTTGATGGGTCAATCAATGCCGTGCTTGCAATTTTATCTCAGCTGGGAGTTCTAGTGGGCGCCTGTGTGCCTGTGTGCATGCGTGCGTGTGAGCTACCTCCTTGGTCAACACATACTCGGTTAAAGTGCTACAAGATGCTGCTGGAAAGGATTTTATCTTGCTCATTTGACCTTTGAAAGAGGCCGTGCCTGCTTCAAGTTCCTCAAATGCTCAAGGATGATTACAAGCATTTTAGAAAGCAAGACACGAAAATGGAGACTTTTTAGTGTAACAAGACATGCTTTGGCTGTTTCAATCATTGAAATACAAGTTTGGAAACCCCTTTAAGTGAAATCAGAAGACACCATTTTTGAGAAGATATTTTTAAAAAGGAAACCTGTACTAAATACCCAAACTAACAATGGTGATGATGTTTATGACGACAATGACAGATCCACATAATTTCCATCTCCGAAGGCTTTTAGGTCCCTCTCAGTCATTCGGGCTCCAAACCTTGGAGTAATCTTCTTGATCTTTCTTTTCTACACTTCTCGTCATCAACCAGTTACCAAGATCCATAGTGTTTCCATCTTTCAGCAGTCATGGGCGTTCCCGTCTTTTCTGTTCCCTCTACCCTTGTCCAGCCCCTCACATGTCTTCCCTAAACTTTGGCAAGGGCTGTCTAACAGGTCTCCTTATTCTCTTCACTTTATCATTCATCTTCCAGGTCAGATGTCTACCTCTCTCTCCCCAGGACTCCTGCAGGAGCCTCCTCTCTGGACTAGCTCTCCATTTTGGTTTACTTCCTCACCAATTTCTAGAGATACAGTTGCCCGTGATCCATCTAAAATGCATGTCTGATCACATTCACTCCTTGCTTAAATCCCTGCCTGCCTTCCCACCAAGGGCTGTATAATAACATCCAGCCTCCATCTCTGGTGCTGAGACTCTGGGACACAGCCCCCAGCCTGCTCCCTGGGTTCTTCTCACACTATGTCTTGTTCTGTGGCACCATGACCCTTGCTGTTACCATCACACCAGGAACTTCCCCACCTTGGCACCCTGTTCCTATTTCCCTTTAGCAGGTGCGATGAAGAACAGGGGAGAGAGGAAGCAGCACAATGGGGGCCCCTGTGAATGTAAGCCCCAAGAGTCCAAAGACATTTGGGGAGCACTGAACTTTCCAGCTGGCAAGGAACAGGGGTCCCCAGCCAATTTTATGTGGGCCTCAGAGGACATATATATTCTGAATCTACGTATAGATCCTGGAACCAAGGTGCTAATTAAACTCCCTAATGATCTTGACCTGGAAAGTGAGGGCCTTTCCTGACTCCCGTGTGAGCCTGGCAGCGCTGGGACTCTTGTTGCTACTGGGAACTCACAGCCATACCCAGCAGAGGAATGTGCCAAGAGGAATTTCTGCTTCTTTGCACATTTTAAACTCACTTCCAAATTAGGGAAAGAAACACTTTGTCACCCCTGTGCAAGAATCCAAATTCTCTGAGGCGTTTTGTCCTGTTCTTGCCCAACACAGGTGGTATTGTGGTATGGTGTGCACGCTCATTAGTATGAGTACAGTTGCTTCCTTTTTCAATTTTTTTTATGGAAGTATATTTGATTTACAATGTTGTGTTAATTTATGCTGTACAACAAAGTGATTCAGTTATACATATATATACATTCTTTCTTTAAAATATGAATACAGTTGATTTTTAAAGAGAGCAGTGAGCAAATCCGGAGCTCCCTACACTTTCCTAAATGCAAAATAGCAGCCTTTTTTTCAAATTGAAGTATAGTTGATTTACAATATTGTGTTAGTTTCAGATGTACAGCAAAATGATTCAGTGTATACATATGTATTTCAGATTATTTACCATTATAAGTTATTACAAGATATTGAATATAGTTCCCTGTGCTATATAGTAAATCTTGTGGCTTATCTATTTTATGTATAGTAGTTTGTATCTGTTAATCCCATACTCCTAATTTATCCCTCCCCCCATCTCTTTTCCCTTTGGTAACCATAAGTTTGTTTTCTATGTCTGTGAGTTTGTTTCTGTTTTGTATATAGATTCAGTTGTATTATTTTTTAGACTCCACATATAAGTGATATCCTATAATATTTGTCTTTCTGTATCTGACTTACTTCACTTAGTATGATAATCTCTAGGTCCATCCAAGTTACTGCAAATGGCAAAATTTCATTTTTTTATGGCTGAGTAGTATTCCATTATATGTGTGTATATATGTGTATATCTATCTATCTATCTATCTATCTATCTATCTATCTATCTATCATCTATCTATCTATCTATCTCACATCTTCTTAAGCCAGTTGTCTGTTGATGTGCTCTTGGGTTATTTTCATGTCTTGGCTATTGTAAATAGTGCTGCTATGGAACATTGGGGTGCATATATCTTTTTGAATTAGAATTTTCGTTTTCTTCCAGGTATATACCCAAGAGTGGGATTGCTGGATCATATGATAACTCTATTTTTAGTTTTTTAAGGAACCTCCATATTTTTCTTCATAGTGGCTGCACCAATTTACATTCCCACCAACAGGATAGGAGGGTTCCCTTTTCTCCACACCCTTTCCAGCATTTATTATTTGTACACTTTTTGATGATGGCCATGCTAAATGGAAAATCAAGCTGCCTTCTGCACTTATCCCCTTCCACTCTGAACTTACAGATATTGGGAAGGGCTTGATGCTTTTGCCTTCCAGTCATCTTTGTCACCACTGTCCAGGGCTGGTTTGGATGGAGCTTCCTAGGCATCTCCTTCTCTTTCAGTGTATTGTGCTCATTAGCGTGATCCACAAAATATTTCCCTTTCTTCCTACTCTGGGCACATGCTGGGATTGCACCTCCTGGCCCCCCGTGGTTGGGTGGTGCCAAGTGATTAGTTCAGACTAATCATAGTTAGTTGTTCATAGACCATGTCACCCACAGAGGGGACATTTCATTGCCAGTATGAGACCCTCCGGAGCGGACTTTCTTCCTGGCATTGGTGATCAGCACCATTTGAGATACTGATTGTTCAGTAAGCCTGGATCTCCGAGAAGAGTCCCCTTGATGACCTGCAAAGTATATGTGACATGATTTTTAACTCATTGAGATTTTGGAGCTGTTTGTTACTGCAGCACAACATAGCATTCCCTGACTGATACATAGTGTTGGAATTTTTGGCAACTTAATATTTGCCATAACTTCACTTACACAGAGGCAATATCTTTGCCTTTCCTGGTTTATCAATTTACATTCCTTGAGGGAATTTTTACTGATGGTCTATTGGATGGTCAGAATTTATTGTCCTTTGCAGGATTTGGAAGAGAGAAGTTGTGGTCTCTTTTTGGCCACTCAGCCCAGTGGTCTGATATCTTAGAATGACCTTGGCCTACTTTGTGTGGTTAACCTTTCTGGCTTGATAACAGATGCCCCAGCTTTGGCCATGCCACTCCATGGCAGGGCTTGGTTAATGTTAGTAATGACTACAACTTAGTGAGTGCTAACCATGTACCAGGCACTGAGCATATCTTTTCTCTGATTCTCAGCACAGCTCCATAAGGTAGGTCTTATTCTCAATGATAACTTTGAGGGACAAAGAGGCTAAATACCTTGCCTGAACTCACTTTGCTAGTGGAGCCAAGATTTGGACCCAACTCTGGATGTAAAAGTCAATCTTCTTTTTATTGCATCTAGCCACTTCTCCTTTGCAAAATTTCCAGGAAAGGGATGAAAGGTGCCCCTTTCCTTAGGGCTATTATCCTTGGGGACTTAGTACCTTGATGTTCTTTCTTTGGTTGGATGCTATATTTTCATTAGTTCACTCCCTCACTCACACACACACTCATTTATAAATTTATTCACTCATTCATTCATTCACCTATTCAATAGGCTTTGTTGAGACGCTGTTAGGTGCTGGGTTTTGCTTGGGGCTGAGATTGAGATGTGACCAGGTTATGATTCTTACCCCCAACCTCAATTGACTCACAGCCTTGAGGGCATGGCAATAAGCATATAGACCCACAGAAAGTGTTACAGACATGTCCAGGAAAGCCTGGGCACACTGCAGAGGCGACTCCTGGTCTAGACGGGGTATCAAGTTGTGTCAGGGCTGACTTCTTGGAGGAAGTGACACCAGAAATAGTTGTAGACTATTTTTTGTCCTCTATGTGTCTTTGAGAGTCTTTCACTGTTTGCACCCCTGGACCCCATCCCACTAAATCCATATCCTGAGGATCAGTGTCATTATCATCAGCCAAGATCCTTCTGTTTTTGAAGGTTGTAACATCAGTGGCTCCTAGAGTCCATCCTCTTCCCCTGGCAGGTGCTTGATCCCCTTCCTGTTCTCCTGCCCCCGTAAGAGTCACCATTTCCCTATATCCCTTACCGAGAAGGTTAGGTGGCCCTTCCTAAAGAGTCCTAGCTCTTTGGAGGCATAAAAAGATTTTTCCAAACTTTTGCTTTTAATGGCTTGGGGTTGGTTGCAGAACTCTTCTCCAGCAGGAAAAATGAACAGGACTCTCTGATTATGCACTCCTGAGATGGCTGGGGTAATTTGAGCAGAAACGGCTTTGCTACTCTGGGGAAAAAATGTAATTCTCATGTATGCAAAGCATGAACCAGAGTTGCCATGTTCACTTCTTGTTTTTAAACCCCCCACAGGCCAACTCACATATCTGGGTCAGAGGGTCTATTGACTAACTGTCAGGGCCTGAGGTGCAGGTAATCAATGACACTAACCTATAGGAAAGATGGCCTTGAATGCAGAAATCCCATCATGTTGACCCGCTGTTTCTTCTGTTCTGTAAGTGCTTTGCAGGGAAGCAAAACTCTCCAAACTAGAGCCACAAACACCCCCAGTTCTGACAATGTTCCTTCAAGCCAAGGCTTTAGAAATGCCCCCTCTGAATGAACCAAAGGTAGTTTGTTCTCTGGGTCCCTCAGCCCTTAAATAGTCATGGGGTTTGCAGGGAGGTAGGGAAGAGATAAGTATTGCAACAGGAGGATTCATGAGGAAGAGAGATGAAGAGTGATTTTGTCAGGAGGTCCCTAGGACCATAACCTTGACCTTTTATTAATGTTTAATCAGGTGCTTAGAGCAAAGCACTTTAAAAACTCCTGCAAATCCATAAGACTGATGAAGGGTCCTGTGATGGAGGAGGCTGGCTTTGCCTTGGTTGGCTTATGACACTCCCCACGCTTTCTTTCTGGAGAGAAATGTCACCCAGAGCAGGTGCTGGCTTCTTATCAAGTGTCTGTCAGGAGGGTCTGGTCCAGCATTTGTGTTGAAAAGAGCCAATGACATAGCAGCTTCAGTGGCTCTTAGGTCTGTCTACCCAGCATCCAGTCCCTCTTCCTCCATGCCCCAGGGACAGCTGTGGGAAGCAGGAAGTGTGACAGGGGAATCTGTGTGTAGCGTCCCCTGGTGGCTGAGGTGAGTTGAGGGGGGAGCATACGACCTGTGCTGGCCAATATGAGGAAAGTTCCAGAGTCCACAGAAGGAGGAGGGGTTCTCTCTCTTGCAAGATAAGGAGTCTACCTTCCAGCCCACCTGTTTGACGGACAGCTGCTGCTGGCCACCATCTTTCAACTTCCTGGAGACCAGTGTTATAATGTAATTGACTGTGGACAGCAGAGCACAATCCTTGAAGACACCATTGAATTGAGAAACCAGTGCCCAACCCGGGCACCCTATTATAGGAAGTAATCAATGTTCATATTTTAAAACCAGTTTGAATCTGGGTTGTCTGTTACTTGGAGTTGAAAACATCTAAACTGGGCAGATATTGTGGTACAGCTGTGATCCTGGATTGTGGTCAAATAATGCTGGTTAACATAAAAAAACCACAATCTGGGCCACTGGATATGGGAAGGGAGTTTGAATTACAGAAGGTCTGAAAAAAGGGCATGTGTTGCCCATAAGAAGCCAGTGGGGTTAATAACAGATCTCTTGATGGAGGGTCTTCCTGGGGTGACATCCTGCAGGGAGGGAGTGTGGGTGTTGGATGCCACAGAACTGGCTGGGCGAGTCATTAAGAGAGTCGAAAGTGGTCTACAATACCAGTTCCACATGGTGACACTCTTTAATGATTTGTCATCCCATGACTGATGGAAATCACGTGTAATGGTGCTTTAAAGAACAGCAGAACCTCAGATAGTCAGAGACCAACTTTCCAGCACCTTCAGGTATCAAGAACAACTCCACACTTGGAGCGCAGGGAGAGAAGAGTTTCTCAGGGTCTGGGGGGAGGAAGGCAGTGATCCCAGTGCTACTCACTCACCCTCCGTAAACTGTCAGTGGGGACCACAGACTCCTGGCCCCAGGCTTACAGAAAAGTGTAGTCTCCCAGGATGAGGTTCAGGATTCTGTATTTTCAACAAGTGTTCCCAGGAGATTTTTTTTTTGTAGATAAAGACTTTGGATGATTACTTTGAGATTTAGCAGTGATAGGGGCAGCAGGGAAGCTGAAGATGACAGGGTCCTGTCTGGAAGGAAGGGACCAGTGAAGCTGACTGAGGGGTTAACTGTGTGTGTGAGAGAGAGGAGGAGACAGCCTATGTTATTCCACAGCGCGATGTACATATGTGCTTTGCGTAGTCAGAGCTCCATGTGCAATGTGCATCAAACTTGGGTCTGTCTCTAAAAATGAGAAAGGCAACTGACTGGTAGTGACAGGAGCCTGGAGAAGGTGGGGGTGGGGGGTGGGGGGGACAGTGAAATCAGGGGCAGCCAAGCACAGTCCCCACAGTGGTGGTTCCACTAGTTGGGAATCTGCCCTTGACCCTGTGGCCCTGAGCTTGTACAGGATAAGCTGTCCCAGGTAAAGCCCAAATGGAGGGCTCAGCATTCATTAAGGATGCATTTCTGTAGGGTGAGGAAGAAACTCAGACAGGCTGGCATCTGCCCGCAGGTTCTGCAGCCTCACCGGACTTGTTCTAGAAATGTAAGTTCCACTGGGGATTCCTGGACTTGGGCGGCTGCCCAGGAGGTCTGGGAAACAGCACAGGCCCTGACTTGCATATACCCTTTTTTCCCTTCCAGTTAAAAAAAATTGTGGTGAAATACACATAACATTAAATTGATTATCTTCATCATTTTAAGTGTACATTTCAGTGTTATTAAGTCCCTTCATACTGTTGTGCAACCATCACCACTGCCCATCTTATACCCCCTCCCCCAGCCCCTGGCCACCACCATCCTATTTTCTGTCTCTGTGAAGCCGACTACTCTAGATAACTCATGTGAGTGGAATTATACAGTATTTGTCCCTTTGTGACTGGCTTATTTCACTTGAAGCAGGATGTCTTCAAGGTTCATCCATGTTGTAGCAGGTGTCAGAGTTGCCTTTTTCAAGGCTGAGTAATATTCCATTGTAAGGATCTACCACATCTTGCTCATCCATTCATCCCTTGATGGACAGTTGCATGGTACCTTTTAAAAGTGTTTCCATCATCCAGTAATTAAAACCATGAGGTCAGAGTCCACACTCTCATTTACCTACATTGAATCATTTCCCTGGCATCCTACTCATAGTTAATTTGACCTCTGTGAGGAAATGGCTTGGGAGGCAAAGAAAAGCGTTCATGTGTCTCTCATGGAATCCTCCGTGAGCTGGCACCCGGGGCTTCCCTTAGGGAGGACAGGAGGCTGGACCCTGCTCAAGGCATCTTAGCTGTTCGCCCAGTGGTGGGGGGCTTCTGTGCTAATGCACCCCGGTTTCCCCCTGTGCCTTCTTTCTACCTGGCGCCCGAGGTGTTACTGTGGACTGTCCCTGGGCACTGGAGTCAGATACACCTGGCACTGTGTGTCACCACCTCTCTGAGCCTCTGTCCACTATGACCTGGAAGGTGAGAAACAAGTGCTACAGCACAGGTCTGACCAATGGTGAGTGCTCAAGAAATGGTGGTTTCCTTCTCCACTCCCCTCTCTGTGTGGTCACCTAATTAAGAGAACATATACCTGGCTGTTTTTGCGAATCACATACATTTTATGCTGTCACACTGGTCAGTCAGGCCCCACTTATGCCCCCCAGAGAGTTGAGCTGTCTCTGAGAAGAAGCCTTCCTAGGACACCCTGGGGGTCACCCTAATTCCATTATTCAGGGTCACAGTGAAGTCCCAAGGGGCTAAATGTTGTGGTATTGGAAGCAGAACTTAAATCTGGGTCTGGTTGGGTGAGAGGACTGGGTGGACACACACTGCGCCCCTTAGAGACGTGCAGAGATTTAATCACTGCAACCTGATAGCTCTGATGACTGCCCAGGAGGTAAATGCTGTTGGTTGATTAGGTTAAGTCGGGGTTTGGACCAAAAGCCTCACTACACAGTCGGGTCTGCAGTAGCATTTGTGGAGCTTGCAATGAGTCTGGTCACCTTAGAAGTTCCCTGGTGCTGACCCCTTGGTGACAAGGCTCCATCTCAACACAGATGGAACATGCCCTCAAGTAAGCAGGACAAATGTGTGGAAACCATCAGCAGACCCGGCAGGGTATGGGAGCCCCCGCTGGGAGCCCAGCTTGTGCCTGGTGCAGGTGGGGGCCCAGAGAGTGAAGCAGAGCATTTCCGTGGGTTCAGCCACCACCTCCTTCTCCCTGGCCCCGCCGTCCTTCCTCTGCTGCCCTAGCCCCTTCTCTGCCTGATACAGTCATTTCCTTCAGAGCCTGGGTCCACCCATGTAGAAACGAGAGCACTATGACTAATTATAAAATCATTATATGATTAAACTCAATTAACTTCAAATAACCCTTGAAATTTGCTTAATGTCAGCCCTTGGCCCTGCTTGAACTGCTGAATATTGCTCTCTTTTGAAAATCTGAAGATATGAGCTGGTTCTGCTCTGGTACCTGGAACTCGCTGGGGCACCCGTGTCTCTGAGTGCGGGGCAGGAAGTGGTGACTGCGCCGAGGGTCCTAGAGCAAGTGGTGGGGAAGTTTCGGGAACACAGGAGGTGAAATTGGGGGCACCTGCAGCTCTGCTGGGTATTAGACGATGAATTGCTGGCTGGGAACCCTGAGGGGGCCTTTCCCTTGGGCTCTGACAAGTTTGTTTAAACCTTTGACTTTGCACTTGATGCCTGTTATAGGCTGAATTGTGACCCCTGACCCCAGTTCATATGTTGGAGGCCTGACACCAGTATCTCAGAATATATTTGACTGTATTTGGAGATAGGATATTTTAAAAGGTAATTAAGTTAAAATGAGTTCATTAGGGTGAACTCTAATCCAATTGGATTGATGTCCTTATAAGAAGAGGTTAGGATACAGACATGCACTGAAGGAAGACCCATGAGATCACAGCAAGAAGATGGAAGTCTGCAAGCCGAGGAGAGAGGCCTCAGTAGAAACCAGCCCTGCTTATGCCTTGATCTTGGACTTCCAGCCTCCAGAACTGTTGTGTGTGTAAGCCCCACAGTGTGTGGTATTTTGTTATGGCCACTTGAACAGATGAACAGGGCCCTTCACTCTGCTTGATTTGGGCAAACCGTCTCCCACCCAGCACTGCTTTGGGGGCCAGAAAGTCACCTCACCGCACCCTGTTAGCCTTAAGAAGGTGACTGGAGCCCTGATGGCAGAGGCAGGAGGCAGACACCCCTCAGATTAATTATGAGTAGAAAGATGAAGAGTTGGGAATGTGATCCGGAGCCTTTCAGGAGGGAGGCCAGCAGCCACCTGGACTTCCAATGCTGACTAAATGTTAGGAGAACAGGGTAAGAAGACACGTAAATGGTCAATAGGTACATAAAAAGGGACTCAACATCACTAATGAGCAAAGAAATGCAAATCAAAGCTACAAAGAGATGTCACCTCACACCTGTTAGGGTGGCTGTTTTCAAAAAGACAGGAGATAACAAATGTTGGCGAGGACGTGGAGAAAAGGGAACCCGTGTGCACTCTTGGTGAGAATGTAAATTGGTGCATCCACTATGGAGAACAGTATGGAGCTTCCTCAAAAAATTAAAAATAGAACTAACCTATGATCCAGCAGTTCCACTTCTGGGTATTTATCCAAAGGAAATGAAATCAGGATCTTGAAGAGGTGTTCCCACTCTCATGTTCATGGCAGCATTATTCACAGTAGCCAAGATATGAAACAACCTAAGTGTCCATCAATGGATGAAGAGATAAAGAAATTTATATATATATATATATATACACATATACACATATATATACATATATATAAAATGTATGAGTACAATGAAAAGTTATTCAGCCTGAGAAAAGGAGTTCCTTCTGTTTGCAACAATATGGATGAAACTGGAGGACATTATACTGAGTGAAATAACCCAGTTGCAGAAAGAAAAATACTGCATGATATCACTTACATGTGGAATCTAAAAAAGTCGAATTCATAGAAGCAGAGAGTAGGATGGTGGTTCCCAGGGGCTGGGAAGGTGGGGGAAATGGGGAGATGTTGGTCAAAAAGTATAAAGCTTCAGGTATGTCAGATGACTGAGAACAACAACAAGAAGATGGTAACTATGTGAGGAGATGGCCAGGTTAATTAGCTTGACTGTAGTCAACATGTATGTGAATGGGCATTACACTGGGCATTCACATGTGTATGTGAATCCAAATGCCATTCCTATCAAACTACCACTGGCATTTTTCACAGAACTAGAACAAAAAATTTCTCAATTTGTATGGAAGCACAAAAGACCCCGAATAGCCAAAGCAATCTTGAGAACGAAAAATGGAGCTGGAGGAATCAGGCTCCCTGACTTCAGACTATACTACAAAGCTACAGTAATCAAGACAGTATGGTACTGGCACAAAAACAGAAATATAGATCAATGAACAGTATAGAAAACCCAGAGATAAACCCATGCACATATGGTCACCTTATCTTTGATAAAGGAGGCAAGAATATACAATGGAGAAAAGACAGCCTCTTCAATAAGTGGTGCTGGGAAAACTGGACAGCTACATGTAGAAGAATGAAATTAGAACACTCCCTAACACCATACACAAAAATAAACTCAAAATGGATTAAAGACCTAAATGTAAGGCCAGACACTATCAAACTCTTAGAGGAAAACATAGGCAGAACACTCCATGACATAAATCACAGCAAGATCCTTTTTGATCCACCTCCTAGAGAAATGGAAATAAAACAAAAATAAACAAATGGTACCTAATGAAACTTAAAAGCTTTTGCACAGCAAAGGAAACCATAAACAAGATGAAAAGACAACCCTCAGAATGGGAGAAAATATTTGCAAATGAAGCAACTGACAAAGGATTAATCTCCAAAATTTACAAGCAGCTCATGCAGCTCAATATCAGAAAAAAACAAACAACCCAATCCAAAAATAGGCAGAAGACCTAAGTAGACATTTCTCCAAAGAAGATATACAGATTGCCAACAAACACATGAAAGAATGCTCAACATCATTAATCATTACAGAAATGCAAATCAAAACTACAATGAGGTATCACCTTACACCAGTCAGAATGGCCATCATCAAAAAATCTACAAACAGTAATTGCTGGAGAGGGTATGGAGAAAAGGGAACCCTCATACACTGTTGATGGGAATGTAAATTGATACAGCCACTATGGAGAACAGTATGGAGGTTCCTTAAAAAACTAAAAATAGAACTACCATACAACCCAGCAATCCCACTACTGGGCATATACCCTGAGAAAACCATAATTCAAAAAGAGTCCTGTACCACAATGTTCATTGCAGCTTTATTTACAATAGCCAGGACATGGAAGCAACCTAAGTGTCCATTGACAGATGAATGGATAAAGATGTGGCACATATATACAATGGAATATTACTCTGCCATAAAAAGAAATGAAATTGAGTTATTTGTAGTGAGGTGGATGGACCTAGAGTCTGTCATACAGAGTGAAGTAAGTCAGAAAGAGAAAAACACATACCATATGCTAACACATATATATGGAATCTAAAAAAAAAAAAAAGGTCATAAAGAACCTAGGGGCAAGACGGGAATAAAGACGCAGACCTACTAGCGAATGGACTTGAGGACGTGGGGAGGGGGAAGGGTAAGCTGGGACAAAGTGAGAGAGTGGTAGTGTATATATGGACATATAAACACTACCAAATGTAAAATAGATAGCTAGTGGGAAGCAGTTGCATAGCACAGGGTGATCAGCTCAGTGCTTTGTGACCAGCTAGAAGGGTGGGATAGGGAGGGTGGGAGGGAGGGAGACGAAAGAGGGAAGAGATATGGGGATATATGTATATGTATAACTGATTCACTTTGTTATAAAGCAGAAACTAACACACCATTGTAAAGCAATTATACTCCAATAAAAACGTTTAAAAAATCATAAACAAAACAAAACAAAAAAAAGTGTATCATTCCGGCTCTGTTTGGGGAGCTCATCTGGGTTTGCTTGCCTCTAAAAGTGTCGCCTGCAGATAGGGAGGTAGTGATGTGAAGAATGCATTATTCTCTTGAGTCATTTCTGTGCAGTTTCTACTGACCTATTGGGAAGGGGTCCTCATTGTTCTCCATTTTTACTCCCAGCCCCTTTCCCCCCGATTGATTTCATCCCCCCTTCTTCCTCCTTTTAGGGGTTACCATACCATGGTAAGCAACGGTCTTTGCTGTGATCGACCCCGGTGCCCCATAGTTTGGGTGCTCACCTGGTTTCCCCTTTGGAAGTGGCTCTGCTGCCTGGGGTGCCCTGGGGTTGGAGCCAGAGTCCGTGTACTGAAGTCCTCACTAGCTCTCATTTAGCAACCTGGCTGCCTTTCCTAATTTCCAAATGGGGAATAATGACCAACTGTCAGAGCTGTCTTAAGGCTTGAGTGAGAGGAGGCGCCTGCATACATTTCACCTGTTATAAACCATCCAACGGACGCAAGATTATACAATTGTCCGAGTCTCCTTTAGATTACCCAGTAAGTGAACTCTGCAGGCTGGTTAGAGGGGTTTAGATAACTCGGAGTACTAGAGAGATTTCATATTTGCTAGGTAAGACATCATTCCTTTTTCAGGGAAGTCCCTACCATTTGCACAAATCTATATCACCTTCCACATTCCTTCACCATAGTGACTGTGAACTCTGGACACTTCCCTCTTAAATTAATGGTGGAGTTGTGGTCGGCTCATGGATACAGAGGGAAAGTTTCCAAAGACTCTACTGAAAGGCTGTGACTTTTGTGCAGCAGGTTGGACCTCAGCAGGGCTGGGTGCCACTTCCGTTGGTGTCAGCAGAAGTCCCTCACCTGGTTCTTCAAGGAAATGTGTCTCCAGCCCTCGGAGGCTGAGAACTTTAACATTCTTCACTGAGGGAGCAGTCAGCTCTTACTGTGCTCAGGGACAGTGAGCCCCATGGACGCTTTGATGATCTTTGTGATGGTTAATTTAATGTCTCAAACTTGGTGTTTTTGGATGAGCTTAACTTTTAAATTGGTGGATTTTGAGTAAAATATGTTGCCATCCATGATGTGGGTGGGCCTCATCCAATCAGTTGAAGGCCAGGATAGAACAGAAAGACTGGCCTCTCCAAGCCAAAAAAAAAAAAAAATTCTCCAGCAGACTGTCTTCAGCCTGGAATGCACCATTGGCTCTCTTAGGTCTCTGCCTACCTGCCCACAATGCAGATGTGGACTTCCCAGCCTCCATAAGTGTGTGAGCAAATTCTGTGTAATAAATCTCTGTCTATACCTATACACCTCCTACTGGTTCTGTTTCTCTGGAGAACCCTGACTAATGCAGACCTTTTTCTCAAATCTGCACTTTTCTCTCTCCATTCAATGGTGTCCCATCCTTCCAGTCCTCAAGCCTGGAAAGCCAGTGGCCGTGTTTTCTCTGTCACGTCCGCTCCCTCAACCCCTCATCAGTCACTAGGTTCTGCCGAGTCCACCTCTGAATGCCTCAGCTGTGCCCACTCTCCTCTGTTTGTACTTCTGTCCCTCAAGCCTTAATAATTTCTTGGCTAAAGAATTTTTAAAGCTGTTTAACTGTTTAACTTCCAACTTAACCCTCTCATTCTCTGCAGAGGTACTGTCCCCAAACACGGCTCACCTCATGCCACTTCCCTGCTTAGATCAGTTCACATTCTGGCCACAAATTACCCTTCCAATTTCCTGTCCTGACCTTCTCACTTCCCCACCACTGACTTACGTGACTTTGTTCATTCCTCACGACCTCACTCAAAGGCCACCTCTCCAGTGGAGGCTTTTCCAAAATCTCTCACGGTTTCTTTTGAACATGCATGGCTTGGGGATATGATCAAAATGCAATGATTTTATCCCCATTTCCTGCCTCAGCTGGACTCCATGACCTCACCAGCCACTCTAAAGCAATAGAAGGTCCTGCAGTGTTGACAGCAAACAGAGTTTCCATCCAGGACTGAAGATGCTCGGTCTTGAGTGATATTCAGTGCTCTGAATCTGATTGAAGTTAAAACCTCTCTGCCTGCCCCCTGGCGGGGGTGGCGGTGTACAGGGGTACCTCGCTTGCCCTCCCTGCTGCTCTGCCCCTGGCTTGCTGGTTCTGCTAGAGCATGGAGAGAGAGTGGGAAGGAGCTAAGAACAGCTTTACCTGATGTTTTGGTCAGTGTGAGCGGAATAACCCGCAGACTGGGGGGCTTAAACATTAGAAATTGGTTTCCTCACAGTTCTGGAGGCTGCAAGTCCAAGATCAAGGGTGCCATCAGGGGTCTGTTCTGCTGAGAGCTCTCTCCCTGACTTGCAGACAGCTGCCTTCTCACTGCGTTCTCACATGGCAGAGAGAGGAAGCTAGCCCTCTGGTGTCCCTTCTTATAAGGGCATTAATCCCATCATGGGGGCTCCACCCTCATGACCTCATCTAAACCTAATAATCTCCCAAAGGTCCCTTTTCCAAATACCATCACACTGGGGGTAGGGCTTTCACATGTGGATTTGGGTGGGCATGATTCAGTCCATAGCATTTGACTCATGCCACTGGAAGATGTTAGCAGCTCTCTGAGTCTAGCCTACCCTCAAAGCTGCCTCTCCATCATACAGATGTGGGTCTTTTAGAGGCTATGGTCCTTGTGAAGAGGTGGTACCCACCTCCAGCTCTTGCCCCTCCTCAGGCCCAGTTTCTCCACCTGCCTCCCTGCACAGACCTCTTTGTGGTATGATCCCTTTAATAATGTTCCCAGGACAAGCTCCCACCTGTGGATTCCGATCTGGGTCCTTGACTCACCAGTGGAGGGAAGACCCTCTACCCCGGCTCCAGCCTTTCTCCTTCTGATCCCTTAGGCACGGGCCAGACTCAGCCCCCTGCATCCCCCACTCCAGGGCTGTTGCCTAGCTCGCCAATCATCTGCTTGAAGCCCCCCTTTGAGAAAGCCATGCCAGCTGAAGCCTCAGGTGAGGTCAGCACCTGGAGTCCTGTCCCATTTCTCAGGGACCGCACGGTGGCCCCCAGCTCCGGCCGTGCAGGCTGCATGTGACCTTGCTCATGTCCACGTTTACCTACTCCTCCTCTGCAAGCCTGATTCCACGGGGTTTTACTGCTGCTGCCTGGACCACATCTACCTGCTCTGTCTTGTGGTGCAGCTTCCTAAGAAAGACTACCACTGGTTTCTGCCAGACGTCAGAAGGGTTAATTTCATACCTGGGATCTGGATTTCGCCCTGTTGAGCCCAGCTGTGGCCGGGGCCAGAAGACCACCAGCCCAAACATGGTCACTGAAGCCACAGGCGGGACGAGAGCTGGGCAGGCCCTCTGGAACATGCTTCCTGCAGCCTGGGGCTGGATGGTATTTTTCTTCACAGTCCCTGGCGTCCAGCCCATCACTTTGCATGGGATAGGTACTTAGTTTACCGGTGAGAAGAGTGCACATCTTTGTTGAGAAAGGCACTGTGCTTGCTTGCTTTCCCTAACCCCCACAGCACCTTGCAGCATGTTTTATACGACAGAAGTGCTTAATAAATATTTCTGATGGATTCACTGGGAAAAAGGTGGTCCAGGCATGCCTTCTGGAAACGTCCAGTAAGCCCCATTATTCCTTTTTGCAGTCGATTGTCGTGGAATGGGCCTTTTGGCATTAATCCCAGAAGGGCAGTAAACAAAGATGGCTGTATAATTTTATTGTCTCTCATCCTCCATCAGAGCTGGCTTCCTTGCCTCCATCCACAGCTCTGCCTCATTGCATCTGGGTTCACCCTTAGTACAGCTGTTGGATCACGCTAATAGCCCCTGGATCTTCATTTTAAACAATAATGTTTGTTTCCAGAATAATTGAATTCAGTGGGGATACAAAGGGTGTAGAACACTTTATAACACTTGCTGTGAAAAAGGGGAAATCAAGAATTTGCTTGATGGCATTTAGTTCAGGAAACACAATTTATCAGAGCTGTCTTTATCTACTTACGTTTTAGTGATTCGGTGCTGGGGGAAAATAGCCTCAGACATAGAATTCGAAGAGCACTTCTGGCAAAGCCTGTCGGTTTAATTCAGATGTTAAATATTTTCTGGAGGGTCAAGCGCCCAAGGCCCAGTATGGTTTGTCCTTTGAGTGAAACTAGCTAAAATAAAAAAAGAGATAATCAGTAGCCCCAACCTGGGATACACTTCAACATCGAAGGGGCAGAGGTCCCAATTTCACAGGAAACTAATGTTCCAGCTCTGGGGCTCTGAGAAAAGAATTTGAAATGTGAATAATTTCATTATGTAAAAGGCAACTTAGGAAAATTCTTGTTCCTGGAAAATAGATGCTTTATTTAAGGTCGATGAATTTGGAACTCTTTACCTGTCTGCAATTTCCCCAACCTAGATGAGTGGACATTCCCGCCAAGGAACCGAGCAGAGCGATTTTCCCAAGGGGGCCCTGCCGTGTTTCCAAGTGTCCTGGGCAAATCACCAGGAATGGGCAGGCATCGGTTGGCTCCCAGGTCTCAGGGAGCAAATCTATAGGTTTCTGGAGAGAATTCCGGCCTCTGGGGGCTCCAGTTCACATTGTGAGGTTTGTATGCAGAAGGTTCCTTATTCTCCCTGGCACCTCTTGCCATTAGAATTGACTCTGTGATCCCTTGTGCTAAGATCCCAAAGGGGTGGTTTTCCAGGAAGTTCTTCCCACCAAAGTACACCTTTGACACAGAGAAATCTTCCTGACACCAATGAGCTAATTACTAACCCAAATACTACATTTAAATCTTATGTAGGAAAGATTTAGAGAATTATACTTCTGTGTTCAACTTTCCTTATGGACTAGCTATAGTGTCCAGAGGTAACTGGAAAGAATTCTATAAAACAAAACTCTTTATT
The DNA here is from genome assembly GCF_009873245.2 of Balaenoptera musculus. NCBI lineage: Eukaryota > Metazoa > Chordata > Mammalia > Artiodactyla > Balaenopteridae > Balaenoptera > Balaenoptera musculus. The sequence goes on along the minus strand of NC_045786.1, from coordinate 49,293,437 downwards.
AACGCAAATTAAATATAAACATTAACCAGATTTAGTGTAAACATTGTCTTAAACTATGCAATTAGAATAAGATTTGATAATTAGCTCCTTTATTTACTAGCTGCACTCATGGAATACATTAGGAAGGAATAGGTAAACTGAAGTTGGAACATAACTTGTAAGCAAAACAAAACCAAGCCACACACACAAACTTATGTTTCAAAATAGGAAGTGACAAGGTTTTAAAACAATTTTGGAATAATCCTCCACTCGCCAGGACCCTGAATTTGTGGTGTTGCATACTAAGACACTGAACATTTCAATTATAGAGAAATATTCTAATTTATAATACAGATTAGGTTCAAGGACTTGGCACCTAAGACTCTCACAGCATGAGGTCAAGTCCGCCCGGGGTTTTTGCATGGAAAAAGTAGTTTCCATAACGGTTGTCTCCTGGAATTCCTTTTATTATTCACTTAAAGTCTATATATCTTTGCAAAAATTTTAACCCTAGCATGACCATGTAGTTTACTCTCCTAGCCTGGCCACCTTTAGTGTGAAAGGGGAAGCTATTAGTAATTAAGTGGGGACATCAGACATTAACCAGGACTGTCAGAAGCGGTTTCTCAGGAAACCAGACACCAGTGTAATCATGGCCTCTTCTTTCTTTGTCTCTACCTTTACCATCCTGATATTTGCTCCAGGTTCTCCACCAAGATATTCCTGTGGGTCTAAAATGTGTAAAGCAGTAGTGCTGAGTCCCCCTGAAGAAGCGCTTGGAAGGCAGAAGAGCTCAATAGTTAAGGAGACACGTCCTGGCATCACCCCTTATTAACTATGTGACTTAAAGTGACTTATTTCATCTCGTGTGCCTCAATTTTCCTCATCTGTAAAATAGGGATTGTTATGAGGGTTAAAGAACCTAAAACAACATTTATTAGTGCTTCAGAGTATATAGTGAGCACTCAATCACTGTAGCTATTATGGTATTATTATTAAAAGCTTTAAAATGATGGATTAGATCAGTTTCAAAAACGACAAAAACTAGGAGTCTGACTTCCCCAAAGATTGAGCTTTGCAAGGGCTAGATAAGGTTGGAAGGAAATACATTGAAAAGGTTTTGTCATACTTTATTAAATATTAAACTGGTTTTTCTCTAGGGAGAAGCACTTTGGAAGGCGAGTCTAGGAAAGGCCTTTGGCTTCCTGAATTTTCTCAGATCTGGGCAGGCCCGGGTCTGCGCTTTCCTTGGTGACAGCCACCAAGGATACCTTGGTTTGCGAGCTCCTGTATGGTTGATGAAGCTCATTCGCCTGCATTCCTTGTATCCTTACTTAAGCCACGTGAGGAAGTGACGTGGGCCCATTTTCCAGATGAGGATATTGAGGTTCACTTGGTAAACAGAGGAAGTCCCAGGGAGAGATAGGACTGGTGCCAGATCTTATGACACGAAGTTGGGTTTCTTTTTGTTGCATTGCCCACCTGCCTTCTTTGAGGCTTAGTACGCAGGATGGCCACAAGTACACGCCCGGTCACAGAGGCTAAACTGGGAATGCGGAATGAGCGTAAGGTCCAGGGACACATGTCACCAGCAGTGTCACCTTCGGGTGCTCCTCCAGGCAGCCAACAAGGCCCCCATCCAATAGATGCTCAGCTGAGGCTTTTTATTGAAAAAAATTTTATTCCTAGATACTCTGGGTTGTTTGAATGTAACAAATCAGGATGATACATAATCATAGTGATTTCCAAGGTGTATGGGGTGATTTCTTTTTGAAAGAGGAAGAAGAGCGACTCTGTTTCATCAGGTATTTCCACAGCAGTTCCCCCACCCCAATTCCATACAGATGTTGGATACACATATGGAATCACATATTAATGCAAAAGACACACAGCACTTCAGCTGGCTTATCTGGTAACCGATATGGGGTGTGTGTGTGTGTGTGTGTGTGCGTGTGTGCATGCCCAGTGAGGGGGATGATTAAGGATCACATAAGGACCTCCAGATGTCTGTTTGGGTGTGAATGGCCACACTAGCCCACACTTATGTCGATGTAGTGCCGTGATGCTCTCTGCGGTGTGCATTTTGCTGTCCAACATCTTTATTTCTCAGCCACTTGGTTTCAGACTTGGAAAAGCTGCATTTGATGTTGAAAGCTAAGTTCACACCAGGCGGGGTATTTAAAAACCCAGAATCTGATGCCTGAGGTGTGAAAAAAACATTTTTCATCCTTTATGTGCATACCAAAAGCTGGGAAAGTTTTTCTTAACTTACCAGGGAACCTAAAGCACTGACAGAAAATGTCAGCGTTGTGAGGGTAACTTCTCTGTTGTTCCAAGAAGAATTTAGGAACAATCCCTGACATTTCAGCCATAAAACTGTTTCAATAAATATTGGTTTGGTAGAAAAAAATGATCCAAATGTTCAATGACAGGGGTAATCTTTTGAGAAAAGGTTACTCAAATTTGATAAATTAAAATAGATTTATCTGACTTTAAAAAAATCATGTGATTACACACATAGATTTTGAAGCTTACAAAACAAAACAAAAATATACAAGAAGCAGGTGAGGAAATCAGGGCCAAAGGAAGTAAGGTCAGCACAATTAGAAAGACGGAGGGCACGTTATTTCGCTGAAATGATTACTACACCCTCTAGCTCATTCGAGCCTTCTGTGGGGCTGGCCACGACTTTCTCAAAGCGGTACCTGGATTGGAGGCTCCTCCTTCCCAGTTCTCCCTCCTTCCTTCCCATCTTCTCTCCCAGCTGTCAGACCTGCATCGCAAACTGAAGGCTCTCCATCCTGCTCCTGATCCCTGTTCCCTTTACAAATCTCTTGACACGTGTGTTCATCAATCAGCTGCCTGTGATTCCCAATTTCTCACCAGCTCCCAGGTGTGGCTGCTGGTCCCTGGACCACACACTGAGTACAGTGAGCCCTCGTTTGCCACCTGGTTGGCATTTTGTATCACAAGTTTTACTTTAGGTGTATATTCCCTGCTAGAGTGTAGCCGTCAAGGGGAAAAGGAACCCTGTCTGGTTCATTTTTGTTCCCCTCCACGTGTCCTTCATATCATAGTGCTTTTCCCAGATACAACTCTCAGCTGAAAGGTGACAGTTTATCGGAGGAAGTTGGAGGAAGACTCCCTCACTCAAAGTATCTCATGGGAAATACATTCTGTGTTTGCGAAAGTTAAACCTGGTCCCGTAATGGGCTTCAACTCTAAAGATGATTTTTTAAAAATTAGGGTAGCTCAGAAAATAAATGATGGAAACTAAGAATTCTAAATCCTAGCGTCCCAACTGAGTGGGGGGGAGTTATCCACAGTATCGGCTGAAGCCTTGTTTCAAGGCTGTGGTACAGCAGAGATGGGGGACCTCATAGGCATCTTCCCCAGTTCTCAGACCTCTAGGGTCCAGCCACCACCCAACACTAGACGGTGGTAAGAGAGGGGTGGCATGTGCATCTGTGGCTTCCTTGCTCTCTTTTGTTCCTTTAGAACATAAGTTGGCAAACTTTGTCTATGAAGGGCCAGATAGTAAATATTTTAGTTTTTGAGGGCCAGAAGTTCTCTGTTACAGCTTCTCAACTCTGCCATTCTAGTGAGCCAGAAGCCAGAGACAATAAATGAGTGAGCATGGCTGTGTTCCAATAAAACTATTTACAAAACCAAGTGGTAGGCCGGATATGGCCAATGGGCCATAGTTTGCTGACTGCTGCTCTAAAACTGTTTGTGCCAATAGGAGAGGCATATAGGGAAGAGATTCTTGAAGGTCTCTTCTGAAAGGAAACCTTCCTCCTGATCTCTCATTTCATACTCAAGGAGGGAGGCGGTCTTGCCCCATTTGGTAGATGAGGACACTGAAGCGCCATAGCATCAGCCAAGTTACCCATGGCAACAGAGCTGGTAGGAGATGCAGGTGCGATCTGAGTGCAGATCTACTGAGTAAGGATCCAGTGTTCTTTTTACACTATGATTTCCTTGGTCTTGCCTTGGAGTGTGGGCTGCTAGCTCAAAATGCCACTGTGTAGTGTAGGGTCACCCCACCCAGCTCTCCTAGAATGGAAACCTGTCCCATGCTCATACGTGGCAGGAAACTGACTCTTAACTCTTCTGCTTACCAATAGGCCCAGTACAGATGACAGCGCGTTACCTTGAAACATGTAGAAACTGGTTGACTTTTCTACAACAGGCCTTTGTGCACAAGCCAGTGAACACCAATAGAAAAAAAAATAACCTTATCGCAAATTAAAAGAACAATCTTTAGAAAATAGCTGAAATGTAAGGTTAATTGGAGCCAGAAATGTCAAATTAATGCAGCAATGCACTGGGGAGCCTGCCCTGGCCTTTGTGCACAGAATCAGTGCACACGACGAAGGGAAGCAGGGAACGATATAATAGGATTTTAGGGAGTCCCCTGTCATATTAAACAGGCTTTGCAATTAATTTCTTGCTGCAATGTTATTTTCATTGGCCTATATTTTCCTTGACCTCTCACATTTTTTAAGCTACCAATGCAGGGCAAGTGGGATTTAGGACTCAAATGGCACAAACCCACAAAACTGTCTGGACTTAAAATCAGTAGAAATGTGATAAAACTGCAGTGGGGTGGGTGGGTAGTCAGAGCACTCCTGGGGTGAGTTGGGGTTCCCAGGTCCTTCAGTGGGCAGGCGCTGACCTGGGAATGGGGGTCCTGCTCTGCTTGGTGATCGGCCCCTTTTAGTACCACCCCCAGGTCCCATCTTGCAGGAAGGTCTTGGGGTGCCCACAAGGAGGGCAATGGTCTTACAAGCCAAAGTCTTGCATTCACTGAGCATGAAACACAGGCTAAGCACCTTTTAAAAACATTATGTTATTTAATCTTCCTAAAACCCCATGAAATATGTTCTGTAATTATTGCCATTTTCAGATGGGGAAATGGAGGCACAGAATAGTTAAGGGCCTGGCGGAAGCCACATAGGTGGTAAATGTCCCAGGCTGGGATCTGAACCCAGGTCTTCCTGATTCCAGGGGCTGTGTGTTTAACCGCTCTTTCATACTTTCTCCTCCTCAGGATGACACCAAAGTTTATCCAGAATGTGCAGGCTACATGATCATAATCAATTTTATTTGTATTTTTATCTTTATAAATTTTGAATCATGGTAAAGATACACATAACGTAAAATTTACCATCTTGACCATTTTTAGGTGTACAGTTCAGTAGCGCTAAGTATATTCACATTGTTGTAAACCAACCTCCAGAGCTCTTTTCATTTTGCAAAACGGAACCCCTGAAGACATTAAACAATAACTCCTCATTCCTCCACCCGCCCCCAAACCTTGGCAACCACCTTTCTACTTTCTGTCTCTATGAATTGGACTACTCTCGGTATCTCATATAAGTGGAATCATACAGTATTTGTCCTTTTGTGACTGGCTTATTTCACTTAGCACGATGTCCTCAAGGTTCATCCATGTTGTAACAGGCATCAGAATTTCCTTCCTTTTTAAGGCTGAATAACATTTCATTGTATGAATGGACGGCCTTTTGTTTAACCAGTCATCCATCAATGGACATTTGGATGGCTTTCACCTTTTATCTATTGTGAACTATGCAACTGTGAATGCAAAATGGCTGAGTGATAAAAAGATGAGAGACATTCTAGCATTGAGATTCATCTTTGCAAGACACAGAAGCATTTAAACAAAATGCTTTGTAAGTTGGCTGCTTTGGGCTTCCTGAGAAAGAATATATATATCTGAAAATTCTTTGGATGAACTTGGGGTAGGGAATTTGAAGGGCTTATATATTTTAAAACTAGAAGCATGACATATGGGCATCATGGCTAACATGGGCCATCGCTTTCTTGGAAACTGTTGGTCTTGGAATTGCTGGAATGCCTGTGTCTTCACTCTGGAATAGCTCATGAAAGTGAGTGCTGCCTCCCTGTAGATCACACTTATTAAAGCATTCATCCTACGTCAGGCTGATTTGGAATAAAATGTCATATTAATTTAGAAATGTGTCCCAGGAGACATGTGTGGCTTTTGAGGGACCACTCTCAACAGCATGCTCAAGGACCACAGAGAAAGCTCCCTGCCCTGTAAATGAGCCTCTCAGAAGACCAGGGCCCCTGACCAAAGCTGGGTTGGAGAGTTGGCTTCCTTCATTCTGGAAAGAAGAAAGGAAGGAAATGAGCATTTGGCTTTGTCTATTTCAAGCCTCACCACTACCTTCTAAGATAGATATTGTTTTGTCCACTTTCCCATGGAGGAAACTGAGGATCAGAAGGGTCAGCTCACTGAGGGTCAGACGCTAGTAAACAAAATAGCCAGATGTGGTCCCACATTCTGAGCCCGAGTCCAGCTCTTGTTCCTGCATGCTACGCTGGATTTCCTGTCATTTGGTTCTTCAGGATAAGTGGTAAAGTCAGAGAAAATTCCAGTTTCCTTACACATTTCCATAGAAGTATCTTCCACAGATATGTCTTCCACATTCGTGTGTGTGTTTATATACACATTAACACTTACTATTTAATATATATGATGATGGAAGTTGTTCTTCCATATATATGCTAATTATTTTTTTGAATATGTGCAATTGTTTAAAATCCACCCAAACCGAAGAATGAGTTTGAGTGTGTTTAGCCAACTCAGTGATTCATGATCTTTTAGGAGACATGACATGTGACTTAGAGATACGCATATACAGCTGGCATATCTCCAGCCCTTTGGACTCCACTGAGAATTTAGAATTCCGAGGTATCTTTTAACCTTTCTCATCTTCCCCCTACAATGAGAATAACTGTTTGTATTCCTAGCATGCTGTAAAGGTGGCAGGATTTTAGAAGGTGGGGAGGATTTCGTTGTCATCTGGGCAAATCCTTAATTGTCCCTGCTAACCAGGTGGCCAGCTGATGAACCACTATATTTCAATGGTATAAGCAGCAATTTATAGTTAAATATTTGCACGTGTATCTAATTGCCTATGCGAAATTGTTCCTGCCAAATAGAAGTCTGGTTGAGCCTTCAAAATAACTTGGCATCCAACACGCATTAATATTTTAAACCATTGCTAACACTTGGTGCTGCAGATCCAATTTTACTAATGTGTGTGTGTTTTTTTTAAACACCTCCCACTGCAGTGTGTAATTTTTGAATCTCTATAGCATGCTTAGAATACCATTGTAAGGTCCCAAGAACCAAGAATTCTGATGGTGTATCCACAGTGCCCAAATAACCAGTAGAAAAACCCCCAAATTCAGTTAATCAACTTTCCCCCCCCCCCCCAAATGATGCCAAAAAACCGAGTTAACTTTTTGTTACTGCCTCAGAACACGGGGAGAGTCCATCACTCAGTGCAACGTCGTGTAGAAGAGGACACAGCAGCTGCGATTCAGGCTTTAACCCATGAATGAAGTCCTTCACGGAGCACGTGTGTTCCTGGCTCTGGGCTGGAGCAGGGCAGCCAGCATTTGCAGCAAAGCAGCAGTTGGGGGCTTGGGAGAGGTATTTCCCCTGCCTGAGGGGGGCAGTAGTGAGCTCAGAGTCCATGGCTGAATGTCCACGGAGGCATCCTGCAGGGTGTGAGGAGCCAAGATGGTCCAGGCAGAAGGAGGAAGGACAGAGCCGACTTGGGGAATGCTGGCATGTTGGCTTGGCATCTGGCAGGTGAGGGGCCCACGGGAGGGGGTGGGGCATGAGGCTGGCGAGGACACAGGGACCCGAGATCATGGAAGAATTTGCAAGTTCACTAAGGACTGTGGACTTCAGCCCAAGGGATCTTCCTTAGGGGCAGTGCACTAGTGCCACTGATGGCTCTGTCTCTGAGATAAGCAACTCATGGGCTGTAGCATCAACACTGTGGCAGGGGAACTTCATTTAACTCTTGAATACTCTGTGATCCATTGACCACAAGGAGTAAATCACCCCCACCCACCAACCCTGGGGTCTTCTACGAAGATTGTGAGGTTAAACATTATTGGAAATTAGAATTCAAAAGCAATATTGGTGCAGCTACAGTCTCAGACACTGCAGCACCCATTTATTTAGTTGATTTAACAAACATTCATTTCATTCAGTGGTTTCCCAACCAGACACGATGTCCAGAGGGAGACATTTTTCTTGTCATAACCGCTGTGAGGGTACTCCTGGCGTGGCATCTACTGGCTAGAGGCCAGGGGTGCTGCTAAACAGCCTACAGTGCACAGGACAGCCCACAGCAGAGAATCATCCGGCCCCAAATGTCTATAGTGCTGAGGTTGAGAAACCCTGATTTAGTACCTACCAGCTCTGGACATTGTGCCAATCACTGGAAATATTGACATAAATTAGAATTGCTCAGTGGCCTTGAGGAACTTGTGAGCTACAGCAAGGACAGACTTAGAGACACATAGCTGGGGCCCAAGGAAGGGCTGCAGGCTGTGTGTTTCCAGAAACAGGAGCGCCTATGCCCAAGTCCATGTATGGACCAAGATGTTTGCTCTGCTCTTTCTCATGTGAAAAAACAAGCCATTTCCTTCCTTCACTGCTGGGCCAGCTCTTTTCTTGGCCTGCATGAGAAGTGAGACTAGAGCAGGGAAGTTGGAATGGGAAAAAAAAAGTTGAGGGAAAACAGCTAAGAAAAGATAGACTGAATTTAGAATGCCTAGCTGTCCTTTAAATTTTATTTCTACATCATATTTTATTTGTAGAGGCAGGCAAGGGCCTTGACTGAGTTGCTGGCAATCCATGAGTTCTAGGTTCAGAGCTGACACATAAGAGATGCTTAATAAACATTTGTTGACTTGATTTGGAACCTGGTCTTGCGTGAAATCTCTTACACTCTTTACTTGGTGCACTTTCAGGGGGAATCTTTTTACGGTGTCCAAGGTTCCCAAGTGATTGGGAGCACATCCTAAAGGGAGCAACGCCATGGAGAAGCAGCCTCCGCGGACGCTCCCAGCAAGGCCATTAGCTCCCACTCTGCCTGCTTTCTCAATCAGGCTAGTTACCAAAGTCCCTGTTTCCTGCTGACCTTCTCCTGCTGGGGAGGGTGGGCTGCAGCTGCGCCACCAGCCAGGACACCGACAGCTTCCCAGATGTCTGTGCTCCAGGGTCGACGGTCCCTCCTCAGCCCCAATGCCCCACTGCAAGGGCTCCTGCAAACTCAGGCCTGCAGTGACCCTTTCGGAGACCCCCTTTGGTTTCAGAGTCATTTGCAGCCACTCTGGGTCACAACAGCAGGTAGAGTGACAGGATGGGAGAACCACAGATGGACCCGAGGCCCACTTAGGGTCCAAGATGAGGACCCTTTTACACTTAGGCAAAAGAGTGGCATGAATGGAGAAGAAAATGTAAAAGTTCCTCTGTGCTGGAGAAAGATTACGCCGGCTTACCCACTGGGTTCCTGCTGAGCACAGTTGTAACTAGAATGTATTCTTTGCCAGGTTTATTGGGTCCTGGAGCGACTTGTTACTGAACTGGTCAATTAATCTATCTTTTTGTTTTTTAATGAGTTAGGGGATTTCCTTCAGCAGAAAATCACCAGGAAGCATGACCAAATGCCCAGAGCTCAGGGAAAGGCTGGTCTTTCCTTCTAGAAAACCCTATCCACCAATTAAACGAGGAAATGGACGCCTCCCGCTACAGGTGGCAAATTGGGTTGATCTGGATGCCAAAGAGGAAGGGTTTACCCTGCACAGAGGTGAGCGCAGGGAGATCACCATGAAACTGATTACTCAAGGGCAGCAGTTCGAGGGTTCGGAAATAAATCTGTGAGTCTCCCTGCTGAGAGACAAATGATTTCTATTTAAAAACCTGCTTGTTCCATGCAGTAACTCCCAGTGTAGCAATAATTAATGATATCAGAAGGTTAAGAAAGACCTGCTGCTGGAACCCCTCTGCTCCAAGCATGAAATTGGATTAAAGTGAAGATAAACTTAGACACTAAATCTGTTGAGGAAGTCAGTAATTATGTGGAAATGCACACATTTTGTGCTATTTGAGGGAGTCAGGTGGCTGATGAGTCGACAGTCTTGTCCCGCGCATTTGGGCCTTGGTGGAGATGAACCGTCAGAGGACGCTGAACAGGACATTGTACCCACTTTAGTCCCAACTTTAGATTTAATTTTTTTCCCCAAAGTGAAGTTCTGTGGGCCTTTTGGATACAACCTGCGGTCAATACTACTGGCTGCTTACCTATTTCCCTTCTTCTTTTTACTAACAGATTTTTTTTCAGGTGGACCGTGTACAGACCAAAGAAGGTAATTGCCAGGCAGTCTGGCAGTTGGGGGTGGCTGTGTGCATGCTTCTGGCTAAAGAAACGCAAGAGGAAATATACTGAACACAACACTGTAAATCAACTATACTCCAATAAAAATTAGAAAAAAAAAAAAGGAAATATACTGAATGGGGCTTCTGGGAAAGTTATTTTTCTTGATAAAAAGGGACAAAGTCAGTTAGTTGACTGGCATGTGCCTTTTGCCCTCCCTTTCTGCTCTTTTCCCTGTCTGGAATAGCAATGGAAGGGCTGGAAGTTGGGTAGCCTTTTTGTCACCATAGGGATGAAGTTTCTGTCCTAAGGGTGGTGGAGCTAGAAGGAGCCTGGCTCCTTTGTGATTTCCTTGGGCAAATGGAAAGGAGAAGTCCCTGCCATCAGGCATCTTAACTGATCAAGCCCCAAGTCACGAATTTTTGATTTAGAATAAAATCATTTTGCTGATTTCAGGCACAGAGCCTAAAGAAATCCAATCATGGGCAGCATGGTGATGCCATTTGGGATGACTCAGTGTGAATCTTCCCTGAGAGGAAGAGCTGGGCCCGCAGGGGTGCATTCTCTGGGCACAGGAAGAATGGAGGAGGTGCTGATGGCTTCCTCTGGTGTGTGGCTGAGGGATGTGGCTCTTTTTATCCCCTCTGGGTCTCTCCATTCACCCTTGGTGTATCACAGCTGCTTCCAGGGCCCTGATCAGTTCCCTTCCCTCTGGATTCTGAGTTGAACAGGAGATATAGTTGTATCAGTGCTTTTAGGACTAATAGAAAAAAAACCCCTCAATCCTTCTCCCTGTCAATATCCAAAGGTCACTGTCTAGACAGAGAGGACTGGATTTCTGCACGGCCAATTCTCTTGTTCCTAGGATGCTGCTGTTTGGATGCAGGCAAAGCTGAGCCAGAGGATGTTGCCCACCTTCCAGGCATCTCTGTGAAAGAGCCACTGTAGTTGCTTATTATCTGGGGTTGGGTTTCCTTCTCAGGGCGCCATGCCTCTGCCTTGGCTTTCTTTGTGATGGGCTGGCTCTGAGGAGGGACTGGGGTGCAGGGGTGTGTGCTGACCAGGCCCTCCTGGATTTGGGCAGGGAACAGCTCTCAGGCCAGTGCTTCCTGAAAACCCTTCTCCGCCCAGCAGGAACCTTCAGCTCCCTGACACTTGCTGGGTGACATCAAAGTCCTTTCCTGGCTGAAGGGTCCGGTATTCGGTCTTTCATCATTTAAAGCCTGCATTTCCATGCATCGCTTTAATCAGTCCTCATAACAACTTGAGCTAGTTATTTTTAGCCTCAAGTCACATATGGGGAAACTGAGGCTGCAAGAGGTTTGACATCTGGGTCTCAAGGTTACTCCTTTGAGGCAGAGCTGGGCCTGAATTTCGTGGCGCCTTCTTCCTTCTCCCACCTCTGCCTCCACACTGGCTCCCTGCCCTCCCCACCCCCACCCTGCACACATTCCTGTGCTGCAACCCCAGGAATCACAGGGACTGTTGCCTGAGCTGCTTGCGTTCACACATCTAGTTTTCTACTCCTTCCCGGACACACAACTAAACTGCGCTTTCCCAGGCCTCCCTTGTATTGGATGGTACAGTGAGTTCAGTCCAAGGATGTGGGCAGAAATGATTCCTGCTACTTTCAGTTCTGGCCCATAAAAATTCCTGTGTGATGAGGACCCAGACTGTGGAGGATCTAAAGTCTTAGAGGGACTTTAAGAAGTCCCTTTATCAGTGGCAGAGCCACAAGGTAAAAGGTATCCAAGACGTGTCTTAGAATGGAGCTGCCTAACTTATACCGGTCTGTCACACCAGTGAGAGATTTGGGGCCTGTTTGTTACATCAGCTAGTGTTACTAACCTTGACCAATACAGGCGGCTGGTGTTGCTGACACACAAATGTTTGTATTGGATCTTGTAAGTCATGACTGGTTAGTGGGAAGAAACCACGTCCCAGATATTCTGAGATGGGTGTAAGTTTTTTGTGGAGACATCCTCTTACAATTTGAGATTCCTTTGACCACGTGTCTCTGAAGATGGCTGACATGTGCAATGTTTTTAGGGATGGAGCCACTGAAGTGTGAACATAGCCTGCAGCCCCCAGTTATCAGTTCTGCCTGTCTTTAGGCTCTTAGAGTTTTCCCTTAATGATAACTTAGTCCCCAAACTGAATTCCTCCTTGGGTTTTTCTGTAAACATAAAAGTGATTTTTTTGCAGCCACTTCCTGAACTTAGCTTATAGAGAATTCTCAAGTTGTAGAAGTAGCTCTAGACATCTTCGTCACCTTCTGTCACACTCCCCATCACACACACACATACACAAACACACACACTCACACTCACAGAATTTAAAGTCATATTGTGTTTTGATTCCCAATAGCGGTGTGTTTGAGACTGTGTTTATATATACGAGTGCAGTGCAAGTTACTTCACTTCTGAAATTCAGTTTCTTCATGGAGAAAATGGAGATAAAGATACCCATGTCTCTGGGTTGTTGTGAGAACAGAATGTGATCATGTAGGTAAAGCATGGGCACTGAGCTTCCTGGGCTCCACCACCTGGGGATCTGATGCTTATTAACTGCACAGACTTGTCTCCAGGGTTGAATCACAGGGTGGGGGCAAATCCAGAGATTCTTAAGTTGTTAAATAGCAGTTTGATAGTAGGTGTGCAATGAGAAGATGTCTAATCTGATAGGAAGTGCAGCTACTGATTTGCTTCAAACAGTCTATTTTTAAAAAGAGGTTTTGAATGCTTTGGAAAGAATTACATTTTCTCAGGTTTCCAGGACTTTTTTTCCATTATTGTGTTTCACCCTTTATCCTCTGTTTCAGTTAAAATTGACTTTCTATCATTCCCCTCAAGGCAGGTTAGTATATACTACGAGGCTTGTTTTAAGTGAAAAGTCTCGTAAATTTAAACACTTATTTATTATTTATGGTAGTAGAAGAAGGCTTCCCTTCTCACGTTCTCAGCAGCAGCCTGCTGACACTTGAGATCAGAAGCTGAATTTAGAATGTATGTTCCTCTCCATGAACGCAGCAACTACACTTGCCATCCTTTTGGGATCCCTTCCATTTGGAGTGCTGCTTTATGGTACCTGGTACTTCCTTTTCATTACCATTTTAACTTTGCTTCTTCTAACATCAGTCGAAGTGGCCAGAGTTGGCAGCTCTTACATTATGTACCCAAAGAAATATTTTGGGGACCTATTAATTTTCAACCACTTCAGTTGGCAAGCGAAAGCCTGGAAACAAATGAGCTTGGCGAGCAGCCCAGGCTGTCAAACCCGGCTGCTGTTCATTAGCGAGGACCCACCTTCTGTGCTTTGATGTGGTTCTACTCTGCGGCTGGTTTCTTTATCTGAGTTCCTGGATGGCTTTGGGATCTTGGGGGTTATTACTAGACACACTCAAGCAGGAACTGAGACACTGAGTCGTGTGTAAAGGGAGGCAGCACTGAGGGTCTCTGTCGAAGGGTCTTAATGCGTGCTTCTTGCCCATTGTTTCTATTCCTGGCACTCTAGGTTTGCATTTCAATCCCATGAATGGGGACATATGAACTCAGAAAAATACCTTCCTCTTTCCTTCAGAACAGGAAATCAATTCTGACATGTATCATGTGCATTTCTCATCTGTGAGCAGAGCCTTGGGCTTCTTGGCTGCTCTGTTGTTCTTTTCTAATCTGCTCTTCCCTCCCAGCCACCCTCTTGTTCTCTGCCTTGGGGATCCCACTGTCCAGGAGAAAAGTGGGGGAAGTTTCTGGATATTCTGTCTCTCCCCCTCCTCCTTTTATTTTCTTCTAGAAAATAACACATTTTCTAATTGCAAAAGTATTATGTGTTTTCTGTAGAAATGGCACAAAATGCCCTTGGAGAAGATGCTCTAACTGACTTTAAACTGGGATTGAGATATGGCAGAGCCTGATCAACAAGTGGGATGATGTACGTCCCTCCCCGCTGCCCCTGCCTGTCTATCTGTGTGAATTTACTATTCATTTTCTTTTTGCAGAGGTGCAAAGTAGGAGGCTTGATAAGGGAGAAGAGATACCTTAAGCCAGAGCATTTGAATCATATGGACTGCCAAAATGCACCTGGCCTTCCTCCATACAATCTTTAAGAATTGCATTTACCTTCCTAGAGCATCTTCTAAATCAGCCTTTTGTGAAGGATGATCCGAGGACCCTTGGAAATTCCCAAGACTCTCAGAGATTCTGCAAGATCCTCCTTTTCCCAATTATATATCTGTGTGAGGCTGGATTTTCTTCACATACTTCAACCAAACAGCAGATTAAATACAGAAGCAGACCCAATGATACAGCTGTCTTCTATGAAACTAGATTTTAAAGAGATTTGCAAAATGTAAAACGATGCCCCTCTTCTCACTATTTTTTTTGGAAATATAGTTTTTCTTTCAAAAATATAAATATATTTTTATATTAACATGTAATGGGTTTAATTATGGTTATTTTAAAATGAACTAATAAATATTTAAACATTTCTTAGTTTTAATTTTTAATATAGTAAATATTGATAGATAAAGCCTACATAAACAAAATTGCTTTGGGGTCCTCAATAAGTTTTAAATGTGTAAAGGAGTTTTGAGAATAACTATCCTAGTTATCTCTTCCAGTGCACTGATGTATATTTTTGTGCCTTAAAAATCAGTGGTTTTTAGGACACATCCTAAATGTCCATTAACTATAATGGATAATAAATGATGATCTATTCATACAATGGAATACTATACAGCAACAAACATGAATAAATTATAGCTACATACAATTACATGTTGAGTGAAAGAATTCAGGCATAAGAACATACATATTGTAGGTTTAAAAACTGGTAAAAAATAAACTATAGTGTTTAGGGATGCCTACACACGTGGTAAAAATATAAAGGAAGCATAGAGGTGATACTGAAGACTCAAATAAAATCAGAAATGAAAGAGAAGTTACAACTGATACCACAGAAATACAAAGGATCATAAGAGCTTACTATGAACCACTATATGCTAACAATTTGGACAACCTAGAAGAAATGGATAAATTCCTAGAAATATACAGTCTTCCAAAACTGAATCATGAAGAAATAGAAAATCTGAATTGACTGATTACTAGTAAAGAGATCAAAACAGTCATAAAAATATCTCCCGACAAACAAGAGCCCAGAACAAGACAGCTTCATGACAAATTCTACAAAACATTCAAAGAATATTTAATACCTATCCTTCTTAAATGCTTCCAAAAAATTGAAGAGGAGGAAAACTTTCCAAACACATTTTATGAAGCCAGCATTACCCTCATACTAAAACCAGGACACCACACACACACACACACAAAAGAAAATTATAAGCCTATATTCTTGATGAACATAGATGCAAAAATCATCACCAAAATGTTAGCAAACCTAGTCCAACAATACATTAAAAGGGTCATACACCATGATCAAGTGGGATTTACTCCAGGGATGCAAGGATGGTTCAACATCCACAAATCAATTGATGTGATACATCACATTAACAAAATGAAGAATAAAAATCATATGATCATCACAATAGATGCAGAAAAAGCATTTGACAACATTCCACATTTATTTATGATAAAAACTCTCTACAAAGTGGGTATAGAGGGAATGTACCTCAACATAATAAAGTTTGCATATGACAAACCCACCGCTAACATCATACTCAATGGTCAAAAGCTGAAAGCTTTTCCTGTAAGATATGGAACAAGACAAGGATGCCCATTCCTGCCACTGTTATTAAACTTAGTACTGGAAGTTCTAACCACAGCAATTAATTAGGCAAGAAAAAGAAGGAAAATACATCCAGGTTAGAAAGGAGGAAGTGAAACTGTCACTATTTGCAGATGACATGATACTGTATATAAAAACCCTAAAGACCCCACAAAAAACTGTTAAAACTAATAAATTAATTCAGTAAAGTGACAGGATACAAAATCAGTATACAGAAATCTGTGGCATTTCTATACACTAATAATGAAATATCAGAAAGAGAAATCCAGAAAACAATCTCATTTACAATTGCATTAAAAATAATGAAAGTCCTAGGAATAATTTTTTTTTTTTGGCCATGCCACACGGCTTGTGGGATCTTAGTTCCCTGACCAGGGATTGAACCTGCAGCCTCGGCAGTGAAAACACAGAGTCCCAACCACTGAACCGCCAGGGAATGCCCTCCTAGGCATAAGTTTAACCAAGGAGGTGAAAGAACTGTACACTGAAACTGTAAGACTCTGATGAAAGAAACTGAAGAAGGCACAAGTAAATGAAGAGATTTTCCATGCTCATGGATTGGAAGAATTAATATTGTTAAAATATCCATACTAACCAAAATAATCTACAGATACAATTCAATCCCTATCAGGATTCCAATGGCATATTTCACAGAACTAGAACAAGTACTTCTAAAATTTTTATGGAACCACAGAAAAATCCCAAATAGCCAATACGATATTGAGAAAGAAGAACTGGAGGTAACACATGCCCTGATTTCAAACTATACTACAAAGCTATAGTAATCAAAGCAGTATAGCAACTGGTGCAAAAACAGACACACAGATCAATGGAACAGAAATTATTGCCCAGAAATAAATCCACACATATATGGACAATTAATTCACTACTAAGGAGCAAAGAACATATGATAGTCTCTTCAATAAATGGAGTTGGGTAAACTGTACAGCCACATACAAAAGAATGAAATTAGACCACTATCTTACACCATACACAAAGATTAACTGAAAATGGATTAAAGACTTGAATGCAAGACCTGAAACCATAAAATTCCTAGAAGAAAACATGGGCAGTAACCTTATTGACATCAGTCTTTGTGGATCTGACTCCAAAGGCAAGGGTAACAAATGCAAAAGTAAACAAATGAGGCTACATCAAAGTAAAACATTTCGATATAGGGAAGTAAACTGTCATCAAAACATAAAGGCAACCTACTGAGTGGGAGAAGATATTTCCAAATCACGTATTCAATAAGGTTTTAATATTAAAAAAATATAAAGAACTCATTAACTCAACAACAACAACAGCAAAACAACCTGATTGAAAAATGAGCAGAGAATCTGAATAGACATTTTTCCAAAGAAGACATACAGATGGCCAAAGGCATATGGAAAGATGTTCAACATCACTAATTATTAGGGAAATGAAAATCATAACCACAATGAGATATCATCTCACACCTGTTAGGATAGCTATTATCAAAAAGACAACAGATAACAGGAATTGGAAAGGATGTGGAGAGAAGGGAACGCTCATACACTTGTTGGTGGGACTATAAATTGGTGCAGCCACTATGAGAAACAGTATGGAGATTCCTCAAAAAATTAAGAACAGAACTACCATATGATCCAGCCATTCCACTTCTGGGTATTTATCTGAAGAACACGAAAACACTAATTGGAAAAGATATATGCACCCCTAGGTTTACTGCAGCATTATTCACAATTGTCAAGATACAGAAACAACCTAATTGTCCTTGGATGGATGAATGAATAAAAAAAGATGTGGTATATATACACAATGGCATGCTGCTCAGCCATAAAGAAGAATGAAATCCTGTCATTTGCAACAACATGGATGAACCTTGAAGGTATTATGCTAAGTGAAATAAGTCAGAGGAAGAAAGACAAATGCCATATGATTTTACTCATATTGGGGTTGACATATATACACTATTGTTACTATGTATAAAATAGATAATTAATGAGTACCTACTGTGTAGCACAGGGAACTCTACTCAATGCTCTGTGGTGAGCTAAACGGGAAGGAAACCCCCAAAAGAGGGGATATATGTATAGGTATAGCTGATTCACTTTGCTGTACAGTAGAAACTAACACAACATTGTAAAGCAACTATACTCCAACAAAAATTAACAGAACAAAACAAACAAAACAAAAACAAATTCATAGTTAAAGAGATCAGATTGGTGGTTACCAGAGGGGAAGGGAGTTGGGGGATGGGTGAAATGTGTGAAAGGGGTGGACTTCATGGTTATGAATGGTAACTAGATGTGGTGGTAATTGCTTTGCAGTGTAGACAGATGTCAAACTATGATGCTGTGCACCCGAAACTTATATAATGAAACAAATTTTCTCTGTTAAAATAATTGGTGTGGCTCCTGCCTCATGACTGAACCCTTGATGATACAGAAAATGGTTCCAGGAGTGACCCCAAGAGAAAGATCCTTAAAGCTGGGATTTGAGGCATGAGTTGATATGTCCGTGGACTTGACTAAGTGCTGAGCCCTTGTTGTGGTATGTGGTTGTGTCATGAGTAATCTATGTACCCCCTGTGTTGGCTTGTAGTGCAATGCTTACTGAAGCAAAGACCATGCAACTCAATCACAGGCTACTTCCTGTGATTGTCAGGCAGTCATGATGACCTCCAGGACTGTGAGATGGGATGGCTTTTTCTCAGTGTGCTGGGGCACTTACAGAAAGAAAATCAACATGTTCAGGTCTTTAAACTCTAAGTTCAAGTCTTACGCAGAAACAGAGAGCCTCGAGGGTGACCCCCAATCTCCACCCACCCACCCCAAATCTGTTTTTCTTGTAGACCCAGGGCTGAGCTTGCTGAAAATCAGACAACATATTTAATTGTGCGGGATGCAGAATTACAACCTACAGTGAATTCAAAGCTATGACAATTCTCTCACATGAAATTTAAGGTGCTGTTTGGGAAGGACTGGAACCCCGAGGCCAGGTATGCAGACATCTAGATGGATTCAGATGAGGCTGATACTTGTGAAACCCTGAGACACTTTGATCCTTCCTTTCCAGTGGAAGCAACTTGCCATCTGTGTCTAAGAAGACCAGGCTTTTATTGCTTGAAACCTCTGTCAGAATCTCATGCGGGAATGTTGCCTTGCAAGGTAGACCCACCCTCCCCAACACCTAACCAACCACCTCTCATGGCTCAGCATGCTCCAGAGAACAAGTAAAAAGTCTACACAGGAGGAAACAGCCTATATTTCAAAAGATTTGCAAGAGTTTGCTAATTTATATTACCAGAAACCTGGGGAATATGTGTAGTCATGTATTTTAAGGGTTTTAGACAAAGAAGATAGGATACAACCCTGGAGGAGAAATTTTTCTACACAGTTGCACTTACCAGGGATCCAGGATTTCATGTGCACCTGAAATTGGATCTAGTGGTTTATTTGGTTGGATGACTCAAGCTTGGATTGGTGTGGTGTCCCACATTTAATGATAGTGAGATGTCGGAAGTTCCTTGGCATAATATAGAGGAAGGCACCCAAAGGAGTAGGGATGTGGGGAAGTCGAAGTGGATTTATTTTGTGAAAGTTTCACTTTCCTCTCCCCACTACAGCTCTCATGAGAGCCCTGAGTGTCTCCCCTTTGTTAAGGGTCTGAGAAATGCAGGTGTGAGGGGAGCGCTAGCATTCTTGAGAAGTTTTGCTGATTGGTCTTCACTGTGGGTCATGTGATGACAGGAGATGCTGTGGCTCAGGTGCTCTCTGTGGCTCCAGTGGGGACGATGGGATCCCGGAGCAGCAGAGATCAAATGCTGCTCTTCACACCAGAGACAAGGCGGGCTGTGCAGGAAAGGATGGCTGTCCCCACAGGGACTTTGGCAGTGGCTAATGATTCTGAAAGCAGCTATTTTGCCCCTTTCCTGTTTGCCCATTTCTGTTCCCCTCTAACCTTAAGAGAACCTAATTATAGGAATCAGATCGCTAGGCAATTTAACCTAACTCCTGACTTCTTCTCTCCTGAATACACACCATGCCTTGTCTAACCTGTTGATCCTTTTCCTAGATAAAAAGAAGTAAGAATGAAGAATTAAGCAGTTAAAAAAAATGATGAATAGCTCTCTAACCCCAACAGCGCCCCCTAAGCAATCCTGCAGGCAGATCACACGGGCAAGATAAACATCTGAAGAGAGAGTCAGCCAGTCTGCATGCAATGGACCATGATGCAGAACCCAGCCTTGTGCCTCGATGATTCACTGAGATTCTTCCCCTCCCCCATTTTCCCCTTTAAAAACTGTCATGGCTGAGTAGAATCTTCAGAGTTGGTCTCTGGACCCAAGTCCTC
Source organism: Balaenoptera musculus (assembly GCF_009873245.2). Lineage (NCBI taxonomy): Eukaryota > Metazoa > Chordata > Mammalia > Artiodactyla > Balaenopteridae > Balaenoptera > Balaenoptera musculus. The sequence continues at coordinate 49,273,146 of NC_045786.1, read as the reverse complement.
CTTCTCCCCAGATTGCCGACTTTTCTGATTAAAGCACCTTTCCTTTCTACTAACACTTGCCTCTTGAAGTATTGGCTTATGAGCAGCGAGCAGCTGAACCTGGGTTTGGTAAAAATCCTGGTGTCTTCAGGAATGAAACAGCTGGGCAGCCTACTAAAATACATCTGTATAATGGGGGAAACTTCAGGTCTTGTGGACAGAGGTGCCGCAGTGGAGAGTTCCGACCTCTCATTCCAATCCCAGGCCTAAGCCAGTTCTCAGAGGGGGAGCCCCTTGATTGCGAGCAGGTGGCGTCCCTTTGAGGACTGCTGCGCTGTCACAAGTATGGACTGTAAATCTTCCTCCAATGCTCTAATGTCATGGGGTCATTAACAAGGATGATGCCACACTGAGGAAAAATAAATACATAGACCCTTCAGGATTTTCTGACTCTGAATTGATGCTAATTCCTGGAAGCCAGAATACCACTTGTATCTACCCACTGAAGTGGGGGCTTATGGTGCTCAGGTTGTAAATGGAGAAGTGAGCCCTTGTGCAGAGCCTCCAAATTCCATGGTCTGGTTCAAGACCAGGCTGCTTTTCACAATGGCACCCCAGTGCTGGGTGCTCCAAAGCCAGGCATGCAGGGCTTCATTTCACAATGGCACATGATGCTGGAGCAGCACAGGGAAGGCTCTGCTTGGGAGTGTCACTAAGTCAAAGCTTTTGAGAGTTGGCAGGGGTCAGTAGCAACACATTATCTGGATTAACCTGGACAAACAAGCATGACTATCACAACCTGTTAGAGACTGTCCTATGTGAGAAATGCTCTCTGGCAAGGAGATTCCCACTCTGCTTCTTTTTTTTTTTTCGTGGAGGCAGCAGAAGAATAAGGGGCTGGAATGAGCTTTCAAGGAATTAGACTGACCTCATACCCCAAAGCAGAAATAAGCCTATGAAACACAGAACTGTGCACATAACTACCACTGAGAAAGGATGGGAAGCAGTTTTCTCTCTCCACCCTCAGATTTAAACATTACTTCTTTGACTTTCCTTAGCCCCTGGGGTTCCTAGCATCTTCATCTCTACCACACTGTTCTGTCTTTATAAACTTTCTGGGCTGCTTCTGCTGCTATACTGTGGCTGCAGAGACACGTGTCACTGTTTTCTATGCTCAGGCCCTGGACGCAAGTATGTGCTTGATAAACATTTTCTAAATGGAGAGTTTAATTGCTCTTTTATCTTCTGTTTTTTTTTTTTTTTAATTATTTATTTATTTATGGCTGTGTTGGGTCTTTGTTTCTGTGCGAGGGCTTCTTCTAGTTGTGGCAAGTGGGGGCCACTCTTCATCGCGGTGCGCTGGCCTCTATCGCGGCCTCTCTTGTTGCGGAGCACAGGCTCCAGATGCACATGCTCAGTAATTGTGGCTCACGGGCCTAATTGCTCCGCGGCATGTGGGATCTTCCCAGACCAGGGCTCGAACCCGTGTCCCCTGCATTGGCGGGCAGACTCTCAACCACTGCGCCACCAGGGAAGCCCTGCTCTTTTATCTTCTTATTTTTCTGCACTGACAACCTCTTTCTCCATAGACAGACAGATTCTCTCTCTCTCTCTCCTCTCTCTCTCTCTCTCTCTGTCTCTTAAGAAAGATGGGAAAGAAGAAAATAGTTTAGAATTATGTTTTCTGTTCTAGTTTTGTACTATGGGGCATCCCTCAAGAATTGTAAATCATCTCTCCAAATGATTAAAATAAGATTCAAACTCATATAAACCAAGCAAGATTTCTTTTTTGTCTCAAAGTGCAGGATATGTCAATAAAGTTAGGTTCAGAAAACTCCAAAAAAAAAAAAAATCCCTCAATAGACATTAAGGGATTTGAATTTGGTAACTGGCTCAGTGAGAGGTACTCTTGTTTTCACTGCTAATACTACTCAGTAAGGGTTTCAGTGATACTTGGAGGGACTCTGAAATTTTGGAAAAGAATTTTACAGGCTTCTTATATGTCCTTCCTTGGAGAGGTTCTGCTGTGAAATGGAGCCTGCGGGGTTGCAGATCTTTGGGTTGGGTAAAGATCCCCACCAAATAAATACAAATCCTGCATCATTGCTGTTTTTGCTGTGTTGTCATGCCTCCATTTTTTGTGCCCATTATTTGTTATCCCGTTTAATTTTCAGAACATGCCACACAGAGAGCAGAATTTATCTTCACCTTGCAGATGAGGGATCTGAGGCTCAGAAGGAGTACAAAACATTTTCCACTATCTACAAGAAAATAAGTGGCTGAGAGATTCATTCCACCAGGGCTATCTGACTCCTGGTTCTTCTTGAACTGTCTCTTGGATAAGAGCTTGGGCACCAAGAGGACAGAAGCTCCAAGTCTGAGAAGGGTCCCGGGCTTGGACTTGAAGATATGACAACTACATCGAGGGTTGTTCTAATTCCTGTGGGAAGTTGAGGGTGGCCGGCCTTTGTCCTCATCCAAGGCTCCTGAGAACTAGAGTGTCCTTCTGTTCAGGCAATTTGGGACACTGGCTCAATCCTTAGTTTCCTTCTTGACCATATATGAGGATAAATAGTGCCCTAGGCTTGTTGTGGATGAAATGAAACAATGAATACAAAATGCTCCAAAAATGGAGACTTTAAAAACATGGCAGCCATCATGTTTTATATTCATTGAGTTGGTGACTAGTTGAGCCAAGGATGTGCAGCACTCAAGGCTCCATTTCACTGGAGAACCACTGACCTCCCTAAGAGAGGGCACTTGGGAGCAATGAGAGTCTCAACGACAGTGTTCAATGGCTTAAATTTAATGTCACTATATATGTCTTTCAACCATGGCTTGGAGTTATTGTCATCGGAAACAGTCTCTCTCTTTTAGTTGATCACCAAGTTTTAAATTCAGCAACTTTTTTCCCCCTTGGGGTTTTATATCCTATCTTTGTACTGACATGAGTGTAAGTATGGAAAAATTTATCTAGACTTATATCCATATAGATATAACATAGATAAAATGGATGGCAGGATGGGCTTTTTCTGTCCCCTTCTTTTCTCTGCCTTGTGTTCTTTCCTAAAATATTTTTTTGGTGGCAGGAATTAGAAAGAGTCTGTTAACACTATAGTTTGTCTAAGCTGTGCTGTAAGAAGTGACCAATGATTGACGGTCCTGCAGGTGTTTCATTCTGAAGGACGTAGAGGATGTCTCTTAAGAATCTTTCGTGAGTCCTCCCATCTGGTGGACTGGGAGCTGGGGGTCTGTCAAGCAGGGATGGGAAAGGTAAAGAACTGAATGTTGTGTGTGACCATGATCATATAATGGTGAGATTTCTTTCCAGCAGCGGATTGTACCTTCAATAACTTTTAGACTTTGCTCACACAACGAAGAGTTTACACATATGATCTTTTTTTGTTGTTGTTAACATCTTTATTGGAGTATAATTGCTTTACAATGGTGTGTTAGTTTCTGCTTTACAACAAAGTGAATCATATATATATATATATATATATCTCACCACATCTCCTCCTCTTGCGTCTCCCTCTCACCCTCCCTATCCCACCCCTCTAGGTGGTCACAAAGTACTGAGCTGATCTCCCTGTGCTGTGCGACTGCTTCCCACTAGCTATCTATTTTACATTTGATAGTGTATATATGTCCATGCCACTCTCTCACTTCATCCAAGCTTACCATTGCCCCCCTCCCCGTGTCCTCAAGTCCATTCTCTACGTCTGCGTCTTTATTCCTGTCCTGCCCCTAGGGTCTTCATAACCTTTCTTTTTTAATATACCATATATATGTGTTAGCATATGGTATTTGTTTTTCTCATTCTGACTTACTTCACTCTGTATGACAGACTCTAGGTCCATCCACCTCACTACAAATAACTCAATTTCCTTTCTTTTTATGGCTGAGTAATATTCCATTGTGTATATGTGCCACATCTTCTTTATCCATTCATCTGTCAATGGACACTTAGGTTGCTTCCATGTCCTGGCTATTGTAAATAGAGCTGCAATGAACATTGTGGTACAGGACTCTTTTTGAATTATGGGTTTCTCAGGGTATATGCCCAGTAGTGGGATTGCTGGGTCGTATGGTAGTTCTATTTTTAGTTTTTTAAGGAATCTCCATACTGTTCTCCATAGTGGCTGTATCAATTTACATTTCCACCAACAGTGTATGGGTGTTCCCTTTTCTCCATACCCTCTCCAGCAATTATTGTTTGTAGATTTTTTGATGATGGCCATTCTGACTCGTGTGAGGTGATACCTCATTGTAGTTTTGATTTGCATTTCTCTAATGATTAATGATGTTGAGCATTCTTTCATGTGTTTGTTGGCAATTTGTATATCTTCTTTGGAGAAATGTCTATTTAGGTCTTCTGCCCATTTTTGGATTGGGCTGTTTGTTTTTTTTGATATTGAGCAGCATGAGCTGCTTATAAATTTTGGAGAGTAATCTTTTGTCAGTTGCTTCATTTGCAAATATTTTCTCCCGTTCTAAGGGTTGTCTTTTTGTCTTGTTTATGGTTTCCCTTGTTGTGCAAAAGCTTTTAAGTTTCATTAGGTCCCATTTGTTTATTTTTGTTTTTGTTTCCATTTCTCTAGGAGGTGGGTCAGAAAGGACCTTGCTGTGATTTATGTCATAGGGTGTTCTGCCTATGTTTTCCTCTAAGAGCTTTATAGTGTCTGGCCTTACATTTAGGTCCTTAATCCATTTTGAGTTTATTTTTGTGTATGGTGTTAGCAGGTGTTCTAATTTCATTCTTCTACATGTAGCTGTCCAGTTTTCCCAGCACCACTTATTGAAGAGGCTGTCTTTTCTCCATTGTATATTCTTGCCTTCCTTATCAAAAATCAGGTGACCATATGTGTGTGGGTTTATCTCTGGGCTTTCTGTCCTGTTCCAATGTTCTATATTTCTGTTTTTGTGCCAGTACCATACTGTCTTGATTACTGTAGCTTTGTAGTATAGTCTGAAGTCAGGAAGCCTGATTCCTCCAGCTCTGTATTTCTTTCTCAAGATTGCTTTGGCTATTCGGGGTCTTTTGTGTTTCCATACAAATTGTGAAATTTTTTGTTCTAGTTCTGTGAAAAGTGCCATTGGTAGTTTGATAGAGATTGCATTGAATCTGTAGATTGCTTTGGGTAGTATAGTCATGTTCACAATGTTGATTCTTCCAATCCAAGAACATGGTATATCTCTCCATCTGTTTGTATCATCTTTAATTTCTTTCATCAGTGTCTTACAGTTTTCTGAGAACAGGTCTTTTGTCTCCTTAGGTAGGTTTATTCCTAGGTATTTTACTCTTTTTTTTTTTTTAATTTATTTATTTTTATTTTTGGCTGTGTTGGGTCTTCGTTTCTGTGCGAGAGCTTTCTCTAGCTGCGGCAAGCGGGGGCCACTCCTCATCGTGGTGCGTGGGCCTCTCACTATCACGGCCTCTCTTGTTAAGGAGCACAGGCTCCAGACACACAGGCTCAGTAGTCGTGGCTCACAGGCCTTATTGTTCTGCGGCATGTGGGATCTTCCCAGACCAGGGCTCGAACCCATGTCCCCTGCATTGGCAGGCAGATTCTCAACCACTGCACCACCAGGGAAGACCCTCCTAGGTATTTTATTCTTTTTGTTGCAATGGTGAATGGGAGTGTTTCCTTAATTTCCCTTTCAGATTTTTTCATCATTGGTGTAGAGGAATGCAAGCAATTTCTGTGCATTAATTTCGTATCCTGCTACTTTACCAAATTCATTGATTAGCTTTAGTAGTTTTCTGGTAGCATCTTTAGGATTCTCCATGTATAGTATCATGTCATCTGCAAACAGTGACAGCTTTACTTCTTCTTTTCCAACTTGGATTCCTTTTATTTCTTTTACTTCTCTGATTGCTGTGGCTAAAACTTCCAAAACTATGTTGAATAATAGTGGTGAGAGTGGGCAACCTTGTCTTCTTCCTGATATTAGCAGAAATGGGTTCAGTTTTTCACCATTGAGAGAGATATTGGTTGTGGGTTTGTCATATATGGCCTTTATTATGTTGAGGTAAGTTCCCTCTATGCCTACTTTCTGGAAGTTTTTTTTATCATAAATGGGTGTTGAATTTTGTCAAAAGTTTTTCTGCATCTATTGAGATGATCATATGATTTTTTCCTTTAATTTGTTAATATGGTGTGTCACACTGATTGATTTGTGTATATTGAAGAATCCTTGCATTCCTGGGATAAACCCCACGTGATCATGGTGTATGATCCTTTTAATGTGCTGTTGGATTCTGTTTGCTCCTATTTTGTTGAGGATTTTTTGAATCTATGTTTATCAGTGATATTGGCCTGTAGTTTTCTTTCTTTGTGACATCTTTGTCTGGTTTGGTACCAGGGTGATGGTGGCTTCATAGAATGAGTTTGGGAGTGTTCCTCCCTCTGCTATATTTTGGAAGAGTTTGAGAAGGATAGGTGTTAGCTCTTCTCTAAATGTTTGATAGAATTCGCCTGTGAAGCCATCTGGTCCTGGGCTTTTGTTTGTTGGAAGATTTTTAATCACAGTCTCAATTTCAGTGCTTGTGATTGGTCTGTTTATATTTTCTATTTCTTCCTGGTTCAGTCTCGGAAGGTTGTGCATTTCTAAGAATTTGTCCATTTCTTCCAGGTTGTCTATTTTATTGGCATATAATTGCTTGTAGTATTCTCTCATGATCCTTTGTATTTCTGCAGTGTCAGTTGTTACTTCTCCTTCTTCATTTCTAAGTCTATTCATTTGAGTCTTCTCCCTTTTTTTCTTGGTGAGTGTGGCTAATGGTTTATCAATTTTGTTTATCTTCTCAAAGAATCAGCTTTTAGGTTTATTGATGTTTGCTATTGTTTCCTTCATTTCTTTTTCATTTATTTCTGATCTGATCTTTATGATTTCATTCCTTCTGCTAACTTTGGTTTTTTTCTGTTCTTCCTTCTCTAATTGCTTTAGGTGTAAGGTTAGGTTGTTTATTTGAGATGTTTCTTGTTTCTTGAGATAGGATTGTATTGCTATAAACTTCCCTCTTAGAACTGCTTTTGCTGCATCCCATAGGTTTTGGGTCGTCGTGTTTTCATTGTCATTTGTTTTAGGTATTTTTTTATTTCGTCTTTGATTTTTTCAGTGATCTCTTGGTTATTAAGTAGTGTATTGTTTAGCCTCCATGTGTTTTTATTTTTTTACAGATTTTTTCCTGTCTCATAGTGTTGTGGTCAGAAAAGATACTTGATACGATTTCAATTTTCTTAAATTTACCAAGGCTTGATTTGTGACCCAAGATATGATCTATCCTGGAGAATGTTCCATGAGCACTTGAGAAGAAACTGTATTCTGTTGTTTTTGGATGGAATGTCCTATAAATATCAATTAAGTCCTTCTTGTTTAATGTGTCATTTAAAGCTTGTATTTCCTTATTTATTCTCATTTTGGATGATCTGTCCATTGGTGAAAGTGGGGTGTTAAAGTCCCCTACTATGATGGTGTTACTGTGGATTTCCCCTTTTATGGTGTTAGCATTTGCCTTATGTATTGAGGTGCTCCTATATTTGGTGCATAAATATTTACAATTGTTATATCTTCTTCTTGGACTGATCCCTTGATCACTATGTAGTGTCCTTCTTTGTCTCTTGTAATAGTCTTTATTTTAAAGTCTATTTTGTCTGATATGAGAATTGCTACTCCAGCTTTCTTCTGATTTCCATTTGCATGGAATTTCTTTTTCCATCCCCTCACTTTCAGTCTGTATGTGTCCCTAGGTCTGAAGTGGGTCTCTTGTAGACAGCATATATACAGGTCTGGTTTTGGATCCATTCAGCCAGTCTATGTCTTTTGATTGGAGCATTTAATCCATTTACATTTAAGGTAATTATCGATATGTATGTTCCTATTACTATTTTCTTAATTGTTTTGGGTTTGTTATTGTAGGTCTTTTCCTTCTCTTGTGTTTCCTGCCTAGGGAAGTTCCTTTTGCATTTGTTGTAAAGCTGGTTTGGTGGTGCTGAATTCTCTTAGCTTTTGCTTGTCTGTAAAGGTTTTAATTTCTCCGTCTAATCTGAATGAGGTCCTTGCTGGGTAGAGTAATCTTGGTTGTAGGTTTCCTCTTTAATCACTTTAAATATGTCCTGCCACTCACTTCTGGCTTGCAGAGTTTCTACTGAAAGATCAGCTGTTAACCTTATGGGGGTTCCCTTGTATGTTGTTTGTTGTTTTTCCGTTGCTGCTTTTAATATTTTTCTTTGTATTTAATTTTTGATAGCTTGATTAATATATGTCCTGGCATGTTTCTCCTTGGATTTATCCTGTATGGGACTCTCTGAGCTTCCTGGACTTGATTAACTATTCCCTACACATATAATCTTAATATCTCTCTCTCTGTCACCAGTTATTTAAGTAATGGGTCCAAATCGGTTTCTCTTTTATCTGTCATGAGTAGGGCATAGTATATTGAGGTCAATTAAATTTTGTAATAAAGAATAGCAGGTAAACTAGACACACTTCAATAATTTTTAAGGACAGTGACACCCCAAGCATACACTTCACATTTGAATGTTATAGAAGGAAAGGTCCTTCTGTGGATGAGGACTCAGAGGTCTTATGGCCTCAGGGTCATGTAAGAACACTAGCTGTCATGGACGAGGAGAGGCACAGGGCTCTTAGCCAACGTTTCATTCAGGGGATTTTGGGTTGTGCTCTGTGGGACTCTATAAACAATGGAAGAGTTAACCTGGGCATTTATGCTGATTAGCTTGCTAGGGCTGCCATAGCAAAGTACCACCGTGAGTGAGTTAGAACAATAGAAGTTTATTGTCTCACAGTTCTGGAGTCCAGAAATTCAAAGTCAATGGAAGGGCCATACTCCCTCTGAGGTGCTAGGGGATGCAGGGGAGGGGGGTGAGGGGGAAGGATCTGTTCTTCGCCTCTCTCCTCGCTTCTGGTAGCCTCAGGCTTGTAGAAGATCATGTTCTCCCTGTGTCTCTTCACATCGTCTTTCCTTTGTGCATGTCTCTGTGTCCAAATTTCCCTTCTTATAAGGACATCAATCATATTGGATTAGGACCCATCCACATGACCTCATTTTAACTTGATTACCTCTGTACAGACACTCTCTCTAAATAAGGTCACATTCTGAGGTAGTGGGGGTTAGGAATCCAATATATCTTTTTTAGGGGGGACACTATTTAACCCATAACAGATGCCTATAACACATTGGAGCTTTGGATAAGACTTCTTGGAAAACAGAAGTTTTTTGTTAAGTATTTTGAAAATTCGTTATCTGAAAAGTGAGGAAACTAAGGCCTAGTGGGGATAGGTGTTTTGTTCAAGTTGTAGAGCTTATGTGGCAGATTTGGGATTCAAACCCAGGATCTTGGGAGATCTCAGTGTATTTTCCACTACTCAGCAGTAGCAGCCATGCTAGTTCTGATTGCTAGCATGGCTGCTAACCCAACTTTATTCTTTAAAATTTTTATTAGTCTTTTCCAAAAATGTCCCTTTTAATTGGAGAAATTGACATTGACATTCTGTTGGTTGGAAAGAGCCTAAGGCAACGTAAAGTAATTGTCTTTCATTAGATGAGTTCAGAAGTTTGATGATCTCCGTCAGCTGCTGAAAAATATTCATTTCTTTCTGGAATAATTTTGAAGTGAAAGGGTGGAAAACAGTCCAACAGTTAATGACGTACAATCAATACTGAATAGAAAGAACATAGTACTGCTGTTGGGCTTCTTTTATTTCTTTATTCCCTTTCCACCTATTTTTTCCCCCATTATTTGACAAGACTCATTGACAGATACTAATTTAAAGGATTCAGAACTTCTGAGGGAGTGGAAGTCAGTTTGGAAATCCTGTGTAGTCTTGGTTCTCTTGTGATGGTTTGGGAATGTGGAGACCCACAGAATGAAAGTAATCAGTTGGTGAGATTTATCTTGTTAGACCAAGATCTGTGCCGTACTGTTTGGCATGAAGGCTGGCCTGAGATCTGTCCAAGAGGCCAGTTCTTTGGCACGTTGTGTGGTGGGTTACATTTGTCCTGGTGACCCCTGACACTCTCCCCATAGTCCTTCCTGGTTGTTGACCGTCTAGGCACCTGGGACTCTCCTTATTCACTTCCTGTGTCATGCCTAAGGAACTCTGGGAAGATAGCAGCTAGAATGCATACCTCTGAGCCCTCTTCCTCTTTGGAGTAACACAATGACCCATGACCAATGCAGGCCTGCCTGTGAGTTTGTCTGCGCTCTCTGAGGAAGACAGGCAAGGCATTCTCCAGGGCATGGGGCATGGGGTGAACTGGGAGGGACCAGCACAGAGGAGAAGGCCTGCCTCCCCTGGTGGCCTAGAGGGAAGACTGCAGACATGGTGTTCCTTGAGACGGCTCGGCTAGCAGAGGCCTGGGCCCTCCCTAGGGATCTTCCTGAACCTTCTGCTCTGGGGTTGCCCATAGTGCTGACCCCAGAAAGCTGGAAACCAGCTTTCCAGCCAAGAGGCTGGAAACCATTTGTGGGCTTCTGGTTGGGAGACAACGTGATGGTTGAATTGGACTAAACCTGAGTAGTGAGGCTTCTTTGGTATTTCTCAGCTGAGAAATAAGTTGGTTTTGGGTCCTCCAGGAAGCAGCTGGCAAGACACGGTGAGAAGTGCAAGATATTCTGGGAGTTAATGCTTGCGAAAGGCAAAGAGAAGGAGCAGGACTAGGCAAGGAAAACCTTCAGACCATGATGTGGGGATATATCTGTTCAGAAGAGGGTAGGGAAGAAAGGTGGAGAAGCAACTCGGAGAAAGTGAGTTATCCCAGTATCGAGCTGCAGCGCAAAGATTGCTTATAGTGTCGCAGGGCAGAAATGGCCAGTCCTAGTACCTCGGCCGGGCTCAGTCACTGGCTGTGAGCTGCCTGAGGAGACTATGGCCTCGGCTTGAACACGGTGGCAAATCCTAAATATACTGCAGCTGAAGGCTACTTGCACTCCTGGTGGAAGGTTCTTGCAGGGACATCTGAACAGCTACTGTGCGGTTGCTACAAGGGGTACATCTTGATCCCCTCATTTGCTACCAGAACAGAAGAGCAGGGTCTGCCTTGCCTTCCTGCTTTCTGGCTTGTGCTGCTGGAACGACCCTAACAACCTGAACTGTGCCTATTCTCCATACAACCATGAAAAGGCCAGCATGGCATAACTGTGCAAGTGGGCTCCGTAACTTGAGGGAGGAATACCAGGTTGCAAACTGGAATTAAATGAAGGAATGGAGACAGGAGACAATGAAGAAGAGAGATGAAGATGGAGATATATACCATATATATATGTAATATATATATACGGTATATAATCTTCCCTCTCCCTGTTTTTCATATATCTATAGCTATATCATCTATATTTAAATCTGTATATCTATATAGGTCAATTCAGTGGCCTGCAGTAGAGCAAAAGAAGATTTTCTAGAATTTAAAAACAAAATTTTCAATTTCAAAGATTTTCTATATTTATATTCCTATGTAATATGTATTTGTTCCTATGTAATATGTATTTGTATGTTATATATAAATATATACATATACAAAAATATGTAAATAATATGTATATAAACAGGTATAAACACATGGACAGGTACATATGTTAAAAATAGTGTATCTGTTTGTGTCTGTGTTTATGTTCTCATAGGCATGGAGAAATGCATGCAAAGATAAGTACATTCAAGAGAGTGTGGTTATCTGGGGGGGCGGTGAGAACAAGGGGACAGTTTACCTGCATATCAATTATTAATATTATTTTACAATACTGGATTGTATTCCTATTACCACAAATTATTTGTGCATTAACATTTTAATTTTATCAAAGTAAAACATGCCCATTGTTAAAAATCTAGTAGTACCAAACAGATTTGTAAAGAAGAAAAGAGGCACTGCCTTGCTCTTTCCTACTGGCAATCACTTTTAATTATTTCAGCTGTCTCTTTTGGTTGTTACTCCCAGATTTCTAAATAATATGCTCATGCTACTCCTTCTTGATTTTTCCCACTTTAGGTCTGGTCCACGTCTTCCTGGTGATATGGAGGAGCAATATCTCCCTGGCACCTTCCCACCACACCCCACCAGGCCTCTCCTCTCCTCTCCCCTGTATGATTATATGCTATCACAACTGTTAGTTAAATCAACGAAAACTGTCCATATCATTATGTCTATATGACTACGGTTTCCTGGAGAGCCAAATATCATACTATGATTGCATTTCTTTGATTATATAGGTTATTTTTTGTGTTTCCAGTAAAACATGTCTTTTTACCATTGTTATCTCCTAGCAATCCGATTCCCACTACAGCGTAATATGCACTTCTTATCTTTCTTCTAGAGAAAATTACGCACATGCAAACATGTATGTTTATACTTTCCTTCCCCCGAGAAATAGCAGCATATTATACACACTATCCCTCACTTGAAAAAAAATAATACGTCTTAGGAACTGTTCTACATAGACATGCTTTGTTCTTTATAATGGCTGCATAGTGTTCAGTCATAAGAATACACCCAAATTTATTTAACTAGTGCTCTACTGATGAAAATTTAGGTTATTATCAGATATGGAATGCATATACTATACACATGTCATTTTATGTGTGTGTTTATTATCTATCTAAAAGATAAATTCCTATATGTGGAATTTCTGGGTAAAAGAACATGGGCGTTTTAAGTTTGGATGAGATGGTGAAGTTGTTCTTTAAGGGGGCTGTACCAGTTTACATTTCTATCAACATAACTCTCTCCAGCCTTTTGCCAGCATAGAATATCGCTAACTTATTCCTTCTTTGCCAAATTGATAAAGAACTACAATGAGATATGATTATAGTTTTATTTTGCATTTCTCTTACATGGATAAGTTTGCATTTATTTAAGAGCCATTTATAATATCTAATAGTGTATTTTGCCAATTTTTCTATTGGATTGTATGTTCTATTGATTTGTTGACACTATGTTTTAAGGAAATAGGCTTTTTGTTGGGTTATGTCTTTCAGATTATTTTCTTCCGTTTGAGGTCTATCTTTTGACTTTGTTTATAGTGTTTCTTTCATGCAGAAAATTTCAATTTTTATCTAATCAAATTTGGCAATTGTATATAGCCTTAGTCTACTTATGAGAAAACATCAGGTAAATCAAAATTGAGAAACATTTGACAAAATAATGTAATACTTTTCATACTAAGGAAAAATAACAACTAACTGCAACATGGTATCCTGAACAGGACCTGGAACTGAAAAAGGACATTGATGGAAAAACTGGTGAAATTGAAATAAGGTCTTTAGTGTTGTGCCAATATGAATTTTCTGGTTCTGATAATCATATTATGGTTATGTAAGACATTAACATTAGTGGAAGCTGGGTGGGGGGGATATATAAAAACTCTCTATAACTTTCTAGACGTTTTAAAGTTAAAAATTTGCAATTTTAGCAGAGGATGCCAACTGTCTAACTGATATTTATTTTACCCTCCTTCCTTATTAATAGAACCCTGGGCAATGTTCCAGCTTATTTGCAGAGTAGAGTAGTTAAAGCAGACTGTGGGGCTTCAGTGAAAGTCAATTTACCTTTCTCTTCCAGCTGCCTGGGAAGCAGAAAACATGGCTGGAGCTTCAGCAGCCATCTTTGGTTTGTGAAGGAGGGGACAAAAGAATTTCAGAGACCTGATACTTGACATCATTGATATCCTGAACCAACTGCAGCACAGGTCTATCCTTTTGTGATTAAGTCTCTATATTCCTAGAATACAATTTCTAACTGGCCTTTCTCATTTTAAGAACTTAAAAGAAAAGACTCCATGTTCTTTCCAGTATGATTTCAGTTTCATTTTTATATTAAAAATATTCCATCATCTGGAATTAATTTCATTTGGTCTAAGGATTGAGATAGAGATCTAACTTAATTTTCCCCAAATACCTACTCAGTTGCTCAAAACCATCTATGTATTGAATTCCCCACCCTTACCTGATATTCAATGCCATTTTAATAATCTGCTAGATTTTAATAGTTATTTTGGTCTATTTCTGGGATTTCTATCTGGTTGCATTGATCTAATTATTCATGTGCCACAATATCTTAACTGTAGTTTTACAATATATTTTAATACCTAGAAGGATAAGTATTTTCTCAACTTTTTATTTCCAATTTTTTTCTGGCTTTTTGTGTATTTCCATATGAACTTTAGAATCAGATTGTGTTCTATAATTTTTGATTGGTATTTATATTGAGATTGCATTAAATTTATGTATTAATTTAGGAAGGCTGGATATCTTTTTAAGTCTTCCTTATCTCAACAGATGGAGTATGCCTTTTAATTCAGTCAAGTATTCCAGTTTCTAGCATCTAACACTATGCCTGCCACATAGTGGGTGCTTAAAGTTATGTGTATATATGTATGTGATATATATGTGAATATATAATATATAAATGTATATATAATTTGTACATATATTTTGAAATGACTGAATGAATAGGTTTTTAGTTATTGACTGGATTTTTATAAAACATTAACAGTAGCAACAAGAAAACAATGACATTGCATTAGTCAGGATTCGCCTAGAGAAACACATACATACATATTTTTATTCATTTATTTATTTATTTTTAAGAAATTGGATTGCATGATTTTGGTGTCTGGCAAATACAGAATCTATAGGGCAGACCAGCATGTTGGAAATTTAGGTAAGAATTGATTTTGCAGTCTTGAATCTGAACTCCACAGAGCAGCAGGCTGCAAACTCAGGCAGGATTTCCATGTCACAGTTTTGAGACAGAATTGCTTCTTCTTCAGGATACCCCAGTCTTTGCTCCTAAGGCCTTCAACTGATTAGACGAGGCCCACCCACATTGTGGAGAGTAATCTACTTTACTCAAAGTCTACTGATTGGAGAAATTATCTTAAATCTTAAAAAAAATACCTTCATGGAAACATCTAGACTGGTGTTTAACCAAACAACTGGGCTCTGTAACCTAGCCAAGATGCCACATAAAATTAATCATCACATACGAAAATAAAACCTACTTTTGGACACACATTAGATTCAGGCACTGTGGTAGGCACTGGGGCAGACAGACCCTAGTGTGGCCCCTAAAAATTCCTGCCTCTTGGTGTCCATGATTTTGTGTGATTCTCTCCCCTTGCACATGGGCAGGACTTGGGACTTGCTTCTAACCCATAGACTTCAGAGGTGATGGGCTGTCACTCCTGTGACTGTTTGCATTATATAAAACTGTGCCAGTAGACTGGAGCGAGTGGTGCCCCTGTTGGCCTGCATGAAGCTGTGGGGGAAGTTTGCTGTGATGTGATCCTGTAGGCAGTCTTCAAGAGCCGAGGGCCTCAACCCTACGAGGACCAACTTCTGCCAACAACCACGTGAGCTTGGAAGAAGACCCTGAGCTTCATAGGGGACCACAGCCTCAGCCTTGATTGCAGACTCCGAGTGGAGGACCCTGCTAGCTGTGCCTGGACTCTTGACCCAGGGGCACTGTGAGATAATAAGTGTGCACTGTTTTAATCCTCTAGGTTGTGGTGACTTGTTACAAAGCAAGAGCAAGCGAATACAACACTTTGTACACACCCCACACTAACGCTAAAGGTAGGTGTCAGGGCTCCCATTTCCCAGATGAGGCTCTGGGCCTTGGAGAAGTCAAATATCTTGCCCACATCAGAGCTACTTTGGAGCAGAGCTGGGACTCCAACCCCGGGGTGTCCGAGCCTGCAGCCACATTTCTCCTCAGCAAAGTGTGGAAAACAGACCCGATAATGAGCTTTGTGAAATGGTGAGGACAGAAAGAAGAAAAAATTTGTTGTGTATATGTAAATAGAGAGTTGAGGAGGTGAGATTTAAATGCCTTTTTCACCAAGAAAGACTCCAGGAAGCTGGGTCACTTTCTCTCAGGGGCCAGGTCACTTTCTCTCAAGGCCCCCCTCTGCAGGTAACCTTAAAATGCTTTAGGGGTTCTTCATTAGGAATGAAGAGTTTAAACACTGTCTGAACTGATCTTCCTTTGTACGTGTGTGTGTCCTTTGTTGGACTTTGATGCAGACCGGGTAGGTAAGAGGTGAGCAGGATGCCGTGGTGGGCAGAGTAGGGGCGTGGGATTCATGGCTGCTCTTGTCCAGGACTGAGCTGAGCCAGCTCAAAGGTGCTAGAAGTCTGTTTGACAATTGCCTTCTACTCTCATGGCAGCAAATTAGCTCCCCGTGGATAGTACTGCCTCCTGTTATCTAAAGATGCCAGGACTTTTTATTATCCCTATCTTCTGGTCCCTCTTCTGTCTTAGTGTAAGAGTTAAGACTCAGACAACGTTTGGGGGCCCTGACCTATTTCATGCCATAGCTCTGCCTTGGGGGATGCATGAGTCTCATCTGGTCATGAGATGAAGAGATCTGGGGCCTGAATGACACGGCCTGATGCCATGTCCTTGCCCCACTCCCTGAGGTGGGCTCTCAGAGGAGGAGTCCCTCCCTGAGTCTTTGTGGTCCCATGGGTGGTAAACGTATTCTTGCTGGGAAGAAATCCTTGCTTACAGTTTCTCCTTTTCTCTAAAACTGAGCAGTTTATTGCCCCTTCTGAGTCCCATCTTGCCTTCTATGAGGCTTCCCCGGATTAACGCTGTGGGAACCCATCTCCTCCTCCCTAATAACTTCTGAGGTCAAGTTGCTCATCTTTCTCAGTCTCTTCTTTGGTTTTATGTTCTCTGTTCATGACGTTTGACATGCTCCATGAGCTGGCCCTGCCCACAGCTGTCTGGCTTTTCCTCCTGTCACCTCCCCCATGGTACATGAAGATGCCCCAAATCTGGAGCCTGGGATTAGGAACAGGTTTGGATGAGATTTTAGCAGCTAGAAATTCTCTCTCTCCCTCTCTCTCTTGTTCTCTCTTCTTATATCCATCCATGCATCCATCCATCCTTCTGGCATGCTGTCAGAACTTTTTCTTCTGCAAAACAAGTTAGAGCTGACTCATTTGTTAACTTCGTTGGTTATTCAATGAAATTAATTATTTTGGTTATATAGAACCAGCTAAAATATTAGCACATAGTCCCAATTAAAAAAATATTGAGTGGGGTCTGTCTTTATCTTCAGTTCCATTTTTGTCATGTCATTCATTCTTTAAAAAATTTTTTTTAATTTAATTTTTTTTTTTTTTGGCTGTGCCACATGGCCTTGGGACCTTAGTTCCCCAACCAGGGATGGAACCCAGGCCCACGGCAGTGAAAGCACCAAGTCTTAACCACTGGACCACCAGGGAATTCCCCATTCATTCTTAATATATATAAATAGGTACATGTTATTAATAAAGGTAGAACTTTTGTGATATTTGAAGATCCAGTGGATCCTTGATAACTGCCCTATGGTCCCATGTTACTGTAGGCACTCATAATTGATTTTTTTTCCCAAGGCCATGAAAGACAAGAAGCTTACTTTGGTGTTGATTGGAACCATTAAATTGAGCATAAGGGAAAAGGACATTGCTCTGATTACCATCTTTGCTAAATTGGTTGTAGAATCTTCTTATTTCATAAGGCCTTTATCACTGATTTTTAAAAAAAATGATTTTCTCTTTCATTTATGGACAGTGCCTCAGGCATCCATTATATGATAGGTGCTTAATAAATAATAATAACCGTTATTATTATGGAGCAGAAATCTGCTGATCCTTTCACATGAACGGATCTCCTTTCACTTGAGACCTCTTTTCTATTATGTACGAGTCTGTATTTGTTTTAACACCACATTATTGTGGCTTTTTATTTCAATGCATCAGCATTCCATTTTATCTGCATGCTTCAGGATTTATGGTTATTACTGTGTCTGTTTTTTGTCTCCTCCATATTCCCAAGCTTCAGATTCTTTTCTTTTTAAATTCCAAGAGTTCAGATAACAACATAAAATACATAATAAATTTATGCCTCAGTAAATAATACAAGAAGTGAATGAAGCTCTGCATATGATTAGACTCATTTTGTCTGTATTTTTCTCACTTGAAAAAATTTTGATCAGTTTATTCTTTATCACTTTGGGATATAATATAAAATGTGATTAGAGGCCTACATAATCTGGGCTGCATTCCCAGAACTGTTTTTATTTAATGTTGTATTTGGGTGATGAAATGTTTATGCCACAGCAACAGACTTTTCAAGATACATTATATTCAGTAAAGGTACTGCATTTGAACCTCTTACTGTCCATTTTGGGGTGATTGGGACAGGGATTTTTTTTTTTTTTTTTTTTTTTTTTTTACTCTAAACCTTATACAAAGTGTATTGGTTGGAAAATATTTTAATAAGAATGACACATTTCTCACCATTTCATAAAATGAATATAATTTGATCTTTCCTTCATGACTCAAAGTTGTTACACACCTAAATTGTGGAGCATAGCAATGTCTTCAAGAGTTTTCAAAATGTTCTCAAACTAAACGTTCCCAGACTGCTTTCTAGAACTTCTAATTCATTGTTTTTGTCTCCTGCACTGCCAGGCTGTTCATTTTTCTCTTTGCTGCTGTTTCTGTCTAATGTTCCCCTCTCTTCCACCCTACAGTCATAATGTAAACTTTGAGATTGAAAAATAGATAATTAATATTGTTGGTATTGTATGTTAAATAAAGAGTCAGTGGCTAGGAACAAGACACTAGGCTCTGTGTGGGAACTCAAGTGTGTGGACCCAAACTCTGCACTGAGAGCTGCTGGTGTATATCTCTCAGGACCTCACTTTTCCCTCCTGTAAAATGACAGAGTTAGGTTATAAGAGCTCCAGTCTTAACATTTATGAGTCTTTAGTCTTTGTACTTTATGACATGTATGTTGTCTCCTTGGATGCCATTTCTGTTTACCTCTGGGCTTTTGATGTATTACCACTAAGGTGATCTGCTGGACGTTTCCCCTCATATAACATTAGTCTAGTCATTACCTCACTCTGCCTCAGGTGTGGATCTGGGATCACTCCCTGTAAACTACCAGAACACAAATCTCCATGTCAGAGGCTGCTTCCTACAGGAAAACCTGACCTGTGACAGAGCTATTTAATAAAGACTTGTGTGCTTGACTGTATATGCTGTACTGAAAAAAATTAGCAAAATAATACATGCAAAAAATGTAAGAACAAATGGTAGGATGAATAATGGCTCCAAAAAGACATCCACTTCCTAGTTCCTGGAATCTGCGAACATATTACCTTATATGGTAAAAGAGACGCTGAAGGTGCGATTAAGTTAAGGACCTTGACATGGGGAGATTATTTTGGATTATCAGGCGGGTCCAGTGTAATGAAAAGGTCATTGTAAGAGGGAGACAGGAAGCTGGTTTTGGAGATGGAGGAAGGGACCACAAGCCAAGGAATGTAGGTGGCCCCTGGAAGTTGGAAAAATCAAGGAAACAGATTCTTCCCTAGAATATCCAAAAAGGATTGCTACCCTGCTGACTCATTGAGGTCAACCCTATAAGACTTCTTTTGCACTTCTGACCTCTAGAACTATAAGGGAATGAATGTGTGTTGTTTTAAGCCACAAGGCTTGTGGTTCTTTGTGACTGTAGTTGTGGCTGTGGGGAATTAACGCAGAGCTGCTGTTCATCTCATTGTCTGTGACTTGTTCTCTGACTCCTTTATACAAGTGAGCTGATTACAGGTTTCCAGAAAGGATGTGCTGGAGCCATTTACCCAGACATGGAACCCAAAGCTGTGCTGTAGAGGACACCTGAGCCCAGTTCTATGGCCCCTCTGTCCTGCCTGTTATCGAGTGTGGACTCCCTTTGCAGGTTCTGGATCCTGGGACAGTGGGGGAGACCTTGGCACTGGGGGATGGGAACTTCTCCAGATTCTGCCCCATGGCTGACAGAGAGAGCCAACACTTCAACCTCTTTCCCTGGGGCACTCAAGCTTCTGCTGTGCCTGCAGGATGCAAGCCTTCCTGTGTGTGTGTGTACGTGTGTGTGTGTCCCAAGGTTGCACCCCTCGGATGGATCCCTGCCTTTATTCTTCTTGGTTTCCTCTGCCAGGTCCTGATACACCAAGCCAGCCCCACCTGCTGGTGTTTTGGCGCTTCCTGCTCCCCATACTCTTGGGTCCCACCAGGTTCCCTGCGTGTCCTGGACCTTCACTTCCCTTCTCCCTGGTCTCTGTGACATCATCTGCTCCAATCTGGGGGTCTCCGTGGCTCTGGTGTCAGTCAGAACTCTCCAGCCTGAGCACTTTTAATCTCAGCCTGTGTATTTTGCATCGTTCAACACTCACATTCCAGAAGGGTGAGGAGAGAAAAGGACAATTGAAATGTAAAGTCTTGTAACAAGAAAAATCACAGGGTGGGCATTTTCCTTGGTTTTGTACTGGTGCGTTTTCCTTCCACTTTCCCCTAAGATATACATTATGCTCCAAATGCTCTGAAAAGAAGCGTTTGGGCTGACTGTGCCTCGTTATAATCAATAGGAAACTGTGTTTGCCATGTGGAGGGGCATTCCCATTTCAGCCTGCAGGAAACACCACTTCATTTTCCTCATTCATTTGGGTGAGGCTTCCAGAGTAGGATTAATGGTCTGTGTTGAGGGAGCTCCCTGTTCTCCATTTATAGAATTTGTTCTTTCAAATGAAGGTGTTAATTATGGGCTTCTGAAAATTATGCTCTGTGCACTGCCCCGTGAGGAAAGCAGGACACAAAAGTAACTAGATGAGTTTTACTCTTTCCAGCAATTTAACTGGGGGGCTCTGGGTGGTGCCAACCTGTCAGCTCTGCCTGGACATCCCCAGCCCATTAACACAGCAGCTAAGACTGATGTGCAAGACACAGAGCCAGCAAATTATCTGTTCTGATCTGAAAAATTTGTCCAGGGAGTGTTGTATTGAAATTGGTTCTCTACCAGATTTGTTGGAAATGGTCAGAAGTTCAAATATCATCAGCCTTGTTTCACTTATTACTTGTTTGATTACTGTGAAGGGAGGAGGGGATGACAGGAAAGAAAATGCAACTTCATGTAGTGCATCAGAGCCAGACAGACCTGGGTTCAAGACTCAGCTCCACGCTTTTATAAAAGGTAAGACCTGGGATGAGATCTCAGTTATTTTATCTGTAAAATGGGGGATAGTAATACAGTATCTACCTTTCAGGATTGTTGGTGAGTTAAATAACATGATATAAAGTGCCTTGTTTAGTACCTGGCTTATGGCAAGGGCTCAATAAGATGTTAATTTCCTTACCTCATATTATATAGTCTGTAATCATGCTAGCCTTCTAAAGATCCAAACTGCAGGCACTACCCAAGCATGCCATTGTTTTATGTGGAATAGTTCTCTTTTTCTGTATTCTGTAATTTCTTATTCTGTGATTTTGGGCTTCATGCTGGCAAAAGAATGGGTGCTAGGTGTTCTAGGGATGCATGAGTATTTACTAGAATGAGTCATTGCTCAACTTTACCCTTCAAATTAGATTTTGGTTTGATGCTATTGGCATCATCAAAGGAAAAAGGATATCCAAATTCTTTAGTGGAACTAGAACAAAGTGGAGGTGTCAGATCACATAGTTTTTCTGTAATGTGGAGAATGTCCTCCTTCATGTAATGAAGGCTAGACCTTGAGGCTCATTGGCCAGTAGGAAGGAGGATATCATGTAGAAGTAGAAAGGTTAAGCCTGCCTCTCTGGCAGTGGAGTGTGGGATAAAGAAGGGACAGAGTCATAGGATGGAGGCATGTACCTTGAGGTGCATGAGCGGTTCATTAGAAACACCCAGATAGAATTGGGCGATTGGGATTGACATGTATACAGTGATGTGTATAAAACTGATGACTGATTAAAAAAAAAGAGAGAAACACCCAGATAGGTTTGGGGGGTTCACAGGAGGTGGGGCTAATGGCATGCCTGCCTGGCTTATCCTCTAGGGAGCTGCCTGTTTTCTGTCACTTCCAACAAGACACAGACTGATACTGTAGCAGTACTGGCAGGAGGGGGCTTGATCAGTGAGCTTGAGATTGACCTGAACATGGCAGAGGCTGGTATGCAGAGGTTCCCGTGCCCTAGTAAGGGGATGTGCAGGTGCGATGGGGCCAGGGGCTGGGCCTTTGAGACTGGTAGTAACTGACCCTAGCCATGACTCTAGAGGGAGGCTCCATCACGTTGAGGACAAAAAGCCACATGAGACCATTGATACTTTGGTAGCAGAGACCAAGGAGGATCCAGAAGACACTGTAGGTCCAAGGACCTTTTCTCCTTCCCTAGCCCATGCCCATGAAGACACAGTGAGCTTCCGTCACATCTGCAGGCGCACCTTAGGGAAGAGGACAAGCTTCTGCCTGATGAAAGGGAGTCAACAGAAAGGTTCCTGCCCTGAGGTCAAACTTTTCAGAGAGTGGCTATTTAAACCAAGAGGGGATTATTCAAACCTGGAGAGACAGGAGAATGGTTAATTGGCATGTTAAAATTTTTCTGCTACCAGGGAGAAAATATATTAAGTGCATTTTCAATGTGCATCTGAGTGTAGTGTGAATAAATTTGGAAACACACTAGTTATTAAAGCACGGTATGCAAAACATTACTTATATAACTTTAATTAAGAGCTATGTTAGATTTAATTCACTTCAGTGGAATTTTGAGTTTCTCTTTGGTTCTCATGCTACTGCTGTGATTTCTAAAAATGTTTGTGTCCACATGTCACAGGTTGCCTATGAATCTTTAAAGATTTTCTCTTTGTCTTTTGTTTTCTGCAGTTTGAATATGATATGCTTAGGTGTAGTTATTTTGGTATTTAATCAGCTTGGTGTTCTCTGAGCTTCCTGGGTCTGTGGCTTGGTGTTTGTCATTAATTTTGCAAAGTTCTCAGCCATTATTATGTCAAATACTTCTGCTCTGTTCTGTTTTTTGTGTCTTTCTGGTATTCTGAATTTTCATATGTTACACTTTTTGAAATTGTCCCCTTCGATGTTCTGTTCTGTTTTTTTTTTTTTTTTAAATTCCTTTTTCTCTTTGTATTTCAGTTTGAGAAATTTCTTTTGACATTTCTTCAGTCTCTCTGATTCCTTGGCCATGTTCAGTCTAATGATGAGCTTATCAAAGCATTCACTTTTGTTATAGTGTTTTTTATTTTTAACATTTCCTTTGGATTTTTTAATTAGAGTTTCAATCTCTTTGCTCATGTTAGCCATGTTGTATACTTTATCCATTAGAGCCCTCAGCATACTAATCGTAGTTATTTTAAATTACTGGTGTGATAAGTCCCAAATCTCTGCCAAATCTGAGTCTGGTTCTGATTCTTGCTTTATTTCTTCATTATGTGTTTTTCTTGTCTTTTGGCATATTTAGTAATTGTTGAAAGTTGGACATGTCATATTGGGTAATAGGCTTTTGGTGTGAGATTTTATGTTAATCTGGCTAGGAACTGGGCTGTGTTTAATGTTTGCTATAGTTGTAGGTGCCAGAGGCTTTATTTTGTTTACATTTGAATAGTATATAATATTATTTTTAAAATTGTTTTTAGTTTTAAAAAACCAGAGGCCTCAAATTCCCCCTGTGTCCTTATTTTTGTGTCTCCTGTTGACTTTGGGCTTCCATAAGTACTGGTCTGAATCTTGCAGCTCTTTCAGCTGTAATCCCCTCATGTTCTTCTGGAGCCCAGTTGGTTGGGGATGGGGAGTGTTCTCTAATCTTATGATTAAATCTCAGTATTTTAGTGGGCCTCTATGTCTGGGCTGTGACCTTCACGAGTGTCTCTCCAGTGGTGTACATTATTCACCCCCACTTCCCACCCACTGGGGTGGGACTGGAAGTCTTGAGGGGCTGGAGTGGAAGGAATGCCCTTTCCCCAGCTGGGATGAGGCTCTTTCCCCTTGGAGAGTTGGCCTTCAGAACCCTTGGGGGTATTTTACAATGATGACTCTTCCCTTGCTACTGCCAAGCCATGAGGGGATCTTTCTCAGATCCATACGGAGAATTTGATGGCACAATGCACGAAAGCATGGAGGGCCCCCAAACTTTAGCCCCAGGAATTCCTCACTCTTAACTACTACACCCAGCCTCCAGCAATTCCTCAAAATTGCCATTTAAGTGATGCAGCCAGTTTATGGCTGCAGGGGCTTCTGCTCCAGATGAGCAGATCTCGACTGTGACTCTGGATACGCCTGTCTTTCTAGAACTCAGTTCTCTGATGTTTCCAAGAAAAGATGTTGATTTTTAGTTTGTTCAGCCTTTTCTTGTAAGAAGGAGAGAGACAGCTTCCTAGCCCTTTACATGTCAGGGCTGAAACTGGAAGTCTGTTTGGTCTAACCTGTCTTCAGTTGTGAGCTGCTGAAGTCCAGAGATGGGTCTGTCACCGTGCTGTCTAGAGTAGCCTGCGGTCACCATGCACAGCTTGGTCCATTTGGTGGTTTTCAGTCTAGGTCACTAAGCTTAGTCATTTGTGGAGTTTTTAAAATCTGTAGCTGCCTTGTCTGACTCCTGAAGATTCTCAGTGAGTGGATCTGATGTAAGACCCAGGCATCTGTGTGTTTAAGTAAACTCCCAAGGTGATTCTGATAGGTCCACTGCAGAAGACTCTGGATGATGGCCATAAATCCAACACATCTCATGGAGAAATAGGGCAAGATTTTGGCTTCTTTCCCCTTGTTCAGTCCCCCACCATCCCCAAGCAAATTGCATCACATTGTCTGGGAACAACATTGGAGAACCAAGGAGGTCCATTATAGAACTTATAAATGAAATAAAGATAGTTGTGTAATAGTTGGGGCCCAGTCAAGAAAACAGAGAAACAGAAATCACAGTAGGTACTTCAGTAGGGATAATTTAATATGGGGTTAAATAAATGCAGAAAGATTGAAATAGTGAAACACGAATTCTGAAGTAGCACAGAGATACCAACTACCAGAACCTCGGGTTATCAAAACTAGGAGCTCAGAGGTGGGGCCCTGCAGAGCTGGGACTCAGATCTTGGAGGAGGAGGCACAGCTGGCTGCTGATGGAACTTCAGGAGAGTGCAAAACGGGTACCATGGAGTTGGGACTCAGACCTCCAAAGAGAGATTGCATGCTGCTAGTTCTGGGAATGTCAAAAAAGCTGGAGGTTGGAACCATTGCTGCTGCCAGGGTGAAGTGCCAGGGCTTGGGCATCATTGATGGGAACAGTGAAGGAGCCAGTCCTTTATTCTGTCTCCAACCCTGCAATCTCCCACTATCGCCCCCCCCCCATTTGCAGAGCCTAACAGGGGCAGCAAGCAAAGGAGGAATGCTAGACCCAGCATCACAGGGCAGAGTATAGAAGGGTGAGTTTGGAGCTGAGTGGCAATAGTTTAATAACCAGTATTCAAAGAGTTAAAAGGATTAATCCAACACATAGCAGCTGAGACAGAGACCCACAGTTACCTTAAAGAAAGTATCTCTAAGTGTAGTCAGACTGGACCAGAAGTAGATTTGAATGTGTTTACTTATCTTAAGGGGGACCAGTCAGTTCAGAGGTTCAGAGAAAGGCACTGCTTATAGAGGCAGCTGATGGCTGGTCCCATCTGACATCATTATAATTTATTTGGTTGCAAGTGACAGAAACCTACTGAAACAAGAAGGAGGAATTTACTCTAAAGGTAAGAGAGTAACTGAAGGATGATGTGTACAGCAGGGAGGGAATCAGTTCCCAGGGTGGTGAGGCTGTGGACTGGGCAGCAGGAGTTTAGGCTGATGACTTTGGCAAGGTTCTTCTCCCCATGGGGAAGAGTGTCTCCATCACTTCAGCTGAGCTACACTCTATAGATCTGGTTCATGTCTTGGTTCTGATTTCATGTTCTTCAAGTCTGTTTCTGATTGTAATTTGATTTTCTATTCTGTATTTTCTCCTGGCCATGCCCAAGAAAACAGTCCAACCATGCCAAGGCCATTAACCCACAGGCATTGAGTTTATTCATCAGTCTTGGTTAATTTGACTATGGTGCGTCTACCATTGGGTGACAAATCTTTCTGCAGGTTGACAAGACCAGGACTCTGAGCCTTTAAGACTGAAGATTTTGACAGAGCCCTCTGGTGAATTCTTCAAGAGATATGCCACTCCATTTTCTCCTGGAAGTGTTCCAAATGAACAACATATCTTTCCTATTAAGCAAAAGATTTTGTAGATTTAATTAATTGTGTAAGTCTATGAAGGAAGAAGTACTTAAATATTTCTTTTGTTGTCCTGGATAGGCCTAATTTCTTTCTTTCTTTTTTTTTTAACTAGGCATGAGTTTTGCTTTTACTCATGCCTGGTGTCTTAAGACAAGAGCAATAATTACACAATATCCTGTAAGCTCTCCAGGGGTCCTTCCTGGTTAAATGGGGGTAACACTGTTAACTGTGGCCTCTTCAAAACAGAAGTGCTTATGAAGCATGCTGCTGTCATTAGTTGTGTAACAAACAGCACCCTGAGCCAGAAGGATGCCTACATGAGTCACAATTTGGTCCTGATGTTTTTCAGAGGAGGAGTGAGAGTCCCTGTCACAGCCATCATGCATTTTCAGACCACATGTGCTGCCTTGTGCCCTTGACTTCATGGCCCCAGTTTGGACAGGATATAGCTCTCTCCCAGGCAGTCTACAGTTTTTTTCATCTCTGGCTGGATAAAATCACATCATGCACACTGGAATCCTGTTGGATGAACACCTAACTTACTCACATTCAACTCGATGAGCTCCTTCCAAGATGGCATTTTTGGGAAGAGAAAGACTCATCCCTGGAAGATACACAGGATTCATCTGCCTTCACACAGTTGATCAGATATTCAATTTTTATGCAAACACAATAATATACTGGGTAGTATACACCCAACCACGTGTACTAAGAGGCAATAAAGTGAGGGATTAGGGAGAGTGCTCTGGAGCCAGACTCCCAGTGTTCGAATCCTGACTCCACCACTTGGTGGCTCTGTGACCTTGGGTGAGTGTAGTTGAATTGCTCTGTGCCTCAGTTTCCCACAGCTATAAAATGGAACTCGTAATCATACCTACTTCTTAAGGATAAAATAGAATAGTGCTGGCACATGGCTCTCACTGGGTGCTAGGTATTATCACAATTATTCTTACTCAACTCATTAAGATACTTAAGGGATTTTCAAGGGCAAATCTGACTCCACATGATTTTTCCATTACTTGCTGATTTTATAAATTTCACGGGGCTAACCTACAGAAAGCAGGGCTCCTCTGCCAGGCGTATCTCCAAAGCTAAGTCCTCTCAGGGGGCCCAAGAATTATGATCTTCTTCCAGCTTGGTGGGAAGGAAGGCCACACCCCTGCGCAGACCCCCTTCCCTCCTTGTTGCTGAGCTAACCTTGATAGAAACTTCCAGCAAAGCCTTTCTGCAGAACAATCCATAAATCATGACCTAGAGCTATATTAAACCTACAAAAATCAACTTCCAACAGTGAGAAACAGCTTTATATGATAAAATAGTGATTACATTTTCTCATGATTGCTCAAAGTATTTTGTAATCTATAGGGAATATATTTCACAGCTCCTGGGAGCCCACACAGTTCCTCTACTTGTCATTCTGAGCTTTAAGTAGAGTGGAATATGAGGAGAGCAATCTTGGCATACATTAGCCTCTGGGGAACTCAATATATGCAATACTCATGCAATTAACCTGTGTTTAGCCAGCCTGTACATGATGATGCTGTTTTGTCCTGGCAACAAATATGAAACATTGTGTGAATTGCATATTGGACCCCCCTACCCCACCCCAAGTTTCTTTTTTAAAAAAATAGGATCACACTTTTCAGACTCCAAGTGAAGTGCAAGCATTTTCCATTTTCTTATGAGAAAGTATTTTTCTGTTAAAAAGTTTAGAGCTATAGATTCTTTGAAAATCTTTTGAAGGGTTTACAGTAATGTGTAGTGGGCCTTGACTTAACATTATTCATAAAAGCAGTTTCCTGATCAGAAATGATTTAGCTCTTTTTTCTGCTTCTTTGTATAACCTGTTCAGGTTTCCAAGGCAAGCATTCCTGGCTAGAGGTTTAGACCCCAACCACAAGAGCTAACAAACAGCTTTTCTGAAGAGAGAACACATGACACTGCTGGTTGTGAAGAAAATGCTCTGGGTCTGGATTCTAACAGGGTGTGGAGAAGATGGAAGGAAGAAAGATGATAGAAAAGGGAAGTGCAGGGCTGAGTAGACTTTCTGGGCTGGATCAGTGTTGGTCTGGAAAATGGCTTTGTTGCTGATCTCAATACGGGGATCACTGGCTTCTGCTGAGAATGATATGCATTGGAGTAGATCAGCCTACTCTGTACAAAGATGTAAAGGTTATTTTCTCATTTGAAAATATGCACTGGCTCCCAAAGATTTCTGTTCAAAATATAAGCTAGGATGAATATTCTAAAAAAGGATATAAAATATTAAGTTGGAAGGGATTGAAATAAATTAAAAAATGTATATACACAGGACATGTATATACATGTATGTTTGTATGCATATATACACACATGTATGCTTGTGTGTGTATGTGTGTGTGTGCGTGTGTGTGCCCCAGTGTTAAACTCGATGCTGCGTGTGCGTGTTTCATTAAAGGAGCACAGACTTGGAGACTGGACTATTATTTACAATGACTTGCAACCTCGGGGGCAGCAGTGAAATGGAAAAGAGCAGGGCAGCCTGCTCTCCGAGCAATGTTGCCTGAATTTGAAAGGTTATGTCATGTTTCCTGGCAATTGACTCCATGGGTTTGGATTCTACGACATAAGTTTGGGCCGTTTCCACTCTGCCTGTGTTTCCTGGTGAACGTGTCTCCCAATTGTTTTCATGTTGACCTCATTACCCAGCCCTGGCGACGAGCTTGGAACAGCCTCGTTAACAGCTACCGGCTGCTCAGGGCTGCCTGGCCCCCGAGTCCCAGCGCCTCTGTCGTGGGAGGGGAGCGTGGTGGGTGTGAATGCCTCTCTCCTGGCTTGGGAAGGCTGATCCTGCCCGCAGCAGAGACCAACTGTGGTCACTGAACAAGGACTGCTGGAGTGTGAGGGTGTGCTGGAGGCTGGGGGCACCATTCCTCTTACTCATGGGAGGGCAAGGAAAGGAAGGAGGAGAAGATGAGAGACACCCAGGTCCCCAGTCTCAGATTCTTAACTCATAAACAGAGGGGCCCGATCAAGACCAATATAAAATTTCCAAGTTTCCCAACTCCTTTTCAGATCAGTTCTGGAAGCTCATTTTGAGCCATGAGACAGTAAATTTTTTTCAATCTACTGCCTCATATACCTCCTGCCTACAAAAGGCTCTCCCTGGTCCACTCTCAAAAGAATTACAGTGCTTGTGAAAACAAGGTCATTCCAACCCTGGGAAATGGACCCTTCTTAAAATACTCAATGAATTCAAAGCTTTATCTCCCCAGACTGTTGAGGAACTTGAACATGAGTCAGTGGCCAAAGTGCTTCTATCACTTGCATGGGAGGAAGCCAAGTGGGTTGGGATGGGTCTGTGCTTGTGTTCATCAGCCCTCATCTCTGGCATGATCGCGCTCCTTGTGTTGTAGCCATGGCCGAGTTATTTGAAATCCCAGAGCCAATCAAATGGAGATCGTGTTCATACCCTTGTTATGATGATTAAATGAGATCTCATCCAGGGAGAACTTAATCAAGACTAATTTAAGTCATTTAAAACCATATTTCTGAGTTTTACTATAGAGCTAATTTATTCACTGGAGTCTGGCCAGTCTTAAGTTAGAAGAAGGAAAACTAAAGTCTGACACGGAGGAAAGAGAACATTCTGAACCATGAAGGTCAATCAGGCAGTAGAATAATTTTGCTCAGGAAGCTGTCAAGACACTAGAACTAGAGATATTCAAGGGAAAATTGGATGTAATACTTAGGGAAATAGCATGGGAAGACTCTTTGCCCTTGTGTTCGATATCTGAAGGAGATGACCCAGCAGCCAATCCATAAATAAAATGCTTTTTTTGTTGTTGTCTAAGATTTTGGTGCTTTGGGAATGATGGGATGTATCGGGCACTTTGAAAAGTGATAATACAAAAAGTATTGCAGTAAAATGAAAGCCTGATGTTTCTCTTCATCACAAAAACTGTATTTGAAATGTGAGGCCTATTCTAAATTGCAAATCTGACCATGTTGCTCACTTTCTGTGTTAAAGTAGATCAGCCTACTCATGTATAATGTAACATTATACATGTAACATGTATAATGACTCAACACCTTAGAACTTTATTTTTTTGCTCCATAGTTTGAGGCAGCTGTTCCTGGCTAGCAGGAAGCTTTCTTCCACACAGTGATTCAGGAATCCAGTTCTTTTTGCCTTCTGGTTCCACATGCCCTACACACTTGCCATCCTCTGCAAGCACTGGTAGAAGGAGAAAGGATGTGAAAGAGGGTCAGCCACTTCTTAAAACCTTGGCCAAGTCAGACGCCATCTTCCTTCCCACATCGCACTGGCTGGGACCCAGTCATGTGGCCACACCTGCCAGCAAGGGATGCTGGGAAGCAGGGTCTGCTGCATGCCTGGAAAGAGGAGGAGATTGCTCACACTCTCTTAAAGTCTTTCATAAGATTCCCGCTGCTCTGAGAGACTGGAGCATTTACACCAGGCAGAGCAAAGTCACAGTCTTTGGGAAATAAAAGCTACAGAACCTCTCCCCATCATTATACCCGTTGCCAGTTCTACCTGCCGGTTTAGAGAGCATTCCCAGATGCTGTAGGCAGAAACCCTGATCTAGAGGGACAGAGAAATTGTTCTCTGAAAATGGTTCCGTCTGTGAGGTAGCTTTTTCATGAAAAACTAGTGCACTTTCAGAAGGCCTGGGGTGGATAGGGAGCATGCAAGGGGCTTATTTTAATGCCAATGTCCCTAAGATTGGTTGCCTGAAGACATACATGGGTGGAAAATGCTAGTTCCACACACAGTGAGCTGAGCTGTTTTCTCCAAAGGCATTGCTAATAAGGTCCCGTTTGACTGCCATCCTCTGCCATGTGAGACTATCGTGACTCCCCGGCCTAGAGGCGAGGCTGATTTGTATATACAAGGTAGCCAGTCCCGGGGGCCCAACTGCATAGAAACGCTTGCAGGTGTTAGCCATTTCCTGGCAAAACGACACAAATGAGCTACAACCCTCAAGACACAACCCTCTGGAACCTTTTGCAGGGTAGTTTGCAGACTAAATAATATTCATCTGTAACCCGTTTAATTACCCAAGCTGTATATTTAACTGCCCTAGACTTGCTGGTCTGAGTTTTACAGTGAATTGGATGTGAGGGGGGTTAACAGAAGGCGGGGCTCCAGCCATCATGTAGAGCTCAACAAAGCCCAAACCGAGGCTCGTCTGCCCAGAGACAAGTCAGATGGGTGCAAGGTGGCAGTTTCCTGCTCTATTCCTTGCCTGTCAAGAACAATCAACATGTCATGAAGTGACCAGGGACCTGTGCAGTTGGGACTTTGAGCACAGTGTTTCTGTGGTCTGAGCGGATTCTGCTGTGCCCTAGGAAGGGAAGTTAAGGCACTAGATTGTTTGAGTTGCAAAACTCCTTCGAATACCCTGCTTTCCTCCTCCAGGTAGTCCCTGTACATCCCAGCTAATATACCAAACAACCAAACATTTTCCCTTCTAGGAGAAAATCAAATTTCATGTTAGAGTCTAAATGATGTTTCTTTGGTCTGTGCTTGTTATGAACGGCATAGATGGAGCCCTTTCTCCCCCAAGAGTGAGGTGTTGGGAATCTACTGTGCATTTTACACCACAAGAGAGGTGCCTTCTGCGTGCATGCTCACATGGTGAGCCTCTGAAGTGTTTAGAGGGTGCAGTCATCAGATAAGCAATTGCTCAGGGTGTCTGGAGGTTCATGCCAATGTATTTTCATCACACAATTCGTTTGTCTGTGGGCAGACATCCCTGCCCACTCTCTGCTTTGAGGAGCACCATTCTCATGTGGGTTTGAAATCCATTAGCCTTCTCCGGCTAGGAGTTGAACAGAGACTGTTCTGAGACAAATGCAAACTTAACTGCATAATTAGATGAGGAAGTTTGATGAGAAGGTATTTGTATGAAATGCAATGCATTCCTCTTTGGGAATATTGGGCACAAACAATTGTGGTAGGATGGAGAAACAACAATTTTTTTCTCCTATATTTCCAAAGTATAGAATTATATGGGTAAGAGAGAGATAGGGTGATCAGGTCATTTGAGCAAAGCTTTATTTTATTTATTTGAAATAAATATTGTTTATTTTTAAAATAAAATATTTTAAACAATATTATTGTTTCCTTTTCTTATTATTGTAAATAATTCTTCAATGAACATCTTCCTGCAAATAACTTGTTTCCTTCTTCTAAATTATGTCCTAAAGTATAAATTTTACACATGGAAATAACTGATTAAAGGATATGACTTTTTTTGACATTAAAAATATATTGTCAACTTACTTTTTCAGGAGAATTATTCTAATTTATATTGTCACCAGCAAGTAATAAGCTTAACAGTTTCACTGCAATTTTATCAGTGTTGGATTTTGCCTCATTCTTTTGTTCATGTACTAGGTCTGAAATGGCACTCATTATTTCAATTTGCTTTTCTTTTATTTATAGCAATGGTATTTTCCCATGTGCTTGCTTACTCTTTGTGGTTTTTTTGTGAATATTCAAATACCGTGACTTTTTGCTGATTTTGCTATATAGTATTTTTTTCCATTTGAATGAGCCTTTTATAAAACATGAGCATTATCCCTTTAAACAAAGTGAAGCCTAGCAGTGATAATTATGTTCATATCTATAAAATGTGCGTAATAATTCATTCCCTGAGCTATTGCATCAAATTGTTGCGATAATGCATTTGAAAGTGCTTTGAAAAATCCTAAGCATTATATACATGCAAGATGATCTCAATATAAAATTTTAATGTAAAAATTTATATTTAGCTAAAAGTGTGAGTATAAGTATAAATGTACATACTTTGGGGATAATAGCTTGATAGGAATTCATATGCAAAACATCTGGGTATTTTAACTGATCACAAACTCAGTAAGAGACAATGGGGGGACCCAAGTGATAAGAGGTCAATATGAGACACTATTTATGCCTGAATGCATGTTTTTTTTTTTCCTACCAAAGTTATCCATCAGAAAAAAAAGTCACCTTATATTCAGGTTCTAACAAAGTCTCTCATATTATAGGAAGAAAATATTATTAGGAAGACATATTACCCTAAAAATACCTCAGTTAATGCTAATTTTGATGCTTTCAGAGCCCCTTGATAGAATCAGTTTAAAAAGGAGGCAAAGAAATTTAACATCAATTTAGTGATTATTCCCAGGTGTATGACCTCACAATTTTAAAAGCTGAATGTTAGTTTAAACAAGTCTTTCACTGATGTTTTAGAGATCACTCTACAAAACCCAACCCGTAAGGGGTTATATTGTGGAAATCACACACCCAAACCTATGAGATGAATTTAAAAATCCTAACTGCCTAATTTTATGCAAATGGACTTTTGTGGCTTGGGTGAAAATTTTTAGTAAATGCACCACACACAGATTTAAACAGTGCCATATTCCTTGAACTACAACTACAAAATGAAACACTATAGATGAACATTGACCAAAGGAGCTAAACACAAAAAAGCACTTATATAAAATTCCAAACCAGGCAGCTCTGATCGACTGTGTTAGAAGTCAGGATAGTGATCACCTTCTGAAAGAGGGAAAGGGGGAGGTTGCTGGGGTGATGGCCATGTGATGGGTGCAAGGGTCAGTGCACTTTGTGCAAAACCAACAAGCCATACACGAATTTGTGTATTTTTCTGTATATGCATGTTGTATGTCAGTGAAACGTTTTAAAAAGACTTCATTTTGAACAACTTAGAACAGAATATGGTATGCTCTGGAAAACTTTTTTACATGATTCCAAAAGAGGCTCTAGTGGTAGCAAAGATGACATCAAAGATGCAAATAGAGAGTGAATAATTTTTGTGAAGACAAGTGGGTAGGAATTCTTAGAAGCCACAATTCTAAGTGAATCTATTATAATAAACTATGGGATTCAGAATAAGCATGGCATTTAATTCTTAAATTACAAAATTAAAATTAAAAATTTGACGTAGATGTTTGACTATTTCATCTTGACCCCTCAGTTATATATCCACATTGGTCACATGGTGTGCTGTAGGCTTTTCTCACTGGGACAGTAGCCTGGCTTTGTATGGAGTGTCATGTTATTTCGAGGGGCAGTTTGAGCTCATCTGCATGTTTATTTCTAGGTACTTTGTTTTAAAAGGGAGACTTACATCATGAAGTTGGCCCAGAAGAGGGTGGCCAGAGTACTGAGAAATTCCCAGAGCATTTGTATGAGGAAAGACTGAGAGTTGCTAAGTCGAGATAAGAGAAGACTGGGGGTATACCAGATGTCTATGAATATCAGAAGAGCTGTCATGTGGCTCCAGAAAACTGAACTAGGACCAGTGAGCAGAGGGCACATTTCAAGCCAGTATTAGGAAGAATTTTTATAACATTTGCAGGTCTTTACATGTGAGATGGGCTGCCTTCAAGTTAGTCCCCTCGGAGATTCAAGAAGCTGGGTAATTATTTGTTGGAAATACTTGTAGAAGGGATTCCTTCAGTGGACTATCTCATCTTCTAAGATTTCTCCAAACCTCAAGAGCTCATGACTTCATGGGACCTTTCTTAGCTGTCTTTCCCTTGTCAGTGCTGTGTCTGCAACGTTTGAGAGGTGGAGAGTTACTCTATGAAGTGATCCACTCCATGGAGTCAAGCTATTATGGCACCAATCCTGGACCAGGATATCTGATTTGATTCTTCACAGGGATCAAATGAACAAAAATTAACTTTCTTTTCTCTTTGCTAATTTTTCTAGGTCAAAATGCTGAACCACCAATGTGCTTTGCTTAGCTTACAGAATTAAAAAAAAATGAATTTGTTGGCAACATTTAAAAATCAGAAGTCTTCACAGGAAACTCCAGGTTTTTGGGACTTTCTTGAAAAGCCTGTAGTCAGGAAATGCTGGACTCAGTTCCTACAGGCTGCAATGGGGGTCCATGTGGTCTTTGCTTCTTATAGATGGGGCTGGCATTCCTGGGTTCACCAAGGCCCCACTCACTCATTCACATCATCTGTCTAACCCCTGCATCTTCTGAGTTTGCAATCTTTGTAATAAGAAGATAGTTAAAAATTTTTTTTTAAATTTTATGCATAATTTCAATTGCCTGTAAAAACCAATTAAGTTTACAGGGATCTGTCCACAGCAATGAAAAGTCAAAGTCTAATGTTTATCAATCAATTTTACATCCTAAGTAAAAATGATCTTACTAAGAATTGGTATAGGATCTGCTAACTTGCTTTTCAGTATGAATTTAGAACGTTATTTTTCTCACCAGCTTAATCTCTCTGTTCCTCAGTTTCCTCATACATAAAATGCAATGTAAGATACAGTAATAGTAACTAACTCATGGCATAATTTTTGTGGATTAAATGGAGGCATGCTGGAAAGCACTATGTCAGTGCTTGGCACATAAAAGACTCTCAGTAAATATTTATTTTGTGGGGGAATACGATGAAGGAATAATCTAAACTTCAAATTGTCTAAAATATATTCAGTAAAATATACTGAGATAGAAATCTCAAAATATTTACTATGCTATTGAACTGGCAAACATTTCAATACTTTGGCTGCCATTTTATTTGGTGGGATTGATAAACTCATATCATTGTCTTGTTCACTTTCCAGCTCTCCTGCTCTGACACAGTGGTCACCAGTGTCCTGGAGGCTCCCTTAGACTGGGAGTGCTCACTCGTTGGGACTGGGGTCTTTTAAAGAATAGCAATAGTTTCTCCACTTTCTTACCTAGGACATCTTTGGAGGGGATTGTCCTAAAAAACAGAAATAGAGCCAAAACCTAAACAAATGAACCCACAAACAAAATAGACAATTCCTTTTGGAATAATAGAATGGCAAAATTCTCTTAGGTACTACCTGCAGTTAGCCAAACTCAAGGTGAAGGGCACGGTCCTCCAAGACTGCCAAGTCTGTCCAAGACTTCTGACACCAGCTATAAGAGTGAGTGTCCTCAGGGCCACCCTCACATGAAACCATTTAGTTATAAATTTGGGGGTCTTTGTGGGCTTCCTCTGGTTTGGTAATTTGCTAGAGTAACTCACAGAACTTTATACTTGCAAGCACTATACTTGCAATTAAAGTTTTATTATAACAAAAGGATTCCAGTCAGAACCAGCCAAAGGAAGAGACACATAGGGCAGAATCTGAGACTGGGAATGTCTCACATGTAAAGCTTCAGTGTCCTCAGGGATGTGTTAGCCTCCTGTAGTAGACATGTGACAATATGCATGGAGTATGGCCAACCTGGGAAGCTCATCAAGTTTCAGAGTCCAGAGTTTTTTTTAGGGTTTCATTATGTAGGCATGATTGACTGAATCCTTGACCATGTGACTCAATTTCTAGGCCCCCTCCTCTCCTTGGAAGGCCTGCTGGTATCAGGTGGCTCAAAGCCTAAACTCTCTAATCACATGGTTGGTCCTTCTCATAGCCAGTCCCCCATCCTGAGTCACCTTCTTAGAATAAACTATCCAGGGACCTACCATGAATAACAAATACGTTACTGTCACTCAGGAAATTCCCAGGTTTTGAGGTTACCTCCTTTATGGCTGCTCATATGAACTCTGACAGAGCTGGGACAGAGCCAGACCTCTCTTTGGGTAAAGTTCATTCTTCACTACATAGGTACATGCCTGCAGCTGGCAGCCTCTTAGGTGGCCCCCAATGATCCCCCCTCCTTGTGTGATCCCCTTCCTTTGAATGTGGGCTGGACCCAGTGAAACATTTCTAGTAAATGGAATTCTGGAAAGTGATGGATGTCACTTCTGGAATTAGGTTATAGAAAGACTCCGGCTTCCCTCCTGCTGCCTCCCTTCTTGCATTGATGAAGCCAGCTGCCATGTTGTGGGCTTCCCTATGGAGAGGCCCATGGTGGGGGGGAGTGGGGGAAGTGAGGGAGACCTCTCGCCAACAGACAGCAAGCACTGAAGACTTTAGTCAATCCAACAGCCTGTGAGGAACTGAGTCCTGACAAAAACCATGAGCAAGTTTGAGAGTAGAACCCTCCCCAGCTGAGCCTTGAGATGAGACCCACACCAATATCTTGACCAGCATCTTGATTGAATCTTGTGAGAGACCCTGGGCTCCCTCAAGACACCCAGCTAAGCCACACCTGCATTCCTGACCCACAGAAACTATGAGAACATAAATGCTTGCTGTTTAAAGCTGCTAAGTGTTGGGATAATTTTTTCATGAATCAACAGATAAAATACCACATTATCCTATCTTTTGCTCTTTTCTCTTAGAAATCTGCTAATTTCCAATTATGGAAATATCTTTCAGATCAGCAGGTTGAAAGATAGATTACAGATGCAATATTTAAGTTTAAACATGTCCTTTATGGCTGTCCGTATGAACTCTGATGTATAGAATGAGGTTACTTTACTTAAGACATTCTTACTTACTTACTTCTTATTATTTTCCTTGCAACAAGTCAGTATAAAATTAATGCATTTTGTAGGTTTTTAATTTTCTTAATTCTTTTAAAACAAAGCACATACATCTACCCAATGTTATTCAAGGGACAAACTTCTCCTCAATAGGAGAAATAAATGGAAACTGTTTAGGTTTATCTTCATTACACATCAGGTCTATTTCCCCCAAATTTGAGTATATATCAAACTAATAGGGGATTGAGTTATTAAAATGTTACTTTTGGAGAATATGGTTTTGAAAATATGAACACTCAACCAAAAGCTACGTTTTTCTTGAAAGTTCTTATTTTGGAGTTTGAATTTTCTTGGAGCTAAGCCCTCTGATAGTTGTAAAGCCTACACCTGTGAATTTTCTCCCTAGATGACACTGTCATTTAGTGACCAACTGTTTCTCTGTGGATAAATTCAATTATAAATTACAATAGAATTGAATGCTGTCATAGAATCCCTCACTCTTCAAGTATCTTGAAGTCCTCTGTGGATTATAAAGTAATTACAGTGCTCGAAGGACAGCTTAATAATTGTGGACTAGAACACAGACTTTCCCATATTCAAGAAGGACTCATTCCCAGTCAGGAACATTAAGTTGGGTTTTATTGAGACTGAAGTCAGGCAGCTAAGTGATCCTCTGTGCTATTTTGAAAAGTATCCTGGGATCTTTAATTTCCACCTGGATGGTCAGGGAGGGGAGAGAATGACCTCACTGGGAGTTACCTTGAGTTGCACTCCAGATCTTGAACCAGGCAACCTCCTACCCCGGAGGTGAGATGTGCGATATGAGTGAATTACACAGTCTCCTAATGATTTGTGCTCAATCCCAACTGCACTCCCACGGTTGATTCTCTCCCAGGTAAGTCCAGATAGTGGCCAAGAAGAAAATCTTGAAAGTTTTCAGAGTGCTGTTTCCTAAGAATGTTTTGATTGGTCTATATGTGATCTTGTTTTGTTGTTGTTGCCTTTTAATACAGTTTTTTTTCTTTCTGGGATGCCATTCATATAATACACCTAAAAAACACTCGAGCTTGTTTGCTGCCATCTTCCTTTGGCACATTTAAGATACAGCCTCTCTATCTTTCTCCTTTGTTCCTTCTCACCTGTTGCCTTGGCACTGCTGAGTGATTTCATGATGACTGCATCTTCTGCTCCTCACGTTGACAGGCTTTGCTATGAAAAGGTGCTAATTAAGCTACAATTATTGGCCCTGTCGTTGGTGTGGCTCCAGGACGCACAAGACCTGGGTTAGCTTGTGTGTGTGTGTTTGGTTTTCAGCTTTTTGAGGAATTGTTACCAGTGAGAATTAGTTTAGAGCTTATCAACACAACAAGTTCTTCAATCAACCTATGGGGTTGACTCTGAAGCAACTCAAAGGGAATTTGGCAGTTAATTACATGCTGTGCAGTTTGTGGTAATCATAATTCCACGTTCATTAAAGCTGAATATTTTCTGAATCTACAGAGAAGTATGTGCATTCTGAAAACAGGTGTTAAATTCCTTCCTCAACTTGCCCTGTTAATGTTGGGATGGTAATGAAGAGATTGCTATTTCATCAGTGTCTAAAACATGAGGTAAATTCACGCCCCTGCCTGGCCCTGTGCGCTCACCCCTGGGTGGTGATAACCATGACGTTCTACCCGGAATTGGTTCCCAGGCACTGACTGCATTTCTTCTGAAGCTAAGTACTTAGGTTTGCTTCCATGTCTTTGAATATAACTTGTAGTGTCAACAAGTTTCTAAAGCACACCACTCCATATCTTTCACAGCTCAAGGTAAATTCTATACCATGAATTTATAGGATTTTTTTTCTTTTACTTGGGGTGAGACTGTACCTTGTTCTAGCACTATTTCTCTGAGATCCCATTCATCCGTTTACATGAATCCCATTTTTCTTGCTGTGGTTAAAAGAAGTTGCCAAAGCTCTCCATATAGATGTGAAACTTTTGATTGTGATTTCCTTGAAGTTAGGTGGGACCGGAACGTTTTAATCCTTGTATCCTGAATGCCTATCACATTGACCAGAACCAAGCAGACACTCAACAGTTATTGAGAAGCAGAGAGTTGAAGGGTGGTCACGGGGGGCAGGGAGGTGGGGTAATGGGAGAGTGTTGGTCAAAATGTACAAAGCTGAATTTATGTAGGATAGCTAAGTCTAAGATCTAACGTACAGCAATGATAACTACAATTAATAATACTGTTTTGAATACTGGAAATTTGCTAAGAGTAGATTTCAGGAACTTTCGCCACAAAAAAAAAAAAAGAAAGAAAGAATGGTAACTATGTGAGGAGATGAAGATGTTAATTAGCCTGATGGTAGTAATCATTTCACTATGTGTATGTATATCAAATCATCATATTGTATACCTTAAATATATACAATTTAAAAATTAAAGACAGTTATTGAATGATGTAAAGATGGAACAGTTCTGTCAAACAATCAGTTGAATTAATTTTATGCACATAATTCATTGGTTGACTGAATGAACCTACTTGAGGGCTGCTTTGGGCATCGGGGATATTCATCCATTTCTGGAGAAAATACAGTCACCTTGGTTAACAATGTTTGTTGGAGGCATTCAATTGCGAGGGGCCCAGAGAACCATGGCTGAATTCTGCTTCGGCATAATGCCATTTTCTACTAGACAATGGATTAGAGCTTTCTGATAATTGATATGAAAATTTCAGCTCTGAATGACATCCAGAAAATCTCCTTCTGCAGTAAACAAACAAAATGTTCAGAGGGAATCTGAGAAGAGGCTGAGTCTTTTACCTCTCACAGAGCAAGGGAATCCTTGAAGTCTCTTAGGAGAGGATGGTTTCATTACGAAATAGTGGCAGGCCAAAGCGTCAACCAACGGCTCACGTTGGGAAACAGAGAGGGAGCTTCCAGCTTAGGGGAGGACCGATCATAATAGTGAGTGACAGCTGAGATAATAAAGACATGTCATTCATGCTACTTTTTTTGCAGAAACCATAACATCC
The DNA here is from genome assembly GCF_009873245.2 of Balaenoptera musculus. NCBI lineage: Eukaryota > Metazoa > Chordata > Mammalia > Artiodactyla > Balaenopteridae > Balaenoptera > Balaenoptera musculus. Next base: position 49,232,704 of record NC_045786.1, on the reverse strand, counting down.
TTGTGAAAGTTAAAGGGACAAGAAAAATACGTGTTTTGAAAAGGGGGGTGTTGGAGGGAAGATGGGGGTGGAAACATAAAGAGTGGTTTAATGTGTCTCGTTGGAACATTTCAACTTAGCCCCTGAGGCTTTTACCTAACCCTGTCACTGTCCCAACACCTTCTCGTGCTGACAGTCTTGGTAATTGTTCGGTTGGTGGGGCTGTTTTCTGCAGACACATTGAAGCAGGAGGGAATACTCTTGCTCCGCCTTCTGCCGCCTGGCACGGGGACCCAGAGGCGAACAGATCCAGGGCTTGGTGATGCTGGAGAGAAGGATCGATTCTGTCAATCAGGCTGCCCAGCTACTGTCAGGCTCCGAGACCTTTCACCTGCTCCTTGGCGTCGTTAGAACTCCCAAATCTCTTTGCAGGCCTTTTCTATTAGACACAAACTCCCAAGTTTTGATTTTTTCTCCCAAAGTCATTTTTTAAAATAATTACCTGCATTGAACGACACTTACCATCTGTGGGCTGAGAGCGGGCAAATGATTTATTAGTCTTGGTTTCTAAGCATGTGGAGCAGAGTGGGATTGATCTGGCTGGTGACACACAGCCGATGGGTGGGGGTCTATGTCAGGGTGACTCCTACAGCTTCTACAGCTTCATGTCAGCTTCTCTTACAGCTGACAAGCAGGTGGGGACCAGGTTTGATGTTCAGTCGGTCAACTGTGACATTGCAGAAATGGAGCCTCAAGTCAGGGTGGGTCACGTCGGGCGGAAAAAGCAGTGAGGGCCCGGCGGGACCTTTCTCTCCAAGAAGAAAGTAAAACTGTGTGTGAGGAGAGGAGATGGTGTGTAAGACTCAGGTGGTTTCTGATGAGGCTCTGGATTTCTTTTGTCCACATTGCCTGCCTAGTGTCCAAGGGTTTGACTGTGCAGTGGCTGGTTATGGTGGGGTGTCCATGACCACTTGACTTGGCTTTTCGGTGTATACCCCCATTTACACCCAAATCAAGGTACCCATCAATATCTATATCATTTCCCACTGACAGACATTCTGCTCTCAGGCTAATTTTTAAATTTTTAATCATCTTTATTGAAGTATAGTTGATTTACAATGTTGTGTTAGTTTCTGGTGTACAGCAAAGTGATTTATATATATAAATATATATAAAATATATTATATATATAAATATGTATAAAATATATTATATATATAAATATATATATATTCTTTTTCAGATTCTTTTCCATTATAGGTATACAAGATACTGAATATAGTTCCCTGTGCTATACAGTAGGACCTTGTTTATCTATTTTATATATAGTAGTGTGTATCTGTTAATCCCAAGCTCGTAATTTATTGATTCCCCAGCCTTTCCCCTTTGGTAACCATAAATTTGTTTTCTATGTCTGTGAGTCTGTTTCTGTTTTGTAAATAAATTCATTTGTATCATTTTTCTTAGATTCCACATATAAATGATATCATATGATATTTGTCTTTGTCTGACTTACTTCACTTAGTATGATAATCTCTAGGTCCATCCATATTGCTGCAATGGCATTATTCCATTCTTTTTAAATTTTTATTTTATTTTATTTTTTTGGAATTTTATTTATTTATTTATTGAATTTTTGAATTTAATTTAATTTATTTTTTTATACAGCAGGTTCTTATTAGTTATCTATTTTACACATATTAGTGTATATATGTCAGTCCCAATCTCCCAATTCATCCCACAGCCACCACCCTGTCCCCCATTTCATTCTTTTTTTTTTTTTTTTTTACTGCTGAGTAATATTCCACTGTATATATGTACCACATCTTCTTTATCCATTCATCTGTCAATGGACACTTAGGTTGCTTCCGTGTCTTCGCTACTGCAAATATTGCTGCTATGAATATTGGGGTGTGTGTATCTTATGGAATTAGTTTTTGTCTTTTCTGGATATAAAAGGCTAATTTATCTTTAGACTGATGATCCAGTTGCAGCGTGGCCCACTACACTCGTCTTCTTGGAGAATTCCCCAGTCCTCCCACGTAGGATGCTGACTATAAGACACTGGCCCATGGGCATCAGTAGTCACCAGATGACTCCCTTCCTTTGTCTCTTATTCCCTCCTGCCCGGAACAGTAAGATGGAGACTGACCCCAAATGCTTGGAACGTGGAGCAGATGATGTGGGGAGAAGAGGAGGGATCCAGTGTGAACTCTGTGGGCTTTACGCACTTTTGCCTTCATGGGACTCTTTTTCCATTAAAAAAATATGAAAAAGTGTATTTCACTACATGTTGCTATACAGATGACATTATTAATATTATATACTAAAGCTTTTTCTTCTGCCTGAAGGTTTGTGTTGGTTTTCTTCTGATTTTAAAAGAAACAAAAATATTTTCATGGCCCTTAGAAGTATTATGGGCCCCAGGCACTGTGTCTGTTGGCTCTGGAGAAGAGAGGTCAGTGACATTTAACATCAAGTAGAAAATGTAAAATAACATGGTCTTTCCCCAGTGATATACTAATTAAAGCATACAAAGCATGTTTTATTTTTTTCTTCAGTGAACCTGGTCTCTTAGCTATGAATGTTGTCTCCTTTAGATTTGTAAGGTAAAGTTAGAACCCATCTATGTTGACTCCATGACATTTTCTGAAGTTTGGACTTTTTGATAACTCCATGATAGGAATTAATTTTTTTTTCCTAGTTATGACTTTCACCTAAATTTTAAATTTAAAAGCTCTGTGTAGTTAGATTGTGGTAAATTATAGTGCTATTTAATAACCAATTTACTGTTTAAACAAACCAGGAATGCTTGGGCAAGGCGCTTTAAAATAAATCCTTTGGACAAACAATGATTTAAAAAAATCCCTTCTGCCCAATGCAAAGGAGCTTGTCACTTTGGTTTTTCAACTACTGAAAACTTTTAAACTAGATGGACCCTATCCTTAACCTGGTAAGTCCTGAGGGATTGGGTCATCACTCTGATTTTTTTTCTTACCCTGGCAAATGTTTCCCTGTTACCCAGGAGTGAGTATTGTGTAGTGGTAATAGCCTGGGACATAGAAGCAGTTGAGTGGGGCTCAAATCCTGGCTTTACCACTTGCTCTGGGTGATCTGGGACAAGTTACAAAATGCTCTGTGCTTTAGTTTCTTCTACTATAAAAAACAGGGTAAGAGCAGAGGGGGTATAGCTCAGGGTAGAGCATTGACTGCATAAAGAGGACAATAGTGCAAGCATGCCTTATTATCTAAAACAAATTTGTTCCTGAAATCATATAAGACAGTGAATATTCATAGAGCAGAAACCTATATCACATTATTTAAAATAGGAAAAATAATGAGTACATTTCGAGCTCATCCGAGGATCCCAGCTGACTCCCTCAAATCACTAAAATCAAACACTTTATAACAATGCACTAATGATTTTTGCACAACACAAAAGTGTTTAAAAAATTATCTCACCTTTTAATCACTTAACTCATTGGTGGGTATGTTTGTTGTCCAGCAGCTATAGGAATTATTTCCTTTCTATTACTTCATCATACTTTTATGCTGATATAAATGAACAATGAAATAATATGGTAAAAACACATAAAAATACCAAAAACACATAGTGAAAAAAACAAGCAATGAGGCAATAAAAAAATGATTCCTTACAGATTGAAGTCATACAGATTGAAGGTGAGCAAGGTTTGAAGGTGAGAGGAGGGAGATAGAGGTTGTGGTCTCTTTTGGGTGTGAAATGTCTGGAAGATATAATGACTCTTTGGTCCATAGGCTGGAAAGTGACTTGGACATTATCCTCATTATAAGCAGCATTAGGAGTGACCTCCATCAATAGAAGAGTGCCGATTGCAGAAATTCATTCTTCGAACAGTCTTTAGTGGATGGTGACAGAAAGCTCCTAATGCCATCACTGCTAAAGGCCTTATGATTCAGACGCCACACAGCAGACAATGCATTCATTCTCTTCAACATGGTTCTAAAGGACACTGGAGTTGTTGGAAGAATACACCAATCAGAGCTTAAGCCTTACATTTTCCTCCAAAAATTAGTGTTAGCCTCTCTTTAGAGGCCTTATGAGCTGGCACATTTTCTTGTCTTTTGAAATGCACATATAAAATGTCAACCATTTTTTAAAAAGTACCTAGTTTCATCCACATAAAAATTTTGTTTTGCAGTAAACTGCCTTTCTTCAGGGTTGTCTGCCGTTCTCAGGGGAGGGTGTCTGCAGCCTCGCCATCAGTGGCAGCTGCTGCAACCTGTGATCTCGAAAATATCTTTTCTTTCACATTTCATACTTTCTTTAATCTTTCCAACTATCCAGGCATTGGTTTGGAACTCAGCTTCTTCACAGAATGCTCTTTCTCCTACTTCTGACCTTTGAAGATGCTTAGCCTCTTCTGTTGTTCCCACAGAATGTTTTCTGGCATCCCATGGTGGCCAGCAAGCCCCTCACCTGGTTTTTTCCAGTTTCTCAAAAATATCATGATCTCCTGAGTAATATAGTGAAGCTCTCCACAACCAACCACACTTTTATAGTTTTCTTTATTTTTCTGTGCATAGAAAAATAAAGCCATTGTGGGCTTGCATGTGATCAGAGTTATATCTTTATGTGTCCATTTCCTTCACTTCCACGTTTTTTGTCCAATGTATGTGCTTTTCTAGGCCTCTTAGTCTCACAGAATTGTTTACTTTCTTAGCAGGCATTTTTGCTCCGTAATGTAAGGAAGATGATAGCAATAAGGCACATCGTATTTAAACAATGTTTGAATTAAATCAGTGAGTGACCATGACTCGGTCCTATGACTGCAAGCAGCTTCATACATCCTCTCATTAGATGCAGGAGCATCAAACAGTGACTTTTGTGTAAACCTTTTTGCAAAGCTTTCTAACACATATTCTACTAGTGAGATTCAGGTAGGCCATATTTGTAGTACCCGCCTCATAGAGCAGCTAGGAGGATGAATATGGAACCCAAGGGCAAGAGGTTGTATGGGGGCCATATCTGTGGGCTGCACTGACATCGCATCGGGTCTCTGAGCCCTGGAGCTCACTCGCCCAGTCATGTGGGTCGTCAGTCGCGAATTGCTTCTATAACCTGCTTCTCCTACACACATCCGTGCTCAAAACAGCTTCAGTGGTTGCAAACAAGGTTCACTTCTGTTATCCTCATTCTATGGATGGGAAACTACCATCGGAGGAAGCTCAGGGAAGGTTGTTAGAAAGAGAGGACCCAAGGGAGCTTGGACGTGGCTAACGGGAGATAAAAGAAAAGAGGCAGAGAAAGAATGATAAGAACAAACATAAAATCCCTTCTTTTGAGGAAGCTGGGTGGATGCTGCCTTGGGCCTCTAGGTCTGTTAGTGTGCAAAGAGGCCGGGACAGAGCCTAAAATTCTCTGTGTCTTTAAGAGCCAGGGAGACAGGAGGTGGAAGTGGTCTCTGGGAGGACCCTAGGAGGGCGGACAGAGAATTTCCGGGGAAGCACCTTGCTCGCACAGTCAGGAAGCCCATCAGGGAGAGCAGAGCAGAGAACCATCATCTTCTGCGGCCGGTTTCTGGGTTGACATAAACACTGCACTTCTGCAGGTTAGCTCTGCTAATGTGGGATCTGAGTTAGCAATATTCACAAGTGTAGACTGAGATGTTTCCACGTCCAACACACACTAAACAACTTAATGGTCCATAAAACTCTTGATCTGGGCACTTCATGTTGTACAGAGGTGATGTTTAGATGGTGAAAAGAGTTATTTTTTCATAGAATGCTGGAAGGATAGGACCAATTTTTGGATTTGGTTTCATATATCTTTTTCAGCGAGCTGGTAAATGTTGAATTGAAAACGACAACATTATTTTGGGTCAGGTTTATGTAAAATAATGATGAAACCTTTCACTGGACTAAAGGAACCAGGTGGGCGGAGCTCCACGATGCATTACCTGTGCCTTTTTAAAACTTTCTTTCTCCTCCAGGAGATTTTTCTGCAAATGGAATGGCGAGAGTCAGAGCTTTGGAACACCATTCTTAGTGAATATAGAGAAACAAGTGTATGTGGGGAGAACACATATAAGCCACATAGAACTTTGGTACAAAAATCGGGTGTGATCTAAAGACTACTTCACATTAGGAATGAGGTCTGGATATTAAATTCTTGGTTTAAAATGACCAGTGCGCCGCCGCCACCTGCTGGCCAGTAAAGGTATTAGGTCAAGGCACCATCAGTAAAGGGTCTGGTCTTGATGAGGTAAAGTGAATGAATTGCTTCCCATGGTTATTTTTAAGTATAAAGGGTCTTTATACATAAAATGTAAAAATGTGAAAAAGTTTGAAAAATATGTTAAAACTTTTTTCTGCCTAGAAGATGTTTTATATTTTAAAACTGATATGTTTAAAATGTATAAAAAACATTGTCATTGTGGAAAATTGAGAAAATACAGAAAAGTATAAGGATCATGTCATATACTTTCTTTCTTTCCAGCTTTACTGAGAAATAATTAATGCACATCACTGTATACATTTAAGACGTACAGCATGATGGTTTGAATTACATATATTGTGAAATAATTACCACAGTAGGTTCAGCTAACATCCATGTTCTCATATTTTCTTAACAAGAAAACACTTTGGAAATAAAACCTCAAATTGGGATTGTGATGTGTATATATATATATATATATATATATATATGTGTGTGTGTGTGTGTGTGTGTATATGTGTGTATATATATATATATATATAACTTTGTTTTATTCAGTTATTGAAAAATTTTCTTTTTTAAATCAAGAAATATTTTAAACATACCCCCCAAATATAGAATATAACAGCTACCCATGAACCCATCATCCATACATAATCCACTTTAACATTTTGCTACATGTTTGCTCTAGAATTAAAACAAACACAACTTTACAGGCACAGATAAAATTCACATCTGTCCCCACCCTCACCATCAAATTCCTCTCCATGTATCTATAAACAACCTATCAGTATTGTTTAATACATTTAAAATTGCACACAATTGGGCTCTATTCTTTTTTCAATTTGCTGTTTTCACTGAACATTGCATTTATGATATTTATTAATGTTTTTATAAGTAAATCTAGTAGATTCATTTTTACATGTAGCTGAATTAAAATATCCAATCTGGAAAAATTGATCTTTAACTGAAGAGTTTAATCCATTTACATTTAGTGTGAATATCTTTAGATGTATTTCTACCACATTTTTTTGGTTATCTATTTACCATGCTTTGTTTTGGACATCTTTTTATTTTCTATTAGAGGCTGAGTATTTTTAAAAATTCTTTTTCCTCATCTACCTGTCTTGAAGTTATATATTCTCTTTTTTTCTACCCTTAATTTTGTACCGTGCCTATTTGACTTAACAAGTCTAAAGGTAATAGTCATTGCTTCCCTTCTCCTGAAGACTACAAAGACCTTGGAATGTTTTAAATTCCTTTCACATTTCTTCATCTTCCATGTTACACTTTCTAGGATTTAACTCCTTATTTTAGATCTCCCACATTAGCCATATCACCATCATCATTGTCACCATCATTGTCAATCAATCTACACTTACTTAGATTTATCCACATGGCCACTTGTTAAATATTTTTTATGTGTGACTTATTTTAGATTTTAATGCTTGTGTTCTCTACTGTAGCAATTTTGGGGGGAGGATATTCTTTTATTGGAAAGGATAAAAGAATGAAAAGATGAAAGGGTAACAATAGGATGTAAATGCAGATGTGGTAAAAACTGAAAGGGAGAAGGAAACAAGAACCTAAAGAATAAGAAGATGTAAAGGTCCAAGACCAGCAGAGAATTTGCCTAAAGCAATAAGTGGGTTTATTCCCTGTTGCCACCTCAACTATGAAAGGAACATTCATGAACTCCAAGTTATAAACATGTGAAAAAGATATAAAAACTTGCTCTGACTGTGTGATCATGTAACTCTGAGCTGCTCTCATTTCATATGCAGTGAACATCTGTTAGTAAAATCCATGGTCCTGGAATTGGAAAACAATTGGATGAAATACAGAGATAATCTCTTAAACTTGAACTACACCTACCTTCTCTCTCCTTGACTATCTGATCTGATGGAACAGGATACTAGGTCAAATTTACTGGTTTTGATAAGCTGCAGATGAAGAGACGGAGTCAAAGTTTTATGTGACATTTAGAGATGCCCTTTATTATTTTACTTTTTTTTCTTATGTTGTCTGTTGTTTGCTCTTTTGGGAAAGACTTCGTCTTTGCATGACCACAGATGTGGCTTGTTAGGATGGAATATTAAATTGCTCTGTTTTTGGAAGTTGTTTCAGTAGTGGAAGGCAAATGGGAATTGTATTTTTATTGCCTCATTTTGAAGTGGGCAGCTACTCAGATGAGCTGAGGCAATAGGTGAGTAGAATGTTTTAGTCCTACTGGCAACTCCTTTGCCAGTTGCTCCTGACAGAAGGAATCTCCTTTGAAACACCCACAGTAGACACATTTAGATCATAGAATAGGTAGGTTAGCCTGGGAAGCTCCCTAGAAATGTGTTCTTTCAGCCACGTAGCTTTCCAGAGAAGGAAATGGGGGGTTGGAGTGGTCAAATGTTTGTAACATAATACTCCCTAGCTTGCTCTCCGGAATGTGGCTCATTTGGAGTTCTGGAACACTGGAAGCACCTTTCTGAACTCAAAGATAACCCACACATACTCAGAATAAATAGTGACCTCTTGCGTTAGAACCACGGGCTCCACTTCATGATCTGGGGAGCACTGAGCTGGGAGTCAGGAGGCTGGAGTTCTAGTCCTGCACGGCCATCCCCAGCTGGTGACCAGGATCTTCATCTATGACACGAGGCTATGGCAAGCCGACCCCTGTCCCCTCCCAGCTTTAACGTTCCCCCACTTCTCACTTCCTGCCTGGGTGACAGGTGTAGTTTGCAGAGTAGAGTCTAGGAGTGGCTGTCCCCTCTGCTGGGACTTTATCCAGGGGCCTTTGCTACAGATAGGATTGTTTGGTATAGCTGAGCCACTTAAAATACAAATAGACAATGGCCAGACCATCTATAAAAATAAAACTCTGACCCACCACCTGTAGCAATCTGCCCAGGAAACCACCCTATTATCTATAGTAACCAGCCCAGGAAGCCAGCCTGCTACAAGTCAGATTTGCAGGAAGCCATACAACGATGTCTAGTGACAATCCAGAACAACTGGCCCCAAATAGCTTGGAGTTGACTAATAACTTACAGCTTCCCTTAATTTTGTTGATGCTTCCAATTTAGGACTTAGCAGGGAAAGGCAGATATGCCCCCATAACCTATCACGTAGGACGCCCCCCTTCTAGTTAGCTGCCTCCAGCTTCCCTGTCAACAGCCTCTAGTTGGGGCACACCTGAAGGCTTCCCTTTATCCACCATAAAGCTTCCCCACTCCTCTGCCAAAATGCAAGTGACAGTGGCTGATTCACTGTCTACAGCAAGCTCTGAAATGCCTTTGCCTCTTCTCCTTTGGTTGGTCTTACTTTATTTTCACACAGCTGTCACACCAGGAAGAGAACTAGAACGCTGGGCCCCATCTTCCCCTGCCCTCCTCAAGGCCACTGAGGGTTCTAGCAAAAAAGTCAGAAGCCAGGGATGTCTGGGAGAGCAAAGGACCCTCATCCTGGCCCTTCCCATTCTTATCCTTTCAAATCCTGTTTTGTGGCATTTCCCCTGTGGCTGACCCCAATGTAATTGATAATAACAAAATAAAAGAGTGTTTTCATGAGATATAAAATACATGTCGCTTCACCCTGGGTCTCACTGCTGGCAGTGTATTAAATGTACATTGTCATTCAGTTTTGTCACCTGTGAGCTGGAAGATTGCAGCTTGGGATTAGGTCATTGGTGTTGGGTCAAAATTCTCTTTGAGAGCTTTTATGTGTGAAACCCAGTCTGTTTTTCTTGGACCTGCATAATCTTTCTTCAACTTGCTTTTGCTGGTGATAAATAATTTAGTATTTTGGAGGAGGGGATTGTGGAAATTTAAAAAAAAAGCACTAAAAAAGGAAGACTCGTCTATTCAGCAGTTATTGAGCTCCTACTGTTTGCCAGGCTCATGACTTACCATCAAAATACATTTTCACCATTTCTATGAAAGAGTTATGCAGACACTGTTGATTTGTTATTACTGCTTGTGTTACTTTCTCTTCTCCATAGTTTACAAATTTGTTGATCCACAGAATGTTGGATGAGAAAAAGCCATGAATTGTTTTTTCATGCGAAGTTCTCTGACCACATGCATCCATACTTTCAGAGACACTTATTCTAAAAATGCAGTTCTCCAGGCCTTACCTAGACCTACAGAATCAGAAATTCTGGGAGGTGGAGTCTGCATTTTTGGCAGGAATCTCAGAGGAGCTTTGAAACACCAACGTCCCGGAGCACTGAGAGTCTAGGTCACAAAGCTTCTGCATTATTGGATGGAGAGGGATTTTGTTATATATGAAGAAACTCCACAAAGGAGGTTAAGTGGTCTGCGGAAGGTCACAGAATCAGTTAACAGGTAGTTGTAACATACAAAACCAAAGGAGTTGAATGATAAAGCGATTTGAATCTGTGAGTCTCTCTGAGGCTTCAGGTCAAGTGCCTACTATTTGCAACTCATTAAAAAAAAATGACTTAATAAAATGTGATACTGTTCACACTCAAAAGTTTTTTGAATGGGGTGGAAAACCTGGTGCTCTTTCTTTTTTTTTTTAAATAAATTTATTTATTTTATTTATTTATTTTTGGCCGTGTTGGATCTTCACTGCTGCGCGTGGGCTTTCTCTAGTTGCGGCGAACGGGGGCTACTCTTCGTTGCTGTGCGCGGGATTCTCATTGCAGTGGCTTCTCTTGTTGCAGAGCACGGGCTCTAGGGGCGCAGGCTTCAGTAGTTGTGGCACGTGGGCTCAGTAGTTGTGGCTTGCGGATTCTAGAGTACAGGCTCAGTAGTTGTGGTGCACAGGCTTAGTTGCTCCGCGGTGTGTGGGATCTTCCCGGACCAGGGCTCAAACCCATGTCCCCTGCATTGGCAGGCTGATTCTTAACCACTGCGCCACCAGAGAGGCCCTGGTGCTCTTTCTGGAAACGTAGTTTCCAAGCTCCTGGGCAGCCAGGCGTTAGGGTCTGGGAGACCTGGGTCCCAGCCCAGCCCTTGGCTCAGAGAGGGTTCCTTAACCCCTCTAGTTAAGGAACTGGGAGTTCCAGTTCCCATTTGTAAAGCCACGATAATGATGTCCCTCGCATCCTGGGAAGAGTCAGACCATCACAGCATCGTTGAGTGGAGGATTCATGGATATTAGTTTTCCCCTGAGGTTTGGGGAATTCTGGGGAGGTTTAAGCATAGCTAAAGAAATCTCTTTCCATTTTGTTTTGAATAACCTAATCAGGAAGACTACTTTCATTGTAATGATGCCCCCCCTTCCTTGCCCCACACTTTCCTTTTGCATTTCTTTTATTTTACTTTATTTTATTTTACTGCAATCACTTTGCAGGGCTGATCGTCTCTCTGGGGTGGGCTGCATTCTGAGTTGAGGCTTTGATACCTTCCGAAGCAGCAAGGAGCTGCTGCAATGTCACAGTGGCCCTGTGGCCCCCTGTAGTTTAGGGTCCAAGTCCCTGGGGACCACCCCCGCCAAGCTGGACTGGTGCTTGGGGACTCCTCGCTTCCTACACTGCTATTCAAATGAACACAGAATCAATGGCGAAATGTATACCTTTCCAGAAATAGAAAATAAAGGTAGAATGAGAACTGTACTTATGTAGAATCCACACTTTAACCAAACTGTTTTTGTAAATCATAGTGTACCCAGAGAGAAATAATTCTTGCTGAAGCAACAGACTGTAAGGGCCTGCTTTACTTAGTCTGGGTTCCAAAGCCATGACTGCCCAAATCAGGCAGGTCTATTGATCCATTTGGTGCCCATGCCACAGACCATATATGCCATGCAGTCGGGTCCTGATGGAAGCGTCCGGCTCCCTCTAAGACACGGCTGAAATCTTCTCAGAGGAGCAGGGCTTGTCCTGGTCCCTCTGTTTGCCCTTACCTGGGTTCTTTTCCCGGGTTTCATGCTGTTCTGGATTGAAGCAAACTCTCTCAGGCTGGATGGTTCCCTGTGGATGTCTGTGCTCAAACTTGCTCAAAGTTCCAAGTCTGCAGTCTTTTGTGTGAGGCTTGCAAGGAGGCATTACTTTCTTCCAAAGTGCCCTGAGAAGTGCCAGCCACTGATTGCTTATTAATAACCTGCCTGACACTTCAGTTCTGTGCTCTGACCCGGGCCGTCTGCCGGGTCAGCGTTGTGGCCCGTGGAATTCTCAGTGGCACTGGGATGAAGGGAGGATGAAGGCAAAGCAAACACAAAGAACCAGCCACTTCCTTCACTCATTGAAAGGATAATACAATTGCACAGTTCTAAAAAATACACTAACATACACGTAATAAATACAAGCACTATACAAGTTAGAAAATACAGATGAGCTGACAGGAGAGGGGTATCTTCTGTGGTCACATCCCAGAAATAGAAACATCAACATTTTGGTCTCCATCACGTGCTGATCCTGCCATCTGGTAATCTGCTCTCTCCACTTAAGTGGCATCTTGAGCCTATTTTAAGGTCAGTCTCTACTTAAAAAATTTGTTTATTTAAAATCTAAGCCATTGTATTTTGGGGAGTTATTATTTAAGTAGCGATATCTTTTTTCTCTCTTGTATTTTTTAGTACGTCATTGTATGGAAGGTCTGTACATAGCTGACTTCTGTTGGACAATATAGGTTGGTTCCAAACTTTTGATATTTCCAACAATATCGGGGTGAACACCCTGCGGCTACCTGTTCGCACCATCCTTGATTACGGAAAGGCTGTTTCTAATGTCTTTTTGGTGAGATTAAGTCTGAGCTGAAGACAGATTTCCCATGAGGCAGAAGTGATGATGTCCTGCTGTTCCCTGGTACCAGGAAGCATCTTCCTCACTGCTGCCGCAGCTCAGAGGTGTCCTGCTTCTCCCTTTCCAGCTCCCCTTCAAGGGCTGCACTTTCCCTTCTCAGTGATATCTCCTCAGACGGGAGTGGGGAGGTGGGAGGAGCATCAAATTTGTTTCCCGGAACAGGGAGCAGATCCACACCAGCCAAGGTTCTCCATCCACGCATGGGTGGCACTTGGCTTGTGATTTGTCTTTTGCTTGTTCTAACTGAATCCCCTTTCTAACCTGTGACCTAAGTTCAAGGCTGAGGATACTCTGTGTTCTCACTGCCATCCCTTCTCTTAGAGTGTTAAGGGAGGGAATCATTTGCTAGTGTCCATTGTTCTTTCTTTGCTCTGTGACCTCGGCCTCTCAGCACCACAGGCATTGATAATCCAAGGAGAAGCCGAGTGACCGCCAGTGTGGGTGATGGGTGTCCTCTTTTGGGTTTCCTAGGTGAAAGGTAGACCATCTCTTCAGGAGATGGGGACTTCCCTATACATGTGGACCTGTCTTTTTCTTTTTCTTCTTTTTTTTTTTAACATCTTTATTGGCGTATAATTGCCTTACAATGGTGTGTTAGCTTCTGCTTTATAACAAAGTGAATCAGCTATACATATACATATAATTATAAATGTTTCTACCCCTTTCCAAAACCAAATCCAGTTGACCTCACACACCCTGGCACAGGGAGACAATCTCAGTGTCCATCGGACCCAGTAGGGGCTCCTTGCACGGCACTGGGGGCACTTGCTCCTGCAGTTTGGATTTTAAAGTTTCCAAGTCGGTGGTGCAAATCTGAGCAAGGAACAGTGATAGTTTGGAGTCAAGCTCTCCAATTACAAGGGGGACTTGGCTGGGCACTTTGGGTTCAAGAAGGAGGGGCCACATGGTTGTTGGGTCCACTTGCCAGAGTCCAGGTGTGTTTTGTATTTATCACCCATATTTGAAGGTCAGGTGTGTGTTACCGAGATGGCCTCATCAACAATAAAAAAGAAGGCATTTCAAAATTTTTGATACCCTTTGTTCCAGCACTTCAGGAATCTATTATTAAGGAATTAATTAGAGATTGCCAAATATGCATTTTCAAGGATGTTCATTGTAGTACTGTAATACTGCTATGGAGAGGAAGAGAAAAAAAATAAAAGGAAACAACTAAGATGTACAACTAAAGCGGATCAAGAAAATCATGGTAAGCCAGGATAACCATGAATAATCATGAATGTACCTGGGGAAATGTTCAGAATCTAATGCTGAGGGGAAAAAGCAGAAGACAGAACAACAAGTACAATTTGATACAATTCTGTTATATATATGCAGTCGATGGACACACACCAGTGTGTTTGCATTAGTTGGAAATGGCTGGAGGCATTTTTTTCCTTTTTTTGGTGCCATTCTATTCTTATTTGGGGGATAGGTTTTCAGTTACTGTGATTAGCAATGCCCCATAAAGAATGCCTGTGCAAATCTATGATTAGAATACTGGTGGTGTTGTAGCCAGCATTTTAAACTTACAGGATAGAGAAGGGTTACTGCCCATGTTTTTTCTAACAGAAGCAGAAAGCTGGTTAGAGGTCTCATAGCTTTGTAGCATTTTTTACTTTTTCATAGTGCACATATCTTAATTCACTTTGTCCTTGCTCTTCCAGTGAGAAACAGAGATTAACGACACACTCAGGTCTAAAGTGATAGTATTTCCTGAGTCCATAGATTGGCCATATGGTCTTTGGGGTCTCAGAGCACCTATGTGGAATACAGGTCAGTGTATTTGAAATCAGGGCTTGTCTAGAAAAAGCAGTATTCATCTATGAACCTGCATTTCCCTCCAGACACCCAAGGAAGACGAGTCTAAAAACCAGGCCCTGCCCTGTCTTCTGCTGCCTTCATGGAAAGTATGGCTGAAGAATCTCATCCTTATAGTAGAACTGCTTAAAATAAGAAAAGGTGCCAGTGGTGGAGACAGCTGGACAAAGCTGTTTGAACAGAATTTTGTTTCTGAATTCTTCCTGTAACACACATGCGTACACACACATGCAGCACACACTAACACAGAGCAAGCTGTGTGTATGTGGGGAGTGAGTTTGGATGGGATGCAGTGGGATGGGGGCAGCCTCGATGGAAGGTCCACCCCTCTACTTCCTCCAGCCCCCCAACTTTACCCCCCACCCCAGAAGAAGGGAAGAGCATGAAGCTGTAAAACAGATAATGGAAGCCTGAGGAGAAGGAGGACATTTTTTGGAACAGATATTTAGATAAAACGGCACCTTCCTTATTCTTATTGGTAGCGTCAGGGGGTGCTTGGTTGGGAGTGGGAAGAAATGTTGTTTTGGAGACATTTTGAAGGGGTTTAATGAGCTGAAGGAGAGCTCAGTGGGGTCCAGTAGGAGGGCGGGGGTCCCAGAGAGGAGGGTCTGCAGGGCCCAGGGACCGCATGGACCTGGAAAGAGAGGGTGGAGTGGGATCCAGAGAAAGGGGCTCACCCCCGGCAGAGCTAAGTGGCTCTCGGCTCTTCAGAACCCAATGGTCTGTTAGTGGGAGCCAGGTGAGGGGAAATGCCTGGGCACCCTGGATGTATATTAAGCATGTCTTTTTATTCTGATGTTTTTTTTGCTTGTTTGTTTTTTTAAATTTATTTTTATATTTATTTTTGGCTGTGTCGGGTCTTCATTTCTGTGAGAGGGCTTTCTCCAGTTGCGGCAAGCGGGGTCCACTCTTCATCGCGGTGCGCGGGCCTCTCGTTATCGCGGCCTCTCTTGTTGCGGAGCACAAGCTCCAGACACGCAGGCTCAGTAATTGTGGCTCACGGGCCTAGTTGCTCCGTGGCATGTGGGATCTTCCCAGACCAGGGCTCGAACCCGTGTCCCCTGCATTGGCAGGCAGACTCTCAACCACTGTGCCACCAGGGAAGCCCTATTCTGATGTTTTGACATCTGGGGACTTTTTGACCCTGAGGAGCCTGACTTTCCCAAGACTAGCTAATCTCTAGAGATAGTGGAGGACTCACCTGTGAGTGCATCTTTCATGTGCAAACCAACCAATTCAGAACACCCCCACCACCCCGCCCTGCAAACAATTAGGCTCTTATACTCTGGGCCATTATCCACCTTTCCTAACATCCCAGGGCCAAGTGCGAGACAACTAGGGACAGGCCTACACCCAGAGCCCTGAAATTATTTTAACCAGCCAGTCCTAAACTTGCTTACCCTGCCTCGCCCGTTCCTTCCAGCAGAAACCACAGTAAAGACTCTCGCCCATGTTTTCCTTTTGCACCTTCTGCCTCCTGACCAACCCTGGTGCTTCCCCTTGTGGCTCTGCATGTTGTGAGTAATAACAGCGCTCCTTCTAGGCAATTGTGAGTAACAACTTCTTCATGACAAACATTTCTTTGTCTGAATGTCTTACCATACCTGATTAAAACAAATCCCAAGTATATCCTAAAACAGAAAGTGAAAGGGACCTGGCCCAGGTGAAGTTGGCCATTTCTCTGCCCCCAACACTCTTGATTTTTCTTTCTCTCTCTTTTTCCCAAGCTCCTTGGTGTTCCCAGAGGCACTCAGTATTTTTATGCTTTTTTTGTCCCTTCCCTTCATTTGGAATCCACTGCAATGTCATTTGTCTATCCGGTGAACCTAACGCCAGCCTTCTCTCTTTGGCTTAGTAACAGGTGGACCAAGGTGCAGGTGGGATGCGGGGATTGGGACCACTCTCACCGTTTGCTATCAGACGAGGTCGCTAAAGGAATGAATGGTTTCCCTCTCCTGCTACGTGTGACCTAGTGCATGGGGCACTGACAGCTCCAAGAGGCCACACTTTCTGTTTGAACCAGAACTTGCTTTGAACACAGAAAGGAGGTGAATGTTCTCCACCAACTGCCAAGGAACCCATCATACACTTTCTAACCCCTGTTGTTTGGCTGTGTTAGCCAATCGTTTGTGCTGAGAGTTATGGCATGGAAGGAAACCAGATTTTTCTTCCAGTCCTGCCTTACTCATCAAAGACAGAGAGCCTGGGTGGAATGTACACATATCAGGGAGTGAAATGAAAACAGTAGTGTTTGTTTCATGCAGGATTTCCAATAAAGGCCTGGTCAGGACAATAGAGGAGTCTGAGTGATTATATAATGGTTGTGCCTCAGAATTCAATTCTCCGTACTGGTATGGAAAACAAATGCACACATATGTATAAGCAATGATGTAGAATTCTGTAATTTCAGTGATTCCACATTTGAACTCAATGCTCATATATTTGCATTTTAAACTGGTATTGCACAATGTAAAGATAAATGGTAAAATTAAAAAAATAGTTTAAGATTTAAATTTCTCTTCCCTTAGGATGTATTTAATGGAAAATAAAAACACCACATTGAGTCAAGAGACAGACCACAGAAGAAAGGAAAAGTTTTTGTATTTTAGTACATTTCATAGCTCATTTCCCCCTGCTTTTTTTTTTAAATTTTATTTATTTATTTATTTATTTATGGCTGTGTTGGATCTTCATTTCTGTGTGAGGGCTTTCTCTAGTTGCGGCGAGTGGGGGCCACTCTTCTTCATCGCGGTGCGCGGGCCTCTCACCATCGCGGCCTCTCTTGTTGCGGAGCACAGGCTCCAAATGCGCAGGCTCAGTAGTTGTGGCTCATGGGCCCCGTTGCTCCGCGGCATGTGGGATCTTCCCAGACCAGGGCTCGAACCCGTGTCCCCTGCATTGGCAGGCAGACTCTCAACCACTGCGCCACCAGGGAAGCCCCCCCCCCCCGCTTTTTGAAGAAGGGGCCCCACCTCTGCATTTTGCACTGGGTGCTGCAAATTAAGTAGCCAACCCTGGTCAGCAAAACACTGTGCCCTGCTCACTCCTCACCAAGTCCCAACAAAGCTGAGTTTGAGTGGGAAATTTGTCAACACCACGGGCGCAGCCCTTGTCCCAGAGAGCTTCCCCTGTGATTCCCGACTCCACGCTTATTTTCAATGAGTTAGGAGAATTTTCAAAACACTCCCCTAACGTCATATTTAGTTTGGGGTGAAAGCTGTGTCAATTCTCCTTAAGAAGGAATAATAAGGCCTCTAATTGTCTGGAGGCCACAGAGTACTCGAGGCATACATATTTATAAGCATAAAATTTCACATAACCTCAACACATCATGAAGAGAAAAAATTATATAGATCTTCTAAGAACTATACAAACCCTTTGGAAATTTCCATGACAGAGGTTTAGAACATTCTCTAACTAAAGATGATTTCAACACTGAACAAAAAGATCACATCTCTATCTTAGTACATTATGAAGATTTCCTAGGAACAGTAAGGCTGCGTAAGAGACGGTGATTTTGGATGTTATTTTAAAAATAAATTCCTTCCCTTTTAACACTAGAGGTCACTGTGCCACCGCAGATGTGAAGTAAGCACCCTGGGGCCGGGAAGGTCAGCACAGCTAATCTGTATAAATTGCTGAACCATGAGCCAAATTTGTACCTAATTATGAGTTGCTTTGATGCAGCCTCTCTCCTATTGAAAGTATCCCTCTTTCTGGCAGAACTGTGGTTAGTGTGACGTGTATATTTCAACCCCAGCCCTACAATTTCCTAGCGAAAATGTCACATTTCAGGCAGTTTAACTGAGGATGCTCCTCTCCTTACCCTCCAGATTTTCTGATGTTCATTTTTCCAGCTGGAGAAAAGTACCTGTCACTTTGATATCAAATGGTGATAATTTGGTTTATATTTCTTTATGAAACTGAGGTAGAGATGGATTTAATACAACTCTGGATATGGGCTGGCAAAGACCCCAGGTGGACCAAACTGTGTGGAAACAAGGGTCTAGAAATTTCAGAGTTTCTCATTCCTGTTTTTGGAGATACACAAGACTAGCTACTAGTACACTACTACTAGTATCTAAAATAAGGAATAGTGTTATTTGCATCTGAGGCGGTTGAAGTTGGGGGTCTGAACCTCAAAACGGCTTATCAATTGGAAATTAAAATACTTACGTCAGCATCACTAGAAAATTTCAATTTCCTTTGGTTTGAGCCTTTTCAGAGTAACTAACATTGTTTCTGGTTTGGATTCTTGAGGTTTTGGGTATTTGTCCTTGCAGAAATCTCATGTACAGTTGCAGGCAAAAATTTTTGCTTCCTTTTATTAATGCCTCTTATTCATCGGTGTTCTATCTGTGATGGATGGGACACATGAGGGACTTTGCAGTATCCTCATTCAGAGAGGGTGGGGTTTCCAAGCTGGGCAGGCATCGAAGACCTGAATACCAAACTTCATGAGAAATAATGGGAACAGTGGAAGCTTGTCACTCTGTGGTAGCTTTGTGAGTTGTAGGTAAGGACTTCGCAGGAGACGCAGGTAATGCACAGGACATGCACTTCCAAGTTAGAAAGACCTTAACCATGGGCAAGCCAGACCCTGCATGTATGGATTGCGCCACAGTCACATAATCGCCCTGACCCCTCCGTGTCGCATCCAAGCCTGGATTGGACTTGTGTGTATATTTTGCTTAGATTTAGAGCTCAGGGAGGCTGAGATCATTATTCTCTGTAAGGAGATAACAAAAGTACTCTATAGGCACTTATCTCGGCACCTACCCATCTGCCAACCTTGATTTCCTATCTTGATTCGCAAGGTGCTGAATGGAGCCGATCAATTTCACAGCGCTGGTGCAACTTGAACATTCCTATAATCTATATTATCAGTGGGCTCCCTTCCTGATGTCCTCATCTGACCTGGTCACAGTGGCTTCTTGATCTGAAGAATGAAAGGAAGCTTTGGGAGATCTTATGGAAGTGTGTCAGCTTTAGCCTTGCTACTCTGGGGAGCTGGGGGTGGTCCTCATCTCCATGCCCCCCTCCTAATGCTTTTACTATTGTACATTCTTGCATCCCCCTGCTTGGATTTAAATTAAAAGCTCTAATTAGTCTCCTGTTTTCTAGCAGCCTGTAAAAACACCATTCAGGGAGGAACAGTTTAGAAAGCAGGTTTTTACTTAATAAACAATGATCAATCGAATCGATTAACCATGAACACGTTCCTGCAGAGTCTGTGGGTGGCGCTTGTTGTTGGTAATTGCAGTTCACGTGGACCAGGCTATTACATGGCTGCCTGCAGACGATTTTCCAGTTCTTTCACTTAACAGAACTGGGGTGGGGGGGGTGGTGTGGGCTGAGAGTGCGCCTCTGTTGACAGCACATTTCAGGTTGCAACTGTGCCTTGAGCCAGCCTTTGTTTCCAGTGTGTCTTTGCAATATCTCTATTAATTGTGGCCATTTACTAAATACAGACATTTCTGTAAACCTCGCATCTATTTTTTGACTCATTCACGTGGTAATTAGATCTTCTCATGCTGGCTTTGCAGCTTCACGGAAACTGTAAGCGTTGGGAGCTGCCTGCGTATCAGGAATAGTGCTGTGTGCTGGGCAAGGGTTCTTACCACCCGTTTCTCTCTGTTCGAGGAAACTACACCTAGAAACCGGGAGGTGAGCTTCCAGGCAGCATTAGCAAACTAGCTGCCTCTGAGGGAGGTGGGGATGATGGAGATGAAGGTGGTTTGTGCAGGGAAGCCACCCGTTGCCCTGCTGAAGCTGCAGCTGATGGACGCAGCCAGGAACAGCAGGCACGGCTGGGTGCACCTAGGGGACAGGCTGCTCTCTGTGGGATGGAGGGGAGGCACCAAAGAGAGGATGCCTGCTAATTGGAGTCCTTGCTGATGCTCCAGCTCATGTGGGGTTGGCTTCGGAGCCTTTCTGGGCTTGGTTTACCAAATTACCAAAAGTACAAAATAGCAACGCAGTGTATTCTACGTGGCCAGTCTTCAGTAAGACTTAGTGAGGGGTTCTGGAAGATGGGTGAATTTATGTAGGTTAGAATGCCTTTTGAGTCTTTGGTACTGTCCCTAAGGTAATGGGAAGCCGCCAGGGACCTGAATCCCTGCTCTGCAGTCTCCTTGACAAGAGGATTCCT
This sequence comes from Balaenoptera musculus, assembly GCF_009873245.2. Lineage (NCBI taxonomy): Eukaryota > Metazoa > Chordata > Mammalia > Artiodactyla > Balaenopteridae > Balaenoptera > Balaenoptera musculus. The sequence goes on along the minus strand of NC_045786.1, from coordinate 49,211,797 downwards.
CAGGGCTGAGTTATCTCTTGCGCCCTCTGGTGGTTCACCTACGCACTCTCTGTGGGAGCCTAACCTATGGTCCTGAGCTTTCACGTTGAGTCACAATCCCTGGGCCCCACGCCCACAGGGTTTGTTGGTCTGAGAGGAGACCCAGACGTGAGTGAGTTTTACAAGTTCCACGGGTGATTATAAAGCGCATCCTGGCTGGAGAACTTCCTGAGCTGAGAACAAGGAAGGACAGAACCCCACTTGGTAGGTGGTAAACCATATACTTTGGCTTTGACATGTTTATTATTTGTGTGTTTATTTTTACTTTACTTAACATTTACCTGGGTAGTTCTAATCTGAAAATGTCTAATCCTCTGGGAAGACCCTGCAGGTTGCCTAGCCTGACAGCCACTTCCCACCTTGACCCCTCCTAGTACAGAAACTAAGGAAAGAAAATAAATGCATGATGCAGTGGGTGACCACGTGACATGGAGCTAGTCAACATAATGTAAGGACGAGTCCACTGTTGGGTGTTTCTGGGAAAGGTTTTTTTTTCCTCTTAAAAGAGATGTGGAAGACCACCACTACTTCCCTTTCTTCTTGCCTTGAATGTAGATGTGATGCTTGGAACTCATGCAGCTATCTTGCAACCTTGAGGGTAAGGCTAAGAGAAAAGGAGAGACCATGGATTAAGCAAGTCAACCCCAGAAGTGACTTGCCTTTAGATTTGTTATTATGGGGGAAAAGCAAGCCTCTATTTGTTTAAAGCACTAGTAGGTTACCTGTTACTTGTAGGCAAGTATTTCTTAACAAATACACTTTCAAATGGAACATTATGGTGAGAAGCTGACTAGGAGAGAGCCGAGAAGAAAACCACATTTCTCTGGAGTATCTACCACGAGCCAGGCACTGAGCTTTCACTTGTGTTATTTCAAGCAGTATCAGAGACACTGGTGTCCTTATTACCATTTCAGTTGAGAAAACTGGGATTGAATAATTGTCCGTTGTTCAAGCAACTAGTTTAGTGTGAAGGACCAATTACCAAACATAAGAATCAAATCTCCAGTGAGTTTTATCTGTCTCCAGAGCCCTTGTCCCTATTGCTTGTCCAGAGGAGATGCTCAGCCCAGCACTGCGGGGGAGGATAGTTAATCCAGTGGGGCTGCTGCAGCCAGGGGGAGGTGTGTACTGACTTCAAGGAGAGTGTGGTGTGACTGATACTCAATCTTGAACAGCCTCCCTTATCTCCACAGCACACAGAACAGCAATGGGGGCCAAGATGCAGGGCTGGCCTCTTCCATCAGGGAGAGATGGACAGCGAGGAGGGAGGGAAGTAAATCTCCAGGCAAACTCTTTTTGCAGGGAACCTTGTTTGTGGATGATACAAAGATGGAAAATCCGGTAATGTGGGCTCGGAAATGAGAAGCAACAGCCCCCCTCTAGGCCTGCTCCAGGAGCAGGGGATCTGTGTACTTAATAGAGAGGGCTGGAGCACTGATATCAGAAACTCAGTAGAAATTGCTCATTTTAACACACGCTTTATAAAAGTTCACATGTTGTAAATAGTGTGGACCTTCGTCACTGATTGTGGGGTCAATCATTTCCTCTTCATCTTTATCTCCATACAGCACGAAGTTAAAGACCCTTTTCCTCCAGTCACTGCTGTGTGTGGCCAGGTGGGTGTGACCGGGATGGCTCTGACAGGTGCCTACAAAGTGCCACACTAAGCCTTCAGTCCTAACCCTATGAACTGGTGCCACAGTGACCCTTCTCTGAGTTAGAGCTGCTGGCCTTGCCTCCAAGTTCCCTGTTTCATTGATTCACACCTTCCCCAACTGGAAAGATCATTAAGAGAATTGGTTTACAAGGCTCTTGCTGAGCTGTTGGCTGTGGGGGAGAAAGTAAATAGACGCTAGATAGAGCTGAAACATATGATGTTCTATCCAATGTTTAATGAGGCCAGTAAAAACAGGAAAGCAAGATTAGCCGCAGATAAACGAACAGTGCCTTGCACAGAATCAAGAGTTTATTTTATTTGATTTAGCCCTAGAAATAGCAGTTGTTGTGTCAATTACTGCAAAGTAGTTCTCACTAATCTCTTCACTGAATTCATCTTGTTGACTGAAATGGATTAAAAAGTTCCTTCGTTTCCATGATTGTAAGAGTCATACAGTTTCATGCAGAAAATATAAAGAAGAGTAGAGACTTGAAATGACCAGTAATCTCACCATGAATAATAATTTATAACAATAGATAACATTTACAAGTGCCTGTAGGTGCCGTGCTCTGTCTAGAACCATTGCTCTATTAGCACATTAATCTAACCCTCTATGAAGTAGGAACAACTAGCAACCACTTTCTTAATATGGGGAAACCGAGACACTGAAGTTAAACAACTTCTCCAGGGTCTTGCACTCAGAAGTGATGGAGTCAGGATTCAACCCTGGCAATCTGGCTTGGGAACCTGCATTTTTAGCCACGCAGCTCTAGTATCTCTGAGGGAGACTACAGACAATATGTGGTTTTCTTCCTCTGAAAATGCATATAAACATAATACATATTTACAAACTCAGGACCATATCCTATATGCTGGTTTGCAGTGTGCTTTATCATATAACTTTACGTATTGTTATTATAAGTAAGTTTTTGATGACTACATAGTATTCCTTCCTATGGAGGTGTACAGGAATATTTTAAAAATCAGTCTCCTAAACACAAAAGACCCCGAATAGCCAAAGCAATCTTGAGAACGAAAAATGGAGCTGGGGGAATCAGGCTCCCTGACTTCAGACTATACTACAAAGCTTCAGTAATCAAGACAGTTTGGTACTGGCACAAAAACAGAAATATAGATCAATGGAACAGGATAGAAAGCCCAGAGATAAATCCACACACATATGGTCACCTTATCTTTGATAAAGGAGGCAAGCATATACAGTGGAGAAAAGACAGCCTCTTCAATAAGTGGTGCTGGGAAAATTGGACAGGTACATGTAAAAGTATGAAATTAGAACACTCCCTGACACCATGCACAAAAATAAACTCCAAATGGATTAAAGACCTAAGTGTAAGGCCAGACACTATCAAACTCTTAGAGGAAAACATAGGCAGAACACTCTATGACATACATCACAGCAAGATTCTTTTTGACCCAGCTCCCAGAGAAATGGAAATAAGAACACAAATAAACAAATGGGACCTAATGAAACTTAAAAGCTTTTGCACAGCAAAGGAAACCATAAACAAGACCAAAAGACAACCCTCAGAATGGGAGAAAATATTTGCAAATGAAGCAACTGACAAAGGATTAATCTCCAAGATTTACAAGCAGCTCATGCAGCTCAATAACAAAAAAACGAACAACCCAATCCAAAAATGGGCAGAAGACCTAAATAGACATTTCTCCAAAGAAGATATACAGATGGCCTACAGACACATGAAAGAATGCTCAACATCATTAATCATTAGAGAAATGCAAATCAAAACTACAATGAGATATCATCTCACACCGGTCAGAATGGCCATCATCAAAAAATCTAGAAACAATAAATGCTGGAGAGGGTGTGGAGGAAAGGGAACACTCTTGCACTGTTGGTGGGAATGTAAATTGATACAGCCACTATGGAGAACAGTATGGAGGTTCCTTAAAAAACTACAAATAGAACTACCATACGACCCAGCAATCCCACTACTGGGCATATACCCTGAGAAAACCATAGGTCAAAAAGTGTCATGTACCACAATGTTCATTGCAGCTCTATTTACAATAGCCAGGACCTGGAAGCAACCTAAATGTCCATCGACAGATGAATGGATAAAGAAGATGTGGCACATATATACAATGGAATATTACTCAGCCATAAAAAGAAATGAAATGGAGGTATTTGTAATGAGGTGGATGGAGTTAGAGTCTGTCATACAGAGTGAAGTAAGTCAGAAAGAGAAAAACAAATACAGTATGCTAACACATATATACGGAATCTAAGGAAAAAAAAAAAAAGGCCATGAAGAACCTAGTGGCAAGACGGGAATAAAGACACAGACCTACTAGAGAATGGACTTGAGGATATGGGGAGCGGGTGGGGTGAGATGTGACAGGGTAAGAGAGTGTCATGGACATATATACACTACCAAATGTAAAATAGATAGCTAGTGGGAAGCAGCCGCATAGCACAGGGAGATCAGCTCGGTGCTTTGTGACCACCTAGAGGGGTGGGATGGGGAGGGTGGGAAGGAGGGAGATGCAAGAGGGAAGAGAAATGGGAACATATTGTATATGTATAACTGATTCACTTTGTTATAAAGCAGAAGCTAACACACTATTGTAAGGCAATTATACTTCAATAAAGATGTTTAAAAAAAAAAAAAATCAGTCTCCTAACTTCAGGCATTTATATGCTCTTTCCAAGCATTGGTTCATTTTATAAATCATGATGAGAAGAAACCCAGTTTTATACACACATCTCTGCATGAACCTTTTATTTCCTCTAGGTAAATTCCACAAGAAAAATTATTGGGCAAAAAAATATGGGCAGTTTTAATGATCTCGATGTTTACATAGATTAAGTTTAGTGATTCATTTTGACCGCGATGATGAAATGAATGGACCAGTTTCAAGTTTGTGGCTGTGATTGTAGCTCTACCCTCAGTTGTATGACAAGAATGCATTTGACAGGTTGGAAAATGACACTGTGGCTTTAACGAAGCCCCCAGACACCGTGATGGACTGTTCTTGGACCCCTCACTGCGCTGTGTTGTGTTACACCCGCCTCGCTTGTCTGTCTTTCCCTCTGGGCTGTGAGCAGGAGGAGGGTCAGTTACTGACCACGTGCTCACTGAGCATCCTCTTGTGGCCAGTTACTCAGAGGCAGCGCCCCTGTCCTCACCTCTGTCTCAGCACTGGTGCAGATCTAAATGCTCTGGGGCAGAAAGGGCCACCCCAAGCACCCTCTCTCTCTGGTTTACCTGATGTCCTCATACTCAGCCTTCAAGCCTCACCCCAGATACCTTCTCATGGGATGGAAATAGACACTTACGTCAGACAAGAGTGATGGTCTATCCAACCCTTGGAAACCTCTTGAAAGCTGGATCCTGCATTGTTATCCTATTTTACAGATGAGGAAGCTGGGGCATGGAGAAGAGGCCACACTTCTGTAAGCGGTAGACTTGGGATTTGAACCTGTATCTGCTGAATCCCCAAGGCTCTATTCTATTCACTTCCACTCTGTGGCTTTTAGGAATGAACTTCAGTGATTATGGTTGGGATTAAGCTTGGGGCTCAGCACTTGCCCGGACTCCTACAGAGTCAGTGTGGCCCCATCCCAAGCTGCCCAGAGAGCTGGGACTGGAGCTCCTGGTCAAACCTCTGAGTTCAGGCAATGGATCCAATGTCCCTGTGGAGGGAAGGGAGCCCTGTGGTTGCAGCAACCACCAGGCTGAGATGAGTGTTTAGAGTGATTTCCTCTGGTAGCGTTTTAGTCTTTTCCATCTGGTGGCAATAATCTCACCTTGCTTCTTCTAATTAAAAAGGTGACTTTTGTTGTCGTTGCTGTTTGTAGCAAAATGGCATCCACTACATTGTCAATTTCAAATAAGGAACTCCAAAGGCTCTCTCTTTTGAGCATTTGTTCGTTTGGCTGTTTTTGAGCCCTTTCTGTTCGTCAGAACTTGTTCTTGGCATGGAGAATCCACGAAGCTTCTCCCTCAAGGATCTCCTGGTTTAGTGGAAAGACACGCTTGGAAATGACTCGTATGTCACACAGAACTGGACGGTGGCTCTAGGGGCAAAATGCTCTGGGTGTGGGAGGAAGGGACAGTTGATCTTAAGAGAAATTACCTCTACCAGATTCAGAGTGATTGCGAGAAAGCTTCTGGGGAGGATGCTTTTTGAAAAAAAAAAGCCCAAAGCCAAAAATACTAGAGAGTTGTAAACAGAAATGTATTATTATAGAACAAGCTAAAGGAATAATCAAGGTCAAGTCAGGGGGAGAAAAAGAGCAAGGGTTGGCAAGAAATTTACATCACAACTGAATAACTTTAAAAAGTGGGCTCATTTTAGTTTCTTTTTGGCCAATTAGTACAAAAGAGAAAATGAGGAGGTAAATGGGAAACAGTAATAAAAAAATTGATTTTTTTCTCTCTCTCATGCCAGCAACATTTGCAAAGCTTGACATAATTTGTACTGATATTTTCCTGTGAAGTGCATAATTATTCTTAAAATAATTATGTTCTTAACAGTCCCATGCAGACTAGAAGCTGGGATGGTGCACAGGAATCAGAGAACAGAGAACAGAGCCTCTGGGTTCTGATGTCCCCAAGGGCCCCACTCGGGTGGAGAGGAGCAGCTGCTTCTGCAGTGGGGTTCTCAGAGGCTAGCAGGTGAAGGCGGAGAGGTCAGGGTCTGCCCACATGTGACCTGTAAACCCAGAAGCTGTTCTTGGAGCTGCATTTGGGGGGAGAGGAGTATACACCTAAAGACAGTCAGCCTGGATGCCCCAGTCCACCATGGGGACCCTGGCCCTGGGGCCACCACCAAAGGCCTGATATCAGGAGCCCTACAGCCCCAGGCCCCAGGCACAGCGCCTTGGCCAGGCACAGAAAAACTGGCAGAAGTTACAAGTCAAAGACGGTGCTCCCCTCCGTCCTCTGCCTTCTATATTTCAGAGGGTGCATTTTTATCCTTTAGTCTGCACTGTGAAGTAGAATGTTATCTGCAGTTGAAAAGAAGGACAGAAAATGAAGCTGTTCTGAGTCCAATGGCTACTGTATGTATGGAGCGACACTTTCCTGAAAAAAAAGCATACCGGCTCTCAGCTCGGAGATGGCTTGGTGAGGCCCTTCCCTTGTCCTGTTCCTGGAGTGAAGCGGGATATGTGTGGGATTGGACCCCTCTGGGGTTGCCAGCCCAGCCTCGAGCCTGCGCTGGGGGATGTGACACTGCCCTGCAACCCCGAGGCGCCCTGGGGTCAATAATTTGCAAATTAAGAAGGGTTTACATTTTAAGTTGTCATTGCAATAGTTTCAAAAGGAGACACTGGAATCTTTCAGATCAAAAGACTTTAAAAAGTGCCCTCTGTTTTCCCACTACTGGCTCGAATGGCTCCACTGGGTTGGACCCAATAATTCAAGCTTTAAAAATTCCATTTCTATGTGGTATGTTTAAACATTACAAAGCTCTGTTGTAAATCACCTCCTTCCTGTGGCAACCTCCTCCATTGATGAGAAACTCTGGTTATAAATCAGTATCAAACCAGACATGGTAGAACCCCCCACCCTGTCCCACTTTTAAGAAAGTTTATGAGACTTTTTAATTATAAGAAATAATGCTCCTTGTAGACATTTTAAACAATGAAGATATAATTAATTTGTAAAATTCAACTATAATCCCACCAATCAAAAGCAGGACCACTGTTAATTCCACTTTTTTTTTTTAAAAAAAACAGTATAAAAGAAAAAATAAAAATAAAAAATAAAAAATAAAAAAACAGTATAGCTATGGTTATGATATTCTTTATATTGAATACACCAGGATGGACTGGCACCCAAGTACTCCGGTGTGCTTTTTAGTTTTTTTCCCCTAAGACAATTTTGACAGCTTGGTACCACCAACATGTTGCAGGGTGGGTGCAGGGACAACGCAGACTTTTTCTTTCTCTGATGGACCCTCTTGTCTCTAGTAACTATCTTAGTTACTATGAGTAGGAGTAACCTTCGGGTAAGACCAAAATACAGCCGTCTCTGGGGGTGCACACATGGGATGGAGTGATTCAATCTTCAGTTTGAAAGGATGATGTCTGAGTCTGCCGGGGCTGCTCTAACATAATACCATACATGGTATGGCTTAACCAACAGATATTTACCTTCTTAGAGTCTGGAGACTGAGAAATCCAAGATCAGGTGCTGGCCAGTTTGGTTTCTGGTGAAAGCTCTCTTTCTGGTTTGCAGACAGCCACCTTCTCACCATGTCCTCAAACGGCCTAACCTCGGTGTGTGCATGGAAATAGAACAAGCTCTTTGCTGTCTCTTCTTAGAAAGACACTAACCCTGTCAGATCAGGGTCCCACCCTTATGACCTCATTTAACCTTAATTACCTCCTAAAGGCTCTATCTCAAAATATAATCACACTGGGGGTTAGAGTTTCAAATATGAATTTTGAGGGAACACAATTCAGTCCATAGCAAATGATGTTGCTGTTGACAGCAGTGGCATCCTACTGCAGTGACATCAAGAATGCATCCTTTCTTGTCCTGAAGGCTGACAGGTGGGGACCCCATCACATGTGCCTTCAGCACCCTTCAGAACAGGTCCTAAAGGAAAATCAAGGAACTTTTCTTTCTAGGTGACATTTGAGTTAGAGAACCCTAGACCAGTGGTTCTCAGCTGGGGGAAATTTTCCCCCTAAAGGGTATTTGGCAAAGTCTGGAGACATTTTTTGGTTGTCACAGCTGGAGAGAGGAGTGCTACTGAGGCCAGTGAGTCTGCTAAATGCCCTATAATGCACAGGACAGGCTCCCTCTCTCCCACCCAGCAAAGAATGATCAGGCCCCAAATGCCAATAGTGCTGGAGTTAGGAAACCCTGCTCTAGGCTTTCTCTTTTCTGGAAGGAAAAAAGTAAAGATTTAGCACAGCAAGGAAAATGTTGAGAACTGACTTGTATTGATCACCCATGGACCTGCTCTGTGTTAGACTCCTCACAGATTAGTGCATGCCATGTTCAGCCTTCACAATGAACCTTTGAAGTGGGTATTATCCCCGTTTTACAGATGACATACTCAGGCTCAGAGAGGTTGAGTAACTTGCCCAAACTCATACAGGTAGCACATCTGAACACAAATCTGTCTTGTTTCAGAGCCCACCCCATTTCCACGAGGCACACTGTGTCCTACAGGTGGTGGGACCTTGATCACTTCCTAAGAAAGCATGTGTTAGATGAAACAGAATATCTTCAGGAGGGAGGTAATTAACCTTGTGCATTGTAAGACCTCATTAATCTGGAATCTGAGAATCTGACCATGCTGAGGCTGAAGTTTCCCTTGGCATCACCTACCAAGGAAAGATTGGCCCTGTGTAGATGCTGTAGACAGCAGGGTGGCCATGGTGGGCTCTTCTAGGGACTGATATTTTTAAAGCAGTGATTGTTGCTTAGCAGGACCTCAAAAGCAACCGCTTCCCTGTTATTCTGTGTGTTAGCTGGAGAGTGATAGTGTTCCCAGCACCCGCATTCAGGAAGAGGTGGCCGCCCCAACTGCGTCAGCTGTTAACCCCTTCAACCCACATTTACTGAGCACCTGCTTTGTGGCTGACGTGCTCCAGGTCCTGGGGACATCCTAATAAGATGCACTGGCCCGGCAAGGTTCATAGTCTACTTAAGATGAGACCTAAAGTAAAGAGTTATGATACCCTTTTTGAAGTGCCACCATTGTGCCATGGGTTGAGACGTGGGGTATCACTTTGTAGGTGACAGGAGATTGCAGAGGGGATAGTGGGAATCCCGTTTGGGGAATAAGCACAGGGAAAGCCTCCCTGAGGAATAGGGGCTGATCTGGGTTTGCTCCAGGATGAGTAGAACTTTCTTGAGTGGGTAATAAGGGCACATCAGACAGAAGAAGCAATAGGGGTGAAGGCTTGTGACCAGAGAGTGGCCTGTTTTCAGGGGACAGTGAATATTTGTTCACAGACAGATATTTGAGCCCTTACTAGGCACTGAATAGTGATGAATAACAAAGACAAGTAAGTAAGATTTTATCAGAGCCACTCCTAGTGGAGTGCTACAAAAAATAGAACAGGGTCATGAGGAAGAGAGACATGGGCATTAGAAGGGGGATGGAATTGCATTCAAGACCCAAGTGGCAAAATGACCAGTTATGTGACCTGAGAATTCCAGGACTAGATTCTCCCCTTCTCCTGCCCCAGGCACTGGCCCAAGCATTTTAGGTAGTAAAGCCCCGTCTTCATTGCTAAGGTTCCTGGGCAAAGGTACCTGGGGCACAGAAAAGGTCACAGGGAAGGGGCTAGTCCTCATGTTTCTCCATTTTCTGTGCTGATCATTTTGGAGAAGAGGGGCCCATGCTTGTGTCGACCAGCCCCTCGAAGACTCCCTGAAGCTCCACCCTGAAGATGGGACCTGCTGAGCATCCCACCAGACTCAGGCTGTCTCTCTGACTAAGGCACCACTGGGAAGATTCCACCCTTGGGGAATGGTGCATTCCCAGGGTCACAGAGATGTGACGTCATTGAGAAGGCACAGACCCACTCTGCACTGGTATTTCCTAGGGGGTGAGACTGGGCAGAGTATCTTCTCATGGGAAAGAGTAATGGGTTGGGGAGGGGAGGTGGCTGGGTATTCACTTGGGCTTTGTTGGGAGGCCAGGCCGTTACAGCATTATCTCCAATATCCAGGACTGCCTTGCCTTTGGTGGAGGCACCAGGAGGACCAGCTGGATGAGAGACGAGCAAGGTGAGAGAGGTGAGAGACCGTCCAGGTGAGTGGGTTGAGAGGTGAGAGGTGGGAGGGCTGGGAATCTCGGAAGAGCCTTGTGACGTCATGTCCCAGACCTTGGATTTCCCCCTGCAAGTGATCAGGAAATACCCAAGGGTGTTGGGTGGTGAATGACAAGACCAATTTGTACTTTAGAAAGGTTTCCTCTGGAGACAGTTGAGAAGATGACTGGATAGATGAGGGGCAGACATGATGTGACTGTCAGCAGGCTGTCTCAGAGGTGATGAGGTTGGGACCAAGTGGAATTCCAGCTTACCCAAGTGGGGCGAGAAAGTGGATGGTGGTTCTGTCATCAGGTAATGAATGTGAGGTCAGAGACAAGCTTGCTGGGGAAAGTTCAGGAGTTTGGTTTTGAAGATGCTGGGTGCAGACCACCAGATGGCCTCTGGAAATTCAGGTCTGATGCTCTGGAGGCCTGTGACAGAAGAGATGACAGAGTGGATGGGTTGTGGGTGGTGGGTCGGTGACACCTTGGACATGGGAAGAGCGAGAGAAAGCAAAGGACAGAATCCTGGCAGATCCCAACTTTTAACAGGCAGACAGAGGAAAGAGTTCCATGAAGGTGATTGGGAAGGGGCAGCCCAGGTGGTGGAGGGAGAGTCAGAGAGGGTGCAATCACCTTTGAGAAGAGTTTGCTCCTTTTCATGACAAAATTGAAGCTCAGAGAGTTAAATGATTCCCTCTGATCACCCAGCTTGTCAGTGGAAGAGGAGGCAGGTCTCAGCAATGCCAGTTCTGGGATGGATACATCAACCAACCCCTCAGTTTAGATTCATTTGACAGGCTTGCACGAGCCACATTTACACGAGTAATGGATTTTCTTCTTTTTCATACCAGATTAATATATATATTTCCATTAGAAGGAATATAAATGCATTGCAGAAAATTTGGACAATAAAGGAAAGGGAAATCCTCTTCTTTTAAACCAGTTGTTATTTGTATTTTGGTATGACTTTTGTGATCATGTTTTTTTTTTTCTGATTTATATTCTGAATTTTGAAACCTAATATTGCAACCAATTGTTCAGATTTTGCATAATCTCCATAATCATCCTTTTTTAATGGTCACATAATAATCCATCAAGTGAATGTGCCTCTTAAGTGAACATATTCCAATTTTGAACACTTAGGTTATTTTCTTTTTTGTCGCGGCTGTTTTGTGCAACATTATTACACTGTACTGAACGCTTTTCTGAATTAAAGATTATTTCCTCATGAAAGTTTCACAGTCAATATTTTTATTGCTCTTAATACATATTGCCAAATTGCTTCATGAGAGGGCCATACATATAATTATCCAGCAAATGTGTGACTAGAGATGTTTATTTTTTAATTCTGGATTTCTTCATGGGAATCACTCAGCTCAGCGAGATGAAAGTCAGAGGCAAGAAGAATGCTACCTCTGGGCTGCGAAGTGGCTTCAGGGCAATATTTAAAGCAAGTGGGGATTTAGAAAAGCCCAAGTTGATCTTTCAGCCCAAACTTCACTGTCAATCAGCAGAATCTGCAAAGGTATAGAGAGGCCAAAAGGGACCTGGGTGGGATTGGGGGTGGGTGAGCAGGAGGAAGAAATCCTGACAGTGTGAAACAAACGAGAAGGCAAGAGAGGGTCAAATAGGCAGGACACAGACACATGTGGAAGGCCCCAAAGTCACCTTTGCCCATTCCTAAACTCTTCTGAGGATTTACCACTGGAAACTGGACCCTTTCAATTCTTGAGGGGCTAATTTGTGGGACTTGTTGAGGATCCCTCCACATCCTCTAGGGAGCTGTGGAATTCTAAATGGGCCTCTCACTCTGCCCAGTGGCATGTGGGGAGTGGGACCCTGCCAGCCACGGTTCTCAGAGGGCTGAGCCCCGCCACGTCTAATGAGCCCCACACTAGCATCTTAGATATAAGGGCCGTGTGCACACAGCCAGATGGAATGGGGCTAAATGCCACTCCTCTGTATGCACATTCTCATTTCTTTGGCCCCTCGGAGATCCTTAGAAAGATAATAGTAATAGAAGAGATTTAAGGTGATGGGAAGGGGTTGTACCCCGGTTTCAGTTAGAGATGCTATGTCAGCAAGACCTAATTACTGCACAGCCACGGACAGAAGGGGAGATGACTTCCTGGTCCTTGTCCTTTCCACCTTCCCTGAAAGACTGCAGCAGGTATTCGTGGATGGAAAATGCTTTCAAGTCCAACTTGCCTTCTGTGTGTTTCTAAATTCTGAGAGGTCCAGATAAGGATTCTGGATTCCCAGGGGAGTGAAGGAATAAACACCGCACAATTGCTGCTTCCTCAAGAAGCCGTAAGACAACAAAGCAAGGGACTTCCCTGGTGGTTCAGTGGTTAAGACTTCGCCTTCCAATGCAGGGGGCGCAGGTTCAACCCCTGGTCAGGGAGCTAAGATCCCACGTGCCTCAAGGCCAAAAACCCAAAACATAAAGCAGAAGCAATATTGTAACAAATTCAATAAAGACTTTAAAAATGGTCCACATCAAAAAAAAAAAAAGACAAAAATGCACTCATTAATGGAAGAAATATACCAAGGCAGGCACCTTTATTTTTGTTTAGTCTTTTGACAGGGCTGGAATGAAAAGAGTTATGTGATGGGGGTGGGGTGGGGGAGCCCTCCCTTCATTTAACTTGCTGTGTGCTACAATCAGGTATAATTACCTGTAAGTGTAATTACAGAGAAGACAAATGGCATTTGGAGCTGTGGTCTTAAAGAGGTGAGTTAATTTCCGACTTTGACCAGAGCTATGTTAATTAGTCTTATGCTCTGTCTTTCTCTGAATGGAAGTTCCTCACCCAGGACAGAGTGTGGCCTGCCTCTCCTGTACCTTTGAATAATGAAAGGACGTCACATGCCAACCGAATCTGGGCTGCCGTATTAATAAGGCTACTTTCCTGTCCATTTATCATCAATTAAGAGTGCACTAGTTTGTAAAGTAACCCCACCTTCGGCCTGGCTGTCCAGAACGGCTTCTCATTTATTTTCTGCCTGGTTTTGGTTGGAGTTAGACCCACCTTGTGGCTCAGAGGTGACAGGCGGTATGAAAAAGTACACTAATTGAGACATCTCAAGGGAGAAATATAAGAAAACTGAAACGGTAATTAGAATGAGAGGATTTCAAGCTGGGTGAGGAAAATCGAATAGAAGTGCATATTAGCGGCTGTTACAAATGGGGATGAAAGTACTTGAAGGGGGGAAAAGAGAGAGATGGGTCTCAGAGTAGAGTGTAGCCTTTTAACACTACAGGGAGGGGTGGGGGGAGTAAAGAAATCTCCTGGGTCAGGTGTACAGGCTTTTAGGAAGGGCTGCCTGGCTTGCAGGCTGGAAGACAAAGCAGATAGGAAAACCGACCAGCAAATCTCCAGGGTTTAAATGGAAGCTGACATTTTGGGGAGAGGAAAATACTGGATCTCTGGTAGGGAACATGGCTTTGAAATCAAAATACGATTTCAAGTGCTCCCAATCTTTTGCGCAAAAGTGAAGGAATCTGCAGGGAAATTTCCTGTGATTTGGAAACGAGAGCGTTCTTGGGCTTCTGCCTTGAGGCTTCTCAGTTGGATGCCCTCTAAGTTTGGAGGTCCATGTGGGATTTGGAGGATGAGTCCAAATCTTCATAGGCCAGAAAGTAACAGAGACAGAACACTTTCCCTCGTTGTCATGCTTTGCAAATGTTGAGTGGGGACACATTTTTTGGTCAGAGATTTGGATTCCAATTGATCATTTTCTTCTTCAAATATTAATTCCCAGAAACCAGATGCAAATGGGCCATTTAAAGAAATGATCCTCTAAATGTGAGGATAGTTTTGAGCCAGTGCCTATTTCAGCTTACTAGATTATAAATCCCCAATCACTGCCTACCAGATGCATAAGCTCAGAGAACACTGCAGGGGGAATTTGGCCCAGATTTCTCATCTAGCTGATTAGATCTTGAGGTCCAGAATGGAGTTCCTTGGAAATGCATAGACCCCACAAACTGGAAAAGAGAAACTATCTCATAGACCAGCCCACACTGGGAAATTTGTCAAGTGTCTGGAAGACTCAGGTTGAACACTTTCAGCAACAGGGAGCCTCAGGTGGTGTTATTGCATCATCCCACACCCATGCCTCTCTCCGCTGAGTAGACGACCTGCACTGTCATGGAAAAGCACTTCAGATATCTGCATCCATTGACCATAATTTCCCTGCCTTGTTTCCAGCCTAAGTGTGCTTAGTTCCTTTAATGTTCTAGGGAGGGCATGGTTTTGAGCTCCCCAATTTGACCATCATCTTGGTGTAGCACCCAACATGAACCCTGGTGTGTGACCTGACTGGCACAAAAACGGCCTTTCTATCACCTCCTTTGTCATAGAACACATACCTCTTTTAGTGTATCCCGAGACCATCTTGATTTCTTTGCCAGGTACATAGCACTAAACAACATCATCAGTTTCTACTCCCTCTAAATTGAGTCCTGTGAAGTGCTGGGTGCTGGAAATAATGAGACAAGCAAGACAAACACGCCTCCTGCCTGCATGGAGTTCACAGTGTGGTGAGGAAGGTCCACGTGGGTGGAGGAATCGGTCATGGGCATTAGAGAAGGAGAGGTCTGGGCATTGATGGGATTACGGGGCACGGGCTCGATGAGGTTCAGTGGAGCGTGAAAACCCCCTGAGGAATAAATGTTCAAGCTGAGAGCTGCCGGCTGTGCAGGTGCTCACTGGGTGAAGCAGGGGTGGTAAGTGAGGTGTGGCGTGTGTTCCTGGGGAGGGAACAGCACGTGCAAAACTCCAGAGGTGAGGAAGGGTGGAGAATGCCAAACAAAAGGCTAGAGGTCCTGGATAGAAGTAACTGGACCAAAGGGAGAAGGAGTTAGGATGAGGCCGGAGACTGGAGCCAGCATGGTCTTGGGAGGGCCTGTGAGTTCAGACAAGGGTTCTGCCTTCTGCTAAAGCCAGGGAAGCCCTTGTAAGAAGGAAGTCGCATGATTAGATTTGCAGTTCACTTATATCAGAAACCCTTGAGCCTTTTTCACGCATCCTCCTTGGAGACCCCATTCCTTCCCCCATTTCCCTGCCTATGATTGTGTCCTGGTTTTCACATTCCCATGAAGAACTTTGTATTCATCCATATTTTAGACTTCATTGTATGCAATCATGACAGTCTATATGGACATTCATTTTTGCATTTTGGTTCTATTCCCCTTATATATTTCCTCTCCCTCCCAGCTCGGTTCAATTTTGCTAAGTGTGTCTCCTCCTTTGGCTGATTCCAGGCCAATGAGGGTTTTGAACTGGTGAGAGCCCCGTGACACTGCACTGTCTTCTGGGCTGATCTAGATTCATTCACGGGCACAAGCTGGGTCCACGTTGAAACCTCCTAATTGTGCTGACATTACAGTTAGGAGCCTTCTGCCTCCCAGCATCTGTGAGGGTGCAGTGGGAGTGGTGGCTGTCAGGCCGTGCACCGGGCAACTCCTCAGGGCTGTCCCCCTGGCCCCTGCAGGGTGGGGTCTCCACCTGGAACTGCTTAGACCCTCTCGTGCACCTTTACCTGAGGGGCTTATGAGAAAGGTTAATTCCCATGAATCCTGTCTGAATCTTGGCTGAGAAAGTAAGGGCCAGGCGACACCCATGCTCCCACCATCAGGAGCATGAAGGGAGCTTTCAGTGGGAATGACTTCGAAACCCACGAAACATCCAGAGAGGCCGGGATTTGAGGTCCCTTCTGAACATTTTTCAGAAGGGAAAGTTAACAGACTGACTCAGTTGGCAGATGGCCCAAGTGCTTACTTTTGGCAACACCTGGAGCAGTTTGGAGCTTTCTAATTATTACTTCAGAAAACAGACTAAATTCCACTTGGCAAATATTGGGCCCCCAAGTACTTAGCGGGCTGTTTCTGTTATCAACCGTGGATCCCTCTTGAGTTCCAGTCCCTGCTGTGGCTCCAGGACTGTCCTGGCCCCATTGAGAACTCAGCCTGCTGGATATTTCTGCCAAGCCTCTTTTGGTCTTCTGTGTCGTCACCCACCCCCTGTGCAAGTCTGAGTGTGCATGAATTGCTTTCTTGGTGCTTTCGGTACCCAGTGTGGGGAATCCTTAGTCTCTCCACCTACAGTTGATAGCAATTGTCCCCAGACTCAAGGTGCTGAGGGACCTTCCTGAAACACACAGCGTCTTGCTTTCCTCCAGTGTGTACTTCCTGCCGATGCCTGCCCCGGCCCCCCTCATCAGCTTGGAGGGCTTGCTCTTGGGGCCCTGCTATAGCACTGGGAGAGCTTTTGCATAGACTGAGCCCTGGCTCCCTCCCAGGAAGTACACTTTCCCCTTGGCAGGTCCAGCAGAAACACCTGTGCTGCTGAGATGTCACGGCTCCAGTCACCTCCCTCCCCTGCCTTCTCAGACTTTGTCCTGGCAGCATCAGAAAGGTAGCTGTTTTACCTTTTAGTGCCTGTTTTCATTAGGCTACTCATTTCTGGATTGCAACTGCCAATTAACATGCTTTCCTGTTAATAACCATAGTAATGGCACAATGGATTTCACTGATCATGCAGAATTAGTTATCAAGGCAGCATATTCGAGTGAGAATGGGTAATTTTATAAAGCCATGAAGACATGGCCTTATGAAGGTTGAAAATTCAAAGCGAGCACCACTTGGATGGCATGGTATTGAGTTAGCTAATTATAGTGTTTTATATCTGTGTTTGATCATTACTAAAAAAAGTTTCTTCCTTCCCCCCAACACACACACAAAAGCAGGCAAAATCCTATCAAACTAGTTTCTCTTTGAATTTAAAAGTATTCTTGGGGCCATGGAGGTTTCTGAATCACAAATGAAAGTTTGGACATCAAAGAGATTTTCCTCCTTCTAAGGGAAGAAGAGCTTTTTGTTACCAACTATGTAAGAAGGGGAAAAAAATATATAGATTTGAAAGTAAATTTTCACCAAGGCAATGAGTAGAAAACACCAAATTCCTGTGTGTAGACAAGTTTGAATGTTGCTCTAATGAGATAAAATATGGCCTTAAGATAGAGACTGATAAGAAGGGAAAGCATGCCTCATGCTAAGATCAGGTCCAGGACTGGGTGACCATTTCTTCCTGTGCAGAGTCCACTCAGACACTAACTTCTCATCAAATGTTGAATCAAGAAAAGGCATGCCAGATACCCCAAAATGATTAACTCTGGCTTGGCCTTAAATTTTATTCTTTAGCGGACGGTTGATAGAAAGTGGCTTTTAAAAATTACATTCTTTGATAAAAAAAAAAGTATTTGGCTCTGAATGGGTCATCAATTTCCAATAGCCACCAATGGAGGAAATAGTCGGTCCACTTTATTAATTAGTAAAAACAATAATCGCTATCTATTCTCGATTTGTAGTTTTGCGATACATAATTTCGGCAATCGTATTTTCGTGGACTGTTCTATACTTCTTTGTTTTGTTCCTTTGCTAACTGGGAGTTAATGAATGCTGATAACTAAAGTACAATAATCTGTAGATTACAAAGTGCTCTCACTGATTCTCACAACAATCTTGTAAGATAGGGAGGTGACAGCTCCCTTACTGTAAAACAAAAATCTAGCTAACTAAGAAGAATTGACAGTGGACATCATAATTAAGATTGGGATGTGACATGGCAAGGATGTCTGTTCTCACCAAGCCTATTTAATTCAGGGAGGGGTCATTAATAACCATGGATGGAGTTTCTGTACCATATGTTTCCCATTACAGTATTTTGTTTAATCTTCTCCACAGCACCATGTTGTAGTGACTATTTTCCCCATTTTATAGATGAGGAAGTAACAGCTCAGAGAGGTTATGGTCTTGTCCAGAGTTGCACAGCGAGTGACTGTTGGAGCAGGTATTTCCCACCACAGCAGTATGATGACTCCCAAGCAGGAGCTCTGTTCTCTGCCTTGCACAGAAGCCGTCTCTTCTAGTTTTAGGAATGAGGATTCTGAGAGGTGCTGTGACCAGCCTGTGCCTGGGGGCGGGAGGGCCCGGACATGACTCTAGACAGTGTGCCCTCCTTTCCTCCTCATTTTTCAGTTGTAGACCAGACTGTTGGTAGATCTTCAAAGTTTTCATAAATTTTGAGATCCTGAATGCTAAATATATATATATATATATATATATATATATATATATATGATTTTCTTCCCTTTCCAGTGAAAAACTAATTCCAATTAGGAAATTAAAAGAAAAAAAACCCAATTCAGCACTTATATTTTAATGCTCTTTAAATTTCTAAGGTCATTTTAATATATGGTCTGGTTTTTCTCATGAAAATATGTTGCTCATTAAGTTAAATAGACTAGAATAGTTTAGTCAAGCGAGGTTTCCCATTTAGTGATTGATTTTCATTTTCTTAGGTTATGAATTAAATTTTACGAGACATTGGCATAAAGTTGAGGGCAGAAGTCTCCACCAAAGTGGACTACAACAAAAATGTGGTGATATATGGCCGGGCTGGCTGTGTCCCCTGGGCCAGGCTCCACTGCACGGGAGTCAGGACGCAGGGGTGGCCCCAGGCGGCCCAGCGTTAGGGCCCATCCACCTTGGCTCTTTCTCCATCCGCTCCCAGGTGGGAGGGAAGGTAGGGGAAAGAAGGGAGGATAGGCAGGAAAGAAGATAGGGCTTCTGCTTCCTCCCAGCACCATTTCCATTTCCTCCCTCTCTTAAGCTTCTCCCTGCGGCCACAAGGGGGCCAGGTGGGGAGAGAGGAGGACTCTTCTTCCCAGAGTTTTCCGGTAGAGATGTTCCCTGAATAAGTGAACTCCAGGTCTGGTCCAAAGATTTCCAACTGCTTCGGGCCGAGGGGGCATTTAACATTAATGTTAAAGCCATTTAACATTAACATATGTAATTCCAACCAACTAGAAACGATTGTATTAGAAGAAAGTAAGTCAGCCAGAAGTGCATACAGATACTCTGCAACTCCCAACACTTTCTAAGAATTAATATTTCTGAGTTTTTCTATTAAATTCATTGGCTGCTTATTCTTTCATTTTATTATCTGCACTTGTTAGCAAACAAGCATTAACAAATGTCAGATGCTCAAGAACATTTTCTAGAGAAAAGCATGACATCTAAAAAAATCATTAATGTTTGAAGGCAACCAAAAAAATCAGGTAATAAAGCTGTTTACAGCTTTGTGTGTGTGTGTGTGTGTGTGTGTGTGTGTGTGTGTGTGTGTGTGTGTTTCCCCCTTTCCTTCCAATTTTTGGTATTATTATTATTGTTGTTATAATTGTTATTACTGTTGAAGTATAATACTCTGGCATGATAATAATTATAAATTAGTCATATGGAAAATACAGAGATCATTCTATTATCAAGAGGCTGTCTTCCTATATGGCTGAACATCTCGAGTTTTTTTGTTTTGTTTTGTTTTTAAATTATGGCAGTCTCTGGAGATGACTGAACTGTTTCTTGTCCCTTTCATCCAGCCCATTAGAGGTGGATTACAGTTGCTCATTTCAAAACGGAAGTGTTGAGAATCAGTTCAGTCTTTGGAATAAAGAAATCATAACGTCCAGGTGACTGCTCTTCACGTTTTTTTGGATTTGGAAACATTTGGGTGAACACAGTTATTTTAAGGGTGCATGTGGATATTTCATCAAACTTCAAAACACAAGATTTTGCTTTTAATAAGAAAATTGAAAGTTGTCATTTATCTGTGTGTTTTTTTCAGCTCACCAGATGGACTAAATTCCTTTTTCTCATCTAGTCCTCCTCTGATAAGCTTCAGGGAGGAAGAGCCTTGTCTTTTAGGGGGTGCCCGTCAGGGTGAGCGTCCCTTACAATTCGTGCTAAGTCAGAGGTCAGAGAGTTGATGGTGGCGGGGAGGCAAGAAGAAGAGGCACTACAGTGGGTTACGTGTGTCACTGAGCCTGCTCCTGCAGCATCCTCAAAGGGCCTGGAGACCTTGGGGCCTTGGGACTTCCCGGAACCACACCATTTGTTGGTGGAAAGGCTGGGCTTCCCCCGACATCTGTTGGACATAAAGCCCATTCTCTCACTACCTCAAACTGTGTTGTTTTCACCAAATGCATTGGACACAAAGCAGTATTTTCCAAACTGGATGTGTGATACTAATATTCTTAACTATAACACTTACTCTATCAAGTCAACACCATTTCTGCTTTTTAATGAACTCAAACTCAGTAATTGCTAATGATGACAGCATTAGCAACCACTGTTTACTGTGCATTTTCTTTTTAGCATTTAATATGTGCTAAAGACTTTACATGTACCATGTTGTTTTAACTTCACAACAACTTTCTGGATTATACACAACTCAGAAATAAGGAAAAGAAATTCTCAGAGGTTAAATGAACTTGCTTAAGGTTACACAGTTAGTGGCGACAAATTCCTCTCTGGCTCCAAAGCCAAAGTGTGTGTGTGTGTGTGTGTGTGTGTGTGTGTGTGTGTTCCCCCTTTCCTTCCAATTTCTGGTTTTATAATATCAGAAATAATAATACCAGAAATTGGATGGAAGGGGGGAACACACACACACACACACACATATTTTACTACTGATGGCAAAGGATATTTTTCTTTTCTGTAATGAAAAGAGGATAATGAATTAGAAATTTCCTACCTGTTTTAATATTTTGTCCACCATTAAAAATGGGCCTATTACCATATTAATCATATTTCTTTTAAAGTCACTGCTCAGTAGTTCCAACATCTGTTCTATTGATTGCTGTGCCTCTTGACAATGGTTTGATTTACCTGACTTATTTGTATGTTGTGTAAATTTGACTGAATTCTAGACATTATGTCTAGAAGAACAGTAGATTCTGAGGTAATAGTAGCCTGGAAATTGTTACACCCAGGCTTTTAGGCTGTTAGTGTGGGGAGTTGAGCCAATATAGTTAGAACTTGATCTGGGGTTGAGTTTTGTTGTTGCTGTTGTTATCTTTTTTTAAAATTAATTTTTATTGGGCTATAGTTGATTTACAATGTTGTGTTAGTTTCTGCTGTAGAGCAAAGTGAATCAGTTATACATATACATATATCCACTCATTTTTTAGATTCTATTCCCATACATGTAGGTCATTACAGAGTATTGAATAGAATTACCTGTGCTATACAGTAGGTTCTTATTTGTTATCTATTTTATATATAGTAGTGTGTATATGTCAATCCCAATCTCCAAATTTATCCTTCCTTCCCTTTCCCCCTTGGTAACCATAAGTTTGTTTTCTACATCTGTGACTCTATTTCTGTTTTGTAAATAGGTTCATTTGTACCATTTTTTAAGATTCCACATGTAAGTGATATCATATGACATTTGTCTTTGTCTGACTTACTTCACTCAGTATCACAATCTCTAGGTCCACCCGTGTTGCTGCAAGAGCATTATTTTATTTATTTTTATTGCTGAGTAATATTCCACTGTATATATGTACCACATCTTCTTTATCCATTCCTCCGTCAATGGACATTTAGGTTGCTTCCATGTCCTGGCTGCTGTAAATAGTGATACAGTGAGCACTGGGATGCATGTATCCTTCTGAATTATGGTTTTCTCCGGATATACACCTAGGAGTGGGATTGCTGGATCATATGGTAGCTTTATTTTTAGTTTTTAAAAGAACCTCCATACTGTTCTCTGTAGTGGCTGTACCACTTTACATTCCCACAAACAGAGTAGGAGGGTTCCCTTTTCTCCACACCCTCTCCAGCATTTATTGTTTGTAGATTTTTTGATGATGGCCATTCTGACCGGTGTGAGGTAATACCTCTTTGTAGTTTTGATTTGCATTTCTCTAACAATTAGTGATGTTGAGCCTCTTTTCATGTGCCTCTTGGCCATCTGTATGTCTTCTTTGGAGAAATGTTTATTTAGATCTTCTGCCCATTTTCTGATTGGGTTGTTTGTTTTATTGATATTGAGCTGCATGAGCTGATTGTATATTTTGGAGATTAATCCCTTGTTGGTCGCTTTGTTTGAAAATATTTCCTCCCATTCTGTGGGTTTTCTTTTCATTGTTGTTATCTTTAGTGCATCTAAGGCTTCAAGTTTTTGTAGCAGTAGGTTGCTCTTACTTTGTGTTTAGTGTTGGGGCTTGAGTGTTGGAGGTTTTTTCTCAGTGTTCCTGCTTCTGAATTAGCTATAAGTTGTCTCTGTACCCCTGAAGCATGGTGGGAGGGTGAAAGGCAGTCTTCTAAACTCTTCTTTGTGTTCAATGATGTGCTGGAGCTGTCTCATATGGGCTCATGAAAACCAGCTGTGCACCTCTCTTTCTAACTCCATGTTCAGTGATGTCATAGGACATAGTTTGAAATAGGAGATTATGGTCATACTTGCATCATGGAGATTGGCCAGATTTCCTACAAATCCTCAGGCAAATTTCCCACAAAACTGCAAATCTGGACTTTCTAACCTGGAGCACTGGTACTTAAACCTTTACCAACACACTACCTCTTACATTTAGAATTAGTCTTGAGTGGGAAGGTACGATAATCCTTCCTTAGTGGTAAACAAAACAAAACAAAAAACTCAAAACAAACCCAAAAAACTCAAAACCAAAACCCTCTGCTTTG
The DNA here is from genome assembly GCF_009873245.2 of Balaenoptera musculus. NCBI lineage: Eukaryota > Metazoa > Chordata > Mammalia > Artiodactyla > Balaenopteridae > Balaenoptera > Balaenoptera musculus. The sequence goes on along the minus strand of NC_045786.1, from coordinate 49,188,782 downwards.
TATCAGTGTAAGATCCTGAGTGTGACTATTTCTTGGCCCTCGCAGGGGTAGAGGATTTGATTCTACCATTCCTCCATCAGTGAGGGATTTTTGCCTGTGCTTTGGAAAGAGTTTTCTATCTTTTCCCCCAAAGAAGACAAATTTTGCTTCTATTTATCTCCCAGAACTATGGATCTTTGTCTGTGCCCTTGTGAGTCAAAGGGCTTATGCCCCTTTCCCAGTGGCTTAGGCTTTTGATTCACAGGAGGGGAAGGTGTGGGAATGAAGGTGAGGTTTCCTACCTGTCTTCTTCTTCCATTGATCACCTCCTGCTGCCTGCATGCCTGCATGCTACTGAGGGAGTCTTTCCCCAGCCTCCTGTCCAACCCCCGATCTTTCTCATCAAAAGCTGGTAGAGAAGCACTTGTGAACACTTGCAAACTTTCTTTATGTCTGGGGCCCCCCAGCCATTCCACAGTGACCTGCTTGTCCATACTTGCCTTTAAGAATTCATTAAAATTTATTCAATTTCTTTCTTTCAGGCTTGTGTGGTGCCCACTTCTTTCTTCTAGGCACTGCCAAATATAAACAGTTCACGTGTCTTATAGCCCCTTGGAAGGACTAGTCACTCGTGAAAAATGGATCAGTTGGTTGCCTAGTGACCACAGCTTAATGATGGGTTCATGAAAAGTTCTGCCTTTGTAGATTATTCAGCTTTTTTCTTGTTTTTAATGTCGGAGTAATATGCTTTGCAGTTTTCTAAATCCTAAACAGAAGCAGATATCCCTAAACTTTTTTTTCTTTTTAAAAAAGTTTACAGTTTTTAAGATATAATTTATGTACAATAAAATGCACATATTTAGAGAATCCAATTTGATGAGTTTGACATATGTGTACCCCTGGGAAATCATCCTCATAGGCAACATAATGACCATATTAATCAAGGTTCCTTGTACCCTCTATAAGGTATCTCTCCCTATCCTCCACCTAACCCCATACCCTAGCAACAACTGATCTGTTTTCTGACATTAAATTATCTTTTGGTGAAAGAAATAGATTCCAGACTTTATACATTTTGGGGTCACAGTTGACCAATTATACCTAAACTGAGATAAATTGTAACATGGTCCTATTGCTCCTGACTAATAAATAGTTCACAATACATACGATTCATCATATAAGTTAGATATGATTTCAGGTGACCTGAATATAGCTATACTCTATTCAATAAGATGAGTCCACTGTCCAGAGGCTTGGATGTTAGATTATAACGTTAAATTGCTATAAACATTTCTAAATGCTTCCTTTCAATTTCTATACTTATTATAGATCAGTAACAAACAGTTTATGGACTACATTGTCAATAGATCACACTTTGAGTAGCATTGCTGTAGAATTTCAAGTCTGGATCTTGTTGATTACATTTTTGTAGTGTCGTTTAACATATTCTACTGTATCCACTTTTTTTTCCCATAAACTGATAATTCTAGAGGCTTGATTTGTGTCAAATTCAAACTTGTTTTTCAAAAGTATTTTATCAGTGGTGGTGTGTATTTCCATTAGGGGTTACAGAAAAACTGGTTGTCTCTCTTTCTGTGATTTTAGCAGCCCGCTGACGATTGTTACCTAGATCTATTAGTTCATCAGAGTTTGAAAAATTATGTAGTTCTAATGTTATCATTAAAAATTATTTTTTAGCAGCTTGAATACCTCTTAAAAGGAGACTTCCCCTTATCAGTTATTAGATTACCTTGAGGTATCATTCATATGGAAAGTTTGGATAAATACTTGATTCTTTCCTTTTATTTCCTAACTTTTAAAACAATGAGTTAATGACCAAGCATCCTCCAAAGATGACCAGTAAGTTTTAAAAAAAGAATTATTACTATGAACTTATATTAATACATTTGGTAGTTTTTAATCCATTGCAGTTATTCTTATGCTCAAGTTGTACCTTCCTTGGCCAGTGGAAGGTCCTTCAAGCTGGCTTTTGTGTTTTTTGGACACAATTCTATTGGTGTTTGAGTGTATTTTAACTTTCTGATACAAAATGTTCTAGATTCATTTTGTCCATTTCCTGCTCCAGACTTGGGACTAGGAACCCTGGTTTATTTTTTAATGGGAAGTGGTATTTAGAGACCACAACCTGGGTGCTAGATGACCTAAATAATAATGGTTAAGGGATCTAAAATAATTTTAATGGAAAGTTAATCACTTTTCAACTGACGGATAATGACTACTTCTCAATTTTTAACTTCAAGTCTTTACACATAACCCTTAGTTGCTGAATGTCTGCTTTCAAACTTGGTGAGATCAGAAGGAAGAAACCAGCAAAGTCACAAATAGTGGCCATTCTAGCACAGAGATTCTCATAAGTTCTCAGGTAATGCTAATCGTTTAATGGGTGGGGAGAGGTATGTGGTAGGAACTCAATCCAGTAGTCCTAATTCAGGCTCCAAAACCTGAATCTGAAAAGGGAGGACAAGGAAAGATTCTTCTCAATATGAATTAACCACTGGGGGACTGATAAAATAAGTTTTCCTTTTTCAGCTTCCAAGATGAAGTGTCATCTGCAGAAAACCTATTCTTCTGTAGCCAAGTCCCAAGCCTTTTCTAGATTTCATAAGATTTCCTGATCTGAAGAAGCAAAACTAGGATCTGTCACTGACTTAAATAAACATTGCTGTCAAGTAAATACCATCCATTAATCACGGAGCCTTGACATCTCCGTGGGCAAAGGGAAAAAGTGATTAATATTCGTTTGACAAGGTTTTGCCGTTCAAAGTGAAATGCACAAGCAGATCATAACAACAAACTAAAAAAGGAGGCAGTATAAGTAGAATTCCACAGAAGGCTATTTTCTGTTGCTTTTTGGGAATGGGAGAGTGAACGTAGTTGTAAGCAGAGTAATGATTTGATAATGAATGTTCACAGGTGGTAGAAAATCGCATGACTGCCTATCCCTGTGTATGAGTTTGGCACATTTGCATGAAGAAAGATGTTTCTGTGGCTAAACCATGACAATAAGTGAGAAAAATAATATTTACTTTACTGGAATGAAAGTATTGTTTTCTCTGCAAAAAACATTGTGAATACCACTGTTAACTGTAAGAGGAAAATGTTAAATAAGCAAATAACATAATAATAAAAAGAAGTAAAGAGTAAACATTAAAAAAATAAAAATTCTATATCTCCAGCTCAGAGAAATATGATATATTTTATTTAGTGAATGCCTTTCATACCTGAATGTGTTGTTCCTACCGATACCCTCTTTCAACTGGTTGGAATTTCCCAGCCCTGGTTCTCATCTCTTTCTACTGTACAGTATTTTTCTTCAGTGATATTATCCAGGCCTCTGGCTTTAAATACCTTCTATATGCTTTTGAATCTTAAATTCATATTTACAGCCTTGACCTGTCATCCCTGTCCTCCACACTAATATAGCCAATGGCCTACTCAACATGGTAAATCTTCCCCACTCTAGTCTTCTCTGCAGCAAGAAATTGTACCACCTTCAACCAGAGAAGTTGTTGAAGCCAGAGATCTAGTAGTTATCATTAGCTCTTATTTCTTCCTCAAATCACGTAGGACCCATGAGCAAATCCTGCTATTTCTTATCATCTCCATCCCCACTGTTGTCCAAGCGACCATTACTTTAGCCAAGATTTCTGCAGTGGTGTCTGAATCCATGTCACAGCCTTTTCCTTCGATCATCTGCTGTATTCCAGACGCTGTGTGTAGCAGGCACCCCACCCCTGGGGAGACAGGCATGGAAAAAGGCAATGAGGTACATGCTAAAGTGGAGGTGGGTGGAAAGTACAGTAAAAGGAAAGCAACTAACTGTGGCCATCCACTGAGGAATATTTGAACTGTATCCCCAAAGGTGAGTATGAATTTGCTAAGTATATAAGTGGGAGAAACCTATTCAAAACAGATTTAATGGCAACTATAAGACTAGTAAAAGCACATGGTATCTTAAGCTGCAATCTTTAAATGGGTGTGTGGGTACTCCTGGTAGTTGAAGTTCTTCTGGGAAGTTCACATATATGGACAGTTTTAAGGGAATCTATTTCCAAATCCCCCACATTCAGATATGTGTTTCCCTAGAATCGCTCTGCTTGAGAGGTCCATATGTGCAATAACCCTTTTCCACTTTCCAATAGAAAGGTACACCTCTCACCCCTTCCAAATCTCACTTTGATGAATTGCCCTATGCTGGGTTGTGAAAACCCCTAGTGTGTCAAATAAAAGGATAAATAGAAATAATCAGGCTCTGATAACACACAGTACTCACGGATTTCTCCTGTTTTATACACATTTCTATTGAAGGTGTTAGAAATAGGATTTGAAAATGTTAGGGTGCTCTAAATTCAGACAAGCAGAAGTTGTATAAGACAGCAATGGTATTCTTCTAAAAATAATGTTCTGTGGACTACCAGAATTTTTAAGATTTATTGATTAACAACCAATGGGTATTTGCAGGGTTCCTTTTGGATTTAATGGCCTTTATTCAATAAGGTAATTAGAAACTATATTTAGGCATATAATTAAACAAATATTCCAATTCCAGTTGATCTTCTTCCTATGAACCGTGTATGAGAGGCCCATGTGCTGAAACTGAGACTTACCTGGTAAAGAAGCAACTGGGATTGGAATCAAAATCCACTTGTCTAAAGGAGCTGTTACAGTGGAGGATTACTGGACTGAATGTCAATATTATGACATAGTATGAGTGTGTTTCATGTTTGGTAATTGCAATCATTGTTGCTTTTGTTGTGGTCATCCATGTACAATGCTTGGTGTCAGTCTATTTATCTCTTGTAAAAATAAAATACAGTGTGTGTGTGTGAAAAAAAAAATAAGATACACTGTAATTTCTGAATTCAAAAAAAAAAAAAATCCACTTGTCCACAAAGGCCCTGCTCTTGGCCATGTAAATGTGACTTCTGATGGGTCTGTGGGTTCTTTTCCCATCTGTGGAATGCGCCTCTGGCCAACAGTCAGTGAGGGTAGTGCATGGAGAAAGTGCTAGAGCCCAGCACTCAGTGCCTGGCCCGTAAAGGTTGATTCTGCCATCTGTCAAAGGGCTGGTGGCTTCATTGTCTCTAGGTGTAATCTTGGGAGCTGACAGGATTTTGTCGAGAATGAAATAGCTCTCAGATAGGATTGATGATTTCAATGCTTGAAAGTGATAGTCTGCCAAACTCTTCCCAACGGCCTCCTGATTTGTGAATCGTTTCCCATTTGAAGGAAAGCTTGAAGCAAGACTATACTTCTTTTGGGATGTTCAGTAATTTAAAACCTGATGTCTGCACTCAGGATTTCCTTTTCTTTGCATTTTGAGAGGTGAACTCAAGTATTTTGGACCCTGGGAAGGAAGGACAGAGAGACCACTGGAGAACTCTCCCCCGGGACCACTTTTGAGTAGCATTGGAGTTAAGTCATTGTTCTGTTCGGAGCTGGCTTCATGGCGTTTTCTGTACTCCTCCTTGAATTCAGAAGGGAAATGGAGGCATACAGACCATTCTTGGGTAGAAGACTAAGTCTGCTCCACCAGGCCCAAGAGTGGCATCAAAGTCTGGTGGGTGGGATGCTGGCTCTTCCTACTGCTGACCCCTGTCCTGTCCTGGTGAGGATGAAGCAAGTTCTGCTCGCCGCAGAAAGTTTCCCCTAAGGAAAGTGCTATGACTCCAGCTGTGAAAGTGACTGATGTCCTTCTAGATCCCACTGGCTTCTGCACGCCTACGCTGTCATTTCCAAGCAGAAAAAAAGTACAAGTGTGTGTGGGGAATTTTGTGAAAAATGCATTTTTCTTTATTTTGTCCAAATGAGGAGCAGGGAAAGGGAAAAAACGTGGAAGTAAATACTGAGCTTCTGTGATGAATAGACTGCTTAGGCTTTTTTTTTTTAAACAACTTTATTGGAGTATAATTGCTTTACAATGGTGTGTTAGTTTCTGCGTATAACAAAGTGAATCAGCTATACATATACATATATCCCCATATCTCCTCCCTCTTGCATCTCCCCCCACCCTCTCTATCCCACCCCTCCAGGTGGACACAAAGCACCAAGCTGATCTCCCTGTGCTATGCAGCTGCTTCCCACTATCTATCTATTTTACATTTGGTAGTATATATATGTCAATGCTACCCTCTCACTTCGTCCCAGTTTACCCTTCCCCCTCCCGGTGTCCTCAACTCCATTCTCTATGTCTGCATCTTTATTCCTGTCCTGCCCCTAAGTTCTTCAGAACCGTTTATTTTTATTTTTTTTTTTAGATTCCATATCTATGTGTTAGCATACAGTATTTGTTTTTCTCTTTCTGACTTACTTCACTCTGTATGACAGTCTCTAGGTCCATCCACCTTGCTACAAATAACTCAATTTCGTTTCCTTCTATGACTAATGTTCCACTGTATATATGTGCCACATCTTCTTTATCCATTCATCTGTTGATGGACACTTAGAATGCTTCCACATCCTGGCTGTTGTAAATAGTGCTGCAATGAACATTGTGGTACATGATTCTTTTTGAATTATGGTTTTCTCAGGGTATATGCCCAGTAGTAGGATTGCTGGGTCATATGGTAGTTCTACTTTTAGTTTTTTGAGGAACCTCCATACTGTTCTCCATAGTGGCTGTATCCATTTACATTCCCACCAACAGTGCAAGAGGGTTCCCTTTTCTCCACACCCTCTCCGGCATTTATTGTTTGTAGACTTTATGATGATGGCCATTCTGACCTGTGTGAGGTGATAGCTCATTGTAATTTTGATTTGCATTTCTCTAATGATTAGTGATGTTGAGCATTCTTTCATGTGTTTGTTGGCAATCTGTATATCTTCTTTGGAGAAATGTTTATTTAGGTTTTCTGCCCTTTTTGGATTGGGTTGTTTGTTTTTTCCATATTGAGCAGCATGAGTTGCTTGTATATTTTGGAGGTTAATCCTTTGTCCGTTGCTTTGTTGGCAAATATTTTCTCCCATTCTGAGGGTTGTCTTTTGGTCTTGTTTATGGTTTCCTTTGCTGTGCAAAAGCTTTTAAGTTTCATTAGGTCCCATTTGTTTATTTTTGTTTTTATTTCCATCTCTCTAGGAGGTGGGTCAAAAAAGATCTTTGTGTGATTTATGTCATGAAGTGTTCTGCCTATATTTTCCTCTAAGAGTTTTATAGTGTCTGGCCTTACATTTAGGTCTTTAATCCATTTTGAGTTTATTTTTGAGTATGGTGTTAGCAGGTGTTCTAATTTCATTCTTTTACATGTAGCTGTCCAGTTTTCCCAGCACCACTTATTGAAGAGGCTGTCTTTTCTCCATTGTATATTCTTACCTCCTTTATCAAAGATAAGATGACCATATGTGCCTGGGTTTACCTCTGAGCTTTCTATCCTGTTCTACTGATCTAAATTTCTGTTTTTGTAGCAGTTCCATACTGTCTTGATTACTGTGGCTTTGTAGTATAGTCTGAAGTCCGGGAGCCTGATTCCTCCAGCTCCATTTTTCTTTCTCAAGGTTGCTTTGGCTATTCAGGGTCTCTTGTGTTTCCATACAAATTGTGCAATTTTTTGTTCTCGTTCTGTGAAAAATGCCAGTGGTAGTTTGATAGGGATTGCACTGAATCTGTAGATTGCTTTGGGTAGTAGAGTCATGTTCACAATGTTGACTCTTCCAATCCAAGTACATGGTATCTCTCTCCATCTGTTTGTATCATCTTTAATTTCTTTCATCAGTGCCTTATAGTTTTCTGAGTGCAGGTCTTTTGTCTCCTTAGGTAGGTTTATTTCTAGGTATTTTATTCTTTTTGTTGCAAGGGTAAATGGGAGTGCTTCCTTAATTTCTCTTTCAGATTTTTCTTCACTAGTGCATAGGAATGCAAGAGATTTCTGTGCATTAATTTTGTATCCTGCTACTTTACCAAATTCATTGATTAGCTCTAGTAGGTTTCTGGTAGCATCTTTAGGATTCTCTATGTATAGTATCAAGTCATCTGCAAACAGTGACAACTTTACTTCTTCTTTTGCAATTTGGATTCCTTTTATTTGTTTTCCTTCTCTGATTGCTGTGGCTAAAACTTCCACAACTATGTTGAATAATAGTGGTGAGAGTGGGCAACCTTATCTTGTTCCTGATCTTAGTGGAAATGGTTTCAGTTTTTCACCATTGAGAACTATGTTGGCTGTGGGTTTGTCATATATGGCCTTTATTATGTTGAGGTAAGTTCCCTGCATGCCTACTTTCTGGAGGGTTTTTATCATAAATGGGTGTTGAATTTTGTCAAAAGCTTTTTCTGCATCTACTGAGATGATCATATGGTTTTTATCCTTCAATTTGTTAATATGGTGTATCACATTGATTGATTTGCATATATTGAACAATCCTTGCATTCCTGGGAGAAACCACACTTGATCATGGTGTGTGATCTGTTCATCAGTGATATTGGCCTGTAGTTTTCTTTTTTTGTGACATCTTTGCCTAATTTTGGTGTCAGGGTGAGGGTGACCTCATAGAATGAGTTTGGGAGTGTTCCTCCCTCTGCTATATTTTGGAAGAGTTTGAGAAGGATAGCTGTTAGCTCTTCTCTAAATGTTTGATAGACTTTGCCTGTGAATCCATCTGGTCCTGGACTTTTGTTTGTTGGAAGATTTTAAATCACAGTCTCAATTTCAGTGTTTGTGATTGGTTTGTTTATATTGTCTATTTCTTCCTGGTTCAGTCTCAGAAGCTGTGCATTTCTAAGAATTTGTCCATTTCTTCCAGGTTGTCCATTTTATTGGCATATAGTTGCTTGTAGTATTCTTTCATGATCCTTTGTATTTCTGCAGTGTCAGTTGTTACTTCTCCTTTTTCATTTCTAATTCTACTGATTTGAGTCTTCTCCCTTTTTTTCTTGATGAGTCTGACTAATGGTTTGTCAATTTTGTTTATCTTCTCAAAGAACCAGCTTTTAGGTTTATTGATCTTTGCTATTGTTTCCTTCATTTCTTTTTCATTTATTTCTGGCTGATCCTTATGACTTCTTTCCTTCTGCTACCTTCCGGGTTTTTTTTTTTGTTGTTGTTGTTCTTCTTTCTCTAACTGTTTTAGGTGAAAGGTTAGGTTGTTTATTTGAGTTGTTTCTTGTTTCTTGAGGTAGGATTGTATTGCTATAAACTTCCCTCTTAGAACTGCTTTTGCTGCATCCCATAGGTCATTGTGTTTTCATTGTCATTTGTTTCTAGGTATTTTTTGATTTCCTCTTTGATTTCTTCAGTGATCTCTTGGTTATTAAGCAGTGTATTGCTTAGCCTCCATGTGTTTGTATTTTTTACAGATTTTTTCCTGTAATTGATATCTAGTCTCATAACATGCTTGGAAAAGATACTTGATACAATTTCAATTTTCTAACATTTACCAAGACTTGATTTATGACTCAAGATATGACCTATCCTGGAGAATGTTCCATTAGCTCTTGAGAAGAAAGTGTAATCTGCTGTTTTTAGATGGATTGTCCTATAAATATCAATTAAGTCCATCTTGTTTGATGTATTATTTAAAGCTTGTGTTTCCTTATTTATTTTCATTTTGGATGATCTGTCCATTTGTGAAAGTGAGGTGTTAAAGTCCCCTACTATTATTGTGTTACTGTCGATTTCCCCTTTTATGGCTGTTAGCATTTGCCTTATGTATTGAGGTGCTCCTATATTGGGTGCATAAATATTTACAATTGTTGTATCTTCTTGGATTGATCCCTTGATCATTATGTAGTGTCCTTCTTTGTCTCTTGTAGTAATTTTTATTTTAAAGTCTATTTGTTCTGATATGAGAATTGCTACTCCAGCTTTCTTTTGATTTCCATTTGCATGGAATATCTTTTTCCATCCCCTCACTTTCAGTCTGTATGTCTCCCTAGGTCTGAAGTTGGTCTCTTGTAGACAACATATGTGTGGGTCTTGTCTTTGTATCCATTCAGCCAGTCTATGTCTTTTGGTTGGAGCATTTAATCCATTTACATTTAAGGTAGTTATAGATATGTATGTTCCTTTTACCATTTTCTTAATTGTTTTGTGTTTGTTATTGTAAGTCTTTTCCTTCTCTTGTGTTTCCTGCCTAGAGAAGTTCCTTTAGCATTTGTTGTAAAGCTGGTTTGGTGGGGCTGAATTCTTTTAGCTTTTGCTTATCTGTAAAGATTTTAATTTCTCTGTCTAGTGTGAATGAGAGTCTTGCTGGGTAGAGTAATCTTGGTTGTAGGTTTGTCCCTTTCATCACTTTAAATATGTCCTGTCCCTCCCTTCTGGCTTGCAGAGTTTCTGCTGAAAGATCAGCTGTTAATTTAATGTGATTCCCTTGTATGTTAATTGTTGCTTTTCCCTTGCTGCTTTTAATATTTTTTCTTTGTATTTAACTTTTTATAGTTTGATTAACATGTGTCTTGGCATGTTTCTCCTTGGATTTATCCTGTATGGGACTCTCTGTGCTTCCTGGACTTGACTGACTATTTCCTTACCTATATTAGGGAAGTTTTCAACTATTGTCTCTTCAAACATTTTCTCAGTCCCTTTTTTTCCCCTTCTTCTTCTGGGACCCCTATAATTCAAATGTTGGTATGTTTAATGTTGTCCCAGAGGTCTCTGAGATTGTCCTCAATTCTTTTCATTGTTTTTTCTTAATCTGCTCTGTGGTAGTTATTCCCACTATTTTATCTTCCAGGTCACTTATCTGTTCTTCTGCCTCAGTTATTCTGCTATTGATTCCTTCTAGAGAATTTTTAATTTCATTTATTGTGTTGTTCATCATTGTATGTTTTCTCTTTAGTTCTTCTAGTTCCTTATTAAACGTTTCTTGTGTTTTCTCCATTCTTTTTCCAAGATTTTGATTCATCTTTACTATCATTATTCTGAATTCTTTTTCAGGTGGACTACCTATTTCCTCTTCATTTGTTTGGACTGGTGGGTTTTTACCTTGCTCCTTCATCTGCTGTGTATTTCTCTGTCTTCTCATTTTGCTTAACTTACTGTGTTTGGGGTCTCGCAAACTGCAGGCCTGTTTCACAGGCTGCAGGTTCGTAGTTCCCATTGTTTTTGGTGTTTGCTCCCAGTGGGTAAGGTTGGTTCAGTGGGTTGTGTAGGCTTCCTGGCAGAGGGGACAGGAGCCTGTGTTCTGGTGGATGAGGCTGGATCTTGTCCTTCTGGTGGGCAGGACCACATCTGGTGGTGTGTTTTGGGGTGTCTGTGAACTCATTATGATTTTAGGCATTTTCTCTGCTAGGGGGTGGGTTTGTGTTCCTGTATTCCTAGTTGTTTGGCATAGGGTGTCCAGCACTGTAGCTTCCTGGTCGTTGAGTCAAGCTGGGTCTTAGCATTGAGATGGAGCTCTCTGGGAGACCTTTCACCATTTGATATTACATGGGGCCAGGAGGTTTCTGGTGGACCAATGTCCTGAACTCGGCTCTCCCAATTCAAAGGCTCAGGCCTGACACCGGCTAGAGAACCAAGACCCTGTGAGCCACATGGCTCAGAAGAAAAGGGAGAAAAAATAAGAAAGAAAGAAGGAATAGATAAATAAATAAAATAATATAAAGTAAAATAATTAAAATATAAAAAAAATTAAAAGTAAAAACATGTAATTAAAAATAAAAGGAGAGAAAGAAAGAAGAGAGCAACCAAACCAAAAAAACAAATCCACCAATGATAACAAGCACTAAAAACTATTCTAAAAAACAAACAAAAAAATAAACAAAAAACAGACAGTCAGAACTCTAGGACAAATGGCAAAAGCAAAGCTATACAGACAAAATCACACAAAGTAGCATACACATACACACTCACAAAAAGAGAAAATGGAAAAAAAATAATAAAAAAAGGAAGAGAGCAACCAAATCAATAAACAAATCTACCAGTGATAATAAGCTCTAAATACTAAATTAAGATAAACATAAAACCAGAAACAAATTAGATGCAGAAAGCAAACCCCAAGTCTACAATTGCTCCCAAAGTCCACTGCCTAAATTTTGGGATGATTCGTTGTCTATTCAGGTATTCCACAGATGCAGGGTACATCAAGTTGATTGTGGAGATTTAATCCACTGCTCCTGAAGCTGCTGGGAGAAATTTACCTTTCTATTCTTTGTTCACACAGCTCCTGGGGTTCAGCTTTGGATTTGGCCCCGCCTCTGCGTGTAGGTCGCCTGAGGGCGTCCAGGTATGTGGGGAGTTTTTTGCCTTTTGGGAAGTCTGAGGTCGTCTGCCAGCATTCAGTAGGTTTTCTGTAGGAGTTTTTCCACATGTAGATGTAGTTTTGATGTATTTGTGGGGAGGAAGGTGATCTCCACGTCTTACTCCTCCACCATCTTGATGGTGCCCTGACTGCTTAGGTTTTAACAGTGAAGGAACTCTTCTTTAAGAATGAATTGTTTGGCCATTCATTCATTCATTGAGCAGATACTGAGACCTTATTATCTGCTGGACCCTGACTGTCTTTGGAATAAACCAAGGTGAATAAAATTGAGGGCCCCCCATGTGTGGTTCACAGTCTTGTGGCAAATACATATGTTTAAACAAAAAATGTGACAATGCCATTTGAGATACAATGTAGAGGAGATGGGAACACTACAGGAATGAAGGACCCCTTTCTGGGCTGTTTAAAGGGAAAATGATGGGCTTTATAAAGACAGTGACATTTTTCTAAAATTTGCTAATATTTTATTGAGGAACTCTAGATTTTATATTTCTAAAAATATTATTATTTACATAATATTTTAAAAAGCTTTCTGTTATGAAAAATTTCAAATGTACACATATTTTTGATACCAGTGTAATAAATTTTCTAGTGCCTGGTATGGCTTTAGCAATGATTACAATTATTAAAAAAAATGAAGACAGTGACATCTGGACTGAATTTTCAGAGAGGCATTTAGCAGCAGGGTGAGGAGCCCAGCTGGGATGGGGCTGCATGGGTCTGTAAGCTTGCTTCCTCACCTCCTAGCTTTGTGACTTTGGCCATTCCCACTTTTGTAAATGAGCATAACAGCATCATAGTGGTGTTGTGAGCTTTAAATGAGATGTGTCTGCAAACAAAATGCTTAATGCAAGTTGTGCACAGAGCAAATCACCCATAAAAATGTGATCTGTTATCATGATCCTGGCTATTATTTTTGTTTTTGTTAGAGGATAAGTAGGAATCCGTCAAACAGAGAGAAATGGTAAGGCAGATGAACTGGTCATCCAGAGAAATAAAGTTTAACAGGCATAATGAAGACTCCAAAGATAAGGGCAGGAGGGAGAAAATTCTCTCTATGACAAGGGACTTGATCCTTTCTGATTTTGATTTGTATTTAGGGGTGGGGTAGGGAGGTGTTATACTCCCCAAGGGCATTTAAAAAATTAAAAAGAAGATGATGTGGTTCAAGTTATTTTAGACCCATTCTCAGGAGGGGTATGCTGAAGGGTGGATTAATTGTGTGTGTCAGAGTTGATTTGGTTTTATAGATGCATTTTTTTTTCCTGTTGAAAAGCAGGCAGGCTGGATGTTGGTTGAGTCAGAAGGTTTCAGGCACGTGCCTGGCATAAACTGTGGTGGTGGCACTGGTGCTGGTGGGCTTCATGGGAGTCTGATGAAGTTGACCTGCTATCTCCTTTCCTTATCTTTCCTTTAAGTCAGGTTTGTATTAGGTCAGTGGTTCTCAGCTATGGTTGTACATTAGAATCACCTAGAAGATTTTAAAAAGTACCCCTTGACACCCCGTTTCACTTGGTTAGGGGAAACCCCTGGCCCTAATTTTTTGCAAAAGCCACCCCCTTCCCAAGTCATCCTAAGGTACAGTCAATGCTTTATAGTCAATGTCTTGGGGAGTCCAAGGCTCATTGGTGATGTGGATTAGGATGACCTTGACTCTACTTACTGAAATTAGGCCTTCTATGTAGAGGTATAGCTGCCTCAGGGATAATGTGCTAGGATGCTTCCTTTCCCGGAGAGTACCTTTCACAGGGAAAAGGATCTTCTTAGTAAATGCGTTATATCAGGAAGGCACTTCTGGCTCATCTGAGCCAATTGTCTACCCTCATCCAATCCACCCCTTGGAACTCATGCTTGGATATCAATAAGAATAATTTCTGGGCCTTTGAATGTGGCCTTTGGAGACTGCATAGGACCTGCTGTTTTGCCCTTGGTCTTTCTCTCTGCTCTCCATCTCTACCAGTTTGGCCCAACTTCTCATCCAGGGGCTTTGCAACTCTGCCTTTTGAGCCATGACCCTTGTGGCTGCCCAGAAGGAATCACCTTGTTCTGCTGTCCTTCTCAGCCCTGTCAGCAGACCTCTCTCCTACCCCTGGGCTTGGCCCACACCCCACTCCCAGGCATCCAAAGGGCACTATCTCTTTATAAAATGCCTAAGGTAAGTCAGCTGTTGGATTGGTCCAAACAGGTTCTTTGAGGAACACTAAACAGTGCCTGCCCCTCAATAAAAGCTTAAATGCATATGAATTACTTTTTTCCAAAACAAGATGATTGGACTTGCAGAGGGAGAAGCAGCATCTTTTGATCTTCTACTGAGCACCCCCGGGTAATTCTGACTTCTGGATTGAATTCTGGGCAGGTTAGCTCAGATCGAATGCACTGCCAGGGGCTGAAGTTTATAAGTTGTGTTCTTGAAGACTTCCAGCCTCAGGAACCAGCACTCTACGGATGGGGACGTTTGAATGGCTCAGTGCACTGTGATTGGGGGGAAAGATAAGATCAAAAAATAGAAGAGAAAATCCCAGCATTAGAAGGACTTCAGGAATTTTAGGTTTACTTTCTTATCACCTGGAAAGGAAGGGGTGTATTCTTTATATATGAAGTATCTTACATATTCATTTTTGGTATTCTAGTAAGATTTTTAAGTTCTTTGACCAACTATAGTGGGAAAAAAGCCCAAAAAACTTATGCTCTGAAAATCACAATAATTATAGATTGTTCTCTTATGCCCGATAGGACAACTAAGTAATAAAAAAACCTGAGTATGACTGAAATAGAATTTTTAAAAAAGTTACATAAAAATTCCATGCACAGAGTTGGTGATTATATATGCAGGAGAGGGTACTATTGAAGAAGTGACATGAGTAATTCCAGTAAGTAAAACGTGGTGGTGAGCCCAGCTTTCTTCCAGCAAATGCTGGTTGTAAATGAAAGCTCATATGGGGGGTGCCATGGGAGAAAAGGTGTGGTACCTTCACCACTTCCACCAGAGCTGTTTAATAATGCAAGCCTGTTAATCGAGGAAGAAGACAACATGGCATTCCCTGCTCCCTATGGCAAGACCACACGAGTTTTCACCTGAAAAAGTGGGCATAAATGTGGTTCCATTGCAAAAGAATTGGCGGCATGAAAATTTGTCATTTCTTTCTTTTGGAAACATACACCTTATAGAAGGGTTAAGATGGTTGAAAAGTGGTTAAATAAACAGCACTTTCTGACCATCGTTGGTAGATTGTCTCACAGTATTAGCTGTTTATTTCACTGACATATTCTGAAGGGTCTATAGGGGGCTTTTTCAGAAGTCAGGACCTCAATGTAATATACAAGCATTGATTCTGATATTTCCCTTGATAACAGTGCTCGACCATATTGGGGTCGCAAGTCAGTAAGGTTCATTGGCTGCTGTAATGCTCACTGTCACTAGTAATAAGTACAAAGGACTTGCTCTAAAAGCTGGCTTATAAAACTTTAAGTAAACTTGGATTGCTTAAGTGAACTTGCAAGGCTCTGGAGGGAGCAATTGGGCCTTGGTTGTCTACTTATATTAATTTCACAGAGTTTAAAGGGTCAAGAAAGGCGGTCGGTGATGCTTATTAATTTATGAAATACAGACTCTTGTCTGTCTCGCTATCTTGCTTTGACCATCCTGCCTTTCCTTTTAGAAAATTTAATATAAATTAAACCCTACCAGACAAGAGTGCCCTAAAGGATTAAGTCTAAAGTTCACAGCTGGACTAAAAGGATCCAAAGGCGCTATGTCTTTTTAATGGCACAATTTCATTTGAAGCGACGTTCGAACAATAGAACCACATAATGGACGTAAAACATGAGGAGAAAAAAGCAATTACAGACATACTGAAGTTAGTCAAGGATTAGGATATTTTAAAAATATGAGACATACTTGCATCTAAGGATTTTTTTTTCTTGTTTTTCCAAGAAATAATAGCTTGTAACAAGAGCATCTTCTTGGCTTTAAGTGGGGGCATGGTTCTTGTTAAGATGGGAATGTTTATATGTTATTACAATGTCTCAAAACATATCTGATGGCTGAGGCCAGACTGCTGAGAAAAGGGAAATGTACCATTGCCATGGAAACGCAAGCCAGTCTTACTGATGGAAATGTTCCTTCTTGGTTGACGTGCTTTGGAATAAAGAGGAAAGATCATAGTCATGTAAAGGCAGGCACTTTAAAATGCAACTCCTAATTTAGTCTTCACAGAGAGCTTTGAATGCTTTTCCCATTTTACAGATGAGAGCATTGAGGCTCAGAGAGAGCAATACTTTTTCTGAGGTTGTACATCTAATAATTGCCTGAGGAGTACTGGGGAGTAAAGGGATATCCCTTGCCACCACCTCTTACCCCCCAAACCAAGGGATCAGGTTGAGGATCACTACTATCAAGCCAGACTCTTCTTCTAGGAAGGCTTTTCGAGCAGCACATCCAAGGTAGGGAACAGCTTGTATGTCAAGGCCTGGATTGAGGATAAAATCTGCAGTTTGGCTGCAGTGCAGTGGGGGCAGGGAGTGCAAGGAATGAAAGGTTAGTCTGGGAAGGTAGCAGGCACACATGCGGGAGAAAGAAGGCTAGTAATTTGATTTTTGCTCTAATTACTAGTAAGGAACATTTGGAGATGTGAAGCAGAAGAATACTTAGATTTGTAAGTCTGTGAGTTTTAAAAGTTTACATTGAGTGACTACCAGGAGTAGCTGGTGGCAAAGTTTCATCCTGTAGAGAACAACTGGAAAAAAAATGGATAAAGTATAGAAATTATCAGTTTGAAGGCAGCACAGAACTGCTGAGGCAAAGAGGATAAGGGTGGCTAGGACTCTGGAAAAGTGAACTGACTTCTGCAGCCTCTTTTAGCCTGGGTCCATTTGCTGGTTCTGGGTATAGGCAAGAGGTTGAATATCCAAGATTTGCACTAGTGGAAGGCTGTTCCTGGGGAAAAGGGAAACCAGTAGAGCTTGTGGAAGAGACTTAGGAGACCTCATGCCTGCAACCAGTTTTCCCCTCAGTTGAATTCTGAGGCTGCATGGAGCGGGAGGCAAAAAACCTAAGTGCAAGTCCTCTGGAAAAAAAAACACAGCAGAGTTTTCATTTCAACAGTCTTCATAGTTTCAAGAGATGAAAATTAGAGCTCAGAACTGATTATGGGGAGGTGATGCAGTGAGTATGCCAGTCCTTTAGGTGAAAATCTTGGAAGGCTGTGCCTTAAATAAAGGCCAACAGGAAATAGATTGAGCTTTACCTTGATGGCAACACAGCCTTGTAATAGCATAATCTCTGATTAGATTAAGATCATCAACTACTCTATCTGCCTAAATGAGGGAGGGGTAAATGGTCTAAAGAGGAAAATAACATCACCTGAGTCTCTACAAGTTTTATAAACAATACACATGAATTCAACAATTACTAGACATGCCAGAACACAGGATCACATGACTGAAAACCAAGAGAAAAATGGTTAAAGAGAATAGGCCCACACATGATCCAGCTATAGGAGTTAGTTAATAAGACTTTTAAGTAACCAGATATATATGGTAAGAACATGGAGAAAATGGCTGGAAATATAGAGGATGTATCAGAGATTTGAATCTATAAGATCAAATCAAATGTCAAATTCTAGAACTGAATAAACAATATCAGTAACAGCAATAGTTACTGGACATAATAGAAAGTAGAATTGGTGAACTGGAAGGCAGGTCAACAGAAAATCTCCATGCTGCAGCACACAGGGATAAAAAATAGAAAATACAGAAAAGAGACATAGACATGTGGGACTCAGTCAGTAGATCTAACATATAAATGGAATCCCAGAAGGAAATGGTAGTCAAAAGAGCAGGAGCAATATTTAAAGAGGTAATGGCTGAATATTTTCCAACACTGATGAATGATATTAATCCACAGGTTCGTGAAGCTCTGTAATGTCCAGAAGTATAAATACAATATCACAGTATTGTATTTCAAGCAAATATGATAATAAGACTAAGATAAGATAGTAAAAGATAGTAAAAACCAAAGACAAAAGAAAAATAATGCACGTTACCTTCAAAGGAGCAATAATAAGTTTGATACCTGACTTTTCAACAGGAGCAATGGAAGCCAGATGACAGTGGAATGATATCTTCAAAGTTCTAAAAAGATTACTATGGCTTCCAGTAAGGAGAATAGATTTTGGGAGCTAGAGGTGGAGGTGGCTAGATAAGATATGGAAAGAACAATTCACAGGCTTTTAGGGTCTTACAGTGTCTTGTGAGCGGTGAGTATAGTCTGGATTAGGGTGGTGATAATGGAGATAAAGTAAACTGATTTAATAAATATTAGAGGTGAAAATCCTTAAAAGAAATAAAGCAAACCCACCAATCCACCCACCCGCAACTTCCCAAAGACTCTGCCTCATCTCCGTGATTGTTTTCTTCTTTCCTTAGAGGTTTCCTTAGCCACATCATGGACCATCTGGTTGACTGAGATAAAAACACATCTTTCCCACAAGATCACTTCTTTGATAACCCTATGCTCTTTCATTCCTGTCTTCACATTTGATGCTCCATGTTGTATCATAAAAGACACTTCTGGCAGAGGACTTCACCTCTGGTCTTATCCAAGTATGTGATGGTCAGAATGTGGGGTTATAGGCAAGTGGGCATAAAAACAGGCCAAGGACTGGGTGGAGCAGATGTGGTGTTTTTTTTGGAGTTCCTCAGTTCAGAGAATCTGGATATGAGTAGGCTGACTTCAAACCTGACTTAACTGAATCCAAACACCACTTCCATCAACTACTGGTTGTGCAACCTTGGGGCTCAGTGTCTTTCATCTGGAAAATAGGATTGCTGGTAATATCTGCACAAGGTGGTGCCAGGCACTGAGCCCAGAGTCAGATGGATGTCAGTAATGCCATGTTCTATTTCACTGGGCTGCCTGGACTGAGGGGAATGATCTGGCATAGACCATTTGCCAGGACGAGGCACTCAGAGCTACAGACCATACTGGCTAGTCCTCCCAGCACATGCCATAGTGATCTTTGAGCTCATAATTGTTCATCCTTGGTCAGGAGGGGATGGGGAAGACCCGAGAGGGGAGAAAAGCCAGGCGTCTTTGACCAAGACATAGGCATAGGAATTGAGAGGGGCAACAGATCAAATATCAACAGCTTTTCTGTAAGTTCATCTTGGCTCTTGATAAAGTCAGAGCTCTTCTAGTTTAGTACCTGCTGACAAGAAGTAGCTGAAACCAAATGATGAGTGTTTGAAGGGCAGAGACTATTTAATTTATGTAGTAGTTTCCTATTGCTGCTGTAACAAATTACCACGAACCTAATGGCTTAAAACAGCACAAGTTGCTCTCTTACAGTTCTGGAAGTGAGAGATCTAAAGTCAAGGTGTCGTGGGGCTGTGTTCCATCTAGAGGTTTCATGGAAGAGCCTATTTCCTTGTCTTTTTCAGTTTCTAGTTTCTAGAGGCCACCTGTCCTTCATTCCTTGGCTCATGGGCCCTTCCTTGTATCAATAAAACCTCTTATTATCCTTGTCACATCTACTAGTGACCCTGATTCTCCTGCCTCCTTTGAATAAGGACCTTTATGATTACATCAGGCCCACCAAGATAATTCAGAGTAATATCTCCATTTTACTTTAATCACATCTGCAAAGTTCTTTTTACCATGTAAAGTAACATATTCGACATGTTCCAGGGATTAGGGCATGGATATTTTTGGGAGGGTAAATTACTAAGTTTACAACAAATTCATTTTTTCTTAAAATTGCAGTAAAATATATAAATAGACTAAAATTTCCATTTTAACTATTTTTGAGTATATAGTTCTATGGCATTAAGTATATTCACATTGTTGTACAACAATTACCACCGTTTATCTCCAGAATTTTTTCATCTTCTCCAACTGAAGTTTTTATCCACTTAATAATAACTCCATATCCTCCCTCCTCAGCCCCTGGCACCCACCATTCTACTTTCTGTCTGTATGAATTTGACTACTCTATGTACCTCTTATAAGTGGAATCATATATTTGTCCTTTCTTTTAGTGTTATATCTGATAAATTATTGCTGAATCCAAGAAATCATTGCAAAACCCACCATCATGAAGTTTTCCCCTATGTTTTTTTCTAAGAGTTTATGGTTTTAGCTCATATGCTTAGATCTTTGATCCATTTTGAGTTAATTTTTGTATATGGCATTAGGTAGGGGTCCAACTTTATTCTCTTGCATGTGGATATATAGTTTTCCCAGCATCATTTGTTGAAAAAACTGTCCTTTCCCTATTGAATATTCTTGGCACCCTTGTCAAAAATTATTTAACGATATAGACCAGGGCTTATTTCTGGGCTCTCTATTCTAGCACATTGGTCTTTATATCTATCTTTATGGCAGTACCACACTCTTTTGATTACTGTAGCTTTGTAATGCATTTTGATATCAAAATGAAATATGGGATCTCTATTGCTATGACTAAGGGTGATTACCAGCTAGAAATCTGAGGTGTCCCTGTGATGTCTTCTGCTTTTGTTTAACCATGAAGATGGAGAAAGATTATCAACATTAGGAAGATGAAGCATGTTTTAGCTCCCATTGAAATTGCTAGATGTTTGAAGACAAAAGTCTCTGGAAAGTACTTCTGGGTTCTGGACTTCATTTGACGTTTATGGCTGTCCTTAGATGCAGGAAAAAGGGAGAGAGAACAAAATATTTTCACTCAATTATCACTCATTTTTAAATTCTATTCATTCTCTCTCCTTTAATCCTGGCACATTTAATCCCTTGTATAAGTTAAGATTAGGTTAAGCTGCATATAATAGAAAATAGAATAAAATTAGATGTTTCTGTCTCAGGTAAGGAAGTTCAGAGGTGGGCAATCCGGGGATGATGTGAAGCCACACAAACTTTTCAGGGACCCAGCTTACTTCCAGTTGTCTATTCTGCCTTCTCAGATTGTAGCTTTCATCTTCTTATTCCAAGATGGAAACAATCTCATCACTCATCATGTCACATTACATCATCATCTAATCACATCATACTATGTCACATCACAGCAGTCTGAAGGAAAAAACAAAAACCCAAACCGCTCCTTTTTAAGGAGACTTCCTGGAAGAATTACACAACATTTCCACTTACCACTCATTGACCATAACTTAGTCACATGGCCACAGCTCTTTGCAAGGGAGTCTGGGAAATGCATTCTTTTTTTTTTTTTTAAACATCTTTATTGAAGTATAATTGCTTCACAATGGTGTGTTAGTTTCTGATTTATAACAAAGTGAATCAGCTACAGATATACACACGTTCCCATATCTCCTCCCTTCCGCATCTCCCTCCCTCCCACCCTCCCCATCTCACCCCCCCAGGAGGTCACAAAGCACCGTGCTGATCTCCCTGTGCTATGCGGCTGCTTCCCACTAGCTCTCTATTTTACATTTGGTAGTGTATATATGTCCATGACACTCTCTCATCCTGTCACATCTCACCCCTCCCCCTCCCCATATCCTCAAGTCCATTCTTTAGTAGGTCTGTGTCTTTATTCCCATCTTGCCACTAGGTTCTTCATGGCCCTTTTTTTTTTTTCCTTAGATTCCATATATATGTGTTAGCATACTGTATTTGTTTTTCTCTTTCTGACTTACTTCACTCTGTATGACAGACTCTAACTCCATCCACCTCATTACAAATACCTCCATTTCATTTCTTTTTATGGCTGAGTAATATTCCATTGTATATATGTGCCACATCTTCTTTATCCATTCATCCGATGATGGACACTTAGGTTGATTCCATGTCCTGGCTATTGTAAATAGAGCTGCAACGAACATTTTGGTACATGACTCTTTTTGAATTATGGTTTTCTCAGGGTATATGCCCAGTAGTGCTGGGTCGTATGGTAGTTCTATTTTTAGTTTTTTAAGGAACCTCCATACTCTTCTCCATAGTGGCTGTATCAATTTACATTCCCACCAACAGCGCAAGAGTGTTCCCTTTTCTCCACACCCTCTCCAGCATTTATTGTTTCTAGATTTTTTGATGATGGCCATTCTGACCGGTGTGAGATGATATCTCATTGTAGTTTTGATTTGCATTTCTCTAATGATTAATGATGTTGAGCATTCTTTCATGTGTCTGTTGGCCATCTGTATATCTTCTTTGGAGAAATGTCTATTTAGGTCTTCTGCCCATTTTTGAATTGGGTTGTTTGTTTTTTTGTTATTGAGCTGCATGAGCTGCTTGTAAATCTTGGAGATTAATCCTTTGTCAGTTGCTTCATTTGCAAATATTTTCTCCCATTCTGAGGGTTGTCTTTTGGTCTTGTTTATGGTTTCCTTTGCTGTGCAAAAGCTTTTAAGTTTCATTAGGTCCCATTTGTTTATCTGTGTTCTTATTTCCATTTCTCTAGGAGCTGGGTCAAAAAGGATCTTGCTGTGATTTATGTCATAGAGTGTTCTGCCTATGTTTTCCTCTAAGAGTTTGATAGTGTCTGGCCTTACACTTAGGTCTTTAATCCATTTTGAGTTTATTTTTGTGTATGGTGTCAGGGAGTGTTCTAATTTCATACTTTTACATGTACCTGTCCAATTTTCCCAGCACCACTTATTAAAGAGGCTGTCTTTTCTCCACTGTATATGCTTGCCTCCTTTATCAAAGATAAGGTGACCATATGTGCGTGGGTTTATCTCTGGGCTTTCTATCCTGTTCCATTGGTCTATATTTCTGTTTTTGTGCCAGTACCAAACTGTCTTGATTACTGTAGCTTTGTAATATAGTCTGAAGTCAGGGAGCCTGATTCCTCCAGCTCCATTTTTCGTTCTCAAGATTGCTTTGGCTATTCGGGTCTTTTGTGTCTCCATACAAATTGTGAAATTTTTGGTTCTAGTTCTGTGAAAAATGCCAGTGGTAGTTTGATAGGGGTTGCATTGAATCTGTAGATTGCTTTGGGTAGTAGAGTCATTTTCACAATGTTGATTCTTCCAATCCAAGAACATGGTATATCTCTCCATCTATTTGTATCATCTTTAATTTCTTTCATCAGTGTCCTATAATTTTCTGCATACAGTTTTTTTGTCTCCTTAGGTAGGTTTATTCCTAGATATTTTATTCTTTTTGTTGCAGTGGTAAACGGGAGTGTTTTCTTAATTTCACTTTCAGATTTTTCATCATTAGTATATAGGAATGGAAGAGATTTCTGTGCATTAATTTTGTATCCTGCTACTTTACCAAATTCATTGATTAGCTTTAGTAGTTTTCTGGTGCCAGTTTTAGGATTCTCTATGTATAGTATCATGTCATCTGCAAACAGTGACAGCTTTACTTCTTCTTTTCCGATTTGGATTCCTTTTATTTCTTTTTCTTCTCTGATTGCTGTGGCTAACACTTCCAAAACTATGTTGAATAATAGTGGTGAGAGTGGGCAACCTTGTCTTGTTCCTGATCTTAGTGGAAATGGTTTCAGTTTTTCACCATTGAGGACAATGTTGGCTGTGGGTTTGTCATATATGGCCTTTATTATGTTGAGGAAAGTTCCCTCTATGCCTACTTTCTGTAGGGCTTTTATCATAAATGGGTGTTGAATTTTGTCGAAAGCTTTCTCTGCATCTATTGAGATGATCATATGGTTTTTCTCCTTCAATTTGTTAATATGATGTATCACGTTGAGGAAATGCAGTCTTTTGACTGAGTTAACTCTGGGGGGTTGTATTCACAAGAAGAAGAAAATGGCCATTGGGTGGCAAACTGAAGTCTCTGTCACATTACATTCTGTGTATGTAAATTCTTTAAAGTCCTAATTTTATGTCCCATGCTGATATATATCAGTATATATATAGTATATGCTAATTCTATTATATATATCAATATATTATATATATATATGTTAAAAGCAACAAGTGTTGGATATTCATCACTGTGACAGAACAGGATATAAGTCCTTACGATGCTGCTTGGAATGAGCATAGATGGCTCTGGTGATATCTGAGTTTTTAACCCAACCATATTCCAGTCCCCTTGGGGGTACCATCATTAACCTTACACTGGCAGGTGGGTGGGTAGGTGTTTTTATTTCTGCATGCTTATTTGCCTTTGTGGCCATATTGCTTTGCTGGGTAATTGTATGGGATCTCAAGGCATGTGATCCACCAAAAGAAGGGCAAGCTTGAGCAAAGCATCATATGAAAATTGATGCAGCCTACTTGGCCTACCTCTCTGGTCACCAGAATCCTGACTGCAGTAGTTCCTTGAAGTTCACAGATCCAGACACCTATCTAAAGAAAAATCTGAAGGGAATATTTAATCTGGAGCTAAGAGATTCAACAAAGGAGTTAAAAAGTGAATAAAGAATGCAAAGTTTACTGTAGAGTTAAATTTAACAAAGACATATGCACCCACATACATATATTATGGCTACTCCCTTCTCTTGAAGAAATTACTGAAATTCTTCGTCGGATGTGGCTAAAGAAAATTCCTCAGTCTCATTCCAGTTTAGCTTCTGTTATACTCACCTATCTCTTTTCTCTCTGTTTAGATCGTTCATTTCTTCTGCCTTTGCTTTAGAATATTGCTTCTTTAATTAGGACTTTAAGGATTTTTAAATATTAATTGCAGAGATTTCTCAGAATTGCCACCAGCAATGGCTCAGATTCACCGTTTCCTTCAAAATGATTATCAGTTACATTTTTTACTTCCAGTGACATACTGGTCCATGCAATGCTGAAATTTACTAAGTCTACCTCTCCTTAAAAATGTCATATTAACTTGTGGGGAAGGTTGCCTGTGCTCTGTGGGTTCCACGCCCTCTCTTCTGCCTCACTAAGCCCCTTTTCGATAATCAATGGCTCAGTTATTAAGAAGTTATTATGCACCTAGAATGTGTTTCTGCCATAAAGCACAGTCTGTAATCTGGTTGAAAATAGTGATTCTGGAACATTCTTGGAAGTTGGTTTGCTAAAGTAGATCCAAGGACATCTGGAAGCATTTTTTTCTCAAGTTTGAGAGCCAAACGTTTCATATTTTCCAGTTTTTCAGGTAAATGGGCTTGGAGCAAAAGTTTTCAATCAAAGAATACTATTAGGTGAGTTATTTGCTGACTATTGGACACCATGTGTGATCAGTACATGCTGCCTGCACCCAGTTCTCCCCTCAAACATATTTTCTTTCTCTAACTGTAAAGTAAATAAGTTACTGTTTATCTTAAGAGTTCTGAGAGTTTTGTGAATGATAGTGATTAAAGAGCAGTCCAGATGGCCGAAAGAGGACGTATGACAGAAGTCCCATGTTCAAGACTCAAATCCCTCATTTGTGAAATGTGGATGATAATAACAATATTCACCTTGCCCACCTCCCAGAATTGCAGGGAGTAGCCATTTAGATGATGGACGTGAGAGTGTTTTGTAGATTATAAGACACTATAGAAATGTCATTTGTTACCACAACCTTCATGCCAATGTGTTCCTTATGTTTCTTGGCCCAAGCTAATAAAAAGATTGTAACCTTCACTTTTTTATAATTTTTTTGCTTATTACTCAAATAGCTTTGCTTTATTTAGTTACAATTGACAGAAATCCAGCTCAAAGAACTTGAGTGAAAAAGAGAACCTGTCTCATCTTACTGGGAAGTCAAAGCTGTCTTCAGGCATAATGAGATCCAGGATCTCAATCTCATCGAGACTCTCACTCAGTCTCTGGTTCTGCTTCCCTCTGTCAGTGGGCATGTTCTTTCCTTTGGGCTTAAGTTTCTTTCATGTATCCAGGGAGGATGGCTATTGACATCGCCATATAACTCAACAGACAGAGAGCTGCTTCTCCCTACCCATTAGTTCTAGGGAAGTGTACTTGGAATGGCCCAGTTTGGGTGACTGCTTGGAGCAGGGAAATGGGTTTCCTTGGGTTCCCTGCCTACTGTGCTGACTCCTGTGGGCCAGGGAGATGTAAGGGCAGGTTCCTGGTGCTGACTACCTAGTTAGAGCCACGAGAGTGGGAAATTGGTGTTTCTCCAAATGATGTCTTGTTGGCAGAAGCAAACTCCATGTGCCTTTTGCAAAAACTGAGCTCACACATCTCACAGAAGAGGAAACACAAATAGTGCATGAACATATGAAAACGTACTCAACTTCATTAGTAGTCAGGGAAATTAGAAAGCACTATGAGATACTGTTTCATACCAACTAGATGAGGAAAAATGAAAAACTTAGATAATACAAATTTGGAGGGGATGTGGAACAAAAGTCTCTCTAATGAACTGGTTGAAGGATAATCAGGTATAACTGATTTGGAAAATAATCTGCTATTGTTATGAAGGTTGAATATTCATGTATACTATGGCTTAGCATTTCTACTCCTAATATCTACTTTAGAAATTCTGTGCATGGTGCACCAGGAGACCTGTGCAAGAATTATAATAACTGACTTATTCTTAGCAGCAAAAAGTTATATATATATATATATATATATATATATATATGTATATATATTACATATGTTCTTTTCTATTTTAAAATATTAGGTAATAGAAGCATGGAAAAACAAAATGCATACTTCCTACAGGTTTTCCCAAACTAGATAAGAAATGTTTATTTCAATAGACATTAATCTGCATATAATAAGGAATTTTAGGAATCAAATTATGATTTGTAGGCAATTGTTGTATGTTAGGACACACTAAAGGTTTAGCTTGGTCAAGTGACTAATGGGACATTTGGTAAGTTACCAAACTTTGAAAGATACAAAGAAAACTACAAAGGAGGGACATGTTTTTTCCAGCCTGACCACACAGAACATTGGATTAGTTGGAAAAATGGGGAGGGGGGCTGGTTTAAGGAAGTTATTTTGAAAATTTAGAGCAACGTTTCCACCTCAAAGCCATTAGACCATGGAACAGTTACCCAAGAGTCAGGGGAAGAAGGGGTCCAAAAGATTCACTTATTGCATCAATGGATGTTTGGTTGCATCCGTTCCTAGAGAATACAAGTCAGCATTAGGTATTGACAACATCATTTTTAACTCATAGGGAAAATTTTAACTCTTATGGGAATAGTTTGAATTTGTATTCCTGTTAGGATTTTAGAACTGGATTTTTACGAAGACTGAAATTTTCCTCAAAGGAATTATGAGTCAGGCAAGGAGTAAGGAAAATGATCTCTAACAAAGAAAATGATAGAAAGAAGGATAGAAAAAAGGGGGAAACGAATGAGGAGCAGGTAGGGAAGGAGTGGGAGAATGGGGTGGTGGAGAGAGCAGGGCTGGGAGAGGCGGCCAGTGAGGCTGAAACCTGCCACTGCCACACTCTGCTGTGGGATGTAGACAAGTTCCCCTCCCTCTCTGATGTTCAGTGGGCACATCTATAAAGTGGGGACACAAGTGTCTACCTCCCCACATTGTTGTTGGGATCACGCCCTCTGCAGGCACATGGAGTCTGACCCAGGAAGGAGCAATGAAGAGATGTAGGGAAGATGAGCCCTGTTCTGTAGCATATACGGTAAGAGAATGGGATTATGGTGAACATGGCTCTGTGTGAATGACTAGTGTGAAGGGTGGGACTTATTATTTTGCTTAGTGCCAGGCCCATAGTTGAGCTATTAACCTGACCACCTCTGTTGAATGCACGTGGTATGTCTGGCATGCAGATGGAATGTTAATAAAAGTATTTGTACTGTGCAGTCTACCATGTTTGGTTGGTTTTTTCCTAACATTAATTAATGCCAAGCTGGTGACTTAAAAGGAAAGTGAGACAGTGTGAGTGCACTGTTAGGGGTGGGTTAAGTGTACAAGGGGTCTGTCTCAGAAATGACCAGCTTGAGGTGAGGACCACCACCAGGTACCCCTCTCTGTTTTGGGAGGCAGTGGTGTTGGAAGAAAGAACATCTGCTCTGCTCTGGAGACAGGCACACTGAGAGTTAAGTCCTGGTTCCCACATTTATAGCTGTGTGACCTCAGAGAAGTTACTTTATCTCTCTGAAAAGTGGGATAACATCATGCTGACTTTTGACTGTCTCCCGATCTTTGCTATTTCATCATGACTTTTGGTATTTCCCTATGGACTTGACCATTGCATTTGGGATCCAAAACTGATATATTGAAAACCTCATGATAAACCACTATATGTTACCCACTCCCTATTACCTCTCATCCCAGTGGAGCTCAATAGAAGGGCCCAAGCTTTCTTCATGGCAGTTCCAGTCATCACTATTAAGTTTCTCTCACCTGTGCACATCATGATGACAGCTCCTCCTGAGCAGTACTAAATCAGCACAATTGCTTAGTAATTCTGTGCAGTGGCAGAGATCCTTGCTCCTCCCCACTCTGGGATGTCCAGCTGAGGGCCCCGTTTATCCTGCTCCATGAAGGGTCACCACTTGTACATGCTTTTCCTGAATGGGGCTTCTGTCCCTGATTCCTGCTTTCTCTCCAGCCCTGGACTAGAAAGCACAGGAGGAAATCCCAAGGTTCTCTTTCAGTTTCTCCCTTCAGAGACATCAGACGGACATCAGTCCTAATCACTCAGATTCTTTTTCTTAAGATTCTGTCCTGGCCTCTCTTGCTTCTTCCAAGGGCAAGGGTCTTCCTACCTGGAAAATAGTCCAACTCCAAGAGGCTTGGCAGCCCAAAGGCTACTTCTCTCCAAAGGACCCCAAATGGCTCTCTCTGAAGCCCTTTCACTCTTCCTACAAGTATCTCCCGCCACCAGATCTATGGTGTTTTCCCAAAGAGGAGGGAAGGCGGGGTTGTGTTCATCCTGGATGCCTCCAGCCTATGCTTTTGACCCCTTTCTGTGAGTCGAGTCTGGAGACAGGAGGCAGGGGCCGGAGCTGGGCGGGCACTCAGATCATGCGGGCACTCAGATCACAGGGGCACGAGTGTCAGCCACAGGTGCCAGAGGATGTTGTGACTTTCATGGTCTTGTTTGCAGACACGCTCACTCAGCTGGACTCAGTTCATATATTTACTAATAACGCTTGGGGAAGGGAAAGACCAAAACTTGCCGAGCAGCAGTGCATGCCAGGGATTTTATGAGTCATCTCCTTCAGTTCCCACATAAACTCTCCGTGCAAACTATTATATCCTGAACTTTAAAAAATCCACTTTATTGAGATGCAATTGACATACAAAAGACTGTACATATTTAAATGCACACATATATGTACACATGTGTATGTATTTAATGTATATAACTTGATGACATTGGAGATAAATATACATCCCTGAACCTATTGCTGCAATCTATGCCAAAGACAAGTCCATCACGTCCAAAAGTTTGTTCTCATCCTCTTTACTTATTATTATTATTGTTATTATTTTTTATGATAAAAGTACTTAATATGACCTACACTTCCAGCACAGCTTTAAGCACACAGTGTAACATTGTTAACTATACGTCTGTGCAGTACATCTCTAGGACGCAGTCATCTGGAATAACTGAAACTTTATACCTTGTTACTCATCCCTCTCTTAGCTGCTGGCAACCACCATTCTCCTCTCTGCTTCTGTGAGTTTGATTATTTTAGGATCCCTAGTGGCTTCCTCCAGATCACACACTGAAGCTCCATATTCACCTTTAAGGACACCTGGCTGTAAGTCATGGGGTCTACCCGCTAACCCACACAATCTCCCATTTGACAAAATACTCACACAGTTTATCCTACTTGGATGTTGCCGCAAACCAAACCTCAGGAGGGAGTCATGGAAGGCATTTTACAGACGAGGAAGTGGCTGCTCCCTGGCTGTGAGTGGGAGAACGGGCTAGGGAACTGAGTCTTTTGACCCTAAGTCCAGCCAATGGAGTTGTTGCATGGAGCCAGAAGAGGAAGACACTTTCTTGTGTGATCCTGCAGGAAGTGTGGAGCCCAGAGGGAAGGGGTAGAGACAGATTTTGGAGTGAACAAACAGGAAGAATGAACCCCTAATGGGAGCTGATCATGAGGTCTGCCACTGCCCTGTGAGCAACTGTGAAGAGGTTAAGTGTACGATCAGTCGTGGTGGAAGTTGGGCAACCAGCTCTGAGCACCTATGACTCTTGTGGTTCCAGAAGTTTCTTGCTTCCTTTCACAAAATTATAGATCATCCTACCCTAACGCCAAGATCGAGAATCAGTGCCTCAGAGTTCCAAGTGCCTCACCATTGCAAACTTGGAGGATGGAGACCATAAATGATTCAACTACTGTTCCCAAGAATTCCCAGTGATTTGCTTATTGATTTTCTGCGTTTGGCAACAGCCTATCTGCTCTGTGGGATAGAATCTCCTCTTTTGTTGAAAAGGCTCATCAGTTTTCTAAACTCGAAAAATGCTGCTCTGGAATGCACAGCCCCTGACCCCCTTATAGCCTAAAAAGAAAGGATGTCACCATTAGTTGCTAATATTTTCCTTAAATCTAGCCCCTTCTCACTCATATGCCTACAATTCAATGCTCCCAAGGCCAGGTGTGTATTTTTCAAATGAAATTGCAGTTAATGGTACAAAATATTTACATTTATGCCCCAAATCCAAAGAGCCACAAAACTTTATTTCTCCTTTTGTAGTTTCAATATTTAATTAGTGATGAAGCACCAGAAACCTGTAGGGAAAAAACACCCCATTATTTTTTAAGTTATAGTATATTTACAACCCATTTCCACCTGCTCCCTTTGTCTCCACCAGTCTCCGCTGTACACAGATTCGTCTCAGACATCCCCTCAGGAATACAGCTGTGTCATCACATACCGTGGCATCCTAATATTTCATACTAAGCTTTAAACCAATTAGGAATGACTACTGACTGTGCTGACTCATGGGAAGGGAAGGGGATAATGCGTCCTTCAGGTAATGAACTTCTTTGGGGACTTAACACATATTTCATTTTTTAGCACCGTTGGTTTTCCCTTGTCACATTTCTGTGGATGTGGCTTTGTTTTGCTTCATTGTGCTAGGAGGATTATGCAGGGATTAATATTTGTGAAGTAACCAAGCTTATAGTAATAATGGCAGGAATTGGACTGATACATGGTGAGATTATTGGGTCAACCTCTGAGGCCTCAGGGGTGCTCTGGATGACAGAGATCTTCAGGGTGGTGGGACCCATTTAAAGGGGCAGCCCCAACTGACTTCCAGCAGATTGTGGTACATGGAAACCAGAATTTCCGGTTTTATGAAGTGAACCCCAAATCTAGATTTTTAAAACGTGAAATTTCCTTATTTCAAAATGGAGGCACTGTAAAATGAAACAAACCACCCTCTGGGTGATAGCTCCGTCTGGCTCTCAGCTGCCAGTTTGCAACCTCTGGTCTGACCCAATCTACCAGCTTTTTTTGTTTTTTTAAAGAGAGTAGACAGCAGGATAAGTGCATAGCAGCATGCATAGACTTTCTGTAAGATTTTCTCCAACTTTGCCACTTGCCCATTCTAGTCCAGTGGAGGGCTTGGGTTCCCATTCCCTGTCTGGGTCCATGTGGTGAAAACCTAAGGCAGGGGCTGGCCGGCTGGGGACAAGCAGGGTCAAAACCCTAGTGGGCATCTAGAAAGTTGGGGGGAGGTCCATGTACAAGTGACATGGGATGAAACTGATTATTTAACTAGAGAGAATGATTCTAGCCCTTCATGGTGGTTGGACCTGGGGCAATTTCTGTGTTTATTTTGGGGCAGCAGTAGATTTCTATAGAGCAGGTACCCGCAACCCACAACAGGAGGAGCAAGGCTTAGCTGTATCCCCTTTATGGAGGACACTTGTCCTAGGAGCTTTCACATGCTGCGTCTCACTTAATCCACACACAATGTGATGAGATGGTTATTGCCATTTTGCTGAAGATGAAATTGAAGGTCTGAGAGTTTTAGTGGTCAATAAGTGGTTGAGCTGGAACCTGAATCTGGATTATTTGATAAGAAAGCAAGTGACCCATCACCCTGAACTCAGGATAATACACCCGTCTCCTTGCCCAGGAATATATCATGACAAATGGCAAGAAAATCATGGCTTCCACCTATTTTTTATGACCCCAAATTTTATAATGGGAATCTGACCTCACATTTGCATATATTCCTGCATAGGAAGAGCTTTATTTTCTTGATTAGCAAAAAAAATGACTGCAGGAGAATTTCAGTCTCAGCTCAAGTAATCTGTGTTGAAATAGGATGTTAACAGAAACCTCCTTTAACCTGCAGAGCCCACTTCTGAGTCATTAACAGCCCTGAGTTTGAATGAGGCAGGTCCTAATTCTTCAACTGAGATTTCTTTGCTCAGCTAAGTTCAATCCATGTTGGGGCTATTAAAAATGTCTTTTTAGTGCTTAGTCTGAAATTACCACTTTTACAAATTTTCCCGTTACATATATAGCCTTTTGGAAAATGAGTTGCTTTTCATGGAGGTGTTGGAATGTTTGTGATTTTAACTTTATTATATAATGTGTCTTGATTAATCAGTGTTTGAGAGCCATCTAGCTCTAAGCAAGATTACAAGAAAATAAAACGGACTTTGAACCTGCCCTCTGCCGCCATAAAAGACCCTCAGAAATGGAGATGACAGGAGTGAGGGAACGGCAGTATCTGAGCCCAAGAACCTGGAAGGTTGAAGCAAGGTACTTAGTATTCATCTGGTAGTCATTGCACTAACATCAATCTTACCAAATTCTCCTGGTATTAATGTAGATGTTCTGCATTTAATATATATTTCCAGTGGAATTTCATTGTAATTGAGCACTAAATGATGCCCACTTATGGTAAAGTGGTTCCAGAATTTTTTGTAATAAATGGATTTTAGTAGAATAGAAGATTCCAGATTCATTTCCAGGTCTATATTAGACCCTTTATGCTCTAATTGTCATTGACTATCTTTGCCATATTATTTCCAGACAGTTCATAGTTTCCCCTGCTGAACAGATGATGATTTGTGAGTGAAGTAAGACACTGACTGAACTATGTGGTGCAGTTGATTTTTTTTATTGCTCTTGTTTCACAAAATCTCTTTTAAAACCATTTGAATCATCTCTGTTTGGTGTCATTACTAACGGCTGTAGATTTATAAGGGGAACGACTTGTAGAGCAACAATGATAGCAAACATTTATTGAGTGCTTACTGTGTTCTAAACACCCTGTAAAGGTAAGTGCTTTACATTCATCATCTCATTTGGAACCTCATAACAATTCCATAGGTCTGGTTACCATTTGTATTTTAGTCAAGTAAGTTGGACATCAGAGGTTAAAGAATTTGTAGGAGGTCATAAGCTAGAAAGAGGCAGAGTTGGGATTGAATTCACATCCTCCTGGCTTCAGGCTTCAAAGTCTGTGCTTTTATCCACCAGAACAGATGGCTTGTGGAATGGAATCCCTGTGAGTAGATGGAGGAAACCATGGATTCCTGGGCCAGTGAGAAATCCCTGTGTTTCTTTATCACAAGCAGATACGGTTATTAAGATAACTCAGAAACTGTCTCTATGGTTAAGACACAGGGATGGGGGGGAGCTGATGTTTAGGGGGAGTATCTGCTTGAAAACTGGAGACACAATGATTTCATGAAGTGAATAACCAGTAAACCAAATAAATTGCACTACTGTATTTGTTTGCATGGAAGGGGTTTTACCAGACATGCAACGGTGGCTATTTAATCCCAGGTTTAGAATACGTGGCTGTTAGAGCTGAGGTTGAAAGCTCTATGGCTTGTAATCCTCATGCTGCCCAGTTGAGTGTTCTGGGAGGTCCCATGGGAAGGGGCTGTCCCAGCTCTCACACTAACAAGCAAATGACCTTGGCAAAACATCTCAACCTCTCTCATCTGCAAAATGAAGGGATTGGGTTGAATTTAAGACTTCCAAACATATTTAGAATCTGGTATTGTAAGTCTTTCTTCAAAAGAAAAAGAATGCAGAATTAATTCAACTATGTAGAACAGATGAGAGTAGAACCTATCTGGTTGAAATGAGCACTGTGCCTCCTTCTCCTACGCTGGAAACTTCTCGGGCCTCCTTGTCCTGGTGCACAGCCCCTGAGATCCCATGGGCTGTCTGAAGACAAGTCTAGGAAACCTCTAGGCTAGCTGCTTCTGAAAGCTTCTGTTAACTCACACTTTCATACCCGTAGAGCATGCCCAGAGAAACTGGTCTTTAATTCTGTGAGCACTGGGAATTGATTACTGATGAGTTTTCCTTGCCATGGTGGCTCCCAGGCTGATGGATTACTTAGGGCAAGAGTATGGGACACTAAGTGATGTATTTTGGATTAACTGCATTTTATGTTCCCACCATTTCATTTTTCTTTCTCCTCTCCTTCTGGTGCATGTAATTGGGTGTTTTACATAATTCTGCAAACCACTTCAAATAAGAATTTTTTTTTTTTTTTGAGCAAGGTGGGTTAGGAAATGAGCCAATCAATAACATCTCCCTCAAATATTTTCAGATTCCATGCACACAATGTGTCATAAACTCCTACAGATTCTGTAGCTTGGAGCTCAAC
This sequence comes from Balaenoptera musculus, assembly GCF_009873245.2. Taxonomy (NCBI): domain Eukaryota; kingdom Metazoa; phylum Chordata; class Mammalia; order Artiodactyla; family Balaenopteridae; genus Balaenoptera; species Balaenoptera musculus. Next base: position 49,154,191 of record NC_045786.1, on the reverse strand, counting down.
TGCCACTTTCTCAGGGAAGCTGCTCTGGTGGTTCCCATCCTTACACACCTTAGCTGCCCCTGTGGTCACCCTCATTACATCTGTGAGCTCCCTTGATCGCACTTAACACAATTTATGATCATGAACTTGTGTGATTACATAATTCAGCAAGCTCTCCGAGGGCAGCGAACATACCCATGGTATTGGCCATTGTATCCTAAGTACCAACACATTTCCTGGCATGGGGAGGATGTGCACCAAATGTTTATGCAATGAATCCATGTTGAAATTCTTTGTTTGGGGGCAGTCTAATCAGGTAGTTATTTGTTCATGGTGAAGCTCTGGAGCCAGGCTACTTGGTTCAAGTCCAGGCTCAACCAATTACTCACTGTGTGCTCCTGGATAAGTCACTTAAATCTTTTAAGGTTAGGTTCCTTCATCTGTGAAATAGGAGTGATAAAAGTATCTATGCTACAGGGTTTGTGTAAGAAATAACAAGAAAACTTATGTAGAACATTTAGTTCAGTGCCTTATTTATAGTAAGCCTCCACAAATTTTAGTTTCTTAGTATTATGATATTTATTTCCCCAGCAGAATGTGTAGTCCCATATAGGAGACACAAATAAATTGATAATTACAATATAACGTGGTAAGTCGAAAAATTTGGCTCAATTTCACTGGGGTTCTGTTGAAGTCCATTGGAGGAAATGGAGAATGAAATGACTGATTAAAGAATACCAATTATTTATTTATTCATTTTATGACTAGTTCACTTATGACTAATAAATGACTAATTTATGCATTTATTCTATCCCTAGGCTAGATATAGGAATACAGAGAAAAATATGGTCCTGTTCTTTTTTTTTTCCTTATTCAATCCAATTTTATCACCCCAATCTTTTTAAAATTAATTAATTTTTTAATAGCCCAATAATTGCATTTTATTTATTTTTTGTCATTTAAATTTTATTAATGAGAAATGTTACTTACATTTTATAAAGCTTAATAGCTTTTATTTTTATTTTTTTATTGAAGTATAGTTGATTTACGATGTTGTGCTAATTATTGCTGTACTGCAAAATGACACTGTTCTTACCATTAGTGAATTTATAAAATCTGGCTTGGGAAAAAAAATATTAAAAAAATTAATGTTGTATAATATATAACTTAATCCCAGCAAGATTAAGACCTCAGTGTCCTTAAACTGTGAAGCAATTATGATTTCACCCTCACTGTCCCTTCCTATAAGAATTCTGAATGAAAGCAGTGTTAAACCATAAAATAAGTGTAAGGAAGGCCAACAAAATTCTGATTTTCCCTGAGATGACTATTGTGATACTATTCTGGAATACTGTTCTCAATAACATGTCTTTGGGGCCCATGCTTTCCTAGTGACTTGCACTCATGCTGGGTGTGCCCACTGGGTACACAACACAGAGCATGGGCATGAGTGCGTGGCACTGGCCATGGTGAGCATGAGTTCAAAGCACTTTGGGAATTCTGGAGCCTGCAGTGGCTCTGGTGATCAAAGCTGAAGCCTTTGCATGTCCTCTGAGTACTTGCTCACCCTGTCACCTGCCGGCTTCTCATGCACGGTTGACCCTTTCTGTGAGCCAGCAGTCTGGTTACTTCCTGAAGCATCACTCAGGTGCTCCTCTTGCTGGTTCTTTCCTTGGGCCATTTCTCTGCTCTGGGCCATCACCACACATACTGCTGAAGTAGAAAATTTGTGTTTTGATAACTCTTGGGAATCCTCTCTCTCTGTCTCATGTATAATGTTATTTAAAACTTGTTTTCTTATTGGTTGGTTTGAATTTGCTTCAAGTGCATACACATACACACACTTAAATAGACAAAGGCGCTTGGGAGCAGAGCCCTGTTGCTTGCTTCCTTTGTGACCTCAGCTCATTGAGATGCAGTCCACTCTGCTGGGCGTGACCAATGAATGAGGCACTCTTGCCTAATGACAAGGAGTGTGTAGTCCCTTGGGATGACATGTACTCTGATCCCTGGTGAGCTCTCTGAGCAAAGTGAAGTAGCAGAAATGAGGCAGTGACACACTCTACCCTGGAGACTGGAGAAATTTCACAAGACCCCAAACAAGAAGGACCTCTTCAGTTAGAGAAGGGGTTTGTGTATCAGTGTGTGTGAAAGGGAAGGTTTTTGTGTATGTGTGTGGGCATGGGATTGTGCATGTGTGTGTGAGTGTGGGAGGGTTGTGTGTGTGTGTTGTATGTGTGAGGGAGATGGTGTGTGTAGGTGTGTGCGAAGTGGTTGGTGTGGGTTTTGGGGGTTTGTTAGGAAGTTATATGTGTGTTGTGGGGCTGTAGGAATGTGTATAGGGATTGTGCTATGTATGGAGGGATTGTGGGTGTGTGTGGGAGAATCATATGTGTGTGTGATGGGTTGTGTGTGTAGTGCTGTGGGGGAGGTTGTGAGGGAGTTGTGAGTGTGTAAGGGTTGTATGTATGTGTGTATGGGGTTGCATACGGGTGTTTTGGGGGGTTTTATGTATGAGGGGCTGTGTGAGTGCGTATAGGGTTGTGGGTGTGTGGATATGAGTTGTGTGTGTGTGTGTGTGTGTGTGTGTGTGTGTGTGTGTGTGGCTGTTGGCAGACATAGGTGGATCCATTAAAGACAGAAAATACACATGGCCAGAGAATGGAGTGGTGAGAAGCACAGCTCATTGGAGGATGGTGAATTTTTAGGAGAGGAAGCTGGAAAAGTTTGGGTTGGGGTGAAACTAACTCCAGATAAGGCTGGGGCCATGCTAAGGTATTTGGACTTTACCCTGTTAAGTTACAAAGCCACACAGACAGACAATAGGTCCTCAGTCAACCATTACTGAATGATTGCAGGAGATAAATGAATCCCTAGAGACTTCTTAGGAGGCTGCCATCACCACTTAAGGCTCCACGATGGGGAAAAGCAGTTCTTTATTGTTAACGCCAACACCTCAGATAATATACTTTTTATCTCTGTTCGTAATGGTCATGTAGATAAATTCCATAAATCAAGTCTCAGCAGTAAAAAGGTTAATAAGTTTATGCTGTATAATTGAAAGCCATATTGGTGATTAAGAGGATTTTATATATCAGTTTTCTGGGTCACCAACTAATTATTTTCAATGGCTGGTAATAAAACACAGCACCATGGCTGGCTAGGCACTGCAAACTGTCAGATGTTAAATTGTGTAGAAAGGAATACAGCAGGTTACCTTAGGCTGGCTGGTCCTTCCCTTGGGAGGTGATGCCATTAAAATCTCTGTTGTTTGTGTTATGCCAAACCTACATGATGCTTTGGTGTCCTCTTCTACCCAAAATAGGAAGCTAGACAATCCCCCAAATGTAAAGGACATGGTAAGCTCCTGGGCCCTAGGGTAGCTGTATCATTCATGTTTAATGCACACACTACTAGTAATACTAAGCAGTTTCTCTTACAGCAAGATGATACTTGGCCATCCTTGCTCAGAATGGAGGATTCAAAGAGGAAAGGAAAAGTGTGTGACATGGAGCAGATTCACATTTATTGATCCCCTAAAATGTTCCTGGAGCAGTACTTTGTGATTTATATCTGCTAGAGGTCACTATGGTGTGCATTATCTACCCAAGGTTAGCAACATGAAAACTGAGGTTTAGAAAATGTGGATGAATTGCCCAAGGTCACAGTTTTTAAGTGGTATGGCCAGCGTTCAGGCTTGGGTCTGTCTGACCCCACACTGAAGCGATTCCACTATTGAGTTATACATTTTTTACTTCTGGCTTTGTGGAGGACCATCTGAAGGCACAACAGCAAAAAAAAGATAACAGGTTGGCCTTGTCCTGAATTTGATTTGGGCTATTGGAGGTTTGTGTCATTAGAGGGTGGTGGAAACATGGTTGCTGCATTGCATAAAACACACATTGTGTTTTAGGGAAACAGTGCCCCTCAGCAGAGTGCAAGGCAGCAGTATGTGCTGAGACAGTCTGTGTCCCCATTTTGGAGGCTGCAGAGAGGTGGATGGAAATGAGACTGGGAGAAGCAGTGGGGGAGGGGCATTGGTTTCAACTCCTGGTTTTATTCCTTAGGAAGGAGCCCAATGTGTCACTTAGCCAAAGTGCCATCACCTCCAGAGTTCGTTCAAAAGAAATATGTTTACAGCTTTTGTTTATATAATTAAAGAAGCATAATTATTGTATATGTAAGTATGAATTCATGGGCTTAAACACAGAAAAATTGTTAGATACAGTGGTCAATGTCTTTCACACTTGAATGTATCTGATCTTGCTGCATTAAGAGGGGGAGAAATTAAGGTTGGAAACCTTGTAGTTGAAGTCTTTCTGTTTCTCTAGTTTTTTGTTAGATTCTGGTGTTATCTTGCAAAATAGGCACTGTGTGGGATTGTGAGTGTGGGGTGTGAGTGTGGGGTGTGTGTGTGTGTGTGTGTGTGTGTGTGTGTGTTTGTGTGGAGAGGGGTGAGAAAGATTTGTAAGATCATTCTATTGGGGCTCTACAAGGTCTGCTAATACAGATGAATCAGAAAGTTTGAATTATTCAGTTACTTTCTTCAAAGGCAAATGATTTGCAGATGAAATAAAAGAATGAAAATTGGAAGGTGAATGCCATTATCTTGGCCACAGAGTTTAGTCATTTAAAGATCAGCCAAAAGCATCCAAGATTGTGATGACTGATTTAAAAAAAATGTAGTTGACAGATATGGTAATTAAACCACCAAATAAAGGAGACAATCTTAAGATGGCACCAAGACTGGACATTCCTGGAACTCTCCATGGGCTTGGTAATTCAATCCAAGTGCTTTCTCTTCTTGGCATCCAGTCCCAGGAAAGGCTGGACCTATCAGTAACTTCCTATTCTCATCTGCCATCGGGCAGTGTGTGACACATAGAGCCGCCTCAGGTCCTTCCTAGAGGAAGAAGGAGCGGTGATTGACCCAATAACCCAAGGGGAAGACTCAGAAACGTGCACAGAGAGAAGGCGAATGACTCTCCTTCAGGTCCGAGTAGAGAGATTCACCCCACAGGGAAAATCTGGGCTTCTCACGTCAGAAACATCCTTCCTCACATCCCTTGTGACAAGAGGTTCCAAAGATGACAGCTCCCTTAGCTGCTGGGCCATGTTTTAGAAAGAAATATTGGGGTAGGGTGAGGAGTGGGAGGTAAGAGCGGGAGCAGGAAGAAGTGTGAGGAGAAGATTAGAAAACGAAGAGAGAAAAGAGGAGAGAACGGCAAATGTAGTACTTTCATGAATATGAGAACAAATGGGCACAAGTGACATTTCTCTCTCATGGGAAGCACACTTTGAATAAAAGCAAGCAACATCATCCATAATCTTTCCTCCTGATATGCCTTAACAATCAGTGTGCATGAGGGCAAGTGGGACTCATGCCGGGATTGTGGGTGAGAGCCTTAGTCAAGAGGAAAGGCTTGTCTGGGCTCCACGAGCACAGAGCTGGGTGTCCAGGGGTGGCTGCAGGTGAAGGAAGCCAACATTGGAATCCACCATCAGGGGTCTCCTAGGTGGACTGCTTCTTACAGGGGAAATCCATCTAGGTCATGGGCATATCCATCACAGATGGCTAGTTTTCACCCTAATAGGGAGCTGGTAGAGAAAGGAAGGTGAGAGGATGCACAAGGGTTTTACTCATCCCTGGAAAGGCTATAAAAATGGTGTGCCTTTGCTCTGGCCCATTCTCTCCCTCCAGGGGCCAGAGCTTTCCCTGACAGGTTTTCCTGTCTTTATTCTCTTCCTAATCAAAAGTTTTATGCCTTGTGCTCACTCTCAGCTCATCTGATGAACACAACCAGTCTGGCATGAAAATACCTACTAATGGGTTCCTCTGTTATTATCAAGTAATGGACGAAGATTGCAAAGAGCCTATTGGGGAACAATACCGTGATCCAGGGACAGGCTTGGAGGGAGGAATTTCAAACACCACTGTAGGGATTAGCAGGAGGTGAGTGAGGCACTCTCTGTGGGCACAAAATTGAAGGGGGAGTAAAAAAAAAACCTCAAAGAGGAAGCCAAAGAATATTTTATGACAGTAGTTTAATAAATAAAAATTAATGCAAAATCCATAGTGAAGAAAATGTCAAAGTTGTAAATACAGAACCCATGGGCGCGATTAGGGTGAGGCAGGGAAGCTTGCACTCTCAGGGTCATGCAAGTCTGGGGTTGGATCTGGTCTTCATTTAAAATGTTTTGTTCATGTGGCTGGTGAAGCCACGATGGGCCAGTGGCTCCGTCTCTACTTGTAGCCCCACACTGTTCTGCAACCCAGCTAGGATTCTCTTTCTGTATTCATATTATCCCTTTGCAATAAATTCCCTTTTACTTAAGCTGGGTTGAGTGGTGTTCTGCTTCCAGCAACCAATAATCCCTAAGACAGTAATAAACCTTCATTTCTTTCCCTTCCAACTTCAGAGTCCTATCAGAGAATTCTTTCTTCTAGATTCAGGTTTCCCATTTCAAATTGTAAAGAGAAATTTTATCACAGTGGTAAAAGATTTCTTTTTTAAATATATTACCTCTAATCCCATAAATCTAATACAGTGGTTTCATTTTTACATGTTCCCTTATAAGACCTGATCATAGCTTTACATAGTCATAATCATAGTGAACATATAACTTTGTATTCTGTTCTTTCTGGTGAACTCTGTATACCAAAGATTTTCCATGTTGTTACAAAAGCCATTTCCATTCAATGGCTCTAAGTCATTCTACTGAGTTTTATGTTCTGTATTTTACTTATTAAATGTCTCATTATTTGACTTATAAACTGTCTCAACTTTTTCCATATAATAGATAATGTTAAAATGAATATGTTCATTTCCATGGGTTTTGTTTCTTTAGTTATTTCTTAAAAAATTATCATCCCAGAAGTCTGATTCTGAGTCAAAGTTCCTTGTCATGCTTCTTAATTTATAACTTGTATTGCCATATAATTTTTAAGAGCACTTAGAACTGACAATGAAAACAACAGAATTTGAACCAAAAGATATCAACACATAAGCTACCTCATTTCAAACTTAAGTGGGAATGGGGGAAGTACTCATCTTTAAAATTTGATTTATGATATTTTTCATTTTTTAAAATTGAGCCTCAGTTTATATATATATATATATATATATATATATATATATATATATATTCTCCTTTTACTTGCAGTAGAGACTTATGGCTGTGACAACTACTTTGTCTTTCTTCAGTTTATTTTGTGAACCAGAGGAGCAATCATATTTTATGGTTTCTCTACCAAGAAAATATATTTGGCACCTCTGACGATAACCAAATAGTCATAGAAGTTGCAAATTTAAATTGGAACTCTAATACACATAGCAGATATCTGATGCCAAAACATTTATTAAAAAAAAATAGCAATAATAATGTCATGCTTCTAAAAAAGAATCAAAATCTTTTGTTTCAATTGTGGGCATATGCAGCAATACACAGTATCCCCTCTACTACTCAGGAATTGAATATATGCAAATGAAAATCCATACTTCACATTTCTGTGCTTTATTTTCAACAAGGCATTTAAGGCCATCTTTAAACAAACAAAGACAAAAGGAGGACCCGAGTTCCCCAAAGGCTTCATTTTCCCAAATTGAGTCAATGATTGAACTAGTGATTAAGTAAATATTCCTTATACATGGGTCATTGTCTCTCTATAAAAGAATTCTATAAACATTTTCCCTGAAACCAACATCTTGAAACATTAAACTCGTTCTCAACCTAGATAAATAAAATGGAGGTAGAAAGCCAAAACGTGACTATTGAGAGGGCAGCATTTTAAAAGCAAATCTGGTTCTAGCTACATCCATTAGCAGAAATACTTTCATCAGCCACAGAACTAAGTCAATAGCTTTAAAGCCCAAATTGCCTTTCAAAAGAGGGATTTTCTGGGGTAGACGGGGAAACAGAAAACAAAGGATAGGAAGAAACTTGAGAGCAAGTTTCAAGGAGGTAGGATGAACTAGGGAAAGTCTAACTCCTAAAATAGAGGCCACTGGAGATAACAAGTGTCTTGAGATTAGCCTGTAAAATAACCCCTTTGTCTTGTTTAGAAGAATCGAAGACGCCACAGATGCCCAAAGTCCAATAGCTAGATGATTCCAGCACCAAGGCCACACTTTAGCTTTTTGTAATTCTGTGCACCCTCACTTCCTTTTCCTAGCATGTCACTGACAATGATGTTCTTCCTGGTGGCCCACCTCCATTCCTGTCCCTTTTCCTCCTGAATTACCCAAGTCTCTACTCTGGAAACCAGCTGGGGGGTGGTCCCCATTCCAGGCAGCGTCATGATCTATGGGCTACGACTAACGAGCAACACTGTAAGGTCTGTCCCCAAATTCTCTTCCTCTGTCCTATCAGGCTGGGACACCCACCACCATTCACCAACTCAGTCTTTGTTTCTCTTGGTTCAAGTCCTCCAGAATATATTTAACAGGCTCCATCCTGCCTATGGATTCATTCTCTTTAGATTAGGATTGTGTCCTGCCCTTCCAAAGGGGCTGAAAAGCAATTCTAAAGGAAGGGCAGATGTTTGGACAGGTAGCCTAACACTACGTCTCCTCCAATTGAGCACCTTTTTGGGGGCCCAGTTTTTTGATACATACAAGGTTCTGGAAGGAAACAATTCAGTCAGAATTGTTTCAAGAAACAACAATTGTTGAAGAAGAAACAACTGTTTCAACTTTCAAGAAAGAACTCCCTGCAGAGGTATGGACAGTGTTAACAGACCAAATAAGAGGTGTTGAGGCATCCAGAGAGTGGCCATAGTGGGAAGATGTCACCACTGAGGCTGAAGTGGAAGATGAGGGAAAGAGCGTTATAGAGCCTGGTAATAGACAGAGCCCTGGAGGAAGGACCAATTCCCAGGAAGCTGCAGCTATGGAAGATGCTGATGGTTCTTGAGATGTTGCACTGAAGCAAGGAGGGCAAGAGGAAGAAATACTCCTGCCTGTCTCTCTTGCTATCCTCACTTTCCTGCTGGCCTCCCATTGGCCAAACCCACAGGGAAGTCAGCCAGTAAAGGAGTCAGGGATGTGTCTTGTCAGGGTCAGCCTCCTGGGGCACAGAGCAGAACAGAGCAGAGGATGGATTTGGGGAATAAAAGAAAAAAAAAAATATTACCAACTCTTTTTCTATGTCTTCTAATATAATAGTCAAAACAGTCATATTGTGTGGTTGAGGAAACTGAGGTACCTTGACAAGGTACACTGAATCTTTTCTGAAATAAAATATCCATCAATAAACTTGTTCATGGTCACAGAGCTAGTGTGTTACTGGGATGTGAGCACGTCTGTTTGACCCCAAAATAATAATAGTATCTGACACCATGTATACAGGTAATATGCAGGCACTATGTCAAGATATTCACAATTATTAGCTCATTTCATCTTTGCAACAGTTCTGCGGGCTAAATACCATCACTCCTTCAGGGTGCCAAGCTTGGGGTGCTCCATCCTCAGGAGGCTCCTGGTGAGTTTAACAGTCATGAGATGTCTTCCTCTATGGAATAGCCGTGATTCGAAATGACATTTTCCCCAGTCCTTAGAACAAGGCTGCAAGGCAAGTGCTGTCCCCATCTTACAGATGGCCTAATTCAGGTTCTGAGAGACACGTGGCTTAGGCAAGCTCAGATGGTACTAAGTCACAGCCAGAATTTGAGCTGCGTTGGACCGACGGATGGTAACACCTGCGCTCTTTGTTTTAATTCCCACATTTCATTTTCTTATTCTCCCTCAAATCAATGAAAATCTTGAAATGAAACCTAGGAATTTGTTCCTGGAGTCAGGTAGATCCACTATGTTGCCCCTTTGGCAATCCCCATCTCTTCATCCAAGCAGAAAGAATGAAACTTCCTGTCTCTGTCTGAACAGGGTAATCGGAAAAAACAAAAAGAAAGAAAGAAAGAAAGAAAGAAAGAAAGAAAGAAAGAAAGAAAGAAAGAAAGAAAGAAAGAAAAAAGAAAAGAAAAATAAGCATGTGTATTCTCATTCTGACTCTATGAAATCCATAATTTAAACCTTTTATTGTGTCATTAAAACCCTAAGATTGGTGGTTATTCCTGTTTTACTGAAAATCAGGTCGCTAGAAGATGAAAGCTGAGTGATTGCGATTTAGTTTTCCTTGTGCTTTGCAAGTTGCCTCCACTAGACTTTTGAATGGTAGGGGATGAAAAAGCACATATTTAATGGACATATTTATTTGGTGTGCTGGCTACTGGGCAGAACCCTTTGAGGATTTATAATCTGAGGAATGGATGTTAAATCCTGTAAACTAATGGGACCATGCAACTTGTCCAGGATCAAATGGCCAACGAATGGTCCTTGAGATGCCTAGTCCAGCTTTTCTTCTTGACAGCAGAATGGTCCCATTTCAGCAGGGATGTTGTGCACTTAAATCTGGCATTCAGAGTCGGGAGGACATCTATGGAATCATGAGGAGGAATGGGAGGTGTCCTCAGCCAAACACATCACCTGAGCCAGTTCTGGTGATCAAGAGGTGACTGATGGGCACCTCTCTTCACTGGGCAGGTATTATTCCTGAAGTAGTGCTTCTTTAACTTCACATGCATAAAAATCACCTGGAAATCTTGAAAAGTGCAGATTTTGACTCACCAAGTCTGGAGTGAGGCCTGAGTTTCTTCATTTCTAACAAGTTCCCAAGTGATGCTGCCATTGTTGGTCCAAGGACCACACCTTGAGTAGCAAGGTCCTGGGATATGCATTTATCTTATTGTGGTAGTGATCTCATGATTAGGTCAGTGATTTATAAGTGGCTTTACCCAGACCAAGGCCAGTCTTACACAAGACCATTTGAGGCCATGGAAGTCATTGTCATTGTCACTGTACTCATCTTGGAGTCATCATTGTTATTGCCACTATTTGATGAAGCTCTCAACCAGGGCAAAATGCTGGCAAGCACCGGAAATTCACTCAAAGAGTTTCAGATAAAAAGAAAATTTATGGGATGTTATTGACAGATCTCTTAGACCTAATTACAGCTCCATGGGGACTGGAGCTAGAAAAAGCGACTTCTCTATCTTTGCTTCCTGCTGAACATCTGCTCATTCAACTTTGTGCACATTGAGACTGCCGACCAATGGTGGCCTTAGTGACTGACTCTACATAACCTAGAAACTCAGCCCCTCGTAGCTAACTGGCTGCGCCTCTAAAGCCCCAATTCCAAATTCCCATGTGCCTATTGGTCTAGATTCAGTCTGGGGTCCAGCCTGGGTCCAATGCCAGAGAGGGGTGTAGGTGGGATGTTATGGCCCAGAGGCTGCCAGGACTGAGGGCTCAAAAAGTGGCTTTAGTGGGGAGGCATGATGCATGTGTCTACTGCAGGTAGGCCTTATTACTAGTTTCCTTGTCTAACAGATGATTGAGATTTCCTAGCTCACCTAGCCGTAAGTGGCTGAACTGGGATTCACATGTGTGTCTTTCTTTCTTTCTTTTTTTATTGATGTATAGTTGATTTATAATGTTTCAGGTGTATAGCACGGTGATTCAGTTATATATATATATATATTCTTTTTCAGATTCTTTTCCATTATTAGTTATTACAAGACATTGAATGTGCTATAGAATAGGTCCTTGTTGTTTATCTACTTTATATACAGTAGTGTGTATCTGTTACACACACATGTCTTTCTGATGTCCCTCTCCAGAACTTTCCATTCTCTTCATGATTTGAGGGACACTGCAACTTGTTTCCTCTCCACCCGCTACCTTTAAGAAATCCCCTTCTTTGGTTTAACATGCCTTCCCTCTGGAGAATTGCATCTGGGAAGGTGGTGGCTTCCCCTTCTCTTGGGCTCCTCACTGCTAAGCCCCTGCACTGCCCTGCAGTATTGGTTAAATGGCCAATCCTGATGGGGGCAAAACTTTAGGGTTAATCATTTTCTGGGTCTCGGTCCTAGGATTGTCTGCCCACAACTACATGGCTCCCACGTGGTCATCAAGCAGCAGCTCTTGATATCTTTCAACTCACATCTTGAATGTTTCACTTTCACTCCTACCCTCCTTCTGCTCCCCATCAGGGACTGCCAGCTGCTTTGTCATGCACACCCCCCTGGCCTGGACCTCTGCAGGTTACAGGCAAATCACCTAGAGACTACTGCCAGCTGCCCAATGTCCAGTCTACTTGGATCCCCATCACCACCCTTCTATGGGATTAGAAACTCAGGGATCAAAATTGCCTGGTAGTCATGACCTCACTGACCCTGCATGTCTGGTACTTCTGGATCCCCTCTGAAATCTCACCTTTGACCTCAGTGTATGTTTCACTCTGGTGGGCCAGTTAGGATGCCTGTCCTGCCCCACTGGCTTCCTGCTGCCTGAGCAGTAGGTCAGGGCTTGCCCATAGTCACATTTGCCTTCCAGTCACAAAACGGGCAAGCTGAGTGGGAGATGAAAGGAGAGATAATCACCCAAATACAACATTCCCTGCACTTACCTGAGGTCTTCTTCACCCAAGAGCACACTCTCAGCCTCATGGCCCTTCCATGATCGAAATGTGAAAACCAAATACTCTCCTCCAAGTTGTTGGTGTTCTATCTGTTGAGGGGACCAGCAGTGAGGCTACCATCTGTCAGGAGAGCAATGGGCCTCCCCTGAGGTCTGGTAAGGAGGATGCAGGGAGAAGGAAGACCCAGAAGGAGAAGGAAAGGTTTCTAATAGGAGACTGATATAGCTTGGGCCTGTCTAGGGAGCAGGGTTGCTGTGGCTCTGACTGCCAGCTAGTCAGCTTCAGCTGGGACAGGTGCCATGTCATAGCCAGGGCAGTTGGAGAGTCAGCTGGACAAAGCTCACTTGTTTCCAGCAAGGTAAAGGGAGACGGTGGTCCGGGGGCATCTGGTAGCAAGCAAGCTGGCTGCGTGTGGTGGACCTGGGGAGGCTTTCTCAGGCTTGGTCCCACTGGGTGCTTGGTTTTAAATCCCAGCTACATACTTCTATAACAATTTGTGTGTCTCTTTACTTCCCTCAACCCCGTTAAAAAGTCAGTTCTTGCTCTATGGAGATGGGATGGATTAATTGAGATAATGCATGGTAATACATTAATTCCTATCCTATAATGGGTGGGAAGATGGGACTAGTTTAGGCAAAAATTGAAGGGAAAATACTGTTGAATAATCAAAAGATTGCAAGCCTTTAGCAATGCATTAAAAAAAAAAGATTTTGAAAATGAAGGGAAGTAAAGTTTTGGCTAATGGCAGCCCAAATTTGCTTAGAGATTATCTTCATAAGTGTAAATTCTGTGCCTCTAGCAAAACATCCTGCCCTTTGTTAATTGTAACTTGAGTGGTCTCCCGAGGGGCCTCTCCTCTCCTTCACCCCACCCCCAACCCATAAAACAGTGAGTTTGCCTGTGGCATCTCGACATCCTTTGAAAAAAACTGTAAAAGAGACCCACAAAAGAAAAATTAAGCACGTTTTTACTTTTTACCCACCTTCTACTTTTCAAGTTTCATAGACGTTAAAAGTTTTTATGGATTGTGAGGAAAGGCATTTTGCCACTTGAAGTTAAGGTGTGATTCAAATTACAGGACAGCAGAGTCTATTTTCAAAGTGGTGTTTAGCGAGTTTCACAGATATCTTTTTTCACAGGACATTTCTTGTGGAGCAGAATGTCAGAAAGAGTGAAAGACTTAGAAGCTCCTGGGTAACTGACCTTGAACCCTAGGTCTGTTTACCATGCAGCCTGTTCCACTCTTTCCCTCAATCCCTTTCCTTCATCCCTTACTGAACAACCTCTGTACATTGTTCCATGAATAGCCACTTACCTGGTCTCCCACCTGGGCATGTATAAGTGAATGGGATCCATGGGTGCCCAAAAGGGCCTGCCTCAGAGGGAGAATACAGTGTTTGTGTTCAACTGTCTGTGGGGTCACATGTGACATCTTGGCATTTATGCCATTTTAATTTAAGCATTGTCTTAGCATTTTGTTCTATGTTGGGTAAAAAGGAACCACATACAAATTGAAATATAAACCATGGTCATTAATAGTTGCAAGACTTGGGTTTTGAAAGCTGTAGCCAGCTTCTGTTTTCCAAAGCATAGGAACAAACAAGCAAACAGAATTGCTTCATTATTTAGTAGAATGGGTATGCAGTATTGACACACAGATTAAATTTTTAAAAAACCCCACAGATTTAAGAACCATGAACTAATTTATACCCACAGCTCTTGCCATGGAATGTGTGAACCTGTTCTCTCTTTCTTCTTTGAAGCAATATCTTCTTGCCCAGGGCATAATTATCTAGTTTAATCTGGTCAGTAGTGCAAATGATTTTTTTTATGGGAGGGCTGATTTATCTTTGATTTTTTTATTGTTTGTCAAATTAGCTGGATAATCACATAATTGATACTTTTCACTTCCTGAGACCCAACTTGAATGTAGAAGAAATTAAAAAATGATTTCCCCTGCCAATTAAAAGAAAACAGTTCTTACCCATCTATTGCTAGATCTATCAGAGTTTACAGACAGTGATCTAGAAAACAAGTTTGGGGTGGGGGTGAGGCAAACCCATTGCAAAAGTTTTGTTCTTTTTACACTGAGCATAAAACCATTTCTATCGAGGCAGAGTGGCCTGTTTGGCTCAACTAGTATTAACATGCCTTAAAAAATTAGAGGTAAAATCCCCTCCAATGTCTATTTACACACATTTCCAACTGAACTAAAAGACATGGGAGACAAATTGTTTTAAACTCACAGGAGAAACCTCTTTTCCCCTTAAAGTCAAACAAATCTGAGTTGACTTCTCTCATAAATTCAAGAACAAAAAGTTATAAATTGAACATGTGAAGGACATTGCCTTTTTTAAAAAAGTGGTGTTTCCTTGCCTTAATGGATTTAGCTGTGGCAGAGAGTCAGAGTAAAGCTGTCTTAACTAAATCTTTGACTGATTATGCATTTTTTCCTTATTCAGACCAGATAGATTCATCATCCCAATTTGTCAAGCTGGCGAGGTTCCAATTAATTACACCCGGCAAACCTCAGCTTGTGCTCTTCCCGTGTCAGGCCTAATCTAGTGCCTCATTTGCTGGCGGCCCAATGAAGAGGTATCAGAGGTGTTGTTCCCTGGTACTTACTGTGATGGATGCCCCCGGCGGCATGGCCCGTGGCAGAGGCAGAGCGTCGAACGCCTCTCGCCTCCGAGCCCGAGGACTCGCAGCTCCTGCACTAATTTGAGGGCTCATCTGTATAGTGGATGTTGTCGGAAAGCCTATCCTTCATGGCCGGGCTGAAGGCGCTCCCTGTCACATGGGCTGTTTAAATATCTACACAGGTTCTACATTTCTGTCAGATTTGTCCTTGCAAAACCGAAAAAAAGAAGGCAACTTGTCCTCGAGATTTTTTGAGCTCTAAAATTTAGTGGCTGATGTGTGTTGCCGGAGAAAATCACAGGTCTTAGCGAGGTGCACCCAAGGCACTTGGGAACGTATGTTTGTGCTTGGAAGTGTGGTTCCAGGCCGTGTCTAGGCAATGCCAGGCTCTTGTGATTATGGAGACTTTCTTTCACGCTCTTAGTTTATCAGGCAATGACTTGCTAACAAGTATTACTTATTAAGCAACGTGAGGTCCACAGGATTTTGATATGCGTTCTCTGGTGCGTGCAGGAACTCATGTTTGATGGCATAGCAGACTAGAGCCATCTGCTATGCCAAGACCTATACTAGCATAACATCTCTTTAGACTAATTGTTTTTATCCTCATTTAAGATGGGAAAACTTAACTCAGAGAGTTAAGTGATTTGCACAAAGCTGCACAATTAGTAAGTGTGGAGTTGGGATTTGAACCAAGTTTTATCTGATTATAAGGTTTGAGCTCTTTCCAGGATGCTAGGTCATTTCTCTTAAGTACCTACTCCTTCTTCTTCCTCCCTTCACACTCTGTTCTGGCCTCTGACCCTCGTCTTTCTAACACGCAAAGACACGCAAAGACCCTTGACGGGGCGCAGAGCTGCATGACAGAACCATTGATGGGGCTGTGTCTCCACTGGACCCATGGAGACAGCAGGCACAGGGTATAATGGGGCTAAAGCTCGGGCACGTTCCCAGATTGCCTTGACCGCCTCCTTTCTCTCCGGGTCTCCCACTCATCTTAGTCACCCCTCCGTTCTCAGTTTTGGATGACCACCTGAAGGTCCTGGTCATCTAGATCCCGGAGTGGCTACTAGAAGGCTTCATGGTGCAGCCCACATGGGGCGAGCCTTGTCCCGTGTGCAAGGGCAGATGGGAAAGAGCCAAGCCGATACAAACGCCCTCCCTTCCTGCTTTTGTGGACCACCCTGAGGTGTGGCTCCTCCTTGCTTCCCTACAGACAAGTCCAACTTGCTAAGTGAACACGTCTGCTGAGTTATGGGCAGTGTTTCTGTGGCTCATAGTGAGTCACTGGCCAGCCAGTAACACACTGCACTGCTTGCCTTGCATCTTAGCCTCACTTCTTTTTTAACCCATCTTACTTTTAAAACAAAGTGTTGGCATCTTGATCCTTACCTCCAGACCCAAGACAAGGTTACAATGGCACTAGGAGCAAAGCTGACTCTCCCTGCGCAGCCTGTGCAGAAGAGACCCTGAAAGGGATTCTCACGTTTTGGAAAGAACCAAATCACACCAAAGACCAACTTTTAATTTAAATAAGACTTCAGGTGCATTAATATTCAGCATTTACATTCATTCCTGGTTCTTAAATATAATGTGTTTTATAGTTATCAAAAACATATGCTCCTTTTCCACAGCATTTTATATACAACTTGTTCAACAGAAGGTGTCAGCACCCCAATATGTTTTGCTTAGTTTTGGCTTTAACTATTGTGATGAAGGAATTCAAGTGCAAGAGAGTCATCATACGGAGCTGTTGCCAAAGAGTGCCTCATGCACCAAGAAAAAAAGAAGGGAATTATTTATTGTTTCTTTCATTGAACTGATTTTTATGACGCTTCTATTATGAGGAAGGCTCTGTACCAAGCTTTGTGAGAACTACATGGATGAATCAATCCCAGTTCTTGTTTTCAAGGAACTTTGAGTCTTATAAAATACCTTCTTGAAAAAAAGCTGGTGGTGGCATTCTTCTTATTAAAGGAGTCAGAGGTAATCTGCAGCTGCTATATCTGTGGAGTCATACTAATTGACAAAATATTGAAATACTTTCATGACAGTTTGTAAATATGCATTCTCCTAATGCCTCCCACACCTGGCATAGCTGGTCCCTCTTCTTAGGTCCAGCGACTATAGCAGTAAATACCTGGCAAGGCAGGGTATTCCAAGACCTTCCTCCAGCACTATGACCAGTGTCTGTTCTAATGGCTCAGAAGCCACGCCTCACTTGTTAAATGATTGGAATGTCTTTCCTGAAAGAAGTGATGCTGTGCCAGTTATATTCAGATGATCTTCACCCTTAGTGTTACAATCTCCAGTGAGGATTGTGGATATGTCTCTGCCTCCTTTCAGTTCTGTCAGTTTTTGCTTCATGTATTTTGAGACTCTGTTATGAGGTGCATATTCATTAAGAGTTGTTATACCTTCCTGATGAATGGACTCATTTATCACCATGGAATGTCCCTTTTTAACTCTTTATCTTGATGTTTATTTTATCTGGTACTAGTAAAGTCATACCTACTTTCTTAAACTGAGTTTGCATGGTCTGTCTTTTCCCATCCTTTTATTTTTAACCTATCTGTATCTTTACATCAAAAGTTCTTCTCTTGTAGATGGCATGCAGGTGAGTCTTGGGTTTTTGTTGCTGTTGTTGTTGTTGTTTGTTTGTTTTTAAATCCAGTCTAACAATCTTTGCCTTTTAGTAAGAATTGTTCATCTATTTACATTTAATGGATTTTTGGCTATGGCTGGGTTTAGTATGGCATTTTGCTGTTTGTTTTCTACTTGTATATTAGTTTTTTGTTCCTTTGTTCCTCTTTTCTTGACTTCTTTAGGTGATCGAATCTATTTTTTAAAAAATTTATTTATTTTTGGCTGTGTTGGGTCTTTGTTGCTTCGCGCAGGCTTTCTCTAGTTGTAGTGAGCGGGGACTACTCTTCGTTGCGGTGTGCAGGCTTCTCACTGCAGTGGCTTCTCTTGCTGCGGAGCATGGGCTCTAGGCATGCGGGCTTCAGTAGTTGTGGCTTGCGGGCTCTAGAGCACAGGCTCTGTAGTTGTGACACACAGGCTTAGTTGCTATGTGGCATGTGGGATTTTCCTGGACCAGGGCTCGAACCGGTGTCCCCTGCATTGGCAGGCAGATTCTTAACCACTACACCACCAGGGAAGCCCTCGAATCTATTTTTATTATTTCATTTTCATTCCTCTATTAGATCTTACATATGCCTGCAGGATTTTTTTTAGTTGTTGCTCTAGGAATTATTTTATATATATATATATATATATATATATATATATATCACTATCTTATCACAGTCTATTTAGTGTTATTATTGTTCCACTTCACATAAAATATAAGACCCTTGAGACAAATTGATTTTACTTATTTTCCTCCCTCAACTTTTGACTCTTTGTGCAATTTTTATCATATATTTTATATGTCCATATATTATAAACTCTAAAATATTTATATATATATATAATATATAAGAGTTGCCTTTTAAAGAAATTAAGAAAAAAAAGATAATTTTTTGTTTTTGTCTGGATTCACCATTTCCAATACTCTTTATTCTTCCCTGTGGATCTAAGTTTCCATCTACTGTCATTTTACTCTGGCCTAAAGAACTTCCTCTGGCATTTCTTGTGATGTGATTCTGTATATACATGCATTTCACCCAGGGTGGCTCTAGTTTCCATCGGCTTTTGCTTCTCTCCAGTGCCTTCAAATAGAAATGAATATGGATTAAAAATACCAGAGATGACTGAACTTGTATTTCCAGTGACAAGTCATTTCTAGGTGGCGAGCCTTTCTGCCAAAACACTGGGAATGAGATTATAAAACTGGGAGACTTTGTGCTGGCTTTGCCTGCAGACAGATTTTACTGACCTACACAGGGTTTAACACATTTTAAACTTATTTTTAAGTTTGGAAGATTTTGCATAAAATTGTGGATTTCTGGAATCTCCTGAAGATAAAAAGCCCCATAAATTTAAGCCCTAAATTCTGTTATTCCATTTGGCCCCATCAGCCAAGGTAAACAGCGTTCCTGGCCCCAGTGAAACTTGTGCTATTTAGTTTGCCCTGGTTTTCCACCCAGATTCACTCACCAACGTTGTCCTGCTGGTCCCCAAGTTCAGGAAAAAGGAATTAGAATTTCTCCATGCATCATCCAGGGGTGTATCCTGGGGTGATCTAGAAAGTGAATTAAGGTAATTTACACATTTGTGATTCACATCAGTTAAGAGATTAGATGGGAGGTTCAGAATACCCTGTGCTTGTGCCTCTTTAAGACCAAATGAAATCTTCTCTGAAGGGAATGTGAATTTGGGGAACTCATCATAGTGAAAAAAATCCGTTGAATTCTTAGATGAGGACTTCAAGCTTGAATACATAGCACTAAATTTCTCTGGCTGGGTGAATTTATGCATACTGGACAGAGGACTTCTATTTCCAAATCATAAAAGAGTCCACATTTTCTGAACGCATTTCACCTCTGAAGGTAAACCTTAATCATAAAGATTGACTCAAGACTACAGTCTTCTCAGAGATGACAAGGCTCCAGATTGTGCTGGGAAAGATACAGGTGACACACAAAATAATCTTACTGCAACTGTGATTAGATGTACTGGGAAACCTTGTCTCTTTGCCCTCTTAGAATCATTTTTCCCTCTTTTTTTGATCATTACATTGAATTTCCATGACTTCAGATTCAGACGCTTCACTTCTGCAAGCTGGATTCCATAGCCCTGTCCAGGAGCCAGTGCTACAGTGCTGAGCAAAAGGGTAGGAACCGAAAAGAACAAATAAGAAGAAGTTATCCCAAACAAAGAGCATGTTGGTGGTCATTGGTGAAGGATGGGGCTCATGACCTAGTATGAGATGAGGCTAAACTTGTGCTGAGCACTTGGCAAGAAAAAACTTCAAATCCAGCTGGGCTGGTGCAAATAGCCATCTGTCAGTGTGGACAGAGAAACAGTCTTCAGGCCATTTTTATCCTCTTTGGAGTTTCATAGGGAAAAAAAAAACTTCCTCTGATGATAGAAAATTAGAAAAGACAAGAGGAATGGGATCTCTGCCCCAAATCCATCCTTTTAGATTAATACTCACTAATGGATATTAAAACATGGTAGATTAATGAAAGCCCGATAGACCATGCAGCTGAAAAAACACACTTTATTTTGACAGCCAGGCAGTCAAGAGCTGCTCAGGGATTAAAGAGCAATTCAGATTAAATTACCCTCTCCATTAGGACATCCTTTCCTTGGTAAATCGTGAACTGGAGGAGAGGGGTAAAGAGATGCCGTGACCACCAGTGGGCATTTCTTCAACCTGTGGTTTGCGACCATAGAAATAAAGGACACACTTAGATTTTATGTCCTGGCAGGTTAACCAAACAGGGGTCAACAAGAGGCAGGAGGAAAGGATGCTGGAATTTTGGATTAACAGCTGTTGGAAATCATGAGGAGCTTGGATGGCGGGAAATGAAGGGGCCGCCAGGTGTCTGTCGGCCAGTGTACTAGTGAAGTGCATTTTCATCTTTGAGTTGTTATTTACTCTCTGTGGTACTTACGTACTGTGTGAATTTAGCTCAGCTGGAACTACATTTACTAGATTCCCTTTATGTCTGGTTCCTTGTTAGGGTTGGTCACAGGAGGAATTTGTGTGAGATTTGGAAGGTGGAAGTGAAGCAGCAGCCAATTTTATGCTCTGAGTGTTGGGATAGTTAGAGCTCCATGTACTGTGGCAGCCAACACACACTGTCCCTGACGTGCCGTCTCACCTTGCTGGCTCAGCACATCACCTGGACCTCCAGCTCCTCTGGCTCCCATAGATTATCTCCTATGTGCAGCTCTGTGGTAGAGGATGCCAGCTCTTTCTTTGTGCCACCATGAATTTTAGGTGGTGAGAGGCAGATGTAGGGGATCCAGGTTGTATTTGTGGATTCTAGCTTATGCATGTGGGGTCCAGCTCTTCATTGCCCTCCCCCACTTCACATACATCTTCCCTATAAGACCACCCACCCACTGACTTAATAGTGGTGACGTCAGTGAACCATAGATGAGGCTAAACTTGTGCTGAGCACAAGTGCTAGATGGAGAGGCAATAACCTTGCATAGACTCTCCTCCAACCTCCAGGTCTAATTTTATCAACACACCTCTTACTCTAAACACCTCATAGTGGTTCTGTTTCTTGGGTCAAATCCCCACTGATACCCAGATGATATGTAGTGGATTAACTTCTGGGGTTGTTACCAAACCAAACTTGGGTCTGTTCACCTGCACACAGTAAAGCCAATCTGCTTAAACTGGGTTGTGGTGAAGGAAAGTGCAGTGTTTATTATAGGTCACCAAGCTTTCAAATAAAAGTTTTTAAAGACAGGATGGGGAGAAGGTTATGGGGTATATGATCAGCTCATGGACATTCTTCTAATTGGTTGGTGGTTAAGCAATCAGGAATCAACATCATCAACCATCTAGTTCCTACTAGTCTGGGGTCTACATGCTTGTGGTCAACATACAGTTAACTTCTTCCACCTGGTGTTGGAGGATTTAGTATCTGCAAAATAGCTCAAAGGATATGGCTCAGGATATTATCTATAGCTTCTGAGGAGGAACTAAAAGTCCTTGATTTTGTTTAATGGCTAAACTATTATTATTTTGTCTTGTTTGACTGTTTTCTTTTAATTTTTGACAAAATTCAACACCCATTTACGATAAAAACCCTTCAGAAAGTAGGCATAGAGGGAACTTACCTCAACATAATAAAGGCCATATATGACAAACCCACAGCCAACATTGTCCTCAATGGTGAAAAATTGAAAACATTTCCTCTAAGATGAGGAACAAGACAAGGTTGTCCACTGTCACCACTACTATTCAACATAGTTTTGGAAGTTTTAGTCACAGCAATCAGAGAAGAAAAAGAAATAAAAGGAATCCAAATCGGAAAAGAAGAAGTAAAGCTGTCACTGTTTGCAGATGACATGATACTATACATAGAGAATCCTAAAGATGCTACCAGAAACCTACTAGAGCTAATCAATGAATTTGGTAAAGTAGCAGGATACAAAATTAATGCACAGAAATCTCTTGCATTCCTATACACTAATGATGAAAAATCTGGAAGAGAAATTAAGGAAACACTCCCATTTACCATTGCAACAAAAAGAATAAAATACCTATGAATAAACCTACCTAAGGAGACAAAAGACCTGTATTCAGAAAATTATAAGACACTGATGAAAGAAATTAAAGATGATACAAACAGATGGAGAGATATACCATGTTCTTGGATTGGAAGAATCAACATTGTGAACATGGCTCTACTACCCAAAGCAATCTACAGATTCAATGCAATCCCTATCAAACTACCACTAGCATTTTTCACAGAACTAGAACAAAAAATTTCACAATTTGTATAGAAACACAAAAGACCACGAACAGCCAAAGCAACCCTGAGAAAGAAAAATTGAGCTGGAGGAATCAGGCTCCCTGACTTCAGACTATACTACAAATCTACAGTAATCAAGAGAGTATGGTACTGGCACAAAACAGAATATAGATCAATGGAACAGGATAGAAAGCCCAGAGATAAACCCATGCACATATGGTCACCTTATCTTTGATAAAGGAGGCAAGCATATACAGTGGAGAAAAGAGAGCCTCTTCAATAAGTGGTGCTGGGAAAACTGGACAGCTACATGTAAAAGAATGAAATTAGAACACTTCCTAACACCATACTCAAAAATAAACTCAAAATGGATTAAAGACCTAAGTGTAAGGCCAGACACTATAAAACTCTTAGAGGAAAACATAGGCAGAACACTTCATGAGATAAATCACAGCAAGACCCTTTTTGACCCACCTCCTAGAGAAATGGAAATAAAAACAAAAATAAACAAATGGGACCTAATGGAACTTAAAAGCTTTTGCACAGCAAAGGAAACCATAAACAAGACGAAGAGACAACTCTCAGAATGGAAGAAAATATTTCCAAATGAAGCAACTGACAAAGGATTAATCTCCAAAATTTACAAGCAGCTCATGCTGCTCAATATCAAAAATCAAACAACCCAATCCAAAAATGGGCAGAAGACCTGAATAGACATTTCTCCATAGAGGAAATACAGATTGCCAACAAACACATAAAAGGATGCTCAACATCACTAATCATTAGAGAAATGCAAATCAAAACTACAGTGAGGTATCACCTCACACCAATAAGAGTGGCCATCATCAAAAAATCTACAAACAATAAATGCTGGAGAGAGTGTGGAGAAAAGGGAGCTCTCTTGCACTGTTGGTGGGAATGTAAATTGATACAGCCACTATGGAGAACAGTATGGAGGTTCCTTAAAAAACTAAAAATAGAACTACCATATGACCCAGCAATCCCACTACTGGGCATATACCCTGAAAAACCATAATTCAAAGAGTCATGTACCAAAATGTTCATTGCAGCTCTATTTACAATAGCCAGGACATGGAAGTAACCTAAGTGTCCATCAACAGATGGATGGATAAAGAAGATGTGGCACATATATACAATGGAATATTACTCAGCCATAAAAAGAAATGAAGCTGAGTTATTTGTAGTGAGGTGGATGGACCTAGAGTCTGTCATACAGAGTGAAGTAAGTCAGAAAGAGAAATACAAATACCGTATGCTAATGCATATATATGGAATATAAAAAAAAAAAAGGTTCTGAAGAACCTAGGGGCAGGACAGGATAAAGATGTAGACATAGAGAATGGACTTGAGGACACGGGGAGGGGGAAGGGTAAGCTGGGACGAAGTGAGAGAGTGGCATGGACATATATACTCTACCAAATGTAAAATAGATAGTTAGTGGGAAACAGCCACATAGCACAGGTAGATCAGCTTGGTACTTTGTGACCACCTAGAGAGGTGGGATAGGGAGGGTGGGAGGGAGACACAAGAGGGAGGTGATATGGGGATATATGTATATGTATAGCTGATTCACTTTGTTATAAAGCAGAAACTAACACACCATTTTAAAGAAATTATACTCCAATAAAGATGTTAAAAAATAAATAAATAAGGTTATTACAAAACAAAACAAAAAAATCTGTCTTTAGAACTCGGAGAAGGCCTAGGAAGCTAAAGTTCTTCTGCAAAGAAGAAACAGGTGGAGGACATGGGGTATCTGTCCCAAGAAGGCCAAATAGGGTCGTGCTCGGTTACAGGGGGATTATTGCAAAGTTGTTGGGGAGGGATCTCTGTCCCCATAAGTACTAGCCTCCCTTTTAGCATGAAGCTCTAGGACAATCTCAGTTAAACTATGATGGGCTCGCTGTATCTTCTGTACAGTGATGAAGGCTGCTGAAATGGAAAGATTCTGGCAGAATTGCCTTGTAGTGATGGAATATAGCCTGCCTGTTGTGTCTCCCTGTCACTGCATTTGACATGCATCCTCCAGGGTAAATGCAATCATTGCGTCTTGGCTCCCATAACATATGAAAGTTGGGGGGTTGATCTGTGTTTTTTCCCTCTGTCTTCAAGAGTTAGCAGTGTAGCCACCTTCCTAATCCAGAAAAACAGGGATTATTTTTATAGTTTTATGGAGATTTAGCTGTAATTGCTAGGTTGGAAACTCAGTGAGTGCAAGGCTTGAGATTATTTTTTAATAAATTATTTTAAATTGTGGGACTGAGAGCCATAAATCATTGCATCTGATATCTTATGAGTAAAATGAGAGGAACTAGCCTTTGCTGAGTTCTTGCTATGTCCTCTGAGCTTCACATGCATTTTCTGCGTTATCTCATTGAATCCTCAAATTATGCAAGGAAATGGGTATTAGTACTCCCACCTCACAGGTGAGAACATGGAGTCTTGGAGAGGTTAAATTACTTGGCTAGGTTCTGTTAGTATGAGTGTAGTTGAGTTTTGAATCTGGAGCTTTCTAGTTCAAAAGCTCTTGCTTTTCATAATACAGGTATCCCCTGCTTTTCAAAAGTTTGCTTTATGTCACTTCACCTTTATGAAAGTCTACATTAGTACCTGTTTATGCTAACTGAAAGAAATTTGAAGGGTATTTTCACTTTTACAAAAATAAAGAGATAAAAACCAAAAAATGATGTTCAGCGTTTGTTTCACAGTGGCAATTATGGAGGCATCGCACATCCCAAGCAATGACAGAGCCCCCTGTCAACCTCCTTCCCTGGGAACCACACTTGGCATCTTAGCATCAAGCCACCATAGCTTTGAACTGTGTCTCCGAGCATCTGGGCTTGATCTTGATTTCTCTCCTGCATCCTTTAGCAAGATGTGTCCTAAGGTAATTGCTTCTTTGCTTTACACCATTGCGACTTAGAAAAAGTTTCATAGGAGCACTCTACTTTTGCATAGTGGGGGAAACTGTGATGGCTAATAGGGAGGTTCAGTTTGTTTATTTCTTCCACAGATCTTTGTCTAGCAAGTAATGTAAACAAACTTTTCCCTAAGGAACCTGAAGTGTGCATGTAGCCTACTCAAGAGCTAGTGACAAGATGGAATTTCCACTGAAAATAGCAGTTCATCCAACACTGCCCCCTCCCTTCCCCCTTGTCAGGGGCGTCCCTTCAAATCGTTTTCTCTTTCCAAGCTCCGGGGAAGGAAACATCCCTCTCATAAGCACTTCTGTGGTTTTCTTGTATAAGCACCATCCTTTTTGGCAATGTCCAGGGTCAGGGGCCACTGCTCTGAAGTCATTTTTTCAGGATTGCATGTTATCTACATCCACTTACCACTAAATGTGGAAGGAACTTGATTTGCTTATTTCACACTTTTAAATATCTGCATGCTATGAACAATTCTGATTGAAGACGAAGATAAGCTAGTTGTCTCATCACTCTTATCTAGTTGGACTTGAAAACTTCTCCTTACTAATTTACATAGGGAAGAGTCAAGTTGAACTAGAAGTCCAGAACCTTGAGACTTATTCCATAGTAAGTTCAATTCAATACACTTCTCAAATATTGTGCTATTAGGGTAATCTTTTCAATCCATATTCAACGCAGTTTTCCTTGGTCTCACCATTATCATCCTCACTGTCACCACCAAAACTACCCCTTGAGTGTCTGTGTGTGATGTGACACTCATCTATGTGATTTGAATGTTTAAGGTGAGACACTGGTGCAGAGGAAAGGGAAATGGCAGAGTCAGGGGATCAAGTTCTTATTCCAACTTTTCAACTTAGCCAGCTCTATGTCTTGGAGCATCCATAAAATGAGAACAAGGATGCCTTCTTTCATCTTTTCTTATCTCATATCGTAGTAAAAATAAACTTTGTAATTTGTGACTATGAAATCACTTTGGACAGCTAGAAAAGAAAGGAAGCACTAATCAAATCAAAGCTTAATTTTTATTGGGTTTCTTTATTTCTATGGGCTTCCGTACATAGTTTATCTTAGGATGGTGGTTTTCAAACTGTGTGCTCCAGTGTGTGGGAATGGCACCCTAGTGCTGATGGGGGTATTCGGCTCCATTCTCATCAGAAGAGCTCTATTTTTGTCCTTTTAAATACTGAGATTTTTAAAAATTAAGATTTTTTTAGAGCAGTTTAAGGGTCACAGCAAAGTTGAGAGGAAGTTACAAAGATTTCCCATAAACCCTCTGTCCCCCTGCACATATAGCTCCCACCATAATCAACATCCCTCACCGGAGTGGTACATTTTTTACAATTGATGAACCTACATTGACACATCATAATCACCCAAATCCATAGTTTACATTAAGGTTTACTCTTGGTGTTGTACATTCCATGGATTTTGGTATAATCACGTGTATCCATCATTACAGTATCATAGTACAGACTATTTTCACTGCCCTAAGAATCCTCTGTGCTCTGTCTGTTCATCCCTCTCCCCACTCCTCATAATGAGATTTTTATATTGGAGTAATGAGTAAGTTTGATTAGAAATAAAAAAAAGTAAGAACAAACTTCTGGAACTCAAGTTTGAAAGCCACTGATGTTGGATAAAGTTCTTGATGACTTCGTGGTTAGAACAAACATGAGTTGGACAGGAGGATGTCCGTGTCATGTCCAAAATTTGATAAATCTGGAGTAGAAGGCAAATCTAGGTATATAATTAGAGTATATATTAGGGAAAGTAATTATGGAGAATCCAAACTCAGTTCTGATTTTGTGTGTTTGGCAGGGGGTTGTATGCAACTCTTCTCCGACGTTAGGAGGAGGGGCTAGCAGTGGCTCAGCTAACTAGGAATCAAAATGCCAAGTGGCATAGGCCCTAGAAGGAACAATGAATGGGAAGACAGGAGATGTGGATCTAGTACAGCAATAGTACTCATGTGGTAATTAGCAAGTCACTTCTCCATGCAGTTGCTCATTTGAGCATTCACATAGATTGTGTCTTTTTTTTTTTTTTGGAAGGATTATTTATTTATTTATTTATTTATTTATTTTTGGCTGTGTTGGGTCTTCGTTTCTGTGCGAGGGCTTTCTCTAGTTGCGGCAAGCGGGGGCCACTCTTCATCGCGTGCGTGGGCCTCTCACTATCGTGGCCTCTCCCGTTGCGGAGCACAGGCTCCAGACGCGCAGGCTCAGCAGTTGTGGCTCACGGGCCTAGTTGCTCCGCGGCATGTGGGATCTTCCCAGACCAGGGCTCGAACCCGTGTCCCCTGCATTGGCAGGCAGATTCTCAACCACTGTGCCACCAGGGAAACTCCTAGATTGTGTCTTTTTTTGTATAGGTACTGAAGTCAAAGTAATGATATTGCGAGTCTCTAAAAATATTCTAATATTTTATGCTCAGTTGTTGCTGTTTAGGTGGAGTGCAGATGGGCGGAGGGAGTGGGGAGAGTTGTTCAGGAGCTGGGGAGAGAAAAGTGAAGGAGGCGTGAAGCTGGAAAAGGGACCATTGCCTGATTTTTCCTCTCCTATTGTTACTTTATTTTTTTCTTTCACCAGTAGTCAGATAGATGGCGGGGTTTCGGCGAGGTCCATTGCCTGAGAGTATCTGCTAACTCCATGATCTAAACATCCAAATAGCTCCAGTCTCTACTTGAGTGATTCCAGTAGCCAGTGGAAGCCATCTAGGGAACCTAGGCCTTCTGCAGAGATCACTCTTTTAGGAAGAGGGAAATGGGAACCCATCAAGCTGACCTTTGGTTTTGCCAACAAGGGCCTCGGAGCTGGCCAGCTCACTCGTGGACAGCCATTTTGGGCAGCATTCTTAAAGACAACAGTCATGGAGAGCTTTTTATGAGGATGCAGGGCAACCATAGACATAAAAAGCAGAAGAAATGCTTGTTAGTTATGGGGAAGGTGAAAGGCTTAGAAAACTGATTAGCGTAGCAGTGTGGTCAGATGGAAATGAAAGCTCAGAAGCACAATTGTTCATTGGATGCTTACCTACTAATTTGAGCTTGGATGTCAGCAGAACCGCAGTTCATTTCAAACCCAGGGTCAAACTTTAATGCTACATCATAAATTACGTAAAGGCACAACACTAACAATTAGATAATTACGG
The DNA here is from genome assembly GCF_009873245.2 of Balaenoptera musculus. NCBI lineage: Eukaryota > Metazoa > Chordata > Mammalia > Artiodactyla > Balaenopteridae > Balaenoptera > Balaenoptera musculus. Next base: position 49,125,612 of record NC_045786.1, on the reverse strand, counting down.
AGACCCATGCTGTTGCAATTTAACTGGGCAAGTTCAGGGCAAACATGACAGGATTACTGCTTAACCCTCAGGCTTCTGGCAGGTTTTTCCCCAAAGAGACAAATGAATACATAAGTTGATGTGGTTGGCTGGTTTTCAAAGCCTAGGGGTTAAATAATTTCTTTCCAGTAGCTAGATTCATCAGATGACCTAAGCAGACTCAGAAGAAATATTAGAGATGCGTTAATTATTTCTTAGGAAAACCTCATCTTTAAATCCACACCAGTTAAAGCATCTGGGGTTGGGCTGTGTTCCAGCTAAATTTGAGGCTTAAGCTTAAAAGTCAAACTTAATTTTTACCATTATGAGACTTTCTGTAGATGGAATGTGTGATCTTTCAATCTCAGATCCCTCACATTAACGTGTGAATCAAAACAGAAGATTCAGGGTCCATATTTTATTCTCATTTCATTCTTGCTGGCAAACAAGTGGCTGATTCAATTGACGAAGGTGTTTTCATGACCAGTGTGAATTGACGAGGTTGTGCTGATGCTTCTGTGATGTGCATCATTTATTCATTCACTCATTCATTCATTGATTTCCGGCATGTTTTGAGCACCTCTGTGTGCAGGGGATGGGGGATACAGACATCATTAGATAGGCATTTAAACATCAGTGTGCTTTCCTGGTGGAGTCAGAAGACGTGTGGAGGGTTGGCCCATATGCCAGTACTAAAGGCGTTTCTGGGAGAGTTTTATTTTTATTGTCAGAATGTGAGCTTGAGAAAGTCAATAGCCATGACTTGTTTTCCCTCCATTCCCACAGCCCTAGAACAGGGACAGGGTTATATTCAAAGAAAAAGACAGATCTAAGAGCTTTGCTGAAGGAATGAATCATTTTTATCTGGAAAAGAAAAAGAAAAAAAATGGACAGTTTCACCGAAGTTTAGGTTATGGAAACTCAGGTTATTTGACCACTAAGATCATATTTTAACTTCTCAAAAGTGATACTGAAAAACTGAATTCTATGATGTAAACATTTGTCTGTTAAATACAGATCTGCTTTATTTGTCCCCTCTTGTTCCCCAAAAGACATAATGTGACCCCCACCCCCACCCCAGTGCATACAGTTGAGATGACAAAGATCATAGAAACAGAGACCATGGAATTTAAGGTTGAGGGATTCACAGGGGGTTCTGTGTTGAGTTCCTTTTTAATGTGTAAGAAAGTGAGTTTTCCTGAGGCCTTGGGGTGGGGGGCCCTAGACTGGGAAGGATGTGACTCAGGGCTATGACGCAAAGATGGAGATGGAAGGGGGCTGAGACTGAAAATCTCCCTAGGGCTCACCACCCTGGCATTGAGGACATGCCAGGGGAAAACTGCTTTGTGTGTGTGTGTGTGTGTGTGTGTGTGTATACATGTATATGCATGAGTGTGCATGTGTGTCTGTGTGTGTGTGTATCAACAGCCAACAGAGTAGTATAATTCCAGAGCTGTAAGGGTAGGGCAAGTTAGAACCAAGCTTACTCCTGGAAAAGAGAGATGTCCTCTTCCACCCAATTCTACCTCTTGCTGGTGAGGGATGGTGGTGGGTGAGCTGTCCTCCACATGCTTTCTCTGGTTCATAGGGTGCATCCACAGAGTTTGGTGGCAGCACTTGGCAGGTCATCACTAGGCCTCCAGAGTAGACCAGAGCAGCACTGGCCAAAGAGAATAGGACTCCTTGATCGTCAGAGCTCTCTCTTCTGCAGGAATGTAGCTAGAATTGACCTTGCAAACCCAGAGAACACTTCTGGATTTCTGAGATAAATCATAGGAGGGTGGATACCAGGGAGGAGAGAAAGATTCTCTTGTGCTAAGTAAGGTAGGGTCTGGGGCTCATTTACTTTGTGTTTTGATCTCTATTTTATTTCCTCTCTGACCTTTATTATTTCCTTCCTTTTGCTGACTTTAGGTTTTGTTTGTTCTTCTTCTAATTCTTTTAGGTGGTAGGTTAGGTTGTTTGAGATGTTTCTTTTTTTTGAGGAAGGCCTGTATTGCTATGAACTTCCCTCTTAGGACTGCTTTTGCTGCATCCCATAGATTAATGTGGTTGTGTTTTCATTGTCATTGACGTATTGTCTGATTTCTTCTTTGTTTTCATTGTTGACCCACTGGCTTTTTACTAGCATGTTGTTTAGTCTCCATGTAATTGTTTTTCATTTAATTTATACCCCAAGCTACTTAAGTGGGAATATTAGCTCCTATAGACAAGGAAACTGAGGCCTGGAGAGGATAAAGAACAAGGATATTTCAGATTGTAGAAGCTACAATTGAACCATCCCCTCAACAAATGGTGGTCATTTTTTGGTATATGGTAGTAATACACAAAATGAGAAAGAACAGTTCTCTACGAAAACAATTCTTATGCAAAAAAAAAACAAAAAAAAGACACCTCTCAGAATACCATCTCAGCATTTACTTTGGCCAAAGTCCTTTTCACCATCTCACCTTTTTGTCCTTTCAGATTCTCCAAAGGGAAAGGCCGAGTCAGGATTAAAAATTCAATAAGCCCAACACATTTTACAAACTGTCTTCAGCTTGAAACCCCTTTGAAGTGTCTTTGGTGAGTACTGATGCTGATAGATATGACTTCTTGGTAACAGGTCTCTCCATAAAGGAACTCTTGGGAGTTTTGCTAGTGGTTGGGATTTGATATGGTTTTTTTCTCCTCTACACAAAGACATCTGATGGTCCAAATTTGAACATTAATTTATTTAAAGTTTAAGTGATGGTCCATTTTCTTCTTTTTTCTTTTTTCTGGAAGTTTGTACCTTTTAACCACCTTCACCTGTTTTCCCCACATCCACCCTCTGCCTTTGGCAACCACCAATCTCTGTTTCTATGAGTTTGATTTTGTTAGATTCCACATGTAAGTGAAATTATACAGTATTTGTCTTTCTCAGTATGACTTATTTCATTTAGCATAATGCCTTCAAGGTTAATCCATGTTGTTGCAAATGGTAGCATTTCATTCTTTTTATGGCTGCATTATATCATTTTATATATATCATATCACATTCTCTTTATCCATTCATCTGTCAATGGAAACAGATTTTTCCATGTCTCAGCTATTGCAAATAATGGTGCAGTGAACATGGGGATGCAGGTATATCTCCAAGATAGTGATTTCATTTCCTTTGGGTATATACTTGGAAGTAGAATTGCTGGATCATATGATAGTTCTATTTTTAATGTTTTGAGGAACATCCATAACGTTTTCCACTGTGGCTGCACTGATTTATATTCCTATCAACAATGCACAAGTGTTCCCTTTTCTCCACATCCTCACCAAATCTTGTTATCTCTTGTCCTCTCAAATCACCATTCTAACAGGTGTAAGGTGATATCTCATTGTGGTTTAGATTTGCATTTCCCTGATGATGAGTGATGTTGAGCACATTTTCATTTACCCATTAGCTAAGAAATAAAATTTCTTTAATTTGTTTAAACTTTGAGTGATGGTCCATTTTCAATGGTGAGTTGGTGTCAGGACACTTGCTTTTCTAGCCAATGTTATATAGGCATAAATAATAATACTACACAGAATATTCTCTTAATCTCTTAATTCTTAAAACCTTACAAAAAGAAGTTGGTAAGTTAGCAGAGTGGCTAAAAAAGTGGTTAAAAAGTTAGCAGAGTGGCTTTTTGGATCCATCTAAGAAAGGGACTTGTGAGCAGGGTCTTAGTTAATCAGTTGCTAAAGTAGATTATCTTTGGGAAGTCAACTCATGGAGGAATCACTATTTTAATTCAAGGAAGTAATCTTTTTCTAGAGAAGCACTTGAATAAATTCTCATCTCTTATATTTTACCTCCCCCCATTCCACTCCTCAAGTGGGTTTATCTGTGTTAACTTAGCTAATTATATCGCAATTAAATAACACAAAAGAATAGTGATTCTTTATTGGGCCCAGAAAGTTGCAACTTTCAAAGGAGAACCAAACAGCTCTCTCTGAAATTGTGATTCTTCCCTGATGGTCATGGTGGCATTGAAGTGACTCACTTGTCTTCCCAGGTCTTATTTTGCTCAAATGAGAGCAAAAGGAGGAAGACTAGAAAACAGAATCAAAGTTGAGCATTTTCTCCTCCTTAGGACACATATCTCTCTCACGTTCTCTTTTTCTCCTTCCTTCCTTCTTTCTTCTTACCCTGGGGAGTACGACATTGTGCACGTTTCTACACTTTTGTTTTTACAATTATCTACAAGCTTTGTAGGCTGTTCTATTTCAGTATATGGAGGATCACCTCATTCTCTCTAGCATCCTACTGTGTGGATGGACCATGGTTTATGAACCTGTCCTCCACAGATAGGTATTTCTTAAAGATTCCAATCTTCTGCCTTTGAAAACAGTGCTGCAATGTGAACATGCTTGTACATGTGCCTTTGAGCACGCATGAGGATAAATTATTGGAAATGTACATTATGGGTCAAGGGCATGTGTATTTAAAATTTTGGTGGATATTACCACATTACTCTCCAAAGATTTGGCAGTGATTTGGGATGTTAACTAGCCATGGGATGCTAACCCACTGTTCCAAAGATACCTTGAGACAGAACTTGACCAAGTGGAATTTGTTCAGACAGGAATACAGTAAAAAAGAGAGAAACACTGAACTAGAGGCTATAGGAGGAGGAAGCCCAGGGGAGGCTGATGGTCTGTCTGTCAGGTGAAAGGGGGAGGAGTTTGGCTTGTTCTGTAGGACCCAAGAGCACTGAAACTAACAAGTGGATGAGACACATTAAGGCTCAGTATGAAGAAATAAATTTTTTGTAAAAAAATTTTTTTAAATTTATTTTTTATTGAAGTATAGTTGAATTACAATGTTGTGTTAATTACTGCTGTACAGCAGTGACTCAGTTTTATATATATATATATATATATATATATATATATATATATATATATATATATATATACATTCTTTTCATATTCTTTTCCATTATGGTTTATCACAGGATATTAAATATAGTTCCCTGTGCTGTACAGTAGGACCTTGTTGTTTATCCATCCTATATATACCAGTTTGCATTTGCTAATCCCAAACTCCCAATCCAACCCCCTTTCACCTCCCTTCCCCTTGGCAACCACCAGTCTATTCTCTATGTCCCTGATATTGTTTCATAGATAGGTTCATTTGTGTCATATTTTAGATTCCACATATAAGTGATATCATATGGTATTTGTCTTTCTTTTTCTGACTTAATTCACTTAGTGTGATAATCTCTAGTTGCAATCCATGTTGCTGGAAATGGCATTATTTTGTTCTTTTTTTATGGCTGAGTAGTATTCCACTGTATATATGTACCGCATCTTCTTTATCCATTCATCTGTCAATGGACATTTAGGTTGTTTCCATGTTTTGGCTATTGTGAATAGTGCTGCTATGAACATAGGGCTGCATGTATCTTTTTGAATTTTACTTTTATCTAGATATATACTCAGGAGTGGGATTGCTGGATCATATGGCAGCTCAATTTTTAGTTTTTTGAGGAATCTCCATACTGTTTTCCACAGTGGCTGCACCAAATTACACTCCCACCAACAGCACAGGGGGGTTCCCTTTTCTCCACATCCTCTCCAGTATTTGTTATTTGTAGACTTTTTGATGATGGCCATTCTGACTGTCATGAAGTGGTACCTCATTGTAGTTTTGATTTGCATTTCTCTAATAAGTAATGATGTTGATCATCTTTTCATATGCTTATTGGCCATCTGTGAAGAAATAAATACTTTCTAAAGGTGTTTCCAAATGTGGAACTGAACCTTCTCAAAGGAAGTCACATTGCTGTTACTACATGTGTCCAAGTCAAGGCTGGTTGTCTTTGGTCATGTGTGTTTGTGTGTGTATGTGTGTGTGTATGTGTGCACAGGGCAGTTGTGTAGAGGGTACTTCAGTAACAGATGAGAAGCTGCAGTGGATGACTTTAAAATCCTCTCTAAGTATCTGAGACACTGACTTAATGAATGAACCAAAACATAGAAACTTATTATTTGCTTAAGATACAAGTTTTTGTTTGACTGAGTTGCTCAGATCTAAATAGCCCCAGAGACCAGCTTTACTGTAATATGCTGTTTGCTCATTAATTCCGTGAGCACATATTGAGTGTCTTCCTGCGAGGCAGACAGGGGATAGAGTGGACAGACAGACAAGGTCCCTGCCCACAGGGAGCACACACAAGGCTCAGTGACAACACAGACTCAAGGTGAAGGATGGTAGAAACACATGTGCCCTGGGAGGGCAAAGGCCACACCCTGTGTAGGAGATTGGGTGAGACTGAAATCTGCAGGCTGAGTACAGGAGAACTCCTTGGTGGACATGGGCAGAGAATTTTGTCCAGAGACCCAGAAGTTCAAGGAACTGAAAGAACCTGGGTGTGGACATTTGAAGCATGGAGGCTGCAGGGAAGGTAGAGAGTGATTATAGATGAGGCTGGGGACAGAGGTGGAAGGACCTTGGGGACTTTGTTCCAGGAACAATGATATTTGAAGGGTTTGAGCAGGAGAGTTACGTGTTAAGATTTGTGTTTAATGGAGCTTACTCCGGCACCTTGGCAGGGAGCTGTTTTAGGGCAGGTTTCTCAATCTCACTGCTGCTGACATTTTGGACTCCTTGTTCCTTGCTGTGTGGGTGGTCCTGTGCATTGCAGGATGTTTAGCAGCATCCCTGGCCTCTACCCACTAGATGCCAGTAGCGTCACCCCAGCCTCCAGTTGTGACAACCAAAAGTGTCTCCAGACATTGCTAAATGTCCCCTGGTGTGTGTGTGTGTGTATGGGGGGGGGGGAGCGTGAAATTGCCCTGGCTGAGAACCCTTGTTTTAGGGACTGAAATACCATGATGATCTGAACTGGAAGGAAGACCATGGCAGAAGTGTGGACCAGAAGCAAACAGGTAACATCAGTAGATCTTGGGAATGCATTGAGAAGGAGAAGAAGGGAGAACCAAACGATGAAGCCCAGGTTTGGGGATTTGGCAAATTAAGTGGTGGTGATTCCTGAGTTGTGGGACCCAAGAGTGGTTTTCCAGAGAACACGATAAATTCCATTTTGTATTTAAAGTGCCTGGGGGACAGCCAAGTAAATATCCAATGGGGATGAGTCTATCTAGGGTTCAGATGAGTCTTGCAAGGGTTCTGAGTTGGGGGATGGCATTTGAAAGCTGCTGTCCTATAGCTGGCGGTTGATGTTTCATTATTATACTCCTCCCAACTCCACTAATAACGTCGTGCGGTGGTGCATCTTGGATGCCCAAGTGTTTGTGGTGTTTGCTGGGCCCTATACATAGGAATGTGTGGCCAATTCCAGATGTTCAGAGCTCCTGGCCATTCAGCAGGGCCACCTGGCTGGAAAAAGACCAACATGACTTCCTGACTAAGGAGGGGTGGCCCTGCCAGATTGACCTTTCCTGCTCCAGGCAGCTGAAGTGCTTCTTAAGTGATGGCTGAATGGTCGAAGCTATTACTCTAACTGTAATTTGTAATGGTTCTCTAACACTTTAGAAAGAGCTGGGTTTGTTGGGATGAAAGGTGACTTTTAAAAGTCGGTAATTATACTTCCAGTGAAAATGTGTCTTCGGCACGGTGCGTAGCCATAGTATGCAGGGCACCCAAGAATTCACTCCTGGACAGGGCTTATATTAATCATAGTTTCCATGCCCAGAGAACATATTCTCAGGGGTTAACCATCCTCTTCTCCCTCCTTTAGATGTGGGCCTTGTAATCAAAAAAAAGACACACCCTTAACTATAGCAGGGCTACTGTACTAAATAAAAAAATTATAGCTATTATACTGGGACTTCATACTGAGCGGGGTCAAGTAATAACACATCTGGTAACCTCCATTAAAGAACTGAGTTATGTTCAGCTTGTGTTTTAATTAGCCTGTGATAAACAAAGAATCAAAGGCCATTCCTCTCTGGTGGTTTTATATTTATGACTGACTTCACCTGCACTTAGATACAGGTTTATGAAGTATAAAAAAGCGAGGAGTTCCAGTCACGCTGTCTAGACCATTTACTGTAATAGATCAGTTAGGAGACTGTATTTCTTAACTAGCCAGATGTTTACAGTGCCTGCAGAGCTGCTCAGCTGCTTGGCTAACAGAAATGTTTTGGACAAACACAGTGTCATCTTCCAAGAAAGGATTTGGTATCAACTCTTCCAGATCGCTCAGAAGCCTTCACAGTTTGTGAGAAAGGTATCCGAACAATGCGGTTTAGGGAAATAATTTGTTATCTGCTGAGTTGAGACTTAAGTCTTCCTCAAGGTTCAGAAAGTTTACAGGATCCAATGAGAAAACATTTTTACAGGGGCAGGGAGTTCAGCCAAAAAAGACAGCTGCCCTGGCCCACCTTGCCAACCTCCCAGCTGAGATAAATACTGAGCTGGTTTATGGGAAAGGCTCTAAAATCTTCTTCTGAACTTTAATGATCTCCCAGGTATGTTCCAGCTCTATAATTCTCATGTAAAAGATTAATATACGTATTATACTTTTAAGGTTATCTCACGGTTTCACTTGTCGGGCCTGTGAAATTGGCCTGAAGTAAGCATCTGGAGTGACCCTGTTCCTTTCTGCCCCCTGGGAGAGCTCACCACCATCTTCCTGTCTGTTCTTGAAGGGGATTCTGGGCCAGCTCCCAGGACAGGGGTTTGATTCATAGATTCAGCTCCACATCTATTTTCTTCCTTTCAACCACTTAAAAAAAAAGTCCTGTATTTTGAAGTATAGTACACATGCAGAAAAATGCAAAAATATCAAAGTGAGCATACTCTGAAACCCCCGCCTAGGTCAAGAAGTAGAATATCAACAGCACCCTCAGAAACTCACCTGAGGTCCCCTCAATTACTTTCCTTCCTTGTTCCCCAAAGTAACTGTTCTGACCTCCAAGACAGATTCATTTTGCCTCTCTTTGAAGTTGGTGTAAACAGACTTTAACAGAATGTGCTCTTTTGCGTCTAACCTCTTTCACCAACATTTGTGAGATTTATCAATGTTGTGGCATATGGCTGTAGTTCTTTTTTTAAAATTGCTATGTAATATTTCTTTGTATGAATATACACCCCAATATATTTATTCACTTTACTGTTGATGGAAATATGTCCAGTTTGGGATCATTATGAATAAAGAAATGGACATTTTTGTACATGTCATTTGGGGCTCATGGGCAAACATTCCTCTTGTACCTTGTGGGTTGACCTCTGACAAATCATTCACCTTCTTAGGATCTGTTTCCTTCTCTTTGAAATAGGTTAATGAAGTCAGCCTTGATATACCCTCTCTGCCCCACTGCCTGTGGTATGTTTCCAGTAAGCTTGTTATTATCCACCATCTCATCGTTCTTTCTCCTGTTTCCTCCGTGTAAAAGCATATGTTCACACATCAAATTTTTCCTTCAGACCAGCAGGTGTGGTCCCTAGATCTGCATCATCAGTATCACCAGGGAACTTGTTAGACATGCACATTCTCAGGCTTCTCCCCAGACCTACACAATCAGAGAGTGGGTTTGGAGCCCGGCACTCAAGTTTGAAAACTACTGTTTTAGTCTACTCTCCTCTCCCGCTACCTTTCTCAGCTTCTACACAGTGCAAAGCACTTGAAGAAATGTATTCATTTATTTACTATTCATTCATTCAACCAATACTTGCTGGGCACCTGCTAAGTCCCGGGTGACACTGGGCTAAGCATTGGAGATAGGAAGATGCATTATAGATGGTCCTTGCTCTTAGGTAGCTCAAGATCAGCAAGTGGATACGATACTGTATGATGTATGCGTGGAGGTAAGAGAAAGGGAGTGATCAACTCTCCTGGGGAGGTCAGGGAATGTTTCACTCAGGAGGTGAGGCTGGAACTCAAATAAGTGTTGATGTAAATCATTAAATGGCATGCTCCTAAATGAGAACTAATTAATGCTGGCAGACTGCTAGTAGCCCCTTAGGTATGGAAATGCAATGTAATCACTTCTTAAACCCAGGTGATTGGAACATAGTAGCCAGTCATTAAATATGTGTTGAGTTCTGAATGAACGGGCTAGATTTTTCTGTGCATTTTTGGTCCTGTATTTCATTCATTCAACAAGCATTTATCGAGCACCTGCTGTATGGTGGGAACTCTGCTATATGCTGGGTTAATGAGGTGACTGGAAAAAGATCTAATTAGGGCAGTAGAAATAGACACAGTGTCTTCATTTCCTGAGACCAGGAGTTGAGGCCACTAACATGAACTGTTTGAACAGCAGTCAATGGTAGTGTTTACTTCATGGTCTTGGCTGGTCCCAGCAAGCAATTTCAATGCATCTAATTGGTCAAATCAGTCAAGATGGCTGTGGGGCTGGAACAGGCCTGTGTGTTTGATCTTCTTGTGTGAAGAAATGGATCTACTCAGTACTTCCGGGTATTTTATAAGATAGAAAGGTTTTTTTGATGGTGGGACAAAGTACATGGATGCTCACATAGATTCAAGGCACAATGCTTCGTTACTTACAGTTCAGGACAGAGAAGGCTGTCAGGCAGGACCATGCAGGGAGTTGTAACAGGAGCAGGGTAACAGCAAGCTGTACCTGACGGGGCAGGTGTTATATGGCCAGTGGGGTGGGTTTAGCTTGGTTTCTTGTGCTCCATGTAGATTAGCTAATTTGAATAATTTTGTGGGCTCTGGGGTATAGAGGCTGTTGCTAGTTATCTGGTACTTGGCCCTGGGTCTCCCCAGGAGGACAGGTGCACAGTGGTCCCCCCTGGACTGTAAGGGTCCAATCAGGGAAGTGGTTGGTGTGTGGACTTAATCAACTTCTCAAGAAGGGGAACTAACTGACGGGTCTCTATCTAGCCAGGGTCTGAAAACTTAGTCAGATGGACTTTAAGAAAAAATAATATTCACGTGGGGAAGGTTTGGGAATGACAAAATCCTATTTTGCTGCAGTGAAGCACTTGTTCATCTTTGGGGTGGCTGTCCCCTTCTCTCTGTCCCCAGTGTTTCCATCTGTCCTCATCTATGTAGTGGAAAGTTTTTGGTTTTCATGTGGGAGTGGATTTAGGAATTCTGCAACAGGATAAGTGAGCAAACATTTTCATATCCATTATAGGCAGCATTTCTAGCCTGGTGAGGGGAATGATGAGGGTTTAACAATAAACCCCACAGACCTCATTTAGTTCTTCAAGTTGAAGTTACCCGTGATGGAAGATAGACTTCAAAATAGGGGTGGCTAAACGTTTCTCACGTGTGTTGTCAGTAATCAGCCAAATGCGTAAGAAATGCCTGGGATTATCTGATGGCACTCTTGCACAAAGCTTGCAGGTCCTTTCTGAAGAATAGATATTAAAGGCAAGTAACCACTTAAACTGTCTAAAAGATTCCAATTAATGTTTTTGCGGCCTGTCAAGTGGTACATATATATATATTTTTTTCTGGAGTGAGCCAGAATAAAATCTAGTGAGGCATAAGAAAGGAGTAAGGTTAGAAATGAACTTTGGCTATTTTGGAGCCCATTTTTTTTTACTGCAAGTTGTATGCATGGATTACAGAAGCGAGGGCCGGTCTCTCTTAGAAACCTGTGTTGTCGGCTCTGTCATCAGGATGCAACTTTTCGCTTGAACTCTTCCTGTGCCACAAGGATGTCTGACTCTGCTGCCCTTGGAGCTGGCTGTGCCCAGGAGCACACACAAATAAAGCTGGGCTGTTGGACTAGACACCTGGGAAGAGCAATAAGGTCCATCCCAGCCTCCAGACAACTTCTTTTCCCAGTAAAGCTTTTGTTCTGCCAGAACTGTCCAGAGATGCAGATGTGAAGTTCATTAAGAGAGACTGAACAGCATCCATATTTAAAGCACTGGGTGTCCCATGATGCACAGGTAAAGTGGTGGGATACTATTCTTGGTGGATTTGTTGTCTGAAAGCTCAAACAGTCCTTTCGTATAATCTGGATGCTGTAATTCATTGTTTATTTTTTTTAAAATTCAACTTGCTTCTACATTAAAAAAAATACCACAGCTACTGTGCTTATTTTAGCAAGTTTCTTTTTTAAAAAGACAAAAATCAATATTTTCCCTTGCACAGCTGATGTCCTGGGGATGAACTACAGGAATTATTGTTAAATTGCTCCTAGTCGGTCTGTATGATGGAAAAGGTCAATATTTTTTTTCTAGAAAGAAAGCCCTCTGTTTTCCTCTTGGGGGACAAGAGAATGCGGCAGTGGTAAATTACTAGATTTTGTGCCCAAGTGATTGCTGGGGAGAATTCTACTCCTTGAATGGAAATACCCCTCTTCTGCTATATTTCTTTCTTCTCACTTCTCACGCTCTCAACCCAGAAAGGGTTTCCTTTGGTCCAGGTCACTTGCTTGTCCCTGCAGAACTGCTCTCTAAGGACTGCCCCACCCCCTCAACCCCATCATGTAGGAGATCAGTTCTAGAGGTTGTCTCTGAAGAGTTCGGAACTGAAATGCCACTGTATCAGTCAGGATAGGCTGGGTTATGCAGAGGTAACAAAAAGCCCCACTCTCAGTTACCTGAAATCACAGAGTTTAACTCCTGCTCACACCACATACCCACTGCAAGTCAGTAAGTGCTTCTGCTCCTTGGAATTGTTCAGAGATCAAGTTGAAGGAGACCCTCTCCCAACATTTGCTTTTGTGACCACTGAAGTGGTGGAGAGGGAGGGGGGAGTTGCACCTCACCCCTAAAGCTTTGCCTTAAGAGCCACACATCACATCTGTTTATATTTCATTGGCCAAAACAAGGCTTAAGACACACCTACCTTCCAGATGCCCAGAAGGAGGAAAGAACTGGAATGTTTGCGAAGAGCCTTGATGACCCCTGTGGTCTGCAATCCAACAACTTGGAAAGTTGGAAAGGATCTGAGAGGTCATCTCCTCCAGACTTCCTCCTAAGGGAGACAGCTTTTCTGCAATTCGTTGATTGCCTCTTGGTGCTTAGCCTCTGCTGAAGCAGCTGTGGTGAGGGGGACTCACTGCTGCTCAAGGAGCCCATCATGCTGTGGGGCAGCCCTTGTAGAGTTAAAGCCTCTTAGAGCCTGAGTCTCAGGAGTTTGGTCTCATCCTCTGTCCTCTGGCTGTGTGACCCTGACTATGCAGCTCATCTTGCTGAGTCTCTGTTTCCTCTTCTGTAAAATGGGAATACTACTTTTATTTAAATTTGAATTGAAGATTCAATGAAATGAAATAAGTTCTATAAAGACTCTCTATGGTTGGCACATGATCAAACACAAAGGTTGTTCTCTTCCTCTTGTTCCTACTGTGGGATTGAATATAAAAATATATTAAAAGTGCTCTGTTAATTGTAGATGGTAAAAAAAAATTAAGTGACTATAAGCACAATTAAAAAATATACCAATATTTGAGCAGAAGTGGCTATGGAAAGTCTTTGAAGTCCAGGGGCATAGATGAATATTTATAAATTGTTCAACAATATCAGACATTTATTTATTTAAAAATAGATGGATTTTTATTTTTAATCTTTTCTCTACTCCCAATTTCTTACCTGGAGTGTATCTTTCTCACTATCTTTTGCTCTGAATTATTCTTCCTGTCTCAATTTCTCTTCAGTGTTCACTGACAAAAATGGCCTGCATTTTCCCAGGTCGTAGTATTTATCACATGGCATTGCCTACAAATTTAAGAACCGGGTGCTGTGTTTCAATACCATTATATCCACACTTGCCTTTTGGAATGAATGAGTGGATGACATCTACAAATTGTCCATCAAGGTCTCTAGCACTTAATAAGTCCTCAACATATGGTCACTCTTCTCCCTTCCCCTTGGGTAACCTTGGAGGGCAACCGGACCTCCAGTTTTCACTGCTGAAGCTCAGTATGCTAAACGAAATTCAGATGCTTGTCAATGCCCTTCATAAAATATTACCATCATTTCGGACAAATGGCTCAGAGGACATCTGGCTATTCCCTGTGAGTTATGATGATCTAACAAAGCAGTGGCTATTTGAAGAATGGCTAAAGGCATTCAAGAACAGTGGGTAAGCAGAAACTACAATGGGGTCAAGAGAATGCTACAGACGAAGGGGGCAAACAACTTTCTGACTTTTAAAATATGTAAGTTGATTTAAATAGTGCTTTCCTTTAGAAATGCTTTGTTGAATGAATATGATGTTTTACAACTTCCCTAGTTAATTGGACAGTGAATCTGGAGAGCTACTCTGAATTGCCACGTTACAAAAAACAGAAGATACAAACTCACTTCAGTGAATTACCTTACACTATATCGTCAGCACTGGGTGATACCTTTCAGGATGTTGAGTCCAACCCTCTCATTTTCCAGTTGAGAAGATAGGGACCCAGAGAGGTCACAGAAATTCAAATTTGAAAATAGGCATCCATTCAGATTCTCTCAGTGCTTCCCTCTGAAGTCAGACGAAGACCCTGGGGCCAGCTTGAGAGTATACTGAACAGTGCCTCCATGGGGGCTGATTCTGGACTGGAGAGCCTTCTTCCATCTGGTTGTTGGGTCAGGATGGGGAGGCAGGGCTCCAAAACTCCTCTTCTGGGGAGATGGTGAACCCGAGAGATGATGCCCTTCTGAGAGGACCTGCGGACCTTCCAGTTCGCCCTTGTGATCTGCTTCTGCTCAAGGCTGCCTTGTTCCTTCCAGATGTATAAACATTCTAGACCTGGGATTTTGATCAAGAGACACAAGTGCATTGAATGTTCTTAATTCTTGGGCCAGTAGGTTTCAGGAGGAAGGAAAAATTCATGCTGAGTGTTCTTGTATGAAACTGAGGCTGTAAAAATTGAATACGTTTGATGTAGAAACTGTCATAATCTGGGCTGATATTCTCACCGTCAGAGACAAGAACAAATGTCCCTTGTTTGTTCCTCTGTTGCCCATTGGTCCTCCTCGCCTTGCCTTATTTTTTTTTTTTTTGGTAATGGCCCTATGAAAGGACACCTTCTTCCCCTTCTTGTAGGAATTTGCCTTGGGCTTCAGGTGCAAGCCTTCCTTGATTTCTCTCTCCCACCAAGTGGAAGGATAATGTCTTACTCTCAGGACTCACAGGGCATTTTATCAGTGTTCCTCTGCAGGAGTCTGTCACCTTTAATTTCGCATAATAGGTGAGGGTGTCCAGGTTGTATTTCCTATTGTAGAGTATGAACCCCTTGAAGGTCATGTCCTCAACTAATTTACCCTTGAATCCCCCACAGTACAGTGTGTCCCCTTAGCAGTAGCTTAAAAATGTATCTGAGAAGCATTTAGTCATATACTATTGTAAGTTGCCCCAAATTAACTGGTGGGCTGCGCTGAAGCCCATGCAATTCTCAGTGTATAGCCTTCACTCTAGGGAGACTAGGGTGATATGTGCATTGGAGACACTTTTGAGTCCTTTCCTAGGACATTAGACCTTTCTATGGTGGTTCTGACCAATATGACTGATGTTCAGTGGAACAGCATATGGTGCATAGCAAGGCATGTACTAAGTGCTCAGAACACTTGGATAAAATGTACAGGAAACCAGTATCTCACAGTGAATCTGAATGAGGCGTAGCAAACTTGGGCTTCAGGAGGCCACAATAAAAATTGCCAGGACTATGGATTCTAGCCAGTGGTATGATGGTAAGTGTTAAACAATAAGCTTCCTGGGGGTATGGGGGTGGAAGGAAGCCCTGATTTGTAGCATTTGCTGATTTCTGTGGTGTGAATGTTCTCACCATGGCTGACTTCAGGCTACTAAGATTGTCACTGTCTTTAGAGTTGGGAGGAGATGCGTGCAATATGAGTCTCCTCCAGCACACCCTGGACTAACCTTATTTCTTTTTGGGCTCATAGATCCAGCAGGGTGGTGGGGCTGCAATGAGAGTGGCCAAGGTTGTGTGCAGTCTGGGGATTTGGGTGACCTTGTTTTCTGTGGTTCCATCAGGCCATCCTTCTGTCAGATGGGGCTAGTATTTCCAAGTTCATGATCTTCCCAGCCACGGAGCCTTTCTTTTGGTCATATTAATTCTGCTTCTGTTACCCAGACACAGCTGATATGGTGCCTTGGACATCAAAATTGACAGCTAAACATTTGGTACTGAAAGCTGGCTACATTCTGAACTCAAACAGCTGGTAACAATGCAAAGAAAAAAAAATCAGTTATGTCAGCTTTTTGATATTATGTGGAAAACCAATAGTAGCTATAAAGAATGTGAATACTTCTAAAAGCCAAATTAAGTCCAACTGGTCTGATGAGATGGCAGTAATATGGGGATCATTAAACTGTGAAAATCCCCACCTAGGATGGCTGCTTAACTTCATTCACTTTCATGTACACTACCTGGATGAGCAAAAATGCTTAGGAATGTTAAATTAGAGGTTAATTTCAGAGCATGAAATTTGGAGTCAGACCAGGATTCAAGACCTAGTAGTGTGACCTTTGGCCTCTGTAAGCCTCAGTGTGCTCATCTATAAAATGGGTATGATGATGACAATGGTGATGATGATGATGGTGATGATGATAATAATAAATTCTTAGAGCAATTATGAAGCTTAAATAAGAGAATGCTTCCAAATTGTTCAGCACATAAAAAGTCCTAAATGCTGACTTGGTGATGACTGAGGACCCTGAGATGCCTCAGTTACACTAGAAGCCTTGTGATACTTTTTGGTTAACACTGCTTTGCTACGTTATCTTTAATACAAATATTCATGTTGTGAAGAAAATTATATTATTTGAATTGATGCTTACAATAATCCTGTGATATAGACACTTACCTGACTTATCGCCTTCCAGTAAACCAAGGTGCTCACCGCGGGCTGTTTGAGTGGTGAAGCTAGGATGTCTCATTCAGCGCTCTTCACGTCCAGGACTGACCTGTGCTGCCCCAGAAGGTGGGAACTGTCACAGAACAGAGACTGCTTGGCCCATACTCCTCCAGGGACCAAAGCAGCAGCTCTTCAGGGAAGGTACCACAGTCTTTAGACTTGGATTGTCACCTGAGGGTGTTTGGGAGGTAAAAAACTACAAGTTGACTCAGAGCGTTAATGAATAGTTATCATTGGTGATTGGGGATGAGTTAATGTTACTTTTTCCTTGAGTTATACTTTTCTTCCAGTTGTCCAACATTGCCCACAGCATACAATTGTGAGGTGTATTTTTACAACTCTATTATGTAATTTGATCACTGTGTTATTTAATCCTATATGGGGAAATTTGTATTGCTATCTACCAATCGACTGGAAAAGTCAAATCAACCAAAAGCCTAATTAAAAGGCAACTCATGCTGCACAGAGTGGCTTTCCTCCAAAGATCACAGTATTAAGAGGGGCAAAAGTAACTTTACAGTGTAGAAACCTGACCAACACAACCTCAAGGTCAACATCAAGGTCAAGATGAACAATTATAAGTCATGTTGATAGTATGTAGCCTTGATAATGACATCATGAGAATGGCACTTCCCCTCTGTGGTCTTCCTTCCAAAACACATAACTGTTGTCTAATCATGAGGAAAACAGCAGACAAATCACAATTCAGGGACATTCTAAAAAATACCTGGCCAGTATTTCTCAAAACTGTCAAGGTCATCAAAAATAAGGAGAGTCTGAGAAACTGTCCCAGCTAAGAGAAGCTTAAAGAGACATGATGATTAAATGTAACGTAGTATCCTGGGTGAGATCCTGGAACAAAAAATGGACATTAGGTAAAAACTAAGGCAATTGGAAGAAAGTATGGACTTTGGTTAACACCATATCAATATTAGTTCATGAATTGTGACAAATGTGCCATACTCATGAAAGATGTTAGCAATAGGAGAAAATGGGTGTGGTTATATAGGAACTCTGTACACTTTGCAATTTTTGTATACATCTAAAGTTATCCTAATTTAAAAAAAATCCATTGAAACTAGGCAACTCAGCCTTGAGCTTTGCTTTATTTATTTATTCGTTTATCTATTTTTGATAATAAAATTAAAAGCCATAATTGTAAATATAAAACTATTCAAAGAATTGGGAATTCCCTGGTGGTCCAGTGGTTAGGACTCCACGCTTTCACTGCCAAGGGCCCAGGTTCAATCCCTGGTGGGAGAATTAAGATGCAACTAGCTGTGCAGCATGGCCAAAGAAACAATCAAAAACTATTCAAAGAATAAAGAGTTGAAAATATAACTCTTGATTTGACCATCCAGGGGGAGCGATGAGAACGTGGAGAAAGAAGGAAAATGATTGGAAAATGAAGTGATGTCTAGAGAAATGGTGGGAGTGGGAGCAGGAGATGGTTATAGACTGGAAATCCCCCCAGGCAAAGTGCAGAGGCTCAGGTACCAAATCCCACCTGAAAAAGAGAAACATGAAAAGCTACCGGGAAAATGAGACTTGGAGACAAGGTTTCCATTTGCACCTACTCTGTTCTTGTGGCTAAAGTTGAGACACACCCATTGCCTTTCTACAACCTTAGTCAGTAGCTTTATTGGCCATGGGCTGAGGATTGTTTGTTCCAGGGGTCAGAAGTTACACCTTGCTGCATCCCATAAGCCCTTTCAAAATAATACTTTATCAATATAATAATTAAAAAGATGACTTTGAATAAATATGAATAAATACTTGCAACAACATTATAATGAAAATAATAATTAAGTGGAATCTCAGCTGTTGCCTAATAAAATTTATGGGAAATAAGAAATGAGCATTTTAGTGCTTTCAAAATAGCTTACTTCAAACCCAAGCCTATACACAGAGTATTTTAAAGTCAGAAGAGAACTTAGTCATAATAATTAGCTTACATTCTATTTTTAAAAAATTTTATTTATTTATCTATTTATTTTTTGCTGTGTTGGGTCTTTATTGCTGTGCGTGGGCTTTCTCTAGCTGTGGCGAGAGGGGGCTACTCTTCGTTGCTGTGCACAGGTTTCTCATTGCAGTGGCTTCTCTTGTTGCGGAGCACGGGCTCTAGGCGCACGGGCTTCAGTGGTTGTGGCACGTGGGCTCAGTAGTTGTGGCTCACGGGCTCTAGAGCGCAGGCTCAGTAGTTGTGGCACACAGGCTTAGTTGCTCCGTGGCACGTGGGATCTTCCCGGACCAGGGCTCGAACCCATGTGCCCTGCATTGGCAGGCGAATTCTTAACCACTGAGCCACCAGGGAAGTCCCTAGTTTACATTCTTGATGGTGTCAGGAATGTATGCTAAACTTGGCTGCTGTGGGCCTGAGTTTTGCAATGCCCATGTTTTATCACCTTTTATTTGGGAACAAAATACCGTATTGTTCATTGCCTGCCAGGACCTCAGCATCATTGTAAGATCTGGCAATCAGACAAAAATGCCAACAGAATTACACTTGAATTTGTGTCTCTAGGTAATGGTTTTATATATTAATCATTGAACATGACTTTTGCTTGTCTACCACGAGTGCTTGCAAAATAATTCGTATTTGAGTATTTCCTTTCATGCATCATGTTTAGTTTACTGGAATTTCTAATTTTTTCTTTTTTCTTACTGAGACAATAAACTTATACCCTTTTTATCACATTTCTAATAACTTTCAGCTGCTGAATCATATTGTTGAATAGAATCACTTTAATTGTCTTATGTTTTTCCAAGCACAATATGACTTCCCTTGTCTTTGGATCAATTTCTAGCTTGTTACACAGCATGGCTGCCAGGGGTTCATTTTTTTTCATTCTAAATTAATTCCTCTATTTTTTAGATCCTATGTTTTCTTTCATTCTGTTTTTGTTTTTGTTTTTTTTCATTTTCCTGGAGTATGTTTTCAAGCAATTTTAAAAGTTTTTATGTTTTTTGCCTGTCTAAAAAAGTCCATTTTACCCACTCCTGACTGATAGTTTGGATATCAAATTCAAGGTTTGAAATAATTTCCTTTTATAACTCTTAAGGCATCTCTTCATTATCTCATAGCAGCTAATTTTTCTGATGATAAGTCTGATGCCAATCTGATTCTTGTTCCTTTGTAAATAAACTATTTTTTCCATCCCTCAAATAGCTTTTAAGACAATTTCTTTATCCTGGCATTCTGAGATTTCTTTATAGTCTTTCATTTACTGCTTAGCATTCAATGGAACCTTTCAATCAGAAGGTTCATATTTCTTTGGTAATTTTTAATTGTTTTGATTAATTTTCTCCTCTCCATTTAATAAAGCTGTGTCTATTGAACTTCATGGATTGATCTTCTGTGTTGCTTTTTTTTCCTCTCATATTTTCCTTTCCTTTTTCTTTTTGAGCAATTTTATAGAGATTTCTTTGACTTTATATTTGTCATTTTTTTCTTGTTTTGAGTTCATGATATTTTTAATTTCCCAAAACTCAATCTCTGAATGTTCCTGTTTTTGTTTTATGGATTCAATTAATTGGGACTTTTTTTCTGGGATACTGATGGCTCTCTTCTATTTCCTGACATCTTCTTTTCCCTGGGGTTGAAAATTATATTTATTCATCTTGGTTTTTCTCATTCATGCTACTTGTTTTGTTCAAATATCCACTGATTCTTGGCTGTCTGTTCATATTTGGGAATGAAAAAATATGTTGGTAAGTGTAGTCAGCTGGCTTGGTTTTCCTGCAATATTGATCATTTCTGTTTCTGTACACAGGCCAGTGTGACTATAGCCCAGCTTCTTTTTGTGGGTCTGTGGGCTGGGAGCAGGCAGGTCAGCAGACACGCTGACACCCCCTTCTCTGTGCACACTCCATGCTACGATATGGGGGCTTTATGGTGGAGACACATCAACTGCTAAGGAGCCCTCATTCTCTCCTGGCCAAGCATTCATTTGCTATTAGAGTATAGTCCTTAGGTTTCAGCCTGGAGGTAACAAACATTGCTTCCAGTGGCCTAGAAACTGACCGGGAAAGTCACAGTGTTTAAGGGAGGGCTCTGATCCCCCAGACGCATTCTCCTTTGCCCCCTTTTCCTCTTGCTCCCTGAGTTTCTTCATCTCAGGAAAACTGGCTCTAACCTCTCCTCCAGTTGACTTTTGTGTTTATTATGGCAGATGGCACCTTTTGCTGTGTATTTTTTTTTAATCAATATCTAATTTTAACCAACTTAATTTCTGTGTCTTAGAATCATTTTTTAAAGTTTATGTTTTGCTGATTGCCTTACCATTTCCACCCTTAGTTTCTTAACATGGTCCTGGATTTACTTCCTTTCCTACATCGATACTGTATTTTCAATGGGAGTTTTGGTGGAAGCAAATGTAAATGAGTGTGCTCAGTCCACCATATGGAACCAGAAACCCTTTCAATTCATTCTTAATAGTACAGATGGGACTAAAGCATATGACTCTCCTTGGCCTATGAATAAGAAAATGGAAAGAGGGATTCACTGAATACTTTAATCAAGAGAAAATTCTTATTGTACAGTGGTTAAAAGAGCAGGTTTAATTCCAGGCCCACCACTCCCTAAGCTGAGGGGCCTAGGGGGCACATTTCTTAAAGGCTCCCTGTCTCTCTTTCTTCATCCATATAATCAGGGATAAAACCAGTACTTCGCTTAAGGGGTGGTGTGAGTGTTGAAAAAAGGTCCCACGCCCGACACAAAGTAAAGCCTCAACAAATGCTTGCTCTATGAGTGTGTCTTCTCCAATGCGGATCTGCAATACTTTTGTTGAAAATGTGCAAGGTTAAGTCTGATATAAATATTGTTTATATCTCTACTTCAACAAAGAATCATACATACCTGGTCTGAAAAATGGCGTCACAGGTGACAAACCACAGGCTAAGCATGAACAAGGCCGGAAGGGACCATCAAGCCTGTCATATGCAACCAGCTCATTTCTCCAACAAAGAAAACATGGCCCAAGAAGTAGGAGTCGGTGACCACGTGACAGAGCCCTCGTCTGTATCCAGGTCTCCCAATTCTCCATGAAAAGGGGTGAAGGACACCTAGTGTTTGCCAAGCATTGCTCAGGTCTTCTCCTTTAACCCTCCCAACAGAAAAGTACTTCCACTATTTCTATATTTTATGGAGGGAAAACTGAGTGTAGTGAAGAAGCAGCTTATGTGGAGCTGGGTCTCAGAGTCAGCATGGAAAGTGAAAACTCCATACAGTCAAGTCATCCTGAAATTCCTGCAGCGAATTTCTACAATGGAGACCAATATATTAGACTGCCCATAAATCCAACACAACACTTCTTCTATCCCGCCTTGGATTAAACCATTATTTCTTCAACTGTACATCAGATAAAGCAGTGGCTTGCAATTAGAAGGGCGTGATATGTGAAAAAAAGTGAACTTTATCACAGGAATCTCCTGGATGGAAGAGGAGCCTGAGATCTGGACTCAGGATGGCAGAGTTCTGTGGTCTGTGTCCCTCTTTCTCTGGGACAATCACTTACTGAGTGAAACAGGGGGTAGGATCCCCTCTCATCTTTAAATTCTCTCTTTCCCTTTCACAGATTCCTGCAGTTGAACTTGTGAAGTTCAGCTAGTATAGGACACAACCCCACAGCTATTTGAACAAGTCACACAGCTGGTGGGTGGGAGATTTGGGAATTTGTACCCCTCCTCCAAGGTCCAAACTCTTCATGGGCTCCTCCCTATGGTCCCAACAGGGCCCCCTGCTCTCCAGTTCACCACGCTGGGCTAATTTAGTTCAGTTTTGACATTCAACACACATGGCTTCTGTTTTCTGCTATAAATCTCCAGACATTTTATGGACCAGTAATGTCCAAAGTGTACATGGACTGTTCTGCTGCTTGGTAATTACCACTGACCTCTTTCCAGGACCCTTCTCCATAAAGAGGCCACCTCTTTGGGGCAGCTCTGCCATCCCCTTCTCTCCAAGGCTGTAGGTGGAACAACCAAGTTCTTAATTAGCCAGCCTGCACAGGGAAGCTTGGTGTCAGGTTTCCAGGTCAGTCTTTGATAGAGGGGTAATCAGGGAAGGTGATGCATCGACTTTGATTAAAGAGCTGTGATGAATCGAGATAAAATTGACATTTAATTTCTTTTGGACGAACTAATCTTGTAGACCAAACTTAAAGGTGAAGTGTCTTCTCTTTTGGTTTTTGGGGCAGGGCAGTTATCCATGATGGAAATGGTAACCTTGAAAAAAATTTGCTATAATTTCTTTCTTAAATCACTGATATTTAATTGAACATGGGCTCATGGGTTGATTTAGTGGAGTTACAATTCCTCCAAACTTTTTGTCCTAACAGAAACCCCACCCCCCACCCCCATCCCTGAAGCACTCAAAAACAACTTAAATCCATGCACACTGTTCTCTGCTGGGGAAACCTGTTCATGATGGATCCTAACAGTTTCTTGAGCTGCCATATATTGCCATGCCCACCTCACTCCTTAAGCCAGTGGGAAAATGATCTTTTGTAATTCAAAAAACAAAAACAAAAAACAAACAAAAACCCCCTAAATCAAACCAAAACAAAACCCTCAGTGTATAGCAGCACAGGTAGAGCAACAATGTGCTTTGAAAAAACTACCACAAAATGTGTGTGTTTTTTTTTTTTTCCTGGTTAAACTGATACCCCTCTTCAAAAAAAAAAGAAAGAAAGAAACAGCTTCAAGTGATAATTGTGCTTTCTTTGATTGTCAAACGTGAAATAAAAATAATAGCAAAACAGTAACTCACCAGTCAATAAACTAGGATACTCTTAATTATTCTCAGAATACGCACACACACATCATTGACCTGAAAATCTGAGGTGAGGTGACTTACAACAGCAGTGGATCCTCAGGCTCTGGTCTGCTTGGACTTGGAGAAGGCTGGTGAGGAGCATTCCTGGAGAAGTAGCAGCCTCTTATCAGTAGATGGGAGTAGAGCAACACAGATGTAACCTCCAGGCAGCCAGGCTGGCAGCGCTGCCCTCAAACCCATCCTCTCCTGCTCCTTTGGCGTTACTGCAGGGTAGAAGCAAAGACAAACCAAGGCTGTGAATCAGATAAGAGGGACTTTTAAAACCTAGTCACACTAGGACTTATGCGATCTCGGGAGTAACACAGGCAAATTCAGGAAACCGTATTTCCTGCCAAGCTGTGCATTTCATTTTGCACTTCTTTAATTTGCCTAGGAACTAAAATGATCCTTTTTAGTTTTATTTCTCACTATCTTATTGTGTGTCCTCTCTTTCTCTGTTCCCGCTCTTCTTGTCTTATTTTTTTCCTCTTTCCTTTGTAGCTACAATTCCTTTTGTAGCCATCATATACTTTTTGGAGTGGAGTGAAGTGTATCTAAAAATTTAAAAATGGCTATCAATGTTCCAGTGGCACATATGGTCACCTTATCTTTGATAAAGGAGGCAAGCATATACAGTGGAGAAAAGACAGCCTCTTCAATAAGTGGTGCTGGGAAAACTGGACAGGTACATGTAAAAGTATGAAATTAGAACACTCCCTAACACCATACACAAAAATTAACTCAAAATGGATTAAAGACCTAAATGTAAGGCCAGACACTATCAAACTCTTAGAGGAAAACATAGGCAGAACACTACATGACATAAATCACAGCAAGATCCTTTTTGACCCAGCTCCTAGAGAAATGGAAATAAAAACAAAAATAAACAAATGGGACCTAGTGAAACTTAAAAGCTTTTACACAGCAAAGGAAACCATAAACAAGACCAAAAGACAACCCTCAGAATGGGAGAAAATATTTGCAAATGAAGCAACTGACAAAGGATTAATCTCCAAAATTTACAAGCAGCTCATGCAGCTCAATAACAAAAATACAAACAACCCAATCCAAAAATGGGCAGAAGACCTAAATAGACATTTCTCCAAAGAAGATATACAGATTGCCAACAAACACATGAAAGAATGCTCAACATCATTAATCATTAGAGAAATGCAAATCAAAACTACAATGAAATATCATCTCACACAGGTCAGAATGGCCATCATCAAAAAATCTAGAAACAATAAATGCTGGAGAGGGTGTGGAGAAAAGGGAACACTCTTGCACTGTTGGTGGGAATGTAAATTGATACAATCACTATGGAGAACAGTACGGAGGTTCCTTAAAAAACTAAAAATAGAACTACCATATGACCCAGCAATCCCACTACTGGGCATATACCCTGAGAAAACCATAATTCAAAAAGAGTCATGTGCCACAATGTTCATTGCAGCTCTATTTACAATAGCCTGGACATGGAAGCAACTTAAGTGTCCATCATCGGATGAATGGATAAAGAAGATGTGGCACATATATACTATGGAATATTACTCAGCCATAAAAAGAAACGAAATTGAGTTATTTGTAGTGAGGTGGATGGAGTTAGAGTCTGTCATACAGAGTGAAGTAAGTCAGAAAGAGAAAAACAAACACAGTATGCTAACACACATATATGGAATCTAAGGAAAAAAAACCAAAAAGGTCATGAAGAACCTAGTGGCAAGACGGGAATAAAGACACAGACGTACTAGAGAATGGACTTGAGGATATGGGGAGGGGGAAGGGTAAGACGTGACAAAGTGAGAGAGTGGCATGGGCATATATACACTACCAAACGTAAAATAGATAGCTAGTGGGAAGCAACCGCATAGCACAGGGAGATCAGCTCGGTGCTTTGTGACCACCTAGAGGGGTGGGATAGGGAGGCGGGGAGGGAGGGAGATGCAAGAGGGAAGAGATATGGGAACATATGTATATGTATAACTGATTCACTTTGTTATAAAGCAGAAACTAACACACCATTGTAAAGCAATTATACTCCAATAAAGATGTTAAAAAAAAAAAATGTTCCTGTGGCATGTCTGACTATGAAACTTCTCTGAAGTATGGAAGGAAATGAAGTCATAAAATTTTTAGTACAACTTTTCTATTTTCTTTGGAAAGAGATTAGGTAGAATTTAAAGTATTGTTCTGGTATTAGTTAAAATACCATACCCTAGCATAGATATTATATATGAAAGCAATAAAAATACATAATAAATTTAGATATAAACTTGAAAATGCTCCTCTACTCCTGGCGTATTTGTCAACATCAGCAAGTATAAAGATTTTCTTTAATTAATTAATTCATTCATTTTTTTTCTTTATCCTCATTCTTTGCTTTCATGCCCAGCTACTGATCTTCTTTCCTCACAGGCAACTATGCTAAGGTATTTTATATATATATATTTATTAACATGTGTTCTTAGAAAATATGTATTGTTGTTTGTGATCATGTCTTCTAATTTACATAAATGGCATTGTGCTATTGACCTCATTCTATTTCTTTCTTTTTTCACTCAGTATTATGCTTTAAAAATCTGTTCATGTTGCCATGTGTACTTTCAGTCTCTTAATCTAACTGCTGCAGAGGGTTCTAGCTATTGAATTATGCATTTCCATTCCCCTACGAGTGGACAGCTAGATTGCTGATAACTCCCCATGTCCCAAACAAGAGTGTGATGAACATTCTTACCCACTCCTCCTTGTGGACTTGTGTGACTCTGGACCATATACCAAAGAGAAACATTGCTGTGTCATTGGATATAACTATAGTTAATTTGATGGCTCCCGGAATGGCTGCACTATTTTATGTTCTTACCAGCAGCGCCCGATCTGATATCTCTATATCCCTGGCTTGGAGCTGTCTAGAGAGTAGAGAAGTTCTCTCCATTTATTCAGATATTCTTTTTTTTTTTTTTTTTTTTTTTTTTTTTTTTTTTTAAATTAATTAATTAATTAATTAATTAATTTATTTATGGCTGTGCTGGGTCTTCGTTTCTGTGCGAGGGCTTTCTCTAGTTGCGGCGAGCGGGGGCCACTCTTCATCGCGGTGCGCGGGCCTCTCACTATCGCGGCCTCTCCCGTTGCGGGGCACAGGCTCCAGACGCGCAGGCTCAGCAGTTGTGGCTCACGGGCCTAGTCGCTCCGCGGCATGTGGGATCTTCCCAGACCAGGGCTCGAACCCGTGTACCCTGCAGTGGCAGGCAGATTCTCAACCACTGCGCCACCAGGGAAGCCCCAGATATTCTTTTATATTCCTTGTTAGACTTTTAAAATATTCTTCATAGAAATTTTGTATATTCCTGAGTAGATTTCCAGATGTTTTATAATTTTTGCAGTTATTGTGGCTTTTCCTTAAAGTTGTATTTTCTAGTTGTTTATTGCTGGTGTTAAAAAATGCTGTTAATTTGTAAGCAATTTTGTATTTAGCAAGTTTTCTGAACAATCTTAGTGATTCTAATAGCTTATCTGTTGATTCTATTGTATTTTATTGGTAAGGAACATATTGCCTGCAAATAACAATTGTTTGCTTCTCTATCCTTACACATTTTATTTACACATCATTTCTTAAAGGATAGGCCAGGACATCTAGTGTTATGCTAAGTGGTAGCAATAATAATGGGAATTCTTGTCTTGTTTCCAGTCTAAAGACAATGTTTGCAATTTTTTCATTAATTGTAATGCTTGCTCTTGGTTTTTAGTATACATTTTTTATCAATTTAAGGAAGTTCCTTTCTGTTTCTAGTGGGGTAAGATACATTTCTGTATGTATTGAGATGATCATATGATTTTTTGTCTGTGGTATATTGCATTGATAGATTTCTCAAATATTGAAATATTCTTACATTTGGGGGAGCGATGTTGTTTTGGTGATGGCAAAGCAGGATGACTCTAAGAAGTTCTTAGCAGTAAATATCTCTGACACATTGTGGTAATTTATTTTGCAAATTACTTTTATTTATTTATTTATGCCTTTATTCAGTTAATATAACTTTTGATTTTCTCTGTATCAGGCCCTGGATTGGATACTGGGGATATGCTTTTTATTTCATCAACATTGAGTCTTTTCAGTGAGTGACTTGGCCCTACAGTAGCTGCAGTTTCCACTGGCTATCAAGTCCATTGAACAAGAAGCAACAAAGCCTCTGTTGACTTTTTTCTTGGCCATAAAAGGTAGGTTGTCACTTCTGACTGCCATTTAAGAAGGCAGGGTGGCTAAAATAGAAAGCAAGTAGCCTGGGAAGTAGGAGCTGAAGAAACCACTATGCATATGAGCTGGGCTTCCATCCAGGTTCACAGCCGATAGATAGTATATGGACCACTTGCTGGATTCATCAAGACTTAAAAAATACTGTATCTCTTTGTTTATTGCTCAATTACTTCAGTCACCTTGACACAATTATAAACCAATAAGAACGATAAGCAAGCCCTTGGCAAAAGAAGTGTTTAAAAAAATCCAAACTGAAAATTATTGAAACAATGAAAATAGAACTCATTCTCGGCCAATTGTTTTTTTCAGAGAAAATATTTCAGCTTAATATATACTGTGTCCTTGAAGGGAAAAAGCATGCATCCTGAAAAAGATTCTAACTTTGACTCTGAGCTGTGAGCTGTAGATGCAAACTGCACAACAACTGGATGCACACACAGAAGTGTTGGGTTGTGTGTGATCATGGTGGTCTTCATCCTGAAATTAGGTTTGGGAGGAAATAACAACTTAGGATACCTGAGATGAAGTAATTGGATTTTCTGCTCTCTCTTCTCACCTAATTGGATGTGCGAATGATCTGTCTGCACAATGAGCTTGTGCTCATGGCTCTTCTCTCTGGCATTTGTATGCAGTGAGCGTTTGTGTGTATATGAATTCACACCAAATCTCACAGGCTCTATTTTCCTGCAGTGAGATCTCTGTACCCCCAGAACAAAAAGAAAAATGGCTTCTTAATTGTGATGATCTTTGTAACTTTGCCATGCAGTTTCCTGGTTGTTTTCTGTGACCTGTCATAAAAGCAGGGGACAAAGATGAAGCAATGCCCATTAAAGGGGACTGTTAAAAGAGCTTTTGCTGCCCGTTGGTGTATGTGTTGCACTCAGCAGGGGCCACTTGATTATGTATAACTGTAATATTTTGCCTCTGTGTGTCTCCTAACCCGACATTTCAGACATTGATTTCGTTTCAGCCACTCCCCTATTGTGAGGCTGCTAAGTATAGGCTAGACTCTGATCCTATGGGAAAATCTCTCTGTGGTCCAGAATCCTTTTAGGGATTAGCATCTCAACCACTATCATCCTGTATTTCCATATGAGCTGAACTAAACTACTGGATCAATTTGCCTTAATGATCTGTGCTTTTCCCCCCTTTTTCTACCTTACAATGTCTGCAGCTTTGGAAGACCTAAAGTACCCTGGAGGGCAAAAATCGGGGGTGTCAGGAATAGTTTCCTGGAAAGGTAGCTTTATACCTGAGTCTTAAAGAGGAACCAGGGCTGGCCTAGTGAAGGAGGGGGAAGGGTGTTCCAGGCAGGGGCATAGAAAGGACAAAAACTTAAAGGTACCAGGGCAGGTGGCCCATTTGGGGAAGTGAGGGAAATGGCATGGTAGAAAGATGGGAAGCAGGAGAGTGTGGGGAAGATGGCGCAGGCAGACCATGAGTTTAATGTCAGCTGTTATCCTCATTGCCTTGGGAAGCCACGGCACTGTTTTAAGCCCTACGTTTGCATGCTCTTTGGCTCTCGTAGCTTTCTTGTCTTGTGAGTCTGCCTGGTTGGCTTCTGTCTTTATAGCAGATTAGCTTAAGATCAATTTCTCCAGAGTGAAACTATGTATATAAACTTGGGGCATTTGTTTTAGGTTAGAATCTTTCCTCCCTCATCACCTCTTATTTAGGCATTCCCTTGCAATAGTAGCCTTAAATAAAGCTGATAAGTAAATAAATGCCGCTATGATCCTCAATTTACAAATCTGTTAAAGGCACAGGACTCTAACATCCTCAGGCTGCTGTTTTTCAGTTGCATTCCAGAAACCCACAGTCATGTGTCATGTTGATGGTGTCACACCATGTGAAGGTCAGGAAAAGAGTTAACCCTGGGGGAGAACTCTGCTTTTGCCAAGATGGAATAACATGGACTGGATTTACCCTCTCACCTGAAACAACTGAATTTACCCTTGAACTCTGTTAATTTAATTATTCTCGCAAGGACTCAGAGTACATATGACTTAGACTCATAGTGATGGGATCAATCATAATTTTGGCTTATATGACTTTTTATGGTTTATGGAGCATGGTAAAACAATGAAAAGAGCATTGGTTTACAAAGAACACTGGGTTCTTGGGAAAGACAGAATAGGCAAAGGAAAACCAATGTTTATTGAACACCTACTATGTGCCAGGCACTGTGAGGAGCATCTCTCTTGTATTATCTCATTCATTCTTTACCAAAATCTTGTGAGGAATGAGTTATCATTTCTGGGTATGGAAACTGAGAGTCAAGGGACTTGTTTAAAATCAAACAATGATGAAGCGTCACATAATCTGATTCCACGGTGCACACTCTTTCTATTGCACTAAGCTGAATGATAGTGGTGTTTTTTTATTTTCCTAATTTGTTTCGGACCAGTTTGTAAAAAGACACACATAGAATAAAACATTAAATACTCACTGAGAGACAGCATCTTGTCTTGTACATCTTTGACTCCCTAGAGCCTAGCTCGGAACCTGCTCCCTAGTGGCTGGGAATGTTTGCTAGATGTTTGAGAGGAAGGAGAAGAGAGGGAAAGAGAAATAAGGAAGTAAAAGAGAGGGAGGAAGGAACAGAGAGAGAAAAGGAGAAAAAAGAGTAAAAGGGCAAGACCCAAGCAAGAGAGGGGGCATAATTAACCAAAAATCACAGGCTATAAGAAGGCCACTGTAATTGAGCACAGAGTTTCATGAGGCACTTCTTGCTGGCTGGTGGAATTAAAACCACATGTCTGACTTCATCCATGAGTCAAGACCAGGATATCAGGATTTCTGCTTCTGGCCGAGATTGAGTAACATGGACTGGATTTACCCTCTCACTTAAAATAACTGAAAAAAAAAAACCAGACAAAATATATGAAATAATGGTTTTCAAGATATTGGACTTTAGGCATGAAGGACAGTGATCCCTGAGAGAGGGAAACAAACCAAGTGAATCCTATAGCTGTCCCCAGCTTACTGCCTGGAGAGTTTCTGGGTTGCTGTGCACAGAGGAAAAATCCAGGTACTGCCCAGAGGTCTTTCTGAGTTGAGGAGATGGAGAAGGGGACATAGAGGCCAAGGTGCATAGAGTTTATGGGGCAGAGTGCCAGACAGGAGAGAGCTTCATGGAGGGAGAGAGAGGGAGGGAGGGAGGGAGATCTGTATATCTCTAGTGAGTCCCTGTTGAGTCTTCAGTTGTGGCTGATCAGCACATGTGTGGGAAGAATCTAACCTAGGCTTTGGAAAGAGAAACAAAAAAGGATTAGTATGAACAATCCCCAGGACTCCCAAAGGGTGCAGAACAGTTCCTTTTACCACCAGCCAGAGTGGAAAACCTCATAATTCACTAGACATAGTACATAGTATTCATAAGTATTTTGTCTTATCTAGTATGTCATAAGTAAGTGGGGAAAGTTAGTCCTAAATTAAATGCTTTTTTTGAACTAACAAAGCGGAAAATCAAGACATGAAAGGATTAAACTATTTTTAAGTAACTTAACTGCATACTAGAACAGAGCTCAAGAATATTTATAAAAAACCAAATATATCCAGCACACAATACAGTAAAATTCATAATGTCTGGAATCCACTGAAAAATTACCATCCATAAAAAGAAGCAGGAAAATATGAACATAATGAGGAAAAATAAAATCAATCAATCAAAACTGTGGCAGAAATAGCATAGACAATAGAATTACTAGACAAGGGTATTTAAACAGTTATAATTGTATTCCACATGTTCAAGAAGCTAGAAGAAAGAACAAACATATTAATAAAAGATACAGAATATATAGAAAGATCTACAGTGTATGAGATGAAGAAATACACTGGATGAAATAAAAAACAGATTGGGCATCAAAGAAAAAATTCATGAACTTGAGAACAAAGCAATAGTAAACTATTTAAAATGAAACAGAGAGATAAAAAGGACAAAGAAAATGAACATCAGTTAGCCTTGGGACAAAATATAAATGTGAAATATAAATATAAATGTAAAAATATAAAACATAAATGTGATTGCAGGAGGGTGAGACAAAAGATATAGGAAGAAAAAATGACTCCAAATTTTCCAAATTTGATGAAAATTCTAAATTCACAGATCCAAGAATCTTAGCAAACCTCAAGCAAAAGAAACATGAAGAAAATTACACTGAAGTACATCATAATCAAACTGTTCAAAAACAGTGATAAAGAGAACATTCTAAAAATGTTCAGAGAAAAAAGACATACCACATACAGGGAAACAAAGATTTGAATGACAGCAGATTTCTCATCAGGAGCAATTCAAGTCAGAAGACAGTGTATCAACATGTTTCAAGGTACAGAAAAAACAAAAACTGTCAAGCCAGCAAAATAGCTTTCAAAACAAAGATGAGATAAAAACTTTTTTAGACATAAAACATGAAAACAATTTATCACTAGCATAACTTAGCTACAAGGAATGTTAAAGAATATCTCTCAGGTAGAAGGAAAGTGATACTAGATGGAAGTCTAAATCTATACAAAGGAATGAAGACACTCAGAAACGGTAACTACATGGGCAAGTATAAAAGACCATCTTTTTCTTGTTATAGAAATATCTTTAAAACTTAATGGCTTAGATGAAAAATAATAATATATTTTGGAGTTTTAACATATGTAGAAATATGTATAATAACAAATGTTACAATTGAAATTATTTTGTTGTAAATTTCTTACACTATTAGTGAAGCATAAGGATGGAAAAAGATGTATCATACTAACACTAATTAAACAAAAGCAGTGGAGTGACTATAGTAATATCAGATAAAGCATTTTTCAGAGCAAAAAAATATTATCAGAGTTAAAAGGTCATATAATAATGATAAAGAAGTTAATTCATCAAAAGAACATTTCTAAATATGTGCTTAATAACAGAGTTTCAGAATATGTGAAGAACAGACCGTCAGAGGACTGCTTCCCTGGGCTATGGACAGCATCGTCCCTGACCTGCACACTGACACAGCACAACTTTGCCTTCTCTTAGGGCACCGTGAGAGACAACTCCTTGAACTTCACTGGTCGAGTTCCTGTAAGGATGTTGTCGAGAACTTTGTGCGTTATCCAACATACAGTTAATCCTTCTGGAGAAGACCTGAAAAGTAAGCTCTCTCCGGCCTCAATATCAGAAAATGCATGTACTTTTTAAAATAACAGTAGCCAGCCTTTCTTAAACACATATTATTTACATATTTAAAGGAACTGCCTTTAGTGATTTACATGTATTATTTCATTTAATTCTTTCAACATCTAAGAAGTAGAGGCTATTTTTAAAATCAATTTGATAGATAGGGTATTTTTTTTATCCTCCTTGCTACTGATTTTTCTGAATTTTGAAACTCAATCATTTCAAGTGCATAGCATTTCATTGCTTATATTTTGCAAACTATACTCATGCTTAGCCTCAACTTTTCTTTTTTTCCCTTTACTTCATTGCTTTTATTCATTTAAAATTATTTTAATCTAGCTATACCATATGCATCATCATAACTTTCCCTAATTTTTAAAAAAAAAATTGAGGCAGTATATGAGTCAATACCTAATAAGCTTTATTAGCCCATTAAAAGGAGGCACCAACTGAGAGACTAACTTTTTCTCCCATGGGCCGGTTATATATTTACTAATGACTGGCGTTTGCAGCAACAGTGTGGAAGACATATTTCTGACCTTATTCCTATGCCCTTGATAGATATTGAGGGCATAAGGCTAAAGTGGGCTTTTGGAAGGTGTGTTTGTCCCCCTGGAGGAGGCTGACATCACATGGAAGTTCCAGACAGCCAGAACCCAAGGAGAAGGGTGTGTTCACTGGGGATCACTCAGACTGCCTGGATGGCAACTTCATCCATAACCTGAGTGTTGCATGCAGATCATCAAGCCATTACCACTGGGATAAATCAAGGTCAATGTGAGAGGATCCAGGATTCAGAGTTCCAGAGGAAGAATCTGAATCCTAAGATGTAGGAAAAGGTGGGATTTTTGGAAGCCAGTGTCAAGTACAAGTCAGGAAAAATGACTTGAGGTGGGATAGTGGAAGAAAAGAGTTCAGGGCACGGACTCTGTGCGAAGCCAAGGTGCCGCAGCTTGTTTCTCATGTTAGGTAGAGCTGCATAATGAGGGGAGGTGCACAATTGGGGGGATGGTGTATGGAAAGATTTACTTCTTTAAATTTCAGAGCGAGGCATAGAGCAAGGCAACCCAGACACGCAGCTTCCTGGGGCCCAAGGCTTCCCTGAATTATAGATGAGTCAGAGGAATGGGCACCAGCTCCTGGCAGGCAGCGTCTCTGGACCTGGTCTCTGCTCCCGTGATGTGGGAATGTGGATGCTGGCTCTCTTTTTCTCACAGCCACTAGGAGAGACTCATGCTTGAAAGAGAAGATGCTCCTGAAATTCTCTGAATGCTGAAGAGGTTTATTAGCAGCTAGCTTGTTTTGAGAGTGGGAACAAAGGGAGGGAGGATCTGGAACTCTCAAGTGGTGGAGGGATTAGGTCAGCTTCAACAACTTTACTTCTGATTTGCTGAAATCAGACATCTTAGGTGGAGATACCTGGAGAGCCACTGAGAATGGATGAGATAGCCCAAGGCATACCCAGTACAGCTATGGATGGAGGAGCTTCAGTTGCAAATCTTGTGAGGGTTACCTCTCAGAGCCTCCTGGGGTTGCCTGGGTTGGGGGCGGGAGGGTAGAGAGTGGGGAAGGAGGGAGGGGATGGAGCATGTTGATTATAGCCCCTGGTACTTCTTCCTCAGAGCACTGTAGCTTGCATCTGCTTTACATACTACGTTTTATTTAAAGATTTCACTTGAGTGAAATGTCCCAAGGCTTAAAAAAAAAAAAAAAAAAAAAGACGGAAAGCAATGCTTCTAGAGGAAGAGTGATTTTAAGAAACCACAGGGCAGGTGGGAGTATGGAATGAATGCCCTATGTTCATTCAGGAGCCAAGGTAAAAATTATGGAGAAACTTGTAGCTTTTGGAATTCACAGTAGTTAAACTGTGAATCCATTTGCATAGAGGATTAAGGGTATCGTTTTGACAGTCAATCAAAATGTAAGTACTGAGTGCTTTCTGTATTGTTTACCTTTCAGTTAACATAAGCCAATTAAGCAACATGAACAATAATCAATACACAATGCAGTTCTAGCCTCAGCTCTCAATCTTTCTTCCATAGGGACTAGGGAAATGCTTAACCAGGACTCATGTCCCTTTGTGTCCTGTCTGGATTTCCTCGTCTCACCTGTAGGTGTCCTACCACCGTCACTCTGTACATTTCCAACTGCAGATTGTTCAACCTCTCCATGGGTCAGTAAGTACTCAGGGTTCAGGCTTTAACTGAGCATCCTCATTTACTGCTTCCTCCGCCCATCCTGTGCTCTTCACTGCAGAGGATCCCTGAAGTTACAGCTGCCTCCCAGGCATGCTGAAAAAAATGACTGTGCCTGTTTAGTTTATTCCTGGGGATGGGCATTGGGTTCTCTCTGTTAAAGTGATGCAGTTTTAGCCCAGCCTCTTGCCCACCCCATAGCTGCCCTCACATGCAGCCCACCATGGCACTGGGTGTGGGGGGGTCTTTGTTGCCCCTGCAGTTTTGGCAACAAGAGTAGCTTCAAGAATGTGTATGGGCTGGAAAGGGAGAGGCATCAATTGCACCAAAGTTATTTATTCATTAATTTGACACGTGCTTATTGAACCTCTACCTGATACCAGACATTGTGCTGGCAATAAAGGGATGAATTCAACAGCAGGATCGCTTCTGCAACAACGGGGCAGATGGAAGAGTTGGTCAGGGATAGGGGATTAAGAGCTCTAGACTGCTTCTTTTAGAAGTCATCTCATGGTAATTTCTCCTCTGGATGCAGCCTCCTAAGGAGTTTTCTATTTACTTATCCTCACCGACTGATTTGTCCTGTAAGGTACAGATCACTTTGCAAAACACAAAAATTCCATACCAGTAGAAAGGATTCTTTATTACGTTAAAACTTAAATCAGAGGTGGTGATCTACCAGTCCAGTGGGCTACATTGCCTGTGGATCAAATTTGCTGCAGAATATTTCATTTGCTGACACAGTATTTAATTATTTTCTCATTGGAATGCTTTTAGATAGGCCATAAACTCTGTGCTTTGCCACAAGCCCCACCATTCCCTATTGTTCTACCCCTAACAATATTTATTTACCTTCCCTAACTGCATTCTGTAGGTATTTACATTTGCAACTTCTGGACAACACGTTCCAGGAGATGGGACTAAGACAAGTAGAACTGCTGAAAACTGTAAAGTTCTAAATAGACAATTTAATGATTTAATAAATATCTATTGAGTATCTACCATGTGTCAGGGTCTGTGTTTAAGTACAATAGGGATTTAGAGGAAAATAATATAGTGTGGTAAGTGAGGTAAGCTACAAAATTCTCATGGGGGGCATTAATTCTTCAGTGGGTATCTAGGGAATGCTTCTCAGAGGATGATAATGAGTTTGGGACTTGTTTTGTACATATGGCATACTGTAATATATATTCTGCAGCTCATCACAAGATTTTAAGCAGAAAAGTGACATCAGTAAGGTAAAAAGATAACAACCATATCAATGGGTGGGAGAATTAGAGGAAATTGAGACTAAAGACAAAGTTATCCATTGGGAAGTCTATTCTTGGATAATGCAGAATGAAAATGAAGTTAGGGGGCCTTCTGGGGTGCCTGTGAGGTGTAGACGTAAGCAAAAGCCTTGAGATTGTAATGGACAGAGCAAGTTCTCGGGGCTGTTAGGAAAGCAGCCTGTGGAATGGTTATGTCTGGAAAACTGGGAGATAACGTTGGGTGGGATTCAAGGTCTTGGGAGCCACACAGAGGAGCTTGAGCCATTTTCTGTATTTCTCCCCACTGCCCAATCTCTGGTAGCACTGGCTCTTTCTTGTAGGCTCAAATTCCTAGAGTACCCTTTGATTCCTCTATATCATCATCTCTCATATTCACCATATTCAAGCTAATTCAAGGCCAATTGACTCTACTTTTAAAATATATCCAGAATCTGGCTTCTCTTCCCCATCTCCACCACTATCACCATCATTAAGACTCACTCTCCATTGTCCAAAGCAAGTTCCCTTAGGGCTGTGTCTCTGTTCCTTAAACTCCCCATGCTATGCATACAGAGTGTTCTATGTGCATAGCACATGCTCAGTCAAGGCTTGTATCTGATAGGTGCACTAATGACCTTGGGAAATGCAAGTCTCACAGGAAAACTGATGACTAAATTAAGCTAGGTAAACTCCTAGTCTAAGAGCTCTGATGTTTGAGAGTAAGTTAGCTGGAGTTAAGAGAAGGCAAGGAAAAGTATCTACTATGGTTAGAGAACTGAACTGGAGCATCCAAATGTACAAACTCCAGAACTGTGTTGTCCAATTTGGTAGTCACTGGCTACATGTGACTATTTAAATCAAATAGAATTAAATACAATTATAAATTCAGTTCCTCAGTCACACTAATCACATATCAATTCCTCAGTGTGGCTAGTAGCTACCATATTAGATAGCACAGGTATAGAAAGTTTCTATCATAGTAGAAAGACTTCTTGGACATCACAGACCTAGAATCAAGTGACAAGGTTAAAACTCTCTATGTCTTGATCTATGGCGTGGAAAATGCCTACAGGCAGGGGTTTCTAGGCAGTGGTTATCCAGGTTACCAGAATCAAGACATAGTGGGGTATGAGCTGATTAATATGGTAAATAGCAGGCAAACACCAGACTCAGGTCTGTTTTTGATAGAGGCAGATCACTGTTCTAATCACCCAGGCTGGGCTCTTGAAATGGGAGCCAGAAACCATGGGAGCTAGTTTGTCACCTGAGAAGCCCCAGTTTCACTTAGGCCCCCAGGCAAGCATATACTAGCCTTAGGAATAGGAGACTCCCCTTGAGAAATGGGAAAAACAGCATCATTGGTGCAGGCCCACTGGTGGATGGTCATCTTTATGGGACTGGAGAGAGCAGGTACCAACACGGAGTTTCCCAAGCTGTTAAGGTACTTCCCTCCTAATCGCTATGGAGCCTCTCAATATCTGGGGGCTAGACACTTACTATTATCTCACACATTATTTCCCCAGAGATACAACATTGGAATTCTGCTAGGATGCAGAAAGATCCTTCGTGCTTTGTCTATGGTCTGCTGAGGTCCTCTTCTGACTCCTCTGCATGTACTAACAGTGTCCTGACCAAGGTGACACTGTGAGGTAGACGTCCTCTCTTCACAGACAGGGAATATGACGCTTAAAGGGATGAGTAACTAACCCGAGGCCACAGAGCAGGTAGATGGTTGGAGCTGGGATTCACACTCTGACTGTGATTCTAAGTCCAGTGTTTATTCCATTAGATGGTGGTTTCTCTGTGCTATAGACCGAATGTTTGTGTCCCCACAAAACTCATGTTGAAACCTAATCCCCATTGCATTTGTATTTAGTGATGGGGCCTTTTTGTGGGAATTAGCGACTTTATAAAAGAAACCCCAGAGACCTCCATTCCACCATATGAGGGCATAGGAGAAGTAAATCAGGAAGTGAGCGTTTACCAGACACTGAATCTTCTGGCCTCCAGAACTGTGAGAAATAAATGTCTGCTGTCTATAAGCCACCCGGTCTATGGTATTCTGTTATAGCAGCCCAAAGAGAACACCCTCTGTGGTAAGTTTGAGGATTTCAGGGTTGATCAAGGAAGGGACAGGACCAGGAGAGTCAGGAACACACAACACATTTCACTGGGTGATGCTTGGACAGGGTTGTGTGAGAGGGGAAATTTCTTCCAGCAGGAGACCTTCCAGAGGCTGTTGTGAGGTCACCACTCTGAAGGAGAATAGGACAAGAAACCTCCTAGGGGAGAGGGGAATAAGAGAGGGGCCCGATGTGTCCAGGTGATGCTTCTTAGCAGCGAGGTAAGGAGTCTGTGGGTCAGAGAGCTTTGAAAGGAAGCAGAGGTTTGGGGGTCTTTTATAGCTACAGAGCTTGTCTTATCTATGGGTGGAAGATGGTTCCACATGGTACAGTTTCACGGGGTATGCAGAGTAGATAGGCTCTAAATAGCTAGAGATAAGTTTATTTTGACTATATTTAAAGCAGTTGCATGAGTATGATCTTGAATTTGGTGCCTGTGGGCTTTGGGTTATCAGTTCTAACCTGATTCAAAGAAGTAAACAGTCTGGGGGCAATTTTAGGACGATACCCAGGAACTATCACTGGCCTGTTTATACAACACCCTCCAATATAGCAAGATCACTATTTGTGGTTCAATTTTTATATCTGTCATTTTTTAAAACATTTTTAAACATTTTAAAAAACATTTAAAAATACTATTTACTATTAGGAATAATTTTCTTAATGAGGGTAATCTTCTGTTTACCTTCTCAAAAAACCTTCTAATACAATAAAGATTAGGATTACACGAAAATCTCTTCCTGGAACTTTGCTGGCAACTCCTGTAGCACATATCTCACTTTCTAGTTTGAATTAAGGATAATTTTCCTACAGCTCTTATTTCTGCTTCTGGACTTAAGGACAGACACCGTGACTTGATTATTTCTGATTTCCCACAGGGTCTGGCATCAATGTTATTTGAAGAAAAGTAAAGAGGGAAGCTGCTGGTTGCCTGCCGGTATCCAAAACCTCCCTTCCACACCTGCGGAGGTGGGTGGGCAAGACAGCCCCTGAAGCCCTCGTGTACTCACAGATTTCAATGAAAAAGAACAACCCACTTCATTCTTCTTCATTGAATGCTCTAAATGGTACATTCCTAGGCATGTCTGTTGTTTCTGGCTATCACACTGGATTCAGACAAAGGATTCAATGTGGTAACTGATGTGGTCTCAATAATCTGCCCACGAGCAGGCAGTGGGTCCACATATTCTGATCATCTTTGGTGCTCTTCTCCCAGTCTCACTTTTCAACCTTTCACTTAGACTTGCTTCCAATAGAAAAGCTTATGGCTCTGATGGCCATTCAACATCTGACACATGCCAGGCACCTGGTAGAACACTTAGGCACACATTCCTGAAACCCAGTCCCTGTGGGGCTCCTGGGCATGGAAGCCTTTCTGTCCCCTGTTTCTTGTAGGGAAGAGACTCCAGCCTCCATGACCTTCCCTGAGTTCCAAAGGGCAGATTCAAACAGTTGCTAATCCAGGAAGGGAAAGACAAGGGAGGGGCAG
The DNA here is from genome assembly GCF_009873245.2 of Balaenoptera musculus. Classification (NCBI taxonomy): domain Eukaryota; kingdom Metazoa; phylum Chordata; class Mammalia; order Artiodactyla; family Balaenopteridae; genus Balaenoptera; species Balaenoptera musculus. Next base: position 49,085,551 of record NC_045786.1, on the reverse strand, counting down.
CCTAGAAACAATAATGCAGCCTTGGGGCAGGGTCCTGGTTCCGCTGCAAGGGATATACATAGCAATATCCTTAAACTCTTTATAGACTTAAACTCAACAAATGGAAGATGTCAGCATTCTTCGTACCAGAGAAGTTTATCAAGAAGATCACCTGAGATCAGATTAGAGGAGTGAAGGCCCTGCACACACCCTAATCTTATCAGCAGCCCCACCCTTGAACCATTGCTATAAAACTCCTCATCAAATCCTCCTGGGTTGGGACAGTTTTTCAAGGTGACTGCTGTGTTCCCCTTTGCCTGGCAAAGCAATAAAGTATTCTTTTCTACTGCACCCAAAACTCTGTCTCCAAGATTTGATTGGCACCAGTACACAGAGGCCGAGCTTTTGTCATCATTACCTCGTTTTAACTCTTGGAGGTCCATTACTATACCCATGTTTAAAAAAGGAGAAACCAAGGTCAGAGGGCTAATGAGTGGTGGAACAGGGGCACAGATCCAGGGTTCTTGACTTTAAATTTAATATTCTAGTTTTGGCTATTTATTTTTTAATGCACACCATGTATAGGGAATGAAGTCTGCTTGCATTTGTCCCTGTGGAAAGTATGATATTATTACCTGTGTTCTGCAGGTGAGTGCCCTGAGGCTGGGCCAGGGAGGCCCACTGACAGTCCCAAGGTCAAGAACTAGAATGGAGCATGTCCTGGATGAGAACGTTCATCTTTCTGAATGCAGTTCCTCTTCTTGCTCTGCTCCCCTTCTCTAAGTGTGAATAAGCCCTGTAATCAAAAATAGCCATTTGAAGAAAGTGTTTGAAGAAATCAGGGGCTTCTTAGAAGCTGGGATTATTCAATGGTGACTTTCAGGTTTATGTGCTGCTCCTGGTCCAAGCCTTTGGTGAGTTTCTCAGAGATGCCTCACTCCTGCATCATAGGTTGTCCCATAGGCGATGCACTGGCTCTCAAATATAGCCCCGGGGGCTTTGGGGCATGGTTGACAGGATTTTGGTAGGGCCCTGTTGGTGCCCTGGGGAATCTTAGTTCTGTTTCTGCAATGAACAGAGAGACCTGGTGAAATTCTTTTACTGGTAGCTGTTGTTTTTTCACCTGTAAATCCAGGGACCTTCGTCTGTGATTTTGAACATTTTTTTCCTGCTTGGAGACAATTTATAATAGTATTTACCAATGCCTCCTACCAGCACAGTGTAACGATTCTTTGCATGTCAAACTACCATTTTTCTTTATTATCTGAGTTCTTTTTGGGATCTCAATTGTGTGATCTCAATATTGGCTATTTCTTTAGGAGCAGCAGTAAAATCTCTGTGTGAGGCACTATTTAAATGAGCCCCAATGATGAGAGATTTACATTTTAAACCAATCGCTCATCCTGTTTAAAAAGAAAAAGGTGTCAGAGCAATCCCACTACTGGGCATATACTCAGAGAAAACCATAATTCAAAAAGATACATACACCCCGATGTTCATTGCAGCACTATTTACAATAGACAGGTCATGGAAGCAACATAAATGCCCATCGACAGATGAATGGATAAAGAAGATGTGGCACATGTATACAATGGAATATTACTCAGCCATAAAAAGGAACGAAATTGGGTCATTTGTAGAGACATGGATGGATCTAGAGACTGTCACAGAGAGGGAAGTAAGTCAGAAAGAGAAAAACAAATATCGTTTATTAACACATACATGTGGAACCTAGAAAAATGGTACAGATGAACCAGTTTGCAAGGCAGAAATAGAGACACAGGTGTAGAGAACAAACGTATGGACACCAAGGGGGGAAAGCATGGTGGGGAGGGATGGGGGGTCGGTGGTGGTGGGATGAACTGGGAGATTGGGATTGACATATATTCACTAATATGTATAAAATATATAACTAACAAGAACCTGCTGTTTAAAATTTAAATAAAATAAAATTCAAAAAAAAAAGAAAAAGGTGTCAGGCATCCCCACATAAAATACTGATGAGTCGGATTAACTGTCCTAAAGTGCTTCACCAATTCACTTCCGTGTAATTGTGAATCAGAGAGTGGAACTGCTGTAACATTTACAAAGCAGGAGCTGACACCAGGCATATTTGAACACGGTGAGATATGGTATCACTGGGGACAGAAAGTGAGTTTAGTTAATAATGAATGGCATATCCCATAAAATACCATCACACAGTGTTCAGGGCCCAAGAATGATGACATAATTATTAGGAGACTGGGAGATTAAGATATAATTTAAAAAAACATGACAGGGGAGGGTGTAATTGGGGAGACAAAATACACAGGAAGTTTGTAATTTACATGTCAAAATACCTTTTTCATGTTTTGATTGGATTAGACGCTGCCTTTCCACTCCATTTATCCTGGCTTCAATTAGAGGCAGCTGAAATGACATCTCACGTTCATATTCTTGACACGCGCTGCTCATAGGCACTTTCTAATTCTAACCGACAGCAAGGGGGAAAGGGAAACTCAGTTTTGCCTCCGTCATGCACTTCTTACTTAACCTCTAATTTGTTTCTAAATGAGCCTGTCACCGCAGTTCACATGGCTTTGCGCGTGGGCTGTGCCTCTTGGTTCTGGTGGAAACTCCTGTCATAACTTGATGTGCTCTGAACCCACAGGCGTGTGGGGAGACTAAAACTGAGCAGGGGTGGACAGAAAAGAACTGCAGATTCCTTTTTGAACAGGACTGGGTGAGGACATATGTTGAGAAGCCGTGGAGAAGCCACGCTGATAGCCATATGTTACCAGCATCTTTTTTTTCTCTCCATAGCATCAAGCATAATCTCTCCAAACCAGAGGACAAGAGGTGGCAAACTCTTTCCTTCCTCTCCTTTGTTCCTTTCTTACTGGCTTTTACCTGGAGACATCCATGCATTCAGTGGGGGTAAATCCTGAGGTTTTCATTTGCCTTGGACCCCTGGTACCTCCTCTTAGAGATCCAACAGTCCAAAGCCCACCTGAAAACCATCAGTGAGATATTTAGGCTAACTCTTCCACTTCAGAGAGCCATGCATCTACCAAGCTGAAGGCATTAGGTATGCAGCTGGCAATTATAATTACATGCAAGATGGAAGCTATTATTATTTTCTCATCTATTTGATGGAAATGCCTATGTTCTGCTTTTATAATCTTGATGTTTTTCTTCCCATGGATGCAATGATGCTACTATCTCTAGATACGTTTCAGTATATACTGGTAAAAAGTAGCCTATTAGGACCTTACCTATCACAGGTAGCTAATGAACATAGCCTACTGATCCTCCCCATCAAGTGTTGGGCTTCCGCTTTGAGGATCAAGATGTGGCTAAAATAAACCCCAGGCCAAATAAGTGCCATCTTGTAGAAGCAAGAGGTTCTTCTCTACCAGCTGCTCCCTTGGTTCCCATTGCCACTCATACTTACTGATCCTCGATCAACAGTTTTAAATTAGACGTTATTTATTTGGGTCACTGAGAAAACTCTTAAGATGATCAAAATAAATGAGCCTTGTAATAGGGAAGCGACATCCTGGGAAGGCAGCAGAGTGTAGAGGCTCAGATGGCCTGGTTTCAAATCCTCCGCTGCCATTGGTGCCACCTTGGATTAGATACATCCACCCTAAGCCTCAGTTTCCTCATCTGTAAATTGGACATCATAAAGTACCTACCTCACACTGTCTAAATGAGGGTTAAATGAAATAGAGCATGTTAAATGCTTGTCAGGGAGCTTGGTATCGCGAAGTACTGGTGGAGGTCAGCAGTTACTTGTTATTTGGTTCCAGTCACATTTTCTGACCGTTCCTGCTCAGCTGTTTGCTCTTTGAGCCCCGGTATTGGGCCCTGGCTTCATCCCTAGTCAGCGGCCAGTCTCTAACAGATGGCTGCTATTCCTGTAAAAGAACCTTCCTCACGTGCTCAGTTTCCCCCTTTTAATGGCTTCTGGTCCTATCAGGAGACCTACGTCACTGTAATAACCTAAGAAGATTCCCAGAGAAAATGGTATCAGTTCAACACTCTAGCAGTATTACATTAAATCAGGCTTGGGACACTTCTCAGATTTCTGTGCCTGGTTGAGAAGGAGCAGGGTTTGCTGTGCTTGGGATGCACGGTTACCCAGCTGTCCCCAGAGAGTTCACACACGTCCTACAGCCAGGGTGAAGAGAGAGGAAACCCCAAAATTTGTTCCTGAAAACAAACCTCTTACCTCTTAGACTGTGAGTCAGTCCTGAGCCCCCTTACCATCCAGGTACCCTGCTTTAGACATTATTAAAAAAGGTCTAACACTTGAACTAGATAATGTCTCAGATTGTGTAACACTCCCCTGGGTACAAAGATGAAAGAGCCAGTCTTAACCACCAGATAGGGCACGACCAGAAGGATTGCCTTTTCTGAAAGTCTTTATGCTGTGTGACGAATAAGGACCAAGGAATCCCTTTCTGAAATTTTTACTAAAACGAAACCACTAAATCTTGTGTGCAGTGTCATTGTGTAATAAATAGTTCATATTGGGCTTCCCTGGTGGCGCAGTGGTTGAGAATCTGCCTGCCAATGCAGGAGACACGGGTTCGAGCCCTGGTCTGGGAAGATCCCACATGCCACGGAGCAGCTAGGCCCGTGAGCCACAACTACTGAGCCTGCGCGTCTGGAGCCTGTGCTCCACAACAAGAGAGGCCGCGATAGTGAGAGGCCCGCGCACTGCGATGAAGAGTGGCCCCCGCTTGCCGCAACTGGAGAAAGCCCTCACACAGAAACGAAGATCCAACACAGCCAAAAATGAATAAATAAATAAATAAATAAAAAAAATAAATAGTTCATATTAGTAAAATGCAGTACAAAGCACTTACACTTATCTCATTTGATTCTCACAACAAAACTGTGCGGAAGGTTATGTAGAGGTTGTTATCCCATTTTAAAGATGGAAATTGAAGCTCAGTTGGGGTGATTGCCTTTTTTTTTTTTTAAGGGACTTTGCACATATAGTTAAGGGTGTGGACCTTTATTTTTTATTTTTTATTTTTTAAACTTTGGGTTTATTTATTTATTTATGGCTGCGTTGGGTCTTCGTTTCTGTGCGAGGGCTTTCTCTAGTTGCGGCAAGTGGGGGCCACTCTTCATCGCGGTGCGCGGGCCTCATTATGGCGGCCTCTCTTGTTGCGGAGCACAGGCTCCAGATGCGCAGGCTCAGTAATTGTGGCTCACGGGCCTAGTTGCTCCGCGGCATGTGGGATCCTCCCAGACCAGGGCGCGAACCCATGTCCCCTGCATTGGCAGGCAGACTCTCAACCACTGCGCCACCAGGGAATCCCTGATTGCCTTTCTTGAAGCCATATGGCTAAAAGGTGGAAGGGGCCACCTAGGATTCCTGATCCCAAATTCAGTGGCCTTTCTGTTAAATCACATGCCTTACCAGTTAAGTCATCAGACTTCTTGTACTTCAGCAACCTCCTACCTAGGCAAAAGAGACTTCCTTACACCTGGGACCATCTAGCTCCAAATTTGGCCCAAAGTAAAAAATCCCCTGAAGCCTGAATATATGCTTTGGGTGGGGTGTGATTCTCTTTGAAAATTGAACAAAGGCTTAAGACTGCATTAGTTATTTAATTTTGTGTGTTTACTTTTTCTTTCTTACTTTTTAAAGTCAAAAGAGATCATCCAACTATACTATTATTTATTCTAATAGAGTTCAAAATCCTCTACTGAGTGGAGGGTGTGTGTTAATTTCATGTAAAAATTTGACTATGGTGAGAACTGAGAGTCATTTCATTGATTGTATTAGAAATTGGATGACAGGAAAAACTCAGTTAAGGAAACACTGCATCAGAACTGAAGGACCATCCTCTCATTCTCCCTTAGACATTTCCTCAGGATGATTTACTTAAATATATTTCCTTGACATTATAGATAGCATTGGAGACAAAGCTCTTGGATTCTTGTAAGAGCATTTTCATACTGATTTTGAAAAACACATCAGGCTCAGAAGTGGAGTCCCTGTGCAGCTCCTACTTCACTGAGGTTCCGGGTTCGTGTCACTTGTCCACATGATTCTGAAGTGCTGGAGTCAAAACTGGAACTGAGATACTAAACCCAGGATCAGAGTCCATTTCCTCTACTCCTCAGCCTCCGGTACAAGCCTTTTACATGGGGCTGTGTGTTAAGTCACTTTGCATTTATCTGGGCAGATGTGGTGAAAAGGCTAGAGAAAGAGAGGAGGGAAGTTTATTAGACATGGTTCTCCAGAGAAACAGAACCAATAGGAGATGGATCTATTTCTTTCTACCTACCTATCTATCTGTCTATCTATCTATCTATCTATCTATCTATCTATCTATCTATCTATCTATCTATCTATCTGCTGAGACTGATTAATTTTCAGGACTTTGTTCACACAGGTGCGTAGGCTGGAAGTTCAGGGAAGAGTTGATGCTGCAGTCTTGACTCTGAAATCTGCTGTCTGGAAACTCAGGCAGGGTTTCTAGGTTGCAGTCTTGAAGCAGAATTGCTTCTTCTTCCGGAATCCTCAGTCTTTGTTCTTAAGGCCTATGACTGATTGGATGAGGCCTACCCATATTATGGAGGGTAATTTGATTTAAATGTTAATCACATCTAACAAATAACTTCACAGCAACATCTAACTAGAGTTTGACCAAACAACTGGGCCATAGCCTAGCCCAGTTGTCACATAATATAACCACGGCAGGGCAATTCCCAAACTGGTCTGTGAAGGACCTCAGCAATGCTTCTTTTACCCAACTAAGTTTTTCTTTCTTTTGGCAGAGGAGAAAACAGAAAGAAAAGAAAAACTGAAGGGCAACAGGAAGCCAAACTGGATGAAAGTTGTTCACAGAAGATCTCCAGCCTTTTCCTTCAATTTGAAGCTGAATCACTAGAGAAATCCGTCATTAACTGTTGGCAGCTGCCTACACATACTCTGCCTAAATTGCAATTTGAGGTCTTTGTTTACACCAGGGAAATTAAATTAGAGCAGATAATACACATGAGCAGCATTCCTGATGGACCCATAGTCCTGTCAATGATATCCTGTGTGTTCAATATTAAGTTACGCTCAAAAGTTTGTAAGCACCAAATATCCCACAATAAAAATTACTTGGGTGGCTCATCAATGATAGCAGAGGCATGTGGCAAGGTGCCTGGAAGAAAAGGCAAGGCTCATTTTCTAGAATCAGGAGGACGACTGAGGGCTGCCAGCCTGAGAGAACACACTGCAGGGATTTTTGCTTAGATTTGTTTATTTTGTTTTAAAATTATGAACATCAATGAATTTTCAGAGAGCAAAGAACAAACATTAAACTCACTTCTATCACTTTAATTTCTATTTCTGACTTTATTCAATAAAAACTGGAGTGCCTACTGCTTGGTTCCCACTCCTGCCCCTTTTTAATCTACATTCTCTCCCAACAGAATCTTACTCAATCCCATTGTTTAAATATGACCTCTGTGCTGGTGACTCATACGTTTATACCTCCAGGTCTGCTTTCTCCTGGGAGCTCCAAACTCGTATTGAACTGTGTACTAGACATCTCTACTGGGTCTATGTTTATGGTCATCTTAGGCAAAATAGCCCAAACAGAACTCTTTTTTTTAGTTTTACTGAGGTATAATTGACAAATAAAATTGTAAGATATTTAAAGTGTACAGTATGATGACTTGATATACATATATATTGTGAAAGGATTTGCTGCATCAAGTTAATTAAAACTTGTTGTATGTATCCTGTCACATACAACAACAAGGATGAACCTGGAGGGCATTATGCCAAGTGCAATAGTCCAGGCAAAGACAGACAAATACTGCACAGTATCACTTATATGTGGAATCTAAAATGAGACATCAAACTCATAGAAACAGAATAGAACGGTGGTTGCCAAGGACTGAGTAATGGGGGAAATGGGGAGAGGTTGGTAAAAAGGTACACACTTTCAGTTATAAGATGAATAACTCTGAGGATCTAATGTATAACGTTGTGATTATAGTTTATAACCCTATATTTTATTGACCTTTGAACAACATGGGGGTTAGGGGTGCTGACTCTCCTTGAAGTAAACAATCTGCCTATAACTTTACAGTCTGCCTTCCATATCCGTGATTCCACATCTACAGATTCAAACAACCTTGGATCGTGTAGTACTGTAGTATGTATGTATTGAAAAAATTCCATGTGTAAGTGGGCCTGTGCAGTTCAAACTTGTGTTGCTCAAGGGTCAACTGTGATTGAAATATGCTAAGAGAGTAGAATTTGAATGTTCTCACCAAAAAACAAAGTTAAATATTTGAGACAATTGATGAGTAAATTAAGGCTGAATAATATTACATTGTATGTATACACCCACCACATTTTCTTTACCCATTCTTCTGTTGACAGACACTTTACTTGTTTCCATACCTTGGCTATCAAACAGAACACTTTTCTTCTCCGGTCTACCTATTTCTCCTCTTTCAAGTTGTATTACCAAGTCCAAGCTCATACTGCTTGCTGCATGACAGGATAAAACATCGAGAGATGAGGTGTTGAGGCAAGGAATAGCGACTTTACGCAGAAAGCCAGCAGACTGAGAAGATGGTGGACTAGTGTCCCACAGAACCATCTTTCCAAAGTTAGAATTCAGGCTTCTTTTATACTAAAAGGGGAGGAGGTGTGGCTGGTTGTTGCAAACTTCTTGGTGCTGGAATCCTTTGTTCTTGCAGCTGTCCATGTAGGTCTGGTCACAATATTCCTGTAAACCTCCAACAAGACAATTGTTATTTTTCTGTTCTGCAACTCTTTATCTCTACATGAATGGAAAAGTGTTATGCTTTTAAAGGTCAGAGCCTTGAGAATGGGCTATCATGTATATTTCAAGGTATAGGCAACATTCTTTTACAGAGGTGCAGATCCAGCATGACTAAGCACAGGCAATAGAGCACAAGGGTTAGAGCTAAAGGAATAGATCCAATATGGAGTCAGGTTTGTTCTTCTTTGTTACAGTTGTACTGTGGGAAAAGGTCAAGGCAGACTTTTCATTCTCCATTTTTCTGTCTGAGCTGAATTTTGTTAAGCGAGTAAATATTCCTGAATTATGTTTGTATTGGGAAAAATATTCTGACATGCAATATTAGCCAGGCTGCAGATCTCTTAGATACGTATTCTCAGTTAGTTGAAATTGCCCCAATTTGGGAAAAACGTGCATTATAAATGTTGTTTGAGTTGGTCTCATTTTTCAATTGTTGCTACTTTTTACTTTTAATGGTAATTTGCTATTGTTTTGTCTCTATCAATTTAGTTTGTTGTGTATTCTGTTTAACCCCATGATGTACAGTGATGTTTATTTGTAACAATAGCATTTTGCAGATAAAATTTGCCAATAACCAGACTTTAAAACACTTGCACTGTGATTTGACCGTGTTTGAATAATCCGTATCCCAATTGCTTAAGCAGAATGATAAGACACGATATAATTTGATATGATATTATTAGTGACACTCAATCTAGTGCATTTTTCACTGGAAAATCGTTTTGGTAATGTCAGGAGGTTATCAGCATTTTTCCCACTTAAGAGGGCTTCAAAGATCTTTAGACTCTGCTCAGTCATCTTCCATGTGTTGGGGAATTGTCTTTAGCAGGGCCAACACCCTTTATGTTGGCTTTAAAGTTTTTTTTGAGAATATTTTAACCTATAGATATAGAACTGGAATCCTAGGCAGAATGCAAGGTACTGTCTCATTTAAAATAATTTTGAAGCACTTTTTAATTTTTTAGATTAAAATTTTTGGACTAATTTTATCATACTTATGTGTTTAATGAAGTAAGAATGTCTATAAATGTATACTTCTGTTTAAAGTTATCCTCTTGGCTTTGTTCAAAAATCTTATATGTGCATGTGTGCATATACACACACATGCAAACACACAAACACACACAGACACACACACATGCACAGTACACAGCATATCTCAAGAGCCTTGCTTGGATGCTGACCTTCCATTTTCTTCCTGGTGTATGAGAAATCTCACAATTACTCCTTCACCTTCTTCTCCAGAATTGGGCTCACTCCTTGTATTTCTTTAATATTAAGGAATACAAAGATTTTTTTTCATATATTCATTGGCCATTTGTATCAATATTTCTTTTTTGGTGAAGTGTGTCCATGTTCATATTAGGTTCTTTTTCTCATTTATAGGTAAAAGTTATTTTGGTATTAATGTCAGAAACCCTTTGTCAGTCATACATCTCACACACATAATTTCCCATCTTATTTGAGGGAAAAATTTTTTAATTTAAAATTTTTCTAAATTTAAGATTTCTCTCATGAAAAGTTTCAAAAAATATATGTGAAGAGAATAGTTTTCAAATCCTATGTAGCCATCACCAGCTTCCACAATTGTTGAGAGATGGCCAGGCTTGCTCAATCTTATCCCCATATTCACGCATTTCCAGCTCCCTGAGTTATTTTGAAGCAAGTCCTAGACATCAGCCTATTTCACCTGTAGTATTTGAACATACACCTCTAAAAGGTAAAGCTTCTTTTTTATGTATGTAACTACTGTACCATTATCTCACCTACAACCTAACAATATTATGAAATATCCAGTCAGTGTTCAGATGTTCCAGATGGCCTCATAAATTTTTTACAGTGTCTTCAATTGCATTAGGATTGGAATTATACCCTCATTACAATTGATTTTACGCCTTCAATTCTCTTTTACTCTGTAGGCCTTCTCTCTCTCTTGCAGTTATTTAATGAAGAAACCAGGTTGTTTGTCCTGTAGAATTTTCCATTGTCTGGATTTTTCTGCTTGCATCCTCAAAGTATTCTTCGTATGTTGTCCTAGATGTGTATCCTGTAAACTCATAGTCATATCTAAAGATTTGAGAATATCCAGGTTTTATTTGTTTGTTTGTTTGTTTTTATGCAAGACTAGTTCACAGGTCATGTTGGTACCTCTGTCATGAGGCCCCCTTGTGTCTGGCGGCCCTTTCTGTAATGTCAGTAGCCCCCGCTATGGCCAATCATTGTCTTGATTCTTTATTGCTTTAGGCTGTAAAATGCTGATATTTTCATTCTGTTATTCTTTTTTATTTATTAGTTAGAATATTTCTGGATGGGAAAACTTCTTATTAGTCACTTATTTACCCAGCGGTATAGTTTATAAGAAAGGCAAGAAAGGTGTTTGATTCTTTCTCTTTACTTGCCTGTTTCCAAAATAATGAGTTAGCTCCCTACTATTCTCAAAAGGAGGTCAATAAGACTTTTTTTTTTTTAAACTGTATATCATTATGAACTCATGAATTTAAACATATTTGAAGTATTTGAATTCATTGTAATTATTATTCTCATTGGTACACAAACATGACAATTGAGGATAATCATCCAGTCTACAAACTGAGGCCATTTATGCCATTTACTACACATGCCTACAAAATGATATTTGAGAGGTGCTCAAAATAGCAGCTTAAGTTTTCTTCTATCTCATCATTTAAAATCAAAATTCAAAAATAGTGGGGAAAAAAAACATTGAATTTTTTTAAAAATGCAAAATGAAAGAACTCCATATCAGGTTATAAAAGCAGCTTCTTTTTTTTAAGTATAGTTTGATGCTATGATATAAATTTAAAACTTGTATTCATTTGACTTCCAAACCAAATAGTATATAATTCGGCATTAAACAATTTTTTTTACATTTAAAAATCATGCTTTAAAAGTACATCCCTATACTCTTCTGCATTTCTCAGGATATTTTCAATGAATCTTTTATTCTCTCTATTTCACAGTCTATAATAATGCCATGAAGTTTTAAAAATTTACATTTCTATATTTTTATAAATATAATAGAAGTATATGTATATAGAGAAGTATATGTATGGGTGAAAGAACAGTAATAAAATGAGCACCCATGAGCCCACCGTTAAGATAAAGAAATAGAACTTTACCAGTGCCTGGGGAGCCCCACTGGTACCGCCTTTCCCTGGCCATTCCCTTTACTTCCCTCATCCCCAACTTTTGTGTCAATTGTTCCTTTATATTTTAATTACCTAAGAATGTATCCAAAAACAATGTACTGTTTGGTTTTGAGTATCTATGTGGCAAGCACAAAACAAGTTATGTATGGACAAGGCAGCATTGCTGTTTTAGGAGAAGATGGAAGATAGAAGATGATAAGATACACAACTGCTGATTCACAGTCCAGATTTACCGCCTCTAGGGATTTGCAGGAGTCTCTCCTGGGAAAGTCAGCAGGCAGGGCCTTGAGAGTCCTGGGAACCAGAGCTCATTGTTCTGGGGATCTGGCAGAGCAGGTGTGTGTGTCTCACACTGGGCATCTGGTGGGAATACAGCCATGAGAGAGTGGACGGCTCTGGGCTCTTCAGTGGGGTGAAAGAACGTTTTCAGCAGCTCCAGGCAACAGAGCATAGAGTGCAGATCAGGTACTTTGGATGCATAAATGACAGGTGAGAATCTAAGCCAGGGTCTTTTGTCTTAGGGTTACAAAGCAATGTGACAGCAGTGATTTTACTAATGACAGCCATCACCTTGTCTATCTCTTGAGTCACACAGCAATAAGTGGAACTCTGTGTCCTTCACCACTCTCCTGCAGTTCTCTTAGCTCCTCTCTCCTGGAATCTTCTTTCAGCATTCTATTTTCCTCATTCTTTATTAACTCTGTGTGAAGCACATTGTCTATTACCATCTTGAGGGGATAGAGTTTTTGAGACTTTGCATTCCTGAAATTCTTTATTCTCTGTTCATACTGATAGTTTGGCTTTGAATGGATTTTAGGTTGGAAACAATTTTCCACATAATTTTATCTTTCTTCACCCAGAGTTCCCTTTGAGAAGTCTTAAGACACTCTGCTTCTGATTCTCTGGATATGACCTTTTTGTGCACTGCCTCTCTGTCTGAGCCCATGTGGTAGGGGTCAATTTTCATCTATTATTATGGACACTTGGTGGTCCTTTCACTCTGACAGCTCATGTCCTTCCATTCTAGGAAACTTCTTGACTTATTGATGATTTCCCTCCCCTCTACTTGTTTTTTTTATACTTCTATTATTGGGATGTTGGATCTTCTGGCTCATTCCTCTAATATTCTTATCTGGTGTCTTCTATTTTCTATCTCTGGGTCTTTCCGCTCTACTTCCTTGGAAATCTGAACTTTACCTTCCAACTCTTTTGCTGACTTTCATGTTTACTATAATGTTTTAATTTTCAAGAATGTGTTTTAAAATGCTGTAACTTCTTTATCTTTCTCTTTCTCCTGTATCTTTCTCTCTTCTACTTCTTCAAGATTTAAGTAGAATCTTATTCTAGTTTCAGTCAGTATCTTCTTTCATATATCTGAGGATATTAATGATAGCTTCCTTTCCTTGCATACATTTTATCCAAAGTTGTTGTAGTCTCCCTTCCCCCAGCCCCTCACTTTTTGTGTGCTTTTGGTCTCTGTCTTCAACTGAGGAGGCCATATTCAGTTATCAGTAATCCTTGAGTAAAAAACTACTCAGAAGCTTGATCACGTGGGTGGGGCTTGTTGACTTTGAGCTCAGATCTGGGTGAACTAATTGATGTGGAAATCCCTGATCTCAGCATCTCTAGATTTTCCTTCTAGGGATAGTCATCTTTCCTAGGTAAGACCCTTCCAATAGTTTGTCTGGGAGTTAAAGTTTGGCGGTAGATACTCTGGGATTGTGGGGAAGGAGGGCTGCATTCATCATTCAGAACGCACACTAACCCTCAATTATGCATGGCCTTCCCCAGGCCAGATTTTCTGTTTTACTGTCTCAGAAAATGCATCCACAGTTTTCAGCTGAGGTGGAGGATAGGGGAACCTATCCTTGAATTCTATCTTGAATTCTACTTGAATTAACTGCTTCTCAAACATCTTTTGCCCAATGCTCCTTATTTTAGTCCCTGCCCCTCTTCTTTTGCAATTCTTTTGCATAATGAGCATTTTGCAGAAGACTCTGCATTGTATTTGGGTCAGCTTTCATTTTCCCCACTGCCGCCTCAGCGTTTGGCTTTCTCAGTTTTACTGTGACTGTTGACACCCATCCATCTTCTTCTCATTATAGGATTTGGTGGCTGCTCTCCTTGCAGTGTTAAGTGTTTTTTTAAAAAAATTAGCATAGTTTCAAGAAGGGAAAATATTAAGATTTATCTATTTAATCTGCCATTTCCGTCTTAATATCACAAGTTTTTAATATTCATTTGAAACACCTTCCCTGGAAAAGAATTATAAATTGTTAAAATCAGAAACAGGCAATACAGATCTGTCTAGTTAATTCTTCTGACCGACTGTGATTCTCCACTGACTGGGGCCATCCATGCAAAATAAAAAGGTAGTCAGTTTATTCAAACAATTCAAAATAATCCTGGCAAAACATGTTTGCCATTAGATGGAGCCAGTGGAAAAGAGCCAAATGATTGAGTTTCACACTTTCAACCTGACCATTTTGGAAGTCAGTCTATGTTGAGCTGGTGTTCTCAGCTTTTGTTTTGTTTTAAAAGGCAGTTTTATGAACTCACAACCACACTTGCTCTCACCTGTTGGTGGCCTGATGTTTAGGGTGATGGCTAAGGATTAAGTGTCCATGACAACCACAAATCAGCTTTCCCCCAGGATCATTCCTAAAGGTGAGAAGCATGAAATCATAGCTCAGAGGGCTTTGGTGTATAGTTCAAGGAGCCACTCACTGGTAGTAAGAAACTTCGGCATATTTTGCATTGTACTCCATAATATATCTGTTTCTTTAAATATAAAATCAATTACTCTATACCTGAAGCTAACATAAAATTATAAATCAAATATACTTCAATAAAAAAATAAAATCAATTATTAACCACTGACTGTAATGACTTCTCCAAGAAGATGAATTGTGTTTCTCTTGGGAATTTCTGTACTTTTTGACATGTGATTGTACATCTTATTCAGAAGTACATCACAAACAGCTCATGCGGCTTAATATCATCAAAACAAACAACCCAGTCAAAAATTGGGCAGAAGACCTAAATAGACCTAAAGAAGACATACAGATGGTCAAGAAGCACATGAAAAGATGCTCCACAACACTAATTATTAGAGAAATGTAAATCAAAACTACGAGATACTACCTCACACCAGTCAGAATGGCCATCATCAAAAAGTCTACAAACAATAAATGCTAGAGAGGGTGTGAAGAAAAGGGAACCCTCCTACACTGTTAGTGGAAATGTAAATTGGTACAGCCACTATGGAGAAGAGTATGGAGGTTCCTTAAAAAAATAAAAATAGAGCTACCATATGAACCTGAAATCCCACTCCTGGGCATATATCCGGAGAAAAACATGGTCTGAAAGTGTACATGCACCCCAATGTTCATTGCATCACTGTTTACAATAGCCAAGGCATGGAAGTCACCTAAATGTCCATCGACAGCGGTATGGATAAAGAAGATGTGGTACATATATACAATGGGATATTACTCAGCCATTAAAAATAATGAAATAATAACATTTGCAGCAACATGGATGGACCTAGGGATTGCCATACTGAGTGAAGTAAGTCAGACAGAGAAAAAGATGCAGAATCTAAAAAGAAATGATACAACTGGACTTACTTACAAAACAGAATCAGACTCACAGATTTAGAGGACTTATGGTTACCAGGGGGAAGGGTGGGGGGAAGGGTGAGTTAGGGAGTTTGGGATTGACATGTACCCACTGCTATATTTAAAATGGATAACCGGGACTTCCCTGGCAGTCCAGTGGTTAAGACTCTGCACTTCCACTGCAGGGGGCACAGGTTCAATCCCTGGTCAGGGAACTAAGATCCTGCATGCCACGCAGTGCAGCCAAAAACTAAAAAGATAAATAAAATGGATAACCAACCAGGACCTACTGTATAGCACAGAGAACTCTGCTCAGTATTATGTAACAACCTAAATGGGAAAAGAATTTGAAAAAGAATAGATACATATATATGTATAACGGAATCACTTTGCTGTATGCCTACACTGTCAACTCTCACAACATTGTTAATCAACTATACTCCAATATAAAATAAAAAGTTGTAAAAAAGAAGTACATCACAAATACCTTATCTAAACTTGTCAGTGGAAAATTTTCCACTATATTTTAGGGCAGAAAATAGAAAATCTTTGGGCCTCTCTCCATTGGCAAAAAGGTTAATGAAAATTTAGCTCTACATCATTTGATCTCTCTTTATTTTTAGAAAGAATTCCAGCACATGCTCTGTCATCTCTTTCATTTATTATTGTTGCCAACAGCTAACAATGGGTACCTGGTTGTCCATTTTTATTTCCCTATAAATAAATCTCAGTTACTTTTATAATGTACTACCACAAACATTTTCCCTTAGAGGCACAGGCTGAATTTGTAAGAAGGGATAAAGGAAGGGATTTTTTTTTTTATAAGAAACCCAAGGATGGGTTAGGTTAGTGGATTAGAGTTATAAACCTTTGAATTTTGCTTGGTATTTAAAGGATAGAGAAAGTGTGTGACTGGAAGGATGTTTGAAGCTGTCTTATGAGCTTCGGCTCCTTTGCTGGAATGGACCACGAACCCCAGGCTAGGGTTCAGGGTTCAGTCGGTCCCACCCTCCCACTGTTACTCAAATTGCTTGTCCCAAGACCCTGCTTGTCAAGGATGACCATTGAGCAGTGGGTGGTTATTACAAAGAAAAGTATTCAAATGAGATGACTGTTAATCTGCCTTTTGAAGACTGGTTCCTGCTCTGAAAACAAGAAAACTTGAATTTAATTTGTGTGTTGATTTGGGGAAATCTCTGTAATTTATATAGTCTCCCAGTCACATTGCTTTTCCAGTAGCTGTTGGGGGGCTGTAGGTAGAGCCCCAAGGCTTTGTAGGAATACAGACCTGAAATGAAATTCACACTGTGTCCCTTACTAACATGTGACTGAAAGGAAGTTATTCAATATCTCTGATTCCCATTCCCATAAAATCAGGGATTTCCCTTTGTTTTGTCACTGTCCTATACCCAGACACAGAACAGGGCTTGGCACATGGCAGGGGGTGGGAGAGGAACGCTTAGATGAATGAGTTAAATGATGAGTGAATTAATTACAGCATTCCTAGCCCAATTCAGAGGAGTTAATAGATGCTCTATTAACATCACTTTCTCTCCCCCCCGTTTAAGGATGAATGTGCCCATAACAATATTAATGACTATTACTACAGCCAACATGTGTTGTGTGCTGGGTGCTCAGCCTGCACTAACTCCTTTACTCCTTACGAACAACTCTATGAAGTGTTATGACTCTGTTAAGGTGGAGGAAACTGAGGCACAGGGGGAATCAACTAGTTGTCCAAGGCTGCACACAGCAGTCAGGACCTGATGCAGCTTGGACCTGAGTCACCTCTTTAGTGGACAAAAGACACTCACGGTTCAGGATATTCCAAGGCTTTTAGGAGCTCTGTACCAGAAACTGGAGATAAAGACCAAATATTAATTTTTTTTTTATTGTGCCACAGTTGCCATATTCTGACTTCAGAAGAATGAACTTCATCCTCAAGTTCTTTGATTCCTAACTTACATTCTAATAAGAAAGTGCTGGAGGCTTCCCTGGTGGCACAGTGGTTAAGAATCCGCCTGCCAATGCAGGGGACACAGGTTCCATCCCTGGTCTGGGAAGATCCCACATGACGCAGAGCAACTAAGCCCATGGGCCACAACTACTGAGCCTGTGTTCTAGAGCCCGCGAGCCACAAGTACTGAGCCCACGTTCAGCAACTACTGAAGTCCATGCACCTTAGAGCTCGTGCTCTGTGACAAGAGAAGCCACTGCAATGAAAGTCCACGCACCACCATGAAGAGTAGCCCCCGCTCGCCGCAACTAGAGAAAACCTGCGTGCAGCAAAGAAGACCCAATGCAACCAAAAATAAATAAATAAAAGAAATAAATGTCTATAAAAGAAAAGAAAGTGCTGGGCTAACTCACTAACAAGGTATTAACTGCCTTGGGTGGAAAAGAAATTAAAAAGCCATCTTTTATACCCACCAGATTTTACTCAGACCCTTAGGTAGGAGTAATGGGTCAGCCTACACTGATGCTTTGTTTTTGTTTTCCTTCAGTGGAAAGGTGTGTGATATAATGACTTACATGGGTGAAGAAAATACAGTCAGATTCTGCCTCCTACAGTGTTAAGCAAGCTGAAGCAGTATGGTCACAGTAACCTTCAGAGTGCTCTCACTAAATTGGGTCCATGCTTCTTGACAAAGTGCTGTCTTGCCTCAACCCTGCTGAATTAACTCTTCAATGCCCAACTAACACAGCAAGCAAGTACCCAGGGTCCCCTGAGATCTGGCACCAACTTACTTTTTGGTTGTTATCTCCCATCACTGACCCACTCACAGGCGATACTCACAGAAAGCACACAACTTGCCAACTCCCAAATACACCTCTCTGCTTCCAAGTCCTCTCTCTCATGCCATTTTTGAAGAATCCTAGACCTGATTTTGATCTTGAACACAACCCACACTTTCTTCTGTGTCTGCTGGAGTTTCCACCTCTGCCACCACACAGTCTCCACAGTCAGAAACCCTGCCCCAAAGCAGCAGAAAGTTGTCCCTCCTGCTCCCGACTCAGATGCCACAACTGGCATGGATGCTGTTGCCTTTGGAAACTGGACGGAGATGATGCCACCTTGACCACCTCGACAACTTTGGTGGCAAAAGAGTTGGCTGCTTATGGCTCTCCCTCCCTGGGCGAGTCCACAGAGTCCATGTGATTGGCAGGACCTAGGTCCTGACCTGCACCTTCCTGCGAGCAAAGCTGGGAAAGCCAGTTTCAGCCACTCTGGCTTCTAGGGTGGCACATGGGCTCTGCTTGACATGACAGGAGATTTGCCACACATGGGAAGTGAGTTCAGAATCTGGCTGGCTAAAGAGAATGGCAAAGGTGGACACGAGTGCTTTAAATAATTGCACTGGCACTTAGACCGAAGGGACTTGCAAGTGATAGAGTGCTAAGCTCATATTACAGATATTTTATCATTTAATCTTCACAACACTATAAACTCAGCCTAAGTAACCTCCAATTTGTGTAAAATAAGGGCATCATATATAATAAACTACACACTTCTATTGATAATGTGGTCATATCTTTTTCTGTCTATAGATGGTTCCCAACTTTCTGTCTTAATGATGGTTCCATGTACTACATTTCAACTTTACAATGATGCAAAAGTGATATGCATTCAGTAGAAACCATGCTTTGCATTTTGAATTTTGATCCTGTCCCTGGCTAGCGATGTGTGGTACGATCTGTCGTGATGCTGGACAGTGGCAGCCACAGCTCCCAGGCAGCCATTTGATCATGAGGGTAAACAACACACTTATAACCATTCTGTACCCAGACAACCATTCTGTTTTTCACTTTCAGTACGGTACTCAATAAGTTACATGAGATATTCCACAATTTATTATAAACTAGCCTTTGTGTTAGATGATTCTGCCAAACTGGAGGCTAATGTAAGCATACTGAGTGCGTTTAAGATAGGCTGGGCTAAACTCTGGTGTTCAGTAGGTTAGGTGTATTCAATGCATTTTCGACATAACGATATTTCCAACTTACAGTGGGTTTATTGGGACATAACCCCATGTAAGTCAAGCAAGATCTGTACAGCATAATTCAAAACTTCTAATGAGCTTCCCTTATATGCAGCGTTATGGCATAAGATAAGGAATAACATGAGATTGAGTCCTGGTTTTGAGCATTGATTCTCTTATACAATTGATGTGATATTGGAAAAGTTACCTCTCCTTTCTACTGTTTTCTTGCTTGTGAAATGGGGCAATAAAACCATGTATGAATATAAATGAGGTAAGAGAAGTAGAGGAATTTTACAGGCCTTCCAGGCAGTCTACCCCCTGTGTGGCCTGCACATATTTTCAAGGTCAAATGTCTCCTCTGGGGTGGTTGTCCCAACTCTCATAGTGTAAATTAGTTGTTTCTTAACTGCTACCACAGAAGCACATGCTAAGGGTCTGAGAGCTCTAAGTAAGAAATGACTGATTTGGTTTGGGGAGTAGGAGGGTGGGGTGGGGGAGGGGAGGAATGTCAGAGAAGACGTCACTGGGAGGCTTACACATGAACTTCCCTCTTCTCTACCATCCAACCATCCATCCATCCACCAGCCATCCGTCTAGAGCTCATTAAAGCCCATTGGCAGGAGGGATTCTGGAGCACCCTCTTAAATGATCCAGAGATAACTTTAGCTGAATAAGTGTTAGATAAGGAATTGTTCTCTCTGGAGCTGACCTGCTGTCCATGCTCTGACCTCACAGGTTATCACTGGAGCACTTGGCATCACTGAGTTGCCTCATCCTCTGAGACTCAGCTCAGGGACCCCTCCTCCAGGATGCCTTTGCTCACTGGTGCCCCAAAACTCTGCCCCTTGGCTGGATTTAATGCCTGTATCAACCAGTCTAGGTTAAGTTATGTGGTGATAATAAACATTCCCAACATCTCAATGGCTTCAAACAACAAGACTTATTTCTTGCTCAAGCTTATGGTGCACATCCATGGCCGGCAGGCTGGAGGTGTTGCTCTGAATCTTTCTGGATCAGCCCAGCTGGCTGGGCTTCATCTCTGTGCCTTAAGGATTGCCAAGGCAGGCAATGCTTTTATGGCTTCTGCTGCAAGTGACACGTGGCACTTCTGCTCACATTTCATTGCAAAGCAAGTCATAAGATCACTTCCACCTTAGGAGACAGGGAAGCAGAATCCTGCCATGTACCCCAAAGGGGGACAACTGGAAATCTTTGGCGTGCTGTCAGATGACTCAGAATGGCCCTTTTCTGTGCTTTGAATGTCCTATGCCTATAGCTGCCCCAGGCCTTGCATATTAAAGATATATATCTTCCTGTACATCCATCTCCTCCCATAGCCCATAAGTCTACTTAGGGCAGGAGTTGTGATGTTGTCGTATCTGTAGTACTAGTCCAGAGGTTGAGGGAAACTTGCCCAAGCCTAGTGGTCCTTTGGAGCCATTCATCACCATATTTAAGATCTCTTCCCGCAGTGGCCTCTCCAGACTTTTCCAAGGGCTTCCAAGTTACCTGGCTTCATTATTCCTAAGCCCTGGGTGAGAGCAGTTGAGTGATCTGAATGCTGCAGGTCAAGAGCATCTTGTCTTTTCTGTTATGGGTGAAGCTAGGTTTTCATCTGGACCTCAGGAACTTGACCGCATGTTCCTCAGAGGATAGGAGGGGAACTGAGAACCAATCCTTTGGGCAGTGCAGGCTCTATGGGTGCCAAATATCCACACACCCATCACATCTTGGCTCAGGATGCTGGTGTCTGCCTCCCACTCCCAAAGTTCTAGCCCACACCCCAGAGCTCAGAGCTGCCTGATGGCAAACAAAACTATCCCTGTGGGGATAGAACTGTCCCAGAGCTTGGCCTCACAAGGTCCCCACCCCTCTTGCACAAGGAATGCTGGGAAGTCAGCCATTGGTTCAGCCAGGAGATCACACCCTGATGGGACAACCTGTCAGCTTTTCCCCTCCAGACCCCAGAGGCGATAGATGATTGGGGCCAGCTGGCAGCCTCCACCAAGCCCGGAAACTTGGCTTCGGAACTTTTCCAGCAGACATTTGGCCTTTGGCAGAGATGTTCCCTGAACACCTCTCTCCTTTGCTTGTCAAGAACAAATGCCAGGAGAATCTGCGTGGAGAGTCCCAGGCCCCTGACCAGTGCCAGGAATGCTGACATGGGCGCTGAATCCTGTCTGTCAGCTAGAGCCTCCGAAGAAAGAAAAAAATCAAAAGGAGCAAGACCTGAAAGAAAGAAAATGAAATAAGCCAAAGGAATTTCATATCATATCTCAGATTGCTTAGAGTTAAAGACAGTCCAGAGAAAAGATTCCCATGAGTTAAAAGATGCAGTATGAGGTTTTTGGTACCAATGATGGAGATTTGATTTCTCTTTATTTTTGTCTTCACATTGCTGACAGCTCCCCTCATTATCTTAAATATGGTTTGCCAGAGTCAATTAAATATGCAAGAGGAACAGTATACGTTTTTGGGGAAAGTAATGATTGTTACACCTTAGAGCAGCTTAATGAATACATTAATAAATGATCCTTCACCATGATTTTCCCCTAATAGCCATCAAAATCTTTGTAAACCTACAGCACAATACATAACATCTTGTTCCAAGATTTGCTTAAAAAAAATCAATGCATACCTAAGTTATTTGTGTCAAAACTCATTTATTTTCAAAATAACACAGACTGTCAAACTTGACATCCTGCTAATAACATCCAGCACATTTCCATATTATTCAAACATTTCCTTTTATGAGATGTGGACTTACACACTTGCACTGCCCTGCTTGTGGTGCACCAGGCATCTGCACATCAGCTCAGTTCACGCAGCCAGAATGGGGTTACCTGTGGCAACAAATTATGCCACCCTTTATGCATATTAATGAATCTGTGAGCAGCCATCCTCTGTTCTGCAGAGAGGAAAAACAGTTCCAGCCTAAATGGGAAACTGATTACAGGCAGAATACTAGAGAGTCAGACAGTGATTTTTGATAATTTTCCATTTTTGATGTCCCTAGGTATATGTTTCCTATTGTTGCTGTAACAAATTGTTATAAAATTTGTGGCTTAAAACAGAAATTTATTATTTTACAGTTCTGTAGGTCAGAATTCCCGCTTGGGTCTCCCGGGGCTAAAATAAAGGTGTCTTCAGAGCTGTGTTCCTTTCTGGAGGCTCCAGGGGGGAATCTGTTTCCTTGCTTTTTCCTACTTCTAGAGGCCTCTCTGGTCTTTGCACACAGTTCCACATTTCAGAACTGGAAAGAGATGTTGAATCCTTCTCCTGCTGCCATCTCTCTCTGATTACAGCTTGGAAAGAAATTCTCCACTTTTAAGGACTCATGCAATTAGATATGGCCCACCTGGACAATTCCAGGTAATCTCCCCATCTCAACGTCCTTAACTTTAGTCACATCTGCAAAGCCCCCTCTGCCATGTAAATATTGACAAATGGACAAATTCTGTGATTAGGATGTAGGCATCTTTAACGGGTGCTGGGGTGCTCATTCTGCCTCTTTTGTATCCTGCTGTGTTTGAAGAGGACAAAAAAATTAAAATGCTGAGTGGAATTGCACATTTCCTCCCAGGTTAATTACTCATTTCTTGTTTACTACTTCCCCTCATTCATCTTTCATCTGCTTTCTTCTCTTTTACCTACAGTTCCTTTCCTTTATTGTCTCAGCTCCCCTCCCTGACCTGTTAGGGGAACCACTGACCAAAACTACCTACTCTGGCCAGGTAAGATAGTAACTACTTGCATGATTTATCTTACAACAGGTGGTCCTAGTAAGGAACACAAAACTAACAAGCTACCACCAACCGGAAGAATTCGGAAAAGGTCAAAAGGAGAGAGGAAACGCCAGCGCATATGTCCTACCAACCTCCCAGAATATTTCTTGTTGGAATCCATCGTGGCTGAGCAATGCGTGTGCCACCAGGAAGGACTGAGTCAGAATGATTGGCCAGAGACAACCCAGAAACTAATTCCATTACCATAAAACCCAAGATGGTGAGCCACGTGGCAGAGCACTTCTCCTGGTTCCCTTACCCTGCTGCTCTCTGCCCAGGCACCCCTTCCCAATAAGGTCTCTTGATTTGTCAGCATGTGTGTCTCCTTGGACAATTCATTTCCGAGTGTTCGACAAGAGCCCACCTTCCTGCAACAAATGGCGACTCTGGTGGGACCTCTTCTTCTCTACAATTGACATCCTGACCACGCAGGGTACTCAGGGACCAGCTCATCCACCGACAGACCAGAACCAGCGGTCGCAACTGGGACCCTTTTGTCCATGGTCTCCTCTTGACGTGGATGACTGGCCAGAGTGCCCCAACTAGATAAAGAACAAAAGACTTTATTGACCTCTTTCCCCTTCCCTCTCTCTTTCTTCTTTTCAACCCCTCCTGTCTGACCCTTTTTTTCTTCTGTCCTGGTCCTGGACGCAGGAGTGTGGTTGGAGGGCCTCAGCCTGATCTGAGGGTTGGAGCCTGATCATCTCTGGTGGGCAGAGAACTCGAATTCTGGTCTGGTATCTGGTATCTGGTTTCTGGTTTCTGGTAGGGCCGAGTTCCCCTCCTCCCTTCCTGGAAGCCCAGGGAAAAGTCCCGTAACACCTGGGCATCTTCAGGTGTCAGGAGATGTCTGTAAGGCCATCCTTTTGTCCCCCCTCCTTCCCGTCTTCTTTCAACCTGGCCTCATTTTCTCCCTTTGAAATCTTTGAAGACCTGAGATATTTCCATTTATTCTGTTAGTACTTGGATCTGAAGTTCTGTGTCTATGTAGTTTTTCTGAGAGACTGCAATCTTGTATTTAAGGGAGTGTCTGATTAGGACAGCCAGGCATGTGTGTGCTTTATATTTTGTGTTTTGTGTTGTGATTTGTGATGGCCATTCTGCCTTGTGAAATAGGAAATTCTGTTTCTGTTCCAATGTGGAGACCTCTTGCGCGAATTCTGTCTGATTGGAAAGATTCTAGCTATGAGCCCATGACTAAGAAAGAGATCATATTTAATTATAACATTGTGTGGCCACCATATTCTTTAGACTCCAGAGAAAATTGGTTTAGGTAAAACTCTTGAAAATTTCAAAACTAGTTCTTTTTGCATATACAGTTAGAAAAAGCAAACTTGATAAAATGTCTTTTCAGAATTCTGACCCTGAGGGAACAAGTCCTACTAGGAGAACTTGATTTTCTCTCCCAGCACCTTGAGACCAGGGGTCTCAGAACACATATATTCTCTAGACCATCTCAAATTCCTGAAACTGAGGAAAAAGCAGGGAATGAAGCCTTTAAAAATTTTTCGTATTCCAACTGTTATTTATAAACTAATGAGTTTTATATTGTGATATCCGATTCACAATTAAGTTTAGAAAATGAAGCTAGATCTCTCGTGTCTGTCTGGATATATGTAGGTCTCAGTATGTGTCTTTGTCTTTGGATAATATTGCTGAGGTTAATTTGTAGGAGCTCTATTTAATTGGCTTAAAGAAAAGTAAGTGCTTACAAATCAAATAATTCTGAATACAAGAGAAATTAAGCTAAATGAATTTCAGGTTCACGTGAACTGGGAAATATTCAGTATTAAATTAACACCTGGTACTAATGTTTAAGTTTGTTGATCTAATTAATATGGACACATCTTTAGAGTCATCAACATTAAGTATAATACTTTTATTGTGCTTAGGTTTAATATTAGCTAAATAAGATCATATTATATCTGTTGCAAATTTGTCAGCAAGGAAAGTAACTCAATGTGAAGAAACTTTTAAGGAAAGAAAATGCAAATGAGATAAGAACTTTGAGTAAACTTTTTAGGAATAATTACATTTTAAGAATGTCTACTTAAAAATAATCTCTCCAGATATTCAACAACTTGAAAGTTAGAGTTGTGCTAAAATAAGTTAAGCAATGGAGGTTTGTGGAAAGTGAATCCTGAGAAAAGAGATTTGTGCATGGTCAGGATTGACTACGTTTAAAATAAATTTAATTGAGTAAATGAATTTTAAAAGTAAGCTGGTGCAAAACTTGAATTTGGCTTTTTTTTCTCTCTGTTAAGAGGACAAGTTTTCTTAAAATGTTGAGCTGCCTTTGATAACATATTTTAAATTTCTTTACCTCTTAAATGATTCGTTCTGTATTTGCCTTAGAAATCTTTTATTGATACTTTGGGTAAGTGAATACTTATTGTTTCACAGTGACCTATGATCCTATCTGACTGAGTGTTCTAAACACTTTTGCTATTTTTTGACAAAAGTTCCTAAATCAAATTCTAATGAGTTCTTTTGACCTCTAGCTAACTTTGGGATGCTTCAAAGGGACCCTGAAACATCCCAAAGAGAGATATTAAACCAATTAGGTTCATTTGGTATGTTAAATTACATGGGAAGTATTGTCAAATGAGTAATAAATCTTCTTAGGTTATACTGTGTGGTAAATGTTTACTAATATAGATATTCTAGAAATTATATGGAATTCCTAAAGATCTGACATGTCCTGGTAAAATGTTATCAGTCATAATTCCAGTTATTATCTTAAAGTGTTGTATGTCACAGCAGTAACCAAGTTACTTTGTCAATTGCATTGCGACCAGATTTTAAACTTGCCTTCTTAAGTCTTTTGTCATTATAGACACCTACGGTTTCACCCTAATGCCTTTACAGAAATGTTTCCTCTTCAAGAAGACCTATAGAAAGGACTTTTGGATTAATACAAGTTTCTGACTTTCAGACCATAATGCTGAACTGGGTAAGAAATTGAAAAATTCTAATGAAAAAGCTGACTTCATAAAAATTAAAAGGACTTAATGAACTGGTGAATATGGTTTTTATCTGAAAAATTACTGGTTTAAATCTGTGTTTTCCAGGTATAAGGAAACCTTCCCCTCAAACTAATTATGATTTATAGTAATTTGATAAATTTTACCTTTGTAAGCAGAATTGAAACATTTACTTTTTCTCTCTATCTGATGCCTCCAGAGATTGGAAACTCTTAGGTTCCCAGCAGCTTTATCAGATAAATTAAGAAGGATACCTCACTAACACGTTCAGAAATCTCAAGGTATTTTGGGAGACCTTGAAAAGGGAGGAATTCACACGATCTGTTAGGCAAAATCTGTGACAAGCCCTTGGCATGACTTTCCTAACCCTGAGAGGTCTTTTTAAAAGTTCAGTCTGAGACTCCTTATAAAAGTTTCAGCAAGCAAAAAGCCTATATGACCAATTATAGTTACATAAATCATCAGGCCAAGTTTATTGTGATCAGACTTATTTTGCAAACAAACTAGCCTTAATTTGGTTATATTTGGTAGAAATGAGGGCAATTTTAGAGAGAAAAAGATTATGTTTCAGTGAATATTAAATTCCAGCTTTGTTAATGGAGGTCTGTATTTACTAAGGCTCACCTCCCAGATAGTTCCTTGCTGTTATGTTATATTAATGTACAGTTTAACTGAATTATTAAATGAACACTCTAAGTTTGTTCCTGAAGCTTACTCCAGTAATCTATCTTTGGATGAAGAGCAGATGCCGCACGACCTGCAACCAGGGGATTATGCATACTAAAAATGACATAATTTAGAGGCCTATCTCAAACCTAAGATGGAAGGACCCTTATTAGGTACTCTTAACTAGCTAATGCACAGAGAAACTGAAGGGAATTGACTCTTGGATTACTTCCCACTTACAAAGGGCCCCTACACCGGACTGGTCTATAGAGAGAACTGCTGACCTCAAACTCACCTTAAAACATTGCTCAAACAAAGGAGAAACTACACTCATACCAGGATGAGAAGAAGACAACATCAGAGGTAGAAAGCTAGTCCAAGATCCTGGACCTGACTTGTATGATCCTTTATAATGTCTTCTTGACTTCTTGGACCTTTGCATATGAATCAAATGTTTTTCTGTCATAGGCATGATCCTATGCTAGTTTTAAAAATCAAGCCAATTGTTGGGTTTGTGGCCAATTACCTGTGTCTAGTACTTCTGGGTCACCTTGTTGGATTTCTCCACTCCAAGGCTCTAATTGGTTGGCCCTTAGGAAATTAATTTTAAAAAATTATAGTCATGTTCAGGTCACAATTGATATTACTAGATGGGATCCCCTCATCTGACCAATTAATAATGCCTGTTCTGACCTGGCCATAAATATGAATTTTCTTCTATTACTCAAGTTCAATCAGAGCAACAAGCAAAATTTCAGCCAAGGAATAAAACCTCCCAAAATTATGGGATGGATTTATGTAGTTAACACCAGGCTATGGTAATTTAAGTTTAAAGGCTCCTCTATGTTGGGAACAATTAAATCATACTAAGGATAATCAGTCTAGTAACACTAGGAAACTGGACTGGGTGTTGTATGGACAGTGCCAATATATAATTTCCCTTAAAAATATGGATTGGTACAGAACAGACCAAGTCAAAGGACCTGGGATATACTGGACTGCACCTAATGGAAGTTCTTGACTTATGTTCTTACTTATGACCTTACTAATATGCTAGCTATATTGTTTTTATATTGCCTGTTTTACAAAATTGTTGTTTCTTGCATTACCAAATGTGTAACTGAGCCTCTGATAAAATGATGATATATAGTTCCATATGAGATCAATGATTGTAATAATGTAACTCTAGATATGGGAAGAAGCAACAAGAGGGAATATTTTCCTGGACCATCAGAGACTAGTAAGACAGGTGGTCCAGAGGCTTTTGGCACTGTTAATAAGGCCTAGTCCAATAATAGCACATTGAATGGCCTATCAGTGAAATCTTCATCAGACCTGGGTATGAGCATTCCTAGCACCATAGGATGAAATGGTCATGAAATGCCTCCCAAACCATGGTCGAATTTATGACCCTGAAGGGACACTGCCAACTGAAAATTGGCACTTGCCATCTGCCTCTACAAGGATTAAGTCAATGGCCACTGTGGCCACTGACCTTCAACACCCCCTGGAAGGAGTTCAGGGTGGAGATCAGGAATGAGGCATTCTGTGCTCTGGGAAAAACTGGCAGAACAGGTCTTCAGATAGTTAGATACTTTTAGGAGAAGATTTTTTGAACCCTAATTCTTGCATCTTCTCATATCTAGAAAAGCACTAAAATGATTAATGGTGACATCTGCTTTGGTCATTAAGGAGAGAAATGCAATTGAAAGTCAAAATGGAGTAGCTATGGTTCAGACATCCAAGGTAATACTAGGTGGCATTACGGACGTGATTTCAGACAAGTCCTTGTATTGCTGAGAACTTGAGTTTTCTGAACTGTGTCAGACTTGGGATGCCACCAGCCATTCTCAAAACAATGTCTGCTGGCAGCTGGTAGCTGCAACCTTACGGTGTCAAGGTATTCTCTTGTAACTATTAAAATTTTAGAAACTGAAATTGCTTTAGATCAGATATTAGTAGAAAAAGGAGATGTGTAGTGGCCAATAGCCTCTATTATGTATACGTCAATACCACATAGGAAGTTAAAACCTACTTAGATAAAAGTAAACAACTGGCTATTTGGCTATGTCTCCCCAAGGTGTGAGGTCCAGACTGGGTTTCAGGCTTATTCTTCTGAATTTCTCAGGAAATGAGATTTATTTTGTCTATTAAAATTCCAGTTGTCACTCCTCCAACTACTTCTAATTGGGTCTGTTACACCAAAATGGCAGACCAAGGGATTGAGATTTTAATCATACAAGACTCAGATCCAGGACTTGACTCAGAAATATTTCCAGTTCAGTGATTATTCTCCAAATTGAGGCAGGACTATGCCCCATTTTAGCAGGAAGTGACCAGAGCCATTGTTGCCTATTTCCTTGAATTGAAACTGAGCAGTGTTCTGTGGGGCTCTGGAGTACAAATCCTTTCTGAGTCCCCTGTTTCTTATTTGTAGGCTTCATTCAGCCTCCTTGATCTTTCCTGAGTTCCAAAGGGCAGATTCAAACAGTTGCTAATCAGGGAAGGGAGGAGGGGATGCAGAAACAGGGGAGGAGAAGTCAAGTGGTGCTGCAGCCTTGGCACAGGGTGCTGGTTCCTCCTCAAGGAGTATGCATAACAATGTCTTTGAGCTCTTCTGCAGAACTGGGGGCCCCACCCAGGTGGAAGATGGTAACTTCAGGCTGAGGGCAAGATTCCTGGCACAGTGCCCTGTTACCTCACCACCAACCAATCAGAGAAAAGTCACGCACCCTTCAGCCCTCACCTCAATTTTGCCTTCCTTGTCTGGGTCCGGCAATGACCATCCTGTTAGGCCTCCTGTTTGGCCTCTTTCTGTTTCAACTGCTTACAGGGTTCATCTCTGACAGGGTCCAACAGTTTTAGGCTAAACTGTTGTTACTATGAGGGTGAATGCCGTTTTGGGCACAGAAAATACCTCGATTTAGATCAGGTGGAGAGAGACTTCTACTCTACTAGGCAAGACTATGCCCACTCTCAGCAGGAAGTAGTTACAGAAGAAAGAGACCTCTGCCCTAATTCCCAAGAAGTATCTTGAGTATGAAGTCTCTCAGGGGGGAGTTGTTAGGAGAAACACTGACCAAAACCACCTGTCCTGGCCAGGCAAGATAGTAACCTCTTGCATGAGTTATCTTACAACAGGAGGTCCTGGTAAGGAACACAGAACTAATAAGCTACCACCAACCAGAAGAATTCCAGAAAGGTCAAAAGGAGAGAGGAGATGTCAGTCCATATATCCTACCAACCTCTCAGAATCCTTCTCGCTGGAATCCATTTTGGCTGAGCGATGTGTGTGTCACCAGGAAGGACCCTGAGTCAGAATGACTGTCCAGAGACAACCCAGAAACTAATCCCATTACCGTAAAACCCAAGACTGCAAGCCACAAGGCAGAGCAGTTCTCCTGGGTTCCCTTAACCTGTTGCTCTCCACCGAGGTGCCCCTTCCCAATAAGGTCTCTTGCTTTGTCAGCATGTGTGTCTCCTTGGACAATTCATTTCCAAGTGTTAGACAAGAGTCCACTCTTGGGCCCTGGAAGGGTCCCCTTTCCTGCAACACATCCACTTCCTCTGTCTCTTTCTGCCATAGTTTCTTCTGTTTAGTTTGCCTTATTATCCAAAGAACCCACAAGACCCCCTTTGAGTCAGCAGCCCTTACTGAGCATCCACCCTGTCTCTGGATCTGTGTTCATGTTATCTGTATCTCTTCCTTTTACATTTCATGTGGCAGTGCCCATGGCCTAACTTCATTTCAACCTAAACCTATTGATCATTACTATATGCCGGGCTCCCTGTAAAGAAGGGACAGTACAGACACAGGGAATGGAATAGACACCTCCATGTCCTGCCCATGGGCCATTGAAACACCCCTGGTCACTTCAGACTCTTCCCAATGGTGGCTTTCTGCACCTATTTGCCTGAGAACTTTCTCTGGGCTGGATGGAGAAGAGGGGGCAGTGCCTGGGCACTGACATCCCAGGAGCCACCCTCAGCCAGCCAGGGATAGAAGTTGGTGAACAAACCTGTCTACACTGACTCTCAGTGGTTGAGAGTGGGTTGAGCTCCATTGCCTACAGTGGCAATCCACTCTCTTCCCTCCTCTGTCTCACTCCCCCACATCCTCTTGGGATCACCTTCTACATAAAACACTTCCACAATTCTTGTTTCAGGGTCTACTTTTGGGAGAACCCCAAATCCAACAGAAGACTGATTCCTGTGCTGGGGAGGATCAGGGTGGTGTGAACAGTGTTGGGGACCCAGAAGAGTGAGGTCCTGTGCAAATGTGCCCCATCGGGGACCTTTATATATGTATATATATGAATGTATATATGCACATTCTTTTTCATATTCTTTTCCATTATAGTTTATTACAAGATATTGAGTATAGTTCCCTGTGCTATACAGTAGGACCTTGTTGTTTATCTATTGTATATGTAGTAATTTGTATCCGTTAACCCAAACTCCTAACTTATCCCATTGGGGCAGACACCAAGCAGGACACTGTGGGGCTCCTGGGCACAAAAACCTTTCTGTGTCCCCCATTTCTTTATTACAGGAAATAGGCTTCATTTAGTTCGCTGAGTTCCAACTGGCAGGTTCAAACAGTTGCTAATTAGGGCAAGGTAGGGGATGCAGAGACAAGAGAGGAACAGTCAAAAGAAACAAAAGAAACCCTTGTGGCAGGGTCCTTTGGTGCCCCCTCAAGGGATATACACAACAATATCTTTGAGCTGTTTTGTGGATGCTGAAACCCCCACCAGATGGGAGAAGTTAACTGTATGCTGCCCACAAGCACAAAGACCCAAGACCGGTTGGAACAAGAAGGTTGATGATGCTGACTCCTGATTACCTCACCACCAACCAATCAGAAAAATGTCCATGAGCTGGTCATTCCCTCTTTGAACCATTATTATAAAACTTCTCACTACCCCCTCCAGGTTGGGACACACAGTTTTGCGGGCATTAGCCCGCTGTGGCCCCCTTTGCCTGGCAAAACAATAAAGCTATTCTTTTCTACTTCACCCAAAACTCTGTCTCCGGGATTTAATTCCACGTTAGGGTACAGAGGCCAGATTTGGCTTCAACCTCTACCCTTTCAGTAAACCTTCCGCACAAAGGAAACAGTAAGTTTCCTTTCGCTTTGCCCTTAAAATTTTTTCTATGTTAGAACTATTGGTTGGGGGAGGGATAAGTTAGGAGTTTGGGTTAACAGATACAAATTACTACATATAAAATAGATAAACAACAAGGTCCTACTGTATAGCACAGGGAACTATACTCAATAGCTTGTAATAAACTATAATGGAAAAGAATATGAAAAAGAATGTGCATATATACATTCATATATATACATATATAAAATTGAATCATTTTGCTGTACACCGAAAATAACACAATGTTATAAATCAACTATACTTAAAAAAAAAAAGAACACTGAGAACTACTGATCGACATGGAACTGGCTGCTTATATAGCAAAGGCAGGAGGCCCCACTCCTCACCTCCAGGAAACAGAAAGGAAGTGAGGAAGGCAGGGAGGTCTGGTCAGTGGCTGGCCCATCGTCACCGCGGGAAGAAAAAACTACAGGGGCAAAAGCAAGGCCAGGACTTTGTGCAGGAAAAATGAGTGAGGAGTATCCCAGGTAGATATCCTGTACCTTCACTCACTGACATTCCCCATCCTTCCCAGGTGTCCAGCCCCAGGTGCAGATTCTAGCTGTGACATGACTCCTCGACCTGGTGGAAGAGATCCAGAGTGCCTGCTGTCCCCCTGGGGCACATTCCTGAGCCCCGCCTACAGCAGGGAGCCTTTATTTTAAGAAACCACAGCTGCCTTTGAAGTCATCACGGCCATAACAAATTGGAAAGCTAATCTGATTTCAGAAGTATGGCCAAATCTCTGTTTAAAATTACCTCACAATTGTCAGGGCCTGGAATCTACAGCAATCATCACAGGCTGAAGGAGAACTTATGACCCAGAAAGTCATTAATACATGTTCTCTGCACTAGCACAGACACCTAACTAGGTCAGATTGTAGAGGCAACCATCATGCTCTGGGTGGAGGTATAGGACATGTGGCTGAAAAGAGTGCATGTTTTTAGGAGGAGACGTAAAACAAACCCATTGTGGTGGACATCAAATCTTTTGGGGCCACTGCTGTCTGACTTCCCTTTCAATCTTGCTGGGGTTAGAAAAAGGGACTCTCCCTGATGGTGATGGGGAAGGGGAGGGAACATGCCTTCTTTCTGCAGGGACACAGAATGGGGTGGGGAGGAACACATGCACAGTTTAGAAAGACATATTCTGAATTAGAAGTTATTCATAACATCAATGCCAATTTAAGCTTCTTGATTGGTGGAATATGAGGGCATTTGAGAATCTTGTGGGTGGGGGATTGAGTTTTTATATTTGTATAAATGGGCAAGGGTTTTTAAAAGAGATTGTAAACACCTTTGGGGATAGGGTACAAGGGAAGTTCAATAACTTCAATTTTTCCAAAATTAAAAACAAGAAATGAGTGGGAAGGGAGGTGGGGGATAAATTAGAAGTATGGGATTAACAGATACAAACTATTATACATAAAATAAATAAACAACAAGGATTTACCATATAGCACAGGGCATTATATCCAATATCTTGTAATCATCTGTAATGGAAAAAATCTGAAAAAAAGTATAACTGAATCACTTTGTTATACACCTGAAACTAACACAATATTGTAAATCAACTATACTTCAATAAAAAAAAAAAAAAAGAAGAAGAAGAAGAAGCAGACAATGTTATGAGCCAGGGGCAAGCTGATAAGAAATTGTTCAACACTCAGAAAGGGAGAGAGCCCTCCCTCACCCCACTTCCACTCCCACGGAACCAAGGCTGTTCATGAGAGGAGGTCTCTTGCTTAGGGTGGAAGAAAATGTGGGGTAAGGAAGGTGATTTTTATCCATGAACACTTTTGTGCATTTATTCATTCAACAAAGGTTCCTGACCTACCATGCCCAAGACATTGTGCCTGGCACTGGGAATATGATGATTAGCAAGGCAGTTACATTCTTGGAGGGAAAGATGGGTACTTATCAACCATTAGATTGTCAACCGTTGCATAATGACAGGGAAAACACAGGGGTCTAGGGTAGAAAAAGCAAAAGGTCACAGGTAAACTGAGGACTGGAGGATGGATAGAAGTTGCCCAGGTAAAGGAGTTGCGGGATGTTCCAGGCAATGGTATAGGCAAGAGGGAACAGGAGACATTCAGAGAATGAAAGTGAGGGTGACTGTGGCTCAGACAGCAGGAGGGAGAGTGGCAGGGGGTGGGCTGGGGACATAAGTGGGGAGGGACTGGTTCATGAAGGGCCTCATAGGCCATGCTCAGCAGTTTGAACTCGATTCTCAAGTTGGAGTCCACTAGGCAGGGGAAGTGATGTAACGATAGTTAACATTTGCTGATTGCTTGCAACCTGCCAACCTCTTTGCTGGGCACTTCTATCTATGGTTATCCTACTTGTCCTCAAAATACTATGTGGCTGGAACAGTGACCCTGGTTTAGAACAATGATTATTCCTAATTTACAGATAACAAAACTACGGTCCAAAGAAGGTATGTGATTTGACCAAGTTCACATTACTACTACATGGTAGAGACAGGGTTTGGTTGCAGGTCTGTGTGCCATGGAAGCCTGTTAGTTAAAACATGCTCTCTATGTGCCCCTGGATTAGAGTCTTCTTTAAAAAGACTGCTCAGTGGAAGAGCAGGGCAAACCTGAAAGTGGAGAGAGCACTGAGGGCTTATATGGCAATCCTGCCAGGAGCTGAAGAGGGTGTGCCTGATGAGTGGGCATGGAGAAGATGACTGGATTGAGACATATTCAGGAAGCAGAAATAACAGGAAGGTGAGGTGTGTGGCACAGAGAATGCTCTTCTTTCACAATATATTTTTGAGGTTAATTTATCATTTTTAATAATATTACATTATATAAATATGCCAAATTGTATATCCATTTATTCTGCTGATATTTACGTTATTTTGCTGTTATGAAAAATGCTCCTGGCATGCTGGAAACATATCCCAAACTATACATTTTTCTTTTGAGTCCCTACCATGAGATTATGCACACTTCCATATATTTTAACATTTGCATATGAGCAAAGGCAATTATGTAGTAATCCTATGAACTGACTATTGGGTTTTGGAATGTAATATTCTTCTCCAAGTATTTTTTCTCACTAAATTATTTTTCTGTTATTATAATAGTTTTTTCCCCATTGAAATTTCTATTGGTAATGGTGCAATTGGATAGGGCACAGAATCCATGAATGTTCAAATAATTGTTCTAAGAAAAGGTGTGGAATTTGGAGTTGGAAAAAACACAGATAAAAGAAACATGGGCAAAACATAACTAGCACATTCCTTATCTATGAAATGGGTATAATCATGCCTACCACCAAAGATTGGTGTAATCATTATATGAAGTAATGTAGATGAAAGTTTCTTTAAAGTTACTAAGTGCTGGGAATTCCCTGGAAGTCCAGTGATTAAGCCTCTTTGATCTCACTGCCAAGGGCACCGGTTCAGTCCCTGGTTGCGGAATTAACTTCCCACAAGCCGTGTAGGGTGGCCAAAAAAAAAAAAAAAAGTTACAAAGTACTGTATAAATGCTGTATGTTTAATATTTATTCCTCTTGGAATTCCAAAGAGTTTAAGTTCTATTTAGGTAGATTATTATACCATATGAACAATTAATGCTAGCACACAAAAATATTTTTACAGAAAAGAAAACACAGATACAGAAAACCATACAACATCAATGTATGGTTTAATGAGTCATAAGGTAAACATCCTGCAACCTCTACCCCAGGTAAGACATAGAACCTTGCCATCTAGGTCATCTTTGTCACCTAGGAAGCAACCTCCCCACTCCATTTGTCCCATCCCTATCACAGACCCTTCTCCCCCCACTATCCTGACTCTTATTAAAAATATTTTCTCATATTTCCTTTTATTACCCAGATGTGCATCCACAAACATTATGATATAGTCTTGCCTTAAAAAAGTTTTGATATGTCTTTAAAGCTCTTTTAACCTACCTTGTTTCTCTCTTGCAGTTTATGTAGTGAAGGACCAGGTTCACGAGACCTGCAGTTTCCCACAGTCAGGATTTTGCTGATGACACACATATGGTGCGGCTCAACATGCTCCTTTCTCCTCTGCATTTCTTGCACATTGTCAGCTGAATCCAGAACCTTGCTCGGATTCACATTAGACCCCCTTGGCCAGATGAATGTGTGACACCATGTCCTTTCACAGGAGGCCCATGGTTTCTGGTTGTCCCTTTTTTATAATGTTAGGAGCCATGGGTGGGTAGTGGCTAAGTCCATTACTTAATAGGGGGCTGCAAAGTAGTGATATTGTAATTCTATAAGTTCTTTGCCATACATTCATTGGACTTCTTTCATAAAGAGCTACTTCTTCTCATTTACCATTTGGTTACTCAGTTGTTTGGTTCATGAAAAATGGCAGGATAAATATTTGATTCTTTCCCTTCATTTAACAGTTTTCAAGATAATAGATTATTTTAGCTTCTGAAGGTGATTTATTTTTCCCTCAAGGTCATTGTGAACTCACGGATTTAAAGATACTAGATTGGTTAAATCCTTGGAAATTGTGCCAATTCACTCCAATGTTAACTTTCAAAGTCAAAATTTCTTGTTATCAAACCCCTCCTCCACTTTCTCACTGCCTCCGCTTTATCAGTTTTTTGTCTAGAGAATAACAACTTCTTTATGATTACAGTCTCACCTGTCCTCCAATCTTTCTTTTTTCAAATATCTTATATTTTATTTTGATGTTTAACCTATACATAAAAGGGCACAAAGCATAATGTACAGCACCATAAGTTTTCACCGAACAAGTAGTTCTACAAACAGAACCTGCCAGCACCCTAGAAGTCCCTTGGGCACATGCCTGCCCAATCACTATGCCCTCCTTCCCTTCCCCCTTTCTGAGTTTTGGTACTGTGATTGGGTTTTGTCTTCTTATTTAACATCATATAAATGGAGTTAGGTGGTATATATTCTTTTGTGTTGACTTCTTTTGCTCAAGATCATGTTTGTGAGCTTCATCCATGTTTTGTACACATTGTGGCTCAGCATTCCATTGTACAAATAAACTACAATTTTATTTGCCCATTTTTCTGTGGATGGACATGCAGGTTATTTCTGGTTTGGGCCATTGTGAATGATGCTGGTATGAACATTTTTGTACACGTCTCTTGGTGTCCATGTGCATGTATTTTTGTTGATCTATTTCTTGGATTGGAATTTATGATTTGTAGGGCATGCATTATATCTTCAAACTTAGTAGGTGATTCCAGTTTTCCAAACTTCTTGTAACAATTTCAAATCCCACCAGTAGCACACGAGACCTCCCATTACCTCCTATCCTTGTCAACACTTGGTATTGTCAATCTTTTCACTTTTAGTCATTCTAGTGATATGACATTTTATTGTAGTTTTAATTTGCAGTGTTGATGACTAATTAGATTAAGCACATTTTCATTTGTTTATTGTCTATTTGGATATCCTTTCTTTTGAAGTTCCTATTATACATTTATTTTCTATTGGATTGACTATCTCTTTGGGGGATAGATTTGCATAAGTTCTTCACATATCCTGGATACAAGCCCTTTGTCAGGTACATGTGTTGTAAGTATTTTTCGCTGTTTTCCCTTTCACTCTTTTAATGGTGTCTCTGGATGAACAGAAGTTGATTTTAATGCAGCCATTTAACAACTCAAAACTTCTCCTTAGTGGCTAGTGCATTTTATATCTTTTTAAGAAACATTTCCCTACCCTGAAGAAACATTTCCCTACCCTAAGATTAATTACTGTGTTGCTTTTCAGGTTTAGATCTATAATTCACTGGGAATTTTTGTATACCCTGTGAAATAGGAGTCAAGTTTCCTTTTTCCCACATGAATAGGCAATTTTCAAATTTTCTGCCTCCTCTGAAATCAGTAGGTATCTCCTTGCCCATCCCCCCCCAGCCCTGAGGAAAAGGCTACTAAACTTTGACCCCCACCTCTCTGGATTTCCATCTTGTCCCGTAATTCTTCACTACCTTTTTAGTGTTCTGATGTCTTCAAGAAGATATTTTGTTGCTGTTACTTTACTTTGTCCAGCTTTTTCTATTTCTCCTCAGAAAGAGGGTTGATTCAGGTGATGTAGTCCACCATTATCCAAAAGAGCTACCTATCCCATTCATTCTTCTTTATTGTTTTCAATTATAATTTCTAAAATGTAAATAATGAAAAATTATCTCACTCCTTCGATTAAAACATTTCAATCACTTCTGAATACTTTTGGAGAGCATTTTCCAGTGAGCATTCTGGGCTGCTCTATAAGGTTTGCAGGGAAAATATAAGGTTTCTGTGGTCAGATGCCTTTTTACTAGGAGTTTGGAACATGCTGGTGTAAACAGCCTCACTCAGGGTTCTTACCACAGGCCTCATCAGGACCTCCGGTGAATAATATGCATTGTGGGGGAGTGGTAGAAAAATGTTCCCCAAGTCTATTTGACCACAGAGCCCTTTCCTTGCCAAGCATCTCAAAAAACTACCCTTCCAGGGAACACACTAGGAAGTGCAGCTTTAGGTAAAACGGACTTCCTCTGTAGGACACACCATCCACCTTCTACTTTCCGGCCTCCCCAGGGCCTCCTCCTTCCCCACACAACGCTCCAGCCCATTGGAGCCACTCATATTTTTCTGTTCTCTCTGTGATTTATTTTGTTCCTTTGCTGCTGCCTGGAATGTCTTCTCCTGCTTCTTGGCCCAACTCATACTTACCCTCCATGGTAAGGCCTCATCTTCTTCAGGGAAATTCTTTGACTCCTGGACCTGTGGAGTCCCTCCTCTGATCTTTCAGAGCTGCCCTCTGGGATTCCTTCTCCTCACAGTACTGATATAACAGCATAGAACTGTTCAGCTCTTTCCTAGCTTCCTTGAGTGGGCCCTCCAGGTGAACAGGAGTAGCCCATCCTACATCTAGCTCCCTGGTGCTTCAGTACATCAGGACAATCAGTAACGGTCCCAATCATTCATTTACTTATCCCACCAACATTTACTGAGTGTTTGCCTTGGGCCAGGCTCCATGCTAGGAGCAGAGAGGTAAACAAGATGGTGAAGTCGACTTGGACTTCACATTCTCCTAGACGTGGATGGCCCCCAGACAAGTCAGCACTGAAGACACCAGACAAGACACCGTTGGTTTATGTGAGCCTCACCCCACCTTCAAGGCACTGCAGGGCTGCCTCTAGATGCTGTCAGATAAATCATCTTTATTCAGGGTGCTGTGGCTTGTCTGCAGTCAAGGAGGGGCTGGTAACCAGAGCCTCTAGGGGTCTATAAAGTTGTGTCATCTGAAGATTTTTAACTAAAGCTGAGATCTACAGGAGTGTTCACTCACATATGTGGTCCTGTCACTTCAGAGTGACAGCTTGCTGTTTCACTTGTAAAAAAATAATCTTGTGTCTCTTCACATGAGAGGAGATGTTCCAACAGGGCTTAGCCTCAGGCAGCTGTTTGTGTTGAGATCATCTCTCTCCTTATCTTAGTCTTCATGGGTAGAAAATAAGTTTTAATTAAGTTCTGGTGCAAGTGGAAGCTTGAGTACTTTGCGTTACTTACTGTGACTGGTAAGATAGTAGTAATTATTATATAAGAACAGTAGTAATAACAATGGTGGCTACCATTGATTGAATGTCCACCATGTTCTAGTCAACAGTCAATAAATGCCCTGTTTGGTATGGAATCCAAATACTAACCAACTTGTTAGGGAGACAACATGGCACAATGGAAAGCATGTGCCATGGAGTCAGACAGACCTGGGTTTGACTTCCAGCATTATCACTTATTAGCTGTGTGACTTAGGCCAGTTCCTCATTTTTCTGAACTTCAGCGTTCTCTCCTGTAAAATGATCAAGTCAGGCTCACAGGGCTCTTAAGGAGAATGAAATCTAATGTATGGATTACACCTCACTTAGTACCTGGCCCATCATTCAGTGCTCAAAACTTAGTTGCTTTCCCCTGAGGCACACTGGACACCTCTCTCTGGGCATCTTGGACTTGTGGGCAAGGAACAGGGGTGGGTCCTCGACCCCATATCTGAAGTCATTGTCTGGGACTCCTCTTTTCCCAGGACCATGAGCACTGTGGGGTTGCCCGCCTTGGTTTTGCGAGAATTTCTGCTGATTTGTTGAGTCCCCCATACTCCCCAACTGGTTGGACTCTGACCTCAAGCAACTCTGAGCTCTTGAAATGTTGAGATCCTCTTCTTTGTTTGCTTGAGTGAGGAGAAACATAGGTTTTAGCAAAATGTTCCAAGATCCCACGGAAGTGCAGCCAGTGAGTGAGAAGAGGGCCACTGGTCACTCTGTGGAGCAGGAGTGTGGGCCAGCGCAACCCTGCTTAGAGCTCTCTGTGGGGAGAAGGCTCAGACCAGCCGCTGATGGGCTGGGAACACAGCTTGTTCACCAATTGACAGCCCTTCTGAACCGTAGTAGACTAATACCCACTACCTGCCAGGTTGGTTCTAAGTGCCCTCAGTTCATTATCTCTAATCCTTCCACAGATATCCTCTAAGGGATGAGTAGGCTTGAAGGTTTGTGAGGATTAAAAAGTTGGTTTGCAAAGACCCTGGCTCCATTTCTCATGCATCATTGTCCCTCAATAGGTGGGGGCTGTTATTTAGAAGGACAGGTTTAGAGAGGTTAGATAACTTACCAAGGACTGGACTTGATCCCATGTCTTGAATGACTCCCAAGTCTGTCTCTTTCATTTTTCCACCAACATTTTTCTGCAATTAAAAAGGGTAGAGAGGGGCTTCCCTGGTGGCGCAGTGGTTGAGAGTCTGCCTGCCAATGCAGGGGACACGGGTTCGAGCTCTGGTCTGGGAGGATCCCACATGCCACGGAGCAACTAAGCCCGTGAGCCACAATTACTGATCCTGTGCGTCTGGAGCCTGTGCTCCGCAACAAGAGAGGCCACGATAGTGAGAGGCCCGCGCACCGCGATGAAGAGTGGCCCCCTGCTCGCCGCAACTAGAGAAAGCCCTCACACAGAAACGAAGACCCAACACAGCCAAAAATAAATAAATAAATAAATAAATAAATAAATAAGTGAAATTCTAAAAAAAAAAAAAAAAGGTAGAGATATTCTGGGGGACTTAAATACTTAAATATTATATTGAATGTTTGTTGAATAAAGGAGATATAAATATTACTGAATGAACACGTGAATGAGTGAGTGAATGTATGGATGCATGTATGAAATATAAGACTTCTTTTCTTCTGTGGAAAACATGTATTATAGTGTGCTTTCCAGAAGGACTGGACTAACCTCCTCCTCTATTACCACCAATCCACCTTACTTCTGCCTCTGAACACCTTATAGCTCAGTCAAGAAATAAATTGTGGGAGGGGGAATAATTTAATCCGGAGGCTCTTGGAAGTATCAACCAAGGTTCCTAAATGAAACATTTTCGTCTCATTTTCTTGGAGAAAGCCAACATTTTCATATACATATATTGGGTTGGCCAAAAAGTTTTTCTGTAACGTCTTATGGAAAAACCCGAATGAAATTTTTGGCCGAACGTATTCATATACGCATTCATTCAATGTGTATTTAGAGGTTAACCACAACCTAGATACTCTTTTATGTGCTGGGAATAGAGAGATAATTAAGAAGGGGCAGAGAAGACTTGGAAAGAGTTCATAATCTAGTAATCCATCAGATATCATAGTTCTGTGGGACTATAGTTCTGAGTGTTAAAGGATCAATAGAAGTTTGCCAGACAGAGGGAATAGCATATGCAAAGGTGCATAGGCCTGGGAGGCTATTGCACTTGTGGGAGCTTCAAGTTCAGTTATGACTGGAGGGACAATGCAGCAGACAGGTATGAGCATAGGTATTGATTCCTGTTCTGACACAGCTTTTTGATCTTGGGCAAATTATTTAATTCTCTATGTATCAATTTCCTTCTTTTTAAGCCTGGGATATTGATGATAATGGCAATGGTAATGATGAAAAAATAATAAAGGTAAGCCATAGCCCTTATGTGCCTGGTGTAAGTGTTTTACATGTATCAAATCATTTTGTCCTTAAAATACCTTAATGAGATAGGTACTATTATTTCCTCCATTTTAGAGACAACAAAACTGAGGCAAGTACCTCAATGAGTTATTGAGATGATTCCATGAAAAGCAATATGCATGTGTGTGTGTACATGTGTACATCTGCAAGTAAAATCCACTATCGAGACCCTTTGTTCAGAAACTATGGTTCTTTGGATTCTGAGGTAACAAAAATAAATAAGACTTGACTGATTACAAAGTCTTAGACTATTTTTGTTGATATTATGAAGTCTGTCACATTCAGAGAGCAAGGGATAGATCCTTCCTACCATGATTTTAAAGAAATCATAGGAAAAAATATCCTCACCTATTGAAGCTTACAATTTTCTCTGAAGGTCAGATTTCTCTTCCTACCATGACCTCTTTTGACATTATCAGGGGTGAGTCTTGACAGCTTGCTGCTGTGAACTTAGCTCCCTGTTGAGAAAGGCTTATCTTGTGACATCCTTTCTGATATTCTCCATGGGAACTCTCAGCATCATGCATTTTGGAGCTGAATTCTCCCCTAGGTTTAGCACCAAAAGATCAAATAAATGCTCTACGTTGCATAAAACCTTCATGACAACAAGAAGAAAGACAAAGCTCTCTAAAACAATGCAAAAGGACAACATGTTCCCAGCTGGCTCTTAATGGATAAAGACCGGTGAGTTCACGAAGAAGCATCCATAGGTGGAAGCTAAAGGTTTCAGCAGAGGAACTCTGACTCCATATCTCTGTTTATGAGTGTATGATGGGCTGGATATGGGCCATATGGCCAAATCAAGGGTGGGTGGGTCTTATAGGTTAGGCTATGTAGTCTAAAAGTCTTCCTGTAGTCAATGGAAAATTTTGAAGGATTAAACCAGTGACATGACAATATTTGAAGTTTACAGAGATGACTCTGCAACAGTGGAATAGATAAATGGGAAGAGACCACAGAAAAAGAGAGGAAGATGAGTTAAAGAGCTATTTCTATGTCACATTGGGAAAAGATGAGGCTTTGAACAATGTATTGTTAGAGAAGGGGACATAGTCGTGAGATAATTTGGAAGCAAAAATTGTAGGGCTGGGAATAATCTAAAATTAATTAGAAATTCTTCATAGCTCTAGTATTTGAGTTCCTCTAGTAGACCTTGAGACAAGGATTTGGATGTAAGTTGTTTATTTAGGAAGAGATCTCAGGAAGCACAAGGTATTTCCTTGGGACAGGAACTTAGGTTCTCCCCTAATGGTAAGTAAGGCAAGGGAAGGGAAGGAAGTTAATACAGCCTGCCTTAATAAGTAAATTATCACTGTGGGCAACTGGGGGTTTCTCCTACTGTGGTCCACTGGGAGTCTGTGTAGAACATGCCTCCGAGTTGTCCCACCCAAGGAGTGAGAGCTGGGGCACTTTTCTTCCAACTCCCATCCATCATTGTTGAGAGCTGCTCACAGGGACAGACATTAACTCCCTGGCTTTTCCATCCTTCCCTAGAGCTGGACTCATTTCTCCCCACAGAAAACAGGCTCTGTTAATAAGTAGAAGATTGAGATAAATCAGGTGGCAAACTCCTGTGGCCAGAGAAAGCCCTAAGGAGGGCACCGAAGGTGCTCACAGAAAGAATCCCTGGGCATATACTAGAGGGTGAGTGCTAAGGGGCTAGGGATGGATACCAACAGTATATGCTACAGCTCCCTCGATTTTTCCTTTTAAGATGAGATAATGGGGGAAGTTTGGCCATACGACAGCATCTCAGAATGATAAGGTCACCTGGGATGGCAGTTGAGTGTAGTCTCTATTTGGGGTTCGTCTTTGGCAGGTTGGGCATCCTGCTATCTGCACTGGTTCTAGGAACCCTGGCCTCATGGGTCTGCTAATGCTCACTGACTTAAAGAAACCCAAGGACAGTGTCAGAAAAGGGTTTATTACGCCTGGCAGAACTTTTGTGAAATAATGAAAGTGAGGAAACCATGTCTCACAGAAAGCTGCTAAACAGTGATAAAATACAGGTTGTTGGGCTTAGATTAACCCATTAATAAATAAGAGATGAGAAGCACGACCTTGCGTGGGATGAATGCTATCGAGGTGACCCAGCTAATGGAACCCCTTCCCCATTCTGTCAGAGCACCCACCAGTAATGCAACCCTGATGACCCCCTGCCTCTCACATCCCCAGACTGAGAAATGGGTGACTTAATAGAGATGTCTAACATGGAAAAAAGCTGATTAGTTTAGGAAAGCTGGAAAATGGAGAAGAGATTTTATTGTTCTGTAATCTGACTTAATTCACCAAAAGGTAAAATTTTTTTTCTTTCAGATGGGGTCTTTAAAGCCAACATGTTTTATTCATACTGAACTGCAGAAATGGTTAAACGTCTTCATGTTTTGGGTGCCTATACAGACCATGGCTCCTTGAAAGTGTACACCATGAATTAGGTCATGATGGATGCCTTTGCTTTGTGAGCATCACCATATCTCATCTTCCATTGTCATGATTTCTAAGTTCTCGGTAGCTGTAAAATCTGTCTCTTTTTTCCTCCACAACCATCACCACTGCCCCAGTTCAGACCTCTTACCCTGATGGCTCAATAGCTCCCTTCTTCATCCATCTCTTTTTACCTTTGACCCCACCCCATTCTGCCTCCATACTAGAAACCCCTGCCAGGGTGGTATTCTCCAAAACCCAACTGATCATATGATTCTACTGTTTAAAACTCTTCCAACACTTCCCATCATGTAAACTGGTGTCCTGTTGTCCTTCCAACACTTCCCATCATCTAAAATGGTGTTCTGTTGTCCTTCCAACACATCCCATCACCTAAACTGTTGTCCCGTCTTTCATTTTACCAGGTCAATATTCATTTGTAATATTAA
This sequence comes from Balaenoptera musculus, assembly GCF_009873245.2. NCBI lineage: Eukaryota > Metazoa > Chordata > Mammalia > Artiodactyla > Balaenopteridae > Balaenoptera > Balaenoptera musculus. The sequence continues at coordinate 49,040,557 of NC_045786.1, read as the reverse complement.
TTTTGGAAGTCTCTTCATTGGGACAGGAACTCTAAGGAGGACCAGCCCTCACCTCTCTTTTCTATTTTCTGCATACGTCTTGGCTGCTTGTCTGATCCCTATTAGCATTTGAGATTGCAATGCCTCCCTGCGGTACAAGGGCTCATATTTTCTGCCTTCTGTTCACTTTTCCTGCATCACCTTTGCCACTTCCACCCATCTATTAAACCACAGAAAGTTCTGGAATATGCTATCTTTCTCATGCCTCCAAGCCTTTCCATAGGCTATTCTTGATGTCTGAAATGCTTATTCCAATTATGTTTTCAGACTCATTCAGATGTCACATACTTGACAAGGGTTTCTCTGACCTCCCCAGATTGAATTGGCTACTCTTGCCTTTGGGTCCTCAGTATATTATTCATTCATTCATTTATTCATCCATCCATTCTATAATGTATTACACACATAGGAGGTATCAGGTGCTGAGAGAGGTATTGTGAATATAAAGATATCCAAGGCTTTGCCCCAAAGGCCTTCACAGGCACACTGCAGTAGGCTAGAATGAGGGGTGTGAATGGAATGGGGAGGAGATCAAATTGGGAAAGGCAGCAGGGACCAAATCATAGAGCACCTTGTCAGCTATGCCAAGTATGGAATTATCATGAGTTTTGCATGAAGGATTTTCACAAGAGAGTGAAATGGTCAGACTTGTGTTTTCTAAACATTTCTATTCTGGAAGAGGGGAGGCTGCATTAAAGCAAAGTTAGCCTAGAGTCAGGTAGACAGGTTAGGATTCTGTTGCCATGAGCTTGGTGGCAGATGCTGAGGGTCTGAACCAAGACCCATACAGTGGGAAGGACAGGAGGGAAGAGATTGCAGCAGGAGGAATTTTTATCCAGTGAATAACTGATTGGTTGTGGAAGGCGAGGGTTAAGGTAGTGAAAAGAACAAATACCAGCTTTTCTGCTGGTGACTGGTGATGGCACAACCACAGAAATGAGAGAAGGTGGAACAGATTTCAGACAAAGACCAGTTTAGTTTTGAACTTGTCGACTTGGTTTTTTAAATTTTTTAAAATAAAAATTGTATATAGATAAGATGTACCACAAGGTGATTTGGTATATATATATATATATACACACACACACACATAATGACATGATGACTACAGTCAAGCTAATTAATCTGCTCATCTCCTCACATAGTTGCCATTTTTTGTTTTTTTCTTTGGTGAAAGCACCTGAAATCGGTTATCTTAGCAAATTTCCTGTATTAAATACCTGTCAGTTTGCTGAGTTGTTGATTTCGATCTGCCCATGGAATAGCCAAGTACATGAGAGAGCTCAGGGGTAGGTGTGCCCTGGAGTGTGGGGACCATCGCCAGCTAGACAGTAGCCTGAAGTCGTGTTGGGTGAGCATGGGGGAGAGTAAGGAGAATCGAGTCTGGGACAGAACTTTAGAGAACAGCAACAAAGTCAAAGAAAAGAGAGCCCTCCCCTCACCATCAGAGAGGTAAAAAGAAACCCAGAAGGCAGCATGATGCCATAGGACCCAGCTCCCCAATGAGAACATACCTCTATCAATGAAGCCCAACACGATGGTAATTTGGGAGGACCACATTCCACTATTAAACTTATTTTTGACTATCCTATAAATTGTTGTGCACAGGCCACCTGTCTCCCTTTTAGCATTTCTTTATTTCTTGGGGTGAGGTTCCTTATGTGCAGGATTTATCTTTGCTAAATTTCATCTGAAGAGGCCCGCCCCATCATTTTAGTCTGTCAGTGCCTGTGGGGGATCTGTCAGTGGTTATCCACACCCCACCTTCCAAATTCCTTCCAGCTTTAGTCATCTACACATATGAAGAGCATATGTCACAAGCAAAAAAAATTAAAATAAATGAAGTAACATAAATAAGAGTAAAAATACAAATATCCTGGAAACCCCACAGTGGCCTACCGGAAAGTTCCCTTGACATGGCCTGGGCTCCATCATTCCTGGCTGGGTATAGCTGTTCATCTGGTTTTTAATCCACATATTTGCCCTTGTATCCAGCCCTTGTTTTCTCCAATGTAAGTTCCAATAGAGCTGGGATGCTTGCTTTATTACCTCCATATTTCCAGTGTCTAGCACACTGCATGGCACATGGTAGGTACTTTCAATCTTTGTAGAGAGAATGAGTGAATTAAAGACCTTTCTTATTTTATTTTATTTTTTTGGCTGCGCCACTCGGCCTGAAGATTCTTAGTTCCCCTACCAGAGATTGAACCCGGGCCCTTGTGAAAGCATGGAGTCCTAACCACTGGACTGCCAGGGAATTCTGACATGTACACACTACTATATTTAAAATAGATAACCAACAAGGACCTACTCTATAGCACAGGGAACTCTGCTCAATATACTTTAATAACCTAAATGGGAAAAAAATTTGAAAAAGAATAGATACATGTATATGTATAACTGAATCACTTTGCTATACAGCTGAAACTAACACATTGTTAATCAACTATGCTCCAATATAAAATAAAAATTAAAAAAGACCTTTCCTCCCCTCCAAAACAAATCTTGCTCAATCTATGATGCAACAAGCTTTAAATCCTGTCAAAATGAAATGATGTCTAAATGTCCATCAACGGAGGAATGGATAAAGAAGATGTGGTATATATGTATACAATGGAGTACCACCCAGCCATGAAAAAGAATGAAATTTTACCATTTGCAGCAACATGGATGGACTGGGAGGGTATTATGCTAAGTGAAATAAGTCAGACAGAGAAAGACAAATACTATATGATATCACTTATATGTGGAATCTAAAAAAATACAACAAACTAGTGAATATAACAAAAATGAAGCAGACTCACAGATACAGAGAAAAAACTAGTAGTTACTAGTGGGGAGAGGGAAGCAGGGAGGGGAAATACAGGGGATCAAGAGGTACAAACTATTATGCATAAAATAAGCTACAAGGATATATTGTACAACATGGGGAATATAGCCAATATTTTATAACTATAAATGGAATATAACTTTTAAAAATTGTGAATCACTATATTGTACATCTGTAATTTATATATTATACATCAACTATACTTCAATAAAAAACAAAACTAAATAACGGTTATCCATAATTTTCCTACCAAATAATGAGAAAATGGCAAGGTTGGGCTCAAGGATCTCTAAAGACCTCTTAAGCTGTGTAGTTTGGGAGCTAATTGAAATCAGGGAGATGTTCATGAGTTCATATGGTTCATCCATGATGAGACAAAATGCACTTTGCAACTGGATGTCCAGGGCTAATAGCTGTGTTAGTCAGGGTCCTCCAGAAAAACAGAACTAGTAGGATATATATATATATATAAAATATACATATAATAATAATATACATATAATAAAAATATATAATATACATAATATACATATATAATATACAGCACACTTTCTGTATCTCCAGAATTGTTGCAATGGCCCTGAAATCACATAGTTACTTGCATTTTCCTGTTCAGCACAGACAGCTTTTATAAGCTGAGCCATCTTCCTGGGAAGCGTAAGCTGGGGCTGGTTCTATGGGCTTTGCTTGGCACCTAAGAGACCCTCATGAACAATTTCTTGATTTCAGCTCAGCTCCCAAGGTAAAAGAGGCATTATCAGCCATGATCAACAGCCTCCTAATTAGAGTTTAACATGTTGCTGCCTAGAATATATTTTTATCTTATATCAAGGGACCTAATGGTAAATCATTGCCTACCCTCTACAAAGCACTGGACTACACCTTGAGGATATCATTTTATTTAATCCACATGAGGCAGGTAATATAGGTAAAATAGGTGCTCTCCTTGCCCCATTTTATAGTTGGGAAATGGAGGCTCAGAAAGCTTGAGGATTTGCCCGGTGCCTCTTGTTCTGGCACTATCTGTTGCAGCAAATCTATACCCCAAACCCAGTTGAATAGCTAACCAGGGCTGTTAAATTCAGGCAGTGGGGTGGCTACTCTGTGCTCCACAGTGGTGAGTCCTCAACCAGTTCGGCCCAAATGACTGGAGGTGGTTGGGACAACTTGACTGGCAGCTTGGTTCTGGTTTCTGTTAGATTCCTTGGTTCTTCATATCACATTTTCTGTGGCTGGAAAGTTCACACTAACTTTTCTCTCTTTCCTGTACCTGGTCTAGCCTGACCTCACTCTCTCCTTCCAGCCTCTTTCTCCACATAGTTGCTAGCTTGGGCTCCCTCACAGCATGTGGTCTCAGGGCAGTTGGATTTCCCGCACGGCAACTGGTTTTCCTCAGGGCAGAAGTTACAAAATTCTGCAAGGCTTCTTAAAATCTGGCCTCAGAAGTCACAGATTTTCACATCTGCCGTATTCTGTTGATCAAGCAAATCACTGAAGCCAGCCTAGATTTAAGATGAGGGGAACTGGATTCCATCTCTCAATGGGAGGAGTAGCAAAGAATTACATCTCTTTCATCTACCACACCCATATTTAGTAAGAGGCAGAGCTGGGACTTGGAGCCCAGATTTGCTGATCTTCAAAATACTTGTTTTTTTTCCTAAATTGCCTTGCTTCTGCCTGCATCCTCAGTGTGATGGCCACAGGGTTCCTAATAATGAGCAGGGCCCAGGTCACCATGTAAATAGATAAATAGCTGCAAGAGGGTTGTGAGATGATGCCCCACAACGTGTCAGTGCGGGACAATGAGAAGGGCCAGTGCCAACGTCCTGCTGGGTAAAAAGGACACCAGTGTCATCCCTCATGCTGCAGGGGGCCTGGGGCTTGAGAGAACACAGTATTTCAGAACTGAAGGGAAAATGCTAATGACTAATGTTAATGAGAAAGAAGAAACAAGGCAAAGAGTAGAGGAATCAAGTAAACAGGAGGAGAGGAGGAGGGGCCAAGTCTTCCGCTGCAATCTCATCCAGGAAGGATGAAGACATCTCAGAAGCCATGTTCAAACAGGAAAGCAAGAACCTGTTTCTTCTGAACCCTTTCTTCACCAGCCAGACTGGTGATGACAGGGGCTCCTGTCTCGGAGGAATTCAGGACAATGTAGAAGGAGTCAAGATAACACCTTACGAGCCCATTTATTTCCATCTCTCTTGCTTTTCATTTTTCCCTATGGGGACAATTCTTGGAATTTGTTGGAGAATTACGGATTACTTGTTAAAAACAGACTAAAGCATCCAATTCATAGCCCTTCCATGAGCAGCTCTTTTAACTTGTTAGGGGTTCCTATCTGGATTTCAAAAAGGAGCTTCTTTTCTAATTTCTGACAACAGTATTTTCATTCATTTAAAAACTCTGCTTTTAAAATATGGTATTTACTTTCCACATATACTTTCCCTTTTAACATGTTTGCAACCTAGCGAGGGGAGGGTGTAATAAAATGTTCACCATGCCTGTTGGCTGCTTCCAGTCAGCCGATCCTATCCCTCTCCTTAATATTTAGATATTTGTTTCTGTTTGGAGTAAATGTGTTCATGTCCTGGGCATGAATCACGATTAGTGTCAGTCAGTCATGACAATGCCAGTCCTTTGGCCAGTGATTGGTGCAGAGGTGAGCATATGACCTCCCTGTCCTGGTTAATGAGATGTCATGGGATGTCAGCTGGGGTTTTCTGGGTAAAATCCTCTCTCGTAAAGAAAGACAGCAGCACAAGAGAGAAGGCACTCTTGACTCCTGTCCTGTCTGTTTTAAGCAATAAACTATGTGGGGATCTGATGCTTTGAGTTCCTGCAGCCATTTTGTGACCATGAAGAGAAAGGCAAGAAAATACCAGAGATGTTGACCCAGCGCTCTGGCACTGCTGAGTCACAGAAAAAAAAAACAAAACAAAACAGACTTCTGGTTTGTAAGCCATTCTTAGGTATTCTGTTAGTTGAAATCAAAGGTTGTCTAATGTGTATGTTCAAAGATGGGGTCCAACCATCCAGTGTTTGCCACTTGGCTGGCTTGCATTTCAAATGAAAGAACAATATGACTCAGAGCCTCCTGGATTTGCTGCTGGTTCCCCTGAGAGGATAGCATATTTCCTAATTGTAAGCCCAAGTCTCTTTTCCTGGCCTACCTTCGATATGTGTGTATATGAGTGTGTGTGCATCACACATACACACACACACACACACACAGAGGGAGAAAAGGAGTGTAGTAGAAAGAGATGATAATTTCCACCTGAGAGAAAAAAATTATGTTTCTCTACTCTTTTTTTTACAATTCTAAGCACAGGACATAATCTCCTGAACTTGTCACAGCTGCTGAAGAACCCATTTTAAACCAGTGCCTGCCTTGAAGAGGAATCCACTTCCATCTACTATTTTCCCTATATAATAGATTTGTGTTGTGCAGTACTTCTGATAGAAAATTCAGCAAATGTTGAATAGGGTTGTTAGCTTTCACGGTGCCCTGGAATGGATTCCTCCAATGTTTTCTTGACTATGCCAATTATCAACTTATTTCTTCTCAATTCCAAATTCACCCTTCAGGCCTCAGTTGGCCACAAGGGCTTTTCTCCTTTACCGCGACCACAAGGTTAGACTTTGTCAGTAGAGGGCGCTGGAGGGTCATTGCAGGAGGAAGGTGATTCATTTCCTGGTTCCAGTTGCTCTATTTTTGCCTTTTTTTTCTGGCTCCCACTACATGGTTAGTCAGAGATTAGGCTGTAGGGGGACATCTGGTGGGTCTCTGCCCCAGCCCTGCACCCAGGCTGCACACACCCGGCCTGCTGGCCAACTTTCTGGAGCCAACCCAGTGCAGACACACACCCAGGCCTGGTATTACCTCACCTGTGAGTGGAGTCCAGGCACCGTGACCCTTCTGTGCCCATCATGAGCCTGCACCCTGGAAGGCTGCTTCCCACTTGCCCATTGCCTGTGGACCAGCTCTGCCCAAGCATCCAGGTGAACCTGTCCATCATCCAGTCTTCTGAAACCACACCTTCTCCACTGAGGTCTGAACCCCAGCCTTGGGGAGACGTATCCTTCCTTGAGCTCCCTTTGGGTGCCCTTTGAGTGCTTGTTATATATTTATAATTATTCGCATAGCACAACAATTCTTTATATTAAACCTCACATCCTGTTCTGGGGCAGGCCGTTCTTTCACCATCTTGCCATCTCTTATCAGATTTCTTTCTCCTGATTGGACCCAGATTGGTGCCTTGAGTTTCAGAGTTAAGACATACTTGTGATAAGACTTTGATGATGCAAGTTGGGAGTACAGTTATCTGTGTGAAGGGGAAAGGCCTGTTGCCTCTAAGCGGAAGTCCTTCAGGGACTGAGTTGACAATGGGTGGGGGGTGGAGAGCTGAGGGGCACTGTGGGTGGGGTTGCAGATTTCTCCGAAAGCAAACTGCCAAGGGTGGATCCCACGGAGGACCTTCCTCTCATTGTGGCTTCCTGGCCACGTACCAGGGAACTGCCAGTGCAGTAGGATAAAAATGCTAAAAAAGTTCTAGACCTTCTAAATCAGCATTCCTAGGGCATGTGCTCTAGGAATCTGCATTTGAGAGCCCTTCTAAGGGGATCTTTCGGTACAGGAAAAGCATGTGTCCCCCTGCTGTGGGGAGTGCCTCCACCAAAGGTCCTTTCAAAGGAGGAAGCATCACCTGGAGAAGGTGCTGAGATGTCAGCTGGGTCCTGTGTGGTCCTGGGCCCTGGGGATGCACTTTCGCAAAGAGGTAGAGGCACCCTGCCAGGGATTAAAGATCCAGCTGTGAACCCTATGTAGGGACTGTGGACATGGAATGTCGCCTGCGACTTAAGTAAACCAAGAATGTTGTGGCTATCTAGCCCTCAGCCACTGCAGCCCCCCACCCCCTGACTGTGGGGAGCAACAAACTCTGGGCTCATTGAAATCATTTCTTTGATATGCACCTTAGCTATCTAGGGCCAATATCCTCTTTGTCTCCATCCTGAGTCTCCTCAGCGTGCACAGCTGGGCTGCAGTGGCTGAGGGTTTGATGCCTGAAACATCTTTTGTTTAATGATATGGCAGGTGACCTTTTCCGTCCACACCTTCGTAAGTTAAAATGAGGTCATGAGTGTGGGCCCTAATCCAGTGTGACAGTGTCCTTAAGAAGAGGAGACTAGGACAGGGACAGAAATAGAATAAATGTGAAGACAGGGAAAAATTGGCCACGTACAAGCCAAGGAGAGAGGCCTGGAGCAGATCCTTCCCTCATGGTCCTCAGAAGAAACGGACCATGCTGACACCTTGATCTTGGACTTCTGGACTCCGGACTGTGAGACGATACATTCCTGTGTCTAAACCCCCTAGTCTGTGGGAATTTGTTAGGGTAGCTCTAGAAAACTAACACAGGTTTATCTCCAAATCCATCTCTTGCCCTTGAATCTTGGTCTCATGGTCTGCAAAGATAGGAACCCATATCATGAAGACCGTCTGTTCTTTCATCTCCCCAACAAATTTGGAGGGCAGGCTTTATAGTTATCACCTTTGTTAACAGGTTAGTGAAGTGAAGCCCACAAACATAAAGGGGAGGGACACTTTGCATTTAGTTTGTCTAAATCTCACCCCCGTGCTTTTTCCCACACTGCCCCTTGCTCCCCCCACAAAGCCTGCTGCTGATCTGATTCAGGGACACTTTCTGTTCCTTTTGGATTTGGAACTTGTGACTGGCCACAGCAAGAACTCAGCCTGGGGATTGCTCTTCTGTCAACTTCAATGGATCAAGAAAGCCTCGGTCTTGTCTCCTGGAGAGACCATGGGGGGACAAGTGAGGGCCCGTTTCTCTCTCCAGTGCTGGTTATATGGCTCCACTTTAAGGCTGGAAGACAGATGAGTGGAATATGTTTCCAATTTCACCATTGATGCTTCAACTCATGGGAGAGGTCAGAGTCCTTCAAAAGGAAAAAAAATAAACTTGGAATACAGCAAAATATAGGAAGAATAATGCTTGACTTCCCCAAATTGGAAAGGACTGTAGGTGTGTTGATGACCCAAGGGAAGAGGACGTAGGGGTGAGTTTCCAGGAACAATGGGAGCAGGGGTCCCAAGATGCTGGGGGCCAGTGGGGTGGCTGGAACCACGGTGAATGCCTCTGAGTAGGAAAAGAAGCTGGAAACACAGGCCATTACGGAGAGGAGGCCCAGAAGCCCGGCGCCCTAACATTTCTGGGACAGGAAGATTTACCCCAGTAAGTGGCCCATGGGACTTGGAGACAGATGTGGCCCTCCTTCAGCATTGCAACCAGATCATCTGTTTTGCTTTTTTCCCTAAGTATGTCTCTCTGAATGCTGACAGGTGGAGATTTGGAAATAAAACACAAAATCATTTTCTATGGGCATGAAAGGCTTAATTTATTACCAGCCTTTCAACCAAATGAAAATGATTTGCTTTTTTAAAGACGGTTTGCCGAACAAATGTTTTTAAATTGCAACAGATTATTGTAATTATTGTACCTACTTTTAAAAAAATTTACCAACAGATAGACAGGTGCTCTGAGAATGTTTTCATACATTTCTCTCTGAGAAGGTGGAACTTGAGATGAAATTGCCTGGGAAGAGTTTCATGTACAGACTTTCAATTTGCTTGTCCTGCTGCTCTTCGGTGCTGTGCCTGAGATAAGCATCGAGGTGGGCGCTGAGAAGTTGCTGTGAAATACTCGCTATTATACTGCCCATAGGGGTGATGCTGACGTTCTTGTCCACTTCCGCGATCTATCAGGACTCAGAGGAGAAATACAATTTAGACTTCACACCCAAGAAAAGCACTCATGCTCTTGACGGTGTGGGATGCTTTTATCTTGTAGATTCTGTGAATCTTGGAGATGATCACCTTTCCTCTTGTTATTTGTCACTGGGAAGCTTACAATCAAGTTTGGTTCCTGTTTAATAGATGTGTAGTATCTTTGGGGCAAATTTTTGTTACTGAGCCAGACTTGGGTCTCCTTGCCCACACACAGTTAAGTCAATCTACTGACACCCGGTTGTGGTGAAGGAAAGTGCAGTGTTTATTGTAGGGCTCTGTACAAGGAGTCTGCGACAACCATTGCTCAAAAAGCCTGAACTCCCCGATGGGTTTTGGAAAAGCCTTTTTAAAGGCCAAGCGAGGGAAAGGGGTGGCAGGGTTTGTGATCAGCTCGTGCACAATTCTCTGATTGGTTCATGGTGAGGCAACAGGGTGGTGTCACAGAGCTTAACATTATCAATCCTTAGGTGCCAGTAGGTCTGGGGGCTACAGGTGCTCGTGGTCATCAAGTAGTTAATTTCTTCTGTTTGGTGGTGGTTTTAGCATCTGTAAAACAACTCAGGAAATGTGCATCAGATACTGTTACCTAGGTACTTCAGAGAGGAGTGACAGCAGAGGATAATGGGGAGGGCTCTGTCCCGAGAAGGCCCCACAGGTTCCTGCTTGGTTACATTTTGTGTGCTAAATGTGATTTTATTTTATTCCTCTTTCCTCACCTCCTATGTGGTATGGGTTTTTTCTAAGCTTCTTCGAATTCTTTAGACTAAGATGCTGCAGTGGATGTTGGGCTATGGCTCCTGAATCTCTCTTCACGACCAAGACCCTCATTCCCCCAACTGTCAGGGGTGCTGCCTGCTGGCCACTCACAGCCATGTCCCTCTCCAGGCGTTGTCCTCTCTGTGTCTAAAGGAAGGTGTCTCACCCACAGCTGCACCCCTTCCCTTGGGGCCGTTTGCATCCAAGGACAAGTCGATGGAGGGGCCTGAAGGCCTGGCAAACTTGCCTCAACTGGGGACAACCAGCTTCAGGGCCATCAAAGCTTGTTTCCTGTGGAACTTGACCAACAGCAGCTGGTGCCAGCAGCAATCTGAGGAAGCAGATTCAAAGATGGGATTTGGGGGCTGGGTCACTACTGACCAGGGGGCAGTGAAAGTGCTCTCCCCCATGGTAGGTGGAGTCTGACCCTGGCCTTGGCAGCGCTGTACTGTCACAGGTAGAGGGCTGGGTGGGATGCCAGAGGAAGGTGGGCACCATGGGCACAGTATCTAAGGATTTAGAAGTTTGGTAAAACTTTAAAAGTTAGAAATTAGGGCTTCCCTGGTGGCACAGTGGTTGAGAATCTGCCTGCTAATGCAGGGGACACGGGTTCGAGCCCTGGTCTGGGAGGATCCCACATGCCGCGGAGCAACTAGGCCCGTGAGCCACAATTACTGAGCCTGCGCGTCTGGAGCCTGTGCCCCGCAACGGGAGGGGCCGCGATAGTGAGAGGCCCGCGCACCGCGATGAAGAGCGGTCCCCGCACCGCGATGAAGAGTGGCCCCCGCTTGCCGCAACTGGAGAAAGCCCTCGCACGAACCGAAGACCCAACACAGCCAAAAATAAATAAATAAATAAATAAAGTAGCTATAAAAAAAAAAAACGCAAAAAAAAAAAAAAGTTAGAAATTATAAGGCTATTGGTGGGGCTATCAATGCATTAGAGATAGACAATGAGAGGCCGAGGGTGATTAATCACCAGTGTAAGGCAAAGTGTGAAAACACGGGGGCCTTCTTGGCAGCTGATGAGCAAGAAGATGCACAGAAGGCCTTGGCAAGACACATGAAGTCCAGAGAGTAAGAGCGAAACTCTACAAATTCGGGAGGCTGCCAAATTAGTAACGTTTGTAGGGGTCTAGTGGTCTTAGGCATACTGTGACAGCTCCTCCAAAGTACAGAGCAAATTATTGCATCTTGCAGAGCAGGAAAGGTCTGTAGCAGGTTGGGGCTGTGGTTCAAGCCACTGCACAGTCCCTATGGTAACTGGTGGGAAGAGCCCCATGTAGAGTTTGTGAAGTTCCAGTATGAGAGCCATGACATAGACAGTTAGGGTTCTAGGGCAAGGCCATGGCACCAGCACCAAGAATTACCAACCATTTGAAACACAGATCTTGACATGCAACTGGCCCTATTAGAGATGAAGCAGCTGTCATTGGACATCAAGTCACCACGAGACCAGAACTTCCCACAATGAGCTGGATTCCATCCGACTCACTGAGTCATAAGGTGGAAGTGGTACATCTGGCATTGGGCACAAGTAAGCTGTATGAACAGGTGGCCCAGATTTCCATATCAACCAGCACTGCCACACCCCAGCATCTTCATCAGCTCACACCCATGGCTGCATGGGGGCTCCTTAAGACCAGCTACTGGAAGAGGCTGCATGGGGGCTCCTTAAGACCAGCTACCAGCTACCAGCTATGCTGAGCTCAGTTCTCAGATAGGTGGGCTTGCTTTGTGAGTGCAAGGTGAGTATGGTTGCACTCACATAGCAAATATCCCACTCAGGGATGACCCTGCAAGACAGCAGTGAGGGAAGTCCATCCAGAGGGCAAGTCTTGGCTGATGCCCCTGAAGCTTCCTTCCCGATTGGAGGATTTTTCCATAAACTTTATTGGTAAGAACTGAATCATATGGGCATCCCTAACTACAGTGGAGGTTGAGAGCCTGGTTGTCTGACAAAGCAGAATGGTGTTGCCATCCTAGCCTGGACCAACATGACTCATGACCTTGTAGAGCACACAGCCCCAATACAAAGCCAGGGTTCAGGTGGCAAAGAGCAAGGTTAAGGGGGAATGGCTGTTAGGCAGGCAGGTACCAGGGTCTGTTGCAGAGGCGTTCATGGGATACTCTAAGAATGGGTGATAGTTATCTTATGAAGGTTTCCCCTCTTTTTCTCCTGCTTCCAAGCTTCCTGACTCCACTTCCAAAATTAATATTGTGTCATTCACAATGTTATGTTAGTGTGTTAATTACATCCTTTAATAGTGGACATTGCATTGACTTCTCATCATCTCTTAGTAGCAGCAGCAATACTGAGAGACTGTGCATATGTGTGTAGGTGTTTTATCAGTTTCATAGTGGATTTCATCATGGCTAATTACTAGAAAGGCATATACTGATGCTGTTATGATTTACTCTAATACATGTGGGGCAGGAAAAAAGCGTATTCATGGATGAGATTGTCCTACCTCCTTGCCCCAGATGAGTACAATCGTTTTTCTTCTTTGCTTCTAGTTTTAATTCTCCCCAGAGCCATCCTGCTCCCTTGGGTAGAAGCAGTCCTCCCCTGTCTGAAGTCACAGACCTTCAGGACTGGTATCCATACTGGGTTCCTCCCATTTGTAGCCTGATACACTGGCTGCTGCAGAGAGCCATGGACTGGGCATCAAAACACCTCATTTCACCTCTCTGGGCCACAGTTATGTCCCCACACCCTGCAAAACAGGGTGGAGGTAAGGAGGTGGGTCAATGTGGACTCTCCGTGATGTCTTGGAACCTAGCATCCATAACTACCCATGTCTGATTTTCCTTAAGAGGATCCTAATCATTCCAGGTTGGATGTATTACTTTCCCCACAAACATCTACAGCATCTCACATGCAGTGGGTCCTCAGTAAACACTGAGGACACTGGTTGATTACTGTTAGTTTCTCTTTAGGTAGCTAAGAGGAGATGATCCTTTAAATGGATAAAATGGGATAATTTTAGAGTTGCTTTCTTAAATTCATCCTGGCTGTTTCGCTATGGCACATGGCCCTGGAAGTGGCACTTTGCTCCCTACTCACTGACTTTGCAAACTTGGACATGAAACATCATTTCAAAGAACTCAGGGTCAGGAGACAAATACCTCCCAGATTAGATGAGAGTATCCTTGCTCAGAGGGAAGTGGGTTCTCATCATCTGAGTCTGTAGCTCCTGCCTCTGACCCCATCAGGGCAATTCTCACACCACAAGGTTGAACTCACCTAGAGCTCCTCCAGGGCAGGCACCATGGCTTACTCATCCCTGGTGTCTATGTCCACCTAGGATAGCTGGTCGATCACAATTGACCCAGAGAGCATTTGACCTCTTTGCTTTTCTTCTCCATTCTCGCGTTGTTTTTGTGCTCCCTCTGAAACCCGTTCCCTGACCAGTCAGAGAATTCCCACATCTCTTTTGCCCTCTTTTTATTTAAAATTTTAGACTCATCAAGTCCCTGTGTTCATTTCAATTGATGAAACCCAAAACCAGGGACCAACACATGGTAGAGATAACTTTCAGGAGGCAAATGTCTGTGCTTGATTTAGACTCAGGCTGGGTTAACAACACCAGCTGGATGAGTTGAAAAAAAAAAATTTAAACTGTAAAAGAAGTTCTTTCAAAATACCTAGACATTCGATTCCACTGGATGCAGCCAGGGTATGAGCGAGTTTTCCAGGGCTTGGTTTCTTCTGACATTTTGTTCAGACAAAGATCATGGTTAGAGTCACTGGTGGCCTCATCTCCTCCAGCCTCTAATTCTCCACTCACATTCTCTAAGGCCTACTTCCATGCCCTTTAATCATTTTTATTGTTTTTCCCTGGACCATCTCCAGGTCTTGACATCTCTCTTAAAATGCAGAGGCCACAAACTGGGTAAAGAACGCTAATGAGGAAGGAAGCAATGTGGAGTCCATTAAGAGGATTAATTCCCGACCCCTCCATGTGCTGCTCATTCATCTCAACTTTTAAAGTCACATCCAGGAGGCTCCCTGGCATCCAGACTGTGGTCCTCGATGACCGGCAGTGTTTTCACCGCTGCTCTGCTCCTGGGTCCTTCTGAAGCTCAGCCCTCCTTTTGCTCCCGATCAGGCTGCCTTGTATTGTATTCATCTGCTTTGGGTGAAGATTTTTTTTTTTAGAGATTTGCCTGGAATTTAGTCCCACTTAACAATCTGCAAACTTCCCATTGCTTCATCAGACCCAGCAGGGAAAATACTCACAGAAGCCCCACGCCTGGTATGGTGGCCTGAAGACAGAGCACATACTGCTGAGAGTTTCTTGCTCTGAACAGGCTGTGTGGTCATTGGGCTGACCTGGACGTGCACCTGAGGCAGCCTCACCCCACATATATCCTGAGGCGCTGCTGCAGGAATGATGTTTCACCGCTTGAGGCAGGAAAACCCAGCCGTCTCCATGACCTCGTGGCTGGTCTGGAACTGGCTGCTGTGGATTTGTGAAAAATGAATGGTAAAAGGCTGCGCTTGGTACTTTCTTATTTTAACACTGAATGAAAGCAGAAAGCGTGGCTTTAAATTGTGACTAAGGGAAGGCCTGTGTGTGGGGGGGGTGGGTCAGGGGATTTGCTTCATCTAATATTGAACAGGTTTCTCTGCAACATCAGCTGAAGATGCTGCTTAGGGAAAGCAGACAGTGGCTGAGGTGGGGGCTTTCCTGAGTAGTTGTCTCAGGGGCTGGGGAACAGTCAGGTCAAGGATGAGCCTTGCCAAGTCGGGCTATTGGATGCAGTCAGGCTACTGAGCTTGGGCTTGGGGCTGGACGACCCAGTCCTGACCAACACCTCTGGCCTCCTGCCAGCTGTGGGCCTTTACAGTCTTTTCATCTATGTTTTAAAAAGGACTTTGCCAGCACACCTCTCAAGGTTGTTGTGAGGATCAGGCAGGACAGTGGATGTTATAGGGCTGTGTACGTGCCAATGGATTCTATGCTAGGGAGGCAAAGCTTAAATACCAGTTTACACTTGGCAGCACTAAGAGTTTTTAAAAGTTTTTCTCCAGGGATGTACCCTCAAGTGAATTGGGTCCAAGTACTGCTGTGTAGCTTCAGGGATTTTCCAAGGGAACCTGGGTCTATGGGGTTGTCGTAAGGTTCAGAGATTAGGTGATGCTTTGAGGTTATCCTAACATGACATTTGATGCCGTCGGAAGACAGGTGGGGGCTTGAGCTCAGACCAGGGTGGCGAGGAGGGCAGGTGTGGGAGGTCCATGCCAACAGGATGACCCTTTTACATCGGAGTTGCGGCCTAAAGGGCAGGAAGAGGTCCCAGTTTAAAGTTTAGGGGGCTTCCTCTGAAGCCAGAAGGCCCCAGTGGCTGCTATTGCTGCAGTAAGACCCCATACCACAGTGTCCACCACAGCATCCCCCCTGCTTGGAACTTACAGAAGTCTCTTAACTTTGAGAGAAATCTGAGTAAAGATGAGAAATGACTAAAGAAAGCTGGCTCTGTTTTTCTCATAGTACATTTCAAAGAGCCCCAGGAGCGGGGGAAGATCCAGGGAGAGTCTATTTGGACACAGTTTTCTTAAATTTCATCTTCTGTGACCTATTCTTCTAACTTATGCTGGGGGAAATGACTTGATCTTTTACAGTAAAGGTAGCTGTTGGTCCTCATCAAATTCAGTAGAATGCAGGGGTCCCAAAGCACCTGGGTTAGGCTGTCTACTGCTGGTTAAAACCTGAGCTACCAGTAAACCTAGAGGCAGATCCATGAGTCATTTGAATTTGGGGACTAGTGTGACTGCTTAGCTGACCCAATGCCTACTGTCAGGGTCTAGGGGGAAAGCTCACTGGGGTTCCTCCTGTGTGTATGTGAGGGCTGTTAGAACACTGTGTTCCTGAGGAAGAAGAGTGATGGGGCGATGGGGTGACAGCAGGAAGGATGGGGTGAGAGGCAGTGAGGTGGAGCTGTGGACACTGGCATTATGGCGTGTGAGAAATGACATCCAAGTGAGGGCGAGGTGGGTCATTGTGTGTACATGGGATCTAGATTTGGGAGGATCTGTGCGGTATTCACTGTCCTGAAGAGGGGAAGGAAGAAATACAAGAAGAGAGGATGGTGGGTGGGGAGGAAAATGGGGCAGAGGCTGGGAGAAGCTCCTCACACCTGTCTCATCAGAAGAGAAATCTGTGCACTTTCTGTGCAGAGCACAGAGGTGGGCCCAGCACAACCCCTGCTCTGTGCAGCTTGCATCCCCTGGAACCAGGGTCCATGTGTTTAGGAAAGGCTGGATTAGACCAGGTCCTTTGCGTAGCCCTTCTCAGGCTTAATCTGCTCATGTGCTTCCTGAATCTCCAAGGAATAGAACACACAGCCTCAATCAAGAATATGATTTTTTCTGGGATTTCTAATAACCAAAGACAACTGGGGTAAAGCATTAGGTCATATCTGGAAGGACCCCATTTTACCATTCACTCATACAAACCTTTGCTGAGCACAACTCAGTGTCAAGACCAGGGATGTAACAAAAGAGAAAGTTATAGTCTTCATCCTTATAACTCCCGTTAGACCGGGAGAAACTGACTTTAAACCTATGACTAAAACCAAGTGAATAAGTGTAACTGCAGAACCACATAAAATTCCAAGGACATTCAAGTGCAGTACAGACATTCAAGCAGCTCTGCCCTGCCTGCGGGGACTGGCCTGAGATTCAGCAGAGGACCTATCAGGAGTGGGCGTGGGGTGCACCTGGGAGGAAAGAGGGGCTTGGCAAAAGAAAGGCTAGTGCACAGACGCATGCCCAGGATGCTGTGTGGGAATTTCAGTGTAGCTAAAGCTCACAGCAAGATGGGGGTGGGTGGGAGATGATGCCGTACAACTACACAGAACCAGCCTCCAGGGGGTGTTGGGCACCATCCGGCAGGTCAGCCATTTCCCATACGGACCACACCAGCACCTTGAGGTGGACAAAAGATATTTAAGGGAAAAAGGCACCTTACTGTCAAATGCACTTGAGGAAAGCAGGAATCAACAGATGAATGGATAAAGAAGATGTGGTATATCTAGACAATGGAATACTACTCAGCCATAAAAAAAGGAAATTTTGCCATTTGTAGCAACATGGATGGACTTGGAGAGTATTATGCTAAGTGAAATAAGTCAGACAGAGAAAGACAAATACTGTTTGATCTCACTTATTATGTGGAATCTAAAAAATACAAACTAGTGAATGTAACAAAAAGCAGACTCACAGATACAGAGAACAAACTAGTCGTTACCAGTGGGGAGAGGGCAGGGGTGGAGGGGCAAGACAGGGGTAGGGGATTAAGAGGTAAAAACTATTATGTATAAAATAAGCTACAAGGATATATTGTACAACATGGGGAATATAGCCAATGTTTTATAATAACTATAAATGGAGTATAACCTTTAAAAATTATGGTTCACTATATTGTACACCTATGACATATAATATTGTACATCAATTAAACTTCAATAAAAAATAATTTTAAAAAAGTCAAGTGGGCTTTTTGACCAGAGAACACTCAGAGCCTTTATTGAGTAGATGTGCACTTTGAGTTTCCAAGGGTTGTTTAATGCAGTGCTGGCCGAGAGCTCACTGTTTGTGGAATGCTTGATGTTGTGACACATGATGGGAAACGCTGCTGTGAGATATGGAGAGTCAGGAAGGGTTTTCAGCAGCAGATTAGCCTGGCCAGGTTTTAGAAAGATCACTTTGGTAGCTGGTGTGAAGGATGCACACAGGGGAACTAAGTTAGGTGGAAAGGACACCATCGTGTGCTTGTCACATACCTCCATTGCCTGACCCAACGTTTCCTTCTCTAGTCAACTTTCCCATCTCTCTGTTCAGGGGAAACCTTCTCCCAACATGTGGACTCCTGGGGCAATTTATGTGAATGTCTTCTGTGGATAGTTGTGTTATCTACACTCTAAATTCAGTCTATCAGGGTACCCTTCACATAAGGTGCTTCAATTCATTTATTTGGATAAAGAGTGATCAGCACAATGCAAGGTAGAGCTACATGTGTGCTAAGACCTGGGGAGACACAGCCATGCATAGGCTACTTGTCAAGGGTGGCTTTACAGAACAGGTTACATTGGACTTGGAGGAAGGGTAAATTTTAGATGGAGTGAAGGGAGAGAGGCAAATGTGTGAGCAACATGGCGGGGCTGGAATGATCAGCACATGCTCATGAAACCAGCTGCAACAGAGCATGTGATGTGGTGGGTGTTAGGGATCACGGAGCAGCCTGAGTGAGCTGGGGCTAGAGTATGGAGGTTCTTGAAGGTGAGACAGAGGAGTTGTTTTCTTATGACAGGTGGTCATGGTCATCTCCAGATGTGCTTCTGCAGAATGACTAGTGACTCACAGGCTGGTCCTCTGACATGTTTTGCCTAGAAAATTTAATACCTGTGGCAAGGAGAGAAGCCTGTTCACCAAAACCTGTTTTCTCTGATACTAGGCACATGGCTCGATTTTATTTCTGAGCCTCCATCCAAAGTAGATATCTGCCATATGATACAGTTCTCTCCAGTGGAATCTGAGCAGAAATGTTCTATGCTACTCCAGGCTTTGGTCATGACTGAGTTTTGACCATGCAGACAAGTACAATGCCCTAAGATTTGGCAGAGAAAAAAAGGAAAGACTCTGGACCTCCAATGACCGTGGAGGTCATAGGGCCCATCTTGCACATAGGACAAGAACGTGAATGTCCAGAAACCATATGAAACAGAAATTTGGAAGATACAAATCACTACTAAATGTAAAATGTTTATTTGATTTTAAGAATATATTTGAAAATTGAGATATTCACATCACATAAAACTCATCATTTTAAAATGTACAATTCAGTGTTTTTTAGTATATTCACTAGATTATGCAGCCCTCACTACTATCTAATTCCAGAACATTTTCATTATCCCAAAGAGAAACCTGCTACCTTAGCAGTCACTCCCTATTTGCTCCTCCCTCCAGCCCCTGACAGCCACTAATCTACTTTCTGTCTCTATTCATTTTCCTATTCTGGAAATGGCATATAAGTGGAATCATACTTATGTGATCTTTAGTGTCTGATTTCTTCCACTTAGCATGTTTTCAAGGTTTATCCATGTTGTAGCATCAATAGTACTTCATTCCTGTTTATGGTTGTGTAATAGTCCATTATATGGATATACCATCTTTTGTTTATCCATTTATTAGTTGATGGATATAGGCCTTATGATCTCTATTGTGGCTTCCACCCCTCGGGTGTTATGGATAATGCTGTTATGAATATTCATGTAGAAGTTTTTGTGTTATGTTTTTATAACACAAGTTTTTTGTGTGTTATATTTCATGATTCAGGTCACATTTTCATTCTCTTCAGAATACACCTAGGAGCAGAATTGCTAGGTCACATTTTGAGGAATGCTGGAGTGTTTTCCATAGTGGCTACCCCATTTTATACACTCACAGACATGTGTGAGGGTTCAAGTTTCTCCATAGCCTCACCAACACTAGCTCTTGTCCTTTTTTATTTAAAATTACAATAGATATTCTAGTAGGTGTGAAGTGGTATCTCCTTGTGGTTTTGATTTGTAATACCCTAATTTTCAATGATATTGAGCATTTTTTCATGTGCCTATTAATCATTTGCATATCTTCTTTGGGCAAATATCTATTCCAATCCTTGCCCATTTTAAATTGGCTTATTTGTCTTGTTATTGATAAGTTATAAGAGTTTTTAAAATATAAGATTTTTATAGTATTAGTTGTTGCATTTAGATCTTTGATTCTCAATTTTGAGGTATTTTTTTGCACGTGGTGTGAAGTAGGGGTCCAAGTTTATTCTCTTGTATGTGAATATCCAGTTGCCCAAGCCTATCTGTTGAAAAGACTATTCTTTCAATGATCTTGACGCCTTGGCAAAAGTCAATTGACGGGTTTATTTAAAGACTCTCAGTTCTGTTCCATTGATCTATACGTCTATTCTTATGCCAGTATCACACTATCTTACTTACTGTAGTTCTGCAGTAGGTTTTGAAATTTGTGAGTGTGAGTCCTCCAAGTTGTCTTTCTTTTCAAAATTGTTTGACTATTCTGAGTCCCTTTCATTTCCATATGAATTTTATAATCTTGTCAGTTGATGCAAAAAAGCAAGTTAGAATATTGATAGGGATTGCATTTAATCTATAGAGAAATTTGGGGAATATTACCATCCTAACAATATTTAGCCTTCCAATCAATGAGTATAGCATATGTTTTCATTTTTAGATCTCTTTAATTACTTTCAACAATGTTTTGTAGTTTTCATTGTACAAGTCTCATACTTCTTTTGTTAAATTTATTTATTTTTTGTTAAATTTTGTTCTTTTTGGTGCTATTATAGAACTGTTTTCTTAATTTCATTTAGGATTGTTCATTTCTAGTGTATAGAAGTACAATTGACTTTTGTATTTTGATCTGATACCCTGCAACCTTGCTAAACATGTTTATTAGCTCTAATAGGGGTTTTCTTTGGTGGATTTTTTAGGATTCTCTATATTCAAGATCATGTCATCTGTTAATTGAGTTAGTTTTACATCTTCCTTTTCAATCTGAATTCCTTTTATTTCTTTTGCTTTCCTAAATTTCTCTAGCTAGAATCTCTAGTACAATGTTAAACAGAGTGGTAAGAACAGAATCCTTGTCTTGTTGCTGATCTTAGGGGGGAAAAGTTTCAGCTTTTTACCATTAAGTAAGATAAATTAGTGTGGGTTTTTCATATATCTACTTCATCAGGTTGAGAACATTCTCTTTTATTCCAAGTTTGTTGAATATTTTGCTATGAAATGGTATTGTATTTTGTCAATTTTTTTCTTTTTTTCTATTGATATAATCATGGGTATTTGAAATTTGTTCTATTAATGTAGTGTATTACATTGATTGATTTTCATATATTGAACTACTCTTGCATTTGTGGGATAAATTCTACCTGTTCATACAGTATAATCCTTTGTATATGTTGCTGGATTTAGTTTGCTAGTATTTTGTTGAGGATTTTTGCATCCATATTCATAAGAGATATTGTTCTGTAATTTTCTTTTCTTGTGATGTCTTTGTTTGGTTTTGGTATCAGGGTATTACTGGCTTCATAGAATAAGTTGAGAAATTTTCCCTTCTGTTTTCTTTTTTGGAAGAGTTTGTGAAGGGTTGGTATTAATTTTTCTTTAAATATTTCATAGAATTTACCAGTGAAGTCATCTGGTCATGTGCTTTTCTTTGTGGGAGGTTTTTTGGTTAATAATTCAATTTCTTTGCTTGCTTTAAGTCTATTCATATTTTCTCTTTCTTCCTGAGTAATTTTAGGTGGTTTTTATCTTTCTAGGAATTCATCCATTTTATCTAGGCCGTCTAATTTGTTGGCATACAGCTGTTCATAGTATTCCCTGTAATCCTTTTTATTTCTAAAATGTTGGTAGAAATATCCTCTCTCTTTTGATTTCAGTAATTTGAACCTTCTCCCCCACTTCCCTTGGCCAGTCTAAAGTTTTTTGTCAATTTTGTGGATATTTTCAAAGAACTAAGTTTTCGTTTCATCTTTTAAAAAAAATGTTTTTCCATTCTCTATTTTTTTCTGTTCTAATTTTTATTATTTCTTTCCTCTGCTTCCCTTGGGTTTAGTTTGCTATTTGTTTTCTTGTTTCTCAAAGCAGAAGTATAGGTTATTGAATTAGATCATGTAATTTTAAAAAATCCATTCTGCCAAGCTCTGCCTTTTAACTAGAGAGTTTAATTATTTTATATTTATATCTGTCATATAGATTTATAACTGCCATTTGGCTATTTGTATTCTATTTATCCTATGTCTTTTTTTGTTCCTATTACTGATTTATATATATATATATATATATATATATATATATATATAGACATATTTTCTAGTATTTTATTTTAATTTCCTTGATGGTTCTTTTACTATATATATATATATATATATATATTTTTTTTTTTTTTTTTTTTTAGTGAGGAAAATTTCTGTTGGTATTTTTTTTTTAACATCTTTATTGGAGTATAATGCTTTACAATGGTGTGTTAGTTTCTGCTGTATAACAACGTGAATCAGCCATATGTGTATGTATATGCCCATATCTCCTCCCTCTTGCGTCTCCCTCCCACCCTCCCTATCCCAACCCTCTAGATGGGCACAAAGCACTGAGCTGATCTCCCTGTGCTATGCAGCTGCTTCCCACTAGCTATCTATTTTACATTTGGTAGTGTATATGTGTCCATGCCCCTCTCTCACTTTGTCCCAGCTTACCCTTCCCCCTCCCTGTGTCCTCAAGTCCATTCTCTATGTCTGCGTCTTTATTCCTGTCCTGCCCCTAGGTTCTTCAGAACCTTTTTTTTTTCTTTTTAGATTCCATATATATGTGTTAGCATACGGTATTTGTTTTTCTCTTTCTGACTTACTTCACTATCATATGATCCAGCAATCCCACTACTGGGCATATACCTGGAGAAAACCATAATTCAAGAAGAGTCATGTACCACAATGTTCATTGCAGCCCTATTTACAATAGCCAGGACATGGAAACAACCTAAGTGTCCATCGACAGATGAATGGATGAAGAAGATGTGACACATATATACAGTGGAATATTACTCAGCCACAAAAAGAAATGAAATTGAGTCATTTGTAGTGAGGTGGATGGACCTAGAGACTATCTCACTATATATTTTTAATTGACTTCTTTGTGATTTCCCTGGGGATTACAATTAACATCCTAACTTATTAGAATTTAGTTTGTATTAATACCGACTTAATTACAATAGTATACAAAGACTTTGCTCCTACATAGCTATGCCCCCTCTCTCCTCCTTTGTGCTTTTATTATCATAGAAATTACATTTTATATAGTATGCCCATCAACATAGATTTATGACAGTGAAGCTTTCTTTTAAATCTGATCAGAGAAACAAAGAATTATAATCAAAAATACATGTTTTTGGGAGTTTGGTGTTAGCAGATGCAAACTATTATATATAAAATGGATAAACAACAAGGTCCTACTGTATAGCACAGGGAACTATATTCAATATCCTGTCATAAAACATAATGGAAAAGAATATGAAAAAGAATATATATATTATATATGTATATATATTAAATAATATATAAATTAATTATATATTTAAATATATATAAATATATATATAACTGAATCACTTTGCTGCACAGTAGAAATTAACACATTTAAAATCAACCATACTTCAATAAAATTTTTTTAAAATACATTTATACAGTATTTTATATTTACCTATGTATCAATAGTTGCTGTTCCTGGTGCTCTTTATTTCTTTATATGGATTTGAGTTGTTTTCTAATGTCCTTTCATTTCAGTCTGAAGGAAGGATTCCTTGCAGGACAGGTCTAGTGATAGATTCTTTCAGTTTTTGTCTGTCTGAGAGTACCCTAATTTCTTCTTCATTTGTGAAGGATATTTTGCTGGATATAGAATTGTTTGTCGACAGTTGGTTTTTATTGTGTGTATGTGTGGTTTTTTTTTGGTCAGTCAGCACTTTGAATGTGTCATCCAACATCTTCTGGTCTCCATGCTTTATGATGAGAAATCAGTTGATTGAGGATCCTTGCACATGATAATTCTCTCTCTTGTGTTTTCAATATTCTCTCTTTACCTGTGTCTTTCAGTATGATTATGATGTGTCTGGCTGTGTATCTCTTTGAGTTTATTTTTCCTGCTTGGACTTTTTTGAGCTTCTTAGATGTGTAGATTAATGTTTTTCATCAAATTTGGAAGTTTTAAGCCATATTTCTTCACGTGTTCTTTCTGCTCCTTTCTCTCTCCTCTTCTGGGATGTGTTGCATATGTTGGTGTCTTGATGGTGTCCCACAGGCCTCTAAGGCTGTGTTAATTTTTTAATTCTACTTTCTTTCTGTTCTTCAGACTGGATAATATCAGCTGATCCATCTTCAAATTTGCAACACTTTCTTCTGTTTGTTCTAATTTGATACTGTTCCCTATAGAGAATTTTTCATTTCAGTTATTGTACTTTTCAAATCCAGAATTTCTATATTTTTAATATATAATTTCTATCTTTATGATTTTTCTATATTTGGTGAGACATTGTTTTCCTACTTTCCTTCAATTCTTTAGACATGATTTCCTTTAGCTTTTGGAGTATATTTAAAATGACTGATTTAAAGTCTTTTAAAGCACAGTCCATGTCTGTGCTTCCTCAGGGACAATTTCTATTGATCACTTTATGTCCTTTTAAAGAGCCATACTTTCTTATTTCTTTACATACTTTGAAATGTCTGTTGGAAACTGGCAATTTAAAATAATATAATGTGCACCTCCAGAAATCAGATTCTCTCCCCTCCCCAGAGTGTATTGTTGTTGATGCTTTTTTAAATTGCTTTTGTTTATTTAGTGACTTTTGTGAACTGGTTCTATGACGTCTGTATTCTTTATTATTTGTGGCCACTGAAATCTCTTCTTAGTTTGCTAGTGATCAGCTAATGATTGGACAGGGATTTCTTTAAATTCCTGGAACCAGTAAATCTCCAAATCAGGTCAAATACATACAGATTTGCAAGTGAAGTCTTCCAGGGAACCCCTAGGCAGGTCTGACCAGACAGGTCAGATAATGATAATTCTTTGGGAATGAGGCTTTGAAAGATCTCCAGTTCCATTTTGCTCTCTCCAGTGGCTCCAAGGCTGCATTGGGAATGGTTTTTCAAGGTTCCTGCAGAACTAGTGAGTGAGGTATGGGACTCAGGTGAGTTAAAAACCAAAGAGCTCACTGTTATTAGCAAGATTCAGCTATTTTTTAAATACATGCTTTCCCAATTGCTGCAAACTTTTGGTTCATTACTGGTGTTCTGAAAAAAGTTGATATTGGTAATTTTTGCCAACTTTCTCATTGCTTCTAGGGAGAAGAGAACTTTTGGGAGTCTTTACTCCAACATTCACGCTGACTTCAGTCATTGATTTTTTTTTTTTTAATTAATCATTAAATAGTAGTCACAATTAGTTGTCAAAAGAGCATTGTGCTCTGGGGTATGACTTCTTGGGTTCACATCCTGGTTTTGCCACTTATTAGCTTGTGGCCTTTGGCAAGTTACTTAACTTCTTTGGGTCTCAGCATTCTTTTATGAACTGGACATAATAATAGTACATAATAGGTGGGTTGTAACTAAATAAAATGAGTTAATATGTGGAGAGTTCTCATAAGGATGCTTAGCACAGAATAAGGATATGGTGACTCTTAGCTATTACTACTGAATTCTCACTACATTACTGCACTGTTGATAGGCCAACTTCTAGACTGAGGTTGGTAGAATTATTTACTGAAGTCATAGAGGAAATGAATAATTGATTCAACCAATCTTGCAGAGTTGTTGCAAGGATTAACAGATTAATGATAACATATGTAAAAATTTCAACTTGTACTGGGTAGATGCTCATTAAATGGGAACTGCTCCTACAAATTATGGCTCTAGTACCTTCCCCATAGTTGTGGAGAAGTACATAGTTCCTTGATCATTTCATTTAATTTTTGATATGCATATGTGTGTTGGGATTAAGTGTATCTTGTAGCTGGCATGAGTTCTGGTGAAACTTTTCTTCTGTCTAATACCTGGGTTTTGGCAGAGCTCGGAGAGTGAGAAGCAAGAATCAGCCATGATAGGCTTCTAGGTATGGTTATGGCTACATGGACAAGCAAGTTTGGCTTGATGTGAGGCCTCAGCACATTCTGCAAATAATTGTCAGTTTTGAAGATCTTTGGAGGAGAAGGAGGCAAGTGAAACGGCTTTCAAAACACAGTGAATGGGGTGAAAGCAGTTGATTCAGGAGTGGCTAAAAATGGAACAGGTGGCCCACATAAATACCAGCTGTGCATTATGGCCAATTTTATTGCCAGTTTATAATGTTGTCCATGGTTATTTTACAACAGTTTTCTTTATTCTTGACATTGCTATAAATCTTGCCATAAAATGGCTCTGCAGTAGAAAGGCTATGAAATGAAAGGGGGAACTTCAAGGATTAGTTGATTGTAGTGCAATGGAAAGGAGGCTGAAGATGCCCAGAGGGAAAATAATGGAAAGCCACAGGGAAAAATTAAGGGACCGAATGTCTCATTATGTACTAGAATATGTCCTCTCAAGTCAATTTAATTGTGAGAACAGATAGCACTTTTAGGATGAATCCACCAGATGGCACCATCGAAAACATTTCTTAAAAGGCCCCTTTTTCCAATTACTTGGGACAATTTAGCAAACCTGCTGTGTTTAGAGGAGGAAACAGTATTTGTTCACTTTTGGATGGCAAGTAACTGCTTGCTTATTATTTTATCCTCGTGTGTGTGTGTGTGTGTGTGTGTGTGTGTGTGTTAGTTTTAAATAATGAAAGGCCCTTTTCTCAAGAGACACAACTTCAGCTTGGTTAGATTCTTCAGGGGCAAGTTTGAGCTAAACATCTCAGATTTAGGTATATATTTTTACATCTTCTGATTAATAATAATATACTTTGTGTTTTCTTCTCCTTTTTTTAGTGTAGGACTATACATGCCTATAATTCTAATTTTCTTTTTTAATCATCCCTGCCAAGAGCTGAGGGACACTACTAAATTCCCTCACCCTCACTCCTCCCCATAGCTAACCTCTGGCTCTGTCCCCACCTTTCCCTTCCAAGACCTGTTTCCCAAGCCTGGAACTCCTGGGAAGCTCTTATGGGAGAGGTTTCTATGATTCTTAAACTTATATACCAAAACAGACCACAGAATTGGAATCTGAGAAAGCTGGGCCCCTGGCTTGTCCTGTCTCTTACTAGCTCACTTGTTATTTCAAGGGTAATTGCAAGGATGGAAGAGGATATTATGTACAAGGTACTTAGCATACAACCTGGCACATACTAGGTGCTCAATGTACATAGGAAAAAGAAATGTTTTTTAAAATTCACATGTATTAAATAATTGTTTTCAGCAGAAGCCCCAAAGCAACTTCTTGTCTCTCTTTGCTTCTGTTTTCCTCACTAACTTTTCCAAGAATCAGGAAAAATGAGAGGAAGCAGGAACTGAGATTTGGTATTAATCTCTGTTTATGGTGCCAGAGGAGAGCCTTGCTTATCAGCTGAGAAATGGAATATTTCCTGCCATATCAGTAAACGAAGATGTCACAGTCATCAGCCTTTGCAGCCACTGCCTGTGGTGAGCTGGTGAGCCCTCAGGGAACTCAGGAAGGAAAGAACATCTGCCATATAGCAGCCATCAGACTGCAGCCACTCCCTACGGTGAGCCCTGAGGAAACTCAGGGTGTGAAAACACAGGATAATGGCCCCAGATAGCTGAGGTGCATATCAAAGGAATGATTTCAGTGAGCCCAGACTCTTGCATCTTCCCATACTTAGAAAAGCGCTGAATTCCTTAACTTAGATATCTGGTTTTCTTTAATTTACAATAATCTTTTGACCTTCAGACTACCTGCCCTTTGCTGTAAAACTTCTATATAACCTGGCTCCCCACCTTACCTCCTTGGAGCAGTTGTCTCAGGGTTACTTGAGATGCTGCCTCCCGGGCTTGAAGTCCTAAAAATTTCCACCTAATAAAACATAACTCTCAACTTTTAGGTTGCACGTTTTTTTTTTCCAGTTGACATAGCTATGAGACAGGCTGGTGTTTTTGACACGGCATTTTGTTTTGTTTTTTTTAAACAATGTTCAGCATTCTTTGTGGTGAGACTAAATGCCTGTATGTGGACAGATTTCGGGGAAAATGGAGGCAGGCCCAGCTCCCGGCACTGCCTGGGAGTGACAGGAGCAGCCGGCAGACACAGGCCCTGTAAGGTTCAAGTGGACAGAGCACCAG
The DNA here is from genome assembly GCF_009873245.2 of Balaenoptera musculus. NCBI lineage: Eukaryota > Metazoa > Chordata > Mammalia > Artiodactyla > Balaenopteridae > Balaenoptera > Balaenoptera musculus. Next base: position 49,012,277 of record NC_045786.1, on the reverse strand, counting down.
CGACTTAGAGATGTCCAGGGCAGTTCTAATTTTCACTGTCCATTTCTCTGTAATCACTTCTGTAAGGATGATTGATAGATGGGGGTGGGGAGGGGGGAGGGGATGTACCACTGAATAGTGATGCACAGAAATGGATATTTTATCACAAATGAGCCTTTAATGATTGTTTTCCTGGAAAGCTGGAGTGAATGGACAGGCTTTTCTAACCAAGTTGTTTATCCCGCCCCTCAAGGCTGGCAGTCCTGCGGGGCACTGCTTACAGAGCCCCCCACTGAAACACCTCACCAACTCTTGAGTGCTTTTACTGAGGCATTAGCTGGAGCATGGCTTATGGATACTGTTTGGGGGCATGCCATCCATGAGCGCCTGGCCTAGCCTGCCACTGGCACCTCAAGTTCAACTTCCAGGGGACCTTAGGACTTCTAGAGGGTCCAGGAAACCAAAGCAATGGTCTGAGAGCCTGAGAGCAGGGCAAGGAAGGCTCAGCTATAAGGACGGGATTATACCACGACCTTGGCAACTCAGGTGGCCCGTTTGTAGTTTCAAATACTTGCAGAGCCTGGCTGGACCAGGGTCAGGGGGCAGAACTGGGTCTTGCTCAAACTGAAAGATAAAAACTCTACTCTTCAAACAGAACTTAGCCACAGGGCCTAAACTTTGATTACGTCCTTTGTTTGGACTGCACAAATGCTTCCTGACTGCATGACAGATATACTGCTCTCATGTTTCCTACCTCATTTCCTCCTTCTAATTCCAGGGGGCAGATATTCTACCTGTTTTGTTTGACCCCTTTCTTGCTGGAAGCAGTGGGATTCCCAGACTATCCTTGGCTGTTCTTAAGGACTATGACCAAAAGCCTCTGGGTCCTGTTGGGCCGCAAAGCTGCAGAGGAGGAGATTGTTGCAGATCTCCTGCCCAAGGCCTTTTCGATGAACACTGCTGGCTTGGTGTGTGTGTGTGTGTGGTGGTGGTGGTGTGTGTGTATGTGTGTGTCCATTACTTGCCCCAGATGAGGCAAGAGAGTTCTGAGCAGGTGTCTCCTGGGCCCACCGTATCTGCTCTCATGAAAGCAGTGGAAGGGGTCAGGTCAGGCCCACCCCACCCCATGCTGGCTCCTAGCATTGACTGCATGGTGAACAACCCCTGCGGTCTCCTCCACTGCCCTGTGAGTAACGTCCACTCTGGGACCCAAGGCCACTCATTAAACTGAAGATTCTCCCTTCAGGTAAGGCAAGGGGTAGATCCCTGTTTCGTGGGCCCTGAATCTTATGCAATTGGGGGATCTTCTTTGAGAATGAGAATACATAATTATGAATTAATCAAATTAGGTATGAAAGAGAATATATAGAATAGAAAATAAATTATAAGCTACAAAAATTTAAAGCTGGCAAATACTGCAAACATCACCAAAAAAACCACACAATTTTTAATTAATTAGCTGCCTGGCATACTCAGTAACTTTTTTCCTTAGATCTTTTGGCTGTATCCTCTTTAATGGCAATTTTGTGATTTTTTTATAGATAGAATAGCAAGATAATTTAGTCCTTACTTTAGCATGATTAATTGAAAAAAAATTTTTTGGTATTCTTGATAGTTTGAGAAGTTTCTTTTAGCTTCCCAAACTGCTACTTTTAGGAACACAGGTATAAATCACTGATGATGTCATGGAAATGTTTAAGATTGTCAAATTTAAAAATTTCTCAAGTTTCTTTCATATAAATATATGTGCTGTGAGATTTGGAAGGATATTCCACAGACTAGCTTCTTCTGGCTCTGTGTTTTTTCTCCTTCACTCATCTTGTGCTTCTGGTGTTGGACACAGTGGCACAGGGCCGCATCAGGACTTCTGGCCCTGCTTCTGGATGTCATGACACTGGGTGAGTCCACATGGCGGATGGGTTGGATGGTAGAGGTATCACTGGAAGCCACCAGGACAGTCCTCATTAACTCAACTCTACAAGGAAGTGACTGCAAATCACATGCACATATTCCATGAAAGCCAAACTAAATATATCCCCAACTCAACTTCCCCTTAGCTGGGCCCCAAAAGTACTCATGGTCACTCCCCTACCACCTGACATGATGGGAAGCATGTAAATGAGATGTCAATAGAAAGACTCAGCCTTAACTGATTGGCAGTGAAAATATCTCACTTTTGAAAATTTGACAAAACCATATGGTTTACACACCCCTACCGGACGGAACCCCTTCTAGGGCCTCAGAGGGACCTGTGCAAATGAGATGCCCTGAAGCTTCAATGTCATCGGCCACCTGTTAGCTTTACCTCTGGGCTCAAGGTAGGGCATGTATTGCTTTTATCAAGTTCAAAGGGAATAAAGAAACAGTCAAGGCTTTGGGCTGCTCCCTGTGTCTTTGTAGCTTGCATTTTCCAGTTCTTTTGATAAAATATATATTTAAATTATGTTCTCGCACAAAGATGAAAGGCATTCCTACTTTTGGCAGGCCCTGCAACATCATTTAATCATCCAGCCAAGGGTGGGTGGGGCCTCTCTTTTTTAACAGAGACTGGGCCATCCAGCTCAGGAAGTCCCTATAGCTCTGTGCTTCTGGGGATGGAGGTGAGGGAAAAGAGAGGAAGGCAGCCTGCATTTACTGAGTGCTTGCTGTGTGCTAGACACTGACTCTGTGGGGCTTTATGTGTTATCTTGTTTAGCAAAGAAATGATTAGGTATTCTTGTCTTCAACTGAATACCAATTAGGTATTCAACCTCCAATACAAACAAGAAAATGGACACTCAGTGAAGTAATTTGCTCAAGTGTAAAGCTGGTGAGCACAGAACCAAGACTTAAACCTGTGTCTCTGACTCCCCAACCCATGCCCTCTGGACTATTGCAGGTATGGAAAAGGTTGCTGATTCCAACCCATGCTTATTTTTGCACAAAATAATCATTGCCTCAAATAAGAAGTGAACTTCATGGCAACCTACCCTATCAAGTTCCTCAAAAAAAAAAAAAAAAAGTTGGGATTTTGACTGGAAGTGAACTAAATCTATAGACTGCTTGGGGTAGAATTCATATTTTTTACGATATTGAGGCTTCCTGTCCTTGAATATGGATGATTTCTTTGGTAATTTAGGTATTCTTTAGAAATCACTGTAAAAAGAAAAGATGAATCCAAAACTCATAGATATCATTGTAACACACACTCTGATAATATGCTTAGTATTCAGCATATACAAGTGACTACTATAAATCCAAAAAGCAATCAACCCAATAAAAAATTAACAAAAGATATGAATAGGCATTTCACAGAGATGGAAATATAAATAGTCAATAAATCTATGAGGGTAAGTTCAATCTTCTGGATAGTCAAGAAAATAAAAAGGCCACCATGGAATACTTTTTTGCCCATTGACTTATAAAAATTGAGAAATCTGTTAAGATCAAGTGTTTGAAATATAAAGAACAGGAACACACACACAGTTGATGTAAGAGTAAATTGATATAAATACTTTGAAAAACAATATCTTATAAACTTGTACATAAGTTAATACTATGACCCATCAATTGTCTATATAGCTTGGACAAACCCCTGTCTTGGGCTCTAAATAAGCAAGTACCAGAACATTTTTAGCAGTTATCTTAGTAGGTAGTGGCCAAAACGAGAATAAACGAAATGTACATCTGTTAGCGCAAGTTCATGTGCCCAACGAACATGAGGCCAAACACACCAAAATGTCGGAGTTTGGGGCAGGGAAAGGTTTATTGCAGGGCCATGCAAGGAGACGGGTGGCTCATGCCCTAAAAAGCCCCGAGCTCCCCAAAGGGTTTCAGAAAAGCATTTTTAAAAGCCAGGTGAGGTCCATCCACGTCTCTACAAATGACCCAATTTCGTTCCTAGGACCTGGGTGTTGATGACAAGTCATGCAGCGTGGCTGGCATCGTTGCAAACTCCAATTAGAAACTACAGAAACATTAAAAAAAAAAAAAAGAAGAAGAAAAAAGCCAGGTGAGGAAGGGGGGCTGCAGGGTATGTGATCCGCTCATGCACAATTCTCTGATTGGCTGATGGTGAGGTAACAGGGTGGTGTCACAGGGGTTAACATTGTCAGTCCTTAGACTCCAGGAGGCCTGGGGGCTGAGTGCTCATGGTCATCAAGTATTGGGCTGGCAAAAAAGTTCGTTCAGTTTTTCATAAGCTGTTACGGAAAAACCCGATGAAATTTTTGGCCAACCCAATAGTTAACAACTTCCATTTGGTGGGGGGTTTTCACATCTGTAAAACAACTCAGGAAATGTGCATCCAATACTGTTATCTAGGTACTTCAGAGAGGAGCTAGAGCAGAGGATATGAAGGAAGGCCTGTCCCGGGAAGGCCCCATAGGGTCCTGCTTGGTTACATATCCAACGTGTATAAATAAAGGTAGAGTACATCCATTCAGTGGAATATTTCACAGTTAAGAAAATGAGCTGGGGCTTCCCTGGTGGCGCAGTGGTTGAGAATCTGCCTGCCAATGCAGGGGACACGGGTTCAAGCCCTGGTCTGGGAAGATCCCACATGCCACGGAGCAACTGGGCCCGTGAGCCACAATTACTGAGCCTGCGCGTCTGGAGCCTGTGCTCCGCAACAAGAGAGGCCGCGATGGTGAGAGGCCTGCGCACCGCGATGAAGAGTGGTCCCCACTTGCCGCAACTAGAGAAAGCCCTCGCACAGAAACGAAGACTCAACACAGTCATAAATAAATAAATAAATAAATAAATAAATAAAAGAACGTGAATTTCTTTAAAAAAAAAAAAAAAGAAAAAGAGCTAGCTAATGCTGCCCACCAACATGTAATGATGGTGAAAATGAATTTTTCAGAACTTCAGAGTCAGTAATATAAGATATCACTTTTATCAAGCTAACTACCAAACAAGGCAAAAAGTATATTGTTCAGGAATACATGCACAATTGGCAAAATTATTTTTAAAAAGAGCAAGAGAAGGCTAAGCACAGACTTAGGAATAGTGGCTCCTTCTGGGGCAAAGACATGGGGTAGGGGGACACGTGGGGATTCCACATAGATTGGTCATGGTATTTTCTGAAGTTGGGTGGTGGAATCAGGGGTACCAACCCCTGATATGCTTCATATCTTTGCTTCATAACTATGCTTCATAACTTTGATACAATCCTATCTGTATTGCATATTTATTTATTTGGCTGCACTGGGTCTTAGTTGTGGCATGTGTGATCTTTAGCTGCGGCATGCAGACTTCTTAGTTGTGGCATGCGAACTCTTAGTTGCAGCATGCATACAAGATCTAGTTCCCCGACCAGGGATCAAACCCAGGCTGCCTGCATTGGGAGCGCAGAATCTTACCCACTGGGCCACCAGGGAAGTCCCCTGTATTGTGTATTCTGAACAGCTACATCCTCAATGCACCCCGCTCCTGACACATGACACTTTTCATAAATATTAACCAAATCAGAAAAAAAGTTAAATACCGAGAAAAGCTTTTGGAGGAGGGAATTCTGTGTCTTTTCCCTTACCTGGCTGCGCATGTGCGATGGCGTAGGTGGGGCACCGTGACCTGCAGGGGTGGGAAGGAAGTCTCCCAACCCTTCAGATATAGAATTTCGCCTGACCCCTGTTTCCAGTCCTCTGCCTCACTCTGCTGTGACCATTTCCCTGAGCCTGGGTTTCTTTGTTTTTGTTTTTCTGGAATGATCTCTCAGACTTTGCAGGAGTCAGAGGGCAGCAGGTGCTGGATGGGGTTGGATGGGGTACTGGGGTCCACAGCCCCTTGATTTCAGGGTCAGAGAGGAGAGCCTCTGTACTTCTCTCTCTTCCCGCTCCCCAACTTGGGTGCCTGAACTTCTCTCCAAGGTCCCAAGGCTCTGCTGGGCCAGCTTGGCCACCTCCAATTAACCTCCAGCTTCCAAGAGGGCAATAGCCCTCTCTCCTCAACCATTGCTTCCTCTCCTTCTCTTTGTCCTTGTCACTTGACCTCCTTAAAAATTCCTTTTCTGACATTTTAGTGGCATTTGGGAAAGTCAATCCTCTAAATTCAATCCACCAATCCCACTAGCTCAAAGTACCTTGTTTTATCGGAATTTGTCTTTTCTAAGTGGAATAAAGAAGTTCCTGTCACCGGGATCATCCAGGGGGTTGAGTTCTGTTGGCCCAGGTTTAGGAGGGAATAAACCATAAGGCCCCTTGGCGTGTCAGTGTTTCTAGTTGGGCAGACACAGCCCTCCCTGTGCAGTTCCCAGGAAGACTGCTAGGTTCTGAAGAAGCGTTTCTGAAATAGTCATGACACCATGGTTTTTACCACGCCCACCCCACCCCCACCCCCGCCCAATACTGCTACTGCTGCTGCCGCTGCGGCGGCTGCTTCTCCTTCTCCTTCTTTTTTCCCTTTTCTTCCTTTCTTTCTTTGTTTCCCTCACAGCTTTAAATTTTAACATGTTAATAATCAGTGTTAAATTTGCTCTTTGGTTTCACAGTCATGAGGCAGATATAAACACTCTTATCCAAGGGATTACTTTTTGTCCTTTATGTACCAATTATTTTTTTTAACATCTTTATTGGAGTATAATTGCTTTACAATGTTGTGTTAGTTTCTGCTTTATAACAAAGTGAATCAGCTATACGTATACATATATCTCCATATCTCCTCCCTCTTGCGTCTCCCTCCCACCCTCCCTATCCCACCCCTCTAGGTGGTCACAAAGCACTGAGCTGATGTCCCTGTGCTATGCGGCTGCTTTATGTAGCAATTTATCTCTTTCAAGATAGAATGGATTCATCAAATCTGTCTTAAAAGATTAAATTATTTGATTCCTTTACATTACAAGGGGTCACACCTGGCTTCTCATGACAATGGCACCCAGTCAAGTAGAACCTTCCGAGTGTGCCTGCTCCCCCCACACCCCGCCACCGCCCCAGGTACCATCCATGCGACTGAACCTTGTAGCGTTGCAGACAAACTCAGAGCTCGAGTTAATTTAGAAAATACATGCATAACTTGCCCATTCTTTTCCTAACCCCAAACATCCAAGACTCACGCAAGCCATGAACATGTTATTTCAGCTGTCAGAGTAGTGAAACCAATAGCCAGGAGGTACAGGTAATTCAAGATTATTGAAGACACAGCATCTTAGCAGGGCATTTGAGTAGGTGTGTGTGTTTTTTCAAGCTCATATTTTAAAACTGAACATCATTCAAATGAATTGTTTAAAATGATTTTTTGTAATATATTATGAATATACTGGAAAGTCAAAATAGAATGCCCAGTGAGAGCATAATTGTCAATGCAATAGAGAAAGTGTACCTGTAATATCCTTCTTAGGGTCTATATCTATACTCATGTTATTTTCCCAGTGACTGGCTTTAATCAAATTCTCCCATCTCCTTCTGACCTCAGTGCAACTATCTTCATAACCGTGCTGCAAAGAGGAGCATCTAATTAAGATCACATTCAAACTTGAAATCTCCCTGCCCAATGGGGAAAGATAATATTGTCACTCAGCGTTTGGGGTGGATAATGATATTAAATGCTTTCCCCCGTGGACCACATGGTTGAACAAGGGTCCTGACTGAATTTGTAGAGACTTTAGCACCTCTGAAGGGAGTTGGTTAGGCACGTTCCCAGGGAGTCAGGCAGAGGTGCCTGAGTTTTTCATGACACTTTCCATCCTCTTCAGAAAATAGTTTAGATAGCCAGCCATGCTGCCCACAGCAAACCTGAGATATCACGTTTATTGAGTAGTAATTTACACACAGTAAAATTCACTCTTTTTTGGTGTTCAGTTCTATGCATCCTGACAAATGTACACAGTTGTGTAATAATCACATTACTCCCAAAAGGACTCCCTCTGTAGTCAGCTCCTTTCTTCCTTCCCTGGTCCCTGGTAACCACTGACCTATTTTGCCTTTTTCAGAATGTTGTATAAATGGCATCATACAGTGTGTAACCTTTGGTAACTGGCGGCTTTTACTTAGCATAATGCTCTTGAAATTCATCTATGTTGTTTCAGTACCATGAGTTTTTTCTTTCTTTCTTTCTTACTTATTTATTTTTTTTGAGCAGTATTTTATTGTATGGATATACCACAGTTTGTTTATCCATTCACCTGTTGAGGGTCATTTCTGATTTTGGCAATTTCCAACCAAGCTTCTATGAACATGAACATACAGGTCTTTGTGTGGATGTGTTTTCATTTCTCTAGAGTAAATACCTAGAAGTGAGATTGCTAGGTCATGTGATAGGCATAGATTTACTTTAGAAGGAAAACATGTTGTCCAAAGTAGGTGTACCATTTTGTATCCCTATCAGCGTTAGGTATTGTTCAAGAGAGTTTCAGTTACTCCATGTACTTACCAGCTCTAGGTATTGTCATGTAAAAAAAGTTCATTCTAATAAGTGTGTAAAGGCATCTTACTGTGGTTTTACTTTGCATTTCCCTTATGATGTTGAGGATCTTTTGATATTTTTTTTGCCATATATCTCTTCTTTGGCGTGTCTGTTTACATAAAATATTTTTTTCGTTCATTTAAAAATTGTTTTTGTTTATTTTCCTATTGAGTTTTGAGACATCTTTATATATTTTGGATGGGAATCCTTTACCAGATACGTGTTTTATAAATATTTCCTCATAGTCTGTGTCTTGTTGGATATATTTTTTAGATTATTTTATTTTCATTGTTTATAATCAGTACTACATGTCCATAGTTCAAAAGATTTGAGAAAATACACAGTGTAAAAGAAGTCTCCTTCCCATGAATCCTAGCAATCCAATTCTTCTTCCAGAAAAAAATCACCCTTACTAGTTTTTTGTTTTTTGTTTTTTCCCCGGAAGGAGGGAGAAGAAGAGGGAAACATTTTATACAATTACAAAAATGTACAAATATAGTTTTTTTTGCATCAATATATGACAGTATAAGATCCACACTGTTCTCTCTTGTTCTTTTCATTTATCAGTTCATCTTATCAGTCTTGCCATATCACTGTGTACAGAATGCATCTCATTCTTTTTAATGGCTGGTTAGTTTTCCATGGTGTGTATGTACCATGACTTGTTTAATTTGCCCCCTGTTGGTTTCTAATCTTTTGTTATTACAAACAATGCAGCAACGGATATCTTTGTACAGTAATAACTGTCATTGGAATGACTGAATTACAGGGCATATGCATTTTTAATGTTGGAAGTTATTTCATTTCCAACATAGAGGTTGAACCAATGTAAACTCCCAGCAGCAGTACATGAGAATACCTGTTTCTCCATATCCTTCTCAATGTATGTCTTAAATATTTTTATTTTTGCCAAACAACAGGTGACAGCAGATGTGTTTTTAGTTTTAATTACATTTCTCTTATTATTAATGAGCTATCAATGTCCATTGTAATTCCTTGCTTGTGAGCTGTTTATTTACATCTCTTGCCCAATTTATACTGGATTTTTTTTTAATGCATTTTAAATTTATTTATTTATTTATTTTTGGCTGTGTTGGGTCTTTGTTTCTGTGCGAGGGCTTTCTCTAGTTGTGGTGAGCGGGGGCCACTCTTCATTGCGGTGCGCAGGCCCCTCACTGTCGCGGCCTCTCTTGTTGCAGAGCACAAGCTCCAGAGGCGCAGGCTCAGTAGTTGTGGCTCACGGGCCCAGTTGCTCCACGGCATGTGGGATCTTCCCAGACCAGGGCTCGAACCCATGTCCCCTGCATTGGCAGGCAGACTCTCAACCACTGAGCCACCAGGGAAGCCCTATATTGGGTTTTTATCTTTTCCCTTATTGATTTAGAGATCTTTGCAGATTAAGGAAATTAGTGCTTTGCATTATGAATTGAAAAAATACATTCTTAGTTGTTTTTCTGGTGACTTCATTTATAGTGGGTTTTTTTTTTTCTTGAAGAAAATGTTCATTAAAAAAATCTCAGCTAAAGTGTGTGAAGTGACAGAGTAAAGTGATCAGAAAAAATCCTTATAGAGAAGTAGAGTCATCTTGGTCTTGGCACTCTGGTCTATCTCCATCTACTGAGCATGTATCACAAGTAATGTGTTAATAATAGAGTAGATAAACCATGGTAAACATGGATGACTTACTGTCTGAACTTTTGAGGAGATTAAAGATCATACATGGAGTAATTGATTCTTAGGGCTGTGCTTCCCTTAATTGGGGAAAACTGGATTGAGAGCAAAATGGTATCCAGCCAGTCCATGATGCTTGCATTTCCACACTTTGGAATGTTTGGTGCAGGGGGCAACATACATGGTGTGGGCTTTTACTGCAAAAGTTTGAGAACTCTTGGCTTGGCTTCAGGGAAGCCACAGGCACTGAGAAGGTCACTGGAAAGAGGCACAAGCAAGCAAGGCCTGCCCTCCATGAGCAGTTGGAGGTGGTGAGTGTGGACTGCAGTTCAGGGCAGACCCCAGGGACAGACGTCAGGGGGGAAAGGTTTCCTTGACCAGTGGGTGTGAGGACAGCCTCATGTTGGGAGCAGAATGGGCTCTGGCATCGTGTGGAGGATTTGGCCAGGAGGGGGAGCCAGGTGGGCCTCTTTCCAAGAGTGGTAAACCAGACAGAGAACTTCAGCGTATAGACAAGGCCATCATCATTAGGAACTGCCTTCAGAGCCAGTTTATGGAAAATCAGCCTCTCTAACTCCATTGCAAATTGTTTTTCCCTAAATCCTGTCACACAAATTATTTGCCTCCCCTGGCTGCACCAGATTTTGTTCTAAATGGGTCTCAGACTCTGAAAGTTTCCAAGTGCTTTGAGCATGGTCAGCATGGCTCGTAAATCAGCATGTGTCTTGCCAGGTGACAGGGTGGGCCACATGCCCCTCACATGTGCCAAATAGCCAGTGACAAATTCCCTGCTAGCTTTTCCTCAGCACCAAATACAGGCAAAGGCATGGCTCATCATGCTTTAGGAAATAGAAGGTCAGATTTTTCTAGAATGGGACTATGGCCCATGGAGAGGCTTTGCCAAAGTTCTTTGGAATAAAATTACAATATATGCCCAAATGTAAGGTGAAGATCCCTCCCTCCTCCCCCATATCATCTTTCTAAAAGGAGGAAATTGCCCTCTACTGAAATCCTTACAAATTCTCTTATATTACAGGGCAGCCTTTTAATTACTGTATTCTGAACAGTAAGTATGATGTAGGGAAGACACAGTAGCTTTAACTGATCGCAGTCAATTCTAGTTTAGGAATGCCTGTAGAAGTCACCAGAAAAAATTAGTGAAAGAAAGAGCGGGAGAGGGAAAGACTATTAGTACAGGAGTAGTAATTATCCTTAGGGAAAAAACCTCACTCTTCCAAGTTTCGTTAATTGTAAATTAGCTTTTGAAAGATCCTTTAAAAAGAAATATTTTGTCAGATCACTACAGGAGGACTGCGGGAAAACACTTCCTGATGTTGTGCCACTGGATACTTATAGCTTGGAGTAAAAATTGCAGGGATCATATCATTTACAGATTTAGAAATGTTCATTATCTTAACTCAGAAGGGAAGTTATCTCTGGAAAATGGTGTGTGATGACTCAAAAGCAGGTTCTAGGGATGCTGGAGAAATGGATTTTGAAGCATGTGGGCAGTTTGTATAAAGTTATGTGAGATTTAGAAAGCAAAAAAAGAGCAATCAATTAAAAAATAACACTACCTTATTCTGTGATATGTAAGATTTACATTACCTATGTACAACTAAGTTATTTGACTATGTAATCTGAAATATTACAAGTTTCTTTGCATTAGATAAGAATGCTAAATTAAAATCACACTGGGAAAACAGGGGGTCCCCTTATGCTCAGAAATTTATAGTGAAAGGAGATAGAGCACTTTTTTTTTTCTAGTAACACTTACAGGCTCTATAGAGAGGAGTAGAATCATAAGGGAAAACCCAATTATTTTCACTATCTGCAGTCAGGGAAATGGAGAAATAGTGCCTAATTCAGGGAGAGAAGTTTTGGTCATGCTGCCCAGAACACGTTGAATGCTCAGGACATGCTAGATACATGACAATTATTATCCTTCTCGCCTCATGTTGAGAGTTTTTAATGATTATAAAAGTAATACTGTTGATTTTCATTATCTGCGAATTCCATATTTGTGGATTCACCTACTCGCTGAAATTTATTTGTAACCCAAATCAGTACTTGCCGCATTGTCAAGGTCACTCGTGGACATGCACAGTGGGGCAAAAAATTGAGATGCACACGTTCCCAGCTAAGGTTCAACAAGGTGATGCTCTGCCTTCCTGTTTCAGTTCTCACTCTGTAAATAAGCTCCTTTTGAGGTCTATTTAGTCACATTTTTGTGCTTTTTATACAGCACCCAAGTATAGTGCTGAAGGGCTGGTTAGTGATACTGGGTGCAAGAAGACTGTGATGTGCCTTACGGAGAACGTATGTGTGTTGGATGAGCTTCATTCAGGCAGCTATGGAGCCACTGGTCATGAGTTCAATGTTAATGAGTCAACTACATATATGGGGTGTCTTTAAACAGAAACACACATAAAACAAGGTTGTATATTGATCGGTTGACGGAACTGTTGTGACTAAAAGTTCATAGGAATCTAATCTTTTACTTTCTCTTGAGCAATGGTTCAAGATTTCCTAATTCAGTGTTCATGGCCTGTTTAGAGAATGTGACTACCACAGATCATGAGCCGTGACTGGGTCTGTGGCGCATTCTGTTTGGTGACATACCTTTTGCTTATCAATATATCATCCACATTTTTTCAGGACATTTAACAATTTTAAGATTATTTTCTAAAACTCAATTCGTGGGGTAATTTACCATCATAAAACTGGGATGAGTGGATTTAAATTTTTTACTTCAGGTCCAGCAAGTGAGGAAATTAATTAGAGAAAATTCCAGCTGTGTGAGGGGAAAGAAGCCAAGTAAAGTTTTCATGTTTCCTCCAGGTGTTTGCCAGGATGCTGACAGTCAGCTCTATTTGCGGTCATATTTATTTTGTCACTAAAACAACACCTTTTATCCACCTATTTATAATGGGAAGGGAAGGAGGTAAAGAACTTAGGCAAGGTACAAAGTCTACCCACACAAGCATTTCCTAATCAGTACTCTGCATCAAACGAGTTCCAGAAAGTTGTGGTAGGTGTTACTCGTGGAGTGCAGCTCAAATTTGCCATCACTGTGAGACTCAGGTGTAAGAAAGTCTTGTTACTCTCATTGCCCAGATCTAACTATATGTGACTCTGAAACCCCTTACACCTGTGAGAGAAGAAATTTAAGCATATTTATGTTAGGGGCAGCCTCCTCCTTCCCACGCTCCAGGCGAAGTTTTCAGGGGACTCACATATCGGAACACTTGGCGAAGGCTCTCAAAGGTTGGTGCATCCCGCTGCTGTGCTCAGGTGCCAAGCCAGCATGGCTCCCTGTGGTGGGAGGTGGGGGAGGGGCCTGTTTCCAGCCATTTGACTCTTGCATGAAGTTTAGCTGCAGAAGCACAGGGCCCATCCCTGTATATCCACTGTCCCCTCAGTAGGGGCCTGACCCTCCTCAGGACAGAAACTCCAAACTACTGACTGTTTCTTTTTGGAAAATCTCTTTTCCCCAAGGCTAACTCCTCTGAACCCCAGATACCCTTCCACTTCTTGGATCAATTAATTTTTTTAATGCAAAAGAAATTGAACTTGACCTTCAGCATAAGGAAAGTCCCAAGTCTCCAACACAAAGGCCTAGGATGGGGGGCCATAACTCTCTTTTATTTGTCCCTTTTATGTCCATGAAAATATATCTCACTCTCAATAAATTTTCTTTCCATCTTCTGCAAAATAGGTGAGGAGACGCTCAAGTCAGAAGAAATTTGCCAAAACAGTGGATTTACTTACTTTGTAACTTCCCAGAGCCTTTATTATGCACTGTGAATCTCCAGGAGGAGGTTGGAGCTGGGAGTGCATCTCAAATGTACTGAACTCTGCAGCCTTTTGGATGTGGAGCACCTCTTGGGGTTGCTGCTTGGTTAAGTGCACCCAGGTACCCAAGGAGGTAAGTGGTTTCTGAAGGCCCTGAAGTTGGCTGGTGATGGGTTTCCTCCCCTTGAGCATATTTCCCCAGCAGAAGATGAAGTCATTTATCCCAGGTCCACCTGTGAAAGTGATCTTAGGGGAGCCTAAAACATCACTCGCATTCTGTGTGGTTCCGAATTTCCCAAATCCCTTGCAGTTCACAGGGCTTTGGTCTGTGCAGTTGCTGTTGTTTTGCCTCAGAGTCACCTACCTTGCAGAGCCTGATTCTTTCTGAATTCCTCTTGGTGGCTGAGGGATGCCAAGAGCCTGGCCTGAGACTAGGACATTCTGGGCCGTGACTGCCAGCCTTCCCTTTGTGGGTCAAAGAAGGAGTTAAAGATGAACCATAATGGAAAAGAATATAAAAAAAGAATGTATATATATGTATAACTGAATCATTTTGCTGTACAGCAGAAATTAACACAATGTTGTAAATCAGCTGTACTTCAGTTCAAAAGAAAAAGAAATCAGTTTCTTGAAGACAGGAACAAATGAGACTAGCAGAGTGCATAACACATTGCAGATAAGTAATAAATAATTTTTTGTATTGAGGGTACTAAGGAGTGCTCTAAAAGAGTGGTCCCCAACCTTTTTGGCACCGGGGACCATTTTCATGAAAGACAGGTTTTCCACGGATGGTGGGGGGAGGGCGAGGGATGGTTCAAGTGCTAATGCGAACCCGGGCTCAAAATAAGATGGGGAGCGATGGGGAGCAGCAGATGAAGCTTCGCTCGGCTGCTGCTCACTTCCTGCTTGGCGGCCCTGTTCCTAACAGGCCGCGACTGGTACTGGTCCACGGCCCGGGGGTGGGGGACCCCTGCTCTAAAAGGTAAAAAGAAACAAAAGATAAACGATTAATCCATATGTGATGTGATAAACAGACTACCTTTTGTTTAGCCTTGGTGCTGCCTGCATGTCTAGAGGTGCTCATACTCTTGTTTTGGTAAAGTGATTTTCAGAGACTCAGCCAGAAACGGAGATGGAGGGGGGTCCTCTGGTGCCCACTGGGCCTGCCTAGGAGGCTGTGGGCGGTGGCATGAGTGCATGCACACTCCTTGCTCCCCCAGGTCATGTCTTCCTGGGGGAGTTTGCCAAGTGTGTCTTCACACCTTAATGGCTGTGAGACTTGAGAAAATTACTCTTTGATCCTTGGTGTCCCACATTTCAAGCTTGGATAGCTGTATCTCCCCAGTGTGCTTGTTAGAATTAAGTCTGAGAATGTATGTGGATGGAGTTGAAAGCCATTTTTGTAAACTCTGAAGCGAGGCCCAGTTTAACACGGTTCATCATCACCATCACAGTCATAGGCAGGGGGTGCGATGGGATCAGCCCCAGCTTTCTGAGCGATTTGTGGGTCACAAGAGCTGGGGTCTGAGAAGCAGCCCTTGGAAAGGAAGCTGCCAATGGTTGACTAATCATCCCGGAGGAAAACAAACTTTCGGGCAAAGCATGGGGCCCAACGTCCTGCTGTGGGGGAAGCAGAGGGGTGAAACCTCTGAGGAGCCTTTGGGGTCCAGAAGGGCTTCTCTTGAGAGAACGTTCTGGGTCCTGAGGAAGGAGCCTTCTGTACCTGCATATATCAACAGACCACTCTTGTCGTTAATGTTGGCAAATTTATTCCTGCATCCTCTCTGCTATCTTCTTATTTCAATCTACAAAGAAAGAGAGGAATCCCAGTATCTGAAAACTGGTTTTGTAAACTATGAAATCACATTACCGCTGATATCAGAAAGTGACATGAAACAGGAAAACATGAGAAATTAAGTTGCAGGAGATAGGTTTTCTCAGACTAAAAGTCAGAGGTAAGCAGTACCCACTTCTCGCTTTGGGACCGGGCTCAAAATAAGATGCATGTGTGGTTTCTTGTGGACAAACCCTGATGTGTGAGGTCACGGGGTAAGCATCAGAATGGAAGTAATAATTATTTTTTATAGCAATGTCTTCTGCAGCTTTAAAGAGAGGGGTTTCTCTCCTTGCACATGTGAGCATTGATTTGGGAGCTGAGGAAGGTAATTTTCACATGCAAATGTGTCTGAGTTGAAATGAGCAGAGGCGATGAGCTGACTGTTAGAGAGACACTGGCCGCCTTGTCTTCCAAAACAAAGGAGCCAGGGGCTCGAGAGAAGCAGCAGTCTCTTGAAGGAGGAAAGGTAGAAACCTGAGGAGTTCCTTTGCTCACATCCTCTGCGAACATATCTCTGCTTCTGTGGAGCTCTCCAAGAAGTGTTTGATTAAAGATTCACCTGACAGAAAATAAGGGTCATATATTGTGGTGAAGAAAAAGGTGTGGGTTGGAGTCCCACTTGACTTCAGAGCCTACTCTTCTGCCTCTTAGCAGTGTGACTTTATCACAGGATGCTGTCAGGCTCAGTGGGAGTCACCACAAGGTCCCCAGTGGGTGGTCCCCATTGAACCACAGGCCACAAATCCAGGGAAGGAGCAACAAATACCACTGCATTTCCTACAATAGCAGTTTCTATGCTAATCCCTCATCCAAGCATCCCTTTCAGGGAACTCCCTTTCCAAGTTACACCAAGACCTTGAAACCCATGGATAACTTGAAGCTTTCCACCTCCCGGGTCTGCAGAGTGCCTTGTGGCTCAGAGCCTCTGCCATTCCACGCCGTCTTTGGAATGCTGGAACCTTTCCAAGGTGCCTGGGCCCTGTGTGCCCGGATGAACCCTCAGTCACTCTTCCTCTTGCCAATGCTGTTTAGGGAACAAAAGGAGCTCTGCTCTCCCAGCCCCCCTATGCTGTCCCCTCATGCCCCACACCAGCTCTGAGGAAATTCTCCTTTTATGCTTTTTTTGTTTCTGGTCAAGATGCTGCTATTTCTGAATCTCTCCCCAGGCTCCCTTGGGGAACAAATGCCAGGAGGCCACGTAGGAAGGTTCTGCCTTTGCTCCCTGCCCACTTCCTCCCTGGGACCTGTGAGCACAGGCTGGTTTTCTGCAAGACCAGGGGAGGGACGGGAAAGGCAAGAGGAAGTGAACGCCTCACCGTGATTGCTTCCCCATAACCTCACTCACCTTCACTTAAGTGTGGAGCGTCATGACTCACAGCATAAGGGAAAGGGCCCCCGCTTTTCTCTCAACCCTAGACTAGAAGTTAAAAGATTCCCGCCTGGTGCTCTCAGCTCCATGATTCTCTGAGTCTGTAAAAAAGGAACAACTGATTGATCATTGCATCCCAACTTTGGCCTGAGATACCTCTACTTTGGGAGATGGCAGCTTTGCATCATCAAAAGTTTTGGCATTGCCAATGCAGAAACGACTTTACATGCACGTTCCAACTAAATGTCATGGTAATTTTAGGAAGGGCTATTGAGAAATACAGCCCTGCAATGTTTCCCACATCTTCTGCTTGTGGTTAGCCTAAATATTAGCCAAGAGGGTTTCACTAGAATATTGAAAACTCTGACCACAGCAGAAGGAACAGAAATTGAATAACATAATTAATCTCTGGGCTGGGCCAGGAAGGCCTCTCTGATTTTGTGCTTTTGCCCCTGCCATGACCTCTGAGTGATTGCCAGCTGCCAGACCCTGATTGGTAAGGAGACACAGGGCAAGCTGAAGCTCATTTTCTCTTGTTCCAGAGAGAGAAACAGTTGATTCCTTTTTTTTTCTCCATATTTTTCCAACCCAAGACCCTCCCAGTAACACCCAAAGCTCACAAAGTAGACTAAGTACTTTGGACATTATATACAAAACAAACACACAATAACTCTCTGAAAGGTGGAGAAAACACACCGGCTAAGGACTTTGAGACCCAAGGAAAGAGGCAGTGGTGAGCTCCCTGGGTTTTCTTTTTGCCTCATGCATCCCATACTTGGAGTTGAAGAAGCCAATAACTTGGAAATGCCTATGAACATGGACAAAAACAGCTTCCAGAAAAGCCTACTCTCTCTAGCCGGAGGACCAGGAAATAGGCAGCCTAGCAAGACAGAAAACTTTTAGACAATATTCATTTTAGTACACCCAATGCCATAGGAATATGACAGCTCTACTCTTTTTTTTTTTTTTTTTTGAAATTCACGTTCTTTTATTTATTTATTTATGACTGTGTTGAGTCTTCGTTTCTGTGTGAGGGCTTTCTCTAGTTGCGGCAAGTGGGGACCACTCTTCATCGCGGTGCGCGGGCCTCTCACCATCGCGGCCTCTCTTGTTGCAGAGCACAGGCTCCAGACGCGCAGGCTCAGTAATTGTGGCTCATGGGCCCAGTTGCTCCGTGGCATGTGGGATCTTCCCAGACCAGGGCTCGAACCCGTGTCCCCTGCATTGGCAGGCAGATTCTCAACCACTGCGCCACCAGGGAAGCCCAACAGCTCTACTCTTAATCACACCAGCAAAGGCTGCATGGTAAGCTTAGCCTTTCAACCTCACAAGGCTGTAAAGAGGTGCCCCACCAGTCCTCAGCCAAACAGGTGATAGAAGAGGCCAAGCAGAGAGCCAGGACTTTCATCCCCTCTAGTAATGATCTCCTGCCCCAGCACAGTGTCGGTGGAGACCATGTGGTGGGCTAGAAGAACTCCCACTCCTCACTCAGCAGTAGTGATGGGCCCTCCCCACTTTCTGTGTCAAATGGAGGCCAAGTGGAGAGCCTGAATTTGTACTCTCATTCATCAGTAACAATGTGGCACCAATCCTGCTCTTGCCAGAGTGGTGGAGGTTTCAATAAAACCCCGAGTCTCAGAACATAATACCAAATGCTCAGGCTTCAATGGAAAATCACTTGTCATACCAAGAACCAGAAATATCTCAAACTGAATGAAAAAAAAAGCAATCCATAGATGCCAACACCGGGATAACAGAGATGTTAGAATTATTTGACAATGATTTTTAAGGGGTCATGATTTCAATGAGCAATTATGAACATGCTTGAAACAGATGAAAAAAAAATAGAAAGTCTCACCAAAGAAATAGAAAGTTTCAGCAAAGAAATAGAAGGTATAGAGAAAAACCAAATGGATATTATAAGGCTGAAAATACAATTGAAACAAAAATCTCAGTGGATGGATTCAACAGCAGAATCAAGGGGACAGAGGCATAAGTGAACTGTAAAATAGGACAATAGAAATTATATAATCTGAGCAACAGGGATAAAATGAACAAAAGTTTACATACTATAGGGTTCCATTCATATTGCATTCTTAAATAACAAAATTATAGAAACTGAGAATAGATTAGTGAGTTAAGGAGTAGTTGGGGGCTGGAGAGAAGTAGGTGTGGATATAAAAGGGCAACATGAGGGATGCTTGTGGAGTTAAATCTGTTCCTTGTCTTGACTGTATCCATGTCAACCTTGTGATATTGGACTAGGGTTTTACAAAATATGACCATTGGGAGAACCTGAATAAATGGTACACAGAGTTTCTTTTTATTATTTCTTATAAGCATATGTGAATCTACAGTTACCTCAAAATAAAAAGCTTTATTAAAAATTGGAAAAGGGGCTTCCCTGGTGGCGCAGTGGCTGAGAATCGGCCTGCCAATGCAGGGGACACGGGTTCGAGCCCTGGTCTGGGAAGATCCCACATGCCACGGAGCAACTGGGCCCGTGAGCCACAACTACTGAGCCTGCGCGTCTGGAGCCTGTGCTCCGCAACAAGAGAGGCTGCGATAGTGAGAGGCCTGCGCACCACGATGAAGAGTGGCCCCCGCTTGCTGCAACTAGAGAAAGCCCTCGCACAGAAACGAGGACCCAACACAGCTGGAAGTAAATAAATAAATAAATAAATTGGAAAAGAATATGAGACACAATAATCAGCATTTACAAAACCAGTGAGTTCTGAAGTTGAGTTTAGCCTGACATAAAAATCCCTAAATTTACCACCATCAGTAACTTCACCTTTGCAGCTTACCTACTGGCACCGCTTTTTCTCTCTCCTGCCTTTCTCTCCATTGCTGTTGCACTGGGTTCTTTCTGCCCCTGAAATGCCTTGCTTCCTTCTGCAAAGGACATTTGTACATAACTGTTCCTGCTGCCTTCCTTCCCTCTTCATTTGCTTGGCTCCTACTCATCCTTTAGATCACTTCCTTAGGATGCCTAATATGACCAGGTAAAATTGCCCTCTTGTAGTATCCTGGGTGCCACATAGGACCAGTCATGCTTGCCACATTGAATTTCTAGTTTGCTTTATTTAAGGTCTTCCTTCCTCACTGGTCTGTACACTCAAAGCATGTGGGGACTGGGTCTGTTTTGACTCACCAGTGTATCTCCAGCATCTAGAACAGTGACTGGCATGTAGTAGGCACTCACCAAGTATTTGTCGAGTGAATGAAAGAAGGCATGAGGAGGATTAGCCACCTTTCCCCTCTCAAACTAGCAAGGTCTTCAAAACCCAGGCTAAATCATTTCTCCCTGCTCTGAGTGACCTGCCATCCCAGAAAGAAGTCACTGTTTCATCCTTTGTACATCCCACACCCTTCGTTGATCCTGACCAGTCAGGGGCCACTCAGGTAATGGTCCACCTGGGCATGGCCATGTTAGAGTTCCACAGGGAGGATGGGGGAGGCAAGACAATATGCACTCAGAAAAAGAAGCCAGCCTTCTCTAGGGAAGGGATCTTCCCCCAAAGGAGCTGCTGATCTCAGCGACTCTCCAGTGACTAGTAAGTGCGGGGTGATTCGTTACAGCTGTGCACGTCTGTGATGATTGCCTGGGTCTTCGGAGAAGGGATCAACCTTCCCTAAAGACTGGGGTCAAGACAGAATAACATATATAGAGTGTTGGCTTGTTTAATGACATTCTGATGCCTCCCAGCCCAGCCAGCCACTCCCCTGTTCCCAGGTGGCTCTGTACCCTGTGAGCAGAATCACTGCTGGTGGAAAGAAGGCCGGCTGACCCAGGGCTGTCCTAGGGTGGGGAGCATGGGGGGCCAGGCCGTGTCATCCTGGATCTTCCTGCACCACAACCCTTACGGTCCTGTCTCCACACCTGTTGTCCCCAGTAGAGTGTAAACTTTCTGAAGAAAAAGAAGGAGCTTATCTTGTTCCCCAGTGTATCCTCTGCATCAAATTCTGCCCATATTGTAGTAAGTGCTCAATAAGTATTGGTTGCTTGAATGAATAAAACTAAGTTTTACCATCTCTTCATTGGACTTCTTTTCAGGTTTTTGTCCTTTACCTGAATCCTAAATATTCACTGAGTCTGCCTTATTTCCGCTACCGTTCCCACCCACACCTGACCCCTGTGTCTATACCACATTCCACTTATAAGCTAAAAGCAGTCTAACCAGCACTACCTGGGGTGAAAAGTGTCCCATCAGTTTAGACCTTTGAATCTTGGTCCTCCCAAATAGGCAAAGTTGTCCAGTAAGAGATGAAGGAAGATTTGAGTAAATGAAAATTTACTGTGCCCCCTCTGTGTGTTGGACATTATGTTTCATGTATCTTGTCTTGTTCCTTTCTATGGGAGAGGCATTTGTATTTCCATTATTACAGAGAAGGAAACTTAGATTTACAAAGATAAGCCCTTTGCCCCAGGCCATGCAGCAAAAGAGCTGGCACCAAGGATTCAAGTTCAGATCTGCCTAATTCCTAAGTTCCTTCCCACAAGGGCTGGAGTGTCTCATGGAAATTTTTCTGACAATAATTTTAGCTTTAGGAGAAAGACTAGACACTGTTTTTTGACCTTTCCAATTATCTTACAAGCCCAGTGTTAATCAGCTGAGTCAGAACTGACGACCTCAGGACTGCTTCTGCCCCAAACCATCTTCTGATGAAATGATAAAATGAGACTGCTAGGCTCATTAATGAGTCTAAAAACATTATGTGAGTTCCAACCATGCCTTTGCTTCTGGCCCATCCCACACCTTCCCCAAATAAGAAAGCAGCTAATTTGCAAAACCCTTGCTTCTGTGAAGCAGCTGTGAGAGTCACTGACATATACGATTAGCATAAAATTAATTCCTGTTGGGGAAGCATTATTACCACCCCTAATGTGGTTTAGGAAGTGACTAGTAGTGTATATGAAGGAAGGCGGGTACTGTTCTTTTAACTCCAGATGAAATGTGTGTGGGATGCAATTTTCAACACCAAGATTTAGCTTAGGAATCAGGTGTTTATGGCAACTTGTGTGAGGTAGGTTTTTCTCAGAGATATGAGACAGAACAATTTATGACAATGTAGATGGATCTCTTTTGTATATTTCCATGATTTCCTTTCAGGGGAAATTCTGTGCATGGAAGACAATTATGGCAACCTAAAGGAATTAAATGTCCTTTAACTGAGCTATAAATTTTATCATTCATTCTATTAATAATTTTAAATGGAAAAAGAAGAGTGAGTCACATATGAAAATCATTTATTTCAATCACAGAAAACCAACCACCCATAACCTATATACCTGTAGATAAAGAAGTTAACTGAATTATGCATTTCCACTTAGGCTTTTTCTATGCACATAGTTCTGTTATTTAGCTAAAATCACATAATATATCAAAATTTGTATCTTGTTTTCTCCATATACAGTAATAATATACATGTTTTTCCTCACTAAAAATTCTTCATAAGCATCATTTGAATGTTTCCACAATATTGCACTGTATGGATTTGCCATAATTTACTTAACCATAGCCTTTTAGTGTTGGATTTTATGTAGTTTAGTTTTTCACTTTTTAAAGTGATGATGCAATTCATTTCTTTGTACCTCCTGCTTTATTTTCATTTTAACTAATTGATTTCCTAAAAGTAGAATTACTTGATCAAAGCAAGTTTTGGATAAATTTTAGCTTCCAGATAAATACTGATGAATAGATTTTCTGAATATAACTGCCAGCTTAGAATTCTATCCAGGGAAAACATTCTTCAAAAATGAAGGAAAACGCCGGGGCGGGCGGGGCTGGGAGCTGAGGCTCGGCTTCGGTCGGATCGCAGGGAGAGGACTGGGGCTGGCGGCATGAACACAGCCTGAAGGGGTTAGCGCACCACAGCTGGCTGGGAGGGAGACTGGGAAAAGGTCTGCAGCTGCCGAAGAGGCAAGAGACTTTTTCTTGCCTCTTTGTTTCGCGGCGCGCAAGGAGAGGGGATTCAGAGCGCCGCCTAAACGAACTCCAGAGAAGGGCGCGAGCCGCGGCGATCAGCGCGGACCCCAGAGACGGGCGTGAGACGCTGGGGCTGCTGCTGCTGCCTCCAAAAAGCCTGTGTGCGAGCACAGGTCACTCTCCACACCGCCCCTCCCGGGAGCCTGTGCCGCCCGCCACTGCCAGGGTCCCGTGAGCCAGGGACAACTTACCCGGGAGAACGCACTGCGCGCCTCAGGCTGGTGCAACGTCACGCCGGCCTCTGACGCCGCAGGCTCGCCCCGCCTCCTCTGTACCCCTCCCTCCCCGCGGCCTGAGTGAGCCAGAGCCCCCGAAGCAGCTGCTCCTTTAACCCCGTCCTGTCTGGGCGGGGAACAGACGCCCTCAGGCGACCTACACGCAGAGGCGGGTCCAAATCCAAAGCTGATCCCCAGGAGCTGTGCGAACACAGAAGAGAAGGGGAAATCTCTCCCAGCAGCCTCAGAAGCAGCGGATTAAAACTCCACAAACAACTTGATGTGCCTGCATCTGTTGAATACCTGAATAGACAACGAATCATCCCAAATTCAGGAGGTGGACTTTGGGAGCAGGATATATTAATTTTTCCCCTTTTCTTTTTTTTTGTGAGTGTATATGTATATGCTTCTGGGTGAGATTTTGTCTGTATAGCTCTGCTTTATAATAGCTTTATTTTACTTCACTATACTATAGCCTCTTTCTTTCTTTCTTTCTTTCTATTTTTTCTCCCTTTTACTCTGAGCCGTGTGGACGAAAGGCTCTTGGTGCTCCAGCCAGGCATCAGGGCCGTGCCTCTGAGGTGGGAGAGCCAACTTCAGGACACTGGTCCACAAGAGACCTCCCAGCTCCACGTAATACCAAACGGCAAAAATCTCTCAGAGATCTCCATCTCAACATCAAGACCCAGCTTCACTCAACGACCAGCAAGCTACAGTGCTGGACACCCTATGCCAAACAACTAGCAAGACAGGAACACAGCCCCATCCATTAGCAGAGAGGCTGCCTAAAATCATAATAAGGCCACAGACACCCCAAAATACACCACCAGACGTGGACGTGCCCACCAGAAAGACAAGATCCAGCCTCATCCACCAGAGCTCAGGCACTAGTTCCCTCCACCAGGAAGCCTACACAACCCACTGAACCAACCTTAGCCACTGGGGACAGATACCAAAAACAACGGGAACTACAAACCTGCAGCCTGTGAAAAGGAGACCCCAAACACAGTAAGATAAGCAAAATGAGACGACAGAAAAACACACAGCAGATGAAGGAGCAGGGTCAAAACACACCAGACTTAACAAATGAAGAGGAAATAGGTAGTCTACCTGAAAAAGAATTCAGAATAATGATAGTAAGGATGATCCAAAATCTTGGAAATAGAATAGACAAAATGCAAGAAACATTTAACAAGGACGTAGAAGAACTAAAGAGGAACCAAGCAATGATGAAAAACACAAAAAATGAAATTAAAAATACTCTAGATGGGATCAATAGCAGAATAACTGAGGCAGAAGAAAGGATAAGTGACCTGGAAGATAAAATGGTGGAAATAACTACTACAGAGCAGGATAAAGAAAAAAGAATGAAAAGAACTGAGGACAGTCTCAGAGACCTCTGGGACAACATTAAACGCACCAACATTCAAATTATAGGGGTCCCAGAAGAAGAAGAGAAAAAGAAAGGGACTGAGAAAATATTTGAAGAGATTATAGTTGAAAACTTCCCTAATATGGGAAAGGAAATAGTTAATCAAGTCCTGGAAGCACAGAGAGTCCCATACAGGATAAACCCAAGGAGAAACACGCCAAGACACATATTAATCAAACTGTCAAAAATTAAATATAAGGAAAACATATTAAAGGCAGCAAGGGAAAAACAACAAATAACACACAAGGGAATCCCCATAAGGTTAACATCTGATCTTTCAGCAGAAAGTCTGCAAGCCAGAAGGGAGTGGCAGGATATACTTAAAGTGATGAAGGAGAAAAACCTACAACCAAGATTACTCTACCCAGCAAGGATCTCATTCAGATTCGATGGAGAAATTAAAACCTTTACAGACAAGCAAAAGCTGAGAGAGTTCAGCACCACCAAACCAGCTTTACAGCAAATGCTAAAGGAACTTCTCTAGGCAAGAAACACAAGAGAAGGAAAACACCTACAATAACAAACCCAAAACATTTAAGAAAATGGGAATAGGAACATACATATCGATAATTACCTTGAATGTAAATGGATTAAATGTTCCCACCAAAAGACACAGGGTGGCTGAATGGATACAAAAACAAGACCCATATATATGCTGTCTACAAGACACCCACTTCAGACCTAGAGACACATACAGACTGAAAGTGAGGGGATGGAAAAAGATATTCCATGCAAATGGAAATCAAAAGAAAGCTGGAGTAGCAATTCTCATATCAGACAAAATAGACTTTAAAATAAAGACTATTACAAGAGACAAAGAAGGACACTATATAATGATCAAGGGATCCATCCAAGAGGAAGGTATAACAATTGTAAATATTTATGCACCCAACATAGGAGCACCTCAATACATAAGGCAAATACTAACAGCCATAAAAGGGGAAATCGACAGCAACACAATCATAGTAGGGGACTTTAACACCCCACTTTCACCAATGGACAGATCATCCAAAATGAAAATAAATAAGGAAACACAAGCTTTAAATGATACATTAAACAATATGGATTTAATTGATATTTATAGGACATTCCACCCAAAAACAACAGAATACACATTTTTCTCAAGTGCTCATGGAACATTCTCCAGGATAGATCATATCTTGGGTCACAAATCAAGCCTTGGTAAATTTAAGAAAATTGAAATCGTATCAAGTATCTTTTCCGACCACAACGCTATGAGACTAGATATCAGTTACAGGAAAAGATCTGTAAAAAATACAAACACATGGAGGCTACACAATACATTACTTAATAACGAAGTGATTACTGAAGAAATCAAAGGGGAAATCAAAAAATACCTAGAAACAAATGACAATGGAGATACGACGACCCAAAACCCATGGGACGCAGCAAAAGCAGTGCTAAGAGGGAAGTTTATAGCAATACAAGCCTACCTCAAGAAACAGGAAACATCTCGAATAAACAACCTAACCTTGCACCTAAAGCAATTAGAGAAAGAAGAACAAAAAAACCCCAAAGCCAGCAGAAGGAAAGAAATTATAAAGATCAGGTCAGAAATAAATGAAAAAGAAATGAAGGAAACAATAGCAAAAATCAATGAAGCTAAAAGCTGGTTCTTTGAGAAGATAAACAAAATTGATAAACCATTAGCCAGACTCATCAAGAGAAAAAGGGAGAAGACTCAGATCAATAGAATTAGAAATGAAAAAGGAGAAGTAACCACTGACACTGCAGAAATACAAAAGATCATGAGAGATTACTACAAGCAACTCTATGCCAATAAAATGGACAACCTGGAAGAAATGGACAGATTCTTAGAAATGCACAAACTGCCGAGACTGAACCAGGAAGAAATAGAAAATATAAACAGACCAATCACAAGCACTGAAATTGAAACTGTGATTAAAAACCTTCCAACAAACAAAAGCCCAGGACCAGATGGCTTCACAGGTGAATTCTATCAAACATTTAGAGAAGAGCTAACACCTATCCTTCTCAAACTCTTCCAAAATATTGCAGAGGGAGGAACACTCCCCAACTCATTCTACGAGGCCACCATCACCCTGATACCAAAACCAGACAAAGATGTCACAAAGAAAGAAAACTACAGGCCAATATCACTGATGAACATAGATGCAAAAATCCTCAACAAAATACTAGCAAACAGAATCCAACAGCACATTAAAAGGATCATACACCATGATCAAGTGGGGTTTATCCCAGGAATGCAAGGATTCTTCAATATACGCAAATCAATCAACGTGATACACCATATTAACAAATTGAGGGGGAAAAACCATATGATCATCTCAATAGATGCAGAGAAAGCTTTCGACAAAATTCAACACCCATTTATGATAAAAGCCCTACAGAAAGTAGGCATAGAGGGAACTTTCCTCAACATAATAAAGGCCATATATGACAAACCCACAGCCAACATTGTCCTCAATGGTGAAAAACTGAAACCATTTCCACTAAGATCAGGAACAAGACAAGGTTGCCCACTCTCACCACTATTATTCAACATAGTTTTGGAAGTGTTAGCCACAGCAATCAGAGAAGACAAAGAAATAAAAGGAATCCAAATCGGAAAAGAAGAAGTAAAGCTATCACTATTTGCAGATGACATGATACTATACATAGAGAATCCTAAAGATGCTACCAGAAAACTCCTAGAGCTAATCAATGAATTTGGTAAAGTAGCAGGATACAAAATTAATGCACAGAAATCTCTTGCATTTCTATACACTAATGACGAAAAATCTGAAAGTGAAATTAAGAAAACACTCCCATTTACCATTGCAACAAAAAGAATAAAATATCTAGGAATAAACCTACCTAAGGAGACAAAAGACCTGTATGCAGAAAATTATAAGACACTGATGAAAGAAATTAAAGATGATACCAATAGATGGAGAGATATACCATGTTCCTGGATTGGAAGAATCAACATTGTGAAAATGACTCTACTACCCAAAGCAATCTACAGATTCAATGCAATCCCTATCAAACTACCACTGGCATTTTTCACAGAACTAGAACAAAAAATTTCACAATTTGTATGGAAACACAAAAGACCCCGAATAGCCAAAGCAATCTTGAGAACGAAAAATGGAGCTGGGGGAATCAGGCTCCCTGACTTCAGATTATATTACAAAGCTTCAGTAATCAAGACAGTTTGGTACTGGCACAAAAACAGAAATATAGATCAATGGAACAGGATAGAAAGCCCAGAGATAAACCCACACACATATGGTCACCTTATCTTTGATAAAGGAGGCAAGCATATACAGTGGAGAAAAGACAGCCTCTTCAATAAGTGGTGCTGGGAAAATTGGACAGGTACATGTAAAAGTATGAAATTAGAACACTCCCTGACACCATGCACAAAAATAAACTCAAAATGGATTAAAGACCTAAGTGTAAGGGCAGACACTATCAAACTCTTAGAGGAAAACATAGGCAGAACACTCTATGACATACATCACAGCAAGATTCGTTTTGACCCAGCTCCCAGAGAAATGGAAATAAGAACACAAATAAACAAATGGGACCTAATGAAACTTAAAAGCTTTTGCACAGCAAAGGAAACCATAAACAAGACCAAAAGACAACCATCAGAATGGGAGAAAATATTTGCAAATGAAGCAACTGACAAAGGATTAATCTCCAAGATTTACAAGCAGCTCATGCAGCTCAATAACAAAAAAACGAACAACCCAATCCAAAAATGGGCAGAAGACCTAAATAGACATTTCTCCAAAGAAGATATACAGATGGCCTACAGACACATGAAAGAATGCTCAACATCATTAATCATTAGAGAAATGCAAATCAAAACTACAATGAGATATCATCTCACACCGGTCAGAATGGCCATCATCAAAAAATCTAGAAACAATAAATGCTGGAGAGGGTGTGGAGGAAAGGGAACACTCTTGCACTGTTGGTGGGAATGTAAATTGATACAGCCACTATGGAGAACAGTATGGAGGTTCCTTAAAAAACTACAAATAGAAATACCATATGACCCAGCAATCCCAATACTGGGCATATACCCTGAGAAAACCATAGGTCAAAAAGAGTCATGTACCAAAATGTTGATTGCAGCTCTATTTACAATAGCCAGGACATGGAAGCAACCTAAATGTCCATCGACAGATGAATGGATAAAGAAGATGTGGCACATATATACAATGGAATATTACTCAGCCATAAAAAGAAATGAAATGGAGGTATTTGTAAGGAGGTGGATGGAGTTAGAGTCTGTCATACAGAGTGAAGTAAGTCAGAAAGAGAAAAACAAATACAGTATGCTAACACATATATACGGAATTTAAGGGAAAAAAAAGAAAAGGCCATGAAGAACCTAGTGGCAAGACGGGAATAAAGACACAGACCTACTAGAGAATGGACTTGAGGATATGGGGAGCGGGTGGGGTGAGATGTGACAGGGTAAGAGAGTGTCATGGACATATATACACTACCTAATGTAAAACAGATAACTAGTGGGAAGCAGCCACATAGCACAGGGAGATCAGCTCGGTGCTTTGTGACCACCTAGAGGGGTGGGATAGGGAGGTGGGAGGGAGATGCAAGAGGGAAGAGAAATGGGAACATATTGTATATGTATAACTGATTCACTTTGTTATAAAGCAGAAGCTAACACACCATTGTAAGGCAATTATACTTCAATAAAGATGTTTAAAAAAAAAAGAAAAAGAAGGAAAAATAGAGACTTTTTCAGGAAAACCAAAACTGAAACAATTTGTTGCCTTTAGGCAACACTAAAAGAAGTGCTAGAGCATTTCCTAAAGAGGAGGAAATATGGAAATGTAAGAAGAAATAAAGATAAATGGGAAATGTAAATATGTAGGTAAATCTAAATGAATATTGACTACACAGAATAATAATGATTTAAAATGCATGAAGAACAGATACATAAAACAAGTGAAGTAATGGAACTGAAATTGGTAAAGTTCTAGCATTACCTGGGAAGTGATCCAAGTACTGATTTGTTTTAGACACTAACATATCAAGGATGTTTGTTGTAATCACTGTGTAACCATTAAAGGAAAATAAAAGATGTAACTACCAAGATAAGGGAGAAGGAACTGGAAAATAATTTTAAAATGCTTTATTAGTTCAAAAAGTTGAAAGAAAGGCATATAAAATAATGTAGAACAGGTATGACAAGTAATAGTAGCTAAAACCCTAAATATATCAGCACTTATATGAAATGTAAATTAACTAAATCAATTAAAAAACAAAACATCTCAAACTGAATAAATAAAACAAATAAACACCTTGTGTACAAGGACACAAAAGAACTGAAACTACAGACACTAATAAAAAGGAACATGGCATAATTATATAAGACAAAATAGACTTTGAGGCAAGAGGCATTCTTTGAGAAAATGAGGGGCATTTTATAATGATAAAATATCAGTCAGCCAGAAAGATTTAATACTTCTCAATTTGTATGCATCCAATAATATAGCATCAAAACATATAAAGCAAAAATGCAGAAAAACTAGATAAATTCACAACCATATTGGCTGATTTTAACATGTTGTCCATAACTGATGGATCAAGCAAACAAAAAAAAGTAATTAACATATGTAAAATCTGAGAAACGTTTACCAACTGTACAAGCAACTTCAGAATTCACATAATTTTTAGGAGTACATAGAATATTTAGCAAAATTGACCATATACTGGGGCATAAATCAAATCTTAACAAAATTCCAGGTATTAAAATTATACAGTGAAATAAGACTAGAAATCAATAATAAACATTACTGGAAAACCACTAAATGTTTGGAAATTAAACAGTATATGTCTAAATAATCCATGAACAGAGATTCAATCACAATGAAAATTTTAAATAATTTTAATTAAAATGAAAATGAAAATATGGCACACTAAAATGTCAATTAAAAGCATGCTTAAAAGAATAAGTTCATATATCAGAAAAGAAAATATGCTGAAAATTAATCATCTATTGATTTTCTTGATTGTACCCATAGCAGGAAGTTAAAAAGAATATCAGGTTATACCCAAAGAAAGAAGAAAGGGGATAATAATAATCCTGATAGCAGACATTAGTCACACATAGAACAAATGTACAATAGAAAAAAAATTACAAAGGTCAAAGTCAGTTCTTTGAAAATCTAAACCCTTAGTAAGAATGATTAAGAGAAAGAAGACACATAATACCAATATCAGGAATGCAGAAGAAATTACTACAGGTCCAACAGATATTTAAATCAAATAATGAGAAGATACTGTGAACGATTTTATTTTAATAAATTTTAACATATAGGTGAAATGAGAATTTTCCTAGAAAAACACAACTTACCCAAGAAGAAAATTTCTAAAATCTAAATAGTTCTATATTAGGTAAATTGAAACTGTAATTAACAAAATTCTCACCAAGAAATCTCCAGGCCAATTGACTTCACTGGTAAATTCTTCCAGATATTTAAAGAAGAAATAATGCCAATTTTATACAAGTATCTCCAGAAAATTCAAAAAACAAAACAGAGAGCACATGTGTTTTGTTTTATGAGCCTAGTATTTCCTTAAGACCAAAACATGACATGAACATTTATAAGAAAGGAAAATTAAGAACCAATCTCAAGCACATATATACAAGAAATTTAAATAAAATCTTGTTAAAAAGACAATATGTTGCTTTGAATTTGGGTCTATTACAGGAATGTAAGATTCATTTAACTTTGGAAAATCAATCAATGTATTTTATCACATTGACAGAATGAAGGAACAAGATGATATGATGATCTTAACAGGTACAGAATCAACATTTAAAATCTATTACCTGTTGCTGATAAGGCTCAGCAAATAAGAAATAGCAAATGATCTCCTTAAACTGATAATTAACAACTCAAAAAATCCATAGCAAAAATTATACTTTATGATGCAATTTAGATGACATTTCCGCAAAGCTTAGAAAGAGGACAAGATTTACTATAATCATTTCCATTCATTTTTGTAGTAGTTATCCTAGCCAGTACATCAAGGCAAGAAAAAATAAACAAAATAAACAAAAAGTATAAAGACTAAAATGGAAAAAATAAAGTAACATTATTTCCAGACCACATTGATTTTGAAGTAGAGAAATACAGAGGAATTTACAAATAAACTATTGCAATTAAGAAATGAATTTAACAAGGTCACTGGATACAAGTTCAAAGTACAAAAATCAATGATATTTCACTATATCAACAACAAATACTTAGAAAATAACATTTAAAATGATACCAATTATGAGAACATCCCAAAACATCAAATATGTGAGAATAAATCTAACAAAAGATGTGCATGACTTAGACACTATAAAACATTATTGTAAGCAAGAAGACATGAACAAAGAGAGGGCTATTCCATTGTTATGGGCTGAATTGTATCCCCTCCCCAAATCGTATGTTGAAGTCCTAATCCTCAGTACCTCAGAATATGACATTATTTGGAGAGAGGGCCTTTTCAGTGGTTGTTAAAATGAGGTCATTAGGGTGGGCCCTAATCCAGTATGACTAGTGTCCCTATAAAATGCGTAAATTTGGGTACAAATGCATACAGAAGAGAGACCATGTGAAGATACAGGGAGAAGATTGGCCATCTATAAACCAAGGAGAGAGACCTAAATCAATCCTGCCAACACCCGATCTTGGACTTCTAGACTCCAGATTAATGAGAAAATAAATTTCTGTTGTTTAAGTCACCCAGTCTGCGGTATTTTGCTATGTCAGCCTTAGTAAACCAATACATCCATATTTGTAGAATAGAACACTCAATATTGTAAAGATGTCAATTATCTCCAATTTAGTCTATAGATTCAATGAATCTGATATTGTTTCAGTCTAAATATACATCTCTGCTATTCTCTCCAAGCTATCCTATTCTTTCCTTTCATGGCATTCAGCCAAATATCTCTGTATTTGATGTAGTAGGGGATGCCACACACTGGGTGGTTTAAACAACATACATTTATCTCTCACAGTCTCGGAGGCTAAGTCCAAGATCAAGTTACTGGCCCATTGGGTTCCTGGTGAGAGCTGTTCCTGGTTTGCAGGTAGCCACATCCTCACTGTGTCCTCAGTTAGCACAGAAAGAGAAAGAGAGAGCTCTGCTGTCTCTTCTTAAAAGGACACTAATCCTATTGAATTAAGGTTCCACCCTTATGACCTCATTTAACCTTAATTACTTCCTTACTCTAAATATAGTCACACTGGAGGTTAAGCTTCAACATATGAATTTTGGAGGGACACAACTCAGTCCATAGCAATACCTTTTCTCCAGTCCAGCAAGTGCCTCTGGCCTACAGCTTTGTGAAGGGGTCAAGCCTTCCAGGAAGCTCATGCAGGTAGTTGAGTAAGCAATGGAAGTTCCCTCAAATCATTCAACCTCATGGCTTTGCTTCAATTAGTTGTCTGTAAGTCAAAACTACATGAATATGTTTATGTAGGGATTAAAGAGGTCTGAGGATGAGGAGATAGCCCCTCAGGGGCTTAAGTATGTGAAGAACTGGGGGGACTTCTGGAGAAAGAGCCCACAACATGGGAAGCAAGAGTGGAGATGCATAAGGCTGATGGACTCAGGACACAGTAGAGGGTAGATGGGCAGGGAGAAGGGGATTTGAGCTGGGGAGACTCCTTCAGCAGTTTGGAGGTGGGGGCTGTCACAAAGAAAGAGAGAAAGCTGAAGGAGGGAAGGTTTACTCAGTTTCTAAAACCCTAGGAGCAGAGGCGTGCTTGGCTGGTGGTGCGTGTCCCAGAGAGAGATCAGGGCCATCTCCTAACCTGGACTCAGTGTCAGCCTGAGGCTGCTGCTTGGAGTCATCTCTTGTCTGTCCTGGTGCCCTCAGGAAGTGCCAATACAGGACCCACCACAGCAAGCAGCCTGAGGAAGCCTGGAAGCCTAGTTCACCTCTGCAGAGATGCCTCCTGGACACCCTGAGAACTGGCTGGGCAGGGATCAGAAGTTTCTGTGTGTCCTGAAGTAGCAGCTGGGGAAGAGGCCAGAAAGCACTCTAGTCTCTGTGACCCCATTCATGCTCTAGGTAGCTGTGGTCCCTTGTGGGTGGGGGTTACAGTCACAAACACACCACAGCGGTTCTCTTTTCTGCATTTCTTTGGCCTAGAGAGATAGCCCCTGTGATGGCAGCATTGCCATGGTGATAGCGTTAAGCAATAGCTGTCCCTGGAACATTTTCCTGGTTTTATTTTCCTTTAGTGGAGTTGGTGAGATTAAGCCTGCTCACATATGAGCATAAGTGAGTAAAAAGTCAGTGCGGGACTCTGGAGCTCCTCTGTGACCTCTGCAATGGCAGAGGACAGAACCATCGGTATCATTAGCATCATATGAGCATCATAGAGTTTACCTAAGCAAATACTTTCTCCCCCTTTGCCAGAGCCTGCCAACTAGGCACCCAGGGAAGCCTGGATGGTGAGGGGGCTGATCTCGCCACTTCCAGGGATTATGTTGGAGAGACTCAGCAATGCCATTCGTTCCTGGAGGTGTCTTTCTGTCTTTGTCTCCTGGAGGGGAGGGGGTTGTGGTTTAAAGATAAAATCAGAAAATCATAGTTTTATAGATGAATATAGTGGAGGGCTGCAGTGGGAGTTGGCTGGCTCCAGGAGAACCCAGGAGGAAAACGTCCCCCAACTCCAGGTTTGGGCTTCCCCTGAATCAGGCAGCCCCAGCACAGGTCCTGGAAGGTCACAGCCCAGTGACTGCTGTAGACTTACTGACCAGTCCCTGCAGCACCTGTCTGCCCCCGTCATTGAGCCCTGAGCTCTACCAGTAGGGATTTTGTGTCCACTATCGTTCATCTTTGTTTTCTTAGGGCCCAGTGTGATACCTGGCATATAGGAGACATTTATTAAATATTTGCAGAATAAGTGAATAACAAAAATATTCCATTGTTCTCAGAACTCACTGTGGTCCCCAAGTTAGATAAATAAATACATAAATAAATAGATAAATTCATTCTTTCCTTCACTCATTCATTTAAGCATTTAATGAATATTTATTCTGGAGATAGTTAATATTTGCACCTAGCACAGTGTCTTGCAGATACAAGACACTCAATAAATATCTCTTAAATTATATTGTAAACTTATTTGCTTGAAAAATCTAAATATAGCCTGAAATACAGTCTCCTTTCTGCATGTATATATATAAATGTTCTTCCTGCTTCCCATCTATACACACACACACACACACACACACACACACACACACACACACTTTTTGGAATCATTCCTTTGAAATGGGGTAATGTCTCCAGAAACTTCTTATTTTAAAAAAGCAAATTCAAATTTAGAAATTCAGTTTGATGAAAGGCCTACCATGTTTTGATTTGTGCTGAGAATGGGATGGAGCTATAAATGTTGTTGGTGGACATCTTCTCCAAGTGTGGGCCACAGAGAGACTATATTTGATCGTGGGGATGGGGGCCACAATGGTCCAGAGAAGGAGGCAAACCCCTTCCTTGCTGAGGATAACACAGAACCCTGAACACCCAGGAGAGATAGATGGCGGGGGAAACCTGGCAGCACAAAACTACAGAGTGCGGAAAGCTGGAGAGAACCTTTGTGTGCCTTGTAATTTCTTGTCAAACCCACGCTCTGGCTCATGGAAAAGGGCTGTTTCCTCCCTGCGACTCAGCGCTGGCCCCAGAAGCAGTCTGGTGAGGGCATGGGAGGAGGTGAGCAAGCAGGCCGGCGGGGGGTGCTAAGACCCCAGGGACTGATCATTTGTAGGAGTCGAGGGAGATGGGGTGTCCAAAGTCAAAAATAACTGTGGGGTTTCAGAGCTGCATGACCAGAAGGACAGTGGGTCCCTTTACAGAGGAGGAGAGGCCAAGAGGATGGACGGAAGCGGGTTAGGGAGGAGGGATGGCCATTCTGCTGTGAACACCAAGTGTGCAGCGGCCACAGGAGGCCGTGGAAGGGTGTGTAGGAGGAAGGTGAAGGAGGGTCAGGACTGAGATTGGACTGAGGATCTTCTCAGAGAGGTGAAGGCAGAAGCACAGGAGTAAATGAGGTCCTTGAAGAAAGAGGGTCAGAGCAGAAAAGGCATTTGGAGGAGCTGAGCATATAAAGCTAAGAGCGCGTTTGGGAGCCAGGCAGGTCTGGGGATGACAGCCTCGGCTCTGAGCTCGTGTCCTTGAGTGAGTCCTTAAGCGCTGACAGCCTCCTCAGTTTCCACATCTGCAAAATCAAATAATGAAGGAAAATCACTTAGCACAGTGCCTGGTATCTAGAAATGCCTCCATGTTTGCTGTCATTATTAGGGGGCCAGAGAAAGAAGAGGAAAAAATTAAAATATGGAGACAGATCAGTTACACTGATACTGTCTTTGTGATTTAAAAAATAGAAATGGTGCAAGTGCTAGAATTTTACTGGAAAAGGTTTTCACCTACAGCTGAATCCTCCAAAGCCAGGCAAGACGTCTCTAAAACTGTTTCCCTCCTAGGAAATGAACGTGTTGGGCTCTGACTCTGACACCAGTAATCAGCAGAAAAGGGAATAATCCAGCATTTCCAATCAACACGTACCCATCAGGGACCTGGAGACTGACCATCTCAGTGCACTTTGGAGCTTGAATTGATCCCACAGCCTCTTGGTGCCCACAGGTCTCCAGGGCAGCCCAGGAGAGGCTCTTCCCGGCTACCACTCAGCTGCTGGATCCAGGTGGAGTGGCTTCAGGAGCCATACCAGTGCTTGGGCACAGCCACTAATTTAGGAATCCTGTGTGTCCTCATTCTCATTTAATACATCATTAAAATTAAGAAGGGGGAAAAAAAACCCATCTCTTCATAGCAGCCTTATACCCGTTGGGTATTAGTTTTATGATTTGCTCAGCTATTGGGTTCAAATCTCCCAAATGTTTTGGCTCTTGTACCAAAGTCTATTTCAGGGCAACTGTGCCTTGCTTTGTCCCATCGACTTCTAGCCAAAGGTACCACTGGGAAATGGACTGAACAACCTCTGGGACACTTTCTTCTTCTTTTTTAAAAAATTTATTTATTTAATTAATTTATTTTTGGCTGTGTTGGGTCTTCGTTGCTGCGTGCAGGCTTTCTCTAGTTGTGGCGAGCGGTGGCTACTCTTCGTTGCGGTGCGTGGACTTCTCACTGAGGTGGCTTGTCCTGTTGCAGAGCACAGGCTCTAGGCGCGCAGGCTTCAGTAGTTGTGGTACGTGGGCTCAGTAGTTGTGGCTCGTGGGCTCTAGAGTGCAGCTTCAGTAGGTGTGGTGCACAGGCTTAGATGCTCCACGGCATGTGGGATCTTCCTGGACCAGGGCTTGAACCTGTGTCCCCTGCATTGGCAGGCGGATTCTTAACCACTGTAACACCAGGGAAACCCCAACCTCTGGGACACTTTCAATCCACATTATGGACAGTTTTTAGAGCTGGAGGCTGGAAAAAAAAGCCCTGAAAGTATAGGAAGAATAAAATCAGATTTTGATTGAACTGCTGCGATGTACTAGTAAGGCTAGTTAAGCATGTAATTAATTGTTGTAACCATAGCAACAGGATTAGCTGGAACTATTAGGGCAGCACCAGGGGTTCAATGAGAGACTCTTAAAAAGACAAGTGGTAGAGATTGCAGAAAATAATTCATTCTCCTCCAGCAGTTCTCCAGAGGGCCTCATACTCTTTAGCAACCCCCAAATAAATCTATTTAATAATATTTTGTTAGGTTCGTGCAGCTTTTCTTATCCCAAAGGACCCTGAGGTGCTTCATAAGCCATGAACATAAATATAGATTTGGAATAATGTATTGGGCCAGATTTTCCTAGCACTTAAACAACTCTCTGGTGGTTTGTTCTGCACCTTTGGAAGCCCCATTACCTTCAGGATACACAGAAGCAGTAATTTACTAAGTGGAATCCCCATAGGCCTGGGGCCTGAAGCACCAACAGAGTGTCAACTCAGGTAGGGGCAGAGAAGGCTCCAGAGATAGTACTTTTATTTATTTATACCCTACCTCATTCCAAAAAGGCCTCAAGGGGGCTTAAAAAATACACAGGGTACATCAGGATAAAATAAACACAGGAGGAAATCCAAATCAGGGGCAAATAATAGTAGGAAAGAAACAGATATTTGGAAATGTTAGCACAGGAAATGCACACAGCAATATCCTACAGAAGTAGGCCAACTTTCCATTGTTCCTCCTCCTGACCGAAACAATGAGGAAAACAGAATCCACTTCCAGAAATAGATGCTTGGTGCTGAGACCTCACAGAAATCTTCTCTTTGCCTTTAAGAATCTACTCTTTGGTGCAAAGACTCTCCAGCCCCTCTGCTGGGAGGAGGTAAAAGGGGTCCTTGTAAAGACCCACTTCCTCAAAGAAACCACTTACTCTTCCATTCAGCTGAGAACTATTGATTGATCATCTAACTTCGTTCCAGGCATCTGCCCTTATAGGGAAGAACAATCCAGCTTTTGATGGGTTCTGGTATTCTGACTTGATCTACAGTTAAAGTTTAGTCTTTGGAGCAGAGGTAGCAATTGGTGGCCCACGGGACAGACATAGCCCACAAACACGTTTTGTCCTGCCCATTGGGGAGCTTTGCTTTCAAGTCCAGATTTCTAGTTTCTCTTGAAAAATTGGAAGACCTGTGACACTGGTGCACCATCCCACTGCTGCTGAGCAGAGCAGAGGCCGACCCCCTTGGATGGGACAACATTCCCCAGTGCCCACCAGTTCCCACCATGTGCAATGCCATACAACTTATGTCATGAGCTATGTCATAGCATCTGCTCTCTCTTATGCTACCTGCCTAATTTCTCTGGGAGTTTAAGTTTTTAATCTCTGATCTAGAGTCTTGTCCACCAAATGCTCATGTTGCTTATCCCTGTAGAATCTGGAATAAGAATGAGACAACCAAAGGGTTTATCCTTGGGTATTTCCAGGCCACTGTTTCTCAAGTGTCTTCTATCAGGACACCCCAATCAGGGCTGTTGCTCCAGCTGTGCCTCTCAGGTAGCTGGTGCTCCCAAGCCTTCTGTGCTTATCTAAATCTCACCCACCTTCCAGGCTCAGTTCAAGAGTCTTCCCGGAAGCTTTCTCCAAGTCTTCTAGTTCACTGATCCTCCCACTGGGATGACATCTGGACTTTTCAAGGGGGTGGGAATAGTTTTCTAAAGCCATCAGCCTTCATACCTGTGCTTTCTTCAAGGTGGTCTGCCTGTGAAAGTGTCTATCATGCTGCTTCTCCTACTTCCCCTTCACAATCACCTTCTCCCACCCTTCACCCACCTCAAATCCTACAATCCTTTAGATTCAGCATCTAAAAAAGGTGCTCTGGGGCACCAAGCAAGGTAAACTTTGAACACTGGTGTTGAGAAAGCAAATGTCTGGGCAACACATCCTTTTGCAAGCAGGTGGATTCTAGTTCCTTGC
Source organism: Balaenoptera musculus (assembly GCF_009873245.2). Taxonomy (NCBI): domain Eukaryota; kingdom Metazoa; phylum Chordata; class Mammalia; order Artiodactyla; family Balaenopteridae; genus Balaenoptera; species Balaenoptera musculus. Next base: position 48,973,150 of record NC_045786.1, on the reverse strand, counting down.
TTTCAGCAATATTGAAGAAAGATCTCCTTGAGTGGAAAGTTGGTAGATCATTAAAATAATTTTTGAAGATGGATTACCATGCATCTCAGATGGCATTCTTAAAAATAAGCAACGTTACTATAACAGTATTCCTTTCATTCCTATCTACTTATTTATGTAAATGACAGTTATTCTGTATTTATATTTATCAAAATTAAAAATAGGAATATAAATGATGTCATATCCTATCTCTTTCTAGCAATACGCAATGATCACCCATGAATACATGAACAAGTTGAAAAAGACCTCATGTATCTCATTAAATGTACATCTCTAATACAATCTTATGAGGAATATTTACCTATCAATTATGTACTATTAATAACTGTAATGATAAGCCCACTGAGAAGAAGTAAAATCCTGTCAGTTTTGTGGAATGCAAACAGGAGTTCAAGGAGAAAAAGGAAGGATATGAAATTTCTGACTGTTAAAGAAGAACTTGTCTGTGTATTTTTAAAACGGATGTTAGAAGTATCTAATCACCATAGTATCTAGATTCCACTGGATACATTTAAAATGAAGAGACGGTTCTATTTTTGGAAATCAGTATTTACAGTATACCGAAGAATATGTTCTTTGTAAATCTTCAGACTTACAATGACACATTTTGGAAGTCAAATTATAAATGTGCCACTGAGTATGTAGTTTTTCAGAGTTTTTTGTAGAGAGTTGCCAAACAAAAAGATTTAAAGACCACTGTTTTAGTAAGTATTTTTTCTCCTTGTAACTTGATTTTTCATCACACTGTTAGGCACTCTGTATCTTTGATTTACTACTTTGTGACTTAATCTCTGGTTTGCAGAGAGCCTTAGAATTCCACGGATCACCACTTAACCAGGGTTTATCGAGCATCTACTCTGTGTGTAGCACAGCAGGTCATATTTAAATATAGCATGTGATTTTTTCCATGGAAGAACATTTATTTAAGTGAAGATGACAAAAAAGAGCAAAGTATCAGTAAAAACTATATTTAAAAGACAGGTGAATATCTCATATTTGGAGGTCATTTCTATAATACTTCAACAAGTCAGAGCATAAACAACTACCCCCACCCCCCACCCCCTGGCCAACAGCAAATTAATTAATTAATTAATTAATTAATTAATTAATTAATTCTGACCAGACCAGGTTGAAAATATAGATGAAAACGCACAGGGGTAAAATAACAAAAATCAAGGCTTTATTCAGAGCTTATTTACTCAGAATTTTAAAATAATATTAATGAGCTGTGGCTCTGTTGTCACAATCAGATAAAATTAGAAGTGGAGGATTGTAGAGGAGACAAGAAATTAACGCTTTCTCTCTGGAGGGAGTGTGAAGTGTTTTTTTTTTTTTTAATATTCATTTATTTATTTATTTTTGGCTGTGTTGGGTCTTCGTTTCTGTGCGAGGGCTTTCTCTAGTTGTGGCAAGCCAGGGCCACTCTTCATCGCGGTGTGCGGGCCTCTCACTATCGCAGTCTATCTTATTGCTGAGCACAGGCTCCAGACGCGCAGGTTCAGTAGTTGTGGCTCACGGGCCTAGTTCTCTGCAGCATGTGGGATCTTCCCAGACCAGGGCTCGAACCTGTGTCCCCTGCATTGGCAGGCAGATTCTCAACCACTGCGCCACCAGGGAAGCCCTGAAGTGTCTTTTTAACAGTGGGAGGAGATGGACTTAGGAAAGAAGTGAAAGGCAAAGCATTTGGGGCTGCATGACTTAAGGCTGCATGCCACATTAGTATCACATGGGGCAGAACAACATAATTAGAATTAGCATTCATCAAAATAATTTCACAAGATTTCGTTTGCTTTCCTTACCAAGGCAGAAAAGTGTGAAAATGATTTTAGAAAGATTTCCCTCAAAATATTTTGAACTTTGAAATTAAAATCGGGATTAAAGATAGAAGGTAAATTCTAACTGGAAAATTCTAGTAAAGGAACTCGTCATTCCGCATGATCACAAGGCTCATTTCCCACATAATTCCCAGGTAAACAAGGTAGATCAGGCTAAAAGTTCTTCCACCCTCATCTGGCCCAGGCCTGAACTGCCACCACGCTGTCTTGCAAGGTGACTGGAGGTATGTTTTGAAAGCACCTTGCTACTAGCTGCAAAGGCTGAATAAATAAAGTGGGATGTTCTTGGCAGGACATAGGCTCTATAGGCTGTATCTGCATCAGGAGGCCCTCTTGCAAGTTCTGAACTCAGATCTCAGCCTGCAAGGAGATTGTAGCTTGATTTCTGTGAATGGTAATGAGTTCACGGACCTTCTTGAGCAATTGCCTGAGGGCAGACAGGTCATTTAGCTCAGAGTTATAGCAGAAGGGATTTTCCAGAAAGGCAAGGAAGTAGGGAGATAAGCATCTCTGCAATTAAACTAAAAGGAAAGTGCTATATCATATGAAAATGCAAAATACAAATAAAGTTACTAAAAATCATATTAGAAAACTCTTGACTTTTTGATGTATGGCCTTTACCAGTCATTTTTTTTTTCTTTATGTATTCAGTATCTACATAGTTACTTCATGTGTGTGTGTGTGTGTGTGTGTGTGTGTGTAGGAGGCATATGACAACTCTTCTATCTGTTTAGCAACACATGTGGACATTTTACCATGTCATTAAATATTCTTCTATATCATGATTTCGGATGGTCATATAGCATACCAATGTAATCATGTATCAGGACTTGTTTAACCAAGCTCCTCTTCTGAACACTTGGTTGTTCTCTTTTTAATGGTGTTAATTTTATTGCTATGACAAACAATTCCGTGGTAAAGGACTTGCGCTAATGAGTAAGAGGGAGTTTTATTCTTGTTCCTGTTCCTGACTGTCTAGACCTTTGCAATGGGTGAACTGTCTTCAGTCATTTGTGGGATGGAGTTTCTTATTCTGGTGATCCCCAAAGAATGGCCAGTTTTGTCCCTACTCTTCTGTTAAGATTAGAGGTAAAGAGAATTTGAGATTTAGGAAATGAGACTAGAGAGATTCCCAGTTTCTTCTGAGAATCTGAACTGACAGCAGCTCTGTGAAAGTTCAACTCATGTCATCTAAGAGGTCTCAACATTTAACAGGGTGGTTTGACAATCTCAGAGGTAAAAAAGAAATTAAGAAATTGGAAAGAAGAAATAAACTGGGTGCTAGGCTCCAAGAGGGTCTATTAACCCTTCACTCCATGCCAAAAAATATGCCCAAGAGGCTCTCCATACCAATGCCAAATGATGACTTAATGTCCCTGAGCTGGAGCAGCCCAGGGCTGTTGTTGAGTGTTGGGAGAGGAGGCTGGGGTAGGAAGGGAGGGGGAAGATTTGCCACGATCATGACGTTTATTACAGGAGGGCTACCTTGATTTCCCATCACCACAGATACTCCTCCAGGTGTTAAGTGTGAACCAGTCTCAGAGGCAGGGCAGAAGGGAGCTCTGTAATCTGCTGCTCCTGAATTTTTAGTGCTATCATCAAATCTTTGCAGCCGATGCTCACATTGTGATACTGTGCCTGGGAAGAGATGGTTTGTTTCAAACTCCAGTTACATGCATCCTGCAATAATATGTCCAGCTCTCTGGAAGGGGAACTGTAGTAGATCCATGAGTGAAGAGTCAGACTTTTTTGGAAAATTCGTGCCTTGCATTAGTCCATGCAGTAGTATGCTGGTAAATGTTTAACAATAGGCTCCAAAACGAAAAATACTGATATGAAGCATTTGCCTACTTCCATGGTGTAAATACTCTCACTGTGGCCAATTTTAAGCAATCATTTGTGATGTCATGGATGTGGAGCTGGGAAGAGTTGCACACAGTTGGCTTTTAATAGCTTGACTTGGACTAATGAAAAAGTTCTCTTGAAGTTCATGGCCAGCCAGGGTTCTGGAAGTGGGATGGGGACGGCTATCTGGTAGGCAACGAACAGCTGCCACACATACAGTCAACAGAAGTAAGGTATTGAACTGTAGTCCACGTGACCAGCTGTGTGCATCCCACACATATGAGGATGGTTGAACATTAGAAAATCTGATGTAATTTATGACACTAATTGTAAGGGGAAAAAAATAATCATCTTAATAGATTCAGAAAAAGCTTGGGATAAAATTCAGCACCTATTCATGATTTTTAATAAGATTTAGTAAATTTAATGAAAGGAACATGCAAAACATAGAGCAAACATGTTTAATGATGAAACCTATAGATTTCAGAAACATATGCCCAGAATCACTGTTTCTGTGCAAAACTGTTCTACAGATCATAGATGAGGATAAGAAAAAGAAATAAGTTGTATGAGTTTGAAAGAAAAAAAAAGCTATTATTATTTACAGAGGACATGATTATCTCCATAAAAACTTAAGAGACTCTTCAGACAAGTTATTAGTATTAATGAGGGTTTAGAAATATCACTGGAAAGGATATCAGTTTTTATAAAATCGGTCACCATGGTACATATCAGCAACAACGAAATATGCTCCTCTAAAAAAAATTTACAATAACAAAATATATAGGTTTCCTAGGAATAAATTTAATAAGAGCTAAGAATGATATTTATGGAGAAAATATAAATCATTGCTAAAATATATTTTAATAGAGTCAGATCAATGAGAGAGATAGATTATATTTATGCATAGAGAAACCCAAAATCATGAAAATTTTTACTCTCTCCCAAATAATCTAAAAATCCAGTGTAACTCCAAACAACATATGAGAAGATTATGCGAAAATTGCAAGGCCAACAAATAATAGCTCTTTTTTGAAGACAATTTTGAAGAGAACTATGGCAGAGAGGTCATGTTTGACCAGAACACAAGACTTATTTTGAAACTATGGTAATTTGACCAGTGTGCTATTGGCAAAAGACCAGATATACAGACCAATGGAAGAAATAAATGACCCCATAAACTATCTAATGCTTAAACAGAAACAATATATGAGAGGATTGTATTGTAGATCAGTATCGAAAGAACAGTCTACCTAACAAATGCTTTTGGAACAATTGGTTATCTATTAAGGAAAGAAATGAAATTTATCTTTATCTCACACCATATGTAAAAATCAACCCTAAGGAGAATAAAGACATAAAATATGAGAATATTAATTTTTACTTTTTATGAAAACATTTAATAAAACATCTTTGTGATTTTTGTGGTAGGGCAGTACATACAAAGTACATACATACAAAGAGGACAAACATAAAGACAACTTGATTAAAATGATAGAAACTCTGTGTTTCCAATACAGAAAGGAAAAAAAGTGGGGGGAGAAAACCACTTTTAAAAACGATTAAAATTAAAACTTGACTAAATTAAAACTTGACTAAAACTTTATTAACACTTAACTAAATTAAAAACTTGATTAATATCAAGTTGATAAATTCAACTTGATTAAAATGATAGAAACTCTGTGTTTCAAATATGGAAAGGAAAAAAAGTGGGGGGAGAAAACCATAGACAAGGATAAGACGTAAAGATGTTTGTGGTATGTATACACAAAACATATAAAGAACATTTGAAATTTGATGATAAGAAGACAAATAATCCTACTAGAGAAATAAACAAATGATATAAACAGATAATCTGAGCAGAAAATACCCAAATGACCCATTAAGAAAAAATATTCAACCACATCATAATCAGGAAATGCAAATCTAAAAGACAGTCAGATTGGCATCAGATTGGCAAAAATTGAAAACTGAAAATACTAAGTGTTGGTGAGAATATGGAGAAAAAGGAAGTCATACTTTGCAGGTACAGAGGAAAATGTGTGCAACCAGTTTGGACAGCAGTTTAGCCACATGCAATAAAGATGAAAATGAGCATACCCTGTGACCCAGCAATTCTATTTCTAGGAAATGTCTCAAAGAAAATCTCACATATGTGCCCAAGGAGACACAGAGAATATAGAAAGTGTAAGAATGCATGAAAGTATTCAATGATAGAATGGAACATAAGAACATGCATATCAGCTTCATATATAATAATAAAAAAATAGATACATCTTAAGTATTAACAAGAGGATGGTGCATTACACTGAATTATATTTGTGTAGTGAAATACTATACAACAGTGACAATAAATGACCTGGAACTATATGCATCAACATGGAAGATTCTTTTTTTTTTTTTTCCTTTGAGGGTGAATTTATTTTAAAAAAATTTTAAATTAAAGTTGATTTACAATGTTGTGTTAGTTTCAGCAAAGTGATTCACATATATATGTAAATAGGTTCATTTGTACTATTTTTTAGATTTCACATCTAATTGATATAATATGGTATTTATCTGACTTACATCGCTTAGTATGATAATCTCAAGGTTCATTCAACATGGATGATTCTTGTATGCATATTGTTGAGTGAAAAGAGTTTCAGAAGAATACATTGTGAACAATGTCATCGATGCACTGTTTAAGTAATGTGTAATTGTGTAAAATGATACTCAGTATTGCTTGGTTGTACAGGATTTTGGTAAAAGTATAAGACATGCCCAGGTATGATGGACATCCCCAAGAGTGAATGGGATGGGGAACACAGACTGATTCAAGTATGTTTGCACAGTTCTATTTTTTTTTTTTTAATTATTTATTTATTTATTTATGGCTGTGTTGGGTCTTTGTTTCTGTGCGAGGGCTTCCTCTAGTTGCGGCAAGTGGGGGCCACTCTTCATTGCGGTGCGCGGGCCTCTATCGCGGCCTCTCTTGTTGCGGAGCACAGGCTCCAGATGCGCAGGCTCAGTAATTGTGGCTCACGGGCCTAATTGCTCCGCGGCATGTGGGATCTTCCCAGACCAGGGCTCGAACCCGTGTTCCCTGCATTGGCAGGCAGACTCTCAACCACTGCGCCACCAGGGAAGCCCACAGTTCTATTTTTTAAGCTGGGAGATGGATACGCTTGCCTTTATTATATTATTTTCTCCATAGTTTTATATGTCAGAAATATTTCACAATATGTTTCTCAAAGATCAAAAGAAAGAGGCAGCTCTCTAGTGACCATAAAGGAACACTGGCAAGTTGATGAACACCCTTTTTGACATGTGTATCATCTAGAAGCTCATAGGAAATGTCTTCCCATGACCTGAGAAGAAAGTACCACTCTAACATCCTGTGCTATATGGAGCATCTCCCACAGATCCAAAAGAAGGCTGATCTCAACGTTCAAAAATTAATTTGAATGACGTGCTTTGGAGCACATTTTTTAAAATTGAAAGTTAGTTAAATGTTTCTGCAAAAATTAGATATGCTTCCTGAGGAAGGCGATTCTCTCCCTGCATCATGAGTCACTCAGTTCTGCCTGAATTATTAGGAAATGCAGGCCAAAGCCCTGCTCAAAGGTTTTTGTCAATTGTTACCCAGTAAGTGTGGTTCCTCCCTTTATTTCTCAAGTCTTCTGGATCATCTGATCTTAGTTGATTGTGGAGCATGAGTTTTCTTGTTTTAACCTCAACTAGTTCTGCAATCCAACTCAAAGTAGTGGACTTGGAAAATGAGGCTTTTAGCTGGGGAGAACCAATGGCTGCCCTTGGGAGGTCAGATGCCCCAATGTAGTTTTCTCAACCTCTTGATGCTGTTTGCAGTTGGCTGTGAAAGGATGGCTTTGGAATTGGCCTGGGGGGTCAGTGAGAGCTAGACCAATCCTTCCTGAGAAGGGCTGCTCAGCCAGACTTGTGGGGGAGGACAGCCCCCAGACCGTGGGCTTAGAGACCGACCCTGCCATGTGCTATCTGTGAGATCTAGGCTGATTCACTTAACCTCCTTGAGCCTCTGATTCTTCATCTGAAAAACAGTGTGTTTTGAAAATTAAATTAAGCAGTATCTGATAAATCAGCGCACATGAAAGATGTTCACTGAGATCCCTAGCCCGATGAAAACTCCCAGGCCCACTGAAACGGATCTGACTCTCTTCTGAGAATGCAAAAATGATCCTTTTTAATTCAGTCCTTAAGGCATTAGTATAAATGAACTTGTAGGTTTGCTTAAACATCTCTGGAAAAAAGAGGGCAATCTATGAATGAGAGGCTTCAATTACAGCACTCTATCCCTAAGTGTGGTATGTTCATGGTTCATGAGAAAGTTTTCAGTGGTGCAGTTTTATATGCTGAATTTAATGACATTTGGTTTTCCTTGGACTCATCTTTATAGTTGCCTTCTGGTGCAGAATGAATAGGAAACATTCAGCCTGGCACACAGTAGGTCCTCAGTAGGTGGAGGTACTGTTATTACTGCTCTTTTCTCTAATCAACACTGCTCCTTGTGGGAGCATTGCCGCATCAAAAACACTAGAGTTCTGCACTGGCAACTGGAGAACCCATGCCATTGGGTTGTAGGAGGGAGGGGAAGACTGCAGGCAATGAGGCACTCAAACCATCCCTTGTTCCCACCAATTTCCTAAGAGCTGAGAAAAATAAGACCAATCACCTTCTCTTGAAAAAGTATACGTGGTGAAGTAATGAATTCTGGATTGCATGATGGGAGACCCAAGGTGGAGATGGATTTCCCATGCAGTAGCCCAGGCAAGCTGGTAGGATTCCTGTCTTTGGCTGTCCTAGGGGGAATCTGTGAGGTCTCTAAGGTCCATTGCTGAGACTTCAGAGCTTACCTGTATGTCCCAAACAGCCTCAGCCCCCTCCATCATGCTTTCTTGTACTGTGTCATGTTAGTATGATTATCAGTTGCTTTCACATTATCAACAGATTCACAGCCTCCTGATGGATGGTGTAATCACCATGCACTGTACATTTTCAGCACAGAATGATGCTGTTCTCTTTTATCTTCTGTATCCAGCAGGGGATGACTCAGTCAGAAAGAAATTTCACTTTACACATCATTAGACTATGCTTTGGGCTTTCCCCAACAGAGGAGAACAATGGAATCTTGGCTCCCAAGCATTGTCATTCACTTGCATCTTTCCCTATAAAATGGGGCTGGGCCCTGTGAAATGGATGGGCTGGTGTTGTAACAGTTGTAGGACCAGCTTCTCGGCTGTGAGTCTACATAGTGCCTGGTAGTTAGAGGAAGGGAACCTGATTTAAATAACTAGTGCAACCAACTTTAATTCTAATTATTCTTCTCTGGCGGCAAATTCTGAAATCCAGAAACACCCTGTGTATGTACTTTCTTTTTTGACAAAAGTAAGAGCTTGCATTTATGTAAAAAAAAGTGGATGATATCTATCTCCCCTCTCTTTTTATATTTATATTTCAAAATTTATATTCTGATATACAACAATGTATATTGGGGGAAGTAAGGTCAAGATTCTTTATTATATTTTAGGAAGAACTTCTGAGATGACTGAACTTTCTTCAGTCTTTCTTAATGAGGGGTCAACAATCTTTTTCAAGGGAGGGTCTATTATTTTAAGATGTCTGTTGACTAGAGAGAGAGCTATACAGGAAGAAATAGGGGGCATAGGGATGCATTAGTGCTTTCTGGCTGCTGGGCAGACCCAGTTGCTGTACCATGCTGGCTTATGGAGGAGTCTGAAGCCAAAGTTTCAAGCCTTCATCTGTGGTCCAGCTGCTTAAGAATGAGGGCCAAAATTTTGTATGTGACCAATTTCTTCTCTTAAGACTGTCTTATTTTCATTGTGCCTCTAATATGTCTGCTGAAAGAAAATCCCTTAAATATCTTAACTGAAACAATGCTTATTGGAAGGGAAATCCTTCCTGGGTCAGCAAAGTTGGAGTCCTGATTGTGGAGGCTTTGTGGGCTCTCAGGAGCCCAGCCCATTCCTCTCTGCTTCCTTCACAGCTACCTCTGTCTGAGCCCAGCCCTGGAGGGTAGCTGGGACAGGGTACTCAGCTCTGGGGGTGAGGTCACATGTCAGTCTAGAACCCTTGACCCCAGAGACCTCTGTCATTTCTTTCCCTGGGTGAGTTGCTGAGTTTCTGCAGAGCTAGAAGGCTGCCATTCGTAATGGCCCTGAAGGCTATATCGGTCTCCTATATACGAATGTTATGAAGCAATGAAGGACGTTGGAGTCGGCTGCTGGCTGCTATTGAGGCAACAGGAAAAGTCAGTACATGACCTCTATCATTGAAAGCTTGAGTTTGGTATCACATGTGATGGGGAGAGAAAAGAAAACCATCAGTGGAACAGCGTATCTTTATCATTTTAACTTTTAATAAGGCCTCTGCAGTACTTACAATATCAGATGGACTTTTCATCATCACAAACATTTAGTATGGCAGATTGCAACCTCTAAGGGTGTGAGTGTCTGTGTGTGTGTTAAACATTGTCCTGATTTCCCATGCTTTTGTTTCATGAGTAATTTCCTGTTAAACATTTATGATGGGGAAAACAGTTTTTCAGAAAGTTAAACATAGAATTACCATATGACCCAGCAGTTCACTATTTGGAAATACCCAGAAGAATTGAAAGCAGGGTTTTGAACTGTTATTTGTATACCCTTGAAAAGGTATTGTACACAATAATGCTACTATTATTCGTAGTAACATTATTCACAATAGCCGAAAGGTGGAAACAACCCAAATGCACATCAACAGATGAATAGATAAACAAAATGTGTTTATCTACAATGGAATATTGAGCCATAAAATGGAATGAAGTACTGATACATGCTACAACAGAATGAACCTGAAAAACATTATGATAGGTGAAAGATTTTAGACATAAAGGGTCACATATTATATAATTCCATTTATATGAAGTATCCAGAATAGGAAACTCTATAGAGACAGGAAGTATATTAATAATTGCCAGAGGCTGGGTAAAGGGGGAAATGGAGAATGACTACTTTTTTTTTAGTCTATGAATATCAGAGATTTACTATTTTTTTTACATATATATAAATTCTTTTTTTATATTCTTTTCCATTATGGTTTATCTCAGGATAGTGACTAGAGTTCCCTGTGCTATACAGTAGGACCTTGTTGTTTATCAATCCTATATGTAATAGTTTGCACTTACTAACCTCAACCTCCCACTCCATCCCTCCCCCATCCCCCTCCCCCTTGGCAACCACAAGTCTGTTCTCTATGTCTGTGACTCTGTTTCCTTTTCATAGATAAGTTCATTTATGCCATATTTTAGATTCCACATATAAGTGATATCATATGGTATTTGTCTTTCTCTTTCTGACTTACTTCACTTAGTATGATAATCAAAATATGGAATGCTTTGCAAATTTGCATGTCATCCTTGCACAGGGGTCACACTAATCTTCTCTGTATAGTTCCAATTTTAGTATAAGTGCTGCAGAAATAAGCATGGGAATAACTACTGAATGGGCATAGGGTTTTCCTTTGGGGTAAAACAAATGTTTTGAAACTAGATAGAGGTCATTTTTGCACAACATTGGGAGTATCCTAAATGCCACTTAATTGTATACTTTAAAATGGTTAATTTTATGTTATCTGAATTTGACCTCAGTTTAAAAAATCTATGGTGGGATTTCAAGAATCCAAGAGCAAAGCTTTAAAAACAGGTGAGAAGAATACATTTCTTAAATGCTATACACGCACATAGAGACACATACAGATGTAGATACAGAAGTCCCAATACGGGGACTGTTATATATTGGCCAGGTATGATGGTTAATTTTATATGTCAACTTGATTGGACCAGGTGACGCTCAGATATTTGGTTAAACATTAATCTGGGTATTTCTGTGAAAGTGTTTTCCATGAAATGAACGTTTAAATCAGTAGATTACTTAAAGCAGATTTCCTCCCTGATGTGTGTGGGCCTCAACCAATCAGTCGAAGGTCTGAATAGAACAAAAAGGCTGATTGTCCCAAGAGACAATTTCTTCTGCCTGACTGCATTCAAGCTGGGACCTTGACCTTTGCTTGCCCCCAGACTAGAAGTACTTCATCTACTCTCCTGAGTCACCATCTTGCTGACTCACTCTATAGATCTTGGGACTTGTCAGTCTCCATAATTGCATGAGCCAATTCCATATAATACATCTCTTTATATTTGTATCTCTATCTATCTATCTATCATCTACCTTCTTATCTATCTCTCTATTGGTTCTCTGGAACCAATACAGAGAACCCTAATATACCAACTTACCAAGTTTCTGACACAATTATTCCTCTTTTCATTTTCTTTCTGAGCTTTCTTTCTGTTAACCTTTTTATCCTTTCTATATAATGCCCTATTGTCTACATGACTTTACTTCAAGTAGTCTCACACTTAATGGCAAACAAAATTGCTTATCCAACCTGAGATTAAAATTTTATCAGAAAATAAAGCTAACAACTCCACTGTTCTTTTGACTGAAAGTTAATTTTAGCAAGTGTGAAAATGTCACCAAATTATGTTTCTGTGTCTTTTTCTTCATAAGAGAAAAGGTGTTGTTTAGTTGTGTCTTTTCTGATATGCTAGCTTTATAACGAAATGTCCAGGTTCCCCTCCAATCACACCGCCCATTGGTATGTTATGAAACAGTTTATGACTCTCATTAACGTTGATGGTTATAATTAAATGAAGCTGTGGAATAATCCAGGGCAAGCCCTCTGAGTGTTCCTAATTCAGTTTCCATAGACATTCACGAGATGATGAGTGTAGCTAAGCCAGAGTCCATGATACTGTGATTTAAATATCTATTGTCTGAAAATAAAAATCCTTCCCTAAAGAAAAAATAAAAGGCCAGACATCGATAAAATTCAATATGGAGAGATCATTGTGGATTAGCACAGTGACATAGTGGACAAAGCTTCAGAGAAGAGGTGGTGCTTCATCTGGGTGTTGACCTAATTTAGTGGGGAAGGAAAGGTAAGAGGCAACTATTAAGCCGTTACAATGAGCTCTCATTAACTCTCACAAAAGCCTTGTAAAGAACATAGCATTACCCCGTTGCAGAGATGAGTAAACCCATGGTTTTGTCCCTGTAAACTTTGTGGCAGAAAGCAGATGTCTCAGCTATGAGAACTGAAGCTGTGCATATATGAGAGTCTTAGACATTTCTGGATGATGAGGGGTGTAGAACCACCAGGCGTTGTCTGCTGGACAGTGGACAAGAATTACAGGAGTGTCTCATTGCGTCCGTCCATCCAAGAGTCTTGCACTGGCGTCCCATCATCTTATGCCTGATTCAAGGAAGACAGTGCTGCAAAAAGAAGTGAGAAAAAACAGAAAGGGCCAAGTCACTGAGCCCTCCAGAAGACATTCAGTGAGTAAGGAAGTATTCTTGGAAGGGGCAACAATGTGGCACCCAGGTGTGAAGGTAAGAGATGGAGAAGTGGATGCAGTGTGTTAGCTTCATACAAAACAGCATCAGGCATTCCCTAGGGATGTTGAAGCAGGAGTGGAAAGTGTCAGTTGTTAGACAAAGAAGTCTCTCTGGAGCAGAGGGGAGGTATTTTCCAGAGATGCTGAGAATTCTGAGCAGAGGGGTCAGGAAAAGTGCAAGTTCAGGGCCTGCCTTAGTGAGTGGGGGCTGAATCAGATACCTGGTGCTACCACCATCATGACCCTGAGTTTACCTCTGCCTGTAGTGGCCTGGAAAACACACAATGGTAGGTGTACCATTCTTTGTGTGAGGTTCTCAACTTTGTGAAATGGAAGCACAATTGCATTCTAATAAATATACTCAAAAAGAATGGACAAGTTGAGCAATGCTGCAGAATACAATTCAGAAGGCAATCAGTGAATATTTACAACTTTAGTATATGATAAAGGTAGACTTTCAAACAAGTGTGTAATAAATGGTGTTGAAATAATTTGTTATCCAATTCAAAGTAATCAAATTAATTTGGGAAAAAGTAAAGTTAGTTCACTTTCTTACACCATGAAAACAAAATTCTAGACAAACCAAATTCCTAAACAACTAAAACATCACAAAAGCATTAGAAGAAAAGTAGAATATATTTCTAACCTTGAGAGTAGGAAAGGGATTTTATAAGAAACAAAATGCAAAAGCAATACAGAAAACAGACAGCTACATCAAATGATGTCAGGGACACATATCCAACTCTCAACGGTCCCAATGAAGCCCTTTTTCTTGGTTTGAGGTGAACAAAGACATGTCAACTCTCCCTGTCTCCATGGATGTGGGGTCCAACAGCTTTCACCCAAAACTCTTACTCACCATATAATGTCCTTCTCAAAATCTTTTTATGCCCTAAACATGGTCCATGGATGAAAACCATTGATGTCCTCCATACTGATCTTGTATCTCACGTTGGAATAGAGCTTCTATTATCTTGAGCCTCAGCCAAAGCTAAGGTTAAATAGCTTCATTTTAACATCTTTGTGTGTGTGTGGTGGGGGGGTTTGTGCACATGTGTGCACGCACAGGCATGTGTCTGATGACACTTCAAATTGATAGCACTACTAATCCCAGGGAGGGGAATTGAGCAGAGTGGTGAGTTTTCAAGTGGGACTTCAACTTTATCTGTAATTGTTTCAATTTTTATAGTGACAATATATCCATGGATTACTTGGGTAATTAAAAATAAATGAAATTAACTATAGTATGTGCTTGTTGAGTTTCTGCAACTTAATTTCTATCTGCCAATGAAATAAATCTGAAACCTTTCATTTGGGTTAATCGCCCAACTAAATGTGTTGCTCTGTTGGAAGAAAACCAAATTGTGAGGCACTATTCAGGGCTGTGTGCTGTGGATTGCTCATATGGTCTCAGCATCGGTCTTTTGCTGTTCCCTCTTTCTAGATATGTATTCAGTATGTAATATACATTTTCTCTGATACTTTGACTTCCTGGCCCCTGGCTGACCTAAAGGTATAAACGACAAATCCAGCAACTTCCTCTCTTACAAACATGAGAGAGTACATAGCTACCTGGTTCATTTCCAGCTGGAAGCAAAGCACAGTAGGTAGGGTATTTACTCCTACCATGAAATGAAAATGGGTCTCTATTTGGCTTCCCAAAATAAGCTGAAAAAATCACTTTTCCAGTGTTCAGAAAGCATCCTGGGGATATTTTGGTAAAGTGGCAGTCATAAAATGAACAAGGTGATTAGTCTTAGCACGTAATGTAACTTTGGCTGGAAGCACACATAGCAAGGCATGGCAGTAAAGGCACAACCCCCAACCTTCTCCAGGTGTGTTTCCTCTGGGCAATTTCTCACACTGCATTAATAATACCTTAATGATAACCATTTGGTGTTTTATAAATATTTCAAGGTACTTCTACATTGCCATTGGCCCATTTTACATCTATCATGTGCCCACAATTGTTGGTTGTGGGGTTTGGAACAGAAAGAGCCATTTTTTTCTCCCACAGGAAGATCAGAGTGTAGTTCAGGGATGCAGACACTTAAGCCAACATTAAGTGTCAAGTTTCCTTTCCATTAAGCAAGGAAAATGTCATGAGAGAAAGAAACACAGGAGCTGTGGGAGAACAGAGCAGAGCATTGGGAGAGGTGTAAGAGAGCAGGGCCGCTTTAGGAAGAGGAAATGGCATGTGCAAATGCACTGAGGCATAGAAATGTACCTTGGGTTTTGAGGAACATAAGTTATTGAGGGCAGGACATGAGCATAGTGAAAGCTATGGCCAAATGGAGGGTCTTGTGTACTTATCTATGGAAACTGAATCTGATCTGGAGACAAGAACATTCAATGGATTCTAAGCAAAGAGGGAATTTGAACATATTTGCACTGCAGGATAAAGAATCAATTGGAATGAGGTAACAGTGGAGGTTGGGAGACTACTTAAGAAGCTATCTGAGCAATCTGCAGGAGTGAGGCTGCTCTAAGACAATGGTCCTAGGAAAAGGGAGAGGCAAATGCAATTGAGAGAAGTTAAGGAAGTAGTTTCTAAAGAATTTGATGAGTGGCTGGGTGTTGGAGAGATGTGTGGATGGGAGTCTAGGTTGCTGGCTTTGGTGTCTGGATGAGTAGGGGCACCATTCACAAGGCAGTGAAAACAGTAAGGGGATTAGAGTCAGGAAAGGATTGATAAGAATGCTCCTAGAATATTTATTTTCCCATACTTTCTAATGAAATTCTAGTGGGTTAGATATGATAGAATGATGAAGTATATCTTCTGGCAAGGAATCTTAGACACTCAAGATAAATGGGCTGATCTAATGCTCCACCTGCTTGGGACCAAATAGGGACCAGTACTGAGTTTTATTTGCTCTGGCCCAGAGCTCCTTTAACTGAACTATGAAAGTTATGTTCCTTTGACTCTGAATCTACTTGCTTTTCCATACAAGGCAGAACATATAACAGAAGCACTTCAGGCGGAATAGAAACTGTCTTCCAAATTCATTCCTTCACTTATTCTCATACATTTATGGGCACCTCTTCTGTGCCAGGTATTCTCCTAGGTGTTCAGCTGTGAAAGTCTTCCTCTCACTGAGATTACATGTAAGAGGTGGAGCTGGTTATTACAGACACAAGCAATTATACAGAGGGAGGTAGATGCTACTGAGAGAAGTGCAGCAGGGAGGGGGTGGGGGTGTTGGGGATAGGAGACTGCTCCTTCCTAGAGGGTTATTAGGGAAGGCCTTTGGATTACGAGATGTTGAGCAGAGATCAAAGGCAAGTCAGGGGGATCCCTGGGGAGAGTAGTCCAGGATAAGGAAGTTGCAAGTGCAAAGGTGCCGCTCTGGGAAGGTGTTTGACATAGTCAAGGAGCACTGGGGAAGACCCATGTGGTTTAAGCAGAGGGAGCAGGGAGAGAATGGTAGGAGGTGAGATCAGAGAAGAAGTGGGTGATCAGGTCTCAGAGCCTTAAAGGCCAAAGCAAGGTCTTGGCTCCTGCCCTGAGTCGGGTGGGAGCCACTGTGGGGAAGCCACTCCCAGAGCAAAGATATGATGTGACTTGTCTCTTCCAAGGACCATACTCTGGCTGCAGGGAAAGGGCAGAAGCAAGGGGACCAGTTCAGAGGCTATCACAATAATGAAGATGAAGAAGGCTGGTGCCTCAGACTGGGGTCTCTGCTGGGGAGTGGGGAGAAGTGGTCAGGTTCTGGATAGATTCTGAGTGTAGAGACAGCAGGTTTGCTGGTTGATTGGCAGTGAGCTGTGAGACAAAGACAAAAGCCAAAAATGGTTCCAAGGCTTCTTCCTGAAGAACTGCAAGCGTGAAATTATCATCTATTTAAGAGGGGAGGGGTGGCTGAGGAGAATGAAACAAGCAGGCTTGGTAGCTGGAGGGAGATATTTGATTTTGGACATGTTAATTTGAGACGTTCACTAGACAACAAAGTGGAAATATTGAACAGGTGATTATCCATGAGTCTGGTGTTGAGCATTGAGGTCTGTGATGGACATAAAACCTTGAGAGTCATTAACATTTAAATGTTACTTAAAACCATGAAGCTTGATGAGATTATGCTGCTGATTTATAGGTCAAGTAACGTAGGGACTGAGACCTGGCCACTGGAGACCATTAGCCCATGGAGGTGACCATGACATCGACAAGCGCTGTTTTGATGGAGTGGTGGGGACAGAGCATAGAGTGATTGGAGGGAAATTGAAGACTTCAAGCACAGACAAATATTTCAAGGAGTCATGTTGTAAAGGTGAGTGGACAATGGGAGAAGTATCTGGGGTGGGAGGAGGTAGAGTTAATGTTTCCTTCTTTTTAATGGACAATATTATTGCATGTTTAATGCTGATAGGATCTAGCATAGACTGGAGAAAAGGACAAATTTATGCTGCAGGAGTGATACACTAGATTGTGCATACATCAAGCTAACTAGCAGATACTACATTTATTGAAAAGAGGAGGTGAGGTTGCCTAAGAACTATTAAATGGACAGAATCTAGTCTCCAGGATGAGGAAGGAGCTGGCTAGAATGGCTTACATTACAAAATAAATGTGTTGGGACAACTAGGTGTCCCACTGAGGATGAAAAAAATATTGGATTTACACTTTCTACTTTACCTTAAAACAAATTCCAGATGTATTAAAATTTTAAAAGCCAAAGAATGAAATTATAAAAGTATTAAAAGAAACTACAGAAGAAAGTTTAAATGTAACCTTGTGGTATGGAAGGCCTTTTTTGAGTATGCCTCAAAAATAAGAACCCCAAATTGAAAATGTTGATAAATTTAATCTTATACAAATATAAATATTTCATATAGCTAAAAATAGCCAAAATATTAAAAAATACAGGGGAAAATATTTGTAATTCATAGGACCAATAAAGAGCTAATTTCCCAAATGTATGGACTATTTACAAATCAGTAAAATAAAGACAAATGGGGGAAATGAGGAAAGGTCATTTGTTATATATTGGTATAACTTTTATGTAAGGTGGCCTGGCAATAGCTTTCAAAAGTAAAAAAATGCCTATATTCTTTGTCCTGGAAATTCCATTCTAGACATTTTTTCCTGCAAATAAACTTTTATGTGTGTGAAATATTGACCAGGGGTATTTGCAGCAGGATTCTTTGTAACAGAAAAATATTGGAGGAAACCCAGAGGTGGTCTATCAGTAGGAGAGTAGTGTTATATATTATGAAACAGTTATACACAGGACTATTATGTAGTCATTAAAAAGAACAAGGCAACTCTTTTGCCCTTTATATCTCTAAGATACATTGTTAGATCAAAAAACCATGATGTATAGAACAGTTACAGTGGGGGAAGAGGAGGGTGGGATGAATTGGGAGATTAGGTTTGACATAAATATATTACCTTGTGTAAAATAGATAGCTAGTGGGAACCTGCTGTATAGCACAGGGAGCTCAGCTCGGTGCTCTGTGATGACCTAGATGGGTGGGATGCGGGGGGTGGGGTGGGAGGGAGGTCCAAGTGGGAGGAGATATATGTATACGTATAGCTGATTCACTTCATTGTACAGCAGAAACTAACACAACGTTGTAAAGCAGCTATACTCTAATAAAAAAACAAACAAACCATGATGTATAGAACAGTTATATCATGTCCCATAGAAAAAAGACAAATATTAAAAAGCAGTAATTTTGTTAAACCTCATTGGTAACCCAGAAAATGTAAAATAAGGCACTAGCACTTTTTTTTTTTAAATTACAGATTAAATATATCCACCGTTGTTAGAGGTGTGGGTAAATTTTTTAAGCCTCATCGTAACCCAGAAAATGTAAAATAAGGCACTAGCATTTTTTTAAAAATTACAGATTAAATATATCCACCATTGGTAAAGATGTGTGTAAATGCCTCTTTTATAAATTATTAGTAGCAGTATAAAATGGTAGGAACCTCTTAGAAAGAAAATTTGAAGTATCCAAGTGTGTTCAAAATGCCTATGCTGGTTAACCAAGTAATTCTGTTTCTAGAAAATTAAACTATATGCACATTCACACATGTTCTGCAAAGTATATACAAGACATTAATTGTTTTATTACTTGAATAACAAAGAATAGAAACAAATTAAATGTCCATTAATAGAGAATGATTAAATAAATTATATTTCATGTACACCATGGACAAGTCCAAAGTGCATGCTCTTAACATACACTGCCTCTCATTCTATACTGCCTTCACATATTCCCAATAACTTCTTCTGAAATAGTACTCAATCAAGTAATTAATGAATTCATCCATTCATTTATCCTTTCTTGCCTTATTTTACAATCACTCACTTGGGCCATCTAGGAACCATGCATTCTGCTATGCTCTAAGGGATATTTAGATTTAAAAAAAATGTGGTCCTTGCCCTCAAAATAGCTTCAGGTGCATGTGTTAAGAGCTTAATGTCATATCATTGACCATGTGGAGGATGCTCCTGTTTCACAATGCTAGTTATAAACACGTTTCCGCTGGAAATGTCTTTCCTAGACAATTGGCGTGAAGTGGCTGAATCTAAATCCTATTTTTGACCCAGATTAGCAGTGTAACCTTGCACCAGTTGCTAAAACTTGCTAAGCCTCGGACTCTTCACTGTATAATGAAGTGATGATACCAACTTTGCAAAATTTGGGGGAGGATTAAGTGAGAGATGAAGATGGCATGTAAAAGAGGCTAAATAAATGTTTGTTTGAGGGAATTCCCAGGTGGTCCAGTGGTTGGGACTTGTGCTTTCACTACCGAGGGCCCATGTTAAATCCCTGAAACCCTGTTCGGGGAACTAAGATCCCACAAGCCGCATGGTGTGGCCAAAAAAAAAAAAAAAAAAAGTTTGCTTGAAGTGCTATCATTGAGGAACTCGTATAGACAGTGAGAAGACAAGTGAATAGGCAACTTCAGAAATGTGTAAGAAAAACATGATGAAAGAGATAAGCACAGGTAGGAGTGCTTATAAACATTGAACATGTTTAGCTTGTGGTTCGGCTTGGGTACCAACCAATGGTGGACATGCATCAGTGACCAGCAATGCTGGTACAGGGGCCTGGAAGCCCAGTGATGTCCAGACATCACCCCTTTCACAGATGGATCCGGGGGAGATGAGATGGGGAGCATCCAAGGGGAGAGGCCAGGTTAGCCAAAGCTATGGGAAGGATTCTGGGGGTTGCTTAAGTGAGGTTAGTACAGTGGCTATTTTCAGCAGGTACAAAAGTATTTTAATATTTTAAGCATTAGATTACAATGTTACTAGTTAGTGCCAGGTCTGTGGGAACACAGAGGAGAGACCTTTATGCTGAGTACAGTCAGAGGACACTTCCTGGAGGAGGAAATTCACCAGAAAATAAAATGTGTGGAAGTACTGAATGGATTGAAACTGCATCTCCAAATTTTCCTGCCCCAAGTCTAATAGAAGGAACAACAAAAAAAGTAATAAAAAAAATTACAAAGTTTTTACCAACAGTAACCAAATAAAGAAAGGACTTGAGCTAGAACTTCAACATCCAAAGCCTGATGGCCAAGGCAAGAAATGGAAGACCCAGAGAGAGCAGAGATCTCAGGAGGACTGTTTGCAGCCCTTGGAGGCCATGGTGATGAGCCGCCGGAGTCCTGAAAATTCCCACTGTGTACCCAGATCTTTAAAGAAGAGGGTCTCTTTAAATTTTCTTTATCTGGGAGAGACATAGAAATAGCTGCTGGAAAAAAAGAGGTGAAACGGGAAATGTGGGACATGACAGTTACACAAGGAATTCGGGTTACTCTCCATGGAAGTGGGACCACCTCCCTGTTCCCACCCCACCCAGACGACATGAGCTCCAGTAAAGAATATTCCACAAATATTTAGAGGGAGAGCAGAGCATGTGCATTTTTTGAAAAAAAAGAGAGAAAGGAAAAGGAAAAAGCAGCATCTGTTGAGCATTCCCCGCACCTCTTTTTAACTAGTTTTCAGGGTGGAGAAAAGTTAGTGGAACAGGAGAAAAGCATTCATCTGTAAATTATAGCTCAGTGGGAAAACAGCAACCCACACATTGTTATCCGAGCAAACAAAAGCCTGATCAGAAGTGGACAAACCTGAGTCATTTGGAAAACACATTATGGCAACCGAGTCAACCTACTTCTGGTTTTTCAGGTGAAAAAGTACTTTGTGTGGGGTTGGGGGTGGGCAAGAGGAACATGATATGGAAATAAGAGGATGCCAAACTAGAAGAAAATACAGAAGGCAATTCTTAGCAACTGCTTTGTACAGAACAACTTAGTAAAAATAAAAATTTGGGTTAGCTCAAGAGGAACTGATAAAACAGTTAAGTAAAAAAGGTAACTTACAGATCTAAGGACGTAAGCCCACAAAGTCATTCCTGAACTCAAATATAAATTAGATTTAAAAAGTGAAAAAATAAGCTACAGACTGGGAGGAAATAGTTGCAAGTCACTTATCTGATAAAGAACTTTTACACAGAATATGTAAAGGATATTCAAAAGTCAATGGTAAGAAAACAAACAATTCAAGTTTAAAATGGGCTAAAGATTTACCCAAGTAAGATGAAAACCTATGCTCACATAAAAATCTACACGTGAATGTTTATGGCAGATTTATTTATAGTGGCCAGAAATTGGAAAGCCACAGATGTCCCTCAACTGGAGAATAGATAAACTATGGCACATCCATAAAATGCAATAATGCTCAGCAATAAAAATGAACTAGCAAAATTGATGTGAATCTCACATGTATTATGCTAAATGAAAGAAACCAAAGTCTATGCACTGTATAATTCTATTTATATAACATTCTGGAAAAGGCAAAACTATAGAGGTGAAAAGTGGATTAGTAGTTGCCAGGGCCTGTGGGTGAGGGGTAAGCTAACTACTAAGGGGTATGGGCACATTTCGGGGATGACGGGATGTTCTTTATCTTGATTGTGGTCATGGTTACATTACTGTTTGTTAACTTGCAGAACTCTGCACTAAAAAGAGTGAATTTATGGTATATAAATTGTACTTGTATAAGAAAATAGAAAGAAACTTAAAAAGTAAATAAATTAGAGACACTAAAGAACAGAGTATGAAAATGAAATTAGTGATCTAAAGAAAAGACCTAACATAATCACAGAGAATGCAGATCATAGAGGCAAAAAGATTTAAATTTTAGGAGAGACTTCTAGTTTCCAGTTCCATATGCAAGGTGCTTGGAAGTCTCCACACAGCCCTAACTACAAGTAAAAAGCTAAGTAAACAGAAAAATCAATAACTCTTCTAAACTTTGTATGAGAAGTGAGGTAGGTCGCAGGGCAAATTGCTGCCCCCTAAATTGGAGACACCAACAGGTGAGAATCACAACTTATCACAGCAAAAAATCATGAGCTGAAGCTTCTGGGGACCCAGGGCTGGGGTAGGAAAACCTGAAGCGGTATTGATGAATTGTTGGAGGCACAGTGTGGATGACCCTGAGGGTTAAAACTCCAGGGGGATCCCAGTCACAGGGCAGCCTCCACCCTTCTGTAAGCTTTACCTCCAGGAGCTCAGCTCTGTTCTTAGAGTGAATACTGATGAAAAATCCCCTTGTGTTTCTGGCGGCGGGGGGTGGGGCGGTGTGGGGCAAAGGAACCATTTAAAATCTGTCAGAGCACTCTGTTCTTAACAAGGCCTGCCCTTGAGAGAAACTTCATAACCAGACCCTTACATGCTGGGTTTTTTTCAGAGCCTAACTGACATCAGGGAAGGGAAATAGCCAACTCCAGCCTTCTCTAGTCATCCTGTGTCAACTAAGGGAGGGAGAAGTTCACAGTGCAGAGACATAGGCTTGCTAGAAGACTGAGACCTAAACCTAGGATTACAGAACACCTCCCCCTTAACCCACACCACACTGCCACATTACTAAAGGCCTATTTACAGCAGTTTCTTTTACCCAGTACACCATGTCTGGCTATCAAGAAAAAATTACAAGGCATACTAATAGGCAAACAAACAAACACAGTTTGAACAGACAGAGCAAATATCAGAACCACACATGGCAGGGGTATTGGAATTATCCGACAGAGAATTTAAAACAGCTATGATCAATATGTTAAGAGCTTAAATGGATAAAGTAGACCACGTGTAGAAACAATGTAGGACAATGTAAGCAGAATGATGAAAATTCTTAGAAAGAACAAAAGAGATACACTAGAAAAAAAAAAAAAAACTCACTGTAACAGAAACAAAGAATGCCTTTGATGAGCTTATTAACAGACTGGCTGAAGAAAGAATCACTAAACTTGAGGATATATCAATAGAAACCCCCAAAACGTAAAAGCAAGAGAACAAAAACAGAGAAAAAAAAGAACAGATTATGCAAGAACTGCAGGACAACTGCAAAAGGTATAACATTATGTAATGAGAATACCAAAAGGAGATGAAAAAAAGCAAGGACCAGGAGAAATATTTGAAACAATCAAGACTGAGAATTTCCCCCAAATTAATATGAGACCCCAAGTGCAGATCCGGAAACCTCAGAGAACACCAAGAATAATAAATGTCAAAAATAAAACCACCCCACTACACCTAGGCATATTATAATCAAACTACAGAAAATCTAAGATAAAGAAAAAAATCCAGAAAAAATCCAGAGAGAAAACACACCTTACCTATAAAGGAACAAAGACAAAAATTACATCTGACTTCTCAGAAACTGTGTAAGCAAGAAGAGTGTGAAGTGAAATATGTAATATGTTGAAAGAAAAAACCCCATCAACCCACAATTCTGTGCCTTGCACAATTATCCTTCAAGAATGAAAGAGAAATAAAAACTTTGTCAGACAGAAATTGAGGGAATTTGTTGGCAGTAGACATGCTTTGAAAGAAATGTTAAAATAAGTTCTTTAGAGAGAAGGAAAATAATGCAGGCCAGAGATTCAGATCTATTTACGTAAAGTAAGAAAAAGCACTGAAGAACAAATAAGTGAATATAAAATTTTAAATTATGCTTATGTATGCATATACCAGTGAAATGAATGATAACTATGATACAAGGAAGGAGTTAGGATTATTTTATTATAAGGTACTCACTCACACTACCCATGAAATGGTATGGTGCTATTTGAAAGCAAACTTTGATTAGTTGTAAATGTGTATTGCAAACTCTAGAACAACTACTAAAAAAGTTTTAAAAAAGTATAACTGTTATGCTAAGAAAGGAGAGAAAATAGAATCATATAAAATGATGGTATCCAACTAAGAGGTTAAAAAAAAAGGAAAGATATCAGAATGGATAAAATAAAATGACTTTGCAGCAAAGACTAAATTCATTTAAATATAAAACTCATTATTAATAATTTCAAGAATCATGGATACAGATGATATTGCCAACATCATTGACTTGAAAATCATTTGAAAATTCTAAAATAACAAAAATTTGTAAGTGGCAGGGAGGATCTTGGCAGAAGTGCTAAATAGCCCCAGTCTAAAACTGAAGCATAAGACTTTTTAAAAATGAATTTTACTCTTATTTTTTCCACTTACTCTCCACTTTTGACTTTAGAGAGATCTTTTAAAAAATTACACTACTTCTGATAAAGAAGCAGTTACTTCAAAGTGAAGTGTCCCTTCAGTTAGTCCTTTCATTTTCAAATTCAATTCAAATCAAATATAATGAAACATAATAATTTTAATAAATATAGAATCTATAGAATGGTCCAATGCTTATTACAGCATTTCTGAGCAGCTAGCTATTTTCCAGCTCTGCATATGCATAAAAATAAAATAATAATAACAATAATAATAAGAGCAATAATATTTAATATTTAGTGTATGTCAAGCAAAGTTCTAGGTGTTTTACGTGGCTTAGCACAACACTCTAGTGAAGGTTCTATCATCATCATCTCCATTTACAGATGGGGAGACTGAAGCAGAGTTTTGTCCTGCCCATGGTCACACGTGCATGGACCAGGAGGCATCTGAAAGCACCAAGCTGAGAGGCCTCCCTAGGATTAATCGTGGCTAATTCTAGAAGGAATTATTTTCTACTTTTATCTTTGTATATAGTTGTTCCAATATTATTTGAATTCTTTCAATGCTGTGTATTAGTTTAAGCAAAAAATATAACTTTTCTTTAAAACTTTTGTAAAGAGTTTCATATAGGAAAAGATGTAAACTGGGTGGTAGAAATGTTTTGCTTCTTTAAATTGCCTATATTTGAACTTTTTTTTTTTTTAATATTGAAGAAAAATCGGTGTTTAAATTCAAAGGGAGATTGACTCCCTTTTAGGCAGAGAAGCCAAACAGCTATTTTTCTATGGGTTCAACTTACCTTTTAATTTTTATGTTGATGGTTTTTGATCCCTTGCCCATTAATTTCTCCCAAAGTCATTGCTTGGAAATACACTCATTCCTGCTTTTTCTTAAAGTGCTCTGGGATTGATCAACAATGGGAGTGCTATGTTTAAAGAGTGGAGTACCGATAATTACAGTGAAATAGAATTGGAAGGAAAATATGCCTGTGGGGGAAAAGATATTATTTTAAAATAACTGTATTTGGAAGAACTAATGTTTATAAACTTCACTATGGGATTTTTATACAGGGCTCTGTCACTAGCTCTCTTTTCTTCTCCACTAATCCTACCGAGAAAATTTACATGGTACTCAGACTAAAAATAATGGCCCAAAACACAAATTCTTGATTTTTTTTAAAGTACTAGTCTATGGTTTTTCTGGTTTAGGGGCTCTTATTTAGCATTATCTTATATCTTTAGATTGTGAATGCAATGCATTACTTTCAAACCTGTTATATTTTGGGTATGGTCCCTCGGTATCCCACAGAGGATTGTTTCCAAGACCACCCACAGATATCAAACTTGGAGGATTCTCAAGTCTCTTATATAAATGGCACAGTATTTGCACATAACCTATACACATCCTCCCATATACTTTCAGTCATCTCTAGATTACTAATAATACTTAATACAACGTAAATGCTATGTAAATAGTTATCAGACATGGCAAATTCAAGTTTTGCTTCATGGAACTTTCTGGATTTTTTCTTTCTTGAATATTTTCCATCAGTGGTTGGTTGAATTCTCAGAGTGGAACCCTTGGTTACAGAGGGCTGACTCTATACAAAGGCGTATATGAGCTCTTCAATTAGCTAAGTATTAAATGGGAGGCAGAAGAATGCAGCGACCAAGAGCTTAGGCCCTGGAGCCAGACCGCATGGTCGGTGCAAGATACAGCCACCCCACGAATAAAGCTTTATAATCTAGCTTTTAGTATCCCTGTCTGTAAAGTGGGGAAAAATAGTTGTGGCTATGCCAAAGAGTTATTGAAAGAATTAAATAATTTTATACGTGCAAAACCCACAGTAGTACCTTGCACACAGTATGCCTTCAGTAAATCTGCACTATTAGAGTTGTTTCCACTTGACAGACGAGGAACCTAGGAATCAGGGTAGTCAAGGGTCTGGCCTTAAGCCACGTCTATGGATCTCATCAGAATGGCCTGGTTGAAAACTATCACTTTATATGTCCTGTGTATGCCTCTTGATTCTAAAACATCAGTAACTTTCATCAGAAAGGTCTGTAATATGTGCTTACTTATCTTATCATATATATTTATACAAACAATAAACTTATATAAATGAAATATATTTTCATCATATGAAAGTTGCTGGATGGTTTATCAAGAAATTTGAGGGCATACATTTACTCAAAATACAGGCTATCTACTGAGCAGGAAATGACATTTGTGCTGGGGATGGAACTAATTTCAGAGCAGCTGAAAGTGAAGAAAAGAGTTTATCAAATTTGAAGGTTGATTTTTGAGACAACCTAACTTAAAATATAGCCTTTGGAACAGAAACAAAATTCCTTTTAGATTTTTTTAAGGAACCCCTCTGAAGGACTGGTTTGTCCTCTAGGTAGGCTGACACTAAGGGATAGTAAGAGGGACCCTGTGACCGCTGAGCTGGGCCACGTTGCCCTTGAACAGAGGAAACACACAGTGGTTTCACATACAAGTCCAGATGGGAAGTCACAAGGGCAGGCCCCACAGACAGCAGGCACTGGGTGGTGGCCCAGCAGGTGGCAGCTGGGATTTTTCTGCTTAATAATGAAACTGGGAACACTGGGGAGGCTGGCTGGAAACAATAATATTAATAGTAACAGCTCATATATTGAGGGGTCAACCTTGGGGTCCCTCTCCCTGTTGCATACCGTCTACATCCCATCCTGACAACCTACCGATGAAGTAAATATAACTTATCCCAGTGAGAAAATAGAGGCTTTAAACGATGGACCACTTTTCCCAAGGTGACACCTGTGAAGGCAGAGGCAGCAGACAGACCAAGACCTGCCCAAGGATGTCATCTGTGCTCTTAACTGTACAATTTTGAATCTCTACTCCACCAATGTCTAACTGTGTGGCCTTAACAAGTGCCTTAACTTTTCTATCACTCAGTTTCCTTGTCCCTAAAATAGGCAACATAATAGTATCATCATGGCCGGGCTCAAATAAGGATTAAATGAGTTAATAAATATAACCCCCTAGATGATGCACTGCACAAACCCCCAAAATGTCAGCTATTGTTATTGTGATTATAATTTTTCATGGTGCCTCTTATGCTTTGCTTCTTTTATACTCCGCACAGCAACAAGAAGATAGTGGTTGCTCAATAAAGAGAAAATTTGATTGAGTTTGTAAATTAAATACTGGTTTTGAAAATTATGCAAGGCCCTAAATTCGGGACTCCACATGACCAGAAAAACTTCCTTACGAGTCTCTGATTCCAACACCCAAATGATGAATGGCAAAGCTCAGAGTAAGGATGTGGCTGGCAAGCAGGAAATGGCAACTTGTCTGTGATGACAGGAGACTTCCCAGAGGATTTCAAATGGCAGCCTGCTTGGTGACTAATTTGGTTCCTCCCCACATGGTCATGGGCATGATCTCTGGGACTGCTCTCCTTCTGCAGTGCTAATTGTTTTGCATAGCAAGACATTTGGTTTTCTGTTGATGTTGACTAAGGAATTATGACAAACTGGAACATTCTCACTAAGCAGGTCTTGTGTATATCGTACTTCTTGATTGAGCTACACTGATGACTCAAGCAACTTTTTGGTTCAGGTAGACAATTGTTCTGATGGTTGTTTTTGTTGTTGTTTTCTGTGAGTAAAAGAGGAATGTTTCATTTTGTGTTGGTGTCCCTATTTCTTTACCAAATTGACCAAATGCTGGAGTTTTTCTCGTGTCTTATTTACCTGGTTGATATGACCATAAACACTTATTCCTTGTTACATGTTCATTTTCCACTGAAATCAATTTTTGGGAAGAAAACTGGTCTTCTTTTGACTAAATGGTAAGGATAGAGGCTGAAAGATAAGATCAATATTCCAGAGTGAAAAAATTATAAGGGGTTTATGAAATAATAGAAAATATATATATTGGCCTCTGCCTCCCAGTTCTTGTTATGGAGCTCTTAAATCCCTTGGAATTTCCTGAGTGATAGGAGTGTCTTTTGTTCTAAGGAGGTGACCCTTGGTGGACTCCTGGGTAGCCTCAGGATGATCACCAGAAAGACTGAGCCATGCTTAGAAGCTTGGAACTTTCAGCCCCTCCTGCTCCCTCGGGGAAGGGGAAAGGAGCTGGAAATTTAGTTAACGATCTATCCTCCCTACATGTTGAAGCCTTCATAAAGATACCAAAAGTATGGGGTTTGGAGAGTTTCAGGGTTGATGAATGTGCCAGGAGAGTGGTGGATTCCAACTCCCTGTGACAGAGCTTCTGTGCTTGGGGCCCTTCTGGACCTTGCCCTATGTATCTCTGCATCTTGTTACTGAGCCAAACTTGGGTATGCGTGCCTGACGAGTAGCAAAGCCAATCTACAGACATGGGGTTGTGGTGAAAGTACAATGTTTATTGCAAGGCACTAAGCAAGGAGTATGGGCAGCTAATGTTCAAAAGTCCCAAATTCTCCAGTGGCTTTCAGGATAGGGTTTTTAAAGGCAAGGTGAGGGAGAGGGTCATGGGGTGTGTGATCTGCTAGTGGACATCCTTCTAATTGGCTGATGGTGAGGTAACAGGATGGTATTTTGGGAATCTCAATTATCAATTTTCTGGTTTGAACCAGTCTGGGGTCTATGTGCTAGTGGTCAGCATGCAGTCAACTTCTTCCACCTGGCAAGGGGTTTAGTATCTGCAAAACAACTTAAAGATATGACCAGGATATTATCTATAGCCCTTGAGGAGGAATTAAAAGTCCCTGACTTTGTTTTATGGCTAAACTATTATTATTTTGTCTTGTTTGACTGTTTTTCTTTGTTTCTGAGTTTTCTCACTTTTTTGATTAAATTTGTTCTTTGGAACTCAGGGGAGGCCTAGAAGGCTAAAGCTAAAACTTTTCTATAAATAAAAGGCAGGGGGGTCACATGCAATGGGGGGGTCAGTCTGTCCCCAGGAAGGCCCCACAGGGTCCTGCTCAGTTTCAATCTGGCTGTTTACTTGTATCTTTTATTACACCCTTTATAATAAACGAGTAAATGTAAATAAGTGTTTCTCTGAGTTCTGTGAGCCATTTTAGCAAATTATTGAACCCGAGAAGGGGGTGTTGGGAACCCTGATTTGTAGCCAGTTGGTCATAAGTACGGGTGATAACTTGGGACTTGCAATTGGCACTTGAAGTGGAGGCAGTCTTGTGGGACTGAGTCCTTAACCCAGGGGATTTGATACTATCTCTAGGTACATAATGTCAGAACTGAATTGAATGATAGGACACCCATCTGGTATTGCAGAGAGTTGCTTGAAGAATGGAAAAAACCACATACATTGGGTGACCAGAAGTGTCAGAAGTGACATGTTCTAAGTGTGGTAGTAGCATGAGAGTAAAGGAGAAACACACAGGGAATTTTTCCAGTACAGGGTTTTGGAGTAGTTTCAGGAGCCTAAAATTAAAAAAAATCAATGGAAAAGAAGGGCTCAGTGTAACAGTGCCACATTGGCTCAATGACAGGCCTCATTACTTATCACTCTAAACGTCAGGGCCAATACTCAGGCATCTAAAAAGGAGAGGAGGGTGGGCAGATGGAGAAAGAAAGGAGAAAACCTTATAGTTTAATCTTTCCAAAAGGATGGCTCAGTTAATGGATAATCACACCATCAAAAAGAGTTCCTTGATTTGACTCCTCACTTTAAGGAAATATTGTTATGTTTGTGAAACCCAATTAATTCTCTTCCTGTATCAGCCTTTCCTCTGGGGAAGGATGTTTCTCCCTGTTTATCCTGAATGTGGATGATGCCTAATTAGCAATAGGCCTTGTGAGCAGACCATTTTTGCCGACACACTAGTAGAACCAGCCTTTGTGGGTGAGTAACGGAGGTGGCTGGATTCTGTACAATTATAGGTTACTGAATGCAATGCGTTATGCCACTCAGGTAGTTTCTTTCCCATGGTAGTGGGCACACCCACTCACTTGATCCCTTGTTCGAGAAACATCCAAACTGATGAGTCAATTCTTGCACCCTAGAGCCCCAATGAAAATTGTTGGTATCCAGGTGGACCTGAGGAGATCTGCTACCTTCATTACCTAGAATGTTCTCTTAGTACCCTGTCTGGGCTACTTTCCTTTTTTGCTTCTGTTGAAATACCTGCTTCAGTTCAGTCTCAGTGGCACTCTAAATTGCACATCTGGCCTGGCCTTCTCCTGCTCTGACCTGTCTGCCACTACTTCCCTAGGCCAGTATTTCTCATCCTCAGGTGCTGTGCTCCCATAAGACCAAGCTGCCTGCAGTTCTCCACAGTTTTCACAGTTTTATTTACAATCCTGCCTCTTCCTGGAATGCTCCTCTCACTTGTCATCACCAGGCCAGTTCTTACTCATCTTTCAGGTATCGACTCAGGCATGATGTTCTTCAGGAAGCCTTCCTTAAACACCTGCGTTCATCCCCCGGCACCCTGGGCATTGCTCTACGTTAGCACTAATCTCAAGATTATGTGTCCACTTCCCAGATGATACTGTGAAATCCCCTTGGACAGGACCCTGGTCTTATTTGTTTCTGAAGATCTAGTATCTGACACAGGATGCTTCGTAGACACTCAATGAATGTCTGTTGAACTGACCTGGTTCCTGACTCCCATGGCTCTGGCCATACGTTCAGATCAGATCCTTGTCAACAAGTCTCTTTCTTCAGCTTATGCAGCCCTTGATCTTATGATGGGGTCAAGTGGAACAGGGCCTGGAGTCTAGGTTTAAGGTGATTAACAACTTCCTTTCAGAACATAGTACCTGTCCTGAGCACAACAAAGGGAGACCAGCCTTCTGGTCTTTTGAGAGCATGAGCAAAATATTTGAACTGCGTTTCCTCTAGCTGTCTGGCCATTGATGGATGGTTTCCTGTTGCTCCATTCATGTGCTCCGTGGGCTCTTATGCCTTCTGACCATGCAGGACAACTGATGTGAGCTGGGTGCACATACCCAGCACGGGCCACCCAGAGCCTTTCAGAAGCTCCACTGGACATTGGCAGAAGTCTTTCAGAGACTATGCCTGAGTGAGGGAGGTGGTAGTAGACATCCTTTTTCTCTGATTGTTCCCACCTACCCCTTTCTCCTTATGCCTCCTGACTGATAGAAAGTGAGGGGATGGTGGATCCCCCAGGGAGCTGCCCAGAGCAGCTCAGGAAGGGGACATGTATAGTTTGTGGGTGTGAATAGCAGCCCCCCTTATCACCCCAAAGGATGCCCTGGAAAGTAGCAAGGAAGTCACACCTGTGCCCTCATGACTCTCACACACAAATGCACATGCACACATGCGCACACACGTGCACACACACACATTTTTAATTCTTTGGCAACCTCGCTCCTAAGTGAGGTCAGTCCTTGGGGGCAAATGATGGAGGGTTGGTTCCCTCTCATGACAAGCCCCTTAGAGAAACAAAAGAATTATTTTCATCTTTGTTGGCTCCTGTGTTGTAGGAATGAGGTGAAGACCGTCCTGGGTCAGGGAGAACTGGGCACAAGATTGATTTCCAAAACGACTCTTATGCCAGGAAGTACACGTGGCCATCACATCTTGAGGTATCTTTTGTCTTTGAATAAAAGATGACGATCTGGGAGAGGAGGGGCAAGAAGGAGGGCAAGAGTGATGGACATTTTCAGCAAAAGTGAAGATTCTTAATAGATGTTACCACTTTGTGGAGTTCCAGAAACAGTCCAATTGCTTTTCTTATGCTGGATAATAGGGGAGTTGGTTGGACTAAACCACTATATTATTGGTTTGGATTATTTATTCTAAGACATTCTTCATGCTCGTACTGGGTATTCCAGGGAAAAGTCAAAGGGAAGCACTGCTTGTTTCTCTTCCATTCCTGTGGAGCACTGGGCCCAGTGTGGATTTTAAAATCCACAGCCTCAGACATGAATGACCCTTTGGAACCGGGCCCAGCAGTGCCAACACATGCCCCCACAGAGGGCCTCGCTCTGTTCATGGTTTGTCTGCAGACCGTGGTCACCATGTGACGTTCCCTTTAAAATGAGGGGGCGAATTGGGCTCCATCTGGCACAGGCTTTCGGTGGCTTTCATCCATTGGTGTCTCCATTGAGGAAGAAAGGACTTCTTGATTATTATCACCCAAACATACCATTTAGAGTAGCCGGTGCTTAAATTCTTCCTTTTCCATGATTTTGTTAAAGACTTGGTTTTCATCACAAATAAGGAAGCTTTATATTAGAGAGGTGTTCTCTGCCATAACAAAATACGAATAAGCCACTTCCCGTCGGAGTCACTCTTTCCTGGGGAATTTCCTAGATGCCTCCTTTGGGTTTTTATTAAGATCCAGGAGTCTGTGTGTCTACCTTTGCCAGCGTGGCCCTGGGCGGAGTGTAATTGTGCGGTCTTATTTAGCCCTACAAAGACAGAGCAATTGCCCATTCAATTCTATTGTCCATCAGAGAGTGAATAGGCTCCGTGGACATCAATGGTGAATTATTGGGGGATGGTAGATTTGGTTTTAAGTTGCTGGCAGATTGTGTGTGTTATGGGACTGAGGCAATCAACAATCCTTCCAACCTGTTCCAGGCACACAGACCTGACCTCCTTCCCAGCACATTGCGGGGAACGTTCCCATTCATCCAGCCTTGTGGCCCATGCTCGGAGCAATTGGGGAATTCCCAGAAAGCCCTGAAGCAGAACGACTTACACGACTGCAAATTCTTCAACTTTAGCTTTGAAAAACTCTAGTCCTTGTGCAGAGCCAAACTGGGTGAAGAGTGAGGGGACCCACTGAGGAACACTGCAGTGGTTGCAAAAGACGTGCTGCTGGGAGAGTCATCACACTGGTTCTCACGGAGTTTATAATCTGGCTCTGAAGATGATTCCAAAAGAGAGGCTGCAAAACTGTGTGTGAGCAATGTCGATGGGCCTGCAATAACTCTTTCACCTCTGAAGGTCATGGCATTCACTGTATTTATGCAGTGTTCAGTTTTTTGAAAAAAAAATCAGCTTTAATTCTTTTTCCTTTTAAGCAATAAAGAGCAACAAACCTTTTTTTAAAGTTTTATTGAAGTATAGTTGATTTACGATGTTATTAATTTCTGCTGTACAGCAAAGTGACTCAGTTATACATATATATATCCTTTTTTATATTCTTTTCCATTGTTTATCCATCCTATATATAATAGTTTGCATCTGCTAATCCCAAACTCCCAATCCTTCCCTCCCCTCCCCACCTCCCCCTTGGCAACCACAAGTCTGTTCTCTATGTCTGTGAGTCTTTTTCTGTTTCGTAGATAAGTTCATCTGGGTCGTAATTTAGATTCTATGTGTAAGTGATATCATATGGTATTTGATATTTGACTTATTCTGCTTAGTATGATCATCTCTAGGTCCACCCATGTTGCTGCAAAAGGCATTATTTCATTCTTTTTTATGGAACAGGGCAGAGGTGGATGCGAAGAAAGATTACTCTTCCACCAAACCAACTGTTGGCCCAATAATGATAGTAGCCCTTCTGTAGGTATTTTTACTTTTCGCTCTTGTGAGATTCCAAGTCCTCAGAACTAAGGCTGAGTGCATTCTGCTGTCAGGTGAGAGCTAAGTGTCCAGACTGTCTAGACTGTTGAGCCTGAGAAGAAGTGGGTCAGCTGCGGAGTCCAGCACTGGAGGAAGGAGGCCTCAGTCTCGACACCCAGCTCCACCTGTGCAGACCCTGAACCAGCCAGTCTTACTCCGGACTCCCTTTCCCACCCTCTGGCCCTTTATCCTGCCAGGAGTCTGAGAATCCCAGTGCCAGTCAGGGCATGGTCTTGGGCTTGGTCTCAGAGAAGGACAGGCAAACAGCAGAGTCCCCGGTGAAGGCAGCTCTTGGTGGGTGGCTATCAGGACCAAGAGGGTCCTGGCGCTCAGTGAGGCTGGCAGAGCAGGGGATCTTAGATAACACATGCATCTGCTCTGTTCCATATCGTCCCCCCCACGGTCACAAGGTGAAGTGAAAGAAGCAAAGAGTGTATGGTAGGAAAATTGGAAACAGTCTGAAAGCACGACAGTAGGGTGCTAGTTAAGTTAATTATTGCACACTCTTAGTCTGGACTATTATACTGCCGTAAAAATTATGTTGGTGAAGAAGCTTCTAGCTTTCAGCATAGTGACTGAAAAGGCAGGTTCCCAATGGGATCTCAAGTACATCTAAACTCATAGTTTAAATGAACAAAGGTATTAATTTATCTGAATGTAAGATTGTTGACTTTTTCTGTCTTTTTCTGTACTTTCTGAATAGATATAAACAATGGAAGTTATTTAATTTTTTGAAAATTAACAGATCCTCCAAACCAAGCACCAAAGAAGGCTCTGACCTTGTGGATGACCTCTGGAGATGAGATTTCCCAAAGATCTGTGTCTTTCCTCCTTCCCCCCACTGCCCTCCAATCACTCCCCAGCTAGACCATGAATCAGAAGAAGATCCACAAGCCACAAACCAAACTGACTGGAAATGAACCCACACCAAAACCATCTGGCATTCTTCGGTTGCCTCCACCCAACTCCTTCAGAAGAGGGTGCAGCTCTTTAAGAGCTCACCCATCCCACAAATATTTCTTGAGCAAGCGCTGTATTCCAGACACAGCTCTGGGCATAGACAATATCCTTGCTCTCATTTTCATCATTTCCTCTCTTTACTAAATATTAATAGTATCTGTCTCCTCTTTGAGGTTCACTCTCCCATAGTCTACATGGTTGGGGAGGGAGGAGGGAGAAGATAAAACTAATGTCAGCTGAGCCTCCACTATTATCTCATATAGCCCTCTCAATAACCATGTGAGGATTTTACAGAAGGAGAAACAAACTCAGAGAGGTTAAGTAATTTGTACAAAGTCACACAGCAACTGAGGAGCCCAGCATGGCCAAATTCTTGCTTTTCCTATGACATTATCCTGCTACTTTAGAGAAACATAAAAAAAGTCAAGTTCTTTTATTCCAGACCCAGCTTTGTATTCCATTAACGTTGGTAAGACATCCAGACATAGGAACTCTCCAGAATTTTGAGTCGTCAGATTTAAAGAGGATTGTTGCCATTCTTGATTCAAACAATTTTTAATTCCCAAAGACAGCAAAACAGACTTAATAAATTCCTATACTTTATTTTATTTTATTTTATTTCTAAATTATTTATTTATTTATTTTTGACTGTGTTGGGTCTTTGTTTCTGTGCGAGGGCTTTCTCTAGTTGTGGCAAGTGGGGGCCACTCTTCATCGCGGTGCGCGGGCCTCTCACTATCGCGGCCTCTCTTGTTGCGGAGCACATGCTCCAGACATGCAGGCTCAGTAGTTGTGGCTCACGGGCCTAGTTGCTCCGCGGCATGTGGGATCTTCCCAGACCAGGGCTCGAACCCGTGTCCCCTGCATTGGCAGGCAGATTCTCAACCACTGCGCCACCAGGGAAGCCCCTATACTTTATTTTTTAAAATTTCCCTTTCATTAAGACCTCACCAGCCAGTCACATTCTATAAGATGTCAGGGTTTATTTTCCCATTCAGAAATTCAATAAGCTGATCTGAGTTACAGGAACATGGGGTCCTACTTATGTCCAGAGGTACAGTTGGCTGATCGATGGCCTTCCTGCTACTCTCCAAGCTCCTCTCCTTGTTTCCTTTTGCCCACTGCGCTCTGCCAAGCTCTTTCCCAGCTCAGAACTTTGTACCTGCTCTTCTGGCCAGGAACACTCTCCCAGCCACCGGTAGCTGACTTCTCATCATTCCCATGTTGGCTCTCAGGCCATTCCTTCCCAAAGGCTATCCCTGGACCTCCTCTAGAGGAGACCACCCGACTCTCTCTCTTGTGTATTTTCTTCATCTTATCAACCACTGTTTGTATTACCTCATTTATTTATTTGTTCATTTGTTTATTGTCTGTCTTTCCCCGAGGAGGATATGAGCTCCTTGGTTGTTTTAGTCTCTGCAGCAACCAGAACAGTACCTGGCATGGACAAGGCACTCAATCAATATTTTTTTAAAATAAATTTATTTATTTTTGGCTGCGTTGGGTCTTCATTGCTGCACATGGGCTTTCTCTAGTTGGGGAGAACAGGGGCTACTCTTCATTGCGGTGCGTCGGCTTCTCATTGGGTGGCTTCTCTTGTTGTGGAGCATGGGCTCTAGGTGGGCGGGCTTCAGTAGTTGTGGCACACGGGCTTAGGTGCTCCACGGCATGTGAGATATTCCTGGACCAGGGATGGAACATGTGTCCCCTGCATTGGCAGGCCGATTCTTAACCACTGTGCCACCAAGGAAGTCCAATCAATATTTTTGAATGAGTAACTGGACTCCAAAGGCTGATGGGAATAACTCTGTGCTGATACACGTGGCCTCCAGGCAGAGACAGTGGGATGGAGGCAGCTAGATGGGAGATAAGGAAACCAAAACTCCATATCAAAAAGCTGGGAAACTAGGTCATCTTTTAAATATCTAGAAATCCCCCTTCATTCCTTCCACACCTTTTCTTCCATCCCATCTGAGATCTGAATATGGGAGGCTTCTCTCAGTCACCTTGACCTTAGGATCACTTTTTTCCTCTGAACAGAGTGGTATCAACAGATATATTTTTTTATATATACTGGAATCCATTTCTCATGTAAACACTGTTCTAGTGCCTGCCACTGAATGCTGTTTCTTTGTTTTCCTTACTAAAGACTTAACCTCTTGACAAGGATCAGATCTTTGGGAAGTTTTCTCAGGTTTCCTGAGGACACCAATCTCTTCTGCCGTGAAAGTCAAGCTGATCACCTTTGATAATGGGACAAGAAGTGATCTAAGTCAGAGGGTGACCCAATTACAATGTTTGTGCTGTGTCCCATGGAGAAAACCAAAGCTGAAATCCAGTAACTGGTGATAGAAAGATCTGGAGATAGAAACTGACCTGAATTCTGAAAAGGAAGTCTGAGTACAAGCTGGCATTCCTCCAAAACCTGTGTATTGTGTGAATTCCTGGAAGATAGTGTGGCTCCTAGAACCAGGCAGAAGCGGCACACCCAAACAATCACGCTCCAGAGATCTGCAAAGGCAGTGGGAAAACAAACTCCGTGGCTTGGCGAGTAGAGGACAGAGTTGACTCTTGGCAGACTAAGTTTTTTCTGCTTGTTCTGTTGTTACTCTTGTTCTTGTTGACCTGTTCAACTCTATGGAGAGATCAAAAGTTTCATAAATACCTTGTATTCTAAAACTTGCCTCTAAGTAACAGCAACAGCACCAAGTATTTTTGACCGGCCACCATCTGATAGATGCTGCTCTAGACTGAGGAAATGCAGCAGTGGGAGCCAGACCTAGTTCTGTCTTCATGGAGACACCATCTCCATACAAGGACAGAGGACCTCCAATCTTGAGGTCTGTAAATTGAGGACAGTGGTGCTTCTGATTACACTGAAATATGAGAAAAGAGAGCCTAGCCTCTAAAAGTTCTAATGCTTACGTTGATCTCAGTAAAGGATCTCTACAGAGGAATTCCACTCCCTCACTTCCCCCTGCCTCCAGGAGGTCATCAAGTCATAAAGCTCTTTGGTCTGAAATATTGGATTAGAATCTCAGGAAACAAGATCTCTCAATGGACTGTTAAGACATGGGAGCATTCTCTAGCTTCAAACCTTCCTGAAACTGCCTCTCTTTTATGATTTCTTATGCTTCGTCTACTGGAAACTTATGCTGAACTTTTAAAGAGTTTACATCTTAGATTATAAGTGTGAGAGACGTTTTTAAATGCAAGGACTGAAGAGCCATAGAAATGATACTTTGGCAGTTCCCATCGCTAGCAACAACATTTTCAGACTCCAGAGAGGGTTTTATTTGGACACTAAAGAGGTGGTGTGAACGGTGAGAGGAGAAAATGGTGCAGCAGAGCCAGCATGGATGAGAAAAGAGGAAACCTGAACTCTGATGTGAGCCTGGATAGTCCACTTCTCCCAGCCTCTGCTTTGTCTAAAGTGAGAGGTGTTATCTGGGGGTCCTCTGAGATTACCAGATCTGTGGGCCCGTGAATGACAAACATGTCTCACACACACTATTTGATGTTGTTTGAGTGATAAGTAGCAGATATTTACGAGACAATCCATTTGAGTTTTTAAAAAAATAGTTGTAAAGTGGAAGAATATCATACTAATAATAACTGACATATGTCAAAAGTTTACAATGTGTCAGGCACTGGGCTTTAAGCTTTTCCATATTGAGTCTTTCTTTAAATTTCATGACAGCCCAATGGCAAAAGTAGCACTATGATCTATTTTTCCACATCCATAGAAACTGAGGCTCAGAAAAGTGATACCGCCAGCCAAAAGTGCTAAAGCTGGAAATTGGCAGAACTAAGGCTCAAACCCAGGTGTTGGGCTGCAGCTGTTGTGTCCTAGGGAGGGAGACTCATAGGAGCAGCTTGCCTACCTCCAAGAATGGTCTCTGTGAGCCTCGTGAAGGGGGAACTGAGGCAATGGCTCTCTCTCCAGGTTTCACGTGAAGAAGCAACTTCCTGGACCCATCCCACAGGACGGCATTTCTTGTAGGCAAGCTGAAGTGTAACCTTGCAGGTGACTCTCAGTTATACATAACCACCACCTACCCAGGATTTGGAGATCTGACAGAGGTGCTTAGACATCACCCCACAGCCCAGTGACTCATCTAATTGTCTGCCTGTCAATGCTATAGTCTTCGAAATTCTGGTGGTCTGACTTAGTTGTCTGTTCATGTCTCGAAGGACATGTCTCTGAGATGCAGTGTAAGGTGTTTTGAGAGATTAGGTAGTGTTGAACTGGACTGCATTTGGGAAGGCGTTCTCTGGATCCCAGCCCCGATGGCAAATGATTAGGTGGAAGACAAACACTGAGAAGAGATTCTCTAGGGGAACCAAGCTTTAAAACAAAGGAATGGCTTAAAACAAAAGGAATCTCTCTTAGAGATCTGCAAGGACTGCAATCATTAGAAGTTCAAACTTATGCTAAATCATTCATTCAGTCATCAAATGTTTTCTGAGTTTTGTGCTGGGCTCTAGAGAGGCAAAGATGAGTAAGAGAAGTTGCCTACTTTCATGATCTAGTTGGGAGATACTACTTATCAGAACACTCTCCTTAGGTTTCCTGGGAAATCCAAGTGATGTTACACGATGTATCTCTTTCTTTGGAATCAGAATAACAAACTTGAGTTCAAGTAAGAGCCTCGTCTCCCACTCTAGTCACATAACCACTCTGAACCTCAGTTTTCTCTTCTGTGAATTGGGAATAATCATTTCTACCTCATTGTATCATCCTGAGGATTGAGAGTCTTTTTGTGAAAGTAAGTTGCAGGTGATTGAATGTAAAAGACAGTGAATAAATTGGGTGTATTTTTTGAGCTCTATGAACAGATTTCCCTCTGCCTTCCATGTTCCAAGATCTCACTTAGCAGCCTTGTAGGCAACAGGTGCGTTTTTTTAAAAAGTTGATGAATTGAAATTATCTCCTGCTTCTGTTCCTAAAATAATACAAACTCCATTTTTATTAATTTCGCAGGGTTGTCAAGCTTGGGAATTCTTATGTCAGTTACAGATCTTGGATGATAAGCATTTAATGCTTATCATCCAAACATTTAGTGCTAACCTTTAGGTTAGACCTAAAAGGGTATTTCAGACCGGAGACAATGGGGATTTTTGATAACTTCATCCTTGCAAGGAGCAAGCAAGAAGCAAGGGAGCTTCAGGATTAGGGACAAAAGCCTTTTTAAACACCTTCCGACCAATTTCCTCACTCTTGTCAAAACAGGAACAGGCTTGTGTAAAATGGCCACAGAGGGGCTTAGGTTTGCTGAAAGGCACTGAACAGCCTCCCATGGATTATCAAGGGCTGACTCAGTTCCCAGCGGTGCCAGCAGTAGGCATTAAGCAAGTCCTTCTCTTTATGAGCAGCTCAGTCAGGTGGGTTTGGTCTAACTGGCTTACTTTGTGCCAGTTACATATATTTGGCCAAGCTGAGCTGCTTATCTGCAGAGCTGTTGATCTGTTGACGTTTCTGTACCCTGAGTCCTCACCTGAGTTCTCCTTTTCCCTTCCCCGCTCCCGATCCTCCGTGCTCATCTCTCGCCTGCCTCGCTTTGAATAGACAACTCATCTAGTCCCCTGACTTACAGATTTTGAACACCTTTTGGTGTTCCTGCTTCCTAGTATTCTTCGAAAATGCAAAGCCTAGGTGAGATATCTAGTTCTTTTTTTCTGCTTTCTACAATGGCAGAAGTAGTCAAAAGCAGAGATTTCCCAAATTTCTGGACTTACGGAAGGAAAGGTGTGGAAGAG
The DNA here is from genome assembly GCF_009873245.2 of Balaenoptera musculus. Classification (NCBI taxonomy): domain Eukaryota; kingdom Metazoa; phylum Chordata; class Mammalia; order Artiodactyla; family Balaenopteridae; genus Balaenoptera; species Balaenoptera musculus. The sequence goes on along the minus strand of NC_045786.1, from coordinate 48,932,205 downwards.
ATTTCCCCTTTGGCAGGTCTAAATCAGGTGATGCATGCATGTCTAGAAATCTGCACTTTAACATGTATTTTAGGGGATTCTTATGATAAAGCAAGTTTGAGAAACAGCTTGGATTTTTGTTGGAGTGATAAGAGTTTATAATAGTTACGTTTACTTCTCCAAGTACATTTTTTTTTTATCCTAACAGCCTCCATATTGCTGAATGGTTGGCCGTATGGATGATCTCACCAGCATGGAGTGACCCTAACATAGTGAAAAGAAAATGCTGTGCATAGGAAATTAAGAAAGGAGGCTGGATGCTGACACATCCCAGACTTCAACCAGGTCTTATGAAACATGTTTTGGTGCTCTTGAAGCTATGAGCATGAGTTTTCATTGGTGGCAATTTAGTCACCTTGGAAGATAGAAAGGGAGAGATTTATGTTCAAGGTTTTTTCCCCTTGTTTGTATAAAATAACTGCCTGGAACCCATCAAAATATTTAAGCTTCATGAGAGTAGGGACCACTACATGCTTCCTATGGTGTCTGGCACACAGTAGGCTCTCAATAAAACAAGGAAGCGGATGAATGAATGAATGAGTGATTGAACATTCCATGAACGTGACTGTGGCAGAGCTCCTTCCTACTGTCTGTATATTTCTGTCTTTCCCTCTGTGTGATGCTGGGAGGAACTTAGCTGAAATCACACGAGTGGAGAGTAAACTTTGACTCTGAGTTTACCCTATGTGGGACAGACATTCACTATTTGTGGGCTTTCTGAGCTTTATAGATAAAGTGGAGGGCTTTCTCCAGGACATTGGGTGGGGGTCAGTTGAGACAATGGGTTAAAGGGCTTTGTTACCACCCAACTCCTGAACCATTGTGAAGGACTATTGTGTGTTTCCTCTACTTAAATGCCTCCAATTCTCTGCCCCATGTGACACCACCATTACCCCTCAGTTTCATCTTCCAGAGGGAGATATTTTAGAGTCAGTGCCCAAGATCTGTGAGACACTGGTGCATATTTGCTTTTTTTCTCAATATATGGGCACTCAGTATATCTCAAGTCTAGAAAACTAAAGGTAAACTATAGTATTAGCAGTAGGGGATGGCCAGAGAGGAGGATGCGCTCCTTGACCTTGGGCAAATTCTTCATCCTTTCTGGGTCTTAGTACCCTCCCTTATAGAATGGATAACCTGTTTCCATCATCTGTTTGGTCCCTTCTGTGTCAGCTTGGAAGCCCCCTGCCAGGAGATGAAGGGTAGCTCTGTTCTATGCAGGGAGTATACATGGGAAGAGGCCCACACGTATAATAATAGAAAGAAAATGAAAGTTATGGCCCTTTTACCTCTTTCTACGGTGCAAATATGGAAAGGTAAGCAGTCCTAAGAAAGAAAGATGTTGTGAAAGAAAACAATAGTGGCCTGATCTGTTTCTTCTCTCTGCTACAGTGACCTTACCTGGGCTGCTTCCCCATGTTGTATATGTATTTTTATTCTTTTCCTCTTTCATTTCTACACTCATTCAACAAACATTGATTGAGAAGGTGGAGTTCTATTGGCTCTCTCATCTGTGCAATCGTGGACCCAGGCTTTGTGTTTTCCTGTTGCTAAACTTTCATTTTCTCCGGCGAAAGAGCAATTGTTCTTGTTTTTCTGCTCTGCGTCTCACAAGGACGGACTGTTAAAACTCTCTCAGGCGTTACTGCTCTGGCCAGCCTTTACTCGCTCTCCAGAGGGCTGAGGAACAGCTCCGTGGATGCCACCAGCCCACACGCCTTGGGGTGGCCTAGCCCTTTGCTGTCTCACCTGCCTCCCCCTGTCCAGTTGTAGCTCTCCCTATGCCCAGGAGGCAAGTGGCCTGTGGAATCTACCAGCTGGCTTGCTGCCCCTCGAGCCATTGAGTATAGTCGTGTGGCAAGAGCAAAGGCTATGAAGTCAAGGAAACCTGGGTTTTGCATGAAATTCCAACATGAACTAGTTTTGAGAACTTCGCCAAATTTCCTTCGTAAGCTCTCTGAACCTTGGCTCCTCACACATGGAAAAGACAACGATCATAACTACTTTGCAGAATTGCCTTCAAGCTAAAATGAGATAAAATATGAAAAATGTTTGTTCAAAAAATGGATTGATATTTGCTCATGAAACCTCCAGCTGCATATCTTGAACCCTATCCGCGCACGTCCAATTTCTACCAAATTTCAAAGTTAGATTCTCCTGCCACTTTTACCATGAAATGCCAGAAGTACTTTCTCTCTCAGCTGGATTCTCTTATGGCTCAAATTACATCTTACCATGTATTTTAGGTATTTGTGGTGTTGTCACGTTCCCAACTAGAAAGCAAACATCTTATTTATCCTTATTTTGCCCCAAAGCTGGCACAGTTGATTGCCCATGAGATATAGTACTCAAAAAAACCTGTAAAATGACTTAGCAAGTGAACATAAAATGAATTATTATGTGAATATGGTAGTAAGAAATTTCTACGTGTAAGAAGCTCAGAGGGGTATTTTAGCTGATGTATCTATCTGAAATAAAAGTTTTGAAAATGATCTTCCAGCAAAATATTTGAGCATATATAACTGATAAGAAGTTTAGGATCTAAAATATATAAGGAATTCTATGACTCAATAAGAAAAAAGAACTAATTATAAAAATGGACAAAGAGGGCTTCCCTGGTGGCGCAGTGGTTGGGAGTCTGCCTGCCAGTGCAGGGGACACGGGTTCGAGCCCTGGTCTGGGAGGATCCCACATGCCGCGGAGCAACTGGGCCCATGAGCGACAACTGCTGAGCCTGCGCGTCTGGAGCCTGTGCTCTGCAACAAGAGAGGCCGCGATAGTGAGAGGCCCGCGCACCGCGATGAAGAGTGGCCCCTGCTTGCCGCAACTGGAGAAAGCCCTCGCACAGAAACGAAGACCCAACACAGCCATAAATAAATAAAAAAAAAAAAAAAAAAAAAAAAAAAAAAAAAAAATGGACAAAGAGTAGGAACAGGAGATGTCAGAGAAGATAAAAACCCAAATGGGCAATAAACATATGAAACGTTGTTGGACCTTATGAGTAATTATATTTATTATTTATTTATTATTTATTTTTTTGGCTGTGTTGGGTCTTCATTCCTGTGCGAGGGCTTTCTCCAGTTGCGGCAAGCGGGGGCCACTCTTCATCGCGGTGCGCGGGCCTCCCACTATCGCGGCCTCTCTTGTTGCGGAGCACAGGCTCCAGACGCGCAGGCTCAGCAGTTGTGGCTCACGGGCCTAGTTGCTCCGCGGCATGTGGGATCCTCCCAGAACCAGGGCTCGAACCCGTGTCCCCTGCATTGGCAGGCGGACTCTCAACCACTGCGCCACCGGGGAAGCCCCCCTTATGAGTAATTATAAAAATGAAAATTAAAATAATGAGGGACCATTTCATAAAGTGGAAACTTTGGAAGTAGTAAGTATTGGTGAGGCTGTAGGAAATGTGGAGTCTCAAAAAATGCATGTTTTACCCCAATGTTCATAACAGCAGTATTTACAATAGCCAAGACATGGAAGCAAACTAAATGTCCATCAACAGATGAATGGATAAAGAAGATGTGAGATATATATATATATATATATATATATATTTTTTAATGGAATATTAGTCAGCCACAAAAAAGAATGAAATAATGCCATTTGCAGCAACACATGGGATGGACATAGATATTATCATACTAAGTGAAGTAAGTCAGACAGAGAAAGACAAATATCATATGATATCACTTATGTGTGGAATCTAAAAAAATGATACAAATGAACTTATTTACAAAACAGAAATAGATTCATAGACATAGAAAACAAACTTATGGTTACCAAAGGGGAAAGGCGGGAAGGGATAAATTAGGAGTTTGGGATTAAAATATACACACTACTATATATAAAATAGATAACCAACAAGGACCTACTGTATAGCTCAGGGAACTCTACTCAATATCTTGCAATACCTATAATGGAAAAGAATCTAAAAAAGAATATATATATATATATACACACACACACATATATATATTATTTTATATATTCAGTATAACTGAATCACTTTGCTGTACGCCTGAAACTAACACAACACTGTAAATCAACTATATTTCAATAAAATTTTTTTAAAATGTATGTTTCCATTTGATCATGGCATATTCCTGCAGTGAGATACAAACGTGTGAAAACAATGAGCCTGCTCCACATGTCTCATCAAGCACAGATACTGAAAACAGAACAGATAATGATAAAGACTGACAAAGGCTGCTTGCAGAGGTCTAGAATAGTTTGACTGCTTTTATGTATAACATCCACACACACACATACACACAGCCATTCCCTATGCTGTTTTTGGAGGGGGAGATGTAGTAAGATTATGAAAATGTAGACAAGATATTCACACAACACTGGTGACCTGGTTTCCTCTAGGATGGAGAGAGGCAGCAAGCCCTCAGGAGACCCACACCAGGATCTTTAACTTTATAGCAAAATAAGGGTGGTGACTGGGAGTGTTTTTATTTTATTCTTATATTCTCAACTAGAGAGACTTAATAGTTTTAAAAATTAAATATAACGTAAAACTTTCATGACCGGAGGATGCAATGGGTTACTCAATGGAAATTCAGGTTTGCCAAACACCAACCTGCCCCAAGGATTGGCCAGGTCCCAGATGTTTACTTCCAGAATGTTCCAGCTTATTGCTCATTCAAAAAGAATGAGCAGGGGTTTTGTTGACCTATACAAAATCATACCTAAAGTGATTCTGAAAATCCAGATACATTATTAAAAACATTATTTAAAAAGCTTCAATTTTTGCTGCAGAAATACCTTCTCCTGTAAGGTGACCGCTGTGTTATTTTTTTTCTTCTTTTCTGTCCAGGGCTGATAGCATATCAACTGCTGATAATTCAATGCTGAGTGCTGAGTCCTTCATAGAAATTAAAACAAACAAAAAAACTCTCCCCGAGGTCCCATCGACACCTTCTTCTGTCCACGTGGCACGCTAAGGGAGCTTGGTAGAAGTTGAAGTTGGCCACCAGGTTCCTAAGTGGTGGCTACACTGGCCACTGGAGAATGGCTGTAGGAGAGGAAAAGAGGGTTTGTTTTGGAATTCAAGGGTAAGGAGTGCAGTTCAGGGAGGGGCAGAGGAGGACTCCAGATGTTCAATCTCCCTGGAATCAAATTTAACTCATCACTGAAGCGAATGAATGACATAACTTTTCTGGATTCATCTACCATTTATTGAACATCCATTTTGGCTTCATATTTTATGAGATCTATGCTTTGCAGATGCTACCCCATTATTTCTCTAAACGACCACTGAGACTGTATTATGCTTTCCTTGTCTTCAGATGAGGAGACTGAGGCCCAGAGAAGTTGAGTGACTTGCCTAAGTTTGTATGCTTGTGGAGCCAGGAGCTAAAGCCCTGTCCCTGATTCAGTTTGGTGTTGCCTCTCTCTTAGATAATTCTCTGACTTGATCTGTTTTCTCTCTTGAAAAACAATCTCTTATCTCTCTTTCCAGGAAATGTTCTTCAGTCACCTGTAAACATTTGTTTCAAGAATAGCATCTCACTTTTTCCCACAGTATCCCACCTGATAACCTCACTGGACTCAATCGTAGAGAGACCCTCTTTCCTGAACTTTACAAACCTTTGTAACCTACCCGAAGTCAGAATTGAGGTTTATGTCACCCTCAGTGAATGTTTATTCAAGAGCTAAAAGGAGACAGCCTTTAGAAGGTAACTTTTAAAGGAGAATAACAAGTTTATGTTTCTTCAAAATATGAGGCAGCTTATTATGGGGTGCAACATAGTTTGTAATCTTTCCCAGGGGTCTGAGATAAAATACTTCTTTTTAATGTTCTCTTTCACTATCTTTTTTTTTTTTTAATTAATTAATTAATTTATTTTTGGCTGCGTTGGGTCTTCATTGCTGCGCCTGGGCTTTCTCTAGTTGCGGCGAGCAGGGCCTACTCTTTGTTACGGTGTGCGGGCTTCTCATTGCGGTGGCTTCCCTTGTTGCAGAGTATGGGCTCTAGGCGCGCGGGCTTCAGTAGTTGTGGCATGCAGGCTCAGTAGTTGTGGTGTACAGGCTCAGTTGCTCCGAGGCATGTGGGATCTTCCCGGACCAGGGCTCGAGCCCATGTGCCCTGCATTGGCAGGTGGATTCTTAACCACTGCACCACCAGGGAAGTCCTCATTATCTTTTCATTCGTAGCTAAGTAACTCAGAGAGATTCTTCTCCGAGTTGTGTCTCTGAGTTGCCTGTCTGGAAGGTATTAGTCATCAGAGTTGAGACTGGCCAAGCCCAGTCACAGAGTCCTTCTTGTGTCTTGTGGGGCTGGACTCACAGGAAGCAAGTTGAGGCTTTCCTATTTCTTACATTGTTTAAGGAGTTCATGGGATTCGATGGGAGTTCATGGAAACTGGGGTTCCAAGTTTTTGGAAACTACCTGAAAATCCTCCAGTAGTCCCCTTTACCTGTTTTGGGGATGAAAATTTCCTGCCTGATCATGCTTTCAAAGGAGAGATCCAGGAACGACTCGAGAGAATCACAAGGATAGAGAGTGTTGAGGGTATTTCTCAGTGTGGCCTTGAGCATCTCAGCTCTCGTTCATTATCTACCCACACCACCCGCCCCCCAGATCTGGTGTCTCACATTGCCTTTTGTGCTGTAAAAGCCAAATGAGAGGCTTTTAAATTATTTCTGGTGCTTAGAAAAGAGAAATATTATCCCTGGTGACAAAATCATCAAATTTTATTATGTGCAAGCCAGTGCTATATATTTCAGAGTTTTGCTTTAAAGGATATAATTTAGAGAAATGGGACAGCTCTTCATGGGCTTGGAAATTTCTATCATCAAAACATATTACTAGGGAAGTACAATACGTTGTAAAATTACAAGGAACTGCGATTCAGCCCTATTTTGACTTTATTCATAAAAAACAAATTAATAGCAAATGAATAAAACTTTTAAACCGTTTTCTGTGTAATAATACTAAACAAAACAACTAATAAAACAGCCGCATTCCAACAGCTGTTTAAGAAACCCCAATGATATTTCATCCATTGTGAAATTTGGCATTTGGGCAGAATAAAGACCAAAGTAAATATTTATTGATTCATGGGCGAACACTGAAAATTCCTCCTTTATAAGTAGAATAAGAAAATAAACCATGATTTATAAAAACCCTGGCTAACTAAATCAGCTAATGGGTCTATTCAAAAAATTCTTATCATGTAAACTGTGAACTGACAATTATAATTGAAAATTACCAGTTTCTCTATGAATTTAATATACATATAGTTAACCACCTGCTTGACTGTTATATAGAGCCATTTAAATGTGCAAATGGATGTAAAAATGTTTGAAGGCTTTTGAACCAAACACATTAATTGCCAGTGTGTGTTAATGGAAACAGGCAGAATGGATGCTTGCCTCCTTCTGTAATAAATATAAAAATTCCCTGGGCTTTTGAGTCTGTGCTGAGCACAAATGGAGGCCTTTTATAGGAGAAGCTCATTGGAGAGATTAAGGCCCTCAACCCCAACCACATAGGTGAAAAGGAGACAGGGAAAAAGTTACATCAGTGAGATTTATTACAAGTGCCACATTCCCATCACAGTTTTGTCCAAGCTGGGAATTGGAGGCTTCCTGATGAGCCCACATCACTGTGGGATGGGCAGTGAGGACTGAGATGAAGTGTAAAGCAAGCCTGTGGGCACGTCAGTGCCCGGTTCCCTCCTGTTGACGCCACTTGGCAAGTGACCCTGTGCTTTCCCTTAGTGGCCTGGGGACCCCTGGACCTGCCTTCACCGGGCAGTCACCCACGTGTTCAGAAACCCTTCCCCCTCCAAAAGATACATCTGTCCTCTGTCCCCTGCTTACCTGTGGGCTCCGGGTGTTTCAGATAGAGAACCTACGGATAGTCTGGTGTGTCCCTCTGCCCGGTCTCTCATTGAAAGGGGCCACTGGTTGTCTGTGGCTCTGGGGCAGGTGGCACCTCTGGGGGCTGGGTGTTAAGTCCCTCCTGCAGCCATGCTCTGGCTCACCCTGCTTTTCTGTGACTGTCTGCCCATCGTGGTGCAGATGGAGGGACCCAGCTTGACACCGAGCCAGAGCTCACTGATGGAAGCAGATGCCTGGGAGATGGTTGGGGAACTTCTGGGGGCGGAGAAAGACCCATCCTTGGTTAAGAGGGCACCAGGGAGGAGAGGTTTGGCCCAATGTCAGAGCTTTAGTCTTCAGAGGAAGTCGAGACTGTGAGGAGTACGGGTGTCCTGACTGTGCCAGCAGCCTGGTCCCAAGATTGCACATCCAGGTGTTACAGACAGGGAAATGTGCCAATCAAAAACTAAAACTGCAGCTCTGATGGAAACTTGGCCATAGGTTGGGGCCCAAGAAGCTGTTTTGGGGGTGGCTTCTTACAAAACAAACTACAAAATGGCAGAAATCGTTCTTCTCCACCTGGTAAAAATCAACCTCAGAAGCCTTCAGAACATCACAGGTGACACCAGTGTTGTGGGAACGGACTTACTCATGGGGACTTTGGGAAATTCCTAGGAGTAAGAGAGGGACTTGGCACGAATCTAAGGTTTTTGAAGAGCCAGTTGGGGTAAGAGTCAGTGACACGGGAATATTATTTTTCATGAGACTTAGTTCTCCTCTACAGGCTGATGGGACCTGGGAACACCCAGGTAAGGTGAAACATGAATAAGGTATTACATTTGGACATTTTTTTCAGAGTCGGCTGGTCAAACCCCAAAAGGACACCCTGCTCACTGCTATCCCTCACCTCTGCTCCAGCTGGTTTAGTCAGTGCCCCCCAAGCCCAGCACTCAGCTTCACACTCCAGGCTAGTTTCTGGATGGTCTTTGGACAGTCTCACAACATCAGTTCAAATCTCAAAAGATAAAGACTTTTCACCATAAAGATATTAAGAAGACTGTGTCACAGGCTCTGACAGCAAGTTCCAGAGAGGAGTTCCAAACGTCCTGTGAGCATAATTATGCCATGGCACTTAGTGATCGTTCCTCCTATGCAACAGCTTCCCATCCCATCCCAGTAACTACTCAGCACGGTAACTACACAGCGAGAAGGTCCAGCTCGCCCCGGACCCAGGTCGCTGTCGGGAGAGCTGCAAGAGGAAGAAAGGGACCCAAAGCTCTTGGGAAATCAGGTCCTACTTTCTGAAGAGAGAGAGAGAGAGAGAGAGAGAGAACGAGAAGACAGCGTGAGGGGCACCTCTGTGGTCTCTGACCATGTGGGTCTGTGCACAGAGCTCAAAGCCTGGGAGGAAGTGACTTGCAGAGATGTGACCTATGGTCCAGAGCCAGGCCCTGGTCCCTGGGAGCCCAGAGGCTGGCCCTGGGCTAGCTGGGGCCTCCGCAGCAGAAAGAAGGAGATGGGAGAGGTGGAGTCTGGACCAGCTGTCCGGTGGGCCTCAAAGGGGGTCCTGGTCCAAATCCCAATGGCTTAAAGGTCCTGAGCTTCTTTGTCCTTGTTCATTTGGGGAAGGCATTCTGCTGCATGGGGCTGTTGGGTGACAGTAGGAGGGTTTTGGTGCTGGAGGGGCAGAGACAGTGACAAAGACATAGTGAAGGCCTGCAGTAGTGTGTCCAGGAGTTGGGGGTAGAGCAGGTTTCCCCCTGATAGTGGGGCAGGGCTACGGTGACCAACTGTGCCAGCTTGTCTGCGATTGAAGGGGTCCTGGGACGTGGGGAAAGTCCTGGGCAAACAGGAGAAGTTGTTCCCTCTGGGCGAGGACAAGCAATCACTGGGCAGGGCATGGAGGCTCTGGCTAGGTGGGAGGAGAAACTCCCGAGGTATAAACTTCCTTCACAAAAATCAGGTGCAAAACCAAAACCCAAACCCAAACCCAAAACCAACCACCAAAAGAGACAATTTCCTCTCAGTGAACTTATCTGATATGGGGAGCCCTCAGTTTTGCTGATGGCAGCCACTCCTGATTTATTCTTTGTTTTAAGGAATTTCTTGTACCTTCCTCTCCCTGTTGGGGTCCTGGTGTTGGAATTGAGGTTCTGGGTCTCAACTCTGCAGGCTACTGCCTGGGGAAGTGTTCCCTCCGAGCACGTGTAAAGTTCTACGTGTGAGTTACACAGTCAGCAAGAGGCGATGGCTGAGCCAGGTGGGTGAGCCAGGTCATAGCAGACTTGGGGCAATGAGACACGGCCCAGCTCCCAGCATCTGCCTTGGAGCCTGCTGAGGGACAGTTTATCTTGGAACCAGCCAGGCTAAGGCTGAAGGGTCAAAGACCTGGTATCTATGACTGGGTGAGGCTGGAAAAAGAAGGTTAACATGCAGGTTGCCCGGCTACCACCAACTCAGTTCTCCCCTGTACGACTTCTGTACTGTGGTCAGAAGCAAATCTGAGACCATCAGAAATCCCTCTGTTCAATGCAGATACCGTTTAAAACATCTTCCCATTGGCATCAGGGATTATTCTTATTTCTGGGAGGACAATTCTGGAGCTGGTTGTTTTAAAATAGTTTCAAGTACAATGCAGTTAATTTTTGTAAAAACATCACATTTATCAGATGTGATCCTGCCACTCTCTTAGAGCAGCAGCTGTTGGTGTTTGCAGCCCTATGTGTTTCAGTTATCTTTTTGACATATTACGGAGGTTTTTTGTCATGTCAGATAAGATAAAAGTAAGTGTTTGTTGCTACAGTTTCCCTTAGTACCTAGAATTCTGCATTTATCTAAAAGAGCCAGATGTTGAATTGAGGATGGAATAATAAACACTGAGATCTGCTTTTAAATACACCTCTGTAGAAGTATGTTCTCTTAAGAGATTTACAAGGAATCTTTGAGTTCGTCCTCTCCTAAAGAAGATAAACTAGAGATTTTGCTTGGTATTATACTCCTCCTATATATACACAAACATGTACTTATGTTTTAATTTACGCAAGAGAAAAGAATTGTAAAAGTGCTTAGGTTCCTAAGCTGTGTTTCCATAATCTTAACTCTTTTGAAACTATTAAAATTAATCTGCAGTGAAGCTCTCAGATAGTGAATATTCAGTATAGCTTCTTACATTTTCTCACATGGGCTCCTGGATCCTTCTGAATTATGCCATGGACTATTATGGTTCAATATTAGGGTTTTGCTTTCAACTTCTTGAACTGTAGTGACTCAGGGTGTGTTATGAAATATAGAATTGTTTAGTTGAAAGCTTCCTTAACCCTTATCTGTTTACTGCCCACCAGTATATCAACTACCAAAAATAAGGCTCACCCTTTGTCTTATAGTAGTGGGTTACTTGGTGATGGTAATGTGCCCTCTTATGAGTTCCCAGATACATAAACAATATAATTTTTGATACCCATCTTGCCTGCAGAGGGAAGTTTCCAGGCAAGAAACTGTTCTGTGTGCGCGAGCATGCGCGCACCATATTTTGAAGTAAGTTAATTAACTATAGATCACAAACCTTTGTACGTTACTTGAATCAACTCAATAAACCGGTCCAGTCAAAACTGAATACTTGGAGTGAAAGCTAATACAAATAAGCTATCATATACAGAATGCTTATCTCATGGACTCAGATGGATTTTGGCATCTAAAAGACAAAATAGAAAAACATGGACATCTTTATGTTATTATAAGGAGTTCCTATATGTAAAGTTAGCATTTTGTTTTGGAATACTTTATGTCCTTTAGTCATTAAATAGATATGGCGCTGGGGTCCCAGTGGGAAATGGCTATGGTACCAGAAGTAACTTTTTAAAGAAAAAGTCTTCCCCTAGACAGTACAAGACTAGTAAAGAGGTATTAGGGAAATATTAAATGAGTAAACCAAGGGCACCAAATGCCCTTGCGTTTTTTTTTGTATTTATCTTCAAAGACTTCACGGACTTTGGCAAGCTGAAAATGACCCCTAAGTTTGTGGAAACCTGCATTTAGATATTTTCTACATAAAAGGTAGTTCTCAAATGTAAAAACAATATTTACAAAGGTGTCATGTGATATTTTCTTTGAAAATTGCAAGAAGGCATTTTAAGTAATAGCCCATATATTTCTTTTGAAATGTTGCAGCTGAAACACAAAGGAAAAAACTATCAATATATATAACTTGCATGTATCTTAATGGTGTTATGCAGTGTGAAAAAGGCAATTGCAAAAGGTATATACCTAATGATCCCATTTATCTAAGCATTCTCAAAATGACAAGATTAGAGATGGAGAACAGTTCAGTCAGGGGTTAGGGGAGAGTGTGATTGCCTAGGGGCAGCCCAAGGGAGTTTCTTTGTGGTGATGGAACAGTTCTTTATCTTGATTGTGGTGGTGATGTGAACCTAGACATGTAATAAAATGTCATAGAATTATATAGGAAAACATGCAAGAGAACAATGAGTTTATTCAAAAACAGGTGAAATCCAAGGAAGGCTTGCACTCTAGTTCATTCTTACTGTGTCAATGTCAATTTCCGGATATTGATAATGTGCTATAGTTATGGTTGGGGGAGACTGGGTGATGGGTACACAGGATCTCTCTGTACTGTTAATGCAACTTTTTTGTGATCCTATAATTATTTCAAATTATAAAGTTAGAAACAAATGGCTCTGCTGAAGAAAGGATTCTAGCGACCAATCAAACATACTTAATGAAGCAATTTAGTCAAAGACTGGTATCCTTTCAGGAGGCAGGGCTTTTAGATATAAATGCTGAAGACTCTTGATTTTGTATATGCTTAGTAGTATCCAGGTCTGCAAGTCTTAAGGTGTGTAATTTAAAGCAATTCCTGTTTCCATAACTTCTATTAAAGTTGTAGAATCAGGAAATTTTAGAGTGAGCAGGAATCCTACAGAGAATGTAGGCCAAATTTTCAGGTTACACCTCTGGGTTTTGGTATCCCCAATTGTAATATAAGGGTTATGTCCTAGACTGCCATGTCCTGAAAATTTACAATATAAACTACAGAAACTTTAATGGTAATCTTATAAATTTTGCCTCGATATTTACTGCATGAGACAAATATCTCGATTTATGTTTATTGCAAATGTGAATGCAGAAAAGACTTAATTATTTAACATCATCTCACACATTATAAACACCTTGAGAGTAAATTACCTGGGTTAATTTTTACCACTTAGCTAAGGTTTAAAATCTTCCAGGACAGAGGGTCAAGGCAGTTTTCCTGAGATGACATATTGTTACATATTCCCTGTACAAAATATATAACTTTTGTCCATTTGAGTATGTGTGTGGAAAGGGGAGGCTTACGTACAGGTGTTTCCCGGTATGAGTCCACTGACTGCCCACCAGACCTACTCAATCAATCCGGGGAAGGTTCTGGCCAAACATGAAAACTCAGAAAGCTTTAAAGAAGTGGTCATTATTACTTGAGAATAAATGGAGATAATGTTCTCTCAATGACCAATATAGCTTAAGCTTAATCACTCATCTCAACTACTCTTTTTCATAGAATGCTAAAAACCGATTACCTTTGGGGAAACTGAGGCCATCATAAAAACAGGCTCAGAATCCACCAGGGCTGTGCCTGGCCTGATGATATAGCACACATTTACAAAAGGATCTTAACAGCAGTAACATTTTGTCTCATGGTATTGACTTCCCTTAAGTCTGTAACAATTTAAGTCATAGTGTTATAAAAACAAAACAAAAACAAAATTAGCAACTCACAGCATCAGTGTAATCATTTTATTAACAAAAGGAACCCATGGGGTTCAGACAAGAGTACAAAATACAATCTTTTTTTTTTTCCCCCTGTGGGTTAAATTGTTACATTTTTATAATAAAAATAAAAAGCTTTCATAGTTAACTTATCAAAAACATAACCCCTGCCTACTGAGTTTCTTATTGTGCAAAACAAAAACATGAAAGTAAAGTTCTGCCCATGGAAGAATTTTGTGTGCCAAAAGATGCACTTTCTCAATTTCAAAATTTTTGCATCAAAAAGAAAATTCTAAGGCCACAGTTTCTTTGCAAACTAAGCAAGAGGAGAATAAACAAGCAAATAGCAGCTGAATTTTTACCTTCATTCCCAAGTATTCTCTGTTCCAATGTAGAATCTTCTACCTTCATCAAATAATTTGATTATAGAAAGGTATGCAGTTTCAACCTACTGCTTAAGGTCAGACATACCAATATCAATTCAATAAGGCAAATCATACCTTTTAGCTATTCTCTTAAGTGCTAAAAAACCAGCTTTGTTTTAATTTGGTGGGTGCACTTCATGATTTCTTTAAAAAAGGTGACAAAACGTTCCTAGTGAAGGATTCCAGTAAGCAGTTGCTTTTCTACTTGCAGCCAGATAGGTAAACTTTCTCTTCCTCCATACCATTTTGTTTTGTTTCTTTTACTTTGTTTTGGTATCATGGAGATGGAAAATGTCTTGACAAAACATGTAAACTACAACTCAGAGGTCAAGAAATAGCTGAAGGTGATCTATTTTTAAAGTAAAAATAAAACTGTTTAGACAGCACATAGCTAACAAACCCACAAAAACAAAGCAAAATAAAAGATCACCAAAAAACCAAAGCAAGGAAAAAAGATTTGTGACGATTTCAGTACCACAATTATTGGTAAAACAGTTTGTACTGTGATTTTCATTCAGTGGCTTAAAAGATGAAAGAACGGCTTAAGATGCTTATGTGATTACAGAGAAGAGAGGTATGCCCAAGGGTGAAAAGCGTACATTTACCTAATGTTTGTATAAAAATCCCTAATCAAATGTCCAACTAATTTTTACATACAAAATTTAACCTTAGAACTTTTCTATTCCTAACGAAATACACTGACTGAAAGAAAAGCTAATCGTTCAGTTGAATGAAGTACAGTATTCTGCATGGGAAGCACCAGGGTTTCCAGATCTAACCCTCAGGACATGGAGAAAACCAAAGTACTGGGCTGGTCCAAAATCTCTATCATGGGAACCCCTACCTCCCTTCTACTTAGTGTACAGAAATGCTCTCAGCTCACAAAACCAACAGATTAAAGTAAAAACAAGTGAACATGTGACTGTGACTAGGAGGGGACAGGGGGACAGTAAAAACACTGCTCAGCCTTTTAGCAGCAACACAATCTTGTTGGTCTGAATATCCTGAGGTTAAAGGATAATAAAATATTGCACCAAAACAATTAAAAAAATCACAGTTTAAACAGAATTACTAAAGAACTGGAATAACAATGAACAACACAGTGACTGCCATCAGTAGACTTAAGTCTCTTGACAGAAATCAAGTTTATATGACTTTTCAAAAAAATGGAAAATGGTAATTCTGCCTTGATTTTGCATTTATTTTGAAATACCCTTTGGTATACACATATTAACTTCCAACTGATGTTAACCTTATAGATTTTGCCCTTGGTCCAGTTTCAGGTTTAGGGATAGGAGAGATGAGATTGCTACTGCAAATGAGCAGAAACTCCAAAGAAGACTTCACCGGCCTGGAGTTTTAAAACATATCTGATTCTGATAACCCCACTAGAGGTAGATAAAAAAGGCCTTTTCTCCCCTTGTGCAGTTATCAAGGCATCCTAAGGATGCAAGCCTTTTTTTTTTTTTCTTTTTTTAACCCTGTCTTTTTCTAATATGCTCCTAGGTAAATAAGACATGAGGAAAATCAAACATGTACCCTGCTAAAGTACTTAAAGGGGATAAAAAGTGCAACTTTCAACAAAATGTGTTTTCATATTGAAGTACACCTTTCCCCTTTCAACTGACAAGCCTTTCAAGGAAGGAACTCTTTCTTGGTTTCATAATACTGTATTAGCCAACTTACAAACTACCTCTTAAACTACCATTAAAAGAGTGAAAACTGTATTACTTCATTAGAACCTCATAAGACCATGACCTCAGAAAAGGATTCTTTTAAGGACTTCAGTCCTATGGAATATGGTTAGAAATCATGAAGACCCTGACACCAGAGGGTCTCGCTTCATGTTTAATTTAGAGTGGGCCCCTTTCCTGTTCACGCACACCCTTGTGCTGCTACGTTCTCCAAAATCAAGTCTCCTCCCAATGCGTCCATACCGTCTTAAAGCTGAGGATACACCTGTTCTACTTTGAGAAACCTTTGTAAAGATATGCTCGCGTAGTGTTTTCACTGTTTACAGGCACCTTTCTCTTGGGTCAGCATAGGCACTCTTCACTTACTCTATCACCATCAGGACTTCCATTACATTCTGTGACTTTTCACATCTTCGTCCCATAGTTCTACGGGGATACAAGACCACATCACAAACTTGTGCAACAATCCTGTTGGCCCACTGGAAAGTTCACGCATTCTTTAATTTCTATCACCTTCAGTCTTGATGTTCATTTATGTTCTTAAGCTAATCTTCCCTCCCTCTTCCCCAAAAAGGCAGGGGGAAAGAACCAACATTCTAATTTGGTGATGAACACAGTGATTTCTGAAATATGTTCAGAGAATGAAGGAAACAGGCTGGGTCTCTTCTACGTCACTAGGATGTGGATCAACCTGTAAAAACGAGCAGACCAAGATTACTACTGCAGCATTCTTTAACGTGATTCTAGTATCTATTTCTAATTATATGGTCATAAGCCAAACTGCTTAAAGCCTATTAAGAAGTCCCAATAGGCCACTTAAGTTCTCTGTATTCCATGGCCTTAAAGGCAATCCACGGTACTCTACATGTATGCTAGAGAATACCAAGAAAACACCGCAAAATGTGGTAAGTGCATCAGTGATAATCTATCACCATCGTAAAAATTTTTTTGTATGTATCCCCTACTAATCGGGAGTCAAAAACAGACACAGAGGATTATTTACAAACAGCACAACACAAGTCTAATTTTCTTTTGCTTTGTTTACCTCTGAATAAAGAGGTGGAGGCTGAAATCTGAATTCCTGAATGCAGGCAAACATAGGACAGCACGACTCCCCCTCACAGTTAGGGGGTTGAGGGTAAGGAGGAACGTGTCTAGAGTATTCTTCCTCTGACACCACGTCTGCGTAATTTGGTGGTGCTGAAACAAAAAAGGAGTTGGATCTAAGAAATCCAGGCAAAAACTAATTACATTAATCTCTTCTGAACTCTTACAGGAACAAGGAATTTAGCTTAATTTGAAGATAAAACACTGGTATTTTCTCCTCTAATCAGGAAGTTTTTGTGCCCATTACAACAAAAAAATATTCAGTAGATTCTGCTTTTATTAAAGTACTATTAACATTGATTTATATTCTCTTTGAGACGTGTTTTAGTCTAGGTTAAAAAAAGAATCATTGAAATGTGGCTACAGAAAACACCAACATAACACACTATACTAGTATTCTGATTATTTTCCATTCTTCTACTATTATAAATAGGAATCAGGAGATGTAGATTGTATTTCTGGATCTGCCATTAGGAGCTTTCTGTCCTGGATAAGCTAAACTCTCAAAGTCCCTTCTGGGAATAATGTTTTATGATTTTTAGTAATAAAAAGAGTAAGGATAGTTGTAGTGGCAGCAGTAATTATCATTTGAGCATTTCTTATCTCCTAAGTCCTGTTCTTAAGTACTCTATGTGTAAAACTGCATTCTGAAAGAACCTCGGAACATTTTACCTTCAGGCTGTTCTGGCAGAGTCAGAGTCAACCAGCTCATATCCATAAAAAACTGGCTGGCAATGCTGGAGTTTCTGCTGCCAAAACCATTGTATGGAACCGTGCCAATCACTAAGGGCAGCTCAAGCATCAATTTTTTAGCACCAGGAATGTGAATATACACCTAATATGCCAAAAAACAAAACAACAACAAAAAGAGAGAGAGAGAGAGAGAGAAAGGCACAAATGTAAGTTAAACCTCATAGTAAAAAACCCGATTATTTTTTCATAGAAAAAATGCTTTTGTTGTCTGCTACCACCCCCAACACAACTGTAAATTGTCCTGACGAATAAAATGAAGAACAAACCAAATGAAGACCCCACGAAATACAGTGAACGCTCTGTGACGGGGAAGTGTGGCCTTAATACACTTCATTGTAAGTGAGCACAGCTTACACAGAACCATAGAAAGTTAAGTACATGTCTTCAATATAGCAGCCCTACTGCACCTTCATTCTTCCATGTTATTTAATTAAATACCTCAGAGGGATAGTTTTTGATTAAAAAACAAAGGCCAATCTTCATATATTCCACAATTTGTTGTAATGCTGACATAAAATGACATTTTCCTGGGTATTAAAGGTACATCTTCTCAGTAACATGGCACCAGGTATGGCTCCATGCTACGTCTTTAATTTCACCAAGCGCCGTGCTCACAGCTAAGGAGTAGTCCACTCGGATGATGCAGCAGTCCAGGATGGACGGCGTCACGGGCGGGATCTTGAGGGTCTTCCCGTTCCAGGTGTCGGTGCTCCCAGAGGGGATGTGGTTCCCGCGCACGTGGGCCACCATGAGCCGCACGGTCTTCGTTTTCCCGCTGGCCAGGTACGTCTGCGTCTGGAAAATGGCAGCTTTGGGAACAATCAGACGAGAGGAACAATTCTCTATTTCTGCATAGATTGGAATAGCTTCTCCTAAAAAGAAAACAACAACACCTTCAGAGACCCTTGAGGAAATTCTCTCCACAGTGGAACAAAGCCGTTACTGATGAAAGCTGAAACGTGGCAACGCTGCTTTAACAAGTTGAGAAGCCTCATGGAAAACTTACATTGCAAATCTGAGTCAGAGAAGTGAAAATTTATGGTAGGTTGTGGTAGATACTGTTTTCTAACTATTGCATGATTCACTTTTCTAATGTAGCAATATTAGACTACCAATTCTAAAGATCTGTAAATGACCAGTATCTACAAAAATTAAGAGAAGACATACAAATAAATGATTCAGTACTACGTTAAGTACAGAAGATCACTAACAAACTCATTAGTGCCTAACAAATTAAAATCTTCCCAACAGAAGAACAAAGTCTTCCCATTTTAGGAACTGATAAATACAAATAAAGCAATGGGTGGAGTAGGCAAGTTTTACACCCACATTATACATCCACCATCATACCATTCCATACCATATTCATTCCCAACAAGCCAGAACCCTGGAGTGGGGGGCCAAATCCACTGGACGGAATTGGGCCCTTCACAGATTGTTGTTCTGATATCAATCTGACTGTTAAGAGTGTCAATGTTCTACATTCTAGCCCCTCCCATATATCTGAATTCCCAGCATGGAGTCAGAATGCCTAACAGTATTTTCATATGACAACAGCTCTCTTCTGAGCAACACTGGTCGGAACATTTTTTTGCAACATTAAAATAAAATGCTGGCATTTTCCCACTCTACTGGTTTTAGTCTTTGTTACGAAAGTACCAGGACCGAAGTCAGAAATACCAGGATTATTGGGATCCACTCATCTATTTACAAATATTTAAATATCAATTATTTATACTAGAACAACACAACTGTATTATTCATGTTTTAAAATAGTATATACTTGGTAAATTACAAAACACACTATTAAAAATCACTTACAATTAGCTAATAAAATGAATGCATCTTGCATTTGGATTTTTAAACAGTTTGCTTACCATTACAGTATCCCTTTCTTTCAATTTTGGCACTCAGCGAGACTGGACCAGAAGTGAAAAACCAACAGCCAACCATTTTCTCTTGAGTTTTCAATACAGGGGTCTTGAAAAGTTCAAATAATAAAAATAATTAAACTGGTCTAGAAAACGCATAGAACTTAAAGTTATGTCATTTTTTATTAAACAGTTGTACAGTAATGTCTTCCAAAAAACAAAAAATCAACCTTTCTTATCTTCCTGTGACAAACTAGGTAAAATACTTAAAGACAAAGCATTAAAAATCATTCCCTTTTCAGGAAAACTAAGGTGAATTTTCAGATTCAAATTAGGATGACATCATTCTATTTTATCCTATATTTTCATTGTGTTTCTTGGAAGTGATATACCATCCTTTAAAAAAGCAATCAAAAACTGTAGTAGCACCTATTAATATGACAGAACTACTTTTTTTTTAAAGACTTTATGTGTAGATCAGGAAAAGGAGAAATGGTATAAAAATCAATAATCAGAATGTTCTTTTTGTCTTGGCATTTAAAATATGGAATAAGCAAACAGCCTTTTTTCCTTACTTCAAAATGTATTAGGCAGAAATTTCAAGTGTCCTGAACTTAGAATGATTTTGGGGTTTTGTGTAACAGCAGTGCAATAACACACCTAGTGTAATGGATCTAAAGGGTTATTGAACTCACCACCCCACTTTCTATTCTACAGTAGCAAGATAAGCGATACAAGACGCTTATATAATACTGTTTATAAAACAGTATTATAAAATACTGTTTAAAATGCTCAGTTTACAAGACACACAAACCAAAAGTTCACTGTAAAACCCAAAGTTGCAATATTTTTTTCAATTATAAAAGGATAGTAAAGGACAAATAGTATCTCTTTTGCCAAAAAATAAAATATCTTTAAATTATTTGCCACAATGGCCCCATAAATAGTTTAAAATTAGTTAACTACCCAATTCTAAGTAGTTTTTAAAAACACAAAGCAGTTATTACCATCATCAATTTTCAAAATAGGTGCTGAGCAGGTGATAAGTCATAGTTATAAGCCGGGTCAGCTGGGTCTGGCTACTGTACGATTTTGGCCACAAGGGACCATGCAACTAGGGCATATCTGTTACATTTTTATAATCTAAAGGTGAACATCAGAGTAAATTCTATTTCATTTTTGTGTGGAAGTAGAGTTAAACAACTTTTAACTCCTGTTTCTTTTCCTGATCTTTAAAAACACTGGCTAGAAAGAGAAACCTCCAATACTAAAAATATATCTTTGTAACATCAGTATCATGATGGAAAGTTTAAATTATGAAGTAAAAAATCATTCATTCATATTTAAATGAAGAACCATTAGGTCCTAGTAGCTATCATGAAAGTACAAGGTATAATTTTATATTATTTTGATAATATGGGTTTAGATAAAAGAATCTAGCTCATTAACTCCCATCTTGCCTATTCTGTTGTTACTTATAGCCTAATCTTTCTTATCAGCCTACAGTATTTCTGGTGATTATTAGAAGTTCAATGCTTTAATGTGGCCAAATCTGTCATAAGGAAATGATAAGTGAAAGGGTCTCCAGAGCAGCTGCATGCACTTACTTAATGTTAGAAAATGACATGCAAAATGCAAGGAGACACAGCATAATGGCCTCAGCTTCAATAACAGGCTGGGCGTGATTAATACTCTTCCATAATTACTGTTCCTCAACCTGCTATTAGCGAAGAGTTTAGAATACCACAGCCCTGTGAATGTGGCTGCTCTGGGAAAAGTAACTACTTTGTGTGTGTGCATTATTATTATTAAGCCTTATTAATGCATTTTAAGCCCATGTAACTTTCTGGCAAAAGAAGCCCTGAACAACAGGGACACAATCAATAGTACTAACACACACAATTTGTAATTTGCCCAACTTAGAATCACATATTTATAGTGAATGCCTATGGGTTATAAGATTATATCGGAAAGTGACAGGACAGGCTGCCACCAGACTTGCTAAATGTAGAGACCACAGTTGAAAGGAAGGAGGATGGAAGGGAAGGAGGAAAAGGGGAAGGAGGAAGAACTTACTAGTAATGCTGGTGTGTTGACATCGATGTGACTGACGACCTGGAGTTCCCGCTTAATGCTCTGATCAGGTGCCTGGGGTCGTTCCAAAACTGCTCTCACACAGTACTGAATACTTCCATATTTCCCGGTGAATGAGGTTACCAAAGGTCTGAAATAAACCAAAGAGATGACTTTTTAACTTTGTTTTTCAGTTTAACAAAACTGGGAAAAGCCCTTAAAGTGTTGTTTTGTTTTGGTTTGTTTGTTTTTTTTTTTACTATGTCATAATATTGACCTTCAGTCCAGTAATCCTCCACTGTAACAGCTCCTTTACTTTGCAGTGAAAATTGATTTGTATATTCTTTGCCTGAGTCCTTGTGGGATTCTTTTTTTTTTTAAAATTCAGACAGAAAGTCACAAAAATTATACTCATCCTCATCAGTTCACTCAGTACCATGTAATTAATTTTTTTTTCATCTTGATCTTTTGTTAGCACTTTTATGAGTTCATCAGTTTTTCATTAGAGTTCTGAAAATGCTTATTCATTCAGTTCAGCAGTACAGTCAGTTACCAGAAACCTGTACTTGTCAGAGTCTTTTCCATGAATTTCTTGAAGATGAAACCCTTTTATAGGAACATATTTGCAAAATCATCAGAGTACACCCAGAACTGTCTGTAAATGACAAAAGACTTAAAAATGACCACGGTTAAAGATTTGATGAAAGTTCATAATAATGCAGTTGACAAGAAAATTAGTTATTTCTGAGATATACATTTTAAAGTAATAACTAGGATTATTACTTATAACATTATACCAGAACATATAAGATTTTTAGAAATTTCATGCAATGTCTGAAACATTTATATTAACATATTTCCATACATATTTCCATACAAATACAAGATTTTTAGAAATTTCATGTAATGTCTGAAACATTTATATTAACATATTTCCGTACATATTTCCATACAAATACAAGATTTTTAGAAATATCATGTAATGTCTGAAACATTTATATTAACATATTTCCATACAAATAACCCAATGAAAGTTTAGTATTAGTTGTTTTGTTTGTTTTTTTATACTGCAGGTTCTTATTAGGCATCAATTTTATACACATCAGTGTATACATGTCAATCCCAATCGCCCAATTCAGCACACCACCATCCCCACCTCACCGCAGTTTTCCCCCCTTGGTGTCCATATGTCCATTCTCTACGTCTGTATCTCAACTTCTCCCCTGCAAACTGGCTCATCTGTACCATTTTTCTAGGTTCCACATACATGCATTAATATACGATATTTGTTTTTCTCTTTCTGACTTACTTCACTCTGTATGACAGTCTCTAGATCCATCCACGTCTCAACAAATGACTCAATTTCGTTCCTTTTTATGGCTGAGTAATATTCCATTGTATATATGTACCACAACTTCTTTATCCATTCGTCTGTTGATGGGCATTTAGGTTGCTTCCATGACCTGGCTATTGTAAATAGTGCTGCAATGAACATTCGGGTGCATGTGTCTTTTTGAATTACGGTTTTCTCTGGGTATATGCCCAGTAGTGGGATTGCTGGGTCATATGGTAATTCTATTTTTAGTTTTTTAAGGAACCTCCATATTGTTCTCCATAGTGGCTGTATCAATTTACATTCCCACCAACAGTGCAAGAGGGTTCCCTTTTCTCCACACCCTCTCCAGCATTTGTTGTTTGTAGATTTTCTGATGATGCCCATTCTAACAGGAGTGAGGTGATACCTCATTGTTGTTTTGATTTGCATTTCTCTAATAATTAGTGATGTTGAGCATCTTTTCATGTGCTTCGTGGCCGTCTGTATGTCTTCTTTGGAGAAATGTCTATTTAGGTCTTCTGCCCATTTTTGGATTGGGGTGTTTGTTTCTTTGATATTGAGCTGAATGAGCTGTTTATATATTTTGGAGATTAATCCTTTGTCCGTTGATTCATTTGCAAATATTTTCTCCCATTCTGAGGGTTGTCTTTTTTGTCTTGCTTATGGTTTCCTTTGCTGTGCAAAAGCTTTGAAGTTTCATTAGGTCCCACTTGTTTATTTTTGTTTTTATTTCCATTACTCTAGGAGGTGGATCAAAAAAGATCTTGCTGTGATTTATGTCAAAGAGTGTTCTTCCTATGTTTTCCTCTAAGAGTTTTATAGTGTCCAGTCTTATATTTAGGTCTCTAATCCATTTTGAGTTTATTTTTGTGTATGGTGTTAGGGAGTATTCTAATTTCATTCTTTTACATGTAGCTGTCCAGTTTTCCCAGCACCACTTATTGAAACTTTAAAAAAACTTAAAAAAAAAAAAAAAAGGTGAGCGAGGTTAGGTCTACTCAGGGGTTATTCAGGATAAACATGCACACCTGAATGTCAGAAGGTACTTGGTGCCCATACAACTGGATAGACAGGGTGCAGGGAAAGGAAATCCCCAGTTATACAGTTTCACTTACTCAGATGGAAGTTGAAAGCTAAATGGAAATTCATGTTTTCCAGGCTGTAGTAAGAGGATGCCTTCACCTAAAAAAGAGAATACATTTTATTTTCACTAAGGTTCACATTACATCAAGAATTTTCACAATGTAAATCATAGTTTTTTAAAAAGGTTTTCCTAGCTATATATAACACTGAATATACGTCAAAAAGTACATTAAACTGAGATTTAGAGAATTTTGAAGCAACTTTTACCAAGTTTACTCAATTTCAAACCACATATATATATATATATATATATATATATATATGTATGTATACACGTATGTATCTTCTATCTGCAAATAGACCAATTACACAATTACCATAAAATGCCAGAGCTCCCATATACATATATATGTGTATACAACCATATACACATACATACCTACATATACATAAACATTTATTTCCCCCACTTGTATACTAGCATGAGTATACTAATGTTAGTATACTATTATACTAACATGAGGTACCAATATTAAACTGGACCTAAAATTAATCTAGAAAAAAACAGATCTATTTATTTTGGGTATACCACAAAAATCAGACTAAATATTCTTTGGGCAGAGATGGAAAAGGAGATAAAAAATTTACTTGGAATATTATGAATACTGAATACTAAATAGCCAAACCAACAGGACAAACTATTAGGCAGGAGTCATTACTGATTAATAGGGGATGTTGTTTAACTTGGGATATGGAGTGGGCCTGGCCAAGCATGGCCACGACTCCTTCCTCCTGCTCTGGGGTCAGCCAGCCCCATTTCATTTCAAGCAGAGGCTTACCCCTGACTGTGAGAAGGCCAGGAGGCAGGGTGTGGATGGACCTAGCAAGGCCAGAGGCACTGCTGGAGCTCTGATGAGTGCAGAGACTGTATCGTTCAGATCCAAAGCCAACTCCAGGGCTATCAGTGTTGGTTGGGTGGCTCCCCAGAGATACTTATAAATTTTCCCTTCATTTTATGTGCATAGATTCAAGTTTAGAACTAAATTCCCTCATCAAGGGTGGGATGATTAAGATGAAGAAAGTGCAGCACAGACTGAGAACTTTCTCTAAGATCTGCCTGGTCAGTAGATACGAAATGGAGATTTCTACTGTAACCATTCATTAAAAAAAATTTAAAGGCCAGAAATCACTAGTGAAATGGGATAATTTTTCATTTAAATACTAGAGTTTTAAGACTGTCATCAACTCAGTTAACATTTCAACCTTATACTTTTAGAAAACAGGAATGCATTACTGGCCCATTAAGTCTCCTGAATCTATCTCCAATTTTCAATGTGTAATATATTAGAAAAAAAAAAACCTTACAAGTATTTGCCACTTAAGATCATTCAAATAGAAATATTCAACAGGTGGGTGACTTGGAAATTAAGTGAATAAGTCATAGGGAGATGAGACCATGTTAAATGACAGTGACAGACTGAGTCCCAGAGCTCAGGTGTGTCCAGAGCCGCCCTATAAGCCCCAGCAGTGCTACAGCACTGGAATCAGGGAAGCCTCTCCATTTTATAGCTATCAGGTACTAGGCTCAAGGAATCCCAACACTCCTTAGAGCTGGGCTAAAGTTCTAATTTGTAATCGTTAGATTACTGAATATGACAAAGTACTTAAAATGTTTAAAAATGTGGATTTCATTTATGTTCAAAATTTACAGTGCTTAAATGTCAGGGACAAAGCTGATACAAAATGGATACAAAGCTAAATAACTTCAATCCCCAAATAGACCTTGGGAGGAAAGGAGGCTACAGACACTTGTACACAAGTAATGACCCTAGCATGCTGGAGTCCATGGCAGTGGCGGGGGCATCTTGAGGACCACTTCTGCTGTTGAAGTAAGGGTTGGCATGGAGACAAGTGAGAAGGGGTTTAGATGAAGGTAAGGGAATGAGGCAGAGCATGACAGGCAAGTGTGAAGAACAGAGTTGCACAGGACATTGGAAGAGGTTGAGAGAGAGATGAAGTTCCCTCTTCAGAGAAAAAACAAATCAACATAGGAACTAGAACATTTAAAATGAGGCTTTCAACTACCTCAAAACATAAACAGGAAAAAATTTTGAGAACGTTGATGAACCTGGGTTATAGTATTTGGAATCAAATCTTTGCTTGCTTGCTTTCTCGTTTATTTATTAATTTTTAATTAAGAAGGTCCACAAGCTGAATCATGTGCCCATTTCTGCTTCTGCTCTTATAGTTTATTACCCTTGTCTTATGCAATAACTACAATGTCACAAGATGTTTCATTCGCTAATGGTCCTTCAGCCCAAACTCATAATTCAGAGCACTGGTGAGCGTGGGAGCTAGAACACCATCACAGAGGCAGACTGGGGCTCAGGAAGGATGAGGAACGTGCACAAGGTCATACTCCTGGTGTGCGACCAAGATGTGAAACCAACTCTCTGATGTGTATTGTCTTTCTACCATAATTATTGAATAAAAATATGAAGAAAATCAATCACCATGATAGCAAGTAGTTAGATTAACAATGCCAAAAAATTATCCAGTAGATTTTTTGAAAATAGATCCCACAGCCATACTTCCCGAATATCTGGATTTCTAAAAATCTCTTCAGGTGGCTGAAATTCAGCTAGGTTTTGGAATTAAATGAACCTAAGAGTCTACAACTATGTAAAGTTGCTAGCCTTTTCCAAGCTACAGATATGAGGAATGATTTTTTTTCTCAATGAAATCAACTAAAACAGACCATGATTTTACTTTTTGTCAAGGTTTGTTATGGTACATTCTAAAACAAGCTACGATTTTCAGGTTGTCTAGGGTTAGCCATTCTATTCCGTTAGAATGACAAAACAAAACCTGACTTGTGAATCAAACACTATTTGATAGCCCAGATTTTACCAAAGCGTTTTTTTTACTTCGAATCCCAGGTCCAACTGCTATTAATCTTACATCTATTTACTGAGTAGTTATGGGAACAGAGATACAGAGTCCAAAGTCCTGGACAAAAAACCAATTTACTTCCCGCTTCCATTGCCCTTGACTCCAGTCAGCCATCTTGAAAATCTGTGTTGTCTGTTACCTTGGGGTAGGCATGTATAGGTTGATTCTGGAAACCATACTGATGAAAGGGCATAAGGCAGGTAAGAACTGTCACCTAACATACTACACTTGCTAATCCAAAAGAGGGCTTTGGTTCATACATGTTTTCCTCACCACAGTTTCTGGGATTACTCGATTCTCACATACCTTGAGGATTTAACTGTAAACAGTCTACTTCTCCACAGCAGGACAAGGAAAAACTGCACTTACTACTGATTTTTGTATAATACATAGCAAGGGTTAAACACTGTTACACTGTATTTTATTCTTCAAGGGCCGAGAGTCTATACTCTTATTTATTTTACAGATAAATGCTGAAGCTCATGAGGCAAAAAGTAAAATAGTTTAAAGTAGTTCCTACCAACTGAAAGAAGACTAAGACTCACCGTTCCTAGTATTTTTTTGCACCTAATATTGATAGAATACCCATGTAGTGAGTTTCCACATGGGCACTTTAAAGAGTGTAAAAGCCTACACTATTAACTGGACTTCACAAGAAGGGTCATCATTCTTCCAGAAACTCTTACAGTGCCCAGATCCCATTGTCACTAAAGGTCTATGGGGGTGGGCTAGAGGAGGGAGGAAGAGAATGCAAAGGAAACAAAAAGAAGTGAAAAATAAATACAAAGAAAGTTAGACAGACGTAGAACTCTTAAGTTACCCCACTCCCCAAAGGAGGGAAACCAAGTATGATGATCAAGTCAAAAAGCACTTCCTTTGAACACGTAACGCTCAGGAACTACTTCCCTCCTCCTAAGACTGAGGTTTTGCTAACTCATCATGCACCAAGAACTAGCATCTAGAGACGGGGCGGGGGAGAAGGGGCCCCCATAAACACTGGGTACCCCAGAATGGAACCTCGTAAACTCTGGTTCCGCCCTCCATTCCTTAGACCACAAGAGAGGGAACCTAAATCCCCAGATCCTTGATTCCTGACTGCTCATCACAGGTTCCCATGGCAACGGCTCACTCCCAGAGCTGTCCTAGATGGTCCTGGGACCCTGGCGCCAGTCAGACCCCAGCGAGCCAGGGGCGGGGCGCCAGCAGAGGTGAGCACCATCTCCCCGGTGCTGTGAGGTGGGGGGCGCAGGCATTGTTGCCCGCCCGTCAAGGCGACCAAACTGAGGCCGGCTACCCCGTGGGCGGA
Source organism: Balaenoptera musculus (assembly GCF_009873245.2). Taxonomy (NCBI): domain Eukaryota; kingdom Metazoa; phylum Chordata; class Mammalia; order Artiodactyla; family Balaenopteridae; genus Balaenoptera; species Balaenoptera musculus. The sequence goes on along the minus strand of NC_045786.1, from coordinate 48,903,970 downwards.
CCCCCCGCCCACCCAGCCGGTGGGCATCCGCCGGCGCGCCCCCTCCCAGTCCCGCCAGTCCCTCTCCGGGGCCGTGGCCCGCGCTCACCGGCCGGGGGCTCGCGCAGGCTCAGGCGCACGTTCAGGTACTCCACCTCCGAGGCGGCTGCCGGGGCAGCGGCGCCGGCGCTCGGGCCCCAGGCGGCGGTGGCGCGACCCTGGGCCTCCAGGCGCAGCGCGCGGAGGGTCACCGGCTCGGCAGCCTCCAGCAGCACGTGCCCTGCCACCGTCTCGCCGCTCGAGTAGCAGCCCTTGCGCTCGTCCTCGAACACCAGACCTAGACTCTTCACGCGTCCCTCGGAGCCCACCACCGCCGCGGACCCCGCCTCACCGCCCATCCTACCGGCCGACGCGGCCGCACCAAGGACGTCGGCAGCGGCCTGGAGCCGGGGTCGCGAGCAGAGCGGCGCCGCTGTCACGGGCGCCAGCTCACGCCGAGGGCCCGCGCGGCCGCTTTGCGGTGCCCGGTGGAGCCCCGGTGCGCCGTAGGGCCTGTCGCTTTAACAAACCCAGCTGGGAATGGAAAAGGGCCGGGACAACCCACCCCCGGCGCGCGCCCATAGGCTGGCTGTGAGCCGCGCGGCGTGCTGATTGGTTGTAAATGGCTACTGAGTCATTTCATTGGCGCCGCCGCGCACGGGCTGGCGCAGGAAGGCAGTGCGTGATCAAGGAGTGGTGACCAATCAGAGTACGCAGGTGTGCACGTGCACAGGCCGTTTATTGGCTGGGGCAAGGCACAGTCCTGGGGCACTGACCAATAGTGAGGCGGTGCGCCCATGTGGACAGATAGTGGGGAACAATATTAGTTAAGGAGGGGGCGGAACCGGGAATCTTAGGCTCGCGGCGTGTCAGCCGTTCCTATGGTTACAAACGGAGGCGGGGTTTCTAGCAGCTTGGGAACTGTTTGCGGGAGTCAGGGGGCTTCACGCTAGAATGGGAGGTTGTGGCTGTAACTGGCTTGTGTTTATGATTACATCTGCAATACTTGAGAGGAAGTAGATGCCCTGGAAAAAGGAACTTAGCAGTATTTCCTTGTGAGATTTGGGGGCCGACCGCCTCGGAACTTCAATGGACAACTTGGCATCTACTAACATCCAGGTTCCTGAGCCCCGCTTCTCTCGGGTTTCAGAGTTCGCAGCCTAAGAAAGAGCTGCAGACGGGAAGAATGAAGGCTGTGGTTCTCAACCTGGAACGACCCTAAGGAGTTCTGCTGCCCGGCTCGTCTTGCAGCCTCTTTAAACTGAGAATGGCTGGAACGGTCATTCTTCCTGCTCTGAATAAGGTCATCAGTCTCGTTTCTAAACAACATCTGCCACCCAAGTTTCTTCCCCACCCAAAAGGATTTCCTGACCTCGGTGTCATAGTTCACGAAAATTTCCAGTTGCCTTGATGACTTGTTCTCCATGCCCACAGCTCCTGTCGCCTGTCCTCGGTTTCATTTTCTTCTTTAATCCTTCACTCCTTCTCTATTCTAATTTTTTCTTTTTATCACCTAACATCGCTGCCGTTATCTAGCCATCGTATTCTAACCCTTATAAATTCTTCCCTTATAAAAATACCAAGGTTGTGAGCTATCACGGGTTGATCAATCTCATATCGAGATTTAAAAATCTTTCATGAGGTAGTTGTTTCTTTTATTTTTTAAAATAATTCCAAACTAAAGGTTGCTTTTCTGCTCTGAGTTTAGAGTATTAATGTGGAACTTTAATAAGGCTTTACAAGTCCAACTTTTTCTTACCACTTCCTAAAGAAAGTGGAAAAGGCCAGAAATCTCACTCTGCATAAATTTCCGAAATAGCTGCTATTCTCTGTTTTTCACTTTATCTAGACTAGCCCCCAACATGCTCTTACTCTGCCACTGTTCTTTATGTCACAACCTGACCCTGTATACTTATTTGCATATAGTCCTCACCCCCACTTGGAACACAGAACTTTTTCTCATTATTGTTGTCACTCTAGTACTGAACTCAGAGTTTAGCACACAATTAGCTGAAGTACTTGGTAAGAGTTTGTTGGCTGATTGGATCTATGAGTCCCAACCTATGCAATATTATTGGTTCTGAAATGAATCCTCTAGAGGCAGATGTTCTTCTCCATCCAAATGAAGTGGCTGGGAAAGGGGGAAGGACAATGGCCCTAACAGTGCCCAGAAGGCAGAATTGCCCAGATGGCATTCTGTGCTGAGAACGACCAGACTATCTGCTCATTTATCAGTTAATGTTATTCTGACCATAGGTAGCAGAATGCATGACCAACAGGGGCTTAAACGATAAGAATATTTCTTGTTTACTTAATAAGAAGCCCAGTAGTAGGCACTCTTAGGGATGATTCCCAGACTCCCTTTATCTTTCTCTTCTGCCACACTCAGCACTTTTCCTGGTGCCATTGGTTACCACAGCTCTAAGTATCTCATTCTCATGTAGAAGAATTCAAAAATTAAAGCAAGGGAAAAAACCCACCAAAAAAGGGGGAATTTTTTCTTCTCCTTCTCTCTCCTCTCAGAAGGAAAATATATTTCCTAGATGCCCCCTACAAACTTCTTATGTGATGTGGCCAAAACTGTCACACGTGCACCAGTAGGTCATTAACTGGCAAAAAGAAGTAAGATTTTTACAATTCATTCAGACAAGTGATTTTTTTTTTTCCTCTGGAGGCTGAACAAAATCAGAGCTCTGTTAACAAGGAAGCGGGCAAATGGCTGTTGAGTGGTTAACCTGGGGCCATTGGACTGGCTTTCGTGGGCAAGGACATGTTTGCTATAGAGCAGAGCTGCCTCAGCCAAACCTTAAAAAAGGAGGATATTTAAACAAACAAAAACTATTGTACAACTAGGCAGAATGTAGTTTATATGGTGACCCACCTGGTTCACAGATAAAATTCCATTTTTATTGTGCATATATTATTGTGATTATTTAAGTTCCGCTAACATTAATATAGCAGCATATAGCATTTTAAAAAGTCTAATCTGACAGTCTCTGTCTTGTAACTTTGTGTGTTTAGACCATTTACATATAATGCAATCATTGATATGGTTGGTTTTAGGTATGTTATTTTATTATTTGCTTGGTTTGTGGATGTGGTTTTTGTTTCTCTGTTCCACCTTTCCTGCCTTCTTTTCGATTGTTTGCATATCTTTTAGTAATCTGTTTAAATGTATCCACTGATATTTATTTATTTATTTATTCTTGGCTGTGTTGGGTCTTTGTTGCTGCGCATTTGCTTTCTTTAGTTGCAGCGAGCGGAGGCTACTCTTCGTTGCGGTGTGCGGGCTTCTCATTGCTGTGCCTTCTCTTGCTGCAGCGCATGGGCTCTAGGCTCACGGCCTTCAGTAGTTGTGGCTCGTGGGCTCTAGAGCGCAGGCTCAATAGTTGTGCATGGGCTTAGTTGCTCTGCGGCATGTGGGATCTTCCCAGACCAGGGCTTGAACCCGTGTCCCCTGCATTGACAGGCAGATTCTTAACTGCTTCGCCACCAGGGAAGCCCAGTTATATGTATTTTAAAGAATATAAGAGAAAATAGTCTATTATAATTATCCAGATATTTATCATTTCTGTTGCTCTTTCTTTATTCTGAAGTTCCAAGTTCCCTCAGGGAACATTTCAGGTTGAAGGATGCCCTTTAGTATTTTAGAGAAGGCCTGCTGCAGTGAATTCCCTTAGTTTTTCTTTGAGAAAGTTTTATTTTGACATCATTATTGAAGGATATATATGCTGAATATGGACCTCTGGGCTGGCAGTTCTTTTCTTTCCTTTTTTTTTTTCCTTTTTTACATTGTCATATACTTTATTTTTACTAAAATAGTAAAAGCATTTTTAAAATTCAAATATAGCTGGTTTACAATGTTGTATTAGTTTCAGGTGTACAGCATCGTGTTCTTTGTTTTAGTACTTTATGGATGTTATTCCATTGCCTTCTGATAACCTTGGTTTCTAATGAAAAACCAAACAGTCCTTCAAATTGTTGTTTCCATATACATAAACATAAAGGGAATCTTCTTCTGTCTGCTTTCCAGATTTTTTCTTTATCTTTAGGTGTCAGCAGTTTGACTATAATGTGGATGGGTTTGGTTTCCTTTCAGTTTATTTTATTTGGGGTTCTTACAGCTGTATATGTCTTTCACCAAATTTATGTTTTCTTTGATAATGTCTTCACCTTTTTTTCTGCACCTATCTCTTTTCTTGCCTCCTTTTGGGACTTAAATATCATGAATATTAGATCTTTTTGATATTGTCCCACAGGACCTTGAGACTGATTTTTTTCAATCTTTTTTCTTTCTGTTGTAGAAATAGGATAAATTCTATTGATCTGTTTGCAAGTTCACTGACCTTTTCTTCTGTCACCTTCATTGTGTTATTGAGATCATCCAGTGACTTTTTATTTAATATATTGTGTTTTTTAGTTCTAAAATACTCACTTTAAAAAATAGTTTTTATTCCTCTGCTAAGAACATCTTTTTGTACATTTCAAGAACATCTACCTTTATCTCATTGAGCATGACGATAATAGTTGTTTAAAGATCTTTGAAAAAATTTCTATATCAGGGTAATCTTGAGCTTGAAATCTGATTGTCTTCTCCCTTGAGAAGTGGTTACATTTTCCTTTTCTTTTTTTTGTATGTTGAATAATTTTAGATTATACCATAGACTTTTTGAATATTATAAGACTCTGAGTCCTGTTAAAATTCTCTGCAGAATGCCAGCTATTTTATTTTGACACGCAGTGAACCTGGGAATGTTCAGACTGTTCTGAACCCTCCTTCTGTGGGCAGAGGTTCCAATGGCAGTTCAGTTCTTACAGGCTTTGCTCTCCTGCTATGGGTCTTTACCCCAGGTGAGCAGCTCAGAGTGAGCCTGCGACTATATCAGTTCATACACAGAATTAGGGGGTGCCTTTCCCTATTTCTTTCCTCTTCATTATTTCCCTCATTCCCTGTGGCTCCCAGGGGCCCCCTCCTCCAACCCACTGGGTAGAAATTTGTTGTTCTTCTAGGGATTATAGCTACACGTGCTGCTGCTACTGGGGTTACTCTCAAGGCAAAACAGGGAAAGGAGAGAAGAAAATGGGGATCTTCACACTCTGGGCCACAGGGTCATCTTTTCCCATTTCCTCCAGCCAGATAGACAAGTGTTCTCCTTGGGTTTTAGGTTCCTGTGCCACCATGGACTCCTCTGTGCAGCTCCAGGACCAGAGCCACCCTTAGGGCAGGGCCAGGAGGAAAAAAGAGAAAGAAAATCCCAAATCGATGTGAATCCATACTGATACAGTAAATGATTACATAAATTAAAAAATAGAGGAGAAGAGCCAACTCTTCCTTACAGAAGAATTCCCAATTATTAATGTAGATTCTCTTCTCTCTCCCGTTGAGTGTGCACTAGACTTAGTCACTTGTTTGCAACCCAGCAAACATATTTTAGCCAGGTTCACATCACCAGTCATTAGTTATGTTGACAGCAGTTACCCCTGATAGGATAGCGTGAAAAGGATACTTCACCTCTTTGATATTCTTGCCTAAAACCCATAACTCCAGTCTAAGCATGAGCAAAGCATCCAGCAAGCTCAATTTGAAGGACATTCTACAAAACACCTGATGAGTGCACCTCAAAACTCTCAAGGCCATGAAAGCAAGGAAAGACAGAGAAACTCACAGACCAGAGAAGATCAAGGAGACATGATGACTGGATGTAATATGGCGTCCTGGATTGGATCCTAGGACAGTAAAAGGATGTTAGTGGAAAAACTAGTGAATCTAAATAAAGTCTGGAGTTTAGTAATATATTGGTTTCTTAGTTTTCAAAAATGGAACATATTAATATGAGATGTTAACAGTTGGGAAAACGGGGTAAGGGGGGCTCAGGAACTCAATTCTATCTTTGCAGCTTTTCTATAAACCTAAAGTTATTCCACAGTAAAAGTTTACTCGAAACAGCAACAACAACAACAGGGATTTTCCCCATACTTTCCTGCTTGTAGGAACACATTTTCTTGGTTCTCTGACTAAAAGTTAAGGGTTCTTTCTGATTTTTTGCTGCCTGTGTCTCCTTTTGTAGTTCCACCCTGGGGCCACCCTTGGTTTCAGGTCAGGAGATAAAAGAAAACCCTCCGCAAAACTCACTCTTACTTGGTTTGCTCTTTTTCTTTTTTAAAATATTTATTTATTTATTTGGCTGCTCTGGGTCTTAGTTGCTGCATGCTGGATCTTCATTGCCGTGTGAGGGATTTTTAGTTGTGGCATGTGGGTTCTTTAGTTGCAGCATGCGGGATCTAGTTCCCTGACCAGGGATCAAACCCGGACCCCCTGCACTGGGATCTCGGAGTCTTAACCACTGGACCACCAGCAAAGTCCTAATATGGTTTGCTTTTTAAGTTTTGATTCCCCTCCCTAAGCTACTTGCTGTTATTGGTGCTCAGATAATTGCTGTTATTATTATTGTTGTTGTTATTATTATTTTAATCATCATCGGAGTTTTAATTGTAGCCACTGGGAGAAAGGTTATAGTATGCTGACTCCATGTTGCCCAGAATTTATCTTTCCTGATCCTTCAGGTCTTATAAAGTTAGTTAAATCACTGCATAAGTACCAACTCTCATTCATTCTTGTATAGTGCACACATTCATCTTGTTTTTGCCTAGACATTTTTATCTTGTAAATTCAGTTTATGCTCACTCATACCTGGATCTTAATTTGGGGGTTGCACTGGTACGGTTGCTGACATTTGAAATGTGTTTGCTTTCTGAATTCCTGTTTGACAGTTGGAAATAAAGTGTACAAAGCAAAGATCTCTAGGAAGTGAGAGAAAGACCTAACCTTTATTGCACACCCACTGAACGCCAGTCTAGATGCTCAGTGTATGCAGTCCCGTTTAGCCTCACAATAACCTGGTGAAGGGGCATCTTGGGATAAGGTCCAAGTTTACGGATCAGGAGCCTGAGGTTCAGAAGGGTGGAGTAGCTTGCTTTATTCCACAGCCAGCAAGTGACAGGGCCAAGGTCAGACCCAAGGCCTTCCATCTTCATTAAACTGCCTTCAGTGTAAATTAAGGAGAAAAGAGAAAGGAAGGAATGGAAGAAGGATGGAAGAGAAAGGAGGAAGGAAAGAATTTTGATAAGTAATGAGATCAGATGTTGACCACTACTGGTGTGGGTTCCCTACCATCACGGTATATGCACAGTTTACACTGCCGTGCTCCTCTCTGAGTTAGTGACGCTCTTTAGGACACAGTTAGCACCGTTCTAGAGCACCCTTTCCGTCCACAGGCCTAAATTGACCCTCTGCTCTCTTCCAAAAATGATTTGTGTCAGCTGCAGAGGAAATAACTGAAATGAGCTTTTTTTACTTGAAGGAAAGTTGGAAGGGAGAAAGGATATGAGGGTAAAAGGCAACTAAGAACAGGGAAACAAAAGAAAACAAAACACAACTCAATAAAGAAATACTGCCGACAAGTTTTATTTGATACTCCATTTTGATGGAGAGACAGGAGTCAACATAAGGGCACAAGGACTCTTGTGCTAAAGGTATCTTATTCTGAACAGCAGAAAGGTCCTGCCTTCTTGCATGGTTTACGCACACGTAATGTAGTTGTATTGTGATGACAACAGAAGAGGCAGAGCAAGGAAAGTGTTTCCCGCTGATGAACTAATAGCAGATTACAATTCCGTTACTAAAACTGAACAGGTAGACGTGAAATCAAGACATGTGAGATAAGTAACCATTAAGGGTCTTAGATAAATATAATTAGGTCTGTATTGAATGCAGACTCGATGGGAAAAGCTTATCTGTGACCAAACATCATTCGTTCTACTTGATTGCCCACTACTCTCCCTTTCCCTCACAGGGTCTGCTCCGATGGAGATGGCCACATGATAACTGACTCTATTATTGATTTCACAAAACACCTCCTTGCAAATATTTGATGGCTCAGGAAGAATTCTAATAAAATTATCATAAAAGCACTGTAAATTCTAACAACTTTTAAAAATCACTTTATGAACTGAGTCCAGAGAATCAAGACTGTTTTCCAATGCACTTATGCCAAGAGCATGTGAATGGGGGCGAGTCCCATGCCCCTGTTTTGGTTCCATTCAGACCCTTCCACCGCCAGAAATTTTCTCCCTGGTCTGAAGCCATACACACTGTTGTCAGCTTAGTATGTACATTTGCAAGCATATATGCATTAGTTTTATGTGTTTGTCTTACACTCACACACATAAAGTTATCTTCTAGTTATGGGTGCTACACCTTGTTTTTCTTCAAAGTATCCTGGAGTTCTTTTTATCAGTACGTAAAGGTCTGCCTTTATGTAACATAGGATTCCATTTCATGACTGCGCCATTGTTTGTATAATCATAGCCCCACTAATAGGCATTTAGGTAGCTTTAGATTTGGGGTTATTAATAATAATAGTGCTGAACATCTTGTGTAAGTCTCTTTGTATATATGTGTAATTATTTCCCCTAGGATAGAAACCTTACAGTGTAATTGCTGGGTCAAAGGATGTGTCGTTTTTAATGTAAATAGATACTGCCAAAATGTCCTCCAAAAAAATTATATCCTCTTAAGGAGTGCATGGCATCATTTTTTATCTTGCCAACACTGGACATAACCAGTCTGAAATATTTGCCAATCAGATGGGTGAAAAATGGTATTTCATTGGGGGTTAAATTTACCTTTTTATGAATATGAGTGAATATGAGTGAGATTGAGATATTATCGTATGGCATGTTGTTTCTGCAAAATGGCAATTCATCTTGTCCTTTGTCTCATTGAGTTGTAGTTATTTTTTTTTGTATTTTGAGTATTGAAACTTGGTGTTATATATTGCAAACATTTTCTCTCATCTTGTGCATTTTTAGTCTTTTAATTACAAATGCTTTTAATTTAAATTCAATTTAATATAAATTCATTTACTATACTCAGATTTATAAATCATTTACATTGTGATCAATTTTTTTAATCATAAAAAGATCTTCCCTTTCCCATAACTATAAGCCTTTCTCTATATTTTCTTCTAAAATTTTCTAATTATTTTTTACCTTAAGCTCTTTAATAATCTGAGTATCTTGTAAGGAAAAATACTTATTTTTTCCCCAAAAGATAGCTAATTCCTCCAACATAATTTATTGTAATTGATTTATTCCCATTCTCCACTGAATAGAATATCCCTTTTTATCACACAATGAATTGACAAAGTCGAATTGAAAAAGTCCATCAGTCTGTTTAAAAAAAAATTCTCTCTCTGAGAGAATTGAGCACTGCTCTGTTGTCTATTCCTGCACCAAATCAACACTTCTGTTTATTTCAGGTTTTTCTACAGTATGCTTTGATAGCTAGTAAAGCAAGTATCACTTCATTTCTATTCTTTAAACATTTTATTTTGGCTATTTTTATACATTTTATCTTCCTGAAGAAATTTTAGGACCAACTTGTCAGGTTTTCATTAAAAAAACCTGGGTATTTGATAGGGATAGCATTGAGAGAATATTGAATTTATCAGTTAAATTGTCAAGAATGAGCAGTTTTAAACACTGAATTTTCCCATTCAGGAACTTATGTATTCTTCAATAAAATTGTATCTTTTTCTTCATATGGGTCTTGCATATTTCTGGTGAGGTTTGTTATATATATTTTCTCTGCTATTTTGATGTGATGGGATTTTTTTCCTCCTGGACATTTTCAGATTGCTTATTGATAGTGCGTAGGAAAACTGGTATTTTCATGTCTGGCTCCTGCACCTCTGCACTCAGTGGACTCTCTCCACCTGTTAGAATACAGGGCTCAGACATGAAGCATTGCAGGTTTTTTTCAAGGGTCAAGTAGATCACGGGCTAGTGGGGTAAATAAGACATAGAGGTATTAAAATGGTAGATCCTTTCACATCGTCAAATGTTAGCTTCCCTGAGTCCTTTTGATCACTTGGGAACACTATCAGGCTAGGCAGGGAAGGTTTCCAGTGTCCCACGTCATATGTCAGGATGGAGGGACCCCTGGCCTTTAGCATCAGCTTCAGGGCTGTTTGCTGCTGAGTGGGGCTTGTTGTGTGATGTTCAAAGGCACATGGAGAGCTGATCTCTACCTCATGTGAAGCCACAAGGGCAGTGAAAAGATCAGGATTCAAACCTTACTTCTAGCATTTGCTATGTAAAGTTGAGGAAGGGACTAAGCTCTCTGGGCTTCAGATGTTAACGCCTTCCTCACTGTGAGTCATGTTAAATAAAATACTGCATGAAATGTGCCAGCTATACAATAAGTGCCCTGAAAATGGTGGCCCTTGTTGTCCTTGGTAAGATGATGGTAGTGGACATGAATTTTGAGTCTGACAGTCCTGGTTTTGAGCCCTGGTTCTACCACTTCCTGAAGGCATGACCTGGGATGAGCTATTTGGACTCTTTAAGAAAGTTGGGCTGGTCATAATTTAAGGATTCAGTGAGAAAATGTATGTGTTAGTACTTTGTGAACTGTAATATTTCATGTGACAGTAGCTGGTAGTCATGTCACTTCTGACAGTCTTCCTTCTCTAGGCAAGAAAAAAAATGCTCTTGTTGAGATGTAGAGGAGAAATATATTTTACTAGTTCACATTAAAATCACATTTGTAATTAGAATATTTAAAGGGAACTTCAAATACTATGTGTAACCAGTGAAGAATTTCAGGATTTTGGATGACTCGAGTTGTGTGTGTTCTCAGCTAGGCCATTTTCCATAAAGATGTGTAATAAGGATCCAAGGTAATCATCCAAGCCATTTGCTCAAAAACCTCATGTCTGACTTCTCTCTTGAAGCTGAGCCTCACAGGACACTGCTTTTCAAAGACATAATGACACTGAGTACAGCCTTGGTTTCATGTCCAAGCCACACCATCATGGATTACTTGACGGGGGGAGGGGGGGACAATGAAGACATCTCAGTTGCTTGGGTTCAGTATTCTTCCCCTATTACCATCAGAGTAGAAATAATTCTTTTCTTTTATTCATTGAATGTAGGCTGACATAAGAGGCATTTCAATTACTGTTATTAAAATGGAATAATTGATTATCACAAATGTTGCATCTGAGTCAGAAGTTCTTTAAAATTGGACACAGTGGGCTGCAGTGTAAGAACTAACACTTGATTGAAGGAAAGCTTATTGCTGAGACACTGTTTTTTTCAAAGTATCCTATCCGGATAGAGTCTGCAACCGGGCAGTGGCTGAAATTTTAGAGGTGAAGCCAGATGCTAGCCATCCACCAGGATGTGGCAACCATATATTCTAGACTTGAAACAAATAGAGAATTTTGTAAAGAAGCCATTAGAAGTAATGAACTTTTTCCAAGTTGAGCTTTAAGACTGCCAATTAATTCTTCACATTTGTTGCCAATACTCCTGAGCTTTAAATTTATTGCTCAGTGATTTTCAGAGAAGTAACATACTTTAAAGGTTGACTGGAGAAATCCAAGTCCTCGTCAAATGCATGTGGAAATGACATGCATATACAGACAGAGGTAGAATTATAGGCAGGCATCTTTGGGATACTGACGCTTGTTTACCAAACATCAAGTGACTCACCTGAAATTTCACAACCACAAGTGGTGATTCTGAGAGAAGTCAGAGGCATGTCCCCACCCTGCTTGTGAAAGACTTTTGTACGTGGTGTAGAGGGGGTGGAGTCGAAGATCCATGGCTTATTGACAGGTGTTTGTTAAACTTGGGTTTCTATATCACTGAATATCTATGTGAAACAGAAACAGACTCACAGGCATAGAAAACAAACGTGGTTACCAAAGGGGAGGGGGAAGGGAGGAAGGACAATTTAGGAGTATGGAATTAAGAGATACAAACTACTACGTATAAAATAGATAAGCAACAAAGATACACTGTATAGCACAGGGGATTATACCCATTTTCTTGTAATAACCTATAATGGAATATAATCTGCAAAAATACTGAATCGCTATGCTGTATACCTGAAACTAACACAATATTATAAACCAACTACACTTCACTAAAAATTTATTTTTATTAGTATTTTTTCAGGTTTCATGCTTAGGACATAAACAGGATTGTACCTGAGGGAAAAGGATACAAATAGAAGATTTTCTTCATCTCACTTTACCCTGGGTTGTGCACATCTGCTTCCAATACAGAGGGCTTGCTGAGAGGGGCAGGGGAAGGCAGAGTAGTGATTACTGCTTATCCCAGACCCAGTTTAGGCAAAATCACCGTAGAGCAGTGGTTCTGAACTTGAGATGCACTTTAGAATTGCCTGGGAGCTTTAAAAATATAGATGCTTGTGTTCCACCCAAACAAACAGAATCACAGCCTCTGGCCTGCGCACTGGTGTTTATTGTGAGCTCTCCTGGGAATTCCAGCTTAAGCAACACATCTGATGTGAGGACCACTGCTCCGAACATTCATTGTCTGAAAGGTGAGTTAGTTCTCACTGGAAATGGAAAACTACCTGGTATTCCTTATTTGTTTAGAAACAATGGTGGTGTCAGGGTTTAAAGTTATGGATTCAAAGAAGAAACAAAAATGTATGGGAAGTGCCAGGCCTGAATTCTTAACCTGAGGTCCCTGAGATCATACAGATTCTGTAAGCCCCTGAAATTGTGTGGGAAGTTTTGAGCTTATCTCTACATTTGGGGGATGGAGAGAGAGGGGTAAAGATTCATCCATTTCAGAAGATTCTCAAAAGAAGCCACGAAGGGAAAAACCACCTCCCTGAAATTCATACCCACACAAAGATGCACAGTTTTTAACAAAAACATCCTACAGGAGGGAGGGTCCTGAGTGCTTCCCCAAACTTTCACTTTTCTTCTGTTTCTCCCATATTCCCTGATTGCTCTGGTCTGGTCACCATTTCCTGGTTCCCAGGGGACTGCAGCAGCTCCCATCTGCAGTCCTGACCCAGAGAAAGTCATCTTTCCTTGGGACACCTCAGCACAACTGAGTGGGTTTGATCTTCTCAAAACTACAAATGATGAAGTAGAACAGACAATCAAGATGAGCCAACATGAAGGAAATCATGACAAGATACATCATAAGATTCAAGGGTCACACGGAGCGTCTTCTAATTCTTACCATGCTCCTGCTCCAAATGTCTGTTCCACTTCCCAGATATCTTTACTGGCTTCTTTCCAACCTGCCATCTCCACTTGGCTGGGACCGTCTTAGTTCTGGCTACACGGCAACCTTCTCATGAGCCAAAAGTCTCTGATATCATTGCCACTTAGAGACTCTGGTATCATTTCTGAAATGAGGGACATCTTCATGCCTTCAGCACCCCCCAATCTCAGTCTGTTTTCAAAGCAAGGATGGCAAATATTGATAGGTTTGAACTCACATGCTCAATCCCACCAATCGATAAAAGTGTCCTCACAGAACTTCTTAAACTGAAATGCTCATGTGTATTCTGTGGACATCTTGCTAAAAGGCAGATTCTTATTCCCTTTGAGAACCACTGTGAGTAGCAAGGGTTCTGTTGAGAATGACTCAGCGGCTGGGATCCTCTGGCCACACACAATTGCCAGAGGGTCGAGGAGGAGGTGGCAGAGCCCTGAGGTACCCTGAATTTGACAGATGAGATAACAGCTCCTTGTTCAGATTAGCAGCCCTGCTGCTGCCTGGAGTGCTCTGTGGCTGCTGCAGATGTACCATTACTGTGGGCTCCATGCTTTCCTTTTCCTAGTTGATTTTATTCCTTCCTTTAGCTCAGAGAGGGAGATCGTATTATGCCTACAGTCAAGGAGCAGCTCACATTACAGCACTACCTTCAGTCAGCCAGAGAGCTGGTCTCGGTAGCATCATGCGAACTTACTCCCTTCTGCTGATTGGATGGGTCTGGAGAGTTTCTGCTGCCCCGGGGCAGTGCAGTGTGACCAGAGCCCCGGGTGTTCCAGAGTGTCAGTCGGGCCCTTGCTGCTGTCTTGTTTCTTGCCCAGGTCCAGGCATCCGCTTCCGTTCTCTGCTAGGTGTGGAGCCCAGCCCTGATGCTTAGATGTGTTCTCACCTCCCTTCTTCTGAGGGCTGGCTCTGCTTCTGTCTGCTGGTCCAACCCCGATGGAGTATGAAGGTGAGATGCTGACAGTGTCTAGTGATGGAACTTGGACTCTGAGCCACAGCATCTTGCCCCACCTCCCCAGTTGCTGCTCTTAGAGGCTGATGCCAATCCTGCCTGGCCCAGCATTAGTTCCGCAGCTGCGACTTGGTGAATCACATGTTGCTGGGCCTTGCTGTTCCAGCCCTGGAAGCTGCTGGCATGTTAAATTATTATTAGTAGTAATAATGATAGAAGCAGTAACAATTAGCATTTATTGATTGCTTCCTAGGTTGCAAGCTATGGACTAAGTGTATTACACATACTGTTTCATTTAATTCTCAGAAGAACCCTATGAGATAGCTTCTATTTTTGGCAAAATTTTCCTAATGGGAAAACTGGGACCCAGAAGGGTTAAGCTGAGACTGGAACTCAGAGTTTTCAGGTTTAAAGTCTGTGCTCCTAACCACTAGGACACAGTGTCTCCACTGCAAAGTGCCCAAGCCTGTCCCTGATTGACAGCTGCTGGAAATTCAACATGAAAAACAACTAATGAGTTTCTTTTAGAAGCTGCTGAACATCACTGGGGCAAGTATTTCGGGGAGGCATCTGATTTTGCAACTTTGCGCTCTGGGCTCTGATGAGGAAAGTTCTCAAAAGTTCATGGGCACACTTTTTGCATACAGACGACTGCTTACAGTTTAAATATCCGAGAAGGGAGATGATACCTTCTGTCATCCCCGATTGGTGTATAGAATTAGGAAGGAAACATGACCAGCTGAAAGTGGGAATCATGTCAGGCCCGGAGTGACTGTAAAAATAGCCTGAAATAGATGAGCAAATGGAGCAGTGACCTGAAGCTGCCGTATGTCCACGGGAAGCAGGAGGTGCAATGCCATCACCTTCATAGCCTGAATATGAATATTTGGTCCAAGTGCCAGAAACTTTGGCCTCTCCTAGTATATGATATCCCTGGCATACAGCAGCATTGCCACATGGAAATGCTGCCAGACAATGCAGCCTTTGCAGAAAACACCATTTTAGGGTAGTTTCTATAGCATTAATTGCGATTGTTTTGCATTTTTATTACATTTGTCCTTAAGGATGCTTAAAGAGTTTTCAAAGTTATTTTTTAAGCGCCGGTAATCATCTGAGGGATCTCTCAGTGCTTTGTTTATGGCATCTTCTGGTCCCTACCTTTGGAAGGACACAGAGCTTGTGTGGACATGAGCTGAGTGCTTCCAAGGTCACTGGATTCTCTGGCTGGGTTCTTTGATGGTAAGCAGCAGAAACTGACTCTGGCTAACTTAAGCAGGAAAGAATGGGCGTTTATAAGAAAGCATGTGCTAGTTCACACAAGGAATAGCTGAAGAACCAGATGGGACAGGAAGTAGGAAATCTTCAGAAATCTAGGTGTCAAGAACTAGTGCTCTGTCTTTTCAAACTGCTCATTGGTCATGGTGAAACCATCCATTTTTCCTCTTGAGTCATCCAGTCAAAATTCCTGGGGTGGAGAGCAAACTCTCCTTGCTGCAGTCAAGAGCCCACTCTTGGGACCAAGGAGGGGAAACACATTGACTGACTGATAATTCTGTTATGGTAGCTTGATTGTCACAATGGCCCCAATTATTCCCCTCCCTTTACCCATGCCCCTTGTAATGTGACTACAGCTTTTTCCATCAAGGGGAGGTGATTGTTTCTTCACCCTTGAACCTGGCTGGCCTGGTGACTTGCTTTAGCCAACAGTAGGTGGCATACCATTTCTGATGCTGGGCCTCAGGGTGCTCATAAACTTCTGCTTTCTTTCTTGGGAAACTGTCAAGCCAGGAGAACAAATCCAGACCAGCATGTTGGGGGATGAGAGGCCATGTGGAGTGGAGATGGGCTGTCCCAGCTGAGTCATCTTAGCCAGTGTATCCATTATCTATTACTGTGCCTCAGACTACTCCCCAAGCTCAGTAGCTCCACTCAACAATCCCCATTTATAACCTCACACAGTTTCTGGGTCAGGAATCCAGTTGCAGCTTAGATGGGGCGTTCTGGCTTGGGGTCTCTCATGAGATTTTTGGACAAGATGTTGGCTGGGCCTGTAGTCATCTGAGTCTGGAAGATTCTCTCCCAAGGTGACTCCCTTACATGGCTGGCAAGTTGGCATTGCTTGCGGCTGGAGACCTCCGTTACTCCTCACAGGGGCCCCTCTCCACAGGCTGCTTGTGTCCTAACAACAAGATGGCCCCCAGCCCCACCCCCCTGAGCAAGCGATCCAGGAGAGCAAGTTGGAAGCAGCAATGCCTTTTGTGACCTCACTTCAGAAACTTCGTACTTTGACTCTGCCACATTCTATTAGAAGTGAGTCATTACCTTTGGCCAATATTCAAGGGGAGGAGAATTATGGTCCACCTTTTGAAAGGAAGAATGTGAAAGAATTTCCAGATACATCTTGAAACCACTACAAAAAGCCAGCTTCCAGTCACCCCTCCAACTGACCACAGAGGCATAGGCCCCTGGGATCAGCCAGGTCAGCCGACATCAGCAGAAGGTCCCAGCCAACCTGCAGACACATAAGGTTAAAAAATGTGTGTTTAAGCCACAAGGTTTTAGCATAGTTTGTTATACAGCAATAGTTAATTGGTATACTTGTTAAGACTGCATGCTGTGAGGGAGGGCTAGTTCTCCAAAGGAAAGTCAGACACAAACAGAGATCTGCTAACATACCTGTTTTCACAGAGCAGGCAGTTCTGTGAAGGAATGGCACAGGTAGATGTCATACAGTGAAAGAATCATAGGAGTAGAAGCATTGCAAGGCCCAGACTTCTTTCAGACTATAAGCTCCCAGAGCACAACTGTCATGTCTATCTTCAGTAACCCTGTGAAGGAGATCACAGTGCGGATGCCAAGTGACTGACTCTGTTTTAAAATTTATTTTATTGAAGTATAGTTGATTTACAATGTTGTGCTACTTTCTGCTATACTGAAAAGTGATTCAGTTTTTTGTGTATATACATTCTTCTTCATACTCTTTTCCATTATGGTTTATCACAGGATATTGAATATAGTTGAATATAACTATATTGAGTATAGTTCCCAGCAGGACCTTGTTGTTTATCCATTCTATATGTAACAGTTTGCATCTGCTAATCCCAAACTCCCAAACCATCCCTCCGCTATCCCACTCCCTCTTGGCAACCACAGGTCTGTTCTCTATGTCTGTGAGTCTGTTTCTCTTTCGTAGATAAGTTCATTTGTGTCATATTTTAGATTCCACATATAAGTGATATCATATGGTATTTGTATTTCTGACTTACTTCACTTAGTATGATAATCTCTAGGTCCATCCATGTTGCTGCAAATGGCATTATTTCATTTTTTTAATGGCTAATATTCCATTGTATATATATGTACCACATCTTCTTTAACCATTCATCTGTTGATGGACGTTTAGGTTGTTTCCATGTCTTGGCTACTGTGAATAGTGCTGCTATGAACATTGGAATGCATGTTTCTTTTTGAATTATAGTTTTGTCCAGATATATGCCCAGAAATGAGATTGCTGGATCATATGGCAACTCTATTTTTAGTTTTTTGAGGAACCTCCATGCTGTTTTCCATAGTAGCTGCACCAATTTACATTCCCACCAACAGTGTAAGAGGGTTTCCTTTTCTCCACACCCTCTCCAGCATTTGTTATTTGTAGACTTCTTAATGATGGCCATTCTGACCGGTGTGAGGTGGTACCTCACTGTAGTTTTGACTTGCATTTCTCTAACAATTAGCAATGCTGAGCATCTTTTCATGTGCCTGTTAGCCATCTGTATGTCAAATGACTGACTCTTGATTAAAAGAAGAAACTGGTCATCCCTGGAGGGACATTAGCCTTGGCCTTTCCTAAGAGGTGCCATCTGAGCAGGGTTTCAAAGCGCCATAGAAATTTCTGAAGTACTCAGTTTTAATTACTCAAATTAATTATTCAAAGGGTTTGAATATGCAAAGCCTTAATGGTGTAAAGCAGGACGGCATAGTTTAGAAACCAGAGGTAGTTCAGAATTCCTAGAACTTGAGGTCCAAGGAAATACTGGTGGAAAAGCAGCATAAGCAGGTCAAAAAGGGGCAGACCATCAAAAGCTTTCCATGTAGGTGATCATTCATCTTAGGGTTCCCAGGACAGCCTTAGTGGAGGCATGCAGTCCTAGTGATGTTATTAATAGGGCTCCCTTTTGATATAAAATAAGTCCTGGTTTAGATGATGAATTATATGGTCAGCTCAGTCCTATGCCATGATGAGAAGAACCAGTGTTCACAGTTTAATCAATGACTGGTGTTCACAGTTTAATCAATGCTTTTCAATCTATAATGAAACAATGAAAAAATATAACTTTATTTTTGAGTTGAGAGTAAATTGGAGAGAAAACTGAGAATTATGAAAGTTATTTTTGGTGAGTGATTGGCAATGCAAGACTTTCAAAAAAGTCTCCTTAACCCTGTTTTTCACAAGATTGTATTTTTTCCCTACAGCTTCCTGTTAGAAATGCAAACAATTTTTAATATGAACTGAAAATTTTCATTTGCTACATGCACCAGTGAACAACTGTTATGACACCACCATTATTTTTAAAAGTTGCATGAAATAACTACATTTTTTTCTCTGATCAGAGAAAATGGTCATGGGAGAAACTTCATTATTTTTATTTTTCTAATTAATATTTAGTTACAAGAGTATGCTCCTAATGATGGCTCAAATGATGCAGACAGGTTTACAATAAAAGTTATTATTTAATTCCCTCCTGATTGTCAATTAACTCCTCTGAGTTAGGTAATGGTCTTTCTTACCTACAAGTTATCAAGATATTGTCGTATATTTTATTGAAATATTCTATAGTTTTATTTATAATTTCATTTCATTTAAGCATTTAAATATAGGTAAACTTGGGATATGATATGAGGTAGGAATCTAATTTTATAATTTTTTTCATTAGACAATTTTAATCACTAATTTAAATACTTACCTTTATTCTCATAAATGTATGCTTAGTTTGGGGACGTGTGTTGTGTCCCATTAATCTAAGTACATAGTTTTATATTTATACACCACTGTTTAAATTTCTATGGCTTTTTACTATGTTTTGATCATTGATAGGACAAAGTCTCCCTTATCGTTCTATTTCTCAAAAATTCCTTATTGGCTTTTCACACATTTTTTTTTTTTTTTCAAATGATTTTACAATCAGGTCATCAAGTTCCAGTTTTAAAAATTCCTCTTGTGCACAGGGGATTTTGAGGGCAGTGAAACTATTCTGTATGATACTGTAATGGTGGACATTACAAATTATGATATTATACATTCATGAACACTGAAAAAAACCTGTACTATATGAAGAGTGAACCTTAAAGTAAACTATGGATTTTAGTTAATAGTGACTCATCGATATTGGTTCAACAGTTGACACTGATGCAAGATAGTAACAAAGGGGACACTGAGGGCAGGGGGAGAGGAAGTATATGGGAACTCTCCACTTTCTGCTCAATTTTTCTATAAACCAAAACTGCTCTAAAAAATAAAGTATATTAATTTTAAAAAGTCCTGTTGGGACTTTAGTTGGGGGGTTGCACTGATTAACTTGCGGAGAATTGACATCTTTAAAATGGCAAGTCTTTGCATCCTGGAACATGGTGTATCTTCCATTAGTTCATGTATTCTTTGATGTCCTTCATTCATGTTTTATTGTTTATTTCAGGTATGTCTTCCACACTTTTATTTATTCCTAGGTATTTTATGACTTTTTTTTGCCATAGTGAATACCATTTCTCTTATTTCTACCATATCTTCTTGTTGGCTGTCTCTGCTATTTAAGAAAGTTGTTGATAATTTTAGTGTAGTTTAAAGTAGTTTATTAATATATACTATGTTGTTAATGTTCTCCATTAACCACTAAATCTATATTGTTCCAAAATCAGAATTTTTTAATAGTTATCTTTTTCTCTTTATGTCTTATCTCTAGTTTTTCATTACATACAACACATGTAGGCATATGGGCTAAAACCAAAATATTTTTACACTGACTGAAAAGAACTTTTAAGCCTCTCTCTCCAGGGACTCCAAGTAGAGATTTTTAACTCAGAAAATAGCAGTTTTGTGATGAGCTACAAGAGAATTTACATTATCTGTCAATAATGGTATTGCTTATGCACTTCCTTTCAGATCCCCAGCTATTAAAAATAGAATTCAATTAGTGTTTGGTGCTTTGGAAGTTCTGGCATTTATGATTCAACTCAAAAGGACAGCATTACATAGACAACTAAGTGATTATATAACAATACTTCTGAGTACGTTGGAGGAATTTCAACACACTTACTGAACAGAAAATAATTTTTCTCATGTATGCAAGTAAATAAATTAGTTATATATTTAGATGATGTTGTCCATCTTTAAATCAAAGATTTTAATGTCTCTTCAGGTCTCCAAGATTTTAATTCTTTACCTTGGTCAGATTCTTTACCTTGGTTATTACTCATCTGTAAAG
The DNA here is from genome assembly GCF_009873245.2 of Balaenoptera musculus. Taxonomy (NCBI): domain Eukaryota; kingdom Metazoa; phylum Chordata; class Mammalia; order Artiodactyla; family Balaenopteridae; genus Balaenoptera; species Balaenoptera musculus. The sequence goes on along the minus strand of NC_045786.1, from coordinate 48,883,405 downwards.
TTCCTATATCATTTTTGCACTCATAGTTATTTAAGTTTTATCTTAAAAATTTAGATTGATACATCTTCCCTTAGTTTCAAAGTAAAATTAAAGCAGAAAATAAAGAGATAAGGGCAAATATAAGGTAATCCAGTATGATTTTATTTTTAATCCCCTTTGCTGGCTTAATGGTTTTATAGACTATATCTTTACTAACCACAGTCTACTTCAAAGTGCTAATATACCAGTTCATAAATAGTTAAAGAACCTTACACTAATATACTTTGGTTTCTCTCCCTGCAGCCTTTGTATTATTATTGTGATACATTTTACTTTTTTATATATTATAAACTATACTACATTGTTATTAGTTTTGTTTTAAATAATCAATTATCTTTTAACAGTGGAAATCACTTTTCTATTTACCCATGCAGTCACAGTTTATAGTGCTCTTCATTTCTTTGTGTAGAACCACATTCCCTGCTTTGGAGGAACTTCCTTTGGCATATTTTGTAGTTAGGGTCACTGGTAATAAATTCCTTTAGCTTTTGTAAGCCAGAAAAGGTTTCTATTTCACCTTCAGTTTTTTTTTTACTTTTAATTTTATTGGAGTATAATTGATTTACAATGTTGTGTTAGTTTCAGATGTATAGCAAAATGATTCAGTTATACATATACATATATTCATTCTTTTTTAGATTCTTTTCTCATATAGGTTATCACAGAATATTCAGTAGAATTCCCTGTGCTATACAGTAGCTCCTTGTTGGTTATCTATCTTATATATAGTAGTGTGTGTGTGTGTGTGTGTGTGTGTGTGTTCATCCAAGCTCCTGATTTATCCCTCCCCACATTTCCCTTTCAGTTATCTTCAGTTTTTTTTTTAACATCTTTATTGGAGTATAATTGCTTTACAACGGCGTGTTAGTTTCTGCTGTATCACAAAGTGAATCAGCTATATGTATACATATATTCCCATATCATCTTCAATTTTGAAAGCCATTTTCACAGGTTATAGAACTCTAGGTTGGCAGTTTTTTCTTTCACTACTTTAAAGATGTTACTCCACTGCCTTCTTTCTAGCATTGTTTCCTTGGAGAAATATGCTGACATTCATATCTTTGTCCCTCTGTACAGAATATGTCTTTTCCTTCTGCTTGCTTTAAAAATTTTCCTTTATCACGGTTTTTAAGGAGTTGATTATGATGTGGGGTTTACTGAGTTCTTAGATCAGTGAATTTAGAGTATACATCAAATTTGGAAGACTTTCAACCATTATTCTTTTCAAACGTTTTTTCTTTTTTTGCTTATTCCTTGTCCCTCAGGCACTACAATTGCATGTATATTAGGCTGATTGAAGTTGTCCTATAGCCCTCTGAAACTCTGTTCATTTTTGAGTCTTTCTTTTTTTCTATGTTTCATTTAGTTTCTTTTGTTATTTCTTTAGGTTCACTAATCTTTTCTTCTTCAATGTCTAACTTGCCATTAATCCCATCTAGTGTTTTTTTTTATTTTATATTTTTATTTTATTTTTAGCTCAACGCACTGTAGTTTTTAATCTCTTGATCTTCCATTTGGGTCTTCTTTGTATCTTCTGTCTCTGTAACTTTTTGCACATATGGAATACAGCTATAATAGATGTTTTAATGTATTTGTCTGTCTGTAACATTCATGTTAGTTCTGGGTTGGTTTCTGTTGAATTTTCTCTTTATTATGGGTTGTATTTTTCTGCTTCTTTGCATGCCTGCTAATTTTAATTAGATGCCAGACCATGTGAATTTTATATTTTTTGGATGCTGTATATTTTTGTATTCCTATAGATCTTCTTGAGCTCTGTTCTGGGATAAAGTTAAGCTAATTGGAAAGAATTTGACAGTTTCACATCTCACAGTTTTAGGGTTTGTTAAGAGGAACTAAAGCAATGGTCAGTCTATGGCTAATCATTTCCAACTACAAAGCCCTCTGAGGACTCTACCCAGTGCCTTGAGAATTGTGAGCATTTCCAGTTTGACCACTTGGGACAGACATTTTTTCCAGTCTTACGTGAGTACAGAGCCCTGTTACCTCTAATACTTCCAGGTGATTCTGCCCTCAGCCTTAAGTAGTTTCTTCACACACATGCACTGATTGGTACTCTGCTGAATCCTTAAGGGAGAACCTTTACAGACCCATAGCTCCATCTCTGTCCTGCTCTCTTCTCTCTGTCACCCTATTCTACAGACTCTAGCCACCTTGGTCCCCCAGACTGTTGGCTGTATCTCTGAATTAGTAAGTTTGCCTATTTTCTTGTGGGTCCCTCTTCCCTGCTTGTTGAATTAGAAAATCTCTTCAGTCTGTAAGTGTCAAAATTCACAGGGCTTACCTTGTGAATTTTCCATCTATTAGGGACCACTGCTCTTCATTGCCTAATGTCCATTGTGTTGAAAAACCCTCAAAACTATTGATTTTTATTTATTTATTTTCTAACCTAGTGCCTTACATGACTCTTATGTGTTTCTAAAATTCACTGAATGATATTCGTAGATTTTCTAGGAAAGAATCATATCAGTATAAAAAGAGATACTTTTTTTTTTCCATTTTAAATTTAGTACTTTGGTTTTTTTCTTATCTTCTTCTAGAAGGTAATACTTTTAGTTCAGTAATGAATAATAGAGGTAAAAGAGGATAGTTGGTCTTTTCTCAAACTTTAATGAGAATGCTTCTAAGCTTTCATAATTAAGTATGGTATTTGCTGTATGTTTTTTAAAATTTATCATCCATTCCTAAACAAGTTAAGAATTTTTCTTCTATGCAATGTATAGCATCAGATATTTTTGTTTTTGTGAAAATACAAGTATTACATCTTTCTAAATGCTTTAAGAGTCTATTCAGATGATCATGTGATTTTTTTCTTGTTTAATATATCAATATAATTAATTCCATTAACGTATTTCCTAATGTTGAACCAACGTTGCATTCCTGAACAAATCATCAGTGGCCAAACTGTATTTAAAAAAAAATCATTAAATTTTACTTGCCAATAACATACAATTTTAAAATCTATGTAAGTGGGAGTGGCTGATAGCATATGTGTGTATGCACATGTGAGCACATGGGTATTCGATCTGTGTCTAGTTTTGGAATCGAAGTTATACTAGAGTCATAACAATAGCAAGTTGGTAAGCAACTATGTTCAAGAAGTAATAGAATACATGAATAGCCCTATAACCAATAAAAAAAATTACATCAAAATTAAAAAATTCCCCAGTGAATACTATCAAACCTTCAAGTAGCTAATAATTGTAGTCTTATACAATTTCTCCCATAAAATAGAAAATATAATACACTAAAAAACTAACTTTATGAAGCTAGAATAACCGGGATTCTCAGACCAGACAAAATTTATAAATCACACACACACACACACACCCCTAATCTCTGTGTAGGAAAGGATTAATAAAACTAAGGAAATAGGGGAGTTAAACAGAGAAATTCAAATGCATTAAAATTTTGAAAATTTTATTCATTATAAAGTTTAAACAGGGAAGAAGCTATTTTCATAGTATATAACTTTCAAAGGGTCAGTATCAAAAATAGGTTTTAGAAAGGCCTTCTAAAATCAACGAGAGAGACAGAAAGTTTATCAGTACAAATAAGGGCAATTCTGACAAAAATGTTGCTTTAAAAAACATCAAGCAACCATAATACACCTTGCTGGTTAGAATGTAAATTCATGCAAGCATTTTGTAAAATAATTTGTCATTTTAAAAAAATTGAAGATGCATATAATCTACAACCCATTCCTAGGGATATATGCAATGCACTGAGATGTGTTCAAGAGTGTTAATAGCAACATCATTTGTAACAGTAAAGTTTTAACAACAAGAAAATCTCCATTTATAGGAAGATGAATGGACTGTGGTATATTCACATAATAGAATCCTGTGCAGCAATGAAAATGAGTTGAATACAGCTCTATATATCTCAATAGGAATAAGTCTCATGATAGTGTTAAATGAAGAAATCATGTTGCAGTAAAACCAGACAGCATAATACCATTTATATGAAGCTCAAAGGCATATAAAGTATAAATAATATATTATCGAGGGGTTCATACATTATGACAGTAAATGAGAAAATGATGCATATAAATTTTAGAAGACTAGCTACTCTTAAGAGGTGATGAGAGAGAGAGGGGGGAGTTGGTATAGAGAGGAAAGAGGGTACAACCCATGGGGGGCTTCAAAAGTATTGCTAATACTCTATTAACATTTGTGAAAGGTTTATGAGTATTTTACAATTATTTTTATCCTTATACCTTTATATTATTTATTTTTCGGATATATAAAGTATTTCATAATAATAAAAATAAATGAAATAAATTTTGCATTCATACTAGCTATATAGGTAATGGAATTTTAATTGTTTAACTCAATCTTATTCAGCCTCCTAAAAGAGCTGTCCTTAAAACTATAATTTATTCAAATGCGTTATAAACTAATTGAATTTTAAGATGGTATTTGGAGGTCTCAAGTTCTTGAAAATAATTTTGTCTTTTGAAAAGTTACCTTATGAGCAACCAATTAAAATATTTAACTGAAAATATTAACCTTACATTGGCAGAATGTGTAAACACAATCAACTTCTTTTAAAATCCCTGTTTGAAATAATTAACATGTCTTTTGAAAATGAAAGTTATAATTTTTATTCATTTAAAGATAAATTCCTAACAGTAATATTAAAATGCAATTATAATTCAAACTGTGTTTTAACCATTAATTTTGTTTTTAACTGTAACATTACATTAAAAAAGAAGAAATATGGGCTTCCCTGGTGGCGTAGTGGTTAAGAATCTGCCTGCCGGGCTTCCCTGGTGGTGTGGTGATTGGGGGTCTGCCTGCCAGTGCAGGGGACACAGGTTCGAGCCCTGGTCTGGGAGGATCCCACATGCCGCGGAGCGGCTGGGCCCGTGGGCCGCAACTGCTGAGCCTGCGCGTCTGGAGTCTGTGCTCCGCAACAAGAGAGGCCGCAATAGTGAGAGGCCCGTGCACCACGATGAAGAGTGGCTGCCACTTGCCGCAACTAGAGAAAGCCCTCGCGCAGAAACGAAGACCCAACACAGCCAAAAATAAATAAATTAATTAATTAAAAAAAAAAAAAAAAAAAAAGAATCTGCCTGCCAATGCAGGGGACACGGGTTCAAGCCCTGGTCTGGGAAGATCCCACATGCTGCGGAGCAACTTAAGCCCATGCGCCACAACTACTGAGCCTGCAAGCCACAGCTACTGAGCCCGCGCACCACAACTACTGAAGCCCATGCGCCTAGAGCCCGTGCTCCGCAACAAGACAAGCCACCACAATGAGAAGCCCACGCATGGCAACAAAGAGTAGCCTCCGCTTGCCGCAACTAGAGAAAGCCTGCATGCCTCGACGAAGACCCAACACAGCCAAAAATAAATAAATTAAATAAATAAATTATATAAAAAAAGAAATATAACTTCTATGTTGTTAGAACTGACAAAATGCCAAAAAGTGTACTCATACAATAGTAAGACACAAAATTAAACAAGTTTGATGTGAGTGCGTGAGTGTGTGTGTTCAGCGTGTATTTTACATGTAACATTCTCCACAAGCTAACATCTTAAGGGAAAATAACTATCATTGTGAGTCCAAGAAGTCATGATTTTGAATTGAGAGGAAGAACTCAATCTTCTCTCACATCAGGCCTGCTGACCTCAGGGTCTTTGCAGGAGTTGTTGCCTTTGCCTGGAATGTTCTTTCCCTAGGTATCCTTATAGCTACCATCCTCACTTTATTGGGATCTCCACTCACCTTTTCAGAGAGATCTTCCCTTGTCATTCCATCTAAAATATTAACTTATCCCTTAATAGTTCATATCTCCTTATTTGTCTTCATTTTTCCTCCATCACACTTATTGTTTTCTAACATGCTATTTATTCTACTTTTTTTCCCCACTATCTGTCTCCAAAACATAATTTAATTTAACTTTCTCAAGGACAGGGATTTTTGTATTTTCTTTTCTATCTATCTATCTATCTATCTATCTATCTATCTATCTATCTATCTATCTAATCTATCACTGTATCACCAATATATTAATAAATATATCAAATATTTGTCAAATGAACAAAATATGAGTGAATGCCATTATGAAATAAGAACTATCCATCATTAGAAGACAAACAGCTTTGATTAAAATAAACTTAAGTAACTGGGCTAAAGTATACAATAGACATGTATCTTCCGCAAGTTCATTGGAATCCAAATTGTTACAAATAATGCAAAATGAACTAATTTTATCATAAAGTATTAGGAGATATATTTAAAAATTGTCACAAAAGACTTTAGTGGTAAGAATTATATATCACAGTGTTACATTGGTAAGTTTTAGACATATTTTGTTGTTGGAACAATAAATAAATATTCACATTTGTTTTAATTAAGATTTTATTTAAAGGCATATTGCATGGCTTATTGATTTAGAATAGCTTAGGTAGAAGATTAAATATTCAATTGGGCACATAATGCAAAAATGTTAACAGTAAATTTAAAATACCAGTTTAAACTCTTGATTTAAAAATTACATATTATTTCTATCTTTTGTCACCATGTACGCAAACATCGCCTGTACTCACAACAAATGATGTGATTTATATCCCTAGCCCCAGGTTTGGGCTCTAATACTCTTCTCACTATATGTTATCTGGGCTGCTGGGAAAGAAGTTGAATCCATGTTTTGGAATAGGGAGTTTTCAAGGTGGGTTGGGATTTTTGTTGTTCAAAAAAGCAAAGAGCGCTTTTAAAGGTTTAGAGGTGGTATAAACAATTTTCAGAAACCATATGAAAGGTAGCTTTCATTGGAAAAATTGTGATAATTTGGCCAATTCAGATAAAAGTAAATTGTAGATAAGACAGCTTACATCTGTGAAAAGCAGGGGTCAATAATGATATTGGAAATAAAATAAATATGTTTAAAGATAACTAGTACTGAACTTTGTGTGATTATATTCAAATAGAAAACTCTTCTTAAGTTTAATTGTATGTATCTACCTGCCTATACTCCTGCTTTGTGATGCCAGGATGTGCCTGGGATTCTGCAAAACGCATTTCTTTTCTGCCAGCTGCCTTCATGTTAGGTTTTTGTCAATCAGGACCCTGAAGAGAGCCTGCAGGGCTGATGGAGGGAGACTTGACAGGCTCCTTCACTTCTGTCCCTGTGGGTTTTGCATCTGGTTCCTTCTCCTGTAGCAGTTGATTGAAGTTTGCATATTTTCTCATATATGCAGAACAGACTTCACGGCACCCCTCAGATTCACCAGCTGGCTAGCACCTCCTCCTGAGATATGAGCCCCAGGCCCGCAATACCCCTCTTCTGAGTGGTTTCCTGCAATTGCTCCTCTGTGATATCTCAGAGTTCTCTTTCTGCCCTTTCAGTTACCTACTTAACAACCTTATACCTAGTTACATTTTTTTCATATTAAATTCTTTAAAATAACTTTTATGATTCTGTCTTCTGACTGGTCCCTGACTGATATCTCTCATCCATTCCTGCTCTTGTCTACAAGGTAACAACCACCAAAAGTTGCTCTGAATCCTTCTATACATTTCACCCTGCTTTTAGAATTATACATAACATGCAAACACACACACACATACAGACACAGACAACATGCAATCTACAGAACCTTGAATATTTTATCGTATAATGTTTAGGGAAGCCCAAACCTCTCCAGGATTCTTTTTAATTCTTTGGACCCTCTCTTTCATGTATCTTTCTTCTCTGTGTGCTGTGGCTTTGCTGCATGACTCTATACTGTACCATGTTAACCCCATGTGAAGTTCAAAAATCTCTCTGAGCTCCCCTTAGAGAGAGCAGTCACACAAAAGCACTGGTGGGCATTAGACTTTACTCATGATTCCATATGGGGATGGAAGAAGCATTTACACTAGTTTGTATTAAAGATTTCTGTTCCCAAAATTTCCTCTAACTTGTTTCATCAATGGAGGTTTTCACTTTATATATATATTTTAAAGCTATCTTGTTCGAGGCATAGAGATTCATGTTTATTTTATGATTTTGGTGGGTTATACCTTTTATCTACATTAAAAACATTCCTTTCAACATTCTTTGTTCATCCTAGACCTTTTTGTCCCTATACCCATTCCTTACCCAACTCTGCTCTTCACTGTATCATGGGGCACTGATGTATGAGGCTGTGTTTCCCAGGCTCCCTGGCTTGCAGGTGGGTTTGGCCAGTGTGAGGCTGTGGAGGGAGATGCGAGTGTGCAGGAAGAGAACAGTTAGGGTACTTATCCCCTTTCCTTTTTGCCTCCTGTCTAGGCTGCTTCTCCTGGTGACTCCAGCTTCCACCAGTCAGTTCACAGTGGTTTTAGAGACAAGACACTGGAAACATTGCCTCCTTTCTTTGTCCCTCAGCCTAGTGCCACCACACCCTCTCCCCTTTTGATATCTCAGTCACTCCACACCTATGAATAGTTCTCGCCATTAAATTCTCTCTATTGAAAATACTTGCAGTTGTTTCCATTTTCCTGGTTAGACAGGAGGAAAAAGCCATTTCATGCCTTCTAACTTGTCTGACATGGACGCTGCCATTTTTTTTCTTTTTGTTAGTATTTACCCGACATATCTTCATCTATTCCTGTGTTATGTCTCTCTTGTTTTAGTGCTTTTCTATTAAACAGCATGGAACTGGGTTTTACTTTTTTACTTAATTGGAAAGGATTGTTTACTGTTAAAAGGTGAAGTTAGCCCTTTTGCATTTATTGTGATCACTGTTTTTTGTTATTTTATAATCTTCTAATAACTATATTTCTGTTTTTCTTCCAGTCCCTTTCTTGACTTTTGATTGATGGATCAAAATTTCTTTGTTCTCTTTAACTATAGCAGTTTGAAATTTCTAAACTTGTGTTTCAGCATTGAGATTTTTTTCAGACTTTAGTTTTTAGAGCAGTTCTATGTTCACAGCAAAATTGAGAGGAAGGTACAGAGATTTCCCATATTCTCATGCCCCCATACATACATATAGTCTCCCCCATTTACAACACCCCCCTCCAATGGTACATTTGTTATAAAAGGTGAACTGACATTGACACATCATAATCACCCAAAGTCCATAGTTCACATTAGGGTTCACTCTTGGTGCTGTAGGACAAATGCATAATGACATGTATTTACCATTATAGCATCAGGCAGAAAATGTTCACTATCCTAAAAATTTTCATCCTTCTCCTTCTACCACTGATCTTTTTTACTGTCTTCATAATTTTGCCTTTTACAGAGGCAAAATATCATATATTTGAAATCATACACTATGTATCCTTCTCAGATTGGCTTCTTTCATTTACTAATACACATTTAAAGCTCCTCCAAGTCTTTTCATGGCTCAGTAGCTCATTTCTTTTTAGTGCTGAATATTCCATTGTCTGGAAGTACCACAATTTATTTATTCATTAATCTACTGAAGAATATCTTGGTTTCTTGCAAGTTTGGACACTTATGAGTAAAGCTGCTAAAAACATCTAAGTATAGGTTTTTTGGACAAAGTTTTCAAATCCTTTGGGTAAACACCAAGGAGTGCATTGCTTAATGGTATACTATGCTTAGTTTTTTTTTTTTTTTTTATAAAGGAACTCCTTTATTTTATTTATTTATTTATTTATTTATTTATTTATTTATGGCTGTGTTGGGTCTTCGTTTCTGTGCAAGGGCTTTCTTTAGTTGTGGCAAGCGGGGGCCACTCCTCATTGCGGTGCGCGGGCCTCTCACCATCGCGGCCTCTCCCGCTGCGGAGCACAGGCTCCAGACGCGCAGGCTCAGCAGTTGTGGCTCACGGGCCCAGCTGCTCCACAGCACGTGGGATCTTCCCAGACCAGGGCTCGAACCCGTGTCCCCTGCATTGGCAGGCAGATTCTCAACCACTGCGCCACCAGGGAAGCCCTATGCTTAGTTTTTAAAGAAACCACCAAACTGTCTTCCAAAGTGGCTGTACCATTTTGCATTCCTACCAGAAATGAATGAAAGTTCCTGTTGCCTCCACATCCTTGCCAGCATTTGGTGTTGTCAGTGTTCTGGATTTTGGTCATTCTAACAGGTGTGTAGAGATATTTGTTGTTGTTTTGATTTACATTTTCTTGATGACATATGATGTAGAATGTCTTTCCATATACCTTTTTGCCATCTGTATATCTTCTTTGGTGAGGTGACTGTTAAGGTGTTTGGCCCATTTTTTAATCAGGTTGTTTGTTTTCGTATTGCTGAGTTTTAAGAGTTCTTTGTATATTTTGGAAAACTATCTTTATCAGACAGGTCTTCTACAAATATTTTTTTCCAGCATGTGAGTTGTCTTCTCATTCACTTGGCACTGTTTTTGACAGAGCAGAAGTTCTAAATTTTAATGTGCTCTAACTTACTTCTTTCATGGATTGTGCTTTTGGTATCATATCTAAAAATCATCACAATATCCAAGGTCATTTAGGTTTTCTCCTGTTATCTTCTAGAGGTTTTATAGTTTTGTGTTTTATATTTAGGTCTATGATCTCTTTTGAGTTAATTTTTGTGGCAATATTGAGTCTTCCTATCCATGAAAATGGAATATCTCTTTATTTCTGTAGGTCTTCTTTGATTTTGTTCATCACAGTTTTTTGATTTTCTTTATATAGGTCTTGTCCATATTTTGTTAGATTTATACCTAGGTATTTCTCTATTTGTGTACTAATAAAATGGTGTTGTATTTTTAATTTCAAATTCCACTTGTTGATTGCTGGTGCATAGGAAAGCAATTGATTTTTGTATATTAACGTTGTATCCTGCAACTTTGTTATAATCAATTGTAAGTTCCTGAGGTTTAAGATCAATCTTTTGAAAATAACTTTTAATTAAAGTGTAATATATATATATATAATGCTCAAATCAAAAGTGTACAGCAAGATGAATTTTCAAAAAGTGAACAGCCTGTGTAATCAGCAACCCAGAAAATTCCTTCTTCTTTTTTAGTCACTTTTTCCCCCAAAAAGTTACCCCTAATTTTTGGTAAGCTTTTTTGAGTTTATGTTTTTCTGTCACATCAGTATTTATAATCTCTGAAGAAAATAAAACCTTTAGCATTTCTAAAATTTTCTGTTTGTCTTCCTGCTCCCCAAGACTCAGGTTTTGATAATATCTGTTATTTAAAAAACACTCTATATTTTAGCTCCAGATTTTAAAAAAATGGTTTAAAAATTTTCATTATGCCTCTTGCTTTTAAAAGCATCTATTCTGAGCAGTTGCAGTAAACTTTAGAAGTACACTGTCACTCTTGTTTTGATGTAACTCTAGGGTTTACTGGTTGTTTCTATCTCCAGTGTGTTTCATATACAAGATTTTTCTCTTTTTTGGATTACATATATTAGATTATATATTATATATATTTATATTGGATTATATATTTTGGATTATATATACTTTTTTTATTTGGCTTGAATATATAATTGAGTAATTTTCCTTTTCAAAAAAACCAAATTTGTTGGTATTTTTTTTGAGTCCTAGAAATGTTTAGCTTGTCTTCATGTGCAAATGATAAAGTGGGTTGTTAAAGAATTCAAGGATCACAGTATTTTCTTCAGAACAATATAGACATTTCTTCATTGTGTTTTAGTATTTAGCATTTTATGATACATTCAGTATATGTTTATTTCTCTTCCCTTTTTAGTAATTTTTTTTTTTGTCATTCTAGAAGTTCTTAGTAGTATTTTTTACTACTCTGAACCTCTGAATTCAGAAACAATTGCAGGATCCATCTGGGAATACGTGACTACTTTCAGTATTTCTTTTTAGTATTTAGCTGACACTTTAGTTATGGAAACTCAAGTCTTTCTCATATAATTTACATATATATCACTTGTCTTTTCCTTTACATTCTCAAATTGGACTTTTAAATTAAAGCTTTGGATGTTGAGTGTGTGTACATTTTGTTATTCTGTCTTTCACTGTGTTTTATATTATGCTAATCATATTTTTGTCTAAGAATTTAAAAAAATTCTAATTGTACCTCTTTATCAGCCTGCTCTTATTATATGATGCAATATTGCTTTCAATATCAAAAGCAATATTCAGATTTTTGGCAACATTTTCTTCTCTTCCTTACATTAATGCTGTTTTCTTGGGAAACCATTTGTTTTGCTTTTACAGGGCAACACATCACTTTCATGCCATTATTTTTCTTTAAATCCCTGGTGATTCTTGCTTGTCTGTATATATATATATCTATGCATTAATATCTAGAATAGTCAACATTAGTAGTTGATATAGAGCTCTACCTTAACATAGGTTGACTTTATTATAAAATGCTGAATACTAAAACACAATGAAGAAATTCCTATATAGCAGCTGTAGGTTCCCCTTCCTCCAGTCATAAATGGGAGTATTATCTACAGTTTTAATTGGGTGAAGAGATGTGGGTCAGCTTCTTTTAGGGTATACAGACCCGTATCTACTGTGGTGGCCTGAAATTGCCTGGGAGCTACTCCATTTTCCTTTTTGGCTTCAATACCCATGCCAGGAGCCCACACTTTGTTCTTGCTCTGTGAACCTGCTGACTCTGTACTTGAAGATTTTGGGGGCTTTCTTGCAAAAATTATTATTCATTCCTTCAGTGCCATCCTTGTTTGCCTGGATTAGGTTACAACTCAGTTTGATCTCAATCTCAGTTCTGTCCCATTGTTTGGTGCCCTGTAGATAATTCCCAATGTTTCTTGTCTTCTAGTGGAAAAGTTTTGGCTCTTTACTGCTTCTATCAGATAATTACTATTTATTATTTTGCTTTTATCACTCAGTGGGATTTTTTTGGGAAGATAAATTGGTAAATTTTATTTATTTATTTATTTATTTAATTGGAGTATAATTGCTTTACAATGTTGTGGTAGTTTCTGCTATACAATGAAGTGAATCAGCTATATGTATACCTATATCCCCTCTCTCTTGATCCTCCCTCCCACCCGCCCAATCTCATCCATCTAGGTTGTCACAGAGCACCGAGCTGAGCTTCCTGTACTTTATAGCATGTTCCCACTAGCTATCTATTCTATGCATGGTAGTGTATATATGTCAATCCTAATCTCCCACTTCGACCCACCCTCCCCTTTCCCCTCTGTGTCCACATGTCCGTTCTCTACATCTATATCTCAATTTCTGCCCTGCAGATAGGTTCATCTGCACCATTTTTCAAGATTCCACATATATGCGTTAATATACGATATTTGTTTTTCTCTTCCTAGCTTACTTCACTCTGTATGACAGACTCTAGGTCCATCCACATCTCTGCAAATGACCCAACTTCGTTCCTTTTTTATGGCCGAGTAATATTCCATTGTATATATGTACCACATCTTCTTTATCCATTCATCTATCGTTGGACATTTAGGTTGTTTCCATGTCCTGGCTATTGTAAATGGTGCTGCAATGAACATTGGGGTGCATGTGTCCTTTTGAATTATGGTTTTCTCAGGGTATATGCCCAGTAGTGGGATTGCTGGGTCATACAGTAGCTCAATTTTTAGTTTTTTAAGGAACCTCCATACTGTTCTCCATAGTGGCTGTGTCAATTTACATTCCCACCAACAGTGCTAAAGGGTTCCCTTTTCTCCATACCATCTCCAGCATTTATTCTTTGTAGATTTTTTGATGATGGCCATTCTGACTGGTGTGAGGTGATACCTCATTGTAGTTTTGATTTGCATTTCTCTAATGATTAGTGATGTTGAGCATTCTTTCATGTGTTTCTGGCAATCTGTATATCCTCTTTGGAGAAACGTCTATTTAGGTCTTTGGCCAATTTTTGGATTGGGTTTTGTTTTTTTGATATTGAGCTGCATGAATTGCTTGTATATTTTGGAGATTAATCCTTTGTCAGTTGCTTCGTTTGCAAATATTTTATCCCATTCTGAGGGTTGTCTTTTCGCCTTGTTTATGGTTTCCTTTGCTGTGCAAAAGCTTTTAAGTTTCATTAGGTCCCATTTGTTTATGTTTGTTTTTATTTGCATTACTCTAGGAGGTGGGTCAAAAAAGATATTGCTGTGGTTTATGTCAATGAGTGTTTTTCCTATGTTTTCCTCTAAGAGTTTTATAGTGTCTGGCCTTACGTTTAGGTCTTTAATCCATTTTGAGTTTATTTTTGTGTATGGTGTTGGGGAGTGTTCTAATTTCATTCTTTTACATGTAGCTGTCCAGTTTTCCCAGCACCACTTATTGAAGAGACTCTCTTTTCTCCATTGTATATTCTTGCCTCCTTTGTCATAGATTAGGTGACCATAGGTGAGTGGGTTTATTTCTGGGCTTTCTATCCTGTACCATTGATCTATATTTCTGTTTTTGTGCCAGTACCACACTGTCTTGATTAATGTAGCTTTGTAGTATGATTTGAAGTTGGGGAGCCTGATTCCTCCAGTTCCGTTTTTCTTTCTCAAGATTGCGTTGGCTATTTGGAGTCTTTAGTGTGTCCATACAAATTGTGAAATTTTTTGTTCTAGTTCTGTGAAAAATGCCAATGGTAGTTTGATAGGGATTGCATTGAATCTGTGGATGGCTTTGGGTAGTATAGTCATTTTCACAATGTTGATTCTTCCAATCCAAGAACATGGTATATTTCTCCATTTGTTTATGTCATCTTTGATTTTTTTCATCAGTGTTTTATAGTTTTCTGAGTACAAATCTTTTTCCTCCTTAGGTAGGTTTATTCCTAGGTATTTTCTTCTTTTTGATGCCTTGGTAAATGGGATTGTTTCCTTAATTTCACTTTCTGATTTTTCATTGTTAGTGCATAGGAATGCAAGAGATTTCTCTGATTAATTTTGTATCCTGCAACCTTACCAAATTCACTGATTAGTTCTAATAGTTTTCTAGTGGCATCTTTAGGATTTTCTATGTATACTATCATGTTATCTGCAAACAGTGACAGTTTTACTTCTTCTTTGCCAATTTGTATTCTTTTTATTTCTTTTTCTTCTCTGATTGCCATGGCTAGGACTTCCAAAACTATGTTGAATAAGAGTGGTGAGAGTGGACATCCTTGTCTTGTTCCTGATCTTAGTGGAAATACCTTCAGTTTTTCACCATTAAGTATGATGTTTCCTGTGGGTTTGTCATACATGGCCTTTATTATGTTGAGGTAGGTTCCCTCTATGCCCATTTCCTGGAGAGTTTTTATCATAAATTGGTGTTGGATTTTGTCAAAAGCTTTTACTGCATCTATTGAGATGATCATATGGTTTTTATTCCTTAATTTGTTAATATGGTGTATCATTGATTGATTTGCGTATATTGAAGAATCCTTGCATTCCTGGGATAAATCTCACTTGATCATGGTGTATGATCCTTTTAATGTGTTGTTAGATTCTGTTTGCTAGTATTTTGTTGAGGATTTTTGCATCTATGTTCATCAGTGATATTGGTCTGTGATATTTTTGTCTGGTTTTGGTATCAGGGTGATGGTCACTTTGTAGAATGAATTTGGGTGTGTTCCTCCCTCTGCAATTTTTTGGAAGAGTTTGAGAAGGATAGGTGTTAGCTCTTCTCTAAATGTTTAATAGAATTCACCTGTGAAGCCATCTTGTCCTGGACTTTTGTTTGTTGGAAGATTTTTAATTACAGTTTCAACTTCATTACTTATGATAGGTCTGTTTATATTTTCTAATTCTTCTTGGTTCAGTCTTTGAAAATTGTACCTTTTGAAGAATTTGTCCATTTCTTCCTGGTTATCCATTTTATTGGCATATAGTTGTTTGTAGCAATCACTTGTAATCCTTTGTATTTCTGCCCTGTCAGTTGTGATTTATCCTGTTTCATTTCTAATTTTATTGATTTGCACCCTCTCCCTTTTTTTCTTGATGAGTCTGACTAATGGTTTATCAATTTTGTTTATCTTCTCAGAGAACCAACTTTTAGTTTTATTGATCTTTGCTGTTGTTTTCTTCATTTCTATTTCATTCATTTCTGCTCTGATCTTTATGATTTCTTTCCTTCTACTGACTTTGGGTTTTCTTTGTTCTTCCTTATCTAGTTACTTTAGGTGTAAGTTTAGATTTTTTATTTGAGTTTTTCTTGTTTCTTGAGGTGAGATTGAATTGCTGTAAACTTCCTTCTTAGAACTGCTTTTGCTGTGTCCCATAGGTTTTGGGTCGTCATGTTTTCATTGTCACTTGTTTCTATGTATTTTTAAAATTCTTCTTTGATATCTTCAGTGATCTCTTCGTTATTCAGTAGTGCACTGTTTAGGTTCCACATATTTGTGTTTTTTACAGTTTTCTTCCTGTAAATGATTTCCAATCTCATAGCATTGTGGTCAGAAAAGATGCTTGATACAATTTCAATTTTCTTAAATTTTCTGAGGCTTTATTTGTGACCCAAATGTGTCCCTGGAGAATGTTCCATGTGCACATTAGAAGAAAGTGTATTCTGCCACTTTTGGGTGGAATGTTCTGTAAATATCAATCAGATCTATCTGGTCTATTGTGTCATTTATAAAGCTTGTGTTTCCTTATTGATTTTCTGTTTGGATGATCTGTCCATTGGTGTAAGTGGAGTGTTAAAGTCCTCTACTATTATTGTGTTAATGTCGATTTCTCCTTTCATCATTGTTATCATTTGCCTTGTGTATTGATGTGCTCCTATGTTGGGTGCATAAACATTTATAATTGTTATGTCTTCCTCTTGGATTGATCCTTTGATCATTATGTAGTACCCTTCCTTATCTCTTGTAGCAGTCTTTATTTTAAAATCTATTTTATCTGATATGAGTATTGCTGCTCCATCTTTCCTTTGATTTCCATTTGCATGGAATATCCTTTTCCATCCTTTCACTTTCAGTCTGTATGTGTCCCTAGGTCTGAAGTGAGTCTCTTGTAGACAACATATAAATATGTGTCTTGTTTTTGTATCCATTCATCCAACCTGTGTCTTTTGGTGGGAGCATTTATTCCATTCACATTTAAGGTAATTATCGATATGTATGTTCCTATTACCATTTTCTTAATTGTTTTTGGTTTGTTTTTGTAGGTCTTTTCCTTCTCTTGTGTTTCCAACTTAAAGAAGTTCCTTTAGCATTGCAGAGCTGGTTTGGTGATGCTGAATTCTCTTGGCTTTTGCTTGTCAGTAAAGCTTTTGATTTCTCCATTGAATCTTAATGAGATCCTTGCTGGATAGAGTAATCTTGGTTGTATGTTTTTCTCTTTCATCACTTTAAGTATATCCTGCTACTCCCTTCTGCCCTGCAGAGTTTCTGCTGAATAATCAGCTGATAACCTTATGGAGATTCTCTTGTATATTATTTTTTGCTTTTCCCTTGCTGCTTTTAATATTTTTTCTTTGAATTTAGGTTTTGTTAGTTCAATTAATATGTTTCTTGGTGTGTTTCTCCTAGGGTTTATCCTGTATGGGACTCTGTGCTTCCTGGACCTGGGTGGTTATTTCCTTTCCCATGTTAGGGAAGTTTCTGACTATAATCCATTTGAATATTTTCTCAGACCCTTTCTTTTTCCCTTCTTCTCCTGGGATCCCTATAATTCACATGTTGGTGCACTTAGTGTTGTCTCAGTGGTCTCTGAGTTTGTTTTCAATTCTTTTCATTCCTTTTTCTTTATTCTACTCAGTGGCAGTTATTTTCACCATTCTGTCTTCCAACTCACTTATTCATTCTTCTGCCTCAGTTATTCTGTTATTGATTCCTTCTAGTGTATTTTTCATTTCTGCTATTGTGTTGTTCATCTCTGTTTGTTTTTTAG
Organism: Balaenoptera musculus; assembly: GCF_009873245.2. Classification (NCBI taxonomy): domain Eukaryota; kingdom Metazoa; phylum Chordata; class Mammalia; order Artiodactyla; family Balaenopteridae; genus Balaenoptera; species Balaenoptera musculus. The sequence goes on along the minus strand of NC_045786.1, from coordinate 48,865,654 downwards.
TTCTTCTAGATCTCTGTAAACATTTCTTGTATTTTCTTGATCCATGCCTCCATTCTATTTCTGTCATTCTGGATCATCTTAATTATCATTACTCTGAATTCTTTTTCAGGTAGGTTGCGTATTTCCTCTTCATTTATTTGGTCTTGTAGGTTTTTACCTTGCTCCTTCATCTGTAATGTATTGTTTTATCATCTTATTATTATTATTTTTTGATGAGTGGGATTGTGTTCCTGTCTTACTGGTTGTTTGGCCTGAGGCTTCCAGCACTGGAGTTTGTAGGCTGTTGGGTAGAACCAGGTCTTGGTGCCGAGACGAGGACCTCCGGGAGATCTCACTCCAATGAATATTCCCTGGGGTCTGAGATTCTCTGATAGTCTGGTGGTTTGGACTCAGAACTCCCACCGCAGGAGCTCAGGCCCAACCCCCAGCTCATTAACCAAGATCCCACAAGCTGCATGGGGCAGCAAAAAAAAAAAAAAAAAGGAGCAGAAAAGTAATAAAGAGTAAAAAATAAAATATGATTACAAAACTAATAGATATGTTAGAAAAAAAATATACATGAAGGAGCAACCGAAAGGTAAAACAGAACCATAATAGCCAAAAAAACTGAAAATGGCCTTGGCTGTGGTGGGTGGGGCTTATGCAGGGGTGGGGTTTAAGTGCCAGTGGGTTCTAGGCTTAGGACCCACGTGGCTGGAAAAGGCCCTAGGGCACAGGGCTTAGGCTCAGCTTAGCCAGAGGGGCCCAGGAGTGCCTGTGGCTTCGGAGGGCAGAGAACAAGGCCTGAGACCCCAGCAGGCTCTCTGGGCCCGAGTGGGCAGTGGAAACTCTAGGTGCATTCCCCCAATCCTCTGATCATGAAGGGTCCCTCCCTGTCTGCCTCACCTCTTCTTCCCCCCCTCCCTCCCACACCCCTAAGACCCACATGCCTGCAGGGGCCTTGGAGGTTGGAGTACCTGGCCTGGGACCCCAGCAGGCTTCCTGGGGCCTGATTGGGCAGGGGAAATGCTAGCCTCACTCTCCCTGATCCCCCGAACCCCCAAGGATCCCTTCAGACATAGGAAACCCTCTGCTCTCCCAGCTGCCCCTCAGGGGTGCCGGTCCCATCTGGCCTCCACTTCTCCTACCTCCTCACTCCCCCCTACATCCTACCCAGTAGCTTGGGGGTTCCTCCCTTCTACTTGGCTGATGAGGTCTCCCACCAGCATCTGGTAGGTACCCTAGCTGTGGAGAGATGTGAACTCCGTGTCCTCCCACTCTGCCATCTTCTGATACTTTTTAAAGTGTGTTGTTTGCCGTATTAAATAAGATGCTCTTTGATCAGTTTTAATGAAATCCTACTGATCTTAACCCAGTATGGTTAGTCTGTCTGATGAAGCATCAATACCTGCCTGATAAACAACCTTTGAGAACTTGGAAATACAACAAGACTGATGCATTCCCAATACTTATCATGTGGCAACAGGATCTTTACTAGTGCTTTAGTATCACTCAACTCTCTATATAGAGGATACTCAACCTGTAGTCTTTGTCCTACCTAATTACTGAGTCTAGAGAACCAAGGCTGGTTAAATCAGGTATCTGAGCCAGACCAAAGATTTTATATATCCAAGTGTTATTCTCCTGCCTCACCTTTTGAGTGGTTCTCTGAAGTTCAGGTTCCTTGCTTGTCTCTCAGTGGTAATATACAGTTAGCTAGGTTCATGCATGGTTCATCCTTGCCTATAGCTGGCTTTGAAATTCAGCCTGTTTGAATGGGCCCTAAACCCATCACTGACCCTTGATAGGTGTCTTTCTCTAGAGGCTTCAAAGCTATCCCAGTACTTCCAGCAGCTGCCTTGAATCATGTCTTAATCCATAGAGATTCTTGAGCAGAAAGCTTCATCTATTTGTCATTGATCCCCTGTCCAGAAGCTTCAGAGACTCTCACCTAGCTGTTCAGCCTTGTTCATTGGACATGGAATATAAACTTTATACACAATAATTTGGATTGCTAGCAACTTTATTTGGAGGTCCCACTCTATTTCTACATCAGAAACTTAGCCTTTGCCTAGCAAAATCTCACACATTTCTTTTTTTTTTATTTTATTTATTTATTTATTTATTTATTTATTTATTTATTTATTTATTTATTTATTTATGGCTGTGTTGGGTCTTTATTTCTGTGCGAGGGCTTTCTCCAGTTGTGGCAAGTGGGGGTCACTTTTCATCGTGGTGCGTGGGCCTCTCACTATCGCGGCCTCTCGTTGCGGAGCACAGACTCCAGACACGCAGGCTCAGCAATTGTGGCTCACGGGCCTAGTCGCTCTGCGGCATGTGGGATCTTCCCAGACCAGGGCTTGAACCCGTGTCCCCTGCATTGGCAGGCAGATTCTCAACCACTGTGCCACCAGGGAAGCCCCAAATCTCACACATTTTGATGGCCCATTGCTGAGGTCCAACAAGTCTCCTGACTAAGGCAATTTTCTGGCACTTCTCAGGAGGTTGCTTTGATTTTAAAAATGTACTTGATGGTCAAAAGTTGTTGTCTGTGGGTGTTAGTATTGTTAAAGATTCTCTCTCTTTTCTTAAATCTACAATAAGCATATACTACATTTCAAAGAAATTAAACCCAAAACTTATTTTGAACTATTATTGCTAAGAATTAAATTTCTACCTAAGAATGGAATGCAGGGATAATAAAAGATGATATAACCATTGAAGGAAGCAGCTTTGCAGATTACCCATCAGTAATGGGGTGCTTTCCCACCTGCCACTGCTCCTCTCCAGATACTCCCAGTCTGTTTTTCTAGAGAAAATTATTAGAATCAAATGAATTGAAGTATACTTCATTAAGGAGGGGTAGAGATTTAACGTGTTATAAACAGTTTTAGTGACTATGCTGTTTGCTACCTATGTTTCAGATGTAGAAATGTTTAAATATTTAAATTCTTGACTTTGATAAATTAATTAATAATGTGTTGTCTATTGACATTTCTGAAGCTCTGTTCTACCCCATATCAGAGTGTCTGCTGAATAATTAATAGTTAAGGCTTTTTATTTTTCTCCCTGCTCCCCCACTAGTGTCATTTGAGTTTTGGACCATAGTTGGTGCAGTAAGAATAATATGGACTTTAGCAACATTCTCATTTGATTTCCAGTATCACCAGTTTCTAGGCTGGTGAATTTGGTCAAGTCACTTAATAGTTCTAAGTTTCTGTTTCTTCATATTATGATCATAAGAATAGTAATATGACATAGGGCTTCCCTGGTGGCGCAGTGGTTGAGAATCTGCCTGCCAATGCAGGGGACACGGGTTCAAGCCCTGGTCTGGGAGGATCCCACATGCCGCGGAGCAACTGGGCCCATGAGCCACAATTGCTGAGCCTGCGCGTCTGGAGCCTGTGCTCCGCAACAAGAGAGGCCGCGATGGTGAGAGGCCCGCGCACCGCGATGAAGAGTGGCCCTCGCTTGCCACAATTGGAGGAAGCCCTCGCACAGAAACGAAGACCCAACACAGCCATAAATAAAAAAAAAAAAAAAAAGTAATATGACATATAATAATGAAGAGAATAATACCTACTTCTTAGGGTGAGGATTAAGAGAGTAGGGTCTGGAATTAAATTGCTTGAGTTTGGATCCCCACAAATGCCTAGCTATCTAACTTGTTAAAGCCACTAATGTCTCCAAGGCTCCGTTTCCTCATATGTGGGTTGAAAATAATAGTAGTATCTTTCTCACAGGATTGGGGCAAAACATATAGGCATATTATATTTTATTTCAGAGTTTAGCACATTATAAATATTCAATAAATTAAATATTTTATGATTATCATAATACATTAAAAATATGGTTATTGGCTTTTCTTTCTTATTCACTCTTCATGTTTTGTCTTTTAATTAATTAATTAATTAATTAATTAATTATTTTGGCTGTGCTGGGTCTTTGTTGCTGCGCATGGTTTTTCTCTAATTGTGGCGAGCAGGGGCTACTCTTCATTGCATTGCGGTGTGTGGTCTTTTCATTGTGGTGCTTTCTCTTGTTGTGGAACATGGGCTCTAGTTGTGTGGGTTTCAGTAGTTGCAGCAAGTGGGCTCAGTAGATGTGGCACGCGGGCCTTAGAGCATGCTGGCTTCAGTAGTTGTGGCACGTGGGCTTAGTAGTTGAGGCGCATGGACTCTAGAGTGCAGGCTCAGTTGTTGTGGTGCACGGGCTTAGTTGCTCCATGGCATGTGGGATCTTCCCGGACCAGGGATTGAACCTGTGTCCCTGTATTGGCAGGCAGATTCTTAACCATTGCACCACCAGGGAAGTCCCTCATCTTTTATTTGTACTGTGATACTGAATACAATCACATCCAATTAATCTATTGTTTATCTATACCGCATGTTGTTGGGAAATCTAGAAATCACCAAAACAGCCATGAAGCAGGTAGGCAATGGAAATTGGAGAATCTATGACTTGACAATTATTGGATATACTGTGATTGGACAGTTTGTCAAAATAAGCATTTATTCAGTTTTTATCCAGTTGTTATTTCACATCCTTCAAAAATTTTTCTTGTAAAGTTGTGACATTTTTCTATATGCCTTATAGTTTTCTTATTTGTTTATTTATTATTATTGTAAACAGTTGTTCTTTTTGTAATATAGTTCACAAGTAGATTACGCTGGTTTATAAAGATGCTGTTGATTTTCCGTACATTTCTTGAGCCCAGAAACTGTGTGTTTCTACTGTTTTTTTTTTCTTTTTTTCATTCTACTGGTTTGTTTGTGGATTCTGTTTGATTTATTATGTAGATCAGGGGTGTGAAAACTTTTTTTGGAAAAAGCTGGATGGCAAATATTTTTGTCTTTGAGGGTTATTGCAACTAATTAACTCTGTCATTGCAGGATAAAAGCAGCCATCAACAATGTATAAAGAAATGGGAGTGGCTGGATTTGGAGCACAATAGGCTTGATTTGGCCCATGGGTCTTATTTTACAGACACCTAATACAGATAGTCTTTTAGGGCATTTTTGTTCTTAAAGCCATACTGTAAGCCTTTTGTTTCTTTTTCTTATCATATTTCATGGGCTCACATTTCTATATTATAATATTATTCAGTGATGCCAATAGTGGTAATTCTTGCCTTTTCCCTGAATTTACTGGGATTCATTATAAAGTTTGTTGTTAAGATGACTTCATCTTTGAATTAAGAAATTTTCTCTCTATTCCTACCTTGCCAAAAGCTTTTTTTTAATTTTTAAATATAAGGTTTTTACTTTCAATCCTGAACAAATAAAATTTAATATTTCTATGTGAGGAAAAAATAAAATAAAAATTTAGAAAACAGCAAAATAACGGATTACTAGCAGCATTGGCTCCTATAATAACCATCTATAAAATACCACCTGAAAGACTCAATGTCTATTCTAAGGGCTGCTGGATTGTTAATGAGTAATTCATGACAATTTGCTACTTAAATGGAAGTATGAATGTACATTATTACATTAAGTGTGCTAAACCATAAAGAGAATAGATAAGCAAGAGTTAAAAGTAGTGGGAAGAAATAATGTAATAAGTCAATCAAATTAGCATGAGCTTAAAATAAGTACCTTTTAAACCTTTTGTTCCAACAGACAAAAGCCACTGTTTAGCTATCTAAAGTGACTTAGACCAATTTGCATTTATCTCCTTTTAATACATTAAAAAAATTTTTTTAACATCTTTTTTGGAGTATAATTGCTTTACAATGGCGTGTTAGTTTCTGCATTATAACAAAGTGAATCAGCTATACATATACATATATCCCCATATCTCCTCCCTCTTGCGTCTCCCTCCTACCCTCCCTATTCCACCCCTGTAGATGGACACAAAGCTCCCTGTGCTATGCGGCTGCTTCCCATTAGCTATCTATTTTACATTTGGTAGTATATATAAGTCCATGCCACTCTTTCACTTTGTCCCAGCTTACCATTCCCCTTCCTCATGTCCTCAAGTACATACTTTACGTCTGCGTCTTTATTCCTGTCCTGCACCTAAGTTCTTCAAAACCTTTTTTTTTAAAATTTTTAGATTCCATATATATGTGTTACCATACGGTATTTGTTTTTCTCTTTTTGACTTACTTCACTCTGTATGACAGACTCTAGGTCCATCCACCTCACTACAAATAACTCAATTTTGTTTCTTTTTATGGCAGAGTAATATTCCATTGTATATATGTGCCACATCTTCTTTATCCATTCATCTGTTGATGGACAGTTAGGTTGCTTCCATGTCCTGGCTATTGTAAATAGGGCTGCAATGAACATTGTGGTACATGACCCTTTTTGAATTATGGTTTTCTCAGGGTATATGCCCAGTAGTGGAATTTCTTGGTTGTATAGTAGTTCTGTTTTTAGTTTTTTAAGGAACTTCCATACTGTTCTCCATAGTGGCTGTATCAATTTACACTCCCACCAATAGTGCAAGAGTGTTCCCTTTTCTCCACACCCTCTCCAGCATTTATTGTTTGAAGATTTTTTGATGATGGCCATTCTGACTGGTGTGTAGTTTTGATTTGCATTTCTCTGGTGATTAGTGATGTTGAGCATTCTTTCATGTATTTGTTGGCAATCTGTATCTTATTTGGAGAAATGTCTATGTAGGTCTTCTGCCTATTTTTGGATTGGGTTGTTTGTTTTTTTGATATTGAGCTGCATAAGCTGCTTGTAAATTTTGAGATTAATCCTTTGACAATTGCCTCATTTGCAAATATTTTCTTCCATGCTGAGGGCTGTCTTTTTGTCTTGTTTATGGTTTCCTTTGCTGTGCAAAAGCTTTTAAGTTTCCTTAGGTCCCATTTGTATATTTTTGTTTTTATTTCCATTACTCTAGGAAGTGGGTCAAAAAGGATCTTGCTGTGATTTATGTCATAGAGTTTTCTGCCTATGTTTTCCTCTAAGAGTTTATTGGGTCTGGCCTTACATTTAGGTCTTTAATCCATTTTGAGTTTATTTTTGTGTATGGCATTAGGGAGTGTTCTAATTTCATTATTTTAATGTAGCTGTCAGGTTTTCCCAGCACCACTTATTGAAGAGGCTGTCTTTTCTCCATTGTATATTCTTGCCTCCTTTATCAAAAATAAGGTGACCATAGGTGAGTGGGTTTATCTCTGGGCTTTCTATCCTGTTGCATTGATCTATATTTCTGTTTTTGTGCCAGTACCAGAGTGTCTTGATTAATGTAGCTTTGTAGTATAGTCTGAAGTCAGGGAGTCTGATTCCTCCAGCTCCGTTTTCCTTTCTCAAGATTGCTTTGGCTATTCAGGGTCTTCAGTGTGTCCATACAAATTGTGAAATGTTTTGTTCTAGTTCTGTGAAAAATGCCATTGGTAGTTTGATAGGGATTGCATTAAATCTGTAGATGGCTTTGGGTAGTATAGTCGTTTACACAATGTTGATTCTTCCAATCCAAGAACATGGTATATCTCTCCATCTGTTTGTATCATCTTTAATTTCTTTCATCAGTGTCTTATAGTTTTCTGCATACAGGTCTTTTGTCTCCTTAGGTAGGTTTATTCCTAGGTATTTTATTCTTTTTGTTGCAATGGTAAATGGGAGTGTTTTCTTAATTTCTCTTTCAGATTTTTCATCATTAGTGTATAGGAATGCAAGAGATTTCTGTGCATTAATTTTGTATCCTGCTACTTTACCAAATTCATTCATTAGCTCTAGTAGTTTTCTGGTAGCATCTTTAGGATTCTCTATGTATAGTATCATGTCATCTGCAAACAGTGACAGTTTACTTCTTTTCTGATTTGGATTCCTTTTATTTCTTTTTCTTCTCTGGTTGCTGTGGTTGAAACTTCCAAAACTATGTTGAATAATAGTGGTGAGAGTGGGCAACCTTGTCTTGTTCCTGATCTTAGTGGAAATGGTTTCAGTTTTTCACCATTGAGAACGATGTTGGCTGTGGGTTTGTTATATATGGTCTTTATTATGTTGAGGAAAGTTCCCTCTATGCCTACTTTCTGCAGGGCTTTTATCATAAATGGGTGTTGAATTTTGTTGAAAGCTTTTCCTGCATCTATAGAGATGATCATATGGTTTTTCTCCTTCAGTTTTTTAATATGGTTTATCACACTGATTGATTTGCATATATTGAAGAATCCTTGCATTCCTGGGATAAATCCCACTTGATCATGGTGTATGATCCTTTTAATGTGCTGTTGGATTCTGTTTGCTAGTATTTTGTTGAGGATTTTTGCATCTATGTTCATCAGTGATATTGGCCGTAGTTTTATTTTATTTATTTATTTAGGACTGTGTTGTGTCTTCGTTGCTGCATGCAGGCCCTCTCTAGTTGCGGAGAGTGGGCTACTCTTTGTTGCAGCTCATGGGCTTCTCATTGCGGTGGCTTCTCCTGTTGTGGAGCACAGGCTCTAGGTGCGCAGGCTTCAATAGTTGTGGCTCATGGTCTCCAGAGTGCAGGCTCAGTAGCTGTGGCACACGGGCCCAGTTGTCACGGCATGTGGGATCTTCCTGGACCAGGGCTCGAGCCCGTGTCCCCTGCATTGGCAGGCGGACTCCTAACCACTGCTCCACCAGGGAAGTCCCTGTAGTTTTCTTTCTTTGTGACATCTTTGTCTGGTTTTGGGATCACGGTGATGGTTGCCTTGAAGAATGAGTTTGAGAGTATTCCTCCCTCTGCTATATTTTGGAAGAATTTTAAAAGGATAGGCATTAGCTCTTCTCTAAATGTTTGATTGAATTTGCCTGTGAAGCCATCTGGTCCTTGGCTTTTGTTTGTTGGCAGATTTTTAATCACAGTCTCAATTTCAGTGCTTAGATTGGTCTGTTTATATTTTTTATTTCTTCCTGGTTCAGTCTCAGAAGGTTGTGTTTTTCTAAGATTTTGTCCATTTCTTCCAGGTTGTCCATTTTACTGGCATACAGTTGCTTGTAGTAATCTCTCATGATCCTTTGTATTTCTACAGTGTCAGTGGTTACTTCTCCTTTTTCATTTCTAATTCTGTTGATTTGAGTCTTCTCCCTTTTTTTCTTGATGAGTCGGGCTAATGGTTTATCAATTTTGTTTATCTTCTCAAAGAACCAGCTTTTAGTTCTATTGATCTTTGCTATCGTTTCCTTCATTTCTTTTATTTATTTATGATCTGATCTTTATGATTTCTTTCCTCCTGCTAACTTTGGAGTTTTTGTTGTTCTTCTTTCTCTAATTACTTTAGGTGTAAGGTTAGGTTATTTATTTGAGTTGTTTCTTGTTTCTTGAGGTAGGATTGTTTTGCTATAAACTTCCCTCTTAGAATTACTTTTGCTACATCCCATAGGTTTTGGGTTGTCGTGTTTTCATTGTCATTTGTTTCTAGGTATTTTTTGATATCCTCTCTGATGTCTTCAGTGATCTCTTGGTTATTAAGTATTTTATTGTTTAGCCTCTATGTGTTTGTCTTTTTTACAGGTTTTTTCCTGTAACTGATATCTAGCCTCATAGCATAGTGGTCGGAAAAGATACTTGATACGATTTCAATTTTCTTAAATTTAACAAGGCTTGATTTGTGACCCAAGATATGATCTATCCTGGAGAATGTTCAGTCAGCAATTGAGAAGAAAGTGTATTCTGTTGTTTTTGGATGGAATGTCCTATAAATATCAATTAAGTCCATCTTGTTTAATGTTTCATTTAAAGCTTTGTTTCCTTATGTATTTTCATTTTGGATGATCTGTCCATTGTTGAAAGTGGGGTGTTAAAGTCCCATACTATGACTGTGTTACTGTCGATTTCCCCTTTTATGGCTGTTAGCATTTGCCTTATGTATTGAGGTACCCCTATGTTGGGTGCATAAATATTTACAATTGCTATATCTTCTTCTTGGATTGATCCCTTGATCATTATGTGGTGTCCTTCTTTGTCTCTTGTAATAGACTTTGTTTTAAAGTCTATTTTGCCTGTTATGAGAATTGCTACTCCAGCTTTCTTTTGATTTCCATTTTCATGGAATATCTTTTTCCATTCCCTCACTTTGAGTCTGTATCTGTCTCTAGGTCTGAACAGGGTCTCTTGCAGACAGCATATATATGGGTCTTGTGTATGTATCCATTCAACCAGTCTGTGTCTGCTGGTTGGAGCATTTAATCCATTTACATTTAAGGTAATTATTGATATGTATGTTCCTATTCCCATTTTCTTAAATGTTTTGGGTTTGTTATTGTAGGTGTTTTCCTTCTCTTGTGTTTCTTGCCTAGAGAAGTTCCTTTAGCATTTGTTGTAAAACTGGTTTGGTGGTGCTGAATTCTCTCAGCTTTTGCTTGTCTGTAAAGGTTTTAATTTCTCCGTCGAATCTGAATGAGATCCTTGCTGGGTAGAGTAATCTTGATTGTACGTTTTTCCCTTTCATCACTTTAAATATGTCCTGCCACCCCCTTCTGGCTTGCAGAGTTTCTGCTGAAAGATCAGCTTTAACCTTATGGGGATTCCCTTGTATGTTATTTGTAGTTTTTCCCTTGTTGCTTTTAATATTTTTTCTGTTTTTAATTTTTGATAGTTTGATTAGTATGTGTCTTGGCATGTTTCTCCTGGGATTTATCCTGTATGGGACTCTCTGTGCTTCCAGGACTCGATTAACTATTTCCTTTCCCATATTAGGGAAGTTTTCAACTATAATCTCTTCAAATATTTTCTCAGTCCCTTTCTTTTTCTCTTCTTCTTCTGGGACCCCTATAATTCGAATGTTGGTATGTTTAATGTTGTCCCAGAGGTCTCTGAGACTGTCCTCAGTTCTTTGCATTCTTTTTTCTTTATTCTGCTCTGCAGTAGTTATTTCCACTATTTTATCTTCCAGGTCACTTATCCGTTCTTCTGCCTCAGTTATTCTGCTATTGATCCCTTCTAGAGTATTTTTAATTTCATTTATTGTGTTGTACATCGTTGCCTGTTTCCTCTTTAGTTCTTCTAGGTCCTTGTTAAATGTTTCTTGCATTTTGTATATTCTATTTCCAAGATCTTGGATCATCTTTACTATCATTATTCTGAATTCTTTTTCAGGTAGACTGCCTATTTCCTCTTCATTTGTTAGGTCTGGTGTGTTTTTACCGTGCTCCTTCATCTGCGGTGTGTTTTTCTGTCTTCTCATTTTGCTTATCTTACTGTGTTTGGGGTCTCCTTTTCACAGACTGCAGGTTCGTAGTTCCTGATGTTTTTGATGTCTATCCTCAGTGGCTAAGGTTAGTTCAGTGGGTTGTGTAGGCTTCCTGGTGGAGGGGACTAGTTCCTGTGTTCTGGTGCATGAGGCTGGATCTTGTCTTTCTGGTGGGCAGATCCTCATCCGGTGGTGTATTTTGGGGTGTCTGTGACCTTATTATGATTTTAGGCAGCCTCTCTGCTAATGGGTGGGGTTCTGTTCCTGTCTTGCTAGTTGTTTGGCATAGGGTGTCCAGCACTGTAGCTTTCTGGTCGTTGAGTGGAGCTGGGCCTTGGTGTTCAGATGGAGATCTCTGGGAAATTTTTGCCATTTGATATTACATGGAGCTGGGAGGTCTCTGGTGTACCAATGTCCTGAACTCGGCTCTCCCCACTCAGAGGCACAGGCCTGATGCCCAGCTAAAGAACCAAGACCCTGTCATCCACACGGATCAGAATAATGGGAGAAAAAAAGAAAGAAAGAAAGAAAAAATAAAATAAAATAAAATAAAATAAAGTTCTTAAAAGACAAAAAAGTTATTAAAAAAATTTAAAAAGTAATAAAAAAAGAAAGAAAGAAGAGAGCAACCAAACCAAAAAACAAATCTACCAATGATAACCAGCGCTAAAAACTATGCTAACAAACAAACAAACAAAACAAACAAACAAACAGACAGACAGAACCCTAGGATAAATGGTAAAAACAAAGCTATACAGACAAAATCACACACAGAAGCATACACATACAGACTCACAAAAAGAGAAAAAGGAAAAAAATATATATATTTTTGCTCCCAAAGTCCACCACCTCAATTTGGGATGATTCGTTGTCTATTCAACTATTCCACAGATGCAGGGTACATCAAGTTGACTGTGGACATTTAATCCGCTGCTGCTGAGGCTGCTTGGAGAGATTTCCCTTTCTCTTCTTTGTTTGCACAGCTCCTGGGGTTCAGCTTTGGATTTGACCCCATCTAGTGTGTAGGTTGCCTGAGGGTGTCTGTTCTCTGCTCAGACTAGACGGGGTTACAGTAGCAGCTGATTAGGGGGCTCTGGTTCACTCAGGCCGGGGGGAGGGAGGGGTACAGGATGTGGGGCGAGCCTGTGGCAGCAGAGGCTGGCATGAAGTTGCACCAGCCTGAGATGTGCCGTGTGTTCTCCCGGGGAAGTTGTCCCTGGATCACAAGACCCTGGCAGTGGTGGGCTTCACAGGCTCCCAGGAAGAGAGGTGTGGATAGTGACCTGTGCTTGCACACAGCTTTCTTGGTGGCTGTAGCAGCAGCCTTAGCATTTCATGCCCATCTCTGGTGTCTGTGCTGATAGCTGTGGCTCACGGCCATCTCTGGAGTTCATTTAGGAGGTGCTCTGAATCCCCTCTCCTCACGCACCCCGAAACAATGGTCTCTTGCCTCTTAGGCAGGTCCAGACTTTTTCCTGGACTCCCTCCTGGCTAGCTGTGGTGCACTAGCCTCCTTCAGGCTGTGTTCACGCAGCCAACCCCAGTCCTCTCCCTGGGATCTGAACTCCAAAGCCCGAGCCTCAGCTCCCAGCCCCCACCTCCCCAGCGGGTGAGCAGACAAGCCTCTCAGGCTGGTGAGCGCTGGTTGGCACCAATCCTCCATGTGGGAATCTCTCTGCTTTGCCATCTGCAAAGTTGCTGTGCTCTCCTCTGTGGCTCTAAAGCTTCACCACCACCACCCCCGTCTCCACCAGTGAAGGGGCTTCCTAGTGTGTGGAAACTTTTCCTCCTTCACAGCTCCCTCCCAGTGGTGCAGGTCCTGTCCCTATTCTTTTGTCTCTGTTGTTTCTTTTTTCTTTTGCCCTACCCAGGTACGTGGGGCAGTTTCTTGCCTTTTGGGAAGTCTGGGGTCTTCTGCCTGCTTTCAGTAGGTGTTCTATAGGAGTTGTTCCACATGTAGATGTATTTCTGATGTATCTGTGGGGAGGAAGGTGATCTCCATGTCTTACTCTTCTGCCATCTTGAAGGTCCCCAATACATTCACCAAAAGCTTTTATATTAAATAAATGTTTGTATTTGAAAATTTTCTACATCTGTTGAGATAATCATATCATTTTGTCCTTTCCTCTTAGTGTTAATTTATTTTATAGTTTTGAAATATCTTTGCCTTACTAATGTAAATCCAGCTCATTCATGATATGTTATTTTTATATGCTATTGATTTGACTTGATACTATTTTTTTATTCTGGCATTAATGCTTATAAATGATTTGGGCTTTTAATTGTCTGTGGCATGGCCCTTGACTGGTCTCAAACTAGGGTTATAACAACATCAAAAAAATGAGTTGGAGAAATTTCCCTATTTCATTTTTTTCTGGAAAGTTTGTTAAAAAAAAAAGAGAGAGAGAGAGAGATTTGGGCTTTGTGAGTAAATTATCCCATGAAATTGGTTGGGGAGAGAGAGTTTTCAGACTGCTGATTCAAATTATTTAATGTTTGTGGGCTTATTCAAAATTTATTTGTTTTTGAGGTATTTTGATTAAAATATTTTTTAGAAAAATTTACTTTTAATGTATCTTTTCCAATTTATTGATCCAAAAATGTTTCTAGTATTAACTTATAACATCTATATTTATGTATAAGTTATCTATAACATTTCTTTTCCATTCTTAATTTTGCTAATTCGTGGCTTCTCTGTTTTTTTTTTCATCAGTCTGGCTAGGGATTTATAAATAGTACTTATGTTTTCAAGGAACTAGATTTTGGTTTTGTTGTTCATCTCTCTCTCTCTCTCTCTATATATATATGTGTATATATATAAGGTATGAATTTTTACTCTTATGCTTATTCCCTTTCCAGTACTTTATTTGGATTTGTTTTCTTGGCCCTTTTTATGTGTGTTTTAGTTGAATATTTTGTTCACTTATTTTTAATTTTAAAAAAGGTTTATTAAGCCTTCAACATTTCCTCAAAGTACACATTTAGCTGTAACTTACATATTTTGATACTTTCTATCACCTAGTTATAAATATTTTATGTCTTATAATTTAGGAATGTGTTTTTTTAGTCTCCAGTGTGTGGTGATATTTTGGTAATTTTATTGTAAATTAAAAATTACATTGTAGATGATTTAATAATATTTTCATTATATCAAATTTGTGTTGAGACTTTCTATGTAGCCCTGTGTAAGATAAAAGCATCTGTCCTACATTCCTTGGCGTGCTGGGGTTGTGCAGCATAAAGGATCAGGGAATTCACATATGGGTAGGTTCAGAGATGCTCCCGGGTGGATGTCGGCTTACCAAGGAAGCAAGCCTGTATTGTTCCTCAGTAATCTTAAGCTTTCTCATTTGTCAACCTATCAAACTTTATGATGCAGATTTTTGTAGTATAACGTCTTGCATTTTTACATTCTCCACCTTGGCATCAGGTATGTATTTTACTCAAGGACAATTTACAAAGCAAAACAGAAACTTGCAATAAACTCCCTTTACAGTTGTGATTATAAGAAGCCTCAAATTTCCTTAGGCTTGATTGATAAAACATGGCATTTATCCTATTCCTATGATGATGTTCAGCAAACTTTATGACAGAGGGAAACAGCTGGTAAAGTGGGTTCATTGAAAGTTGATGGTAACATAGCCATAAAAAACAAGAGGGTAATGATTTTAAAAGGGATAGTAGTTGTAACAACACCATTAACCTTTTGGTTCAAATTATTGACTGTGTGGTCTTTTTCAGAGGTCTAATCAAAGGTTTTCAGTAACTGCAATGCGGGAAAAAGAAGAAACAATCTAAAAATTGCCGTAATTATTTCCCTTCACATTATTTTTTTCCCTAACCCATTAAGAGATCAAGACCATTACTGGATTTGGACTTTTTTTTGAGAGTTTATATAATTTGCTTTATAGTGGAGAGAATGTTAAAGAACTATACATATATCCATACAGTAGAACAGGATTCAAACACCTGGTTGTAAGAACACACAGCAATGCTGAGAGGGTATGGCATTTTTTAGGAAGCCTAAACATAGCACAGTGTTTTCTATTTTAGGTTTATAAATCCATATGGAAGTTTGTATGCCATTTGGGCAATAGTTCAATTTAGTGGAAATTGGAATCAGTCTCCTTTTTGACTTTGTGATTTTAGAGCTGATGGAGGTTGCATGCATGCAGGAAAGGTGAAGTTAATTGCAGAGTGAATGGGATGAATGAAACCCAGATAATGTAAACATTAATGGGGCTAATTTAGATGATAAACTATGATAACAGAATTTTTGTTGAGGGAAAGGAGAATTATCGAGACTGGGGGCTCTTAAGCTGACATCTAGGATCAGGTTGATGTCCTCAGACTTTTGTGAACCTCTTGAAATATTATGCACAATTATGTGCGAAGGTACCTTTTTGGAGGAGGCTTATAGTGTTCAGCAACTTCTCAAAGTTATGGGAGGTATGGGTCTGTGACCCCCATAAAGGTTAAGAACAAATAATCTAGATTTTTCTTTCCACACTTACCTTGTTACCTGATAACTACTCCATTTTCTGCTTACATTTCTATAGCTAGAGTTTTGAGACGTGATGTTTCTCAATACCCTTCTCTCCTCCAAAAAGCTATTAAAAATCTTCTTCGACCACCTGCTCAGAGCCTTGAATGTATATGGAATTTACTTTTCAAACCAACCTTTGGGGTATATGGTCCATCAAGTAAGAGAGCACTTGTAAGTTCAAGAAGATGCAAGAAGATGAGGTACTGAAGTCTGGCCCATCTTGGAATATCTGTGGCAAGGCTCCTATACACAAATGAATTTCTCTACTTTATGTATGAAATATGAACCAAATATAGTTGCCCTATTGTTAAGGCCTTTGCTCATTTTTTAAAATTAAATGCAAATATTGCATTTAAATTCCTATTTGTTTTATATATGACTCCTATACAACTCTTACGTATATCTCTGTTTATTTAAAAATTCCACTTTTGTGAACTGAGCTTAGGTCAGATGATTTCCAACTGCAGAATGTTATTGTTTCAACTTTAGAATGTTTTGGGCTTCATTGAGAACCTAGGGAAAGGTACAGAGTCTTTTCTCAGAGACATGCTCATTCCCACATTTGGGACATGTAGTCCAAGGATGTCCGTAATTCCTTCAAAAAGTGTGGGTCCCAGAAGAAGTACTCTCAGTTGAGGGCCTGCTCATTTCTCACCTGGTTGCACAGCCTCTGACTTTGGAAACTGCAGCCCCAATTCCACAGTGGTCTTTCTCAAAGGCCAATGTGGTTATTTTGCACACCTGCTGTAAAACCTTCCAGTGGCTCCCAGTGCTTACAGGCTAAAATCCATAAAGCCCAGCCTCATCCAGGTGCTGCATACTTGCTGGGATCGTCTTCTTGTCTACCTCCCCCACTGTACCCCATCTCACTCTGTATGCTCTAGTCATGTGCACACCCTGACTCTTTTGCCCTTATTATGCATACATCCTGCCCAGCTTTTACTGAACCAGCCCTGCTGTTCTGGAGCCTGGTCCTGGCATTTGCTGCTCTCTGCTTGGCTAGCTACCACTTGAGTGTGCTTGGTGATCACGCATCCACCCTCTGAGACCCATCCATCTCTTCCTGTGTGAAGCCACACTGACACCTTCCCTGCCCACTCACACCTAGTATGGTGGCTCTTGGCTCCTTTGTACCGCCATGGGTCCTTGTACTGGCCTCTATGAGCACAATGGAGTTTGTTTATTTGTTTACATGTTTGTAATCTTACTGTAGTCGGAAACTAATTTTTTATTTCTATCTGTAAACTATTTCCTAGTAGACTTCCTTTCAGTCAGGTTTTTTGTTGAATTTTAGGTTTGTTGAATGAATGTTTCATTTGGGCTTGGGTACCATGGGAAATTTATTAGCAGGAAAGTCTAAAAAACTTGAAGAGAGAACTATCAGTAGATAATATACAATCACTCTGTCTTCTTCCTATTTTGCTTTTGTTTTAGCACATGGCACCATAATATTTTAAAGATCCAAGAAAGTCTATCAAGAGAAATTTTCTTTTCATTTTTTTTGGAATAGTACTATTGTGCAAGGGAGTGAAAAGAATATCTTGTTGAGGCTGAGAAACAAAATTCAGATTCTGTATCTGCCATTTATTATTAGGTGACTTTAGTGGAAGCCCATTATTTAAGTTAAAACTTAAGCTCTTCATCTCTAAATTTGGGATCATAAAAATACTTTTTATCTTGCAAGAAAGCTGTTAGGATGGAAATGGTACATGTAGGCATATATTGTTTTGAGTAGTGTGCCATAGAAATGTTTGTATCATTAGTTATTATCATGCTCCTGGACTTGTAGAACCATTACCTTAATTTGAAAGTGAATGCCAAATGAAAGTGTTAGAACAGGGATATAAGAGAAGGCAGCTTCACCCCCACTCTCTCTTCCTGTGGGTACCCATTACAGGTATCACCAATGGATAGCAGAGCTCTTTGTCACTGAGGCCACACTTTGTTTCAGACTCTCTCAAGCAGTCATTAATCAGGGTTAACAATTAATCAAGCTGTCATCAATCAGGTTAAAGTATTAATCAGGGATGCCTCAAGATAAAACCTATGCACTATTTTTAATGCTAGAGTCTGTAACCGATGAAAGAAACATTGAGTAAGGAAGAATCTTGTTAATGATTAAAAGTCCGCAGGCAAATGCACATTTCACCATCCACAGCAACTGTGCTGTTCCATTGTTTTCTTGCATAATGGTAGGATTTTGCCTGGGCACATGGTTCCTCAGAATAAAAACGAAATGTTCTGGTCTGTTCTTTGCAGCTGGACGTGGCTGTGGATGATAAGTGTTGGTCAACGGGATGGGAGCTGCAGTGTGGTGTGGCAGTTTCTGGGAACCATTCTTTGGAGGCAGTTGGTGCCAGCTTTTTGTTCCTTTTTCTCTTGATCTCTTCCTGCATCCTGCTGCCTGGACCGTGAGGAGGGATGACAAAGCAACAAGCTGGAGGAGCTTATATCCTTGAGGACATTACTTAGAAGGGCCTCTGTACCAGCCCCAGACTAAACTTCTATTTTGTTTAAGACTGTTAAATAGTCATTGCAATCTGCTGCAAGTCCGCTGACCACTATAGTGGTTTGTTTATTTAACCCCCTCAGAAGAGTTCTTAGAACATTAAAAGGTTGTTAAAGCAAAACACATTCACTGCAGGGATAGAAAAGCATACAAAAGTCTTTCTGTGGTGAAAGATTTTTGTACACTTTTCCACATTGGAGAAACATGTAATATTGATGTCCACGAGGACAGTTGCCATAAATGGCAGCAGGTATGAGGTGATTTGGTAGACAGAGCTATGGATTGGGAAATGGGGATGATGAATTTTGGTTTTGGCCTTAGATCAGTTGTCTGAAATTATTCTAACAACCTAGAACCTCAATTTTCTGTTGAAAATGATGTGTACCTCTGGGGGGAAGTGGTAAGAAGTTTGTGCTGATGGGGGGAGGGGGAGGGAAGTGAGGGTGTGAGGAGGGAGCAAGGCCTTTCCAAATCCGAGATAACCCACCCCCAGATTGGGGACTGACCTGTTGGCTGGCAGGGGCCCAGTCAGGGGATCTGCTAACAAGGGATAGGAGGTAAGTGGTACTTGTTATTGTGACATCCCCATATTATACTCATGTTGTGACATCCCCATATTGTAACGCACCTCATAAATTTCCACAGTGAATAGCTTTCTACATTTTGGTATGCACTGCTCACTTTACATTTCTATCCCAAAGCCCCAATTTTACTCTTGTGTTTCTATATATTCTGTTTATGTTTGAAAGCTCTATTTATTCTGACTACAGTAAAATATATATATATATAATAAAGTCATCCAACAACAAGAACAGCTTTTTATCAGCTTTTTCAGAATACCGTTTGGAGAGCTACATTCTCCTAATGCACAGTAGTTAAATAAACTCCAAGGTTCTTATTCTGCAGTAACCCATTAAATCATCTTAAATACTATGTCATAATGACAACTTGATGCAACCAGATGTGATATTTGGGGATTTAAAAAGAATACTTTTCTAAAGACATAGCTTCCTGATTTTATGTTCTTGAGACCGTTTGCACAGCTGTTCTATCACACCGCGCCACTCTCTGTGGGTGTGTATCACTTATGTGCTGCCTCATACATGGCATTACTGAAGTACAGACGAATGTTCCCCAGGACATTGGGATATGCACTTTTGTGAGATATACACTGGCTGTGATTTTGTTCTCAAGGCATGATTTTCTCATGCTGGAAATGCACAAATATGTGTATCAACCTGAGGGCATTGACATCAGACCTTGCAAGGGTCCCCTGGTCTTGGAGTCATGTTGAAGTCAGCTGAGCCCGGAAGGACAGTATTCATTGTACGCAGGGCTAGAGAGAAGGCAGGTGGTTTGTGTAATATACAGCTGAAATGTACTAATCCACCTTTGGGTTAAGTATTACCTCCCGATAGTGTTTTTAACAGCATCAAAATAGTAACCTAATACCACCAGTTTCTACCCTGTATTGCAATTTATTATTTATCAAAGGTGTAAGCTTTATGATATTTGAAGTTTCGATGTCACATGGGGTTGGAAGTGAACTTTTGAACTTCTGATCTGATCAGTTGGTATAAAAGTTGGCACATAAGTTGGCACAATTTAAAGTTGTGTATGTGATGAACCATCAAAGAGAGAGAACCCATTTGACAACCATGTGATACACTGTGTGCAGGGGACAATAATGCCACCATCAAGCAGGAATCCTAGAAATTAGGTCATAACAAGCAGTGGAAGTGGGCCCTGATGAACCTGGATTCATGTCTGTGGTGAAATTATATGCTGGATAATGTCCTCAGAAAAGTTGCCATGTTTCAGTCTGGAGAGAAGCCCACTGCTGATACAACAAATCAACTGATAAGAAGTGTCTTTATTGCACTCACTAAAAAAAACCACAACCCCAAATAAACATACACGCTCATAAAACAAATTGCTCACCTAAAATGAAATACACTCCAAGTTTTTTTTTAAAGTGAATTACACCACAGAATCTTCAGTAATGTTTCCATCCACTCTTATAAAGAGTAAGATTATAAACAGCACTAAAAGTAAATGTTTTCACGTTTCTTTTTAGTTTCATTTTTTTCCCCAGTCTACAGGATTACCAAGAGCAAAATATAAAAGAAAAAAATAAGTGGTAGAAATTGCCTGTTTTGTGAAATATAGGAAAAAATATACCATCTGTGGTTTAGCACAGTTCTCAATATCCCATCTGTGGTCTAAACGCCGTTTTTCACAAAGGCTGAATCCATTGTTGTTCAGTATGATTTTTTTAAAAGTTTTTCTAAGAAGACTACTTCTGTAAGACACTATTATTCTTGGCATGGAGTTTCTTTTGAATGAAATAATAAATATGGCCTTTACAACTGTTTTGAGGATTTCTTGTTGTTGCCGTATGCAAGGGCTTAAAATTCTGAAAATCACCTCATCCTTCTTCTATCACCCCATCCCCAGCAAACTTCACTATATAAAATGTATTTTGAACCCTGTGTGATGGGATTTTGTTTCTTTATTCATTGATTAAGCAAATATTTATTACTGAGGATCTTGTTGGAGGGGTTTCCATGTATAAATGAATCCCAAAGTATTAAATGGCATTATTAGGCTGCTTCAGTCAGTGTAGTTTGATTCAGCATTAATTAGAAAACACAATGGTGCATTTCACAGTGACCACTGGTCTTTTCTTAGGACGATGCTGCCATCTACTCACTGCCCTTTGATGAACTCATCTGGTGATATGAAGCCACACGTGGGCAGCTTTACCAATCAGCATCATATAATACAGAAGTGTCACCATTACTGACACTTTAGACTGGCTAATTCTTTGTTGTGAGAGGCTGTCCTGTATACTGTAGGATGTTGAGCAGCACCCCTGGCCTCTACCCACTAGATGCCAGTAGTACCCCACTCCCCTAATTGTGACAACCACAAATGTCTCCAGAAATTGCCGAATGTCCTCCAGGGGAAAATTCACTTTTGAGTGAGAACCACTCATAGGAAAGGAAACACCAAATGTTCATATTAACAACTGTCGAACACTATTACATTTTCTTTTCTTTTTCTTTCTCTTTGCAGGATAATAGCCAATGACTTGTACCTAGCGTTTGCAGTAGATGAATTTGTGATGGGAATTGCTACTGAACATAGAGAGAAAAAGTGGGAGATGGTTTAGGAGAAGCTAGGGCTGTGAGACCCGCTTTGTAATGTAGGCAAAGCAACTGGCCCTGTTGTCATTATACACAGTTCCGTTCTCCAACCACCTAGGGTTATTCGGAAGCTAAACATGCTGTCTCAGGGTACCATTACTTTCTTCATGCTGGATCCTTGGTGTGGCGGTCCAGCCTTCCTTGCTTGGAAAAATCTTCTTCAAAACAACACAAACTTTCTCTTTCTGCTTCCATGCTGTGGACTTATTTCAAATGAGTACTTTTTGTATTCTGCTCGATATTTTAGTTAATTCGTTAGCTATCTGCCTCCCTTAGATGTTATACACTCTTTGCCTCTAGGCTACTCTTATTGTGGCCTGTCATCTAGTCTAGGGATTGCATTTGACTGTGAGTAACAGAAATCTGGCTTCAAGTAACTTAAATAGGGAACTTTTCCCCCTTACATTATAAGTAGACAGCTAAAGTCATTGGCTTAGAAGCTCAACAAAAACTAAGTTAAATCTCCAAAGTTCTCTTAGCATTTCCTTCTTGGTTGCAAGATGGCAGCTACACAGCCAGCCTTTACCTGTGCATTCCAGAGGTGGGAGTAAGATTCTGAAGAGACCAGCAGACTTCCCTTACGTCTTGTAGGTCAGAGCTGAGTCACACGGCGATTCCTGACTGTAGCAGAGGTGTGGGAGTGGAGTTGTATAGTCTGTAGTAGAAAATGGCAAAGAAAAGAAGGTTGGAATAGATTTCGAATTTCTCATCCTCCACTGGTTAACAGCACTATAAGGGCTTGTGGAAGGAATGCAAGTTAGACTTTGCTCAGACTGGAACTCTTCATCCCATGGCCTTTGGTACAGGAGGAACAAACACAAACACTTTACCAAAGAAGCTTCCTCAAGTGTGACATGAAACTATAAATTAGACCATAATTTGGCCGTTGCTTTCAAATAAGAGTTTATTAAAGATTCATGCGTCCTTATCATTGTTTGCTTTGATTCTTCATGGTGCAGGGAAGGGATGCGATAAAAGGAATCTGTAGGAGAAGGTGCAGAAGTCAGAGGAGAAAAGTGTGGGGCAGAAATGAAGGCCTTATTGAGCCAGGAGGACCTTGAAGGCAGAAAGAAAGTCGGAAGGGCAGATGTGAACAGTGGGATTTGGATAAAGACATCAAATGTTAAAACGTGATTTTAAGATCAATCTGCCAGAGCAAAGGGACACTATTATTTCTGTCTCAGACCACCTGAAAACTCACACAAAGACAACACATCTAATAACTGTTAGACATTTAGTCTACCCTTGCCTTTTGGTCTTAAATTTAACACTTCCCCAAATAGCCATATATGAAGCTCACAAACTTGTGTTTTAGGCTGTGTGCTCGTGTTTTTTTCTTTCCCAAATATGCACGTTGAGGTATTTTACCCCACAATAGCAGGGTTAACAGAATACATTCATTTTTTTTTTCCTTCTTCAGTGAGTGTGACAGTGTGGACAGAAATGGCCAGATTGCTTTCTCATCTTTTCTTATTTTATCCTAAATCAAACTCTTTATTCAGAAGAGGATCACTTTGTGGTTCCATTAAACAAAATAACAGGTTCTGCTCTGATATTTAATGGGGAGATCCTCAGCCTCCCGTCTCTTGGCTTCGCTGACGTGAGAGCTCACTGAGGGAACAGTTTCCTCCATAGAAAGCTCTGGAGACCCACAGTTTTTCTTTTCCCCAGAGATTTCTGCAGCTTTAGCTAGTCTTGGGTACGATGAATGACATGTGACTTGTGGCCTTTATGAAAACTCAGAGAAAGAAAAATGGAGGTAGAAAAAGAATATTTCCCTTTTCTTATCCACAATAATAAACTTGTACTTAATTCATGGGGTCTTTTCTCATGAAACAGTAGACTTACTAGAAAAGAGACAAGATAATAAGTGGTGGGGGATCTTTGCAAAGGTTTGTCATTGGTGGTAATAATGGTAGGGAGACATAGATCACTCACACCTGGCTGTCTCTGGCTTCTTCTAGTTCAATGGCCGTCATTGGCAGCTGTGCCAAGAAACACGATTGTTCATGATATTTCCATTCAATGCAGTTTGTCCCTAATTAACCCAATGGACAATTAATGCCGGGACATCTATGCGTTTGGCTAAACTACAGATTTATGTTTGTACTTTCTACAATCTCCTGAAGAAAATGACTATTGTTTCGTGTGTGTGTGTGTGTGTGTGTGTGTGTGTGTGTGTGTTTTGGCTTTATTATTCACTTTGAGGTGTCCTGATATTTGCTTGCAAGTTGGACTTTAAGGGATTAACTATGTAGAATTCTTGGGTTTGGAAAGCAAGTTTATGTTCCTCTTATTCTTACTCTTGTTGGCTTAAAAATTATTTCATATTATGAAAGCAATACAACATCCTCAAAAGTTCACATGATAGGGAAAAATCATAAAGAACCCTTCATGAGCATGAACAGGTGTGCAGAAGGCTGTGTGTTGTAGTGTAGATGGCAAGAGTGAGCATGGGAGAAGAAACTACACGTCCATCAATAAGGAAACAGTTCCATAAATGTTGTCATGAACATATTAGGGAACATATTGATTAATTAGCTATTAACATAACATCTTAATTTTAATGTATTAATATTAACATATTAATTAGTTATTAACAAATAAGGTAGGCATTTGTGTCTGATATAGATACTGACATAGAAACTTTGTCCAAGACCTAGTTTTAATTGCAAAAATGCACTTGCAGAACATTACAAGAAGTGTGATAACACTTCTATTGTTAAAAACACCACACAATTATACATTTCTATAATTATTCATGTGTCTATGTCAATGCACAGGCAAAGGTCTGGAAATATGCCCACTGCCCTGGAGAGACGGAGAAGGATGACAAGAATGTATTCATTTTAAACTATATCATTATATGTTTGAAAATAAATATAAAAGAATTGTTTAAAATGGAGGAAAAAGATCCTGAATCTTCCTACTCTAACAAAAGTGCTATCAGAATTGTTGATTTTCCTTCTAATCTGTTTTCATCTGTATATATCTTACATACCTGTGCTAAGAGTGAACGTAACATTTGAAAATGTAACATTGTTTAAATACAGAAAAGGGTGAAAAAGAAAACCAAAGTGCCCTGTAACTCCACTGTCTGCACACACAGTCCTATGGATTATGTAGAAGTTCAGGGCGTGCAAGCGGCTCAGAAGTGAAAGCTGCCCTCCCTTTGCCTAAGAGCACACTCCACCCATCGCTGTCTCTCCCCCAATTTCCAAAGAACAATTGTTGATAATGTTTTCTTTCAGGAAAAAAAAGTATATACCAACATGTAAAAAATAATCACCATTGCTAACCTTTAGTGAGCATTTATCATATGACTATTAGACAATGTTCCAAAGCTCTTTGGATGAATTAACCCATTTACTCCCCATAATTCTATGAGTTAGGCTCTATTGTTGTTACCATTTTATTGATGAGGAGACTGAGGCACAGAGAAGCTAAGGAAACTGCTGACAATCACAAAATAGAAAGTGGTGGAGCAGGGATCCAAAGGCAGGGAATCTGGCTCCAGGATCTCATTATTAACTAGTACACTACATCACCCCAGTGGTCATAGACCCTTAAAACCATAAACATATAACACTATGTGTCTATATGAGTCTGTAAATTTTACACAAAGGAGGTCACACCATATCAGCTACTCTGCACCTCGCTTTTTGCCTTTAAAAAATGTTACTTTAATTTTAGCTCATTCAAAGCAACTTTATTCTTTTATGTATTGCAGAGTTTCGAGTGTAGGGATGGAACTCTTTTCATGAATGCTGTAGTCATTTTCTAGTTCTTTCTTTGTTCTTTTTTCACTTGTATTGTTTTATTGATGTTTTCTTCCTCTTTGGAGGTCAATTCTGTACCTTATATTTTCCTAGAAAATGCTCCATTTCCTTCTTTTCTGTTTTGTATTTGTTTCAGTTCTGCTCTTACCTTTATTATCCTCTTCTGAGTATCTTTTATTGTTATTTTTCTTAACCTCTCAAATTGGATGTTTAAATAATTCATTTTTCTTATTTAATTATGTAAGTTTTTAATGCCCTACATCTGGAAAAACACATTTTCCCTCAAATATTCTGCTTAAAATATCCATGAATAATTTAAGAGATAGTTTAAAACTTTCTAGGTGGTTGGCTTTTTCCCTTCTAATTTACATTTACACTTCTTGTGTTGTACAACTCTTCTTGTTCCTGCCTTGCATTTCCTGTTTGATGATTGTTACATCTTCATATTTTATATTATCAAGGTTTATAACATCTATCTATTCTAGCCATATTTCCCATAGTAATTTGGTTTTAATTGCATATTTAAGTAAGTTTAATGCTCATACATAGCATTTTTATCCAACATTTAAAACTAAACATGATAGTTTTGTTCTTTATCATTTCCAAAGAAAGAAACCATAGTATTCTACATATGTCATAATTTCCTCGGCCATTCCTTCATCATTGCACATTCTGATTGCTTCCAGTTTTCCTCTCTTGCAAGTTATACTGCAATCACTGGTCTTAAGGATGCATCCTCAACCCCATATTTTGCATTATTTTCACAACAAGAGAGCCCACTAAGTGGGACTGTGAGTGTTGGTCTTTTTGAAGCCTGAGGTCGTTTATACCTCTCAGTCTTGAGCGTCCTGACTCTTGCGGCAACCGTGTTAGACTGCCCTCCTTTGGCAGCCGCTGTAACTGCACTGCATATTAGTTCTGGCTTACTTCTGATTAATATTGGCAGCCAGAGCTGCACCTGAGAGACAGCTCTCCTTGTAGTGAGGTGGGTTTCTCTTTATTTCCAGGACCTTCTTTCTTGATGTTCGGCATATTTCATGTACTGAATCTTGGAACCTTTACCTAAGTCGTCCCTGAGAGTTGAGACTGACAACACTGCTTGAAGAGAACCATAGAATCTGGACCCTAAGAATAGTTGGGATCATTTATTCTATAAGATAATTGCCATGTACTTATCTGTATAAATATCTACTCACCACTTTTTACTTTCACACAAAAACTTGAAAAAATTTCTTTTTATTCCCCAGCAGGTGTTAGCCTCATATATTACATGTTCCCTTGGTGCATGAGAAAAGGCTTTCCTTACCTCTTTTCAGTAATCAAGGGTAACTGGGCTGGAGCTGACCCATTGATACACCCACAAGCAAAGTGAGAGAACAATCTGTTGCTAAGAAATAAGATTTTTTCTGCAGTGGTGATGAACGCAGTGTGGCCCAGATGAGCTGATTCTCATGTCCCCAGATCGGCTCAAGCTGTTGCCGAAATTCAGCCTCTGTTCACAGGTGCCGGATTAAATCTCGGAGAAAGAGTTCTGAGTGAAGTAGAAAGAAATAGCTTTATTGCTTTGCCAGGCAAAGGGGGACACAGCAGGCTAATGCCCTCTAGACTGTGTGCCCGCCCTGGAGAGGGTAATGAGAAATGTTATACTGTTCAAGGAGCAGGGCGTGATCAGCTCGTGGACATTCTTCTGATTGGCTGGTGGTGAGGTAATAGGGAGTCAGCACCCTCAACCTTCTGGTTCCAACCTGTCTGGGGTCTACGTGCTTGTGGGCAGCATACAGTTAAATTCTTCCACCTGGTGGGGGATTCAGTATCTGCAAAACAGCTCAAAGGACCTGGCTCAGAATACTCTCTATAGTCCTTGAGGAGGAACTAAAAGTCCTTGACTTTGTTTAATGGCTAAGGTGTTATTATTTTGTCTTGCTTGACTGTTTTCCTTTCTTTTTGCATTTTCTCACTTCTCTGATTAAATTTATTCTTTGGAACTTGGGGAAGGCCTAGGAGGCTAAAGTTTTTCTACAGACAAGAGGCAGGTGGAGGATGCAGGTGGGGGTCTATTCTGGAAAGGCCTCATAGGGTCCTGCTCAGCTACAAAGCCAGTACACTAAGCCCCTCTCATGACTCTTCCTATCCCCTTCACTTCACGTCCTGTCAGTTCTATCTGCCAAGTATCACTCAGATGCATCCCTTTCTCTCTCTCCCACTGCCAGCACCCTGCCGGGTCCCTGCTGCTCTGGTATCTCACCCATGTCCCTGCACTGGCCTCCAACTGGCCTTCTGCTTTCAAATTTGCCTTTTTAGTCCCTTCTCAGCATAGCAACCAGAGGGATTTTTCTAACATGAATATTTTTACTTACAGGCCTTCAGCAGCCTCTATCACTGTTGTGATAAATTTTGAATTCGTTAGCAAGACAGAGGATGCTCCCTGTCCTGCCTGTGGGTCCTTACACATACTCTTTCCTCTCCTGGAATGTTCTCCTTTCCCCTCTCTGTGTGACTAAATCCAGCCCATTGTTAATTCTAACCTTAGATTTTACTTCTCTGGAGAAATCTTCCTGCATCTTGCAGGTTCCCTGGATTTATGTCTCCTGTAATCCTCTATCCCATGTTTGTCACATTGCATTAATTCCAGCTGATGAGGCTCTAGGCTCTGAAAAGTCAAGGTATCTTGGTCTGTTTGCTGTATCAGTTAGAAATTGTATTTGATTGCTACAGCAGAGACTCAACAGAGCAAGATAAGAGGATATTTTTTCTCACATATCTCAGTCCAGAGAGCAGTATCCAGAGCTGGTATAGGGGTTCCGGGCACCCACTGGAGAGCCAGCAGCAAGAGCTGCTCTCATCCTTAGTCCTTGGCTCTGTTCTGTGAGGTCGCTCTGTGATCCAATGGCTGCTAGAGCTCCAGCCATTACATCCATGATCCAGATGGAAACAGGAAGCAGGAGAGAAGGGCAAAAAGAGTTTGCACAGCCATTTGTCTCTCCTTTAAAGAAATTTCTCGTAATACTCACTAGTAATGTCTGCTCCTCTTTCATTAGTACTTAGTTATATCTAGCTGCAAGGTAAGTTGGGAGGTAGTCTTTACCTAGGTACAATACCACCCCAATTAAAGCTGGGGTTCTATTACTGGGAAAGAAGATAGAATGGGTATTTTGAAACAACCAGCAGCCTCTACTCTCTCATTAGAGTATTTCAAAGTCTACCTATTTGGGTTCTCAGTAGATGTTTGTGAGAGAGCGAACTTGCTTCACTCCACCCAAAGGCACGGACAGCCCTGGACACAGAGTGTAAATGAGATAAAATAGTTAGGGTAGGAAATGTCATACTGTAGTCAATGGAAACCATCTCCCCTATAAGGACAAGCATGGCCCATCTGTACCTGACATGGCCTGTTCCACGGAGCTGCCCTTTGTTGAGTCTAGCACAGAGAAGCAGGTATGTATAATGGAGAGATTCCTGAACTTGGAGTCAAAGGCTGGGGTCCCAGGGCTGCTCTGTACCTAACAAGCTAGATGGCTTTGCTCGAGTCACTTGTCCTTCTGAATTATTTTCTTCCTTTGTAAAATAGGGCCTGTAGCGTCAATTCTATTCATCTGCTGTAGGGTTGGGGGAGGGTATGAGAACCCAATACGATAATACATGGATATGCAGGCCTGATTATCAGTGCGTGAGCACCCACATGGGCCAGGTGCTTACAGCGGTGCTTTTCAGACTCTAATGTGCCTGCGCATCACCTGGGATCTGGTAAATTGCAGATCTGATTCAGTAGTTCTGGTATGAGGTCTTGTACTCTGCCTTTTGAAGCTCCAGGTCCAGCTCCCTCTGATGGAACTGGAGGGCGTGGGGTGAGCAAGGTGAGGTCTCAGCCCCAGCAGTCCACGGATTCTGTTCCTACCTGGAGAGCTGCACTTTATCAGCCTCACTTCTCAAGCTCATTCTCGACCTCTATGGAGCGTGTTCACACAGTCCTCACGGACCCGCAGGTGGCCCTTAGGGAAGCTTTTTTCCATGCTTTGGGACTGTGGCCTTGACCTTCATGTCTTTGCTTGGCTGGGCCAAGTGGTATCCAGACCATCACTGATGGCCAGGCCATTTGTTAACCTTTATGTGGCAAAATCCTCCACTTCAAATAAATGGAAACCTTAAAAATAAACTCATATAAAAATGAAGTGGATAAAGCAAATAAAATATATAAAGTCAGGTTGGTTTGCCAATAAATCAATAAAAACCTTGGTAAAACTGTGTGGATGGTCCAGCTTTCCCCCCTTTAATTTTTGCAAGGAGATTACATGCAATAGAGCCCCAACCTCAGCCTCAGACCCCATGTTCTGAGACCATTTCTGGGCCAAGGCAGGAAGGGCAGAAATAGGGATTTTTGTTTCGCTAGTGTCACAAAACTGGCTTGATTTTAAAAATTATGCTAAGTTTTTCTGATTATGAAAAAAATATGTACTTATTTAAAAGTGAAGCTGGGGGAATAGAAAAAGTAGAAAACAAGTCCCTCATGATTTCATTTTTGAAAGGCAATCATTTCAAATATTTTGATGTCTTGTAATGTTTTTTTCTCTTTAAAATTATGTACCTATAGACACATAACAATAGACTGTGCCACACGGCTTGGGGGATCTTATTTCCCCCAACCAGGGACTGAACCCAGGCCGCAGCAGGGAAAACGCCGAGTCATAACAACTGGGCCACCAGGGAATTCCATAAAATAACAGGCCAATAGCACTGATGAACATAGATGCAAAATCCTCAACCAAATACTAGCAATCCGAATCCAACAATACATTAAAAGGCTCATACACCATGATCGAGTGGGATTTATCCCAGGGATGTAATGATTTTTCAATATCTGCAAAAATCAATCAGTGTGATAACACCACATCAACAAATTGTAGGATAAAAACCATATGATCATCTCAATAGATGTGGACAAACCTTTTGACAAAATTCAACAAAGATTTATGATAAAAACTCTCCAGAATGTGGGCATAGAGGGAACATACCTCAACATAATAAAGGCCGTATATGACAAACACACAGCTAACATCATACTCAATGGGGAAGAGCTGAAAATATTTCCTCTAAGATCAGGAACAAGACAAGGATGTTCATTCTTGCCACTTTTATTTACCACAAAATTCTGTATAGACTTCCTCTTTTTACATAACTAGTATCTCCCATGAGAAGTAGGTAGAGAGGTGACTGGGAGATGGGCCAGGAGGGAAGGCAGGTACGAAGCTGGCCCTGTGTAGATTTCTGTGGGGGGAGCCTAAGCCAGTTTGCCAGGGGCCTGATGGGAGGCTGGTAACCAGCCTGAGATCTGGGTACTGACCACACTGCTTCTTCTCTCTGTCTCCACCTCTGTTATCAATGTGCACAAGTTGTACCTTCAATTTCTTAGCAAAGTAGACTATCACAGGGGCATTAAACACATGAGTGTTTTCTGTTTAGTCTTCGTGGCAACCCTTGAAGGTGGACACCTTTGTTATTCCCATTTTATAGATGAGGGAACAGAGGTTACAACCTTATGAGTTATTGTGATGATTTTTTCTAAAACCTGCAATATACATAGGCGTGCATGTAAATTCTGGCACCATTTGTGATAATTATGATGAGACTTGATCTAAGGACTGGTGTTTTGGAGGGCTTTGGAGGGTCTCCCAACTCAAAATAGGAGAATCAAAAATGGCCTCTCAGAGGAAAGGCCAAACAGGAAGGGGCTTCATGAAGAGGGTCGATGGAAAGGGCTTAGCTTCCAGGCATCGTTGTACACTCCTTGGCTAGAATGTAAATTCCTTGTGGGGATGAGTGGGCCATCCACATCCTCTTCACATTCTTCACAGCTAGACACTCAAAGTAGGTTTGTTGACCATAATAGCAATACAATCTTCCAGAAGCCAAATCTGGAGCATTGCTAGCCTCAGCAGTGACTTGTGTAAATTACAAACAGACAGTATCTCTGGGTATAGGTGTCAGGCACAAGGAAAAATCTCCCTCCCTCTTGGTGGAGGAAAATTTCCCACCTTAACCCCTGCTCTAGGATCTTTGGCTTTGGGCTTGGCTCCCACTTGCCCCTTGTTAGGTATCTTGTTTTGTGCACCCACATCATACCACTGCCCATCCAGAGTCCTTGGTCATGAACTCCAGGTTCCTGGTGCCTGGCCCCTGAATACAGTGACCCCGTCTCTCTTATTCTTGGATCTCTGACACTGGGGAGGAGCAGCAGGTGGGGGTCCCATTGCCATGGAGGAGTACTGACCAACACCAGATTCTTCCAAGAGTGGGTTATGATGGGGGCAACAGGAAAAACACTCTCTGAAGGCCCCAAGTGCCTGAAGGGGGTGGGAAAAGAGTGACTCTGAAGATAAGAAAGGCAAGTCGAGACACCCAGAGAAACCAGCTTCTGCTCCTTCCAGAGATGCCCAGGGCAGCCTTGCTTAGCCATGCCCCTTCCTGTACCGTAGGAATAACTTCAGGGAAAATAAACTTTATTTGTCCCTCATTATTGTTATGTGTCTAATAAATTACGTATAATTCCAGCACTCCTTCCTAATAGCGATTAGAATAAACAATAAGAATCATTTCAGCTGCTTGACAATTAGGGTTCTAATGTGAAATGCAAGTCGTATTATGAGGATTTGGACAATTCATTAGTTGGAAGCATAAGCACTATTAAAAAAACTAATGAAGTCTTTAGCTAAATTATTCAAAACAAAACAAAAAAGATTGGACAGGAGGGACAGATGCCAGAAATAGGCCATATTCTTCACATTAGAGGAAAAACTATGCTGAGAGAAATTCTAAAAAGGATAAAGGAACCCACAGGAAATGCAGGAGTGGAAATGATCTGCCTCTTTTGCTCCTTCCTCTGTCTCTTTCTTTTAATTGAGGTATAGTTTGCTATAGCGAAATGCACACATTTTACCAAGGTGTACAGCTCCATGAATATGTACACACATATACAGACCTGTGTAACCACCACTGAAATCAAGAACTAGAACTTTTCCATTATTCCAGAAAGTTCTGTCGCACCCCTTTCCAGGTAATCGGCACCCGCAGAGGCACTGATTTGCTTTACAGTGATCTGCTTTCTATCACTGTAAGTTAGTTTGCCTGATCTAGAACTTCATCAAAATGGAACCACAGATTATTTAGTGTTTGGTATCTGGTTCCTTTCACTTAACATAAAGCCATGCTGTTGCCCCTTCAGCAGATCATCCCTTTTTATTGCTGAGAGCGATTCTGTGGTATGAATATACCACAGTTTGTTCATCCATTCTGTTGACAGACGTTTGGATTATTTCCAGCTTTGGGCTGTCATGAATGAATCTGCTTTGAGCATTCTTGTTGCATACACGTTTTTTGGACATCAACACTCCCCCGCAGGAGTGGAATTCCTGGGTCACCGGGTGGGCTATGATTCGTTTCATTGCCATATGATTTTTTTAGCTAGTTCTTTTCTTTTCTTTCTTTTCTTTTCTTTTTTTTTTAAATCATCACCTTATAAATGTTAATTGTTCACCTCAGACTTTACCCACAGGCAAAAGTCACAAAATTTAGAGTAATTTCATATCGTTTTGATTTCCTCCTGATCAGTTCAAGTCTCATTTTAACTAAGGAAAAACTGATGAATGCATCAGTCTTGTGTACATCACCTTTTGCCTGTGTACCTCTGCTGAGAGTTCAATGTTAAAAAATAAAAGATGTTGGTTTACTCAGCAAATACTAATGGGAAGGCAGAAATAACCCAGGGATTGAGCAGAACCTGCTTTCTCCTAGGAGAGGAGCAGTCTTGCGGGAACCTCCCACCACCCGGCTGAGGCCGCCGCCTCGGGCTGCCTTGCTGAGCGGCGCCACCTAGCGTCGGCCGGGCGCAGTGCCGGGCATGCTCAGGGCCTCCTTTCCTCCTGGTTTGTGAAAATCACCCAGCGTCCTGGCGACATATATTGCCAAAAAACAGAGAGCTCTTCTCAGCCTCCTTGGCTTTAATCGTGCACAGTTCCCGACCCCTCTGGAAAGGGCCCCTGTTGAGCCCTTGGCCCCCAGTCCTCGCTGTACCTTTATTCAGCCTCTTCTCCCTGCAGCCCCAAGAGGATCGCCACCATGGACAGCACCCAGAGCCGAGCAAAACTCAGCGCGTTCCCTTCCACACACCCCCCCCAACCCCTCCCCCCTCCTTCCCGGCCCAGTCCTTCCACTGTCCCTCCCCCATCGTCCGAAAATCTCTGCTAAGGTGGTCTCATTTTAAAAGTCCTTCAGGGAAGCCAGAAAGGGAACTGACACTGAGAATCTCTTGGATTAGGTGTGCCTAGTGGTGAGGCGTTTTATATTTAATGTTCCAACAAACCTGTGGGGCAGCTATTAATATCCCATTTTATAAATGGGGAAATTGGGATGTAGAGAGGTTAAGTACTTTTTCCCAGGTCACACAGCGGTTCTGGAACGAACCGTATCTCAAACTCATCACTGGTTTTTCCGCCCAGTACTATAGCACTTTTCGGTCCAGTGTTCCCCCTATTTTATTTATTCTCTCTTCCCCCTCCCCCTTTCACATCTTGTCCTACTCTCCTGGGATGCTCATAAACTGCCACTCTTCCTCCTTCAGATGCCACATGTCACGTGGTTGTAAGGAACTCTAGCTGGCCCTTACAGACCTTGGCCTGGTCCCCTAGTCCGCTGTCCTAGGTATCCCTGAGAGGGCCCGCCCAATCGCGGGCATGCGCAGATTTCCGCCAATCTCCCCTGTGACCCAGGGCTCTTTGCTTGTGGAAAAAAAGAAACTTTCTAGGATTTGAGATGCTTTTTTAGTACTTTAACTCCATTCTCCCAGGAAGTGATGCTTGTGATGAAGCAAATAGAAAAAAAAAAAAAAAGAAATTAGAGCAGGAAGGGTTCTTGAAATTCACTTAGTTCTGGTGCTGCAGTAATGAGGGAGGAGGAGCTTGTCTTAGGGGCTTTTCCAGCATGATTAGCAATGCTGATAACAGAGCCAGGATGGGTTACCTCGTCCTCTGCTGCTCAGGGGCTCTCCCTGTGTGAAGAGGGGCACGCAGGGTGTCCACAGGGGGTGTACAATATATAACATGATTGGAGGAAGGTGTTGGTTTGGGGATGGAGGGAGGGTAGCAAGATACACACAGACAAAAAAGAAATTTGAGGGAAACAGTCACCTGCCCAAGGGGCCTTGAGAGTCAACAGGTGTGTCCTTGACCAATCAGTGTAGAGACACTCTGTTATGGGTTCATTGGTGTCCCCTCAAATTCAACCCCCAGCACCTCAAAATGTGACCTCATTTGAGGATAGGGTCCTTATAAGGGAAAATCAGGTCAAAAGGAGGTCATTAGGGTGGGTCTTAATCCAACATGACTGGTGTTATAAAAAGAGGGAATTTGCAGACCGACAGGTACTCAGGGAGAGCGTCACGTGATGATGAAGGCAGAGGTCAGGTGATGTTTCAACAAGTCACTATGCTAAAGGTGGCCAGCAAGCCACCAGAAGCAAGGAGAGAGGCCTGGAACAGATTGTCCCTCACAGCCCCCAGAAGGAACCAAGCCTGCTGACACCTTGATCTCAGACTTCCAGCCTCTGGAACCATGAGACAATATATTTCTGTTGTTTAAGTCCCCCAATCTGCAGTACTTTGTTCCCACAACCCTAGGAAATGAATACATACTCTACTGTGTTCCAGGAGTTGATGAAGACAGGGACTAGCTCTTGTGTGGAGGACTTTGTGCTGGTTATTACACCTCTATGTCCGTGAGGAACTGTTATGCGTTTGCTAAAGATTGCAACCCCTTTCCTCATAAATTGGAATTGTTCCCACCTGGAAATGACCCTGATGCCACTATTAGAAATGTTCATTTTTTTGTCTGCCAAACCATTCAAGTTGAAGAGAAACAACCTATATTTTCAGGGTCAGGACTAAGGAGAGGGAAGTGAGGCACCTGGGGCATAAAATTAAAGGAGGCTCTGCTCTCAAGTATTGACTCTGCACCTGATCTGGGACTCTGCGCCCCGCCTTAAACTATGCACCCTACATGTCTTCTTCGCCTTCCCCTAGTCCAGACCCTGTGCATTTGTACCTGGAGCCAGAGAAGATAATAGGTATAAAGGGTATCTAGAAACTGATATGTGATTGCCGGAACTGCGGTCGCAAAACCTAAAATGATTATAGAAAATCATCTGCACAATGTCTTCACTGCCCTGAGGTTTTTCCATTTGCATGGCTGTGCACAGCATTGCTGTCAGGATTTTCATACTTGGTGATTCTCAGATGACGGTTTGGGGAGAATTCAGGCAGAATACATCAGCAAACGAGTTCTGATTTCATGAACTCAAACTGACTTTGTAATGATGCTAGGAGGGCAGGAAGGGCTGCAGTCTCCCTCAAGGATGGCCAGAGTGGACAGAGCACTAAGGACAATTATTTTCCCTATGGCAGGGCCAAGCCAGATGGCAGAACTTTTCTTTTAACTCTCGGTGAAATATCTACTCTCCTAGAAATTTCAGATGAGACACCTAACCCTGCACCTTTGAGCTGGGCTGAAGATTTAGTGCATAAAAATACAGGACACCCAGTAAAATCTGAGTTTTAGATAAGTAATGAATAATTTTTTTAGTATAAGTATGTCTCAAATGTCGCATGGGTCATACTTACACAAAAACTATTTACTGTTTATCTGAGACAAATGTAACTGAGTATCCTGTATTTTATCTGCCAACTCTATCTGGATTATGTGTAAGGTACCGACCTGGACTGATTGCTGGTATTTTAAGTGCACACTATAGTATGATGAGGTATGAAGGGTTTCTGCTGGTGAAAATTTTGGTCCCCTTCTCTTGGGATTTAAATTATTCCAGGTCCAAAAGGTGGCCATTAATCTTGGTAGATCAAGTGCCTCTAATTGTTTAGGCAGACATGTTTCACCTGGAAGAATTCAAACCAGGATTTTTAGACTACAGCAGAGCTACATTTGTTGGTGACATAAAGAAATGGGGGCGGAAGAACTGCCTGTTTGATTTGGAATTTAAATGTGGTCCAGCTTCAGAGACAAGTCTTTCATGATTTAGAGCTGTTTCCTTGAGGCTTTCTCCAAGGGTTAGTGTTCAGAAACTGTTTTTGAATGTAAATTAAACTTTCTTTAAAGTACAGTTTGTTCTTAATAATTGTCCAAGCAGTGTGGGTAAGAAGAACGTCCTCATGACAGCTGTGATTTGGACGATGTCTTTGGCAAGTCTGCAGGACAGAGGAAGCCAGGGTCCTCTTGTTGGAAGTGTTCCTAACTGTCCCTCTACCCACACATCCATCTCTCCATCCATCTGCCAAACACCTGGTCTGGGCACATTGAGAAGAGAAAGAAAAACAATACAGTTATATTCTTCAAGGAGCTCACAATCTCTTAGAGAAGAGAGGCATGTAACTAGACCATTATAATAAATTGTGACTTTGCTGTGCTAGAGATGGGCACAGTGGATTATGGAAATACCCAGATGCAGGATTTGATTTAGGTACAGGAAGGGAGAGCCAATTTTCAGGAGGAACTGATGCCTTAGTAAATCTGTAAGGATGAATAGGAGTTACTTAGCCAAGGGCTATATTTGGAAGGTTGAGGCAGGACTCATTGGTCATTTTCTGGATAGAGACACTGGGGGAAGGTGGGGGGAAGACTTAAAGGTGACACCTACATTTCTGGCTTAGCACATGGCCAGAAGGTGAACACAGCTGGGGAATTAGGCTTGGACCTTCAAAGTAGTCACTTTTAGAAGGTGTGAGTAACTAGACCACGATGAATGTTGGGAAAACTTTAAAATGTTCATTCTCCGTGAGCTTGGGAGATTTCACATTAACCCACAAGAAAGGTCCCCTCTACTTTCCGGCAACCAAGACACAGGAGTGCAGAATGACAGACTTCAGTGTTGATTATTTACATGTCCTGTATCACTCTTAAAGGTTTCCTTTTCTTTCATTTGAATCCATAGTAATAAAAGTAGAGCATATCTATGCAAAGGCAGGCTAAGTAGAATAGACAGAGGAAAAGGAAGGCTGGCCATGTGGTCCTGCTCAGTGTGGAGGGTGCTGCTTTCAAAGAGCTGCCCAGAGAACTTGATGAATCAGTAAAACATGACATATTTGCCTTCAAAATTGGACTGCATCACTGAGTGGCACACTGCAGCAAAATGGGTGATACGGAGCTCCATGGATTGTATTTTTGGGCAAAATGTACTAGATGAGCTACAGATTGTATTTTCCATGTCTTCATGACTCATGTTTTCAATTACTAATAGTTGGGGACAGTTCCCACTGGAACAGATATCTTCTATAATTTTTAATACAAAATTAGTCATGTAGATTCCCTGGGACTTGATGTTTTATTAAGTCTCTCTGTCTCTCTTTTCAGAGGAGAGCTGTGTGCTGTGCACTCCTAAAAGATTTTTTTTTTAAGTGAGATGTGCATTAAAAGTGAAGTGGACTGGTTTCTGCTCAGAATTCAAACAAATGCTTTTTCTGGTCAAAAATGATGAAAGGATCTAAAAGACGACCCTTAGATCTGCATGATCAACTATAGAATGATACTTTTGTTCTACACCAGTGCAGCTTGCAGAATGTTTATTTGGCAATAGAAAAAAGGTCACCATTTTAAGGCAGTTCAGAAACCAAATGTTCCCATAATATGGCAGCTTTCTCACAAAGCAACCCTTGGCTTTGCTGCTTTGGAATCTGTGCTTTTGACAAGCTCAAGCTCTCTTAGATGTGTTAGTGTGTTAGTGTGTGTGTGTGTGTGTGTGTGTGTGTGTGTGTGCCTGTGTGTGTCAGGGGGAATCAGTGGTTGGAAGCCTGTTAATTGCAAATGCTGAGGTCTCCACGATAAGGAAACTATTTTTATCGCAAGGTGAGTTCTTTAAATAAGACAAGGAGGTGGTGGGGAGAGAATATCTAGGTGCGACATATGTAGAAACAGAACAGTGTGTGCAGAGAAACTTGAATCAGGTTGTGTTTTTTTAACTACCCAATCCTTTCTTTTAAGCAGCATTTGTACAACCCCTCCTGAAACAGAAAACCTCTTTAATTAGCTCCTGCAGAATGTCTTTACTGCCACCTGTTGTTCAGGAAAATATTAGGGCTCCAAGGGGGCCCTGGGAGATGGTTTGAATGCCTGAGGTGCGTCTCCATTCTGTATGGCCATTCTAAATGCAACTCTTTGAGACACAGCCTATGGAGGTGATGTAAACTGTACTCATCCAGAGCCAGCACAGACCTGGCAAGTGACATATTTTCTTGACACAGAACGAGCTGCACACTTAGTTGCTAATCATTATTGATTAGAATCTTAAAAAGCTATGCTTTCCATTTCAATAGAAGCAATGAAATGTATTTGAGAGATGGAAATCACCTCTCCAAACAATATTAAGGAAAAATAAAAGGAGTGGAAGGATTCCATGGTTAGGATTGTGTCCAACAGTGTCTTAGCCTTTGGTATGCTAATTACAGATACGTGGGAAAAGTTGAAACTAATCACAGCCACAGGTCAAAGCCCCAGTCATCGCAAGTTAACCCAAGTGGCCCACTGTAAACATTATATTTATTTTTGCTTCTCTTGGGTATAGTAAATGTGTCTGGTTTTTTTCATTAAAGCCTCAGATCGGGTTTATTTGCTCAACAGCTGTTAGGATGAGGGTCTTACTCTTAATTGGTACCATCCGGATAGGAGGAGGAATGCTCAGAGGATCATCATAATGGATTGAAGGCCTAGGATTTTTACATTGCAAAATTATTTGTTTTTATTTGTTAAGCTAATATACATATATAATATATACAGTATTATAAATATATAATATTATATATGTGTGTGTATATGCAAATAAATACACATTTGTTAATGTGGAAGCCTACAATTTTACAACCCAACAATATAATTGGGAGATGAGAGTTGCATGATTTAAGGTACCAGCAAGAGGTGTGTGTGTGTGTGTGTATGTTTAGGGATGCTAAGTATCTTCTTTCTGGGCATTTTTCCTTTTCACAGCACCCTACTGCTTATTCTGCTTATTCTTCTCCCCCCTCCTCTGGCTGTGGTTTCCATAGCTGCAGCAGGCGGGTCCTCCTCACTTGCACACAGATGCTATTCTGTACTCAAAGCCGCAACACTACAGGCTTACTTTAAATGATTTAGTTTCTATCCTTTAGATCTCTCTTTATGTAATTTGAGAGCTCATTAATAAGTGCCATTTTGTGTGACTGAAAAATAGAAAAGGAGTACTGGCATTAAACATAAAATCCAAGAAGAACTGAGTTAGGAACACAACGCACTTTTTTTTCTCTTTATGTCGATTACCGTCTGGAGATGAATGGAAACCCAGCTATGCCACTGCTCGGCTCCCACCAAAACCTCTACAGGAGGCAGTAATCTGAGTAGATTCTTTGGTTTGATTTCCAGATGCATCTTTGTTATGGCAGGACTTCTTCTAGTATTCTAATTTTATTCCGTCTAATTCTTACCATCCTATTCTTTCCTGGGAGAGAGAGAGAGTGTGTGTGTGTGTTTTGGGGGTAAACTTTTGAGCACTGGCTTGGGGAAGTCATTCCACAGGGATGCCAGGGGTCCCACCCCTTCAGAAGGTCCTCTGCAGCTGCCTGTGCTTCTGTTACCCCAGAGAACTCTGGCTGAAACAGGAAGTCACCTGCCAAGCTCAGACTTCTCATGCATTCAGGCAAAGGGAGTCAGGTAATATTGTGACAAAGGGCCATGCAGCTGGACTCGGAGGCGATAGTGCACCTGACAGCCTCACTGGGTGCTTCCTTCCTCACGTTGCTGTTGGTCTCTGTACAGGATTTGGGAGAGTGGCAGGAAACTTCCCTCTGTTACTCACAGTCTTGTTTTCACAGACCGACCTTGGCACAGGCATCGAGACAGACCATGTGTCCCTGCGGGAAAGGTTCGAAGAGCAAAGATGTGTATTTGATAAGAGGCTTCATATTTTATGTGGCTCCAGTATATTTGGTAATATTCTTCCAGCCTTCAATTTTCTCCTCTTTATTTGATAGACATGCGTGTCTTGGAATAGTCCATCTTTTGTACCCATATCTTCTCATAATCGTACATTGGATTGGACAATATATGCTTACAGGGTTAAGTTATTCCATTCTCCAGTGGGCCAGTGATCAAATGGTTCTGACACCTCTGGAAGCTTCCAATGATCCAAGGTCCAATACTATGACAATTTTTCAGGACTGCTTTCAGGAAGTAAAATCTGTGCAGGAGTTGAGGTAATTTCTTACCCTCTGGAGGCAGCCTCCAGCCATCCACAGATCCCAGTTTGGAGAAGGCCTTCCCAGACCTGCTCTTGGGAGCCAGCAGGTGTCCACCCAGGGGCTGCTTCTCACGCGCATGGTCGTCTGAGCAAATGGGCTCTGTGTCTGGGAGGAGACTCTGCAGACACTGAGCGTGGTGATTGGATTATTCTAGTTAAGGGGATAGCAAAGAAGGGCTCCAGACCAGCAGACCCTAGACATTTTCTGAGGGTCCAGTGATAGCACTTCTAAAGGGAAACTGGGCTTTCATAACACAAGATAGTTGCATTTCCTATAAGAATGCATTTCTTTTAGACACACTTATTTCCAGAACAATGTAGAGTCATGGGGATGTGTTCTCAGAACACACAAATTGAAGAAGGTAGGGCTTAAATTAAAAAAAAAAAAATACATCTTTTAGCCTAAAAAGATAGAGAAATCATTAATAAATGATTAACTTGTTTCTTAAGATTGTGCCACTTCTAATTTCTTTTCCAAATTTATTTATTTTCAATTGTGTTTTTTTCAGCATTAGTGGTGGTACCAGCCATGTAAGAGTTTGAATTTCAAGAATATAGCATAAGAAGAAATTTAAATTTATGACTGTACTTAAAAATAAGAACTCCATATTCACTAAAATCATGAGCTATTCAGTTGACAGGTCATTGATGAATGATGGGAATTTTTGTTTATCTGTAATGTTGCCATGTGTCTTATTGTCAACATGGTTTGCGATTCATTTGGTGTTTGAAACTTAAAATTACATGTGTTTTAGTTAAGTACAAAATTTTAGGGGGAGATTCATATTTCCAACTTTTAGTGTAATGTCGTATTAATATTTCAAATTTGCACAATGCAAATTTGCCTAAAACATAACTGTCCAATATTTTTGAGAGTGTAAGTGTCTAAGTAGTTAGAAGGTAATGTTTTAATTCAGGGCTCAGTTGTGATGGTTTTTGGTTTGCATTTTTTAAAAAAATATTTTTATTATGGTCAATTACATAGAACATAAAATTCACCATCTTAATCATTTTTAAGTGTATGATTCAGTGGCATTAAGTAACTCATATTGTGTGAAACCATCACCACCATTCATCTTCAGAACACTTTTCATCTTGCAAAACTGAAACTCTGTATATATTAAATAGATTCTCCAATCCCCACTCCCACCGGCCCTGGCAACCACCATTCTACTTTCTGTCTCTGAACTTGATTACCCTAGGTACCTCTTGTGAGTGGAATCATACAATATTTGTCCTTTTGTGATTGGCTTCTTTCGCATAGCTTAGTGTCCACAAGATTCATGCATGTTGTAGCATGTGTCAGAATAGCCTTCCTTTTTAAGGCTGAATAATATTGCATTGTATGGATAGACTACACTTTCTTTATCCATTCATCTGTCAGTTTCCACCTTTTCGTGACTGTGAATAACATTGCTATGAACATGGGTGTACAAGTATCCTTTTGAGTCACGGTTTTCAATTCTTTCGGGTATATACCTGATTTGCACTTTTGTGCCTCTACGGTTTTTGTTCATGATGTCCACTCTGCTGCTTGGAATATTCTTCCTCCTATTCACCACCACCGCAATCCTATTCATGCTTCAAGGACTGGTTTTAAGATCTGCTCTTTGGAATACCTTCCTGGAAATTCTCAGCAGAAAGCAGGCTCCATACCGTGTTCCCATGGCACTTTGTTCCTTTAGGATGGGCATAGATTAGAGGGACAATGAGTGGGGCGCGATGAACTATGTCCACCATATGGAGGTTGTTGATGCAATCTTCATTAGCAAAGAGCAGGCCCTGTGCTCAGCGCCAGCCAGACACAATGCTGGCTCCCATGCTGTCCCTTTCCTGGAGGTATTCCCAGTCTCCTTGCTAAGATAGGACATGTTCATATAAAAGAAACACATGACATATCATATCTTCCTTAGTGAACATGATGTTAGCAGACCATATAATTCTAGTCTGTGGTACCAGAAGTGTATTACCAGCATACTTAAATTTGACCAGATTTAACTGAGGCACCAGATTTTTTTTTTTTTTAAAGCTTTCTCTTTTTTTATTTTATTTATTTATTTTTATTTTA
Source organism: Balaenoptera musculus (assembly GCF_009873245.2). Classification (NCBI taxonomy): domain Eukaryota; kingdom Metazoa; phylum Chordata; class Mammalia; order Artiodactyla; family Balaenopteridae; genus Balaenoptera; species Balaenoptera musculus. The sequence continues at coordinate 48,823,127 of NC_045786.1, read as the reverse complement.
ATTGATTAATTTATTTATTTATGGCTGTGTTGGGTCTTCGTTCCTGCGCGAGGGCTCTCTCCAGCTGCGGCAAGTGGGGGCCACTCCTCATCGCGGTGCGCGGGCCTCTCACCATCGCGGCCTCTCCCGTTGCGGAGCACAGGCTCCAGACGCGCAGGCTCAGTAGTTGTGGTTCACGGGCCCAGTTGCTCCGCGGCATGTGGGATCCTCCCAGACCAGGGCTCGAACCCACGTCCCCCACACTGGCAGGCAGACTCTCAACCACTGCGCCACCAGGGAAGCCCGAGGCACCAGATTTACTGTGTGCCTTGCACTATGGGGAACACAGGTCTTAAAGCAGTTTGCAATGGACATGATCACAAATATGTTGAATGAAATACTTTACTTCCCATCCTGGTGTTGGAATCATTTATGACCCATTAGAGGTTTTACACATGCTTTTGAATGAGTGGATTAGTATTTGAAATGCTTTGGAGCAAGTCATCATATTTTTACTCCTTTTCTGCATAAATGATATTTTCTAGTATCTAATAGTGTAATATAACCACAGCTTCATTTAACTGAAGCTCCTGGTTAACTGAAGATTTCAGTGTTGGCCTCTAAATAGTTCCCCTTAGAGGAGGTTAAGTAGGGAAAGAAAGCTGAGGCATGGGGCAGAATGAGCCTCTTTATCAAAGGGGTGGCTTGTTCTAGCCTTTTTTGGCCGGGGTTCTGTGCTGTCTCTTGACCTTCTGCATTTTGTAGTTGAACCCGCTTTACACACGGCCCCTAACAGGCCCGCTGACAATTGTCAGCCACTTGTTAGGTGGTCTCAAAAACACATCCACAGCTATTTTGCTGGTGGCTGATGAAATAACAATAACCCCTAGAACTGTCCCCTCCTCCTACCACTCCTAGCTTTAATGATCTATGTATTTAAGATCAACCACACAAAAAATTACTAAAATCACCAAGCTCTACTCACCAATAGGCATGGGTACTTGTTCAACTTAGAGGGCGAATTTGTCTGACCCATCCTCTCTCCACAACTCTAATGTGTGGATATAATTTGGGGAAAATACAATAGAAGGTAAGAACAGGCCAGTTAGACTTTGATTTTCATAGAATTACTTTTATTAACTCATATCAAAATGAATGATAAATTCTGATGATTGATGTTGATGGGACAAAGGGATTCAGCTCAGTTTTGTTTTCAATACAAAAGAATTTTATGGACTCTTTCCCATGTGCTCAGCAATGGACAATGGGGAAGAGTCAGGGGGCTTCCTCTGTGCTTCCCGAACCAGTGAGGATTAATCTAAGGTCGTTAAATGAGAAAATCATAGCAACAGCAACAGCAGCAGCCAGCATTTCTGGAGCCTTATTATGCGCTGGGCACTGTGCATGTCTGTATACATTATCTTTTATCATCCTCAAAGAACTCTGAGGGAGATGCTATTACTATTATTCCTGTTTCACAGATGAAGAGACAAGGCCCAGAGAGGTTGCTTCACTTGTCTATGCTTGCACAGCAGTGAAGTGGTAGAGCCAGGATCTGAACCCAGGCTATCAGCCTCCAGGGTCAATGCCATAAGCCATATCGCACTGCTGCTGCTTCTGCTAATAGCGGCCAGTCCTAACCAGCTGCTGATTCCTCACAACTATGCTGGGAAGAAGATACCATTGTCACTTCCATTTTAGCGATGAGAAAAAGAATGCCCAGAGAGGTCTGTGATTGACCAAGTTCACACAGTCCATGGCAAGACCTAGATTTGAGTTCCTTAGCTTAGTTCTACAGTGACAGCTTGTACACACTGTGCTGTCTCCTTGTGGTAACAATAAAAACCACCATTGTCCGGTGTTCTAGATGAAGGGAAGAGAGTCTTGAAGACAGCTGATATGATCTCCTCTTTCTCTGCTGATCAGTAAAGCAGGCACCCCGTGTGGTGGCCTGACCACAGGGCAAGTGAAACCTCAGTGTCCCTCCTTGCCGCAGCCCTTCCAAGAGCCTGGGAGGGATCCTCCCAGTGTCTGTAAAATATGGAAAAGCAAATACATTTTGTAAAGTGTGAAAAAGAATTTTGTGTTCTTTTTCTCAAAGAGTCCCCAACCTCTAATTGTATAAACCAGTGTTTCTCAAAGTGGGAACCCTTTCACAGTGGGGACCAGGAACATTCACATCACAAGGGAACTTGTAAGAAATGCACATTCTCAGCCCCACCCCAGATCTACTTGAATTAGAAGCTCTGGGAAGGGCCCAGAGTTTGGTGTCTTACCAAGCCCCCAGGGAGACTTAGCAGCAAATCTGAGCATCAACACCTTCCCAGGCAAGGTCCCTTTAAAGCCCTGTGGCTAATTTTATACTAATAACTTTATACTCTCTTTCTTAAAGGGCACCCCAAATTGTATAAGCCTCAGAACCTCCGTCTGGATCCACCCTGTCGTCACAACTTTTAAATGTGCTCTTTTCCCCAGGACGGAGGCAGGGCTAGTTTCTGCCTGGAAGGCTTTGTGTTTTACACAAATTTTGTGATATTTCTAAAATGTTTGAACTTGACAAGAAACAGCGCGATGATATGGTTTACCAGAGAGAAAGATTTGTCTATACAGAAGGAACGTCACCTCCCACGCTCAGCTCACCTGTTGCAGGGCAGCCCGGATTGCCCCAGGCTCACAGGCAGGCTGCAGCCCGACACCCTTTGAAGTTTAACCAGACCCAGAAACAGGGCTCCTGGGAGCTTTGTGACGTCTGCATCCGCCTGTCAGGCAAAAGAGGGCAGCATGAGTGCACAAGCTTCCCACCTCCACCGAGATGCCCAGGCTTCCAGATTGAAGGGCTCGGCCAGGCTCCTGCAGGTGCTGCCTCTTTCATGAAGGGCAGGAGGCAGGGACGGCAGGATTGCAGAACAGTGTCGCTGCTGCATCCTTGGGATGGGCCTTTCTCCTTGCACAGATGAGGTCCTGAGGTCCAGAAAGAGAAGTGAGGGGTTTAGGGACAAGAGGTGATGATGGAACATGCACAACCTAAAGACTCCTACTGAGCTCCGTGGGTCTTCTCACTCTGTTCTGCTGCCTCTTGGTTAGTTCTCCACACTAATGCTTTTTAATTTATTCCTGAGGATCCATTGGCTCAGAACAGTGTGGCAAGAGTTACCTGCGAGAATGTTCAGTGCAATACTTTTTTTTTTTTTTTTTTATTACAGCGAAAAGTAAGAAATACCATGAAGATCCCAAATTAGCAGAGAGCTAGCTGCCTGTATTTCAGGGACCCTTAATATATGTAATCACTAAAATAATATAATCATTAAAATGATGATGGGAAAAATTGCTAAATGACAAGACATGTTCATGATTATTGGCTTTTAGCTGGTTTAGAAAAGAGTTTGCAATTTATTATGCCCAGATCAATCCGATTTTTGTAAATTCTGTATATAGAAAGAACAGTGGAAATGAATACTCCACAATGTTAACGGGGCTCTCTTATAAACGTGGTGGGGTAGTTAGTAATCATTTTCTTTGTGTTTTTTCTTTCTTTGAAATAATATACATTGATAAATTTGACTTTGCAGTTATAGAAAAGAAATGCTACACTAGCAAATTGGATGGGAAGTACCATTTATTAGTATAGCACGGCCATTTTAATGTCACCCGATTTAAGGGAGACTTTTCAGTGTGTATCCATTGGGAAACTGAATATACAAACTGACTATGGCCAGATCATATATAAAAACAGAATTCTGATGACAACCTGCAGCAACCAGCCCAGAATGCCCCAAATGGCCAGGATTTGATCAATCACTGACACCTTTCTTAATTTATGCCTGTGCTTCCAACTTACAACCAATGAGAAAAAGCCAAATATGTTCGCATAACCAGTCACGTAGGATACCCCCCTTCTAGTTAATCCAGCTTCCCCATCAGCTTCCTCCAATCAGGAAACACTATTTTTTTTTATTGAAGTATAGTTGATTTACAATGTTGTGTTTTTCTTCCTTTTAAATAAGTTCATTTGTATTTTTTTTTTAGATTCCACATATAAGTGATATCATATGATATTTGTCTTTGTTTGACTCAATGTTGTGTTAATTTCTGCTGTACAGCAAAATGATTTAGTTATACACATATATATATATAACATTTTTAACATATTCTTTTCCATTATGGTTTATCACAGGATATTGAATATAGTTCCCTGTGTTATACAGTAGGACCTTGTTGTTTATCTATCCTGTATATAGTAGTTTGCATCTGCTAACTCCAAACTCCCAATTCATCCCTCCCCCACCCCCACCCCCCTTGGCAACCATAAGTCTGTCCTCTATGTCTGTGAGTCTGTTTCTGTTTTGTAGATAAGTTCTTTTGTGTCATATTTTAGATTCCACATATAAGTGATATCATAAGGTATTTATCTTTCTCTCTCTTTCTGACTTTCTCTTCCTGACTTTTGCTTAGTATGATAATCTCTAGTTTCATCCATGTTGCTGCACCTGGTGTTATTTTGTTCTTTTTTATGGCAGAGTAGTATTCCATTGTATATATGTACCACATCTTCTTTATCCATTCATCTGTCGATGGACACTTATGTTGCTTCCGTATCTTGGCTGTTATGAATAATGCTGCTATAAACATAGGGGTGCGTGTATCTTTTTAAATTACAGTTTTGAGGGAGCACCACTGTTTTTCCATTATGAAGCTTTTCCACCTCTCTGCCTGCCTTTGAGTCTCTGCCAAACACACGGGATTGTGGCTGACTCCCTTGCTATAGCAAGTTCAGCGTGGATAGTTTTTGCTTGTTCTCATTTGGGTGGTCTTTGTTTATTTCCACATAAAATTCAGCCTTTTGGGAAATTATGTACATTTTAAAAATATGCACTCTGTATGTAGCATTATGTTATCACTAGTATGAAACATCTGATTCTTCATCATTGAGGAATTTTAAACCTCAAGCCAGTTGCTAAATCCAAATGATCCAAAATGATTTGGAGAGATTAGAGTCCAACTCATGGTGGATGAAATAAACACTGAGCTTGCAATTATTATTGTGTTAAGATTTCCTAGTAGGGAAAAGTAGCATAAGGAGTAGAGAAATCATGGCTTTCATTAACAGATCCATGGGATGCTAATATTCCCAAACTATTTGCTAAGTCTCACTACCTTGTCCCTCTGGCATTAAATTCAGTTTACAGAAAAATTAACAAAAGTTTGATTAACAGGCAAATAAGCTAAAAACAAGGCAACCTGCAAAAGTTTTGATCTTGAACAAGACCCTGTCAGCTGCCTTGTGAGTAGTCAAACTCGTATTTTTTACTGTGTGAATGATCGTGAAATGGTTGGATAGATCAAACTTCGTTATTAATAAGGATAACTTAGTATTTTAGGCAGTTTTCATCCGAGAGAAAGCTGGGGCTAACTTTGGAAACTTTGGAGAAGAAGAGTGCCGAACAATTTGGGGAAATGTGTTGAAATCATGTAGGAAGAACTGAGACACAGTGTGAATATGAACGATGGATTCTGGTTATCGAACAGGTTTTCAGAAGACATCTGTGGTGAAATACCCTGAAATGAATAAAAAGGGGATAATCTGATTCCTGTATTAATGGGCATGTGTAGGTGGGGGTGTGCTGGCAGGGAGAAAAGTCACAAATCCAAGCCATTAAAAAGAAACAATGCTTCCATATTGATGTCAAACAATTGGCTGGTTTATCAAGAATCAGATAACTTACATCCCACACTGATTCAAATAGCTACTTTCTATATGATAGGACCATAGTACGTGTGTACACACCTGTGACTTCAGCTCATTGATCTGGAAATCAAGTGGGATTATACGAAATCAGAAAGGTTTTCCCAATTCAAGCTGACAAAATTTGCTGACTAGAATTTTTAGGTGGGTGGTTTTTTCATCATATGTGAACACTGCATGCTTTTGCTATGCACTTGAATACATGCTTACGAGTTCAGAATTAGGTGAAAACAGCCAAATGTGTATGCGTATGGCATTCAAGAACAGCGGCAATTTATTTTGTTTTTCCACTGCATTTAAATGTATAGCAAAGTTGAATATCTTAAAGGAGCAATTAAGCCTTAAATCGTTAATCAGTCAAGGACGAAGAAGCTGGCGATGTCCTCACAGAGCATGTGGCAGATGGACCATTCTGTCCTTACAGTCCAGAATCAGAGGGGGTATGTTAGAAGGATGGTCACCTCCACAGGTAGGGGGTGTGGTGTCCTCAGAGTTTTATTGAAAGATCCACCTTACCTATGATAAGGTAATCACCTTACCCACCTTCTTTGGCAGCTATCTGTGCTTATTTTAGCAATAGTACTTTTTGCTTTTAGGGAGTAAGGCAATGATGGCAAACCGTTTCCATCTTTTGGGCCAACTCTAATCTGTTGGAAGTGGCTGCTTGGAATCTGGTATTTAGATTTGTAAGACTGTGGGAACAAGTACAGGCCGGGGCTGTCATACGGGAACTGGGAAGAGTTGTCTTGGACCTGATTTCCTCTCAGAAGCCTGAGTGTAATGCTTATACTTTAGCTCTTACTTTCACAGTTTAACTGTTTTAATATCTACAGATGAGTAAGGTCTACACAGCCTAGGTGGATCTTGGAAGAGAAGATTCCATTGCCGTACACTGTGAAGGTGAGGAAGACTGGTCCAGTTTGAGGTTCAGCAGTGGGGAAGGTGGGGTGCCTGGCCAACTGTGGGGAGGTAAGAAAGCACCTGGAGGAAATAGCATAAGAGCAGAAGCGGGGAGAGTTCCTGGGAGGCAGGTGTGCAGCAAAGAACACACCTGGCCATTCTTCTGCCAGCCCTGGTTCCATTACTTTCTCTAACAAATTCTCAGGCTTCCCTGAGAATTGCCCTGGAGGAGGGCAAACCTTTGCATCATTCTTCCCACTCTGAAACTCTTTCCCAGTGTTCTTAGTGCAGTCTGCCTAGATCTTTCTTTGTAGTTCTTAAAGAGGAACAAAGAAATATTTGGGTAATGAAAACTAGATGCAGGTGAGTGGGAGATGGCATGTTATAGATATTCTGGGCGCTACTAAAGGCAAAACTGTATGTATTGATTTTCAAGTAGAATTAGGTGGGGGAGATGGTCTTTCAAAGTTGGCTAAAAAATGAACTTGTCCTTTCTAAGGTCTAATTAAGATCCTCTGTCAGAAACTATAATAAGAACTGCATATAGTATCACTGGGGACAATGAAAACTGTTGGCCCCTTTTGAATTTAATAGGATGTCATGATTCAAAGAAATTACCTATTATTTTTTTTTAAACCAAGGCTGGAAAATAAAAAAAGAAGCTCTTCTCATTAGACTACATCGGGGTGACCTTCCTGGTCTTATATCTGTAACATAGTTGTAGTAAAATTCATGGATCGATATGGGTTCTGAGACAGAAGGTTGCATTTCATGTTGATGAGATTCAGGTTCACTTCCGCTGTGGCATTATTAATGGATGTTACTTGCTGATCAACTCCCATATGATATTTTAGTTTCTAATCTAGACAAGTTAATAAAAAAGAAAATCTTAAGAGAGATTTCTGGGCTAAACTGTTCCTTCATTTTCCCTTTTCCTCCCAATGAAAGAAAACTAGACCAACAAATGGTCCCTGGCTACATATGGATGCAATATGAGTATGCGAATGTTTGATGACAGAAAGCAGAGTTGTAATCTATTCCAAATGGACCGTCATCTGGATACTTGAAATGCCATGTTGTAAACAGTGTTCCCTTGTCTTATAGGATGTTATGTAGGGTTGAATGCAGATGAAAGCCTAAATTTATATCATGAAGCAAAGTATAAAATGAACATTAACCTCCTAAGTACTCTTTTTTTTTCACTGTCAGATTCTGTTAACTGCCTGTCTTCTAATAGTAGTGCAACTAAGATCTTTCTTTAATGCTTTGGCCATTTGATGACCCTCATCATTTCTCTCTCTTTCTTTCTCTCCCTCTCAAAAAAGTGGGTAAGAAATTTAGAACTCAAAGGAATTTTGGAATCCTTTAGTCCACACAACCTCACTTTATAAAACAGAAAAGTAAAACATAGGAAAACTATGTAGTCACACAGCTCAGTAGGTAGTAGGTGATCCAGGAATTTAGTCTATGGACTCCTAGTATAGGATAATTTGGATGATGCTATGTTGCCTTTCAGTAAATACCTGTCTTATTCTGTAATGCTTCCTTTCCTAAGAAAGGACTGATTTTATCAGCTGTTCCTTATAACCAGAATAGGTATACAGAATTAACCATTTGATTATATAGACTTCATTCATTCAACATTCATTCAATCATTTAGATAATATTTATATTCCTTAACCTTTTATTGTAAAGATATACATACTCGGTGTAAAGAATATCAGCACTAAAGAAACATGTAAAGGAGTAAAATTCCCTTTTTGTCCACCACATCCCACTTCCCAGAGGTATTTGCTTATGCAAGCATACAGTATACCCTTTCCAATATTGTTAATGCAAAAAAATATATGCTATAGTACATAATATCGTATATATATGTAGGCACTTGTTAAAAATGTGAGCATGCAATACATATTTTTCTGCAAGTTTCCTTTTTAACTCTTTTCACGCAATAATATCATGGACACTTTTCCATATCTTATTTATCTAATTTACTCCTGTTATGAGGGACCGAGTGTATATATTTTATATATTTTGTGTGTATGTAGCAATCCAATTCATAGTTTGCATGGTATGGGTGTTTATTTTACCATTCCTCTGTTGATGAGCATTTTATGTAGTCCCTGATTTTCATTGTTGAAAACAGTGCTACAATGAGTATCTCTTTTTGCACTTGTACCAATACATTTGTAGGATGCATTCCTATAAGGGGGATTTCTGGGTCCTTCATTTATATTTATTGAGTAACTACTTTGTGTAAAGTGCTGGAAAGGCTATAAAATAATAAATTCAATCTTTGAAGGTAAAGAAGTGGTTCCTGCTCTCATGAAGCCTGTAGTTGAGGTAGTAAGAAATATATACAAATAATGATTTCAAATAGAAAATCGTTCAGTGCTCTTTAGAAAATGCAGAAGAACAGCCATGAGAGGATAAAAACACCTTGACTTCCTAACCCAGCCTGTGCAAAGTAATAATTACTTAGAGATGGGAGTTTCAGCGGAATGCATTGAAAATTTCCAAATAAAGTTACTTGTGCCCATCAATATGAATGAGTTGAAACATGGGAATGCAGAAGGTGACTTGTTTATTGAAAGAGGTCTAGAGAGCATAATTCGTTTTGAACTTTTAGGAAATATCTCTATTTGTGAAGGGGAGAATTGTTGCAGTTCACTAGATAATCTAAGAGTGAAAGAACTTTTGTTTCAAAGATCTTTTCTCGATGTTTGATACAAACAAACATTTTTATTTTGGCTCAAGGCTAACTTGTTTTAGATTTCAGCTTCATATATGTGTGGGCTCAGCTACTTAGCCTTTTTTTTGAATCTAGACCATTTTGGTAAATCACATATTTGTCTTTAGTGTAGCAGAGGTTAAGAATGAGCACTTCTATTTTTTTCTTTTTTCAATTACAATCTCGATAATATTTTATTAGGAAAGCTTCTCTTCAAATTCAGGAGCCTTAGTTGAAGCATCATCCCCCTTCAGAATCTTACCATAGGATGCAGGTTTATGAGGAGTGGGAAGGGTAACCTGGGACGAAGTGAGAGCATGGCATGGACATATATACGCTACCAAATGTAAAATAGATAGCTAGTGGGAAGCAGCTGCATAGCACAGGGAGATCAGCTCGGTGCTTTGTGACCACCTAGAGGGGCGGGATAGGGAGGGTGGGAGGAAGACTCAAGAGGGAGGAGATATGGGGATATATGTATATGTATAGCTGATTCACTTTGTTATACAGCAGAAACTAACACAACATTGTAAAGCAATTATACTCCAATAAAGATGTTAAAAAAATAAAAATAAAAATGTATTCAAGCATAAAAATATTCATGTGGAGATGAAGGTTATAAGCCATGTGATCCAACATCTTTATCCTTCAGGTGAGGAATTAGTGGGAAAAATTGGAATTCTTCTTATTTTGTAAGGTGTTTGGCAAAAATTCCTTCAGTAAAATCTTAGCATCCCTTTTTCCTCCCTGTCTCTTCATGTTGTTGAAGTTACTTCACCTAATACATAATACAAGCTTAGCCCTGCTTGTAACACTCAGCAAGTTCAAACCACCCATCAACACACAGGGAGAACAAACAGGGTAGACAGGAAGGTCGTGAAACATGGAAAGGACTGACACTATGGCAGAATAAGTGGCAATATTCAGAGGAAAATTTAGGGAACCTTAAGACATTTTGATCATCTGAAGCATTTCTCAATTCCTAGAAATAAGACACAACAACCAACTAAGTCAACTGGCTTTGGAATCAGGTCCCGGTTCCTAGGATTCCTACATGGCAAGGTAAAACCAGGAGGCAGAACAGAGATTTGCCTTCTAAGGGATGCAAAGCCATGTTTAAATGTTTCCTTTTGTCTCTGATGTCTTCATTAGATGATCAGGAGGCCCCCCAGGAGACTGTCTGGCCCTGTTTCCATGACTTCTTCAGGAAGCACCATAGGCTGACCCCATGCAAGGGCCCTTGCAGCCTGTTCTGAGCGAGGCCCATGGAGGGCCCCAGAGCTGGCATTGCACTAGCAACAAACTGCAAGAAAAAAAAAAATTGTATTTCACAGGTGTTAGAACTGCAAACAAAGGACTGCTTGTAAAAAGATCCAACCCTTCCTTTTAAAAGTCAGCTTGGGTGGTTTAAAGCCATGCTTGGTAGTTTTCAAGTTAAGAAGGAATTTTAATAGGGATGAACATTCCTGTAGAGAAACCCTCTGGAAATGGAAAAGTTAACTTGTTTATTGGTTATCAGAAATATTTTTTAAAAATGTATTTTACTATTTTAACTAGATTTTAACTATTGCAGTATAGTGAAACATACCCTAGTGTTTTTTGTCTAATTGTGATTTCTTCGTTATTAGAAATAGTAACTGAATCTAGTTGGTGTGGTCATGGGTTAAGACACTGTGGGCTTGGAACCAAGTAGAACTGGGTTCTAATCCCACCTCTGCCACTCACCAGGTTTGAAGCCAGGTACAGATTTCTTCACCTTTCTGTGACTCAGTTTTCTTATCTGTATAATGAGATCCATACTACAACCTCTCATGTAGGTTACTAGGAGTAAAACATGAGTTGATTTCTAAAATGTACTTAGGACAGTGCTCAAAAATTATTATCACAAATTCTTACTAGCAATAATTCATGCTGTTTTGAATATCAATCACATTAAACTATTATTTAGTACTAATTATGTCCTAGAATTAGCAGCCTTTAAACAAATAAGACTAATTATTGCGTTTGGTTTTAATAAACTCCACTTCATCCAGAACGTTTAGAAAATGAGACTTAATCCTCACTCGGGCCAATAGGTAGACACTATATACACCAATAGATCACCAATTTAAAAAGTCTTCTAATTTAATACCTTAATTATTCAACATCTCTCTGATGATGCAGGAGGCATGCTACTGTGTGTTGGATCACTGTTCTAAATCCAATTTTGTTGTCATCTATGAAGACAATTCTGATATTTGAGACCTTGAATTTTAAAGAGACTGACACTAAGCCTGGTTCTTGGTAAGCACTTAATAAATACAAATTGCTTTTATTATCATCAATTTTGACTTACCCTGGCAGATGCACCTCATAAGTGTCTATAAGCCAATTATCATGTGGATGCTTTGTCTACACACATTTGGTTTGAAGATGGGAACTGTGTCTTCTGCACCTGTGACATAATGGTTCCTGCTGAGAATGAAGCATGTAGCATAGTATTTGGTGCATAGTATGTTTTCTGGTAATTGAATTCCCTTCCTCCACCTGGAAGCAGTGTTGTTGACTCACTGGGCTTCTCCTCAATTAGAAAATGTGGTGATCTATGTCCACCCTTAGTTTTATGCAGCACCAGGACTTTCCTTCTACATTTAATCACTTCTAGTTAAGAAATCAGGATTCTTGGAAGTCAGGGGACAACACCAAGCGTCAGGCCAGCAAAAGCTGCGCCTACCTATGACCTCATGGTGGTTGGGGACAGAAAATGCATGAGGATGAGGGCAATTGGCACTGCTAAGGGGCAGAGGAGGCTGCTGGGGCAGACTTTTAATTTTTTTGATTGTACCCCAGATTTACTGTGTCTGTTAAGTCGAAGGTAAGTTAATTGTTCATCATTGCACATTAACAAGAAAGTGTTGAGATAGAAATCTCCTCATAGAGATGTTGAGGAAAAGTATGCTTCATCTTAGAGAAGGAGTTGGGTTAGTTCAACTTACTGTTGAGTATTATTCCAAATCATAGACAGAAAGGGGGTGGCTGAGAGTCTAGATTTAATACTTGGCATTAGTGAAGGCCTGCCAGAGAAATTATGGTATGAAGGAAAGCCAGACAATGCCCAACAGAAGATGGGTACAGCAAAACAACACCTGGCATGGCCAAGAGAGGATGAGGAAGTTACCAAACAGTCCCTTCAGACTCTTAGTCTGCACTCACCCCGTTGGAGATGAATAAGTCGATGACTAGGGTTAGAACAGCTGAATCATCGTACATATCCTACCCTGCACAGGTGGACCAGTATCCTTTCTCTCATCTCCCACCTTGTGAGTACTAATCCACGCCACTGGAACGTTTAGCTTAACTATGAAAACAGATGGGAAAGGGTATAAATGGATAGGAGAATGAAAAAAGGGTGCTGGAGAAGGAAGAGAGTAGGTGCAAGAAGAAAGCTTTCCTTTCCCAGGTATCAGCAAACAGTCCAGAACCTGATTGACTCTACTTTGAGTTTCCTTCCTTAATTCATCGGTTGCATTATCAATGGAAAGAAAGCACAACAGGACCTTATTTTCATGCTCTTTATGATTATTCAGAAACTACTACTTCCCATTTCCTGCTCTAGACCTGGAGCCTTGTCTTTTTTGGTTTCTTTCCCCTTTGTGACCCTCCTTCTCTCTGCTGGATGGCCCTGCACACTCCCAGGCCTTGCCTCCACTTGTCTGCTGCCTCTCCAGCCACATTCACACCCTCTTGTCCCCAGAGGAAAAAGGCTGCTGTCACTGCGAAGCACAAGAGGACCACTTACTAGGTTTTTAATTTTTTAGCTTCAAGAATGTGTGTCTCTGGCCTTGGTGAGAGTGGGCAAAGGCTTCGGAGATAGAGCAGAGAATGAGGATAGGGACAGTGACAATTGCAGCAAGCCCAGTGCAGTGCCAGCAGGAGGGAAATGTTAGCCTGCCATTTCTAGAAGCTGTGGAGCATATGGAGAGCCCGCAATTGTCAGCAGCCCAGATCGGGGCTGTGCCATCCCAGCAGCTTCACTGTGGCTTTTTAAAGAAAGACTTTCAGTAAACTCCCTTACCTGTGGTTGTCAGAGGAAATGCCTCACATACTGGTCCTACGTAGTTTTCCATAGTCCTAAATATATATCTATCATTATTAAAGGCTGCATCATACTCCATTGTGAGAATGTACCATAAAATTTCCTAACAGAATCCTGATTTTTTTCATCTTTTAAAACTGATTCTAAACAATGCTGTAGTGAACATCCTTTTACATACATTTTTTTTAAATTATGAATTTTATTTTTCTATCCTTGCAAAGGTAATACTCAGCTCATTAGAATATGAAAAATATACTGTCAAATTTCAGAATTACATGGATGAAGAAAGTCACCAAAGTGGCATCATATCATGTGTGTTATAGTTGTATCTACTATATTGACAATATTAACTATATTGTGTTAACAATATATTGTATAACTATATATTGAAAAGGCAAAATGCTGGAACTTATTTCAGAGAAAATAATTATGTTGGCAAACCCCAAACTGTACATTGTAGACGGGTCCTAGGAAAAGAAGATTTAATTCACAGTGGACAAGAGGGTTAGCTTCTGTTTTCAGCCATGTGCTATTTCAAGAATTAAACATCATGAATATTACAGGATATAAGAGGAATAGTCTAAAGATGGAAAAGCACATTTTGATTAGGAAAGAGAATTTAACGTTTAAACCTTTTTTTTTTTTAAGGAAAACTGCCTTATTACAATGAGATAAGAAAATTGTTTCCTTCTTTTCTTCCTTGCTTTCTTCTTTTTTTTTGTTTTTTTTTAATGTTTATTGGAGTATAATTGCTTTACAATAGTGTGTTAGTTTCTGCTTTACAACAAAGTGAATCAGTTATACATATACATATGTTCCCATATCTCTTCCCTCTTGCGTCTCCCTCCCTTCCACCCTCCCCATCCCACCTCTCTAGATGGTCGCAAACCACCTAGCTGATCTCCCTGTGCTATGCGGCTGCTTCCCACTAGCTATCTATTTTATGTTTGGTAGTGTATATATGTCCATGCCACTCTCTCACTTTGTCACAGCTAACCCTTCCCCCTCCTCATATCCTCAAGTCCATTCTCTAGCAGGTCTGTGTCTTTATTCCCATCTTACCCCTAGGTTATTCATGACCTTTTTTTTTTCCTTAGATTCCATATATATGTGTTAGCATATGGTATTTGTTTTTCTCTTTCTGACTTACTTCACTCTGTATGACAGACTCTAATTCGATCCACCTCACTACAAATAACTCCATTTCGTTTCTTTTTATGGCTGAGTAATATTCCATTGTATATATGTGCGACATCTTCTTTATCTATTCATCTGTCGATGGACACTTAGGTTGCTTCCATGTCCTGGCTATTGTAAATAGAGCTGCAATGAACATTTAGGTACATGACTCTTTTTGAATTATGGTTTTCTCAGGGTATATGCCCAGTACTGGGATTGCTAGGTCGTATGGTAGTTCTATTTGTAGTTTTTTAAGGAACCTCCATACTGTTCTCCATAGTGGCTGTATCAATTTACATTCCCACCAACAGTGCAAGAGTGTTCCCTTTTCTCCACACCCTCTCCAGCATTTATTGTTTCTAGATTTTTTGATGATGGCCATTCTGACCGGTGTGAGATGATATCTCATTGTAGTTTTGATTTGCATTTCTCTAATGATTAATGATGTTGAGCATTCTTTCATGTGTTTGTTGGTAATCTGTATGTCTTCTCTGGAGAAATGTCTATTTAGGTCTTCTGCCCGTTTTTGGGTTGGGTTGTTTGTTTTTTTGTTATTGAGCTGTATGAACTGCTTGTAAGTCTTGGAGATTAGTCCTTTGTCAGTTGCTTCATTTGAAAATATTTCTCCCATTCTGAGGGTTGTCTTTTGGTCTTGTTTATGGTTTCCTTTGCTGTGTAAAAGCTTTTAAGTTTCATTAGGTCCCATTTGTTTATTTTTGTTTTTATTTCCATTTCTCTAGGAGGTGGGTCAAAAAGTATCTTGCTGTGATTTATGTCATAGAGTGTTCTGTCTATGTTTTCCTCTAAGAGTCTGATAGTGTCTGGCCTTATATTTAGGTCTTTAATCCATTTTGAGCTTATTTTTGTGTATGGTATTAGGCAGTGTTCTAATTTCATACTTTTACATGTACCTGTCCAGTTTTCCAAGCACCACTTATTGAAGAGGCTGTCTTTTCTCCACTGTATATGCTTGCCTCCTTTATCAAACATAAGGTGACCATATGTGTGTAGGTTTATCTCTGGGCTTTCTATCCTGTTCCATTGATCTATATTTCTGTTTTTGTGCCAGTACCATACTGTCTTGATTACTGAAGCTTTGTAGTATAGTCTGAAGTCAGGGAGCCTGATTCCTCCAGCTCCATTTTTTGTTCTCAAGATTGCTTTGGCTATTTGGGGTCTTTTGTGTTTCCATACAAATTGTGAAATTTTTTTGTTCTAGTTCTGTGAAAAATGCCAGTGGTAGTTTGATAGGGATTGCATTGAATCTGTAGATTGCTTTGGGTAGTAGAGTCATTTTCACAATGTTGATGCTTCCAATCCAAGAACATTGTATATCTCTCCATCTATTTGTATCATCTTTAATTTCTTTCATCATTGTCTTATAATTTTCTGCATACAGGTCTTTTGTCTCCTTAGGTAGGTATATTCCTAGACATTTTATTCTTTTTGTTGCAATGGTAAATGGGAGTGTTTTCTTAATTTCACTTTCAGATTTTTCATCATTAGTGTAGAGGAATGCCAGAGATTTCTGTGCATTAATTTTGTATCCTCCTACTTTACCAAATTCATTGATTAGCTCTAGGAGTTTTCTGGTAGCATCTTTAGGATTTTCTATGTATAGTATCATGTCATCTGCAAATAGTGACAGCTTTACTTCTTCTTTTCCGATTTGGATTCCTTTTATTTCTTTTTCTTCTCTGATTGCTGTGGCTAACACTTCCAAAACTATGTTGAATAATAGTGGTGAGAGTGGGCAACCTTGTCTTGTTCCTGATCTTAGTGGAAATGGTTTCAGTTTTTCACCATTGAGTCCGATGTTGGCTGTGGGTTTGTCATATATGGCCTTTATTATGTTGAGGAAAGTTCCCTCTATGCCTACTTTCTGCAGGGTTTTTATCATAAATGGGTGTTGAATTTTGTCAAAAGCTTTCTCTGCGTCTATTGAGATGATCATATAGTTTTTGTCCTTCAATTTGTTAATATGGTGTATCATGTTGATTGATTTGCGTATATTGAAGAATCCTTGCATTCCTGGAATACACCCCACTTGATCATGGTGTATGATCCTTTTGATGTGCTGTTGGATTCTGTTTGCTAGTATTTTGTTGAGGATTTTTGCATCTATGTTCATCAGTGATACTGGCCTGTAGTTTTCTTTCTTTGTGACATCTTTGTCTGGTTTTGGTATCAGGGTGATGGTGGCCTCGTAGGATGAGTTGGTGAGTGTTCCTCCCTCTGCAATATTTTGGAAGAGTTTGAGAAGGATATGTGTTAGCTCTTCTCTAAATGTTTGATAGAATTCACCTGTGAAGCCATCTGGTCCTGGGCTTTTGTTTGTTGGAAGATTTTTTCTTTTTTAATTTATTTATCTATTTATTTACTTTTGGCTGTGTTGGGTTTTCGTTTCTGTGCAAGGGCTTTCTCCAGTTGCAGCGAGCAGGGGCCACTCTTCATCATGGTGCGCGGGCCTCTCATTGTCACAGACTCTCCTGTTGTGGAGCACAGGCTCCAGACACGCAGGCTCAGTAGTTGTGGCTCACAGGCCTAGCCGCTCCGCGGCATGTGGGATCTTCCCAGACCGGGGCACGAACCCATGTCCCCTGCATTGGCAGGCAGATTCTTGACCACTGCGCCACCAGAGAAGCCCGTGTTGGAAGATTTTTAATCACAGTTTCAATTTCAGTGCTTGTGATTGATCTGTTCATATTTTCTATTTCTTCCTGGTTCAGTCTTGGCAGGTAGTGAATTTCTAAGAATTTGTCCATTTCTTCCAGGTTGTCCATTTTATTGGCATAGAGTTGCTTGTAGTAGTCTCTCATGATCCTTTGTATTTCTGCAGTGTCAGTTGTTACTTCTCCTTTTTCATTTCTAATTCTATTGATTTGAGTCTTCTCCGTTTTTTACTTGATGTGTCTGGCTAATGGTTTATCAATTTTGTTTATCTTCTCAAAGAACCAGCTTTTAGTTTTACTGATCTTTGCTATCATTTCCTTCATTTCTTTTTCATTTATTTCTGATCTGATCTTTATGATTTCTTTCCTTCTGCTAACTTTGGGGTTATTTTGTTCTTCTTTCTCTAATTCTTTAGGTGCAAGGTTAGGTCGTTTATTTGAGATGTTTCCTGTTTCTTAAGGTAGGATTGTATTGCTATAAACTTCCCTCTTAGAACTGCTTTCGCTGCATCCCATAGGTTTTGGGTCATCGTGTCTCCATTGTCATTTGTTTCTAGGTATTTTTTTGATTTCCTCTTTGATTTCTTCAGTGATCACTTCGTTATAAAGTAGTGTATTGTTTAGCCTCCATGTGTTTGTATTTTTTACAGATCTTTTCCTGTAATTGATATCTAGTCTCATAGCGTTGTGGTCGGAAAAGATACTTGATATGATTTCAATTTTCTTAAATTTACCAAGGCTTGATTTGTGACCCAAGATATGATCTATCCTGGAGAATGTTCCATGAGCACTTGAGAAAAATGTGTATTCTGTTGTTTTTGGATGGAAGGTCCTATAAATATCAATTAAGTCCATCTTGTTTAATGTATCATTTAAAGCTTGTGTTTCCTTATTTATTTTCATTTTGGATGATCTGTCCATTGGTGAAAGTGGGGTGTTAAAGTCCCCTACTATGATTGTGTTACTGTCGATTTCCCATTTTATGGCTGTTAGTATTTGCCTTATTTATTGAGGTGCTCCTATGTTGAGTGCATAAATATTTACAATTGTTATATCTTCTTCTTGGATCAATCCCTTGATCATTATGTAGTGTCCTTCTTTGTCTCTTGTAATAGTCTGTATTTTAAAGTCTATTTTGTCTGATATGAGAATTGCTACTCCAGCTTTCTTTTGATTTCCATTTTCATGGAATATCTTTTTCCATCCCCTCACTTTCAGTCTGTATGTATCCCTAGGTCTGAAGAGGGTCTCTTGTAGACAACATATATATGGGTCTTGTTTTTGTATCCATTCAGCCAGTCTGTGTCTTTTGGTGGGAAAATTTAATCCATTTACATTTAAGGTAATTATCAATATGTATGTTCCTAATCCCATTTTCTTAATTGTTTTGGGTTTGTTATTGTAGGTGTTTTCCTTCTCTTGTGTTTCTTGCCTAGAGAAGTTCCTTTAGCATTTGTTGTAAAGCTAGTTTGGTGGTGCTGAACTCTCTCAGCTTTTGCTTGTCTGTAAAGGTTTTAATTTCTCCATCAAATCTGAATGAGATCCTTGCTGTGTAGAGTAATCTTGGTTGTAGGTTTTTCTCCTTCATCACTTTAAATACGTCCTGCCACTCCCTTCTGGCTTGCAGAGTTTCTGCTGAAAGATCAGCTGTTAACCTTATGAGGATTTCCTCGTGTGTTATTTGTATTTTTTCCCTTGCTGTTTTTAATACGTTTTCTTTATATTTAATTTTTGATAGTTTGATTAATATGTGTCTTGGCATGTTTCTCCTTGGATTTATCCTGTATGGGACTCTCTCTGTGCTTCCAGGACTTGATTAACTATTTCCTTTCCCATGTTAGGGAAGTTTTCAACTATAATCTCTTCAAATATTTTCTCAGTCCCTTTCTTTTTCTCTTCTTCTTCTGGGACCCCTATAATTCGAATGTTGGTGTATTTAATGTTGTCCCAGAGGTCTCTGAGACTGTCCTCAGTTCTCTTCATTCTTTTTTCTTTATTCTGCTCTGCAGTAGTTATTTCCACTATTTTATCTTCCAGATCACTTATCTGTTCTTCTGCCTCAGTTATTCTGCTATTGATCCCATCTAGAGTATTTTTAATTTCATTTATTGTGTTGTACATCGTTGCTTGTTTCCTCTTTAGTTCTTCTAGGTCCTTGTTAAATGTTTCTTGCATTTTCTCTATTCTATTTCCAAGATTTTGGCTCATCTTTACTATCATTATTCTGAACTGTTTTTCAAGTACACTGCCTATTTCCTCTTCATTTGTTAGGTCTGGTGGGTTTTTACCTTGCTCCTTCATCTGCTGTGTGTTTTTCTGTCTTCTCATTTTGCTTATCTTACTGTGTTTGGGGTCTCTTTTTTGCAGGCTGCAGGTTCGTAGTTCCTGTTGTTTTTGGTGTCTGTCCCCAGTGGCTAAGGTTGGTTCAGTGAGTTGTGTAGGCTTCCCGGTGGAGGGGACTAGTGCCTGTGTTCTGGTGGATGAGGCTGGATCTTGTCTTTCTGGTGGGCACGTCCATGTCTGGTGGTGTGTTTTGGGGTGTCTGTGGTCTTACTATGATCTTAGGCAGCCTGTCTGCTAATGAATGGGGCTGTGTTCCTGTCTTGCTAGTTGTTTGGCATAGGGTGTCCAGCACTGTAGCTTGCTGGTCGTTGAGTGAAGCTGGGTCTTGGCATTGAGATGGAGATCTCTGGGAGATTTTCACCATTTGCTCTTACGTGGAGCTGGGAAGTCTCTTGTGGACCAGTGTCCTGAAGTTGGCTCTCCCACCTCAGAGGCACAGCACTGACTCCTGGGTGGAGCACCAAGATCCTTTCATCCACATGGCTCAGAATAAAAGGGAGAAAAAATAGAAAGAAAGAAAGAAAGCAGATAAATAAAATAAAGAAAGAAAGCAGATAAATAAAATAAAATAAAATAATATAAAGTAAGATGAGATAAAATAAAGTTATTAAAATAAAAAGGAAAAAATAATTATTAAGAAAAAAATTTGAAGAAGTAAAAAAAAAAAAAAAAGAAGAAAAATAACCGGACAGACAGAACCCTAGGACAAATGGCGAAAGCAAAGCTATACGGACAAAATCACACACAGAAGCATACACATACACACTCAGTAAAAGAAGAAAAGGGGAAAAAATAATATCTCTTGCTCCCAGAGTCCACCTCCTCAATTTGGGGTGATTCGTTGTCTATTCAGGTATTCCACAGATGCAGGGTACATCAAGTTGATTGTGGAGATTTAATCCGCTGCTCCTGAGGCTGCTGGGAGAAATTTCCCTTTCTCTTCTTTTTTCGCACAGCTCCCGGGGTTCAGCTTTGGATTTGGCCCCGCCTCTGCGTGTAGGTCGCCTGACGTCGTCTGTTCTTCGCTCAGACAGGACAGGGTTAAAGGAGCAGCTGATTTGGCGGCTCTGGCTCCCTCAGGCCCGGGGGAGGGAGGGGTACAGGTGCGGGGCGAGCCTGCAGTGGCAGAGGCTGGCGTGACGTTGCACCAGCCTGATGCGCGCCGTGCGTTCTCCCGGGGAAGTTGTCCCTGGATCACAGGACCCTAACAGTGGCAGGCTGCACAGGCTCCCAGGAGGGGAGGTGTGGATAGTGACCTGTGCTCGCACACAGGCTTCTTGGTGGCTGCAGCAGCAGCCTTAGGGTCTCATGCCCGTCTCTGGGATCTGCGTTGATAGCCACAGCTTGCGCCTGTCTCTGGAGCTCCTTTAAGCAGCTCTCTTAATCCCCTCTCCTCGCACACCAGGAAACAAAGAGGGAAGAAAAAGTCTCTTGTCTCTTCGGCAGGTCCAGACTTTTTCCTGGACTCCCTCCCAGCTAGCTGTGGCGCACTAGCCCCCTTCAGGCTGTGTTCATGCCGCCAACCCTAGTCCTCTCCCTGCCATCCGACCGAAGTCTGAGCCTGAGCTCCCAGCTCCCGCCCATCCCGGCGGGTGAGCAGACAAGCCTCTGGGGCTGGTGAGTGCTGGTCAGCACCGATTCTCTGTGTGGGAATCTCTCTGCTTTGCCCTGCGCACCCCTGTTGCTGCACTCTCCTCTGTGGCTCCAAAGCTTCCCCTCTTTGCCACCCACAGTCTCCGCCCACAAAGGGGCTTCCTAGTGTGTGGAAACCTTTCCTCCTTCACAGCTCCCTCCCACTGGTGCAGGTCCCATCCCTATTCTTTTGTCTCTGTTTTTTCTTTTTTCTTTTGCCTTACCCAGGTACGTGGGAAGTTTCTTGCCTTTTGGGAGGTCTGAGGTCTTCTGCCAGCATTCAGTGGGTGTTCTATAGGAGCAGTTCCACGTGTAGATGTATTTCTGATGTATCTGTGGGGAGGAAGGTGATCTCCGCGTCTTACTCTTCCGCCATCTTCTCAAATCCTGTACACTTCTCTCATTACTCTGCTAGAAGTATAATTACTTGATCAAAAGATACATACATTTCTAAGACTTTCAATACATAATGACAAGCTGGTCCCTAGAAAATTTGTACCAATTAATATAGCCACCAGCTTTGGAACAGACCACAAAACTGAGATATAGTATCTCATTTGCATGTTTATGTGTATTTATATTTTGCATAGGATATATTCGGAAAGATAAATATCACAGTATTGAGAATGGATATTTCTGGGTGCTAGGATTTTAGGGATTTTTTTCTTTTTGGGGCAGAGTGAGCTTGATATTATTTTCTACAATGAACATTGACTACTTGTATAATTAAAAACAATTTTATAGTTCTAAGACTGGATATCTATCAAAGAAGATAATATCCTAATTAATTCTAATTAACTGATTCCTATTTGTTTTCTTCCTTATAGACTGATGAACTGTTAGGGTTATAAGGAACCTTAAAGTTCACCTGGTCTAATTCCATCAATGTACTTGTGTGGAAATCGAGTCTCCAGGAGACAGCCTGAATTGCTTATGTTCACAGAGCTAGCCTGGGACAAAACCAGTGGCTAGCCTCCAAGAACATTCTTGACTACTTGTTTTTTGAAACTTCTGTATACGCTTCCTCCTGCTACTGAAAAAATGTTAATTTGCTTTTATTGATATTTACTTCATTTTATAGTTTAGAATTATTCATACTAGCTAATGTTAAACTTACTAAAGCACTATATCAATATTTTTAGAGATCCAGAGCAGAGTTTTCAGCTTTGCTCAAGAGAAGATGTAGATTCCATCTGATTTAATAAGTGTTCATATAAAACATTGATAAGAGCTATAAGAAGAACATGAAGGAAGAATCAGAAGACAGACCACTGTATATTTACTGCTGGTGTTGTTTATTCTATTTTTTGCCTTATTTTCTTTTTACTTTTCCAGTATTTCCCTATTCTTTTTTGCCTGACATTAAATTTTTTAAAAAAGCTTCATATTGTCCATTTAGGGCATTTTAGACCACTTCAAGTCTTCAGAATGCCTGAATAAGCTCTCTACAATTTAGTGGGAATGGGGATGGGTTAAATCACTATTTTCTGGGAGGACAGATGTGTGAACAGGGAAACTCTGATTTCACCACTGACATCACTAGATACATGAAGACTTCAAGTTGTTTAAAGAATTGATAGAGATGTTAAAAATTGGAGAAACACCAATACTGAATTCTGGAATACACAGAATTGCTAAATATTTGGAAAGTCCATGCCAAAACCTGGGTCTATTTTCATGCAAACAGTAAGAGTGACATTTGAGTCTATTGTATTTACTGTACTCCCATTTGACCAGAAAATACAGCAGGGTTCTGGAAATACAAGTCCTTCCTCTTAATGAGTTGTTTAGTTGGCCTATGAGAAGTCAGGCCACTGAACATGTTGACTTTAGTTCAATTCACTGGTGACTTCAGAGGAATACTGACATTAGATGAGCAGGGTGGGTACAGCAACTGTCCGGACTTTTCCCAACATGGCACATGCACTTTTCTTGTTAAGGGGACAGGTTGTAATTGCATGGCACTGGTCTCTACCTCTCTTTCTGTCTCTATATATGTATATATAGTTAAATAATAAACATATAATACATAATAAATATCAGAAATAACAAAATAAAAAGCAATTAAAATAAATATGTATTTTATATATACATATATATGTATATATATATATATATTTAGAGAGAGAAATAGATACGGACACAGAGAGAGAGAGAGAGTTTTTCTCCCTAGAGAGAGCTGCTTTTTGTATAGCAGCTTCCTGAAAAATCAGGGTAATGTAATATAATAAGAGGAAAATACTCAATGAAAGCCTTCCTTTCTTGTACCTGTTGGTTGGAAAACAATGCTACTTAGATTTAAAAAAATAAACACCATTATTTTTTGGAGAAATAAGGAGGAGCTCTGCCAGTTCCTTAGATTTGAAAGCTTTCCATGGCACTCCTCCCACCCCCCTCACTTTTGTTCATCATCCTGTGCCTGATTGCATGTTATCACCTTCAGGAGAACAGCTGGGTCACTGTGAAAGGGTGTTAATCTCCCAGTGTCTTCCCTAACACCTTATTGACAGCTCAAATCAGGGTGACCTACTTTGGCTTTGGTGAATCTGACTTGTCAAAATTCCCTTTCGACTTTATATTCATTAAAAAAATGTGACCTCTGCAATTTCCTGAGCAAGGTATGAAATGATCACTATTCTGAATGACCTAGCAGAGTTGTGCGGTAACCATCTCCCATCTCTGGGAGGCATTCTGCACTGCTACAAACTCCTACCTACATAAATCTGCAAAGCCTGGGGTCTGTCTCCAGAAAAAAATGAACACACATCTAATGGGTTATAGACAGCCCTCTACATTGCACTGAAAAACTGGGTGTTTTGTCCTGGAAGACTTTAGGGTCATTTACTGAGTTTTTTAGCTGGAGTGGAATGAGTGCAGTCAGCTCCAGATTTCTCCACTGTTCTCCGTCCTGGCCTTCAGCCTTCCCTAGATTGGGCCTGCCTTGGGATCAGAACCAATCAATCCATCAGCAAACTCTGCCCATTTGATGAACCCCTGGTGTAAAGAACTGTGCTGGGTATAGGAGGGATGTGTGGATGTGCATCACAGGGCTTTTCCCTTAAGAATCACCCAGAGGGGAGACAGCTATGCTGAGAACTAGACCATGAGTCAGTGTGTGATTAGCTAAGATGCTAGGTCAGGGGACTTGGCTGGACTCCTCAAGAGAGAGGCATATGACAAGGAATGTGATAAGGGAATGTCTGATAAGAGAAAAGCATTTGAACTTGGCCTTGAAAGGCCAACCGTGGGATGAGAGCATTTTATAGAATGCAAAACCTTAACCCATGCTAGGGCAAGTAGATAGGTGACCAACTATCCTTGTTTGCTGGCACTGGGTGGGTTCCTGGCTTGTGGGATTTCAGTGCTAAAACCAGCCAAATCCCAGGAAAACTGGGACAAGTTGTTCACTCTACAAAAAAGCTGGAATAAAAAGGAAGGTTATGGCCAGACTGGGGAGTCATGGCACCAGTTCAGAGACAGGTGCTGTTGGTTTAAATAAAGGGGGGAAAAAGTCCCATGTGAAGCTTGCAATCTAGCTGATAAAGTAAGGCTAGTAGGCACAGAATGATTTCAGCATTAAAAAGGAGCATTCAAGGCGGAACAGGTTAGTGTTAATTTGTGCTTTGCACACAATTAGATTGTAGGCCAGGTGCTAATTGGGTAGCTAGAATGAATTACAGCAGAAGGGATGTTGAATAGCTAAGGAGAAGGTCTGTAGGGTTTAACATTGGCCTTGAAGTAGGGGAAAGATGGAGGGTGGCATGATAAGGAGAGAGAACTTGAGTCAGGGCAGGGGTTTGAGGAAGATCCTAGTATGGGTAGAAAGTAACCCACTACCTATTAGAAGAGAAAATGTTCATGCTAAATAATAACGGGGAAACATGATCATACGGGGCCTGGAAGTCCAGATGGAAACTTGAGGCATTAAGAGGCCAGCATTTCCAGGAGGATGTTGTCCAGGTGACCGGGCCCATGAGGTTCTCAGAATGAGTCAGGGTTCCATAAGGTACTCAGCCTGGGAAACATTACATGCTGCCTCCTCTGCATGGAAATTCACAATTAGCACCAACACACTCCAGTCTTGGCAAAGACCTACAATAATGAAATTGAGCAACCCATCATTTCTAACACAAAAGGCCACAAAACTCCCTTTGTTTGATGAGGGGGTCAAGTCAGGAAGGCAGAAGATTTATTAATATTTTGTAGAAGTTTTCTTTGGGAAGCATTTTGGAATGCTTTACTACAGACATGAATGAGGCGTGATTCCTTTTCAAGGCAAAAGTGACATTAGGAATGCATTTTAGGAATCTTGTCTTAACAATGATTGCAAAAAAGATCAAAAGAGGTACCATGCAGCAAGAGTTACAGAGGGAGAGACAGACCTGAGTTCAAATTTGATGCTCACTGCCTTTGCGATAAGCCTCCCAGGTTTGCATGGTTTGGTTAAAATTTGGTTTAAAAGATCTTGGCACAAAGCCTAGCACATGGCAGGCTCTCACTCTATGGAAACTGTTGTCATTATTTTCACTTTGTGGTAATAAATTGGAACAGCATGGGCCAAGTAATCAAAGTTTGGCTCACCCATGTGATTTGTTGACTTTCCTAGAGTTGCCCCTCCTTCCCTCTCCAGACAAATCCATCAAGTTCACAGTCACAGGGCGCCATCTCTCCTTCTCTACTGAATGGACTGTTAAAAGACTAAGCTAGCTCCCAGCAGAGGCAGAGCCCAGCAATATTCAGCCCATAGTCTGTCAGATGATAGAGCAGAAGTCCCAGTGAGGGGCCCGGCACACGCACCCCAGGAAAGAAGAGTCTGGCTACATGTGACATGGAAGATGCTGGAGAGATGGGGTAAGTGCCATATGCTTCTGGGCCCTTCTGGGGGTGGGATGCAGGGGGGGAATAAACAACAGCAGAAGCCTGGTGCAAGGCTTGGGCTGGAACATCCACCTACATCTCTCACATTCTCGCATGGCGTCCTCCTGGACATAGGCACTTGCTTTCATTCTTAATTTTGGAATCAAAGAGTGTTCTTAATTTTGGAACAGAAGAATGGTAGTAAAATGTGGTCAGCCAAAACCCAAGCGAGGAGTGAGGGAAAGGAGAAGGGGACCCATCTGTCCATGTTCATCCAAACAAATTATGCTTCATTTTGAAATTGGTGTTGGGAAGCCACGCTGTGCTGAGGCCAGCCGTGCATACTGCCTGTTGCCTGCTGAGTCACTGTGTCTCTCTCAGATCCTGCAAAGTGCCCATAAGCACAGCTCCCTGGGGGCAGCCGCAGAATTGTACAAAGGAAGTATTCAAGAGGTAGGAAGGCGTAGGCAGATTTGGGGAACAGAGCAGAGTTGAAACTCTGTCTGTTCTCTTCTTGAGATATTTTATGAATCCTGCTGTTGTAGTTGAGTGAGTTGATCATTCAAATGGACAATTATGAGAGCGAAGGGGTGTTATGTAATAATTGCACAGGGACAATGAACTTACACTGAGTATCCCAGGCAAACCAGAGTACATGGCCACTGTCGTGGTCTGAATTGTGTCCCCCCAAAAAATGCATCTGTTGAAGGCCTAACCATCAGTGCCTGTGAATGTGAGTGTATTTGCAGATAGGGCTTTTAAAGAGGTGATTAAGTTAAAATGAGGCCTTTAGAGTGGATCGTAACCCAATCTGACCGGTGTCGTCTTTTTTTTTTTTTTTAATGCCTAGATAAGGAAGGATCTTGAATTCTAGGAAAGGAATTTTATTTATTTATTTATTTATTTATTTATTTATTTATTTATTTATTTATTTATTTTTGGCTGTGTTGGGTCTTCGTTTCTGTGCGAGGGCCCTCTCCAGTTGTGGGGAGTGGGGGCCACTCCTCATCGCGGTGCGTGGGCATCTCACTGTCACGGCCTCTCTTGTTGCGGAGCACAGGCTCTAGATGCGCAGGCTCAGTACTTGTGGCTCATGGGCCCAGCTACTCCGTGGCACGCGGGATCCTCCCAGACGAGGGCCCGAACCCGCGTCCCCTGCATTGGCAGGCAGACTCCCAACCACTGCACCACCAGGGAAGCCCTGACTGGTGTCTTTAAAAGAAGAGGAACTCTGGACACACAAAGAGACACCAGAGATGGGTACACACAGAGGAAGGGCCATGTGTGGACACAGAAAGAAGGCGGCTGTCTGCACACCAAGGAGAGAGGCCTAAGAAGAAACCAAATCTGCCAACACCTTGATCTTGGACTTTTAGCTACCAGAACTGTGAGAAAATATATTTCTGTTGTTTAAGCCCCTCACTCTGGTGTAATTTGTTATGGTAGCCTTAGCAGATGAATACAGCCACTGATTTTTTCCAACTTTCCTTATCTGTAAAAATCAAGAGAATCATGTCTACCACTCAGGGTTAAATTAGATAATATACATGAGGCTTAGTATAGGCACACCTCAGAGATACACACAATAAAACAAATTTTGTAATAAAGTGAGTCACACAAATTTTTTTGTTTCCCAGTGCATATAAAATTGATGTTTATACTAAACTGTAGTCTATTAAGTATGCAATAGCATTATGTCTAAAAAAAAGAGCATTAATTAATAGATACAATTTTTGCTAAAAAATGCTAATCATCATCTGAGCCGTCAGCAAGTCGTAGTAGTAACCTCAAAAATCACCAATCACAGATCACCATAACAAATAAAAAAATAATGAAAATTTTGAAATACTGCAGGAATTACCAAAAATGTGACACAGAGACATGAAGTGAGCAAATGCTGTTGGAAAAATGGAACTGATAGACTTGCTCAATGCAGGGTTACCACAAACCTTCAATTTGTAAAAAATGCAATATTTGCAAAGAGCAACAAAGCAAAGCTCAAGAAAATAAGGTGTGCCTGTACCTTGTTCTGTGCTTTAGTACAATGTATATACACCTTGACAGACATAAGCCTGCTTAGGGCCATGTCCTGAAAGTTCTTGTTTTTACCAGTTCCAGACAATGCACTGGGATCTTAACTATAAAATCAGTAAATATCTATCAGTCCCACAGAGCCCTTGAAAATAATAGCCT
Organism: Balaenoptera musculus; assembly: GCF_009873245.2. NCBI lineage: Eukaryota > Metazoa > Chordata > Mammalia > Artiodactyla > Balaenopteridae > Balaenoptera > Balaenoptera musculus. The sequence goes on along the minus strand of NC_045786.1, from coordinate 48,794,823 downwards.
GAAGGTTTTTTCAGTTGGGAACTTTAGGATGAAAACGGAATGATCAGTTGAGAATGACTAAACCCACACTCTGGAATGTGAATTAGAGACCTGATTTGTTATAATACCGTTAACCTAAACATAATCCCACATCCCTGAACACTTAGTGATGTGCAGTGGCATTCTGATGGGTGGGCTTCTCAAGTCAAGGCTACAAGTGGATAGATAGCACTGTCTCTGGTTAGGGTTCATCTATATGACTCATCCTGTTGCATTGTCCACATTCTGTTGACCCTATTTTGGGGGCCTCCTGCAGTTCTTAACCCACCTACCTGTGGGGGTCCTTCCTTTCTTGTATCCTACCTCTGTGGATGTTTTCAGGCCCCATTGGCCATGGTTCCAAGTTCGTTCTGTGATTAAGCTTGGTGGATTCTTAAGGAGACCTGTCTCTTTCACATACTCTGCCAGTGGCCGAGCCTCGTTACCATGGGGGATACAGGGGATTTTCCCTCCATTTGGTCTGGGCTCCATGCAACTTTGTCCTCTCACGTGGGGGCTCTGGCCTCTGCTCCCTGAGGACCTGTGGCTCTTCCTACTTGGAACTTACATGAGGCAAACACCAGAAGAGGCATCCTGGAATGTCCAGAATATCACCCTTCTGGCTAGATGGTCTCAAGAGGTTCTGTTGAACAATTGCATCCCAGTGTCGGGAAGAAGCTTCCACTGGGTGGTGCCCAAAGAACAGCAGGGCTCAGCACATGGTGGCTTTTTCTTCCAGGGGCTTTATTAGGAATTACTCCAGGGTTGTCACATTTTACTTCTGCTCTGAGGAATAAAGAAGGCCTTGCTCCTCACGTCAGATGTGTAAGGGAATCTTCAACATTCACAGAAACAGGGGCCAGCTTCAGACAGTCGTGACCAACCAATACATCTTGAACCTTAACTCTCTGCCCAGGAGTCTTCAGGGGGCAGTGGGCCCAGTGAAGGGGCAGCAAGGACAAAGCCATGGCAAGCTGAGGCTAGAACGCCTGGCCCTGGGTTCAAGTTCCTCTTGCCCTGATTAGTTTTCTCCTCTGGGCTTCGGTTTTTCTCACTGGCTGAGTCTTTTCTGATCCTTTCCCACTAGAACATGCTGAAGTCAAAAGATGTGGCCCTGCCCTACCAAAGGCTGATTCCTACTGAGAGACAGGCTTTAATAAAAGAACCAATTCCAACATACAGTCATCCAGGGCCTATTATTAGTCAGGAACTCATTCATTCATTTATTCACTCATTTATCCATTTATATACCACCTGTTTATGGTGTGCCAGGTAATGTTTCTAGGCATCTGGGATTCGTCAAGGAATCAAACAAGGCCTTTACCTTCATGGGAGGCATCAAGATATTACCATTCAGGAACAACCAAATATGATGTGTTAGAGTTGTTCAGAGCTATGAAGGAATTAAAGCAAGGTATACTGAAAATAGATAACAAACAAGGACCTACTGTATAGCACAGGGAACTCTGCTCAATATTCTGTAATAACCTAAATGGGAAAAGAATTTGAAAAAGACTACATACATGTATTTTACAACTGAATCATTTTGCTGTACACCTGAAACTAACACAACATTGTTAATCAATTATACTCTAATATAAAATAAAAATTAAAAAAAATAAAGCAAAGTAAGGAGGTAAGACATGCCTGGGAGGAATGGGTGAATTGCAAATTTCTATGGGATAGTCTGTGAAGGGCCCTCTGGTTTGGGCAGAGAACTGATGGGATGATGGGGTGAGCCAGGTAGAGAGCAGGGGAAAGAGCCTTCTAAGTACGGGAACCCTGAGAGCTGAACCTGTCATGTTGGGACCAATGTGGCACTCAGGGAGGCTGGCCAGAGGGAGCCGGCAGGTGTAAGTGGGAGGAAGTAAGGCCGGAGGGTAACAGTGGTGGGATCAGGCAGGACTTTGGGCAGTAGGAGAACTTTGGCTGTCATTCTGTTAGATTTGAGTCAGAGATTTGGTCTTACGTTCGAAAAGGATCGCTGACTTTTATGTAAACAACAGATGTTGGAGAGAATGTACTAGAGTCAATCAAAGAGACCTGTTAATTAGAAGCTAACCAGGTGAGAGGGGATGATACCTGGATGGGCTTTTCTGAGTGTACCTGTGTGGTGTGAAATAGTTAAATGGATGCCTCTGAGCTGCTGGTCCTGGGAAATATTCACCAGTGAAGGGTTGCACCACGTGGGACGGTGATCAACATAAACCCTCTTCAGGTTTCATCCAGTGTCTGCCATATACCTGGAACTTTCCATCCCGTATGCCCAAGTATCAGAGCAATATTTCAAGATAATATGACTGCTCCCAAATTATTAATAGAGAAACTGAGGCCCAAAGAAGTTAAGCCCCTGGTCCAAGGCTACACAGCACATACTTGGCAGAATTGGGCCTCTCTCCCAAATCCATCTGCCTTCAGATCTGCTGTTTATTCACTCCATCTTAAAGCATTTTACATATTCCTTTTTCATGTGGGATCCTTGAGATGTAGCACTTTTTTGGTACTTGAAAACTTTAACAGTTATAAAAAAGATTCCCGGAAGCCATATCTGCATCTCCTATAAGTTTCTGGCATATGACCGTCCCTTATCCCCATGTTCACCAGAAAATGTACTGAATCCCTGGTGAGAGACTGATTTGAAACTCTGATATCCTTCTAGAAATCTAAAGCATACTTTTCTATTGGAAATGTCATGTGTGAATAACCTGATAAACACCTCACAATCTGATGTCGTGGGTATAAATGTAAAAAAAAAAAGCAAATATTAATACATACAAAAGTTTTTAAATAAATTATTCTTTTAGTCTTTCCTTTTATTAGATCAAATTGTGGCTAATATGACACATTTTTCTATCAAATTTGAAATAAAATTCACGTACATCAGCTAAATATTTTATTCCTCTAGAAAAATAAATTAACACCCTGATCATTTGAATGCAAGGAAAGTATACTTGATATCAGATTGTATTTCCCTCGGGCCAGGTCTCCCTCAGTCAAGTGAAATCAAGCAATGAAATGGTTATCTGGATAATCAGAACAAAATCATTTTTACCCTCAATCATCTATGAAATTTAAAACAAAGTATTTTGTTTTTGTGTTTGTTTGTTTGTTTATTTTTGTTTTGTGAATTACCCCTGCAGTTTTATCTGTTTTTAATATTAGTGTTGGGACCTGGGGCATCAGATTGTTCTGCTCTTAAGGTATTTTTGTACTCAACAAACTTGATCCATCTGAGCCCAAACTTTAGCTGGAGGCTGTGGGTCTTTTGTGGAGCTCAGAAAAGGTTCATCTGAATGTCTGGAAAAAATGTGACCTGAATTGTAATCTGAGTCACTGGGAAGGTCTGGTGGAGGCCTGGCGTCTCCCTGCCTCCCCAGCTGAACCCAAGCTGAACCGGGCCCAGGTGGCTGTGGTGCATTCGTGACCTCCCACATGTGTTTTGACTCAACCTTCAGCCCCAAACAACAGTCAGGAAAGAACAAAGGGCTGTTTTCTCGTAGGGCCCTGGTCCCTGACCTGGAAAGGGTGATATTTGTCAAGTGGATTTGGACAGGGCACCTGCAGGTGGGCGCAGGGTCAGGTGTAAGGGTGGATGGTTGCAGCTGGATCCCCAACACCTTAAAAAGCAGCATCCCCAAGATGAGACTCTTTTCCCCTCCCAGAAATGTTCTGCTTATGGGTTAGTGTAGAGCTTGGGCCGCCTGTAATTTTTCAGGTCTGCCCCACATTTTTGTGCTGCACCCACTGCCCACTCAGGTAGAGAGTTCCTGAACACCTTTAATGTCAGGCTCTGGGGGCATAGAAGAGGTAAAGTGGTGCTATGTGTGCCCCTTCTCTCTATTCCTTAAAAAGCATGATGTAGTCTTAATCATAAAATTGAAAAGCACAGTAATGCATTTCTCTTTTATGGGTTCTCTTTGACTCAAATACAAGGAAGTATCCTATAGGCTTGCATTCAGAGTATGGGTCCTGCTTGGAAGCTCTTAGGAAAGTGGTTCCCCCAGGACCTACTCAATCATGATCTGCATTTTAACATGCTCCCCAGGGATCCTTTTAAAGTTTGAGAGGGGCTGTGTCTGAGGACAGTGCTTCTGGTCTAGGAGGTGGCTGTGTGAACTTGGACAAACTCTTTAACCTGCCTTGGCCTCAGTTTCCTCATCTGTACACTAGGGGACAGGAGAGGCTGGATGAGGGGAGGGATGCCCAATGCCTAGTCTGGTGTTTGGTGGGGAGCAGGGGTCCCTGGGCACCTGGGGATCTTCCTCCTGCGGGGTGGGTGCAGCACCTCCTGGGAGTCAGAACATAGAATCAGCCAGCCCAGATCACATGGGAGCATGTGACTGCAGCCCTGGACAGACAGCTCAGCTTGGGAAATGAAGCCAGCCCAACTTGCTGGGAGTGGCAGGCTCTGCTGCGATGCCAACCACCTGCCAGGCTCAGCCCAGCCCCCCACCTCCAAGCGCAACGCATCCAAGTGCCAGTCAGCTGCAACAAACCCCAGTGGGCCCCTCACAACAGGTGACTCATTAAACATCTCTCACCCTCCCAGGCATAGCCACTGACAGGCCCCAAACTCGCACTCAATCACCACTTAATCACAGCCAAACTCCATTAACAAGTCATACTAATTACCAACTTCCAACAGTGTCTCAAGTTTAGAGGCAAAATACCTTATTCTTTTTAGATAAAAACTGACTTGTGATCCTTCAGAAAGACCCATAATTAGGTCCTTTTAAAATGGGGATGAGAGGGGAGGAGGCAGGGGAAAGGCTGATAGACCCAGGATGGGTTCAGTCCTGAAAGGGCACAATGCAAGGCTCTGTTTGTTTTAATTTTGTGCCTGCTGGTGGCCCACAAGGGTCCAATTAGCTTGTTACAGCTGTTTGTATTGGTTTCATCCTGTTGTCTCATCCTTCCTCCCCTTTTTTTCCTAGGAGGGATAAACTTGTAGCACAGATTGCAGGCCTGCAGGCATCCAAAGATCAACAGCTAGTGTTCTGTGATCAAACCCCCTGTGAACAAAGAACACTCATTTGCAGAATTCCTAATGCATTGGATGAGGTGGGGACAGGGCTTGGCCTGTGCTTGACGTGGCTGTAATAGGATCTGGTGCCGTTTTGAAATGGCCAGAAGGTAGATACTCTGGGAATGAGAGCAATTTTGTAGACTGGCTTTTTGCCTTTTTCAATTTTATATTGGATAATAATAAAATTAATATTATTATTATTGTTATTATTATTATTTGCCTTATCTTTTCCATCGTAAGACACTCCATTTTATTATTTGAAAGGGATTTTGCTTTTCAGAAGAACTTACATACATAGAGATCATCCTTTGCCAGTCAAATATAACAAATACATTAAAATGAATTTCTTATTAATTTGGACAGGCTCATGGACTCAGCCTGTGGACAGTGGTCACTCTGGTGTCAAGGTCAGGGCAACCAGCACTAGCAATAACAGGAAGAGTTAGGGCAAGCGGCAAACTACAATAAAATGTGGCAGAAATTTGGATGATGACCTTTTGTCCTAATCTTCTTCTGTTGTCAAGTGAGGCACCATGTAGTTCAAACATTTGAATCAATTCTACCTTTAATTGAAGGCTTTGAAATTGAATCAAATCACATTTTGGAATCATGATTTCTGTGTTCCTTAATGGACATATGAGGGTAGTTTTAAGGGTTCTGATTTATATAGGGTTTTTAAAAAATTCTTCTCTAAGAATTCTTGAAGTTTTTAAAGATGCAGCCAGCAAGTTTTTTCACCCTTTCATACCTTCAGTCATTCCAACTCGTTGATCAGATTTAATTTTTTTTTTTTAATTTTATTGGAGCAGGGAATTCCCTGGCGGTCGAGTGGTTAGGACTCCATGCTTTCACTCACTGCCATGGGCCCATGTTCAATCCATGGTCGGGAACTAAGATCTCACAAGCTGCGCAGTGTGGTCGAAAAAAAAAGAAAAGAAAAGGAAAAAAAAGAATCATTCAGCAAACGCGTACATATTTAAAATTTTATTGCAGTATAGTTGATTTACAATTTTCTGTTAGTTTCAGGTGTATATCAAAGTGATTCAGTTATAAATATAGATATATTCATTCTTTTTCAGATTCTTTTCCCATATAGGTTATTACAGAATATTGAGTAGAGTTCCCTGTGCCATACAGTAGGTCCATGATCTATTTTATAGATAGTAGTGTGTGTGTTAATCCAAAACTCCTAATTTATCACTCCTCCCCACATTTCCCCTTTGGTAATCATAAGTTTGTTTTCAAAATATGTGAGTCTGTTTCTGTTTTGTAAATAAGTTCATTTATATCATTTTAAAAAATTAGATTACACATATGAGTGATATATGATATTTGTCTTTCTCTGTCTGACTTACTTCACTTAGTATGATAATCTCTAGGTCCATCCATGTTGCTGAAAATGGCATCATTTATATTCAACGCAATCCCTATCAAATTACCAATGGCATTTTTCACAGATCTAGAACAAAGATTTAATCTCTATGGTAGGAGACACTACTTGCTGACACTCACTGGACATGAAGATCTTGATTTCTACGGGAGTTGTTAGGTACTTTGGATGCTGCTACACATGTAACTATCACATGGCACAGGAAGAACATAGTCTTTAGAGGAAGACAGACCTTGATCCAGTTTACCATACTATCCCTGTGGCCTTTTGCAAATTATTTAACTTACCTGAGAGAAAGGCTCCTTATCTGGAACATTGGAATGATATCTACTTCACAGTGCTGTGAATATGGAAGAAGTAATGAACACTTGTAGCCACTGCCAAATCTGCAGTAGGTGCTCAGTAATACTCTTTGCCATTCCCTTCTTTACTTCAGCCAGAAGCCCCTTTCTTTAGAAGCTTCCAGAGTGGGACAAAAGCAGCAGTGGATCATAAATCCAGCCAGTGAGCTGGAGGGAAGTTAAGTGCTGGGAGCTGGCAGCTTGGCATCATGTGTCACCAGACTTGGCAGCTACTGCTATGGCTTTAGAAGGGGTGATGGAGCAGCAGGAAGCCTAGTGGGAAGCATAGAAAACCTAGATTGGCAAAGTCCTGCTGAGACCAGAGGCTTTGAAGATCTGAAAGGCAGTCATCAACCTGTGGTCCTGCAGGGAGCTCTGAGTCTGGCCACCTCTTTGGACTCATCCCCATCGATGTTTTCAGACACATGCACTTGAGGGTTTCTTTCTGAGAAATGCATCACTGAGTCGATGATAGAGGTCTATAGGAAAATAGATTTTCTCTAACAGATATTCACTCTAGAGCCGTTTTTTCAAAGAGAATGCTTTTTCTCCTTCTTCATAGAATCTCATGCAGATCAACAAAGGCTGATGTATCAACATTTAACAAGCTGTTTAAATGTTGTAGCTCTGAGGGTAACTGCTCAAAGCCTTTTTCTTTTCAAATTACCTGCATGTTCTTGTGTTGATGTTGACTCTAAGAAGCTGATTGGGGCAATGGCATGATACGACCTCCCCTCATCATTAAAAATATCAGAACTGCAATAAGAAATACTGTACTTTTTGAAGGAATTAGAAAATGCTCACTCTTCTTGTCTCTATAAGCACATGTGGTTTTTCCAGTTATTTTTCAACAACAATGGCAAATTTGTCAGAGTACTGAGTGTTACATAATATTAAATTTATGTGCATTTTCATCTTCCATCCTGATGGCTTTCTCCCAGTCCTCTCAGACATTGAGCAGCTAGTACAGATTGCTCATGTGAGCTTAATTCAGTATTTATTATACATTTAGTTTAATATAAGCCCAAATAAATGATATTCTATTGTCTAGTAAGTCACAATTTTAGGTTTTTATGCAAACAGACAACAAAAGGATCTTAACTCCAGATACCTCTTGGTGGTAGGAAAGCATTCTCATGCTCATAAGCTCATTGCTGAGTTTGTTATTTTGCGGCAACTTTAATTTGTAAGCTAAACCCTGGTACAGAAATAGCAGACACAATGTAGGGTAGAGGAACCACTGGGCTGGACAGCAGAACTAGAAAGTGTTCTGCATGTTACCAGTCCTGAAACCTTGATTAAGCTCACTGAGTCTTGCTTTCCCCATATGTGAAATGAGTGTTGATACTATTGCTTCAATGGTCCAATCCATGAATAGAACAAGACAAAATATAGCAAATATTTGGGTAATGCACAAGGCAGGAGGACACTTCTAGGATATTTCAATGTTGCTATGTGAGGAAGGGACAGGGAAAGAGAGAGAGACAGGGACCATAGCTTATGATCTCCAGGCTGTCTCCACTTTCCAAAGCAGGGTAAAAATATAAGATGATACAAAAAATCTGTGATTTTTTATTTGTGACAAAGTTACCAGAGCATTAATACTACTGTGGTTTGTGGCATACATTTATAATGGAAGGAAATGCTAAGGTTTAATTAGAGGTTAATGAAAACTAAGATGAAATTTTACTACAGGATGCTTGATTTTTCTTGTGCAGGACCTTTTACACTAGAGCTCGCAGACTGCAAGGTGGTCCTTAGATGTAATTGAGAGGGTCTAAGAACTTGAACGGGAGAAATTTTTTCTATGTAGTAGAAAAGTCAAACTTTAGATTATGAATTAGCTGAATAAAAAGGGGGAAATCAGACTTCAGCTTCTCCTAAAATGGAGTAACAGGGAACAGTTTCTTCCCTTCTACCTGGAACAATGAAAAATAAATGGACAGCTATATGTAAAATTATTTTGAAGACACTGGATATTAGGCAATGAAGGACAATTATCACTGAGAGGCCAGAAACCAATATGGACAGCCTCATAATTTTCTCCACCTTATTGCTTTAGGAGAGTAGCTAAGCCATAGGACAAGGAGGGAGAAATTAAGGCAAAGTTTGCTCACCCTGAAATGGGGAGAAGTAACTGAGTGTCCTAGGAGACCAGAGTGACAAGGGTTTGCAAGACAGAGCACCAGAGAGGAGAGAGCACCAGAGAAACTAGAATATCTGCAGATTCAAGTTTCCTTGGAGCATTCAACAGAACACTGATCAGCACATGTGTGTGGGAAAACTACCTGGTCCCAGGGAGAAACAAACAAACAAAACATCTGAAAAGACTAGAAAATCATGCCTGGTGTTCACACAGGGCTGGGAATATTGCCTATTCCCACTATTTGGTTGGAAACGCCCATAAATCACAGGCCATTGGGAAGAAAACTCAGGAAGTTCCTGCATTAGAAATGGGGAATAATTGGCCTTAGACTGAGCAATGTGCAGAACCTGCATAATATATCATAAAGGCAAGACCAGAAAGGATGAAACTATTTCAAGGTAATTTAACTAAATCTCAGATCAAAGTTCAGAATATCTGTGGGAAATCAAAAATATCCAGCACTCAACAAGGTAAAACTCCAAGTCCATCATCCAAAGAAAGTTTACTAGGCATACAAAGAAGCAGGAAAACAGAATTTTTAATGAGGAAAGTAATCAATCAGAAATGACCTAGAACTGGTACAGAATTAGCAGAGAAAAACATTGAAATAGTTACTATGACTTTATTTCATGTGTTCAAAATGTTAAGTAGGTACAGAAAGAATGTAAAGAAGACCCAAGTCAAAATTCTAAAGATAAAAACTACAAAGTTTAAGAAGAAGCATATTGGGTAGGATTAATGAGAGATGATATATTGAAGAAAAGATTAGTGAATTTGAGACACAGTAATGGAAACTATCTAAAATAAAAATAGAAATTATTTTTCAAAAAATTAACAGAGCCTTAATAAGCTGTGGAACTACTTCAGCCAGTCTAATATATGTGTCAATGGACTCCCTGAAGAAGAATGAGGGGACACAAAAATACTTGAATAAGTAATAGACAAATATGTTCTAGATTTGATAAAAACTATAAAGAAGCTCAGTAAATCCACAAGATATAAGAGGAAGAATACTACAACAAGGCACACCATAATCAAGTTTCTCAAAACCCATGATAAACAGAAATCTTAAAATCAGCCAGAGAAAAAAGATACCTTATGTACAGAAGAACAAGGATGAGGATGGCACCAGATTCCTTGTTAGAAACAATGTGAGTGAGAAGGTAGTGGAACAGAACATTGAAAGAACTGAAAGAAAAAACTGTCAACCTAAAGTTCCATGTATATTGAATATACCTTTCAAAAATAAAGGCAAAATAAAGATTTTTTTTCAGATGTACTAAAGCAAAAAGAAGTAATCACCAGCATTTCTGCCCTACAAGAAAGCTAAAAGAAATTCTTCTGGCAGAAGGAAAGTTTAGCACTTGGAAATATGGGTCTACACAAAATATGAAGAGCATCAAAATGATACTAAATGGGTAAATATATTGTACAAGACATTTTCTTACTATTTAAATCACTTTAAAAGTTAATTGACAACTTAAGCGAAAATAATAATTTACTGTAGGGTTTGTGGCAAGGAGAGTAATGTTTGACAAACCAATGTCGTCAGCTTCTATTTTAAGAAAATGGAAAACTATGTGCAAATTAAACCCAAAGTAATAAGAATAAAGGATTTAATAAATATCAAAGTGGAAATCAGTGAAATAGAAAAGAGTAAAGCTTTTGAGTTAGTCACTGATATAAAATCTGATTCTTTGGGAAGATCAATAAGATTGATAAATCTCTAGCCAAACTGGTCAGAAAAAAATCAAGACACAAATTACTAATATCAAGAATTATGTTGGTGACATCACAACAGATTCTACAGATATTAAAAGCATGTGAATACAACATTATGAGCAGTTTCATGATAATAAATCAGACAACTTAGATAAAGTGGACAACTTCCTTTAAAGTCATAAACTAACAATGATCACTCAAGAATAGCTCTATATCTACTAAAGAAATGTAATTTATAATATAAATTTTTACCTTCTCAAAAGAGAATTACAGGCCAGGTGATTTCACTAGTAAATTTTACCAAGCACTTAAGAAAAAGAAGCCAAGAAACAATTCTTTACAAACTCTAAAAGAAAATTGAAGAGGAGGAAATATTTTTCAACTAATTCTTTGAGGTTAGCACTACATTGTTACAAAAGTCACATAAAGGTATTACACACACAAAAAAACCCCAAAAAACCCATAAACCAATATACCTCATGGAAATATATGGATGAATTCTAAAAAAAGTTTGATCAAGTCAAATACAAAAATTTATAAAAAGGATAATACACAGGATAAAGTAGGGTTTATCTGGGAATGCAGAGTTGTTTAAATATTGCAAAATATCAATGAATATCATTCATTATGTTATCAAAATAAATAAGAAAAACCTTATGATCATCTCAATGAATTAAATAAAGCATTTTGAAAAAAATCCAACATCCATTCTTCATAAGAACTCTCAGCAAATTAGGAATAGAGGGGAAATTCCTAAACCTGATAAAGGACATCCACTAAAAACCTCTGGCTAACATTATTCTTATATTTAAAGACTAAATGTTTCCCCACTAAGATTAGGAATAAGAAGAGGATATTAAGATCAATATACAGAATATAATTGTATTCCTATATACTAGCAACAAACAAATGGAAATTGAGATCATAAAGAAATTCCATGCTGGAGGCCTACGCCACTGACCAGTGGGTCCATAGCAGACTTGCACCACTGGGCCTCAAAGCCAGCCATGCTGGGGGCCTGCCCTGCCCAACAGTTTGCCCTTATCAGTCATGTGCAACTGGGTTTCACAAACAGTTGTGCTGGGACATGTCCTGCCTGCCAACACACCTATAGGAACTGTGTGAGGTGGGGCCTTGAGCCAGATAAGCCAAGGGTCAGCCTCACATACAAGCGTGCCTACAGCAGTTGGCCCCACAAAACAGAAAGGCATATGCAGCCCACATAGGGAACATTCCTGAAGCATCTGGCTCTGTTGGCCAGAGGGAAGCATGCTGTGCCTCATAGGACGTCTTCTACATAGGACCACTTCTCTAAGATCAAGAGATATAAGTGATCTACCTAATAAAAGAAATAAACACAGAGAATTAGGCAAAATGAAGAGAGAGAGGAATATAATCCAAATGAAGGAACCAGACAAAACCTCAGAAATAGAACTAAACAAAATGGAGATAAGCAACTACCTGATAAAGAGTTCAAGATGATTGTCATAAAGATGCTCATGGAACTTAGGAGATGAGTGAATGAACACTGTGAATTTCAAAAAAGAGTTAGAAAATATAAAAAAGAACCAATCAGTGCTGACAAATACAATAGCTGAAATGAAAAATACATTAGAGGGAATCAACTGTAGATTAGATGATATAGAAGAATGGATCAGCAATCTGGAAGACAGAATTGTGGAAATCACCCAAGCTGAGTAAAAAAAAAAAAAAAAGAATGAGAAAAATGAAGATAGTTTAAAGAACGTCTTGGATAATATCAAGCATACTAACATTCACATTATAGGGTTCTCAGAAGGAGAAGAGAGAGAGAGAAAGGGCAGATAGCTTATTTGAAGAAATAATAATTAAAAACTTGCCTAACCTGGGGAAGGATACAGGCATCCAGGTCGAGGAGGTACAGAGAATTCTAAGCAAGATTAACCCAAAGAAATCCTCAATAGACACATAATAATTAAAATGTCAAAAAGTAAAGAGAGAATCTTAAAAGCAGCAAGAGAAAAGAAACTAATTACATACAAGGGAACTCCCATAAGACTATCAGCTGACTTTTCAGCAGAAATGCTGCAGACCAGAAGGGAGTTGCCTGATATAGTCAAAGTGCTGAAAGGAAAACACCTATAACCAAGAATACTCTACCTGGTAAGGTTATGGTTCAGAATTTAAGAAGAATTCAAGAGTTTCACAAACAAGCAAAATCTAAAGGAGCTCATCACCACTAAATTGACCTAACAAGAAATGTTAAAGGGAGGTGGGATTAAGATGGAGGAGTAGTAAGACTCTGATCCCACTTCCCCCCACAAACACATCAAAACTATAACAACATATAGAGTATTTCTCTCTGAGAATCACTGAAGACTAGCAGAATGGCTGTCCCACAATCAAAGTTATAAAGAAAGAATGACACAGAGTCTGGCAGGAGGGGAGCAGTCATGATCTAATTGGGACTCATACCCCTGGCAGATGACCCAGAAAAGAAGAAGAATTTCACAGGCTCAGGGATCTTCTCAAGGAGTGAGGGATTTGAGCCCCACATTGGGCAACCTCAGACCTGGAGTTGGGCACCAGGAAAATGAGCTGGTCTGAAAACCAGTGGGGCTTACCAGAGTTCTGTAGGCAACTGAGACTCTGCTCTTGAAGAGTACATGCACAGACTTGCCAGCTCCAACACCAAGACAGAGGCAACTAACTGAAAACTGCCAGGTGCTCTGTCTGGCCCCCCAGTCTGCACCAGGCTCTGGCTCCAGCCCCACTCCCCACCAAGGTGGTGATCACACTGAATCTTGGGAGAAGCCAAGGCTTGCACCAGACTCCTGCTTCAGTCCCTTGGGCCTTTGTCCTACCCTCAGTGCTGCAGGTCCAGCTACTTAGACCTTGGCTTTGCCCCGAGAGTGTGGTGACTGCCATTGCATGAAGGAGAAGCCCCAGCTTGCACCTAACTCTGGCTGTAGTCAATCTGGCTCCAGCCCTACCCCCATCCAAGGGAGTGCCTGACAGTACACCCCAGGAGAAGATGCAGTCCCTGCTCACTTTAGATCCAGCTCTCCCACCAAAGCCTCCAGGCACACACAGAATGCATAGGGATGCTCCCACACAGGACACACCATCAAGACCAGGATATATGACTGTTTCACCTAATTTCATAGGGACAAAGAAAGTCAAACAAAATGAGAAGACAGAAGAATATGTTCCAAATGGAAGAACAAGATAAAGCCCTAGAAAAAACTCCTAATGAAATGAAGATAAGTTATTTACCTTGTAAATACCTTTTTACCTTGTAAAAAACAATAGTCATAAAAATGCTCACTAAAATTGGGAATAGAATAGAACACAGTGAGCACATCACTGAAGAACTAGAAAATATAAAAAGTAATCAATCAGAGCTGAAGAATATAATAACTGAAATGAAAAATACACTAGAAGGAATTAACAGCAGATTAGGTGATACAGAACAACATATAAGTGGCCTGGAAGGCTGAATAGTGAAAATCACTGAATAAGAATGACATAATAAATAAAAGAATTAAAAAATGAGGATAGTTCAAGGGACCTCTGGGACAACATCCAGTGTACTAACATTCCTATAAAGGGGTCCTAGAAGGAGAACAGAGAGAGAAAAGGACAGAAAACGTATTTGATAAAATTATGACTGAAAATTTCCCTAACATGAAGTAGGAAACAGATATGCAGGTTCAGGAAACACAAACAGTTCCAAATAAGATGAACCCAAAGACACCCACACCAAGATATATCATAAATAAAATGGCGAAAGTTAAAAATAAAGAGAGAATTTAAAAGGCAGCAAGAGAAAAACAAAGATTCACATACAAGGGGACCTCATAAGGCTATCAGCTGAAATTTCAGTAGAAACTTTGCAATCCAGAAGGGAGTGGCATGATATATTTGAAGTACTGAAAAGAAAAAACCTACAACGAGGGATACTCGACCCAGCAACATTATTATTCAGAATTGAAAGAAAGATAAAGAATTTTAAAGACAAGCAAAAATTAAAAGAGTTCATTACCACTACACTGGCTTTACAAGAAATGTTAAAGGAACTTCTCCAAGCAAAAAAGATAAGGCTATAACAAGAAATAAGAAAATACATGAAGGAAAAAATCTCACTAAAGGTAAGGGTAAATATATAGTAAAGATATTGTATCAACCACTTAAGATACTACAAAGGTTAAAAGACAAAAATTGTAAAATCAACTATAACTACAATAAACAGTAAAGGGATACAAATAAAGATGTAAAATATGACACTGAAACATAAACCATAGGGAGAGTGATAAAAAATGCAGAGTTTTTAGAATGTGTTTGAATTGAACTATCAGTTTAAAGCAAGCATTCTGTTAAGAGAATGAAAAGAGAAGTCACAGACTGGGAAAATTATTTGCAAAGCATATATCTGATAAAGGACTCGTATCCAGAATACATAAAGAACTTTTGAAATTCAATATAAAAACAA
Source organism: Balaenoptera musculus (assembly GCF_009873245.2). Taxonomy (NCBI): domain Eukaryota; kingdom Metazoa; phylum Chordata; class Mammalia; order Artiodactyla; family Balaenopteridae; genus Balaenoptera; species Balaenoptera musculus. The sequence continues at coordinate 48,779,709 of NC_045786.1, read as the reverse complement.
ATAAATCAATAAAAATAAATGGACCGGGACGTCCCTGGTGGTCTGGTGGTTAAGACTCCATGCTCCCAATGCAGGGGTCCTGGGTTCAATCCCTGGCCAGGGAAATATATCCCACATGCCACATCTAAGAGCCCTCATGCCACGACTAAGACCCAGTGTAGCCAATAAATTAATTAATTAAAAAAAATAAATGGACAAAAAATTTGAGTAGATACTTCAGAAAGATATATGGATGGCAAATAAGCACATGAAAGATGCTCAACATCATTAGTCCTTAGAAAATGTGAATTAAAAACACATTGAGCTACTATTACACAACTAATAGAATGGCAAAAATTGAAACCAATCATACCAAATGTGGGTGGGAATTGGAGCAACTAGAACTGTTATATACTGTTGGTTGCAATCTAAGATGAAGCAGCCACTTTAGAAAACAGTGTGGCAGTTTCTTGTGGGAGGCGGGATGAGAGGTAGTGGGAAGAAAATGTGTGGAGGCTAGGGGAAGGGAGAAAAAGGGGTTACAAAAGGGAGCAAGAAAACGTTTGGAGGCAACAGATCTGTTCATTACCTTGATTGCAGCGATTTTTTCACTTGTATACATATATCACAACCTACCAAAGTTTACACTTTAAACATGTGAAGATTTTTGTATTTAAATTATATTTTTCAATATAACTTAAAAATTTTTTTAAACTGAAGTTTCATCTTCTTGTTAATCCATGGAGAAAATTAGTTTTTTCCTTTACTTGTATGTGGCTCCTGTGAATTCCATGGTCTGGAGGAGAGGGAATTATCAAAAGAGACAAGAGAGGTGAGTGGGGAGGGCTTTTGGAGTTACCCTTTTGTGTCCGTATCATTACTGTGTGAGCTCATGAGGTCTTGGTGTCTGAAATACCTTCCATGAAACATGATTAAAGTTACCTGATGGATCGACCCATGGCTGATGGTCATCTGGGTGCCAAGGATATTATCAAAATTCAGATGTGTTCTATCCAACATTGTGCTCAAGTTGGGCACCTAAATCTAGCACAGTAGAAGGGGAAAAACAAAGGGTCTTGTCTCTAGGTAACTACGACCTACTCCAACAGCAGGCTGTAGTTTCAAGCGGGTGGTGCAGAAAGGCCCTGAACCTCTGCATTTCCTCACCCATGATAAGGTGTGACTCACCATCAAGGATTCAGGGAGGGCATAGAAGGAGCCTGGGGAGGAGTTTCCACTGGGGACCCAGCCTACTGCAGCCCCTGTGCACCATCACACCCCAGCCTTTAGGCAGATCCTAATATAATCATTTTATAGAGAAAAAGCCTGTTTTCAGGAACCTGACTGCTGCAGCCAACGCACTAGCTTGACCTTGAGCAAATTATCAATTTCTCAAGGACTCAGTTGCCTCTTCTTTGTAATGAGAATACTTGGTAAGCTTGTTGTCAGCATTAATCTCCCACTGTTATCATTATTATTAATTTCCTACAATGTGCCAAACACTAATTTAGGAACTGGAACCATAAATGTAAAGAGTCAGTTCCTGACCTCAGGGACACCAGAGTCTAAGGGAGAGACATGTCCTAAGCAGGATAATCATACAATGGGGTAGGTGTCGTGATAGAGATAGTGACCTCCCATTGTGTTGTAGGGTTTAGGAAGCATTAGTCAGGGTGACCTAAGTAGCAAAGCGGAGGCGGGGTGGGAGGAGAGGTGGTTCAGGTATCTGCAGAGGCATGGAGTGGAGAAGAGGTGTGTGAAGGCAGTAACTTGATGTAAAAGCAGGAAGGGAAGGGGCTGTGGCTTTACTAGGGTAGAGGGTCTTGTATGCCATGCTTGGGATCTGGAACTTGATCCTATTAGATGGTAGGATGAAAGGATGTTCAACAGGGAGGTGACATGGTGGTACTGACTTTTTAGATAAAATGCTTTTATGGTCATGAGGTAGTACTTGAAGGAGACAAGGCAGAGAAGCCAAGGTGGGCCTGGGCTAGGGTAGCCATAGTAACCATAGAAAGGAGGAAAGGGTTTGGAGACATGGCAGAAACCCTTTAGGAGTGATGTGCCAATGAGATTTCCAAGGTTTCAGTGAAGAAGATGGTGGTTGATTGTATTTGTCTTCGGTCTATGTGCATACATGGTGGTAATGAAGGGGTCAGTAGTAGGGCGATGGCAAAAATGTCAGATATTTGTCATTCCTGATTCAAGAAGTCCTCAGGATTGGGGGAACAGCAGTGAGGGAGAGGAAGAAATTGGGCAGATTTTCTCCTTCCCTTCCTTCTCCTTTTCCCTCTGGCTCTGAGCAGGTCCCAACCTGTTTAGTAGGTATTAACTGGGCTGCAAGGAAATCCAGGTGCTTCTGGAACTGGAAATAATTGTGAAAGATGATTACTGAGTCATTGATCTTGAACTCCTGGGCATATATTTTTCTGTACATGAGCCATGCCCTCTGGGGTTAGGGTACTGCCTTCTGCTGATAACAGCACAGGGACACTGTTAAGCATCCTCTCATGGAGACATGGGGCCTCCAGAGCCCTTTGAATTCTTCCCATTGTTTGCATTTTGTTCTTCCTGCCACTCAGTTTCTTGGGTGGATAATAATCTTTCCAACATCCAGCCTAAATGACTTTGTTTGAAGGACTTTGTATTTCCATGATGGGCTGAAACCTAAAGGTACTTAGTAGCTCAGTGGAAGGTGAAAGGTGCTGAATTTTAATCAAGGGATTTTTTTTTTTCTTTCATTTTCCACACTGCCAGATATAGTCCTCCTTCTGCCTTTCATTTTATCAGATATTTACAGCACCAAGTGGCACTTAAACTAGTGTATAGTGTCACTCAGCCTGATTGGAAATGTACAGCATGGGAGCCTCCAGTGTTCCTTGGCTCCAGATGTCATTCTCAGAATGGTTAAGCTAAGAGATTGACTCTAGCATGCAAAATGTGTAGATGCAGGCTTGAAAATATCGAACTGGGTGATTCTTCTGGGAGACTGGCTTTGAATGGTGGGGGGGAGGGGGCCCACAGCTCTTATGAAATATACCAACACAACTACTGAGCTTTTCTCCAGAGGTTTAAACACAGTACCAGGTGCCAACACACACTTCATTTCCATTCACAAGCATTTCTTGTTAAGTGAAAACATTATTTACTGAAGGAAGTAGAATCCCCACGTTTCAAGTATCAAAATATGCTGATACCTCTCTCATCCTGAAAAAACCAACAACCCAAGTCAATTTTTCTTGACCCATTTACCCAGCTAACTACCACTCTTTTTCTCTGCCCCACTTAGACCAAATTTCTCAAAATAGTTGTCTGTATGCTCTGTCACTAACCTCTTGCCTCCTCTACTTCCTTATAGAAAAGACTCTTATCAAGGTCAAGGGTGACCTCCTTTGGCCAGTTCTCAGTCCTCATCTCAGGTGACCATGAGCAGCATTTGATATGCTCTCCTCACTTGCCTTCTAAGACGGCCAACATTTCCTTGGCTTTTCTTCTGGCTCATGAGCTACTTTTCTTCAGTCTTTTCTGCTGGTTCTTCTTCTTTTCTCTAAACTCTTGCTTTTGCTTGTACCAAACTCAGTCCTTTGTCTTCTTCTCTATCTAAACTCTGCTTACGGTCAGAATTTCATTTTATGGCCTTTTATACTATCTACATGCATGTGATGGGCAAATTTACATCTCCATCCTAGACCACATTCCTGAATTCCAGGCCTTTATCTTATGCTGCACCATGGACCACTCACATCTCCCTTCAAGAAAGAACTACCCTTTAACCTGAAGGAGTACAGTTGGTCGTTAGCCTCCAGCTTCTGCCCTTTCAAGATCTGCTGCATTATTTGAGCTGAAGCCATGCTCTCCAGAGCCAGTCCCCAGCCAATGACTAAAGACAGTAAGGTTATGTAGGCCTGGCCATTTCTGCCCAATGTGGGAATTCTCTAACTGGCAAACAACTCCAGAGCACTCTGCTGGCTTGGCCAAGACTTGTCAGATCTGCGTCGTAATCTGTACCTCTCCTTGCTAAATCCTGCTTCTTCCCTTTTTAATTATAGCAAGTGTTGCTTCCAATAAACTTTGTGGACTCCCAACTCTGTCTCACTGTCTGCATCCTGGAGAGCCCCACCTGACAATAGCCAACTACCTACAACAGATTTTCTAGATTGTCTGTTAGACACTGAAACATAATATGTCAAAAAACAAACTCCTGTTCTGCCTCACTCAACCTGCTCCATAGCAACCTTCTTTATCTCAGGGGATAGCAAATTTATCCTCCAGAAACTCAGCCAAGAACCTTCTTTCTTCCTCTCATGATCCACCTCTAATCCATCAGCATGTCTTTGATGTGCTGGATCAAAACATATCCAGACTGTGTACATTTCTCCCTGTCCACTGCCTGGACCTTGGATTATGGCAGTACCCACTAAAAGGACTCCCTACTTCTTCCCTTGCCCCTGTAGTTGACTCAGCCTGAATATCCTTTGAAAACTGTCTTAGGTCAGTTACCCTAAAGCAGACTACAAGATAACAATTCAGGAACACTTTGGTTATTTAAGGAAAAGCTCCCCAGAGAAACAAATAAGGGAATGAAGAGAGGGTAAGGAAGGGTGTGATTGTGACAAAGTTTCAGCCACAGCCTGATCCAGAGCAGGGGTGCTCTGGAATTCATTTATCCACTAGAGTTTGTCTATCTTGAAGGAAAGGTACTGAGCACTAATTAATTACAGGTTCCAGGCTACCCAGGGAGATATAGATCCTCAGGCACTTCTTTCCTCTGTCCTGAAGTCAAGGCCTCAGTAGTCCAAGGACAATTCTCCAGAGAAAAACCAGAGGTGAGTTTGTGAGGAGGAAAAACACTCAGAAGTCAGGGGAGGGGTGCACCAGAGGGCCCAAAGGATTGGATAAAGCTATAAATGTTTGTTATAAAAACATAAATCAGATTATTTCACCTATTTGATCATAACCTGCAAAGGTTCCCCATTTCCCATCTAATAAGCTTAAGTCTTTTCATTGGCCTGTTAAGTTCTGACATGCTCTGTACCTCACTTGTACTACCTGTCTTCTCTCATCCACTGCTACTCTGCTACTCTCCCTCACTTATCTCCCTCTGGCCACACTGGGCTCCCACTACATTTCTAACACTCCAGGAACTTCCTCACCACAGGACTTTTGAACTGGTTGTTCCCTCCCCTGGAATGCTCTTTCTCTAGATAACTGCATTATTATGTCTTCCACTGCTCATATAAATCTTTGTCCAAAGGACACTTCCTCAATGAGGTGAGATTTCCTCAATTTCTTGAGCCCCTTAATTAAACCTGTAATCTACCTTCACTGTGATCCACTGTTTTTTTTTTTTTAATTGAAGTATAGTAGATTTATAATGTTAGTTGCAGGTGTACAGCAAAGTGATTAAGTTATATATATATGCGTATATATATACACAAATATATATTCTTTTTCAGATTCTTTTCCCTTATAAGTTATTACAAAATACTGAGTATAGTTACCTGTGCTATACAGTAGGTCCTTGTTGGTTATCTATTTTATATATAACACTGTGTATATGTTAATTCCAACCTCCTAATTTATCCCTCCCCCCTCTTCCCCTTTGGTAACCATAAGTTTGTTTTCTATGTCTGTGGGTCTATTTCTGTTTTGTAAATAAGTTCATTTGTATCATTTGTATCTTTGTTTTAGATTCCACATATAAGCAATATCATATGATATTTGTCTTTGTCTGACTTATTTCACTTAGTATGATGATTGCTAGGTCCATCCATGTTGTTGCAAATGGCATTATTTCATTTTTTTTGTGTGACTGAATAACATTCCATTGTATATATATATACCACACCTTTATCCATTCCTCTGTCAGTGGACATTTAGGTTGCTTCCGTGTCTTGGCTATTGTAAATAGTGCTGCAATGAACGTTAGGGCCCATGTATTTTTTCAAATTGTAGTTTTCTCTGGATGTATGCCCAGGAGTGGGATTGAAGAATGTGATCCATTGTTTTCCTGATCCCTTTCACTTATCTATTTTTTCCATAGAATTTACCATCTTATAATACACTATAATAACGTAGTTGTTTATTATGTTTATGGTGTCTCTTCTATGCCATGTCAGCTCCAGGATGTCTGTTTTGTTCACTGATGCAGACCAAGAACCTATAATGGTGCCTTACATGTAATAGGTTTCTCAATAAATAATGATCGGATCGACACTAAAAAGTCGAATAAGGATTGATACTCCCTGCTGGACATCCTAACAGCTGCTACTTAAAGTGGTAAATGTTTTTAAACTGTTGTATTTCACTACTTTGTGAACTAAGGCACACACTTCACCAAGGGTGATTTCTTAAGGATGCTTCTTCATGATGCTTAGTTCTGGAGGAATGAGTTAGGACCTTGGATGAATAAAGCAAACGTCCTAGGAAAAAAGAGGTTCACTGTTTTATCCTAAAGGCCAGTGATATGCTGATGCAAGCTGCCTGAGGGTGGAGACATGTGTTTTTTTCCTCTGTATATGCAGCTCTTTTCTTTCCTGTATACTTACATGCATTGAGTAAGTATTCAATAATTACATGTTGAATGAATGAATGTATCATCTATTTGTCTTTTCTTCTCCTATAGCTTTCTTTTCTCCAAGGGGGGAGAGGTTCATTTGACCAGTGAGACCAGCTCTGACCCAGGTCCAAGTGTCAGTCTTGCACCTGAGGGTAATTTCACTGCTGGTCAGTCTTGGTGTGGTTCTGCTCTGGTTGTGTGCTAGGAACTGTGCTCTTTGCGGTCAAAGCCCTGGTATTAGAACAAAGCTTCTCCATGAGTTTCTGGACACCACTGTTATATCCTCTGCTTCTGTCCTTTGCCTGCATAATACCTTCAAGAATAATGTCGGCTCTTATTCTTTCAAACTGAGCCCCCTTCTTTTTCCTACTATCCAACACACACACACACACACACACACACACATCCCAGGACCTCCTCTGAGGACAGAACACAGATGGCTGCTGATGGACTTCCTTCTTGCTTGCTTTATGCTGCCTCCCAGCCTGATCTCTCCCAAATGACCTATTTCTGGACTTTAAATGCTGTGATGATTGTTTGCCTGGAATGTGACTTGTTTCTGGAAATTTTAGTTTTTGGTTCTGCATCTGGCTGGATGTTCCCTTATTACCAGCTTCTAAAGCTCATACCCCCAACATCTATCCCTATGTTACTTACAAAGAAGATACATTTTTAGGTTTCAATTTAGTCTACCTTGTCCTACTATAATTAAACTTTCTCACCTGGACAGGCAACCAGAAAGCCTGGCCAGACTTACTTTCTGGCTTACTCAGAAAGTAAGCCATACATTAATTAGAGAAACCCAGATGTAACTTAAGAATCCATTCTCAAATTTGTGCAGACCCAATGACTAGATAGAAACAGCTTTACCTGTGTTAAAATATCATTGGGATGACTTGGTTCTGCCTCTGAAGCCCCCGCCATTTGGTCAACATGAATATCTCTAGACACACCATTCACTTTCTGCTTTAGAGTTTGACAGACTTGAGTGGTTGTAATGAACACAATCAGGAATTCTGGAGCTCACATTCCCGTTTGATCAGGATTTCCTGTGACAGTCCCCTGTGTGCTGCATCAGTAGATTCCACATCTATTTCAAGACTGCAGTCAGTTTGTGAGACCCCCCCCCCCACCGCCCGCTTCAAAGGATGTTGTTGGTGCAGCACATACAAATGAGGACATCTGCCGTCTGCATTTCAGGAAAATGGATGATAAGGAAGAAAGATGCCGTTTAAGCTAAGGATTTGCAATTTCATCAAATCGTTTTGAAATGAGTATTTTGCATTTTTAAAAAGCTCTATTAACAATAGAACCACTGAAATATCCCCATAGTGAAGAAGGTGGGCTAGACTGGCTCGTGTCTAGGTTATAAATACAGCTATTATTGAGTTCAGATTTAATAAAGCTAACATTTCTCTTTTGGTTCCTATTTCATTGTGAGACAAGAAAAAAACTAGTCATGGGGTATTGGTATAGGTAAGACCCTAAGAGGTCACTATTCAGGAGTCTTCAAACTATGCACATGGAGTCCCATAATTCTCATTGTAACTTCCAGAGGTAGGGTACAGATTGTTGAAGTTTGGGAAAAAGTTGTTAAACGGCCAAGGCTTTGGGTCAACAGGTCCACTTTTCCTGGTGTAAATATTAGTGTTGTTATTTCTTTTGAATAAAAAGACTATTATTTTAAATAAACTTTATTTTTAGAGTATTCTAAGTTTATAGAAAAATTGTTCAGAAAGTACAAAGAGTTCCCTTAAACCCTCTTACCACCCCCAGACGATTTCTCCTATTATTGACAGCTTGCATTATTGTGGTACATTTGTTACAATTGATGACTCAAAATTGATACATTAGTATTATTATTTACTTAGAATGAAACTAACCAAAAATAAAATGACCATCTATGAGATTACATTTATTTATTTATTTATTTATTGATACATTATTATTAACTAAATTCCTAGTTTACATTGGATTCACTCTTTTTTTTTTAACATCTTTATTGGAGTATAATTGCTTTACAATGGTGTGTTAGTTTCTGCTTTATAACAAAGTGAATCAGTTATACATATACATATGTTCCCATATCTCTTCCCTCTTGCATCTCCCTCCCTCCCACCCTTGCTATCCCACCCTTCTAGGTGGTCACAAAGCACTGAGCTGATCTCCCTGTGTTATGCGTCTGCTTCCCACTAGCTATCTATTTTACGTTTGGTAGTGTATATTATGTCCATGCCACTCTCTCACTTTGTCACATCTTACCCTTCCCCCTCGCCATATCCTCAAGCACATTCTCTAGTAAGTCTGTGTCTTTATTTGCATCTTGCCACTAGGTTCTTCATGACCTTTTTTTTTCCCCTTAGATTCCATACATATGTGTTAGCATACAGTATATGTTTTTCTCTTTCTGACTTACTTCACTCTGTATGACAGACTCTAATTCGATCCACCTCACTACAAATAACTCAATTTCGTTTTTTTTATGGCTGAGTAATATTCCATTGTATATATGTGCGACATCTTCTTTATCTATTCATCCGTCGATGGACACTTAGGTTGCTTCCATGTCCTGGCTATTGTAAATAGAGCTGCAATGAACATTTTGGTACATGACTCTTTTTGAATTATGGTTTTCTCAGGGTATATGCCCAGTAGTGGGATTGCTGGGTCGTATGGTAGTTCTATTTGTAGTTTTTTAAGGAACCTCCATACTGTTCTCCATAGTGGCTGTATCAATTTACATTCCCACCAACAGTGCAAGAGTGTTCCCTTTTCTCCACACCCTCTCCAGCATTTATTGTTTCTAGATTTTTTGATGATGGCCATTCTGACTGGTGTGAGATGATATCTCATTGTAGTTTTGATTTGCATTTCTCTAATGATTAATGATGTTGAGCATTCTTTCATGTGTTTGTTGGCAATCTGTATATCTTCTTTGGAGAAATGTCTATTTAGGTCTTCTGCCCATTTTTGGATTGGGTTGTTTGTTTTTTTGTTATTGAGTTGCATGAGCTCCTTGTAAATTTTGGAGATTAATCCTTTGTCAGTTGCTTCATTTGCAAATATTTTCTCCCATTCTGAGGGTTGTCTTTTGGTCTTGTTTATGGTTTCCTTTGCTGTGCAAAATCTTTTAAGTTTCATTAGGTCCCATTTGTTTATTTTTGTTTTTATTTCCATTTCTCTAAGAGGTGGGTCAAAAAGGATCTTGCTGTGATTTATGTCATAGAGTGTTCTGTCTATGTTTTCCTCTAAGATTTTGATAGTGTCTGGCCTTACACTTAGGTCTTTAATCCATTTTGAGTTTATTTTTGTGTATGGTGTTAGGGAGTGTTCTAATTTCATTCTTTTACATGTAGCTGTACGGTTTTCCCAGCACCACTTATTGAAGAGGCTGTCTTTTCTCCACTGTATATGCTTGCCTCCTTTATCAAAGATAAGGTGGCCGTATGTGCATGGGTTTATCTCTGGGCTTTCTATCCTGTTCCATTGATCTATGTTTCTGTTTTTGTGCTAGTACCATACTGTCTTGATTACTGTAGCTTTGTAGTACAGTCTGAAGTCAGGGGGCCTGATTCCTCCAGCTCCATTTTTCGTTCTCAAGATTGCTTTGGCTATTCGGGGTCTTTTGTGTTTCCATACAAATTGTGAAATTTTTTGTTCTAGTTCTGTGAAAAATGCCAGGGGTAGTTTTATAGGGATTGCATTGAATCTGTAGATTACTGTGGGTAGTATAGTCATTTTCACAATGTTGATTCTTCCAATCCAAGAACATGGTATATCTCTCCATCTATATGTATCATCTTTAATTTCTTTCATCAGTGTCTTATAATTTTCTGCATACAGGTCTTTTGTCTCCTTACGTAGGTTTATTCCTAGATATTTTATTCTTTTTGTTGCAATGGTAATTGGGAGTGTTTTCTTAATTTCACTTTCAGATTTTTCATCATTAGTATATAGGAATGCAAGAGATTTCTGTGCATTAATTTTGTATCCTGCTACTTTACCAAATTCATTGATTAGCTCTAGTAGTTTTCTGGTAGCATCTTTAGGATTCTCTATGTATAGTATCATGTCATCTGCAAAGAGTGACATCTTTACTTCTTCTTTTCCGATTTGGATTCCTTTTATTTCTTTTACTTCTTTGATTGCTGTGGCTAACACTTCCAAAACTATGTTGAATAATAGTGGTGAGAGTGGGCAACCTTGTCTTGTTCCTTAGTGGAAATGGTTTCAGTTTTTCACCATTGAGGACAATGTTGGCTGTGGGTTTGTCATATATGGCCTTTATTATGTTGAAGTAAGTTCCCTCTATGCCTACTTTCTGCAGGGCTTTTATCATAAATGTGTGTTGAATTTTGTCGAAAGCTTTCTCTGCATCTATTGAGATGATCATATGGTTTTTTTCCTTCAATTTGTTAATATGGTGTATCACGTTGATTGATTTGCGTATATTGAAGAATCCTTGCATTCCTGGAATAAACCCCACTTGATCATGGTGTATAATCCTTTTAATGTGCTGTTGGATTCTGTTTGCTAGTATTTTGTTGAGGATTTTTGCATCTATGTTCATCAGTGATATTGGCCTATAGTTTTCTTTATTTGTGACATCTTTGTCTGGTTTTGGTATCAGGGTGATGGTGGCCTCGTAGGATGAGTTGGTGAGTGTTCCTCCCTCTGCAATATTTCGGAAGAATTTGAGAAGGATATGTGTTAGCTCTTCTCTAAATGTTTGATAGAATTCGCCTGTGAAGCCACCTGGTCCTGGGCTTTTGTTTGTTGGAAGATTTTTAATCACAGTTTCAATTTCAGTGCTTGTGATTGGTCTGTTCATATTTTCTATTTGTTCCTGGTTCAGTCGCAGCAGGTTGTGCATTTCTAAGAATTTGTCCATTTCTTACAGCTTGTCCATTTTATTGGCATAGAGTTGCTTGTAGTAATCTCTCAGGATCGTTTGTATTTGTGCAGTGTCAGATGTTACTTCTCCTTTTTCATTTCTAATTCTATTGATTTGAGTCTTCTCCCTTTTTTTCTTGATGAGTCTGGCTAATGGTTTATCAATTTTATCTTTTCAAAGAACCAGCTTTTAGTCTTACTGATCTTTGCTATCGTTTCCTTCATTTCTTTTTCATTTATTTCTGATCTGATCTTTATGATTTCTTTCCTTCTGCTAACTTTGGGGTATTTTTGTTCTTCTTTCTCTAATTGCTTTAGGTGCAAGGTTAGGTTGTTCATTTGAGATGTTTCCTGTTTCTTAAGGTAGGATTGTATTGTTATAAACTTCCCTCTTAGAACTGCTTTTGCTGCATCCCATAGGTTTTGGGTCGTCGTGTCTCCATTGTCATTTGTTTCTGGGTATTTTTTGATTTCCCCTTTGATTTCTTCAGTGATCACTTCGTTATTAAATAGTGTATTGTGTAGCCTCCATGTGTTTGTATTTTTTACAGATCTTTTCCTGTAATTGATATATAGTCTCATAGTGTTGTGGTCGGAAAAGATACTTGATACAATTTCAATTTTCTTAAATTTACCAAGGCTTGATTTGTGACCCAAGATATGATCTACCCTGGAGAATGTTCCATGAGCACTTGAGAAAAATGTGTATTCTGTTGTTTTTAGGTGGAATGTCCTATAAATATCAATTAAGTCCATCTTGTTTAATTTATCATTTAAAGCTTGTGTTTCCTTATTTATTTTCATTTTGGATGATCTGTCCATTGGTGAAAGTGGGGTGTTAAAGTTCCATAGTATGATTGTGTTACTGTCGATTTCCCCTTTTATGGCTCTTAGTATTTGCCTTATGTATTGAGGTGCTCCTATGTTGGGTGCATAAATATTTACAATTGTTATATCTTCTTCTTGGATTGATCCCTTGATCATTATGTAGTGTCCTTCTTTGTCTCTTGTAATAGTCTGTATTTTAAAGTCTATTTTGTCTGATATGAGAATTGCTACTCCAGCTTTCTTTTGATTTCCATTTGCATGGAATATCTTTTTCCATCCCCTCACTTTCAGTCTGTATGTGTGTCTAGGTCTGAAGTGGGTCTCTTGTAGACAGCCTATATATGGGTCTTGTTTTTGTATCCATTCAGCCAGTCTGTGTCTTTTGGTGGGAGCATTTAATCAATTTACATTTAAGGTAATTATTGATATGTATGTTCCTAATCCCATTTTCTCAAACGTTTTGGGTTTGTTATTGTAGGTGTTTTCCTCCTCTTGTGTTTCTTGCCTAGAGAAGTTCCTTTAGCATTTGTTGTAAAGCTGGTTTGGTGGTGCTGAATTCTCTCAGCTTTTGCTTGTCTGTAAAGGTTTTAATTTCTCCATCAAATCTGAATGAGATCCTTGCTGTGTAGAGTAATCTTGGTTGTAGGTTTTTCTCCTTCATCACTTTAAATATGTCCTGCCACTCCCTTCTGGCTTGCAGAGTTTCTGCTGAAAGATCAGCTGTTAACCTTATGGGGATTTCCTTGTGTGTTATTTGTATTTTTCCCTTGCTGTTTTTAATATGTTTTCTTTATATTTAATTTTTGATAGTTTGATTAATATGTGTCTTGGCATGTTTCTCCTTGGATTTATCCTGTATGGGACTCTGTGCTTCCAGGGCTTGATTAACTATTTCCTTTCCCATGTTAGGGAAGTTTTCAACTATAATCTCTTCAAATATTTTCTCAGTCCCTTTCTTTTTCTCTTCTTCTTCTGGGACCCCTATAATTCGAATGTTGATGTGTTTAATGTTGTCCCAGAGGTCTCTGAGACTGTCCTCAGTTCTCTTCATTCTTTTTTCTTTATTCTGCTCTGCAGTAGTTATTTCCACTATTTTATCTTCCAGGTCACTTATCCGTTCTTCTGCCTCAGTTATTCTGCTATTGATCCCATCTAGAGTATTTTTAATTTCATTTATTGTGTTGTACATCATTGCTTGTTTCCTCTTTAGTTCTTCTAGGTCCCTGTTAAATGTTTCTTGCATTTTCTCTATTCTTTTTCCAAGATTTTGGATCATCTTTACTATCATTATTCTGAACTCTTCTTCAAGTAGACTGCATATTTCCTCTTCATTTGTTAGGTCTGGTGTGTTTTTACCTTGCTCCTTCATCTGCTGTTTGTTTTTCTGTCTTCTCATTTTGCTTATCTTTCTGTGTTTGGGGTCTCTTTTTTGCAGGCTGCAGGTTCGTAGTTCCTGTTGTTTTTGGTATCTGTCCCCAGTGGCTAATGTTGGTTCAGTGGGTTGTGTAGGCTTCCTGGTGGAGGGGACTAGTGCCTGTGTTCTCGTGGATGTGGCTGGATCTTGTCTTTCTGGTGGGCAGGTCCACGTCTGGTGGTGTGTTCTGGGGTGTCTGTGACCTTATTATGATTTTAGGCAGCCTGTCTGCTAATGGATGGGGCTGTGTTCCTGTCTTGCTAGTTGTTTGGCATAGGGTGTTCAGCACTGTAGTTTGCTGGTCGTTGAATGAAGCTGGGTCTTGGTGTTGAGATGGAGATTTCTGGGAGATTTTCACCATTTGGTATTACGTGGAGCTGGGAGGTCTCTTGTGGACCAGTGTCCTGAAGTTGGCTCTCCCACCTCAGAGGCACAGCCCTGATGCATGGCTGGAGCACCAAGAGCCTTTCATCCACATGGCTCAGAATAAAAGGGAGAAAAAATAGATAGAAAGAAAGAAAGAGGATAAAATAAAATAATATAAAATAAAGGTAGAATAAAATAAAATTATTAAAATATAAAAATAAAAAATAATTATTAAGAACAAAAATTTTTTAAAGTAAAAAAAAACGGACGGACAGACCCCTAGGACAAATGGTGAAAGCAAAGCTATACAGACAAAATCTCACACAGAAGCATACACATACACACTCACAAAAAGTGGAAAAGGGGAAAAAATAATATATCCTGCTCCCAAAGCCCACCTCCTCAATTTGGGATGATTCGTTGTCTATTCATGTATTCCACATTTGCAGAGTACATCAAGTTGATTGTGGAGCTTTAATCCGCTGCTTCTGAGGCTGCTGGGAGAAATTTCCCTTTCTCTTCTTTGTTCGCACAGCTCCTGGGGTTCAGCTTTGGATTTGGACCCGCCTCTGTGTGTAGGTCGCCTGAGGGCGTCTGTTCTTCACTCAGATAGGACGGGGTTAAAGGAGCAGCTGATTTGGGGGCTCTGGTTCACTCAGGCCGGGGGGTGAGAGGGGTAGGTTGCGGGGCGAGCCTGCAGCGGCAGAGGCCAGCATAACATTGCACCAGCCTGAGGCGCGCCGTGCGTTCTTCCGGGGAAGTTGTCCCTGGATCACGGGACCCTGACATTGGCAGGCTTCACAGGCTCCCAGGAGGGGTGGTGTGGATAGTGACCTGTGCTTGCACACAGGCTTCTTGGTGGCGGCAGCAGCAGCCTTAGTGTCTCATGCCCGTCTCTGGGGTCCGCACTGATAGCCGCGGCTAGCGTCTGCCTCTGGAGCTCCTTTAAGCAGAGCTCTTAATCCCCTCTCCTCGCGCACCAGGAAACAAAGAGGCAAGAAAGAGTCTCTTGCCTCTTCGGCAGCTCCAGACCTTTTCCGGGACTCCCTCCCAGCTAGTTTTGGTGCACTAACCCCTTCGGGCTGTGTTCACGCCGCCAACCCCAGTCCTCTCCCTGCGATCCGACCGAAGCCCGAGCCTCAGCTCCCAGCCCCGCCCGCCCCGGTGGGTGAGCAGACAAGCCTCTCGGGCTGGTGAGTGCTGGTCGGCACCTATCCTCTGTGCAGGAATCTCTCTGCTGTGCCCTCCGCACCCCTGTGGCTGCACTGTCTTCTGCGGCTCCGAAGCTTCCCCCCTCTGCCACTTGCAGTCTCCGCTCGTGAAGGGGCTTCCTCGTGTGTGGAAACCTTTCCTCCTTCACAGCTCCCTCCCACTGGTGCAGGTTCTGTCCCTATTCTTTTGTCTCTGTTTTTTCTTTTTTTTTTTTGCCCTACCCAGGCATATGTGGGAGTTTCTTGCCTTTTGGGAGGTCTGAGTTCTTCTGCCAGCGTTCAGTGGGTGTTCTATAGAAGCAGTTCCACGTGTAGATGTATTTCTGATGTATCTATGGGAGGAAGGTGATCTCCGCGTCTTACTCCTCAGCCATCTTCTCCTCTCCTGTCTGGATTCACTCTTTGTGTTGTATATTCTGTGGGTTTTGAAGAATGTGTAATGATGTATATACATCATTGCAGTTTCATACAGAATAGTTTCACTGTTCTAACAAAACCCCTGTGCTCCACCTATTCATCCCTCCCCAGAAACCCTGGCAACCACTGACCATTTTACTATCTCTATAAGCTTGTCTTTTCCAGAATGTTATATATTTGGAATCATACGGTATGTATCCTTTACAGTCTGGCTTCTTTTATTTAGAAACATGTATTTAAGGTTCCTCCATGACTTTTTGTGGCTCAATATTTAATTTTATTTTATTGCTGAATAATACTCAATTGAATGGATATACCAATTTATTGATTGATTCATTCAATAAGGAAGGACTTCTTGGTTGATTACAATTTTTGGTAATTTTGAAGAAAGCTGCCATTAACATTCATGTGCAGAGATGTGTGTGTGTCTGTGTGTGGATATAAGTTTTCAGCTCATTCAGGTAAATATCTAGGAGTGAAATAACTGGATCACATGGTACGTCTATATTTATTTTTGCAAGAAACTGCCAAACTGTCTTCCAATGTGACTGTACCATTTTACATTCCCATTAACAATGAATGAGAATTCCTGTTGCTCCACATCCTCACAAGCATTTGACATTGCTGGTGTTTGGGATTTTAACCCTTCTAGCAGGTGTGTGGTACCATACCATTGTTGTTTAATGTGAAATTCCCTAATGCGATCTGTATATCTTCTTTAGTGTGGTGTCTGTTCAGATCATTTACCCATTTTTTCAACTGCATTGTCCATTTTCTCATTGTTGAGTTTTAAGTGTTTAATCAGTTTGAGCTACTAATTTAGAATAAGAAAACTAAGATTTTACCTTCATATGTATTTTGCTTTATAGATTCCTTCTCCAACACTCTTACTTTCTTTGTGTAGACCTGAGTTTATGACCTATATCATTTTACTTCTCTATGAAGAACTTCTTTTAACATTCTTGCAAGGAATGTCTACTGACAGCCAATTCCCTCAATTTTTGTTTTTATGAGAAAGACTTTATTTCTTTTTCATGTTTGAAGGATAATTTCCCTGAATTCTTAATTCTGTTTTTGGTTTTTAAAAAAATTCAACATTTTATTTCACTCCATTCTTTTTGTGTGTTCACAGTTTCTGAAGAAAACTATGATGTAATTCTTGTCCTTGTTCATCTACAAGTAAGGTAATTTTTTCCTCTGGCTTCTTTCTAGATTCTCTTCGATTTTCTCCAGTTTGAATATGATATGCTGAGGTTTAGATTTTTTCCTATTTATTCTGCTTAGTGTTCTCTGAGCTTCCTTATCTGTGGTTTGTTGTGTAGCATTAATTTTATAAAATTCTCAGACATTATTTCAAGTATTTCTTCTGTTTCTTTATTCTGTTTTTTTTTTTAAATTATTATGTCTGCCAACAAATTAGATGACCTAGGTGAAATGGAAACATTTCTAGAAAGACAAAAATTACCTAAATTGACTCAAGTATAAATAGAAAATTTCAACAGGCTTATAACAAGTAAAGAGTTTCAATAAGTAATCAAAAACCACCCAACAAAGAAAAGTACAAGACCAGATGGCTTCACTGGTGAATTATACCAAACATTTAAAGAACAATGAACATTAATCCTTCTCAATCTTTTCCAAAATAAATATAAGAGGATGGAACACTTCCTAACTCATGATTCCAGTACTGTTCTGATTACAAAGCCCGATAAAAACATAACAAGAAAGGAAAACTATATACCAAAATGCCTTATGAAAATAGATGCAAAAATTCTTAACAAAATACTAGCAAACAAAATCAACATCATATTAAAAGGATTATTCATTATGACTAAGTGGGGTTTATTCCAGGAATTCAAGGGTGGTTCAACATAAGAAAATAAAAAAATGTAATACCTCACATTAATAGGACAAAAGAAAAAAATTCACATGATGATCTCAATTGATTCAGAAGAGGCATTGGACAAAATTCAATGCTCTTTCAACAAATTAGGCATAGAAGGGAACTTCTTTAACATGATAAAGGACATCTATGAAAAACCCAGAGCTAACATATATTCATTGATGAAAGGCAGAAAATTTCCTTTCTCCCTAAGGTCAGGAACAAGACAAGGATGCCAATTTCCACTTCTACTATACAATATTGTCCTGGGAATTGTAGCCAGAGCAATTAGGCAAGAAAAAGAAATAAAAGATGTCCATTTTGGAAAGGAGGAAGTAAAAGTATCTCTTTTCAAAGATGACATGATCCTATACATAGAAAGTCCCAAGAATCCACAAGAAATTTCCAAGACATAATAAACTCAGCAAAACTGCTGG
This sequence comes from Balaenoptera musculus, assembly GCF_009873245.2. Lineage (NCBI taxonomy): Eukaryota > Metazoa > Chordata > Mammalia > Artiodactyla > Balaenopteridae > Balaenoptera > Balaenoptera musculus. The sequence goes on along the minus strand of NC_045786.1, from coordinate 48,761,723 downwards.
GTACAAGAGTAAGACACCAAAAATCACTTATTTTGCTATATTTCAGTAATGAACAATGTGAATGGAAATTAAGAAAACAATTCCATTTACAGTAGCAACTGAAAGAAGGAAATAACTGGGAATAAATTTAACGAAGGAAGTGAAGGACTTATACACTGAACACTATAAAATATATCTGAAAGAAGAGGCCCTAATAAATGGAAATACATCTTGATGTCATGGATTGGAAGAAAAAATTGTGTCAATACTACCCAATGTGATCTACAGATTGTAATTCCAAACAAAATTATGACACTTTTTTTTAATAAATCTAAAAGCCAGTCTTCAAATTCACATGAAATTTTAAGGGGTTCTTATTGGCCAAAACAATCTTGAAAAAGAAGAACAAAGTTTGAAGAATTACACATTCTGAAATCAAAACTTACTACAAAGCTACGGTAATTAAAACAATGTGGTATGGGCATAAGAATAGACAGATGAAAGGATGGATAAAATCTGGTATATACATGCAATGGGACATTATTCAGCCAGAAAAATGAACAAAATGCTGATTCATGTCACAACATGGATGAATTTTGAAAGCACTATGTTAAGTGAAATAAGCCAGTTACAAAAGTACAAATATTTTATGATTTCACTCACATGAAATATCTAAAATATGCAAATTCATAGAGATGTAAAGTACATTAGAGTTTACCAGGAGCTGAAGGAGAAGAGGATGAGGATTTATTGCTTAATGGGTACAGAGTTTCTGTCTGGGATGATGAACAAGTTTTGTAAATAGATGGGGTTGATGGTTGCATATTGTTGTGAATGTAATTCATGACAAGAGTTGTACACTTCCTCTTCTTTTTTCTTCCTCCTCCTCCTTTCCCTCCTCCTCTGTCTTCTAACAGCTTTATTGAAGTGTAATTTTTATATCATAGTATTCATCCATTTCAAGTGTTCAATTCAGTGAATTTTAGTAACTTTACCAAGAGGTGCAATCATCACTATAAATAAGTTTTAGAATATTTTCATTCCCCCAATGTGATTGCTCAGACCCATTTATAGTTAACCCCCTCCCCCACACCTACCCAGTTCCTGCCTCCAGTCCCAGGCAACCAATAATCTAGTTTCTATCTCCATAGATTTTCCTTTTTTGGGCATTTGAAATGTAATTTTACAATATGTGGTCTCTTGCGTCTAAGTTCTTTCGTCTTGGATGATGATGATGTTTGTCCATGACATAGCACGTGTCAGTAGTTTGTTTCTTTTTATTATTGAATACTGTTCCATTGGACAGCTATACTACATTACTTCTATCCATTCATCAGTTAATGGACATTTGGATTGTTTCCAGTTTGGGTTGTTAGGAATCATGCTGCTGTGAACACTTGTGCACAAGTATTTGTTGTGCACATGTTTTCATTTGTTTTGGGTGTATACCTAGAAGTGGAATTGCTGGATCATGTGAAAGTTTTATATTTAACTTTTGGAGACACTGCCAAATTGTTTTACAACCTAGCTGCACCATTTTACAATTCCACCAGCAATGTGCCAAGTTCTCATTTCTTCACATCCTCTCCAACGTACGTTATTACCTGTCATTTATTATTGCCATGCTAGTATGCATGAAATGGTATTTCACTGTAATGTTAATTTGCATTTCTCTAATGGCTAATAATGTTAAGCATCTTTTTTTGTGCTTATTAGACATTTGTATATCTTTGGATAAATGTTCAAATTTTTGCCCACTTTTTGTTTGTCTTCTTACTATTAGGTTGTAGATATTCTTTGTAAATTCTGGATATAAATCTTTCATCAGGTGTGTGCTTTGCAACTATTTCTGAGTTGTTTGATGAGAAGTGTTTGGAGGCCACTGAGTGTGGGTTAACAATGGTGGGAAGCACTAGAACATAGAACACCATGCAGTATGGCATCCACAGCTCTTTTTCCACAAACAGCATTTCTTCTAATAATGTCTATTTATGTGAAAAGTCAAGCTATTTATATTGTCAATTGGATACAGGGAGTGTCTCTTGGATGGCAGGAAACCATGCAGACATTCTTCCCTGCTAGATTTGGAGGTGGGATGGGGTTGTGGGGGAGGGAAATGGCTTCTTGTATCAACTGGTAACAAAACAAGCTCCCAAAGAAATCTTCCAGCTGGTTACAAATAATTTTATAATACAGGAAAAACATGGCTTTGAATATACATGGATTACTTATTCCTTATTGGTATTTTACTGACATCTCCTGAAGTGTGCGGCCTGTAGGTGTGCAGAGCACAGGGGCACAGGCCTGCCTGTTATATACTTCCTTTGGAATAGGCCTTCAACATCTGTCAGACAATGTATTTCAAAGCCATGACTTTCTTCATTTTCTCTGATCTGGTTTGAAAACACTTGTCATTTTGTGAAAGCAGTATTTTTTAACGTGTGAAAAATGAGAATAGAATCAGCTCTGTGAAATAAATACAATTCACTCTGGCTCTTGGAGAGTGAACAAATGTCAGTGTTGACACAATGCTTGGAACTTTCCTTTTACTAATTTCCTTTAAGTACTTACTTCCTTAGTTGAGTATGTAGCTACCCAGAGACTTACAGGGCAGTTTTCCCATAGTGTTCTTCTCTTTCTCACTTTGTGTCAGTTCATCACCCAAAATAACTTAAAATAAATAGCATCCTAAATATAATTAGCATGCTAATATGAACAGCATCCTAATATAGTGTCCTAAATTTCTACCTAAGTTAAAAGCCTAATGCATTACTTTCCCACTTTTCTAAATCTGCTTCCCTACTTGTTTGACTGTTTCACTTTTCGGTGGGAACATTCCACAGAGTAATACACATGTGGCTAAAATTCCAGAGAAACCTTGTGGAATCCAGTGAGATGATCCTTGCAAATGTTTTAGCTCCTCAGGGAAAATCTAGGCTATTAAGAAGCATTAGGTCAGTCTAATTCTATTCCATTGGTAAAATTTCCATTGTTTTGTGTGAAAGTTGTGAATTCTTACTTCCTTCCTCACTGGCAAACTTTAAGCATTCATTAGAGTGGGGTGGTAGGCATGTGCTCCAGCATCATACCCATGTTAAATTTCCACATTCCAGACAGGGACAAACAGGTATAATTGTTAAAATTGCAATCATATTGTTAAATGTATGTGAAAACTCTTAAATATGTTGTGACACATAATTCCATTTTTTTTTCCCCGCTGGGACAGTAGAAGACCTTCATCTTTCATAAAGATAGAGAAATGGAAAATAAAAACAAAGACAGTGAGCATGAGCAGAAGGACCTTTTCCTGCTCAAATTACTACCACACCACAACCTCCCTTTGGGACCTTCCCATTCCTCTAACTTTTTTTTTTTTAAGCATTGATCCCTTGAAACAGGATGCTCATGAAAATCAAATCAAGATGAAACAAAAAAATGGTAGCAATTATTCATACTTCTTTTAGGTATTTGACATTTCTCTTCTTAAAAGAACTCAAAATTGCTTCTACATATTGATTTGCACCAACAATACCCATATGAAGAAGAGTGGAGGTAATTAATCACTCAGCATTAGATCCAGGAATACTGAATCACTGAAAAAACTACCATGAAACCCTACCTTAGGCTGAATGTGAAAAAGTTGTTTATTATGTTTAAGTAAACTGAATCACTTTAAATACACTAAGAGGTTTGTATATTTACAGACAGGCTGGACTGTAGGAAGTGATCAAGCATACAGTATTTCAGTGTCAGTAACTGTTCTGATGGGCTTGTTCTGTGAGTATGGAATTTAGCATGTGTCCCTGCACTTGGAGCATGGCTGCCCCTTTCTGTGCTGCAGGGTATACTCTTCACACCCATGGTGGTGGTGTGGGGGGCAAATAGGGAGGGAAATAGGCTTTAAAGTCTTATGACTTGGAGGTCATCTGTTGGCCCTTTGTCCTCTTCATCCAGTCATCCTCAAGGAGCTAGACCCTATAGGTGATCAGAAAAAAGGTCATCCTGTTCCTGAAATCTTACCCAAATTGAGCCCTGTTGGAGATCAACCAAGATGAAAGCAGTGTCTGATAAACATCATAAAGAAGGACCAAGTTTTGATTTTATGGAACTAACATATTCCCTCATGCCACACCCAATGAAGAAGTTCTCACATTCTTGGTCTTTTGGGGTCCATATATCTAGGTCTATATCTGCATCTAAATCTATCTATCTATCTATATATATATCTTCTCCCTCTTTTCTAACATGTTTCTTTAATCTCCCGTCTTTCTCTCAAAGAGCCTCTTCATTACCCGATTACTCTCTACTTCCATCTGTCAGTCACCTGCTACTCTTCAGAGAAAGGAGTCATAATGTACAGAGGTGGGTAATTGTTCTTGCTTTGTCCTTTCACTTATGTGATGCCACGACCCACTTCAACTGCTTAGAGTGTAACAGGTCAGTTTGTTTTAAAGTTTTCAAATTAACCCCTAGTTAGCCTCCAAGTTCAGATGAGCAGGATCTTCAGCTTATTCAGGCACTAATCATTTGTTTAAGAACTCAGGGACTTAGTCAGTCTGCAGGGACCAGTTCTATTCATGATCCTTTGTCTATAGATAAGTGCTGAATCGAATCAGTTTGTTATCAGGTCCCAAGGCCCTGGTTGCCACTGTTTTGGGGCTGTGAAGAAGGCACTGTTGATGCAGATAGCTGCAGAAAACACCAGGGATTTTTTTTGTGAGCAGGTAGTCCATCTCTCTAGTGTCCTTCTTGGCCAGAGTGTGCCATCTTGGGCTCTTCCGGTTACAGCCCTTCATGTGATAGTTGTATGCTTAGCCAACCCCTGGACATTGTTGATCGACCACCTACTGTGCTTTCCTTCCTCATTAACTATGCTCTTAGCACACTTTCCTTTCTACTCCTTGAACCCCCAAGGCTTATTGGCTCTCTAGAATATCTGCCCAAAAGATTCCTCTGCCTGGAAATGTTTTGCCCCTGCTCTCAGTAGAAGGTAAGCTCCTTGGGAGCCCAGACATAATCTGTCTTTTAAAATTCTGTATTCTCAGTTCAGAGAACAGTGCCTGGTATACAGTAGGTAAATATTAGCCATAAAAAAACCCAAAAAAACAGCTGGTAGTGAAGAGAGGGGACAGAAAATTGACAGAATTATATCTATAAGAAAATATGTTTGAAAAAATAATTTATCTGAATAAAGGTTCTTTCTTTCCTCCATTTTTCTGTTCCCTCTGTCCCACTCCCTCTTTTCTTTCATCCTTTTCTTAACTTGGTCTTTATTTGTACATTGTTTAAAAATGGAGGCAGGTAGATACCAGAGAATAGCATGTAGAAAATTTAGGCATTGTGATTCATTGTTCTTGGCTTATTCACTTTAAACTGACCTAAACAAATTAATAGAGTTATAGTTGTCGTCTTGTTGTAAATTAGGTTTTATATTAATCGAACATATACAGTTAACAAAGACAAATAGTTCTGCAAGTCTTAGAATGAAAGATGGCTATTTATTCTGATAGTTTCCTCCATATTTCTAAAAATATTTAATATATTGATTTTTTCAAATTTTTATATATCATCTATTAATATCCTGCTATGAAGTATTAGTGTTTAGTTCTCTTTCACTTTCCCTCTCTCCCTCACTTGCATTAATCTCCTCCAGTGCTTCTAATATTGCTAAATCAATATTAAGTGTTTACATTATTATTCTTATGAAATACTGTTCACAGACAAACTACCTAGAGTTCCACAATTAAAATACTCTCTTGTGAAACTTTTGGTTTTCTTGTGAATTAAAAATCACATTATTTGCTTAAATTTCTATGCACCCATCATTTATTTGTTCTTAAATTCTCTAACAAAGCTGTACAGCTCCTCTTAATAAGAGAAAACACATCCAGTAATATATCAGTTCCAGTTTTGTTTTGTTTTTTTTCTCTTGAAGACTTTCCTCCATCTTCCTGCTCCAAATTGGGAAGGTTGCACTCTAAGCCAGTGATCTGCATACATTTTCTGTAAAGGACCAGATGGTAAATACTTAAGGTCTTTGTTGTAATAGTTCAATACTATCGTTAGAGCAAAAAAACAGCTCCAGACAATAATTGAATGAATAGGCATAGATTTGTCTGAATAAAACTTTATTTAATCAGAGTGCCATCCTGCTACCAGAGTTTTTTGACTCCAGCCCTAGGTTGGCTTTCCAGTTATCATCATAGACCTCTTCTCACCATCAATCTCGGAAGGCCATTCATGTCCCTCCTGTATGGGAGTCTCCATTTCTGACGCTCATTTCTTCCTATTTCTTGGTTTCTTCTCTTGTTTTAATGAAACTTTCAGGAGATTTCAGATAAAAGTTGCATGGGATGTAATATTTTAAGACATCAGTTGAATGTAAATGTCTGTATTTTCCTCTCCTTCCTGCTTAATGGCTTCTCTGGGTCCAGAATTTTAGGTTGGAATTCAATTTCTCATGATATCAGAAGGCATTGTTCCATGGTATTCTAGCTTCCAGTGCTCATTTTAACAAGTCTGTTGCCATTCTAGATTCCTAATTTTTTTGAAGCTGGCTTGATATTTTAATCTTTTTTTCTTTTCTATGAAATGTTTCAGATATACTAAATGTTACAGATAATAGTATGAAAATATCCATGTTCTTACTACCTAGCTTAAAAAAAAAGAACAATATAACCCAGAGTGCAAGTTGAAATTCCACGTATATCACTACCCGATCTCATTTCCTTATTTTCTTTGCAAAGGTAATCCTAATTGGTGTTTTAATGTTCAATGCCTTTTAACTTTTATTATCTAATAATGCATCCATACACAATATATAGTATTAATTTGCATGTATTCAAACATTATATAAATAATATAATGTATGATGTTCTGAGACTTGCTTTTTTTCTCATTATGTTTATAATATTTACTTGTGCTGACATATGTATTTCCACTTACTTTTTTCCCTATAATGAAAAGACATGAATTTTCACATCAACATAACCCACCAAATAGCTGTTGCAATGAGTACTACACTAAGGCACATCATTATGACATTTTAGAATGCCAGATATGAGATCCTAAAAGTTTCCAGAGGAAAAAAAAAATAGGTAATCTGGTGTGCTGGACATCTGTATGCCCTTAAATCCAGTCCTACTTTTCTGTGCTTAGGGAGATAAAAGCTTACATTTCTTAGACTCTTGACAGGGGTTCTAATCACGTTCTGCAATAGAAAACACTGGCATGGGATTCAACGAGGAGAGGAAGCAAATAGCCACAGCAGTGCCTCTTTATGGCCCCACCACAAGCTGTGTGGTCCTTCCTGTGATGCAGAGACAGTGCAGGCAAACTGTTTTCCAAAGTGGCTCTACCATTTTCCATTCCCATGGGTATGAGAGTTCTAATTTCTCCATGTCCTCACCAACATTTGTTATTGTCTGTCTTTTTGATTATGGCCATTATAGTAGTATCTCATTTTGTTTTTATTTATTTTTAAAATTTAGATATAATTGACATACAACGTATTAGTTTCAGTTATAAAACATAATGATTCCATATGTGCATACATTGCAAAATGATCAGCTAGCCTAATTAGCATCCATCACCACAAATAGTCACACTCTTATTCTTGTGATGAGAATGTTTAAGATTTATTCTTTTAGCAAATTTCAAATATACAATACAGTATTAACTAACTATAGTCACCATGCTGTACATTTTATTCCCAGGATTTGTTAATTTTATAACTGAAAATTTGTACCTTAGGATCACCTTCACCCATTTTACCCATTCCTCACTCCCTGCCTCTGGCAAGCACCAATCTGGTCTTTGTTTCTATGATTTCAGTTTTTTGTTTGTTTTAGATTCTACATAGAAGTGAGATCCTATGGTATTAGTCTTTATAGGTCTGACTTATTTCACTTAGCATAATGCCTTCAAGGTTCATCCATGTTGCCACAAATGGCAAGATTTCATTATTTTTTATGGCTGAATAATATTCCATTTTATATATGTATATATCTATATTTACATAGATAGTTAGATAGATAGATAGATATGCCATATTTTCTTTATCCACTCATTCATTGATGGAAACTTAGGTTGTTTCCATGTCCATGTCTTGGTTATTGTAAATAATGTTGCAATGAAGTGGGGAGTCATGTATCTGTTAAAGTTAGTGCTTTAATTTCCTTCAGATAAATACCAGAAGTGGAATTGCTGAACCATATGGTAGTACCTCCTGTGTTTTCCATAGTGGCTGCACCAATATAAATTTCTACTAAATCAGTTTTTAAAAATTAAAATGAAGGAAGTAAATGTTGAAATAATAATGGATATTCTTTTCCCCAAATATTATTTTTTAATCCTATTTTTGTGCTTTAGGCAGTTTTAAATAATAACAGTAGTGCATGGTGCCTCAAGGACTCTAATAGGGGTTTGAACATGCTATCTCATTTAGTCCTTGGACCATCCTTGTAACGTTGTTGTCCTTTGGGGCCCAGTGGTTTTTCTGCTGGTGGTCTGTAGAACTGAAGTTCAAATCAGAGATGTCATATTTCAAAGCCCTGTCTCTTAACCACTGTCAAGTTGTGGGTCCTTAAGAACACATGATTTTTATGGTTGAATGAATAAGCAAACGGTGGTATATCTTTACAAAGAAATATTATTAAACCATAAAAAAGAATGAAGTACTGATACATGCTACAACATGGATGGACCTTGAAAACATTATGCTAAATGAAAGAAGCCAGACACAAAAGGCCACATACCATATGATTCCATTTCTATGAAATGTCCAGAATAGGCAAATCCATAGAGACAGAAAGCAGATTAGTGATTGCCAAAGGAAAGGGGGAAAGGAAAATGAGGAATGACTGTTTAATGGGTTCTGGGTTTTACTTTGGAATAATGGAAACATTTCGGAACCGGATAGATTTTTGCAACATTGTGAATGCACTATTGTATATGCCACTGAACTGTACACTCTAAAATGGTTAATTTTGTTAATCATTTGTGAATTTCACTTCAATAAAAAATACAAAAATACAAAATACAAAATATAAAAAATATTAAAAAACAAACAAACAAAACAACTAATACTAAACTTTCATTGGGTTATTTGTTTGGAAATATGTTAATATAAATGTTTCAGACATTACATGAAATTTCTAAAAATCTTATATGTTCTGGTATAATGTTGTAAGTCATAATTCTAGCTATTACTTTAAAAAAATACAAAATGAATTTCACTTCAATAAAATAAATTTAATTCTCTTTTACTCTCCCATCATTTCTATGCTAAACCGTTATGTCTGCCATAGTATTGTACTTGGGTCCTTTTAATAAAATGATGTGGCATTTTTACACAATTTTGTTGATCTTATGCAATTTGGAATTGCAAAAAGAAGCAATTTAGGATATGTGCAAATATATCTGCACTTATGCATATTTAACCTGCACATTTATACTTTGTGGCTGTATGTGTGGTGGGGAGGTGATGATGAGAATGGGGGAGTTATTAGATCGGAAACTAAGAGTCATGTGTGGATTGATTTGTGAATGGCCTCTCCTGGAGGGACCACACTCACCCAGCTATATCTTTACAGGGTCACAGACATGTTTCTATGCTGTTATGCTACTGGTGGCTCCAGATTCCAGGCTCTGGTTTCTGAGACTCACTCTGGAGCATGTGGCTAAGTGGGGAGAGTGGTTCACGTGCCCCTTGGAGGATGGTGACTGACCAACTGGGTGAGAGCAGGCAAACTGGACCCCTAGGAAAAGCAGATAAGACATGTGGTGACCCTCCCCTTTTGGAAAACATTTGGCACTTGGAACGTATGTTCTTTGGCATTTGAGGACATAGCACAGAATGTGAGTTCTCGTTAATGATTTCAATGTCAGTGTACAGTAAATTATAATTTAATCATGTTGTTTCAAGTATATTCTGGGACATCTTAAAGTAGTACATGTAGTGAGGCATCTTATTTCCCTTACCTAATTTGATTCATTCACCATTTCAACTGGTAGTTTATTGGGCACCAATTATATACTAGATACTTTGGGGAGATTTTTAAAAAATGGATAAAAATTTCATTATACATGGAACAGGTGCATTTCATCACACAAAGCAATCCTTTCCTAGAGGATTGCTTTTCCTTTCCTTTCTGAAAGCTGGAATTATTCAACAAAAATAGCTGTTGTATATAAAATAACGTTACTCAAATATATGAACTGTTCTTACTCATAAAAAACAAAATCAATGTATCCTAGTGAAAACATGTTATCCAACATAATTCACATTGTCATAATAAAATCCCTGGCTTTTTTGCACAGATACCACAATACCAAACACACAATTATGGATTAGCAGGAAAAGGCTTATCAGCACTGAATGCAGGTAGCTGCTTGAGGTCCTGGAGGACTGGCTACCCCCTTAAATTATCTCACCAGCAGGGAATGACTGGAACCTATGGGTACATTACTTATGCTTTTCTATAAGCTGGAGTTCAGATTTGCTTATGGCTAACTTCTCCATTAAGTAGACTTAATCCTACCCTTTACACATTGAAGTTTCATCATGTGATTTTGCTTTTTCAACTCCTATGTTAAATATTTAAATATAGTAGAACATGTATGCATTGCATATTATTTAAACACACTAGAATTAGACACTAAAGCTAACACTTATCCTTCAGGGAGTAATTTTAATCAGATAATATTTAGTGCTCAGCTAAAATACTCAGTGGCATTGCAAACGAATTCCCTTTTCGTCAGGGAGATAGATTTTAATTTTCCAGTTCTAACAAGAGAGAATGGTTCGATCACCTGACAGTTTGGGGGTTCATTTTTTTTCCAGTTGGCTGAGGAGTGAAGGAGAAGGACAGAGGCGTGTGCAGCAGCCGAGTATCTCTCCTCCCAATTACAGCTCCTTTAGGATGCCATCAATATGCACCAGCGCTTTCTCACTTTTTTTTTTTTTCAGCCAGAAGCAAATGAATATATTATCCGTCAGCAGCCAGACACAGGGCAAATGGATCTATGAGTCGTGGGTGATTGGGATTCCACGCGTGCTTGGAGGTGTGGACTATCCTTCAGAACTCATTTTCACGGATGCTGACATGCGAGACAGTCCTCCGAGACCTGTCTGTCAAACGGCAACATGCTCTGCAGAAAAATTAGATTACTCATGCTCAGACAGAGGGGGTGACGGCAATGTAGAACAGCCCCTTAAATACCAATTACACTTGTGTTTACAAACCCACGTGAAGGACTTTGTTTCATACTGGCTACTCGGGCTGTGCATGAACGTGGTTCTTCACTGATGTCTGGAAACTCATGAAGAAATACACGCGCACACACAAACGTGCGTGCGCAGTGTGTACAGTTTTTCTCCTCATTTTAAATTTAATTTCAATAACCCCGAAAGGCTCGCTTTGTTTATTTTAGTGGCTAGATTTATTGTTTTACTTTTATTGCACTAAGAAGCTTTGCAAAATCCACTGCCTGAGTACCTATCATCCATATCCAAATATCTATTATAAGCAAGAAATGTTCAGGTGAATTCTCTTTGTCAGAGCAGAAGGGGGCAAGGCTCCCTAAACTCATGGTAAAGATATATTTCTGGGCTCTGCATTACATTCACAGTGTTTGCATAGTTACTGAAGACAACAGATGCGTCAGAATTCATAAGATGAACCCACTGCCGTTAGGCACAGGCTTGTCCCTAAAATCTATTTTTTTTTAATAAAAATATAAATGAGCAAACCACTTGTAATGAAAAATTATATATCAAAGGGGCAATGAAATCTCAGTGAAGGGCAAAGAGAAGAGCTCCGGGAAGAGAGATTTTTAAAGACCCCAGAGAGGTGTGCGGTGACTCTTGGCTGGAAATAGACGCTGACGTGTTGGGAGGTGGAGTATTTCCCAGCACCTTCTGGAGGGCTTTCCACCGCACAAGAAAGAGGCTGGTGGGGATAAGATTTGCCTCCTTGTAATGACATGACAGTGCTAGGCTCTTTGAAACTCCCGGGGTGTGTTCTGGGATGCTAATTGAGCATTTGGATCTCCATCTAGTGGGGTGTTTCTTTGAATTTACTTGCAGCCTCTCAGTGGCAAATTCTGCCTGATTTTTGTGATCAGAGTAGGAACCGTGGCGGACTTCTCTGTCTCCTCTGACTGCGGCACTTGCAGCTTAGACCCAACTTTCTTCGTGCCTCCACATTTTGGCATCTTTCTGCATATAATGCAGCAAAAAGGTATTTATCCAGCATTCTGTCATCCAGAAAACTCCATTAACTCTTGCATCTGTTCTTTGCTGCTATTGGGATAATTGGTGTTCATAATAATGACTCTGAAGCAATTCAGGTGCCTTGTGAATCACACAGGATTACATTCTATTTTGTAGCGTTGGGAGTGAGGAAGTGTCTGGGGTCCTGAAAGAGTTCAGTGGTGTGACAGTTACAGTCATGTTTGGTAGGGCAACCTGCAGCTAGATGGAAGAAGTTCTCCTTGTTCACTAACAATTCTCCATCCTTTATGAATGCATCCAGCAGATGCTTTCTGAGTATGTAGACCTATCAGGCACTCTGCTAGGCACCAGAGATTCAGAGATGGATTAAACTCAAGCCCTGTCTTTAAGAGACCCTCAGGATAGAGTTGAAACAGGCTTATGCCCTGATAGTTGTAAAATAGTGATCATGATTCACTGAGTGCTTTTGGAGCACTCAGAATGGGCACCTAAGTCAGAGGCTGGTGGGAATAGTGCTCAAGGTGATTGTAAAAGCTTGAATGGGAGCTGTGAGGGGTGGAGAGGACCAGGCAGAGGGGAGAGGATGAGCAAAATTCCAGGGCCTTGACACCAAGCAACGTCTGCTGGGAACTGTGAGTGTGGTTGGGAGATGATGTAGAAGAGGAAGATGCTGGGGCTTTTGAGGGGGCAGGTCACACAGGTCCTTGCATCACATTAAGACATTGGACTTCATTTTGAGCCTATGCGGACCATTACAAGGCTTTAAGCAGTAGCCTTTCATGGTCAAATTTTTGTTTTCATTTGGAGTTTCCTATAACTTCTCTTTTTGGCTGCAGAACTTGTCTGTTTTGTTTTCCAGGTGCAGTCTTAGGAGATGTAGCCCATGTAGCAGATAGAAGTGGAGCTTTTGGGTATGAGGCAGAGTTATTGGTGGTTAGCTGCCCAGGTTGTCTTTTCCTTTCCACTAGCCCTTGAGGTCCTGGGACACTGTCTGGGGACCTGAGAGGTGTTTGTTTGGGTATGAAGAGGTAATAAGGACCTGGATTGGAGTGGTGAGAACAGGACCGGGGAGAGGGAATGATCTGAGAAACATTTAGAAGGAAAAACTGGTAGATGCAGCAGGGAGCTTTACAAAGACTTACCCTATGTTTAGTTCTATTACTTTAGCAATTGAGAAAAAAGTATCCTACTGCTTGACCCTGGGTTGGAGACTTACTGAATAAGGAAGACATGGTATTTTCCTTCCAGAGATGGTAAAGAAACTTTTTAGTGTTCCTGAGTTCTGAACCCTTCTTAGAAGAGCTCAGGCTTTCTCAGGTGTGAAAGGGAGGGAAATAAATGCTTTGCAATTAGAAGGCTGATAAAGAAAGCTATTTCCCAAAGCTGGAAAGAGGGACCATGACTTCATATGACCCCAGAGTTAAACTCCTAAGACCCTGTTGGCAGAAGGACCCCAGAAAGGACTTTCTGTGTGTAACTGAAAAAACTCAGCACTTGAGACCAGGGACAGTGTTGGCTTATTCCAGGGTCTCAGCAAGGGAGATTTTGTCAAGGCATGAACCACTTAGATGGAGGGGATCTGGTGTTCCTGGTTCTATCATTTGACAATGAGGAGCAAAGGCAGTGACCAAATCAGTAGGCTGGCCGCCACTAGGGTCTGTCCCTGAATGGAACTGGCCATTGTTTGGGCAGACTTCCCCTCTCAGTGTTCTAGAAGATCCAGAAGGTGGGCAGTGCAGGAGTAATGATAGTGGATTTCCTACCCATGGAGCAAATGGAAGTATGCTGGGTTTAATATCATTGACGGAAACAGAAGAGATGCAAATGTGCAAGTGTTTCAAATGTTGTGAACAGTTCATGACTTGGTGATTGATTAGATTCATGAATGAGGACGAGTCAAAGATTACTTTCAGGTTTTTAGCTTGAGTCGTTTGTTAGGTGAAATTATATGCCATTGGAGAATAACGCAAAAAAAAACGGTGAGTGATGAAAGTTCAGTTTGAGAGCATTAAATATGAGGGACACAATGGATTCAAGTATCCCAGAGGCAGTGTAGTTTGGAAGTTAAGAGTATCAGGTCTGGAACTACATTATTTGATCCTGGGTGAATAACCTCTCTCTATGCCTCAGTTTCTTCATTTGGAAAATTGATATCCAAAGAGGATGGTGGTTTTGAAATTGGCCAATTAATGCTTTGGCACTATTTTCATTGACAAGTTGGATATATTTCTCCTATCCTTGAATCTGGGTAAGTCTGTGACTGCTTTGATCAATAGAGTATGGCCCAACTGACAGGATGTGACTTAAGAGGCTACATCATAAAAGGCAATGCAGTATCTCCTTTGTCTGCAGGGACACTCACATTTGGAGCCCTGAGACTCCATGGGAGAAGCCAGACAACTTTGAGGCTTCCATGTTGTGAGGAAAACCAGTGTACTTTGAACACATGCAGATGATCTGATTGATAGCCTTAACTGAGGTCCCAGACCATGGTCAGCAGCAATTGCTACACGTGTTTGTGAAGATGCTTCCAGGTGATTCTAGTCCCCAGCTGTTGAGTTACCCCTTGCTGTCCATCTTCCCAGTTGAGGTCCTAGACATCATGAAGCAGAAAGAAGCCATCTTTACTGTGTTCAGGATTCACAGAATAATGAAATGATTGTTTATCTCAAGAAACTTGAAGTACTTTGTTATACAGCAGTAGTGCATCAGTCCGGGCTAACTGAGAAGCAGACACCAAGAAGGGATTAAATGTCACGGTATTTATTAGAGGAAATACCTGAAAGAGAAAGTATAAAGGAAACCAGGATATACATGGAGAACCGTCAGGCCATGGTGCATGTCTAACCCTTAGTGAAAGAGAAAGGGAAGGAAGAGGGAAGTATGGACAGATCTGAGCATTTCTAATGAAAGTTCAGCAAGGTTTCTGGGGAGTCTTCAAGTCAAAGACACCTGTCAGAGGAGCTTCAAATCTCCTAGTATCAGACCTACCCTGGTATCCCACCAGAATTCTAAAGTGTGGCTCTGAAACAAAAGCTACGACAGATTTAAGGGCCCAGAAGTTGGGCTGTCAGTCAGTAGCAAAGATCAGAGAGAAGAATTCTCATGGCCATCAAAAATTCTAATGGGGACCAATGGTATCTTCCTCATTTGATTGTTTTGAGAATTAAATTATTATATATTATATACGTGTATACATACTGTGCCTGGAGCATCACCTGATACATTGTAAATCCTCACTAAATATTTACTATTATTAGCAGTCATCTTTGAAATTATGAGAGTGGATAAGACCATCTAAGAAAAGTATAGTAAGAAGAACCATATATTCTGGATAAAATTATGGGGATATTTATTAACATTCAAGAGGCACTCAGAAGAATGAGAAACATGAATGAATCCAATAGCTGATATTAGTTGACACTTACTATGTGCAGAAACTGTACACCACTGAACTATAAGCTCCAAGAAAGCAGGGACTTTTTGTCTAAAGAGTTTACTGGTATATCCCTGGTGTCTAGAACAGCCTCTGGTTGGAGGCTGAGGGAGTTCTGTTTCAAGAGAGCGAGAAGTATTTCAGGTGATAAGCAATGACTGAACTAGAATATCATCATTTTGAAGCCTCAGATGAAATAATGGATCAAGGCAATGTTCAACAGTATCTGCTAACATCTAAAATGAGAGGCAATCTGGCGTTTATGTATTGGGTTGGCAAAAAGTTCGTTTGGTTTTCCCGAACGAACTTTTTGGCCAATGCAATACATCCTGATGGAGAGCACATTACAGGTTATGGAGTGTGTGTGTGTGTGTGTGTGTGTGTGTGTTTGTGTGTGTGTGTGTAAAATCAAATGAGGCTGATTAACTCTCTAGATCTTACTACAAAGTTAAAAAATATAAGAAAGAGAAAAATATGTTAAATGACACAATTTTGCAATCAACAAAATTCGGATTGTAGGAAACTGCAGGACAAATCATCCAGTTTCTTTATTAAATAAATTAGAAAAAAAGGGAGATGTATTTAATTAATTGCAATGTATGGACCCTGTTTGGATCTGACTTGCACAAGTTATTACAAAATATCTCTGAGATTATGAGAATTTGAACACTACTTGGATATTTGAGGCTATTAAGGACTTAATATTTAGATTTAACAGCAGTATTTAAAAATGATTTTCAAAGACATTCTTTATCTTTCAAGATATATAGTGAAATATTTATTGATGAAATGACACCATGTATGTGATTTGCTTCTAAATAACCTGGTGTGAGGGTGGTGGGAGAAGGAATAGATGAAACAATACTGACAATGAATTGAGAGTCTTTGAAGCTGGGTGATGTTCATTATACCAGTATCTCAATTTTTATATATATTTGATATTTTTGGAATTACCTAACTATAAGTTAAATAGTAAACATTAAACGTAAGTGTTGTGGCATTAAAGTAAAACAAATGAGGGAGTGAGGCAAAGTGTCAAATGTAGCAAAGCTCTGGTCAAATGAAAACTGAAAAATGCACCCATTTGACTTTAGGAAGTCAGTGCCTGTGACTTGCACAGTTGAGATGTGAATTTGTAGTGAAGGAAGCACAGAGAATGTTTAGATTCATCTTTGAGGAAGTTTGAAACAGAAAGAAAAAACTTGGGGATGGTAGCTTGAGAGGAACTGGGGTCAAGTGTTAGAAAGGAGGTGGGGAGTTGGATAGGTTGATTAGAAGTAGGTGAACATTGGATGCAAGAGAATAAAACAGGTGGAGGAGTTTGGAGGAATCTGGGGCATGGTCACTGGAGTTGAGAAGGTCTAAGACTGGTGAAGACAGGGTATTAGATGGTCATCTACATGGGGTCTGGAGTTACCCAAGGCAAAATCTGGCCTGTGGTGGTGAAAGAATGTTGGACAGCAAGATGGCAAAGTCCTCCACGAAAGTGCCATAACCAGATGGGACTGATTGTGATCATTAAGTTTCAAGACCTCCCCAGGGAAGTCCCAGTTTACAAGCCAGATAGAATGACACCTAGTCTGACTGACCCTTTCAAATATTCTTTGAGTTTTTATTGTCTCCATAAAAAAAGGTGATTCACTGTGAGCTTTTCGCTTTTTTACTTTTTGCTATAGTTTTTTCTATATCCTCGAACCATAGTCTTTGTTAGCTTGTCCCTCTAGTTGTCTCTCTGAAAAACACAAGTTCAGGCTGTAATGGAATAACTGGATTATGAATATCTTCCCTCTTCTGAGCTGTGGGCCAAGGGAGAAAGCAAGGCTGAGATGAAATTCTATGGCTCAGCTAGAGGAGACATTTTCTGGCAGCTTTCTAGTTTCCATGCTGTGGAGAAGCAAATTGGTCATTTCTATGCCTCTGTCTTACTTTGTGCTTCTGAATAAAAGACATGTTTAGGTTTTTCTGGAAAACCATCCTTTTCTTAGATTTCCAGTAACTTTTCATTTGGGTTTTACTCTTATAAAACAAAATTAAAAATACAAACTAATATCAGAGAACTGACCAATCCCTCCCCATGTCCTAGTTGCTCCAGTCTTTGAGGCCCCGTGAATGATGTCTGAAAGGAACATAAACTGGATGCATAGGACAGAACCTAATTGCCAGCCGTGCCCAAGGTGGGCTGGAAAGGCTGTTCCCTGGAGGGTGGAGAGCCAACTGAGAGGACCCTGCAGTCATGGAGACAGGTGAGGACAGGGTCAGGGTGGTTTGTCTCACCCTCTTGGACCATGACTCCTGTGATTAGAGAAGTTTCTTCTCCCTCACAGCTTCTGTCTCCTGTGGGTCTCTGCTGCTGTCCTTTCAGTCATCATCTCTATTATAACCATGGTGGCTGGGTTGTGTAAACACAGAGATAAGGAAGAGACAAATACCACATGATATCATTTATATGTGGAATCTAAAAAATGACACAAATGAACTTATTTACAAAACAGAAACAGACTTTGAAAACAATTTATGATTACCCAAGTTAAAACGTGGTGGGGAGGGATAAATTAGGAGTTTGGGATTAACAAATACACACTACTATATATAAAGTAGATAACCAACAAGGGCCTACTATATAGCACAAGGAACTCTTCTCAATATTCTGTAATAACCTATATGGGAAAAGAATCTGAAAAAGAATGGATATACGTATATGCAGAAATGAATCACTTTGCTATACACCTGAAACTAATGCAACATTGTAAATCAACTATACTCTAGTATAAAGTAAAATTAAGAAAAAAAGAGAGAGAAAACAGGGGGAGACTTTTGGTCTTCCCCAATCTGCCTGCTAGGTTACTTTCTAGAGTCCACAGATAACTCATTCCCTCTTACCTGGACCCAGAACTTCGCAATTGCAATTGGATGCTATTATTTCAAGATAAATATTGAATATTGATGCTTATTATTTTAATCATTCACTCCATTATTTTAACCAGAATATTTTTTTCCTTTTCCCATAATCTTTTTCATCTCAAAGACCCCTGCATTTAGAAATAGTATTTTTGAATTTAGATCCAGAATCAGAAAATAATCCCCTGTTAATGAAGAGAAAGTATGTATGCCAAAACCTAGGTCAAATTGAATGTTGAAAATTCAGGCCTGGACCCAATCTGGAGCAGATAGGAAAAGCTACCTACACTTTAGCCTCATCATTTACTTTTCCTTCAACAGCTCAATAGGAAGATTAGTATAGTCTTAAAATTACTCTGAAGTCTACCTATATTTACAAGAGAAGACACGTGGTTTGTTAACAGAGAATGGAAATACTCAAGGTAACCTCAGTGCAAATGTGATTTGCGTAATGAATTCTCCTGAAAACTGGGACAAGAGGTAGGGAAAAAAAAAGAGGCAAGTGGGAAAGACATAAATTATAAACTCTGCAAGTTTTTCATAAAGAGGAATCCTCTCCCTGGGGTTCTTTTACATTGCTATGAAATTCTCTGAACTTTCTAATTTCCGATAAGCTTTTCTTCAGCTATGCTATTCATTTTTAAAAAATTTATATGAGTGCAAGATTTCCTTTGTTGATCAAGTAATTGTAAAAGAGTATTGTTTAACATTTATTTAAATATACCTTAAGCCGTAGTATATTTTGTTACATGGTGCTTTTCTGAATTTGATAAAACCCCTTATCAATACCAGTAGTTAACATTTCATGTTTACCTATTTCCAATCTTAATCAAGTTCCTGGCTATATATCTATAGATTCTCTGAAATCACAGTGTACGTTATTTAGAAAATAAAGAAATGATTTGGGAGAAGCCATGGGCAATGGGGTTCCTCTCTTGGAGGTCCAGCCTCCAAGAATGCTGGAGGCTCTGGGCTGGTTTTGAATAAGATCCACTGGAGAAATGATGGTGGAGAGCCTGGACTTTCCATTCAAGAGACTTAAGTTCTGTTCTTAACTTTGTTGCTAATCAGCTCTGTAACTTTGAGAAATTAAGATTTTTTTCTTTGGGTGCAAAATAAGGGGAATTAATACAATATTTTCTAAGGTCACATCCACTTCTAAGATGTAAAGAATCTAATTTGTGGATACTTTGAGGATTTTTTCTTCTGAAAATCAAATCAAGTCATCAGGGAGAGATGGGCCTAAATCAGTAACTCTTAAACATGGCTGCAAATGGAAATGATCTGGATAATTTAAATAAACTCTGAGATTTCTGAGCTCCAATTAAGAGCTTCTAAATTATGCTGTCTGGTGGAAAGGTCTAGGAATCTGTATCCTAAAACTCCCTCAGGTGATTTTGATGCAACAGATTCAAGGACTTGAGTTTGAAAATCTCTGGTTTAGGTGATCTGCAAGGGTCCATACAATTTTGAACATCTCTGACTCTCATCAATATTTATTAAAGTACTGACTGCTTGTCCAGAACTGCATGCAAATGATAGTGCACTAAAATGAAGACAACTTGTCCTCAAGAATTTTAATTTAAAAAACGTACGTGTATAATTAAAAACCATGCAGTTCTAACAAAACAAGAAAGTAACTTCAGTGGAGTAAAACAACAAAACAAAACAAAAAACCAAAACCAAATGAAATTCATGTTATTTTCTCAAGAGCCCAACTTTAAAACTTGTAAATTTAGAATGTATAGGATATATTCAAAGAGGACAAAAACAAACAAACAAACAAAACAAAAAAAAACCCCAGGGGGAATAAGTGCCAAGGGCAATGAACTTATCTGATGTGACTCTAGGACACCAAATAATGATCTTATTGCAGAACTACAGAAGAAAGACAACTTATCTTGCTCTATTCTCACATTCTCTTACATGATTTCCCTTTGATTCAACTGCCATGTGAGATTTCAATTGTTTTTATGCCCATCACTCTTTCTAGTCTTTGTTTAAAGCTGGGTGTGTGCCTGGTTGAAATGGGGAAACATTCATTGGAGCACATGTGTTTTGAGGCCAATGTTAATTATGGGTTTAGTAACAAGCATCTAAGAATATGGGAGTTCAGGGACTGGGGCTGCAGTTCAGGGAACTCCATGGGAACTGTTGGGAGGTAGCACTGAGGGAGACCTTCTCTTCCTTTTCCCCTTGAGTAGATGTGCAGAGGCTTTATTCCATCCCAGTCTTTGCCAGGAGAATGAGACACTGGACTCATTAGGTGACATATAAATTTTACATCTATCTATTTATACATATACCCTTTTTCTATCATCTATCTCTCTATATATATTCTGAAATTTATATATATAAATATTATACCTACCTATTTTCTATCATCTATCTTTATATATATATTCTGAAATGAAGAAGAATGACTTCGTGTTGCCGAAAAGAAAGAATAGCTTGGAGGAATGAGGTGATTGAGAAAAAAATTGGTTGACCAGTCATGTGGAAAAGCTTCTTTTAAAAACTGTTTTTTTAATGTCTTTTTTTTTTAACTAATTAATTTATTTTTGGCTGTGTTGGGTCTTCGTTTCTGTGCGAGGGCTTTCTCTAGTTGCGGCGAGCGGGGGCCACTCTTTCATCGCGGTGCACAGGCCTCTCACTGTCATGGCCTCTCTTGTTGCGGAGCACAGGTTCCAGACGCGCAGGCTCAGTAGTTGTGGCTCACGGGCCCAGGTGCTCCGCGGCATGTGGGATCTTCCCAGACCGGGGCTCGAGCCCGTGTCCCCTGCATTGGCAGGCAGATTCTCAACCACTGTGCCACCAGGGAAGCCCTTTAATGTCATTTTTTTTTTTTAACTTTTTTTGGGTTTATTTATTTATTTTTATTTATTTATTTATTTATGGCTGTGTTGGGTCTTCGTTTCTGTGCGAGGGCTTTCTCTAGTTGTGGCAAGCGGAGGCCACTCTTCATTGCGGTGCGCGGGCCTCTCACTATCGCGGCCTCTCTTGTTGCGGAGCACAGGCTCCAGACGCGCAGGCTCAGTAACTGTGGCTCACGGGCCTAGATGCTCCGCGGCATGTGGGATCTTCCCAGACCAGGGCTCGAACCCGTGTCCCCTGCATTGGCAGGCAGATTCTCAACCACTGCGCCACCAGGGAAGCCCAATGTCATTTTTTTAAAAAAGAAAAAGTCAGTTAAAAATTCAGTTTAAAAAACTCTTGGCTCTTTAATTTTTAGGATGCTTGAAATAATCTCTACCTTGAATGGAATGATGGTGGTTACAGAATGTGTATGTATGTAAAAATCCATTTGGTTTGTATACTTAAGAATTGAGTGTTTTATACTATAATGTTAAAATTAAAACAATCAAATTGCTTTTAGTTGCATTTCAATACCAAATATAACATCTTAATAATACTACACTTCTAGATCCAGAATGAATATTTAGAATTCGATATTCAGTATTAGAGGTTCTGAGTAACTCTCTTTAATTGAGATGCATCCGACAGGGCACAGTGGGACCTCTAGGTGATTCATAACATCAAAGTAAACATAGTTTTGAACAAAATGCAAGGAGAAAATAAAACTAAAACTGCAACAACAAAACAGTTGAAAACTAAAAACTAAAGGCAAGGGAAATTTCTTATGAATAAATCATCCATCATCTTTGATCTCAGTAAAATGACTGTTGACTTGGCAAACACTCTAAAGAACATTTCTTTCATTTGTAGAAGTTGAAATGATTCCTCATCATGTAATTGTTTGTGTCAAAGCTGAGGTTATTTTCTCTGGCTCAACATCTGTGGCTACCCCTAGGAACTAATTGAGCAATAAAAGTTTTCAGGCTCATGAAAATGAAGTATTAAAAAGATGACTGATAAATATTAGTTTTATAAGTATAACAATAGGGTTTGGTAACTGATCTCTACCAGTTGCGCGAGGAACAGATTTCAAAATGCCGGAAGTGAAACTGATGTGGCCAAGTGTCAGAGTTGAGGATGTCTGTCTTTGTCTGCACATGAAACAACTTTGATGTGCTTAAGATGTGTTTTTGTATTTCAAACAGCCCGCAGAAGGGAAACCAAACCAGCAAGACATCAAATTATTTACCCTTCCCAGGAAAATATTTTAAAAGCTCTACTAGGGTTCCATTTCCTAAAGCCACCTGTCACCTAAAGCATATGTAATCAGACCCAGATGCTGGATCCCAACCTGCAACCCCATGACTTGCAGAGAAAATATTTCACTCATTCCTTGGCACATCCTTAATTCATTCGAAGCTAAACTTTCAGGCCATATTTTCTGCTTAAACTTAATAACTCAGCTTTGACATTCCTTCCCAGTGACCCCAAAGTTCCGTTTGGCTGCCTCGACACCTGCTCCCAAATGCATTAGAAGCACTCAGATTTTTTTTTTAAACTATCAGTTTTGGTTTCTTTGCTCAGCCTGAGGCCATCCTTTGCACGGAAGTAGAGGATACTAGCTCCTATTCCATTGTGAATTTTATTTCTGTCTTAGGTTTCTCTCAAAGTTTTGTTGATTTTGTTTTGGAGACAAAAATCCTTGGTTCATAAGATCTTGGAAATCTGTGAAACTTGTGGTTTCACATCTTGATTTTGGAAGATAATGGGGAAAGATTCCAACTATCCTTGTAGTTATCTACTTATGTAAATGAGTTTGTGATAATAAACTTAACTTTGAATATTTTCTGTGATGCTAAAAAAAATCTGTGGCTCTCTAGAAATTCTGGCATAAACATTAACATCCAAGCATGAACTTTTCAAAAATTTAGTTAACGATCTAAAAAAAGTACAGCTAAAATTTTAAAGAGTCACAGTTAAGGCTTTTTGATTTGATTAAGTTTGTTAAACATCTGAGAACACAGGAAAATTGCAAATCTATTGAAAAATTATAACTATTCCTATTTCCAGTGGGAGGGGGTTATAGCTAAACTTATTGCAGTATGAAAATGTGGCTAAAATTACTCTACCTTCCTGTATGAAAAAATTCTCCCACATTTCTCTATTTTTAAAACTAAGTATATTTTTTATGTTAATGAAATTAAAGATCAAAACATGTTCAGGGAGAGTGTGTTGATTCTGGAATTTGTGTGTGTGTGTGTGTGTGCGTGATTACTGGCAATAAATGGTTGTGTTTATGAAAAAAAGGAAATTAGAACATGAAAGAAGTTTAAGCCTAAGACCTCCTCAGATGTCTTTATAAAAATATGGAACTTTATCTGGGAACGTTTTAGTGGTAAATGACTGTTTTTGCTTTTATGAAGGCAGCAACACCTATCTGATCTATATCTGAGAAGATTTAGGAAACACAGTTCTCCAAATTGCCATGTGTTTAAGAAAGTAACTGCAAATGGAGGCATTTTATTTTTTGGAGGGGGAGATCAAGAGGTTAAAATAATAATCTCCACATACAACTTGTTCTGAGCTGCTTTTTTCTTTCAAACTGGGGTGGGCAGATATAGAGTCTTAGACTCTGGTTTCCCTATCGTATTTCCCTCTAACTCCAGATAACACCAAATAAACCCTTAATCACACAAGAAATCACTCAACTTTTACTACTCCTCCTGCTCCTTGACCCATCACTAGCCCATTTCATTTCCCATGGTCTGGCCTCTTGGCCTCTTTCTTTAAAAGCTGTATCACCTGGCCATCAAGCAACTTCCAGCCCCTGGATCCTGTCTGGTTTCTGGTTTCAACCAGGTTACCTAGAGTTTACAGACTGGCCATGCTGCCTCTGGTCCTTTTCTGTCCCTGGAATTGCAGTTTCCCCACTCCCCCTGCCACCCTCAGGCATAAAATATTTCTCTAGCGCTGGGTCCGTTCTTCTACCAGCTACTTAGAGGCCTTGATTCCTTGAAGAAGATGGTTTTTTTCTTTCCTTCCCACTAGAGAAGTGAAACATTGCTTCCCACTCTGAATGATGCCTCACTTGGCACTTTCCATGTGATTTCCCATCCACAGGTAGATTGTTTATGAGACTAGGGCATCTACTTCTAAGCCCCAAACCAATCAACCATTCTTCATGAAACAAAATAAATACATGATTTCTAACCCGAAAATTAGTATCAAAGCCTTAAAAAATTCTCATCATCTCCACTTCAACATGTCCCAAATAACCTTCACCTCCATCTGTCCTTTCCCTTTCTGACCCAATGCTTAACTAACCTGTTTTCTTTGTGTGTCCCATCTCTGCCCATGGCACCAAGATTCATCCATCACCAGGCTCTAAACTAGGTGGGCCTTTACTCCTCCCTCACTGCCATGGAAGAGACAGAATGTATTAGTGGCGACCAATCACCCAGTTAGACAAACATAGCTTTGAATCAAGTGCCACAACTTTCTAGATTTGTGAACTACTAAGATGATCTCCAGCTGAAAACTATGGATAGCAGGAGCCATTTATAGGGTTATTGCAAGAATCAGTGAGATTATATAAAATACCTGCATAGCACTGGAAAAATAGGAAGTGTTCAATAAATGGCAGTTATTGGTTTTACTATTATTAACGATTATGATTATTACTAGTCTTCAATATCCTATCTCATTACCTTTTTGTATCAGTCAGGGTTAAACTAGAAAAGAAGAACCATTGTGTGTGTGTGTGTGTGTGTGTGTGTGTATATATATATATATATATATATATATGCTTAGAAGGGTTTACTGTTATGTAATTGTGGGAGCTGGTTAACAGGTTCTGTAAGTGTAAGGCTGTTGTGTTATATCTGATGCTAGAGTTTCCAGCCCACAGGGCATGCGGTGAGGAATGTAAGATGGATGTAAAGTGCAGGGCAACAAGAACAAGATGGAATCTACAAAAATGAAATAAAGTCTTTGTCAGCTCTTATTGCCTCTGACTTTGGTGGTAGGAATATCCTACAGAAACTGGCCCAGGAGTTGGAGAAACTGAGGGAAGATCCAGGGGAAGATGGAGCAGTTTGGGGCCCAGATGCTGCTTTACACAAAGGAGGCAAATCAGCAGATCAACTACACAATATCTACTGCTTCCTTTGCGCCCTCCAAATCTGCCCTGAATCTCCTTTGTGGTCTACCAAAACCAGAAGCATACAAGAAAGAACATGTGGTACATATACACAATGGAATATTACTCAGCCATTAAAAGGAACGAAATTGTGCCATTTGCAGAGATGTGGCTGGACCTAGAGACTGTCATACAGAGTGAAGTCAGAAAGAGGAAAACAAATATCATATAATATTGCTTATATGTGGAATCTAGAAAAAATGATACAGATGGACTTATTTGCAAAGCAGAAATAGAGACACAGAGGTAGAGAAAAAACATATGGATACAAAGCGGGGAAAGGAGGGGTGGGCTGAATTGGGAAATTGGAATTGCAACATACACACTACTATATATAAAATAGATAACTAATGAGAACCTACTGTATAGCACAGGAAACTCTACTCAATGCTCTGTGGTGACCTAAATGGGAAGGAAATCCAAAAAAGAGGGTATATACGTAAAGCTGATTCACTTTGCTGTACAGCAGAAACTAACACAACATTGTAAAGCAACTATACTCCAATAAAAATTAATTAAAAGAAAAAGAAAGAGGAATCCAGAAGACACAAACCCTCCTGGCCTTGTGGATCTACTATGAAAGCACCAAGCCTTCCTTCAAAATGTGTCTTCATTGCCTCCTCTTCCAGTTTCCATTAGAACATTGGTCTCTAAGTGGTTCTTCAGTTTTTAGTTTTTTTCCTCCTATTTCTGAGCGTTCTCTTTCTAGATTGCTCTTCAAAGAACTTTGCTTTTATCACACCACCATTCCTAATCTGATGCCACCAAAGCTTCTGCCCAAGGGGAGCACAGTTGTTCCTCCCCTATTAAGTGCTTGGGATGGCCAGATTTCTCTTCCCGAAGCACCCTGGTCTGTTTTTGCAGTGTTCCCACTTGGAAATCACTCCTCATTCCCCCTTTTCCTTTGACTCTTTTGTCTATAATTTAGCCACTTTAGAGCCCAACTTAGGTTCCACCTTCTCTCTCAAGACTCTCTAAGCCTAGGCAGCTCAGACCTTGTGGCAGCTTCTGGGACACAGCAAACATTGCTCCTTATTTGAGCTGGGGCTCTCTCTTATGCAGTATTCTAATTCCCCTTGAAGTCTCTTGCAGAGCTGGGAACCTGGTGGGAACTAATTACAAGCTTTCCAGTGAAAGAAATAGCATTTTATATGACTTATATTATACACAAGTAGAAAACCACATGTGATGTTTCACTGCATGGTAGCAGAGCTCTGTTTCCCAGGGTGACGATGTGGTGTCCATCCCCTGGCTGTTGTGACAAGGTCCTACCAAGCTCTCATGACTTAGATGTAATATATGCAGTTACCACTGAGTCTTTGTTTAATCCAATGCACATACTTCAGTTTTTTTTTCTTTTTTCTTTTTTTTAACATCTTTATTGGAGTATAATTGCTTTACAATGCGGTGTTAGTTTCTGCTTTATAACAAAGTGAATCAGCTATATGTGTAGATATTAATATTCCTCCAGGGAGACACTTTTCTCTTTTTTTTTTTGGTATTTTTTTTCTTAGAGGGAGGAAGCTTGGGCTTTGCTCATTGGAGCTGGGATTTGATCTCTGTTCAAATTTTACTTCATCAGAAAGGCCCTGACCACTCCCTCTAAAATCACCCCCAATCACTCTCTTGTCCAGCTTTATTCTTTTTTACAACACTTAACCACGGACGATGTTATACATTTTCATTGTGTAATTACACATGTTGTGTCTGTCCTACTGGAATGCAAGGTCTCTGATTTATTCATTGTGGAATCCCCAGTGTGGGGCACTTAGTAGAACCTTAGTAAATATTTTTCAAATGAATGAATGAAATTGGTTTTGTTTGCCTCTTGCTGGTATACCAGGTCATTTTACCTCTCTGAGTCTCTGTACAATGGCAGAATTAGAAATGGACTGGCTGAGAGTGATTCTACTGCTAGTGCTTGGGGAGTGTAGCACATAGGGACAGGACACACAGAGGGTGAAAGCCCAGGCTCTGGGGTTAGACACTGCTAGGAATCCTGCCTTAGCCTCTTGCATGCTGTGTAAACCTGGATGGATTCTCACTTTGCTGAGCTTCGGTTTTAAAGTGGGGAAAACAATAGTACTTCTCTCAGAGGGATGTTGCGAGGATTAAGACAGAAAAGAGCTCAGTGCTTCACACATAGTCAGTGCTCATTAGATATAACGTGGTGTGGTAGACTGAATGATGCCCCTTGAAGATGCCCACACTTGAATCCCTGGCACCTGTGAATCTGTTACCTTATGGCAAAAAGGGACTTGTACGTGTGATTAAATTAAGGATCTTGATCTGGGAAGATCATTGTGGATTATCTGGCTGGGTCTAATATAATCACAAGGGTCCTATAAGAGGGAGGCAGGAGGATCAGAGTTAGAGAGAGAAAATATAAGGACAAAACCAGAGGTTGGAGCCATGTGCTTTGAAGATGGAGGAAGAGACCACAAGCCAAGGAAAGTAGGTGGTGTCCAGAAGCTGGAAAAGGCAAGGAAATGGAGACCCTCTAAGCCTCCAGAGAAATCAGCCCTGCCAGCACCTTAATTTTCATCCTGTAAGACTCGTTTCGGACTTCTGACCTCCAGAATGATAATACATTAGTGTTATAGTTGGTGGTAATCTACTATGGTGGCAATAGGAAACTAACGCACATGGTCTCACCATGCATTCACTTGTCACTTGGCCTGTTTCCATCACCTACACACCGAGGTTACTATTGCCTTTTCAACTCCCAACATGGCCAGACACCTCTTCTGGGCTCTCTCTGGGTGGGGACTCAATGTTTGAGTACTGGGGACTGATTTATTTCTACTTCACAGGCCAGGTCAGGATTGTGACATGATGGCCAATGTGATTTTCCTCATTCTCATTCTCTGATGACATTCTTCTTTCCATTATGATGCTTAATTTTAGTGCTCAGAGCCCTCGGATTTCTCTCTGACATGCCCCCGGGTCTCCTTTTCAGTGACCTATTGCTACATAAATCACCCCCTCCAACTTAGCAGCTTGAAATAACAATTACTTAATTATTTTCCATGGTTCAGTGGTCTCGTGGGGCAGGTCTTCTAGTGGCTTCTTGTAGGGTTGTAGTCACATAGCAACCGGGACTAGGGTCATGGAGCCTTGACCAGGAAGCAGGGCCTCTCTCCCTCAAGGTTTAGTCTCAGGGCCTTTCCTTTCCACATGGCCTTCCCAATAGGGCAGGTGTACTTTTTATGTGGACTCTCAGGACTCCTGTACAAGTTTCCTGGGACTGCCATAACACATTACTACAAACTGGGTGGCTTAAAATTACAGCAATTTATTCTCTCACAGTTCTGGAGGCCAGAAGTTGGAATCAAGGTGTAGGCAGGACCAGACTCCTTCCAGAGGCTCTAGGGGAGAATCCTGGTGAAGCTCTTTCTAGGATCTGGTGGTTTCAAATGTTCATTTGCTGGTGGCAGCATCACTCCAATCTCTGCCTCTTTCTCCACATGGACTTTTCCTCCTCTGTGTCTTGAATCTCCCTCTGCCCTCCTCTTATAAAGACACTGCCATTGGATTTAGGGGTCACCTGGATAACCTCAGGTGATCTCATCCCAAACCATTAACTGAATTACATTGACAAGAAAGCTTTTTTCAAATAAAGTTACATTCAGAGGTTTTGGGGCTTAAGACATGGACATCTTTTTAGGGAAGCATCATTCACCCACCACAACTCCCAAAAGCAAGACTCTGAGAGAGCAAGTGGGAGCTGTCAGGTTTCATTTGACCCAGAACTGGCCCGGGGTGGCCTTTGCCCCATTCTTCTGGTTGTTGGACATCACAGGTCCAGCCAAGATTCAGTGCTCAAAGGGTCTCCATGTGGGCACCAGCCAAGAAGCGTGGCTCATTGGAGCAATGGTTGACCACAAGCTACCTCACCTGCTGACCTCACTTCTCCCAGAACTACCTTTTTCTGGAGGCATTTTCCCTGCAACCTCACACATGACCCTGCCTTAGTAGTTATACTTCTCAGAGTGGACTGAAAGGAACATGGTCCCTTAGAATAAACAGGTATATGAAAGATAACAAAGGTTAGGTGGTTCATTTCCCTCCGCGAAGAGTTCCCTTTTAGTCAGCCTCTTCAAGCTTTAATTCAAATTCACAACCTGATATGAAAAATATTTTTGATGGAGTGAGGGCAACGGTGGTTATTGGTACTTTTCAAGTTCCTGCACGAAGGCCATTTCCTGCTTTGCTATATGTGGCCTAAGCACAGAGCAGATTATGGCCAAGGAGATGCAGCTTTGAAGGGTGTGGGCTTTGCAGAAAGATGGACCCACCCTCTTGCTCTGTACTTATGGCAGCTCTGAGAACTTGGGGGTAACAAGCTGCCTCCTCTGTAAAATGCAGGGAATAAGGCTAAACTTCCAAGGTGGACTTGAGGATAACATTGATGAAGAGGAAGATGTGATATTGTGAAATCAAGGTGACCTGCCCAGGGGGTATATAAAAAGTATTGAAGTAAAGTCAATTCAAATGAAACAAAACAAAAAAATGTGCCTTTTGCTGGATATCTAATAGTCAGCTACATTATTAAGATGTAACTCTTAATTCCTTTCATTTATACACATTCTCTCTTTTTCTTTTATTCATTAATAAATGTTCAATACACAGCATCTGCTGGCTTGTGAATACCATGGAAGAACTGGTGATAATCTCACATCTCTGAACTTGGTTCAGAGGTAAGAAAAACAACTGGCTTGATAATTTCCAGAGGACATTAGTTTGGATTTCCCTTGCCTGGGAAGGTCACCTGGGTCTCTTTGCCTCTCCACATGTGCGTGTGGTTTCTCCGAGTCTCTCGCACAGAAGCGGTCAGCAGAACAGGAAGTTGCACTCTGATGAGGGTTCAGTTTTACATTAGGTTTCACTTCTGGTCTATGCGATGTTCCTCAGAAGTTTCTTAAACTTGCTGGCAAACTGTCTTTTGTCTCTCTAAACAGCCCCCCCACCACATGGGGTGTTTTGTTGGTTCACAAACAGGAGATGGAGAAGGACTCCACAGGACACAGAGGCGAGGAAGGGTCCAGATGTCTGTGGTAGTAGTAGACTTGTCCAGGTCTGCCTGCTGGGGTGCTGGGCCAGACGGTGGCTTCTGGGGTCTCTCGCCTCTGTCACATTGATCAGAATTCAGCTCTGTGTTGATGACACTCACTGTCACCCGTGGACTACATTTCCTTAACCATCAGGGCTCTTGCTTCCTTCCTCCTCTTTCCTCAGTGCTTTCCTTTCACACTTGCTTCCTGATCAGTAATCTATACAGGTATGGAATTTAGAGTTAGAAAGCCTGGTTTTAAAATCAGCTTAATTGCAATTTTTTCTTCTCAGATCTTTGTCAAAATATTTCACTTCCCTAAGCCTAGAACGTTTTTATCCATAAAAGGGAAAGAGCAACATCTGACCTGGTCCTGGTGTGTGTAAAGATGATGTGATTAAATGAAGTAGTGTCTCTGAAAGCTCTTTGTAACTTGTGAGTGCTTCCCAAAGCTCTTTGTAACTTGTGAGTGCTTCCCAAATGTGAGCAATCGTTTGTATGTTCCTGGTGGGTCATGAGTGGTCAAACACGTGGACTGGTCAGAGTGTTTCAAGAAAGTGCAGAAAGGAAGTGGACAGATAGATTTAAGCAGTCGGCACTGAGCTATGTGTTCTAGGTGCATGGGAGGGGACCTTAAAGATTTTCCAGAATCATGCCCATTTTATAGATTAAGACACTGAGGCCAGAAGGGTGAAGGGCTAGGCTTAGCTCCCAGACTTCCTTCCCTACCTTCATGATTTTAACTGAATTTATTGTCACCTGCAAATATTTCATCTATGGATTTGTTTATTGTTTATCTGCTCTCACCTCCCACACACCCCACTCCAGTACTACCCAGACTGTCAGCTCCCTGGGAGCCAGAACCTGATTGACTGGTTCGTCTCTGTGTGCCCAGAGTTGTGGGCAGTGCTGGCACAGAACTGGGCCTGATGGAGAAGTGCCCAATGATGTGATGTGTGATGTGTCCAATCCCTCTCTTGATTCCTAGTCTCGAGGTTCTGCTGGTTCCTCTACCTCTCCCCATTTCAGGGGTGGAGTATGTACCCTGGAAAAGTCCTTCTGGGTTGCCCTCTCTTTCTTTTGGCCCTTGGGAATCTCTTCCCAAGAAAAGAAAGAAATCTTTCTTTCTTGAGAAAGAGAAAGAAATCTTCAGCAAAGACTTAGCTGTCATTTCCCACCCACTTCTAGGAAATTAATAGGCACAGAGGTTGCTTGTAGGTAAAGAACCTACTCATACGGAAAGTGTGAGAGAAGTGAACTCCATAATGTCATGGGTCGGGCTGTGTGCTTGTGATTAGGTTTCAATGACTGGGTGAGTGATTGCCCCATAGAAGACCCTGGGTAATGTCTGCTGAAAGAGTGAGGGAATGAATGAATGGCTTCTTAAGAATACTGATAAACTGGGAACATGGCCACAAGATGATTGTTGGCATGACACTCGAATGGCCCCTTAATACTCTGAAAGAGGGGGACGAGGGCAGTGAGATGACAAGAGGACACGGAGTGCTTTCATCTGTTACTGGAAGTCAGAATATCTGGCTGGGAAGTTTTCATGCAGATGGGGGTGGGGCGAGGAAGCAAGTGCAGCTGCGGTGGGGATGAGCAGGCCATCACTGAAACCGTAAATATGTCATGGACCCACGCTGTGATGCTGACAGATGCCCTCCCGTCAAGGCTCAGATGGGAGGGACTCGCAAAGTCCAGATTTTAAATTAGATTCACCTGAGCCCAGTCAGGGACCTGTCATCCTTCTGATGGAATGGAAAGGGGAGGGGGCTGAACAGAAGGAAATCTTTGTAGCTGAGCCTACCTGACTTTCCTCAGTGGGAGACACATGAATCCTGTTTCATGTCAAGGAGAGGTAGTTAAAATGCAGACTGCTCACTCCTGGTCTCAGAATTCGGGAGGTGTGGTTCGTGCCTGTAGACCACTCATCTTCCCTTCCTTTGATCTATCACTTGATGTGGAAAAAGGCTTTTATGTGTGATTCCTATATAATGGGTAATTTAGTCCATCCCATTATGAAAAAGTGGTAAGCCTAGTTCTAGTACATTTGCTTCAGTTATTCTTCAAAGTATCTAGTAATGTATTATTCTCATGTGCTATAAGTAGCCTGAACACTTTTTCTCAGTTGTTTAGAGTATAATTCAGGGGCTCCTTTTAGCCAGTTTAAAACTAGTAAGTTGCACGTTAAAAAATAAAATAAAACAAGGGTGAAGGCATGTACTCTGCCAGTATGCACATTTGTGTAAGAGAGGTGATGCCAAGGGAATATATTGACACAGCAACCAAATAGGACTTGACTTATGTATCATTGAAATTAGCATATCATCATGTATGCTAACTTCAAAAAATACCCTCCCTCCGTTCAAAGCCTGAGCATTGTATTTCTGAATTACCTTTCTCAGCTGGTCAAATAAGAGTCCTAA
This sequence comes from Balaenoptera musculus, assembly GCF_009873245.2. NCBI lineage: Eukaryota > Metazoa > Chordata > Mammalia > Artiodactyla > Balaenopteridae > Balaenoptera > Balaenoptera musculus. The sequence continues at coordinate 48,728,639 of NC_045786.1, read as the reverse complement.
ACTAGTTTACAAGGAGTCAACTGTAGAAGTCTAGCTTTGAGGCTCAGGCACAATCCTGTGATGTGGCTGCCTGTAGAAAAGTTCATCAAATTCATGTGAGCCATAACAAACCAAGACTAGTAACTCTTGATTCACAAACCACATGTCTGCTCTTTATTTTTAAATGATTTGAAACTTTCAAGGTTGAGGAAAAAGCTTTTCTTCATGCTTGCATTTCTCAGAGGAAATTCTCTACAAGACTGATACTTCTCCAAGAAAGAATGTACTTTAAAAAATAATTGGCCAAATTGCCCTTTAAAATATCATTTCAACCCTTTGAAATAGATACTATGTGCACTTGACTTCTCTTGGAGTGGGATTAAAGAAGTAGAGAATGAAAAACAACATGAACTTTTGAGTTTGGGCTTTGGTTGAAGAAGCATGAGGATCTTGGAAGCCCCCCTTGGGAGGGGGCTTCCAAGATCTAACAGGATGGAGGAGGTTTTGATTTCTTACCTCATTGAGGAAACGGGGTAATGAGTAATTTCTAAATAATTCAGAGTATAACTGATTCTGTGGTTTATGGGCTTCCTACTCCTAAGTAGAGATATGCTCAACGAGTCGCTTTATGGACCAATTTGTAGTGGTATTGAGGTGGCAGTATTTGTGAACAGGCCAGAGCTCAGAGTGAACTCAGAATACATGTGCAGGGTATAAAACGTTTGTGGAGCACTGTGGGTGAGAGGAAACCTTAGCTGCTGAGAAGAGGCATGGTAAGGCCACCACATAACCTTTTCTGTTTCAATGCTAAAAAGTTCTCTTTCAAAGCAAAATATTTCAAGCTTTCCATATGCCTTCTTCTTCCTTAAAGGATAATAAACACTTTTAAACATTTTCACCTCTTACAACACACCATTCTGTGCTTCGGAGTGTCACTTTTACACTGTAATATATCAGTAACATGGCAGAATACTTGAGACAGGTACACGTCCTTCCTCTGTCTCTCTCTCTTTCTTCCAGGCAGGACATGGATGTTCTTATTTCTAGGGCAGAGAGAAGCTCATCAAAGCTATGGTACTTGGTGTCCCAGAGAGGGAGGGAAGGATGGTTCCCAGTCTGGTATAGGTATTCAGGTCAACTGGTGTTGAAGCAGCTGAGACCCTTGAACTCCTCAGGGGTAGCCCTCTGGGAAGGAGATGGAGCTCAGAGAAGGATGAAAGTAGCATCTGACTAGACTCTGGGCTTGCCTGCCTGGTGACCACTCTGAGGTCCACCCCTGAGAGCAGCCAGAGGTGGATTACGGGGCACCTTGCAGGCTTTAGCCATGATGATATTAGTTGTGCTCAGTATAGTTTTAGAGATTAGAAGCTTTTCTCATCTTTCCATGGAGCCAAGTTAGTTCCATGGATTCTGGAGTGAACTTGGGAAAGGAACATGGCCCAAATAGTGGCAGAATTTCCTTGTGAGCTAGTTATATGGGGGAGAGGATAACTTTTAGGTCCACAAATTCTTTGACATTTCTCCCTTCAAAAAGTACAGTTTATTTTCTTTCTCTTGAGTGCCTCACTTCCAATGAATAGTCTATGGCAGAAGTGATGGATGTCACTTCCAATGTTAGGTTATAAAAAGACAGTGGCTTCTATCTTGGGTGTGTTGCCCCTTGCCCTCTCTCTAGCTGCCAGAGAGGAATTGATGGTGTCTGCCAATAGCCATGTGAGTGCCAATAATCTCCTAAGTTACATCAATCACCTCTGCCATATGCTATTCATTAGAAGTGACTCACTAGAGCCAGCCCACACTCAAAGGAAGGGTTTACACAAGGGTGTATATATGAGTTGGGGGACCACTGGAGGCTACCCTATAGGCCACCACAAGTACCAATTTAGCTTCAAAACTATATTTTAAGGATGAGGACAAATTTTCCTTCTGTAGATTGGCTTGCTCTAGTATTGAGAGAATTTGCTGAAGAGATATCCTTGGTATAGTGTTTTATGGAAACATCAAAATTAGAAGCAAAGCCCTGATTCCTTGTCAGGTCACAGTATCTGCTGGATGATGTGTGGAGAGCACTGTCCAAAGCCTGATATGAGTCATTCTTCCCTAACAAACTAGGTCTTATGAATAATCTCCACATCAGAGCTTCTTAAACCTGGGCAGGTCCAGCATTAAGACACTTCACGTTGACTCCAGAATCAGCACTTTGGCTTGGGAATGTGGCCTGAGGCATGCTTTCCACAGTGATAGGATTGTTCTTAAGAGTCAAGGAAGACACAGATTGCCCAGATTAAAATCATCCACTCAGGGGAAATAGTCACTTTAATGACATCTATAGAACTTAAAAATGAAAATCTAGTATTGATAGTTTTCTGATTTGCAGTACAAACACAGAGAGAGAAAAATAAGATTGAAACAAAACAGTAACACATCAGGAACATTCTGCTACCAGGCTAATGATAACTTTTCAGCACATAATCCATTCTAGTACCTATCAGTTAGAGAATGAGAGAGACACAGAGAGAGAGAGAGAGAGAAAACCTGACTGATATACTAGGATTCTGCAGTTACCAGCCCTTAGAAACAGCAAAAAGATGAGAGGCTATATGAAGCCAGGTACTGAGCCAGGAGCAGTTTTCTCCCTGTGAGTCCAGCCATTTGCTTTTCCTCTGCATGTCTCCCATCGATGCCTAGCCAAGTGAGGGAACACTTCCTGTTGGGTTCTGTCCCTCTTATTTTGTTGGGTTCTCACAGGGCTTCCAATTTCAAAATCCCTGCCTCATGAGTGCTGCTTGTTCTCCTGTTCTTCAGGTCTGTTTCTCAGGACTTCAAAATACAGATTTGTAAAACTATGATCTCTTTCTCTTTTTTCAGAAGGAAAGAATTGTGCTAAATGAGATTTTACACAGACACAATAAACGTGTCTAATGGTAACTCTTGGACAGTGTGACTGACCAGGGTAACAAACTGTCAAGTGCCAGGGTTGTTCAGGCAGCAGGTGGCGACATTTAGCCAGGCTGCTGCCCCGGGGATGTGGGGCTCACAAGAGGCTGGGTTTGCTGAGTCCTTCCGCTCCTGATGGGCAAGGACTACATAACTATAAAGCTCCTTGGAGACACTGGCTGTGTCTTGTTGATGTAAGTTTTGCCCCAGCTCCCTGACTATATAGGGCTTTTTGAATGAACTTATGTATCCCTGAATCTGTGAACAAAACATTCTAACATTGTGCCAGGTTTTGAATGAGCTACTGCAATGTGGGTTAACGCTTCCTCTTTGTACCAGCTGAGGAAACATAGACATGTTAATTAAACTCCCTTCTATACAGTGCATATAAGACTGGTAGTATTGGTTCTGTAAGGTCTAAAAGTATAAACACAGGAAAGTCACTAGAGACTACTTGGCATTTAGTAAATGCTCAGTAAATGTTTGTGCCTCAGGCATGGTAAGCAAATGAATGATATCAACTTCTTTTTTAACATTAAATTTGTGTTTATTTTTTTATATAATTTTTAAAGTTTACACTCCATTTACAGTTATTACAAAATATTGGCTGTATTCCCAGTGTTGTACAGAACATCCTTGTAGCCTATTTTACACCCAATGATTTGTATCTCTTACTTCTCCTATCCCTATATTGCCCCCTCCCCTCTCCCCTATCCACATTGGTAACCACTAGTTTGTTCTCTATATCTGTAAATATGCTTCTTTTTGTTATATTCCCTAGTTTGTTGTACTTTTTAGATTCCACATATAAGTGATATCATACAGTATTTGTTTTTCTCTGTCTGACTTATTTCACTTAGCATAGTGCCCTCCAAGTTCATCCATGTTGCTGCAAATGGCAAAGTTTCATTCTTTTTTATAGCTGAGTAATATTCCACTGTATGTATATATATACCACCTCTTTTTTTTTTTAACATCTTTATTGGGGTATAATTGCTTTACAATGGTGTGTAGTTTCTGCTTTATAACAAAGTGAATCAGCTATATATATACATATATCCCCAAATCTCCTCCCTCTTGCATCTCCCTCCCACCCTCCCTATCCCACCCCTCTAGGTGGTCACAAAGCACCCAACTGATCTCCCCGTGCTATGTGGCTGCTTCCCACTAGCTATCTATTTTACATTTGGTAGTGTGTATATGTCCATGCCACTCTTTCACTTCGTCCCAGCTTACCTTTCCCCCTCCTCATGTCCTCAAGGCCATTCTCTACGTCTGCGTCTTTACTCCTGTCCTGCCCCTAGGTTTTTCAGAACCATTTTCTTTTTTTTTTTAGATTCCATATATGTTAGCATACGGTATTTGTTTTTCTCTTTCTGACTTACTTCACTCTGTATGACAGACTCTAGGTCCATCCACCTCACTACAAACAACTCAATTTTGTTTCTTTTTATGGCTGAGTAATATTCCATTGTATATATGTGCCACATCTTCTTTATCCAGTCATCTGTGGATGGACACTTAGGTGGCTTCCATGTCCTGGCTATTGCAAATAGAGCTGCAATGAACATTGTGGTACATGGCTCTTTTTGAATTATGGTTTTCTCAGAGATACCACCTCTTCTTTATCCATTCATCTATTGATGGACACTTAGGTTGTTTCCATACCTAAGTGGTAATTGTAAATAATGCTTCTCTGAACATTGAGGTGCATGTATCTTTTCAAATTAGTGTTTTCATTGTTTATAGGATATATACCCAGGAGTGGAATTGCTGGGTCATGTGGTAAGTAGTTCTATTTTTAGTTTTTTGAGAAACTTCCATACTGTTTTCCACAGTGGCTGCACCAACTTACATTCCTACCAACAGTGTATGAGGGTTCCCTTTTCTCCACACCCTCACCAACACTTGTTATTTGTGTTCTTTTTGATGATGGCCATTCTAAGGAGTGTGATGTGATATCTCATTGTGATTTTAATTTCTGTTTCACTGATAGTTAGTGATGTTGAGCATCTTTCCATGTGCCAGTCATTGCATATGGTTTACCCTTTATGACTTTATTGTACTTGTAAGAGTGCTCCTTTCTCTCTGACTGGAAGCCACTGAAAGCCACTTCCTGTGTCACATCATTCCTGGTACCTCAGTGCCTGGTTGAGTAGTTTACACAGTGACTATTCAAATTAAAAACAAACAACAAAAAAAGAGTTGATTGAATGAAAGAAGGTCTACATTCAAATCCTGGTTTGAATTCCTCTGTGACCAAGAGGTTTAATACTTCTGGGCCTCCTTTTTCTCACTTATACAGGATTTTTTTTTTAAATCAGCCTTTCAGGGTTGCAATGGAAAATGAATATGTTGAAGTACTTAGCATGGTGTCTGGTATATAGTAGGTTCATAAGAAATTTTAGTTTCCCTCCTTCCTTTTATGGCAAGAATCCCTCAGCTATGCTCAGGCTCTTGATGGCCCTGGTGATGTCTCTTGTTCAGATAGTCCCTCTAAGTCCCAAAGGGCATGTGAGTGAAGGCAGCAGATGAGATGTACATGAGACACAAGAGCCAGCCCTGTAAACCCACCTTCCCCTATTTTTCCTTCCTTCTCTCCCCTGTCCCTCCTGCCTGCCTTCCTTCCTCTCAAAGGTACCTACCCAGTTGATTATATCAGATTATATGTACCCAGCCTGAGGGTCATACTTCACCCTGGGCTGGCAGAAGAGTCTGCATCAACGAAACATATGGATTGAGAGGAGGGTCAAAATCAGGGTGCACGGGTGGGGCTGGAAACAGTGTAAACCAGGATGCTCTTTAGCTAGAAAAGAGAAATGGATGGTGAGCTGGCTTAGGGAGGCATGTCAGTTCCAGATGTGATCCCCTCTATAAGCAGCTGGAGAAATCAGTAGGGCCCAGTTAGAAAGGGTTTGGGGTTCTGCTTTAGGAAGTTTGGACTCTATCACACAGCAATCAGTAGAGCACAGTTGTTGGAGATGGCAGAGGTGGGATAATGGGAGAGGACACTGGGCTAGGAGAAGGAGAGACTATGGGTATTCATCAAGGCATGGATGTTGGTGCATCTATATTTTCATTTTTCAAAAAACACTACATTTGATGGTTATCTATCTTGGGCTGCTGTAACAAAATGGCATAGGCTGCGTGGCTTAAATAGTGAACATTCATTTCTCACAGTCATAGAGGCTGAGAAGTCCAAGGTCAGGGTACGAGCATGGTTGGGCTCTGGTAACACCTCTCTTAGTGATTTACAGATAGCCTCTTACCCCTGTATCCTCACACGGCCTTTCTTGGGTGCATGCATGTGGAGAAAGAGATCTCTCTCTTCCTCTTCTTATAAGGGCACTAATACCATTATGAGGAATCCCTCATGACCTCATCTAAACCTAACAGCTTCTCAAAGGCCCCAGCTCCAAACACCATCACATCAGGGGTTAAGGCTTCAAGATAGAAATGTTGGGCGAACACAGATATTTGATCCATTACAATGGTGGTACAAAAATGGACTCAGACTCTTCATGTTTTCCCCCTCAATACAGAGGGTCAAATTAGACTACAAAAGTTGTCAATTTTTAAATTTGTTATCATTTGTTAAGTGCAGTTGGAGCCCCATGTAACACAGACTATTTAATGGGTTTGGGAAAAGACAAGATATAATGTCTGCATTTATAACCCTCAATATTTTGAAGATTAAAATGTTTTTATCCAGGAAAAGGAGTCTTGGGTTCTTATTTTTCACTAGAATTTCTTACTGTTATACCATTAAACAGGTAACCCATCTATCAAATGTGATACCTGCCAGCATTCTTGAGTATCCATATCGGTGTCTACTATATATCACTATAGAGACCCGAGAATTCTAGAAAAGAAAGACTCATGTTCAAAATAGTCTAGTGATTTATGCAACACACGTGCTACTTGAAATCACTCAGAATCTGACCACCGCATTTTTAGAAGTAAGCATCTTCTTTTGAAGTCATTGTCTTTAATTGAAATAAAAAAAGAATGGGTTTTTAAGCACGAAAAAAATGAAAAATGGTGACTTTTCTTCCTGCATTTTCCCAAGAGGTTTAAACATTGTTTTAGGGCTTGGCTTATGGGTCCTGCACATTTTGCAGAGTTCACAGCTGTTTAGGTTTAAAAGGTAATTACATTTAATTATCAGTGTCAGATAAAATACGCACAGCTACCCTGGCCCACGTGGAACCACAGTGAAGAGGAGAGTGAGGTTGGCCACAGAAAAGTTACACTTGAAGACATGGTTCTAACTCTTTTGAAAAGAAGTTCCTCGCCGTGAGACTCCTCCAAATGTTTATCAGAAGAAATTATGGTAGAGACTCTGGATATGAAGAATGTTGGAAGAGTGGAAGATTGATGTGCCAATTCTCAGGTTTATTTTGATAAATTGTACTGTATCAATATGTAAAAATCTAATAAATATAACTCTTTAAAGAGGGGGATGCTCTAATTTTACTGTTTCAGAGAAGAGTTTTGGCAAAAAGTCAGAATGTGCATTAAAAACACACTTTCAAGAAGTCTAATAAATAAAGTCTTTGAATTATGGTTTCCCAGTGAAAGTTACTTTAAATCATTTTGATAAAGAATTTAAATTAGACCTTTAAATAAGAAAGGCAGCTTTTCCTTAACTTATTATTTATAGATAGTTTGAAAATAAAATCTATGCAAGCTGATTTCTCCTTCGATTCTTTATAAGGTAAATAAATATATTGTCAAATTTTAACAGCACATGTGGTTAGCCAGAGATTGTCTTCATTAAAAGGGAGAGGCGAAGGCTAGCTGGCATTTACTGAGCACTTAGAGCTGGGTGCTGTGTGAAATGGTTTATGTACACTGTCATTTAACCTCTCATGAAGAAGTTAAGCAAACAGGCCCTGGATCCAGAATGCTGTGTGACCTTGAGCAAATTACTTATCCTCACTGTGCCTTAATTGTCTCACCTATTGATGGGGCCAGTAATAGTACCCGACTAATAGGGTTATTGGGAGGTTAATTGAGTTTGGACTTGCAAAGTGCTTAGCCCTGTGCCTGGTACATAAAGAGTGTCAATAAATGCTAACTCCTAGTGTAGTTGTCCTCATTTTTCCTTGGCTCAGATGACTAAGAGACTTTCCCTCAAGTACATATCTGGTTAGGGACAGAGCCTGGACTCAAACCCTGGGTGCCAACTGTATCTGGGGACATCCTCAGAGCTGTGCACATTCAGAATAAAGCTCTTCACCACCTTCATTTCAGACTCCATTGTGCTTCCGTTCATTCATTGCATCATATTTTATATATATGTATGTATGTTATATATCTATAGTATGTAATATATAATATAGTATATACATAAATTATGGTATATTGTAATACAGTATATTATATAATAAATTATATGGTAATATGTAATATGTTCCATATGTAATATGATGCATAATATAAAATATATTTGATCTTATAATACATTACTGCATTATATAGTAATGTTATATATTACTATATAATATATTACAAGGTAAAATATATTTTATATTATGTATCATGTATTACATTACATATAATACATATTATATATTTACGATATAATTTTATCATATACTATATTACAAAATGTAGTATATACACTATATATTATGTAATATCCATGCATGCATACATATACATGCACATACATGTATGCATGTACAAATACGCACACATACACATACACAGATACCTATACATATACGTACTGAGGACTTACCCTATGCCACGCACTGGGGATAAATGTGGCAAGAAAGACCCTGTCCTAGGGGATTGGGTTACAATTGAACAGGGAAGACAAGATGCACCAACAATTACAAGAAAGCGTGTTAGCTGTTATGATCAAGGGAAATGAAGGTTGCAAATAAGGCACATAATGATGATGGAGTAGGGGCAGCTACTTGCTGTGCGATGAGCACAGCAATGACAATTGGCTATTTTCGTTAGACTAAGGTAGAATTTCAATTTACTTGAATACCCCATTTCCTAAATATTTTGGATAATTGAGCTATCACTGAAACAACCTCAAAGATCAAAAATGGTCAAGATGATGCCCAAAGCAAAGTTTATGTTGACTGCATGCAGCTTGGTAGAGTAGGAAGAAGATGTGCTCCTGTCAGCCACACTTGGGTTAGGATCCTGTCTCTACCGCTTATCGGTTGAGTGATTTTACTAAGACATTTAACTTGTCTAAAACGCAGTTCTTATCTCTTTAACAGGAAACAATGTTTCCTTCATAGAATGTGTGTGTTTCAATGCTCCCTGCCCCTAGCTTCATCCCCGACGTAGAGTGTCCTTGTCCCTGACACATGTGCAGGTGAAAAGTGTCCAGGCACTGAATAGGTCAGGGGTCAGGATCCTGGTCCCTGGATACTTTAATGCTGAGTAACTTGCCATAGCATGAACCTCTTGGTGACTGTCCATTCTTTCCATAGTTTCTTGATGAAAAGTCTAAGCTTTAGGTGGGATAGGAAAACACTCAGGGATTTTGGAATTTGCGATTCGTTACTGGGAATTCATCGGTATAACTTCCCGTAAGTCAACTTGTGGGTTGGCTCTGAACCCTCTGAGGGCTGTAGAGTTTGGGGCCACTTCCTTCGCTAGTTTGGGATCAGTCTGTCCTTCCCTTTGTATGCTCAAAGTGAGTCCCGAATTCCATCCGTAACCTCCAAATCCTGCTTCTCTCTTTAGAAAATAGCACTCTGCCCTGAGGAAACATTTTATGACTTGGTAGCGTTTGGCGGATGACGTTTCAAAATGAATTAGAGTTTAGTTTTGCGCTCAGTGGCTCCCCTAGGTGTTAATTTGAAAGGCACCAGGCTCAAAATATTCACTGGGGAGAGGCACATGGACTTTCCCATTTCTCTTCTGAATCTATCATCTAAAAAGCCTTGCTGGAGAACTTTTGCAGCCACTGCATGCCTTCTTCCATCCCTGGATGCCCACAATGGCAGGGAAGGGAGGGCTGGGGATTTATAAATGCTTCTGATATAAACTCTCCACCCTCTCCTATGTAGGCACAGGAACACATATTTAGTGGGAAATGTATTTGTTAAACACTGTTTAAAACTATTTAAAAATCAATTTTTATTTACAAAAATGCTGTCTAGTGTCACTGAGGCTTAGAACCAACCCTTTAGTCGTTCAAACATAATAGCAAAATACACCAAAGAAAATGATTTCTCCATTCCTTTCAACATTCATCTTCAGGCAGATGCCGAGGGCCATCACTTTTCATATTAAGGTAATCCACATTTGTTCATAGCTCCAGCACCCAAGGAACATGAAACTGCATCCTTGATGAATAAGTTCTATTTCTCTGCAAGAGGAAAGACACACAGGAAGGCAGTTAAATGTCAGGAACAATCACATCCAAAAGCCCATCTGAAATGAAAAATATGTCACAAAATGTGACATTCTTAACTTCATTGCTACCAAGTAATTTTTAATTAGATTAATTGTTGTTTGGTACACTGAGCTGGAAACTTCATTTTCACGCAGTAAGGTGTGAGGTTGGTTGCTTCTCTTGCCAGGGACTGATCTTGGGGTTTAAGAAGCTGCAGGAAGAAGTACAGCCATAAGATTACTGCAGTGGCAGAAAAATAAATAAATAAAAAATAAAGTCTCAAAAGCCTTCAAGTGTCTGCGCTTCCTCCACAAACCCACTTGTCGATTAAATTAAGACATTCCTCCCAGCTCAGCTCCCCGATCTTCAAATGCTTCTCAATAAACTGTTTGAGATCTTAGCCCTTCTAAGAAATGAATCATATTTTCTCTGTCGTACTTGATTGCTGTTGACTACTAATTCACCCTGTATTGATCTCAAGTCCATATTTCTTATGGTTTAGATGGGGAATTATCTCATGCTTTTAAAATGCTGCCAAGTTTCAGAGGTCCTTACAATGGCAGTACCCAGAGGCTGAGTTCATCCTGGTGAGGCTTGGAAGGACTGGGTACTTAGGCATAACTTTTTGCCCCTTAATTTCTTGTGCCTTCTTTGGTCTGTGGGTCAAGAGGCCCTGCTATTTGTGGGGAGGGAAAGGAGACATGGTGCTTGAGAAGGAGTGAAAGTAGGTTTATAAAAAGATGTCATCTCTATGGAGAAGCTTGCCAAGTTGCCTTATTCTTACATTTTTCTCTAGTTCTGGAAACTCGAAAGAGAACTTTATGAAAAAGGCTCCCTGGTACTGAGATATTTTTTTAACCTTCTCTGAAATGCAGGCAATGTGACAAAGGGAAGACTTAAAATTATCATTTTTTCCTCATTAGAAATATAATATCCATTCATTATAGAGAATGTGGACCACTTAGGAAAGCATAAATAGGCAAATACAACAGATCCACAGCCTCACCTCTCAGAGGTTGCTGTATTGTTGGCCTCTGTATAGTGTTCAAGAATGCAGACTCTGACCCCAGGTGCTTGGAGCGTGAGTTTAGGCACCACTATTTACAGGCTGTGTGACCTTGGGCAGTGTGTTCATCTGTATTATGGGGATCACGTTAGTGATGACTTTGAACCTTTAAATGGAACAAATGAGATGGAACCCAGACCTGTGCCTGGCACATAATAACTATCAGATATGTGCAGCTCTCACCATGTGATTTTTTTGTGCTAGGATTTCCTCCCTCTATAAGCAGGCATGTACATGAACACATGCGATAAACGTTTTTAAGCATTAGCTGCTATGTCTAAAACGTGTTGATCAGGCATTTTGTATTATTTCATATTGAGCACCTGAATTTAATGTACTTGTTATATGACTTCACTATATCGAATCATAGTAATTTATATTTTTGCATAAATCATAAGTCTGAATAGGAAATGAAGACCCTTTTTCTTCCCGCGGCAGCTGAGAGAGTGATTCCACTGCAGATCTTGGAAATGAAGCCAGATGCCTTATGGGACGGTAGAGGGCCAACTTGGCTCTGGATACTGGCCTCATATTAGAATAAGGGAAATGAAAGATAACCTTCCTGTTACCTTTCCCAGTGGGATAGTTATTGAGGCAAAGAAAGGAAAGTGAGGAAAGCGCTCTCGGGGCCATTTCCCACCCTAAGAGAAGTCTTATTGAAAGCAGCTCCTCAACAGGATTTGAACCTGTGACCTATGAAACCTGAAGCAGCCCCACTGCTTAGTCTCCTGGAAAAGCTCTCATCCTTGTGGGTGGAATCAAATTGACCAGAACTGGCAACTGGCCAGGACCCCAGGGACAATACTTACTTTTCCTTGGAGGTGAGGAGAGATGTTGGGAAGGAGCGTCCAAGTTGCTGTAATGACTGTCTTTGCAAGAAATGACTTTGGTAGGCAGAGTGCAATTACCTGGGTTGAAGTATAGCCAAGACCTTTGGGTTAATATCTCTGCTTATGTAAGAAGTGCCAAGGGGTTGTTAATGACCCTCCAGGTTAGGACCTAGGCTTGTAAGAAAGGAGAGACTGAAAGAAGAGAGGTTTTGGATTAGAAAGAAGCAGTTTTTGAGTCCCCAACCTCTTCATCAGTCATGGCTTCAGCGTTGGCTCAGAGGGACAAGCAACAGTACTGGGGTTGCCCTGAAGGCCTTTCTGATCTGCTCCATATATCACCCCTTCCGAAGTTATTTACTGATGTTGCTGTTGAGGTGGGGGCCCTAGTTTAATGGTGTAGCGGAATAATGCCAAGTGGGTTAGGAGCAGGTTGTTCTGCTGACCACAGCTGGAATGGTTTCCAAGTGACTTAGGGCCAGGCAGCTCTAACGGACCTGGGTCAAAAGTTTATAGAATAGCAGGGCTGCTACACCCACCCCCAATCCCAGACCTAAATTGTCCCTCCTCACGTCCATCGCAGCCCATCTTTCCCTTGTACCCACCCTATTTTTCTTGTTTTTTCTCCATCATGCATTTATCGAAATGCTGCATTTATAATACTTAAGAGATTCTTGTCAAAATCATGAATATACATTTGTCTTTTTATGTATTAAAAACTGTACAGATGTATTCTGTACAGTTTTTATACATACTTTTAGTTCAGTCTGGAAAACTGGCTCACTTTCCTACCACCTACGTTATCTGGAAGGTGAGCAGGCCATGTCATTTCACAGATGAAGAAACTGAGGTCAAAGAGATCAAACAACTTGCCCAAGATCGGCAGCTGGTAAGTGGTGAAGCTGGGGTTCAAACTAGCCTTGACCTCAGAATCCTTCTCTGGTCTTTCTATTTATATTAGGAAGGAAAACACAGAGTAACCTGACTCATTCCCTTTTCCACATTGCCTCTGTAGAAGAAGGGATGGACCTCTCTAGCTATGTCTCTTAGTTTTGTATAGTAGATCAGACCGTCACTCAGATTAAGGAGCTCTGTGCTTGCTGTATATAGGAGAGAGCCCTGCATCTCTTTAGCAGGGTTGCCCTGAAGGCAATGCCTCCTGCTGGTCTTTCAGCCTCATAGCTCCTGTCCTGTGGCTTTCTGGCTCCTGGTCCCTCTCCATCTTCCTTGTCCTGGATGAATAGATTTTTTTTTTTTTTTTTCTGATCAACCCTCCCCCATCTGTTCAACTTACCCCATCTCATCAGGATGTCTTTTTGATTTAAGACCAAGCCTCTTCTCCCAGGTCAGAAGGGGCCTCTGCTGGGAGCTGCTGCTGCTTTCAGCGTTCTCCTCCCCAGCAATCTTTCTCAGAAATGACATGCCTCTCCTCACACCACACCTCATTTGGTGCCTTTGTTTCTCGTTTCTCTTCCAAGTCCTGGCAACCAAACAGCACCTCAACACGGTTATAAACTTCCACTGTACTTTGTCACTGATGTTTTCCAGGATCGAAACTGCCTTTTTAAAAAACTTCTTCCATCTGAGGCTCAGTGTCATCCCTGGAACAGCCCAGAAGAGCCCGGTGAAGCATGGAGCGAGCAGAGAAGACTCCATTCTGGCTAGAGGAAGGACACGTTCTCAGAGCTGTAAAATTGCAGGAGAAACAGAGAGAAGCCACCCCCTATGGCATACCCTCGCCACTATCCACTCACTCATTTGTTCAACAGACATTTATGAAGCACTGGCTTCTTAATGGGGCAAACATGGTGCTGGGTGCCAGGACTATAATGCACAGTAAGACGTGGCTCCCATCCTGGAGGAGATACTGAAATGAGTGTGGTGAGCACAGGTGTCAGGCAGGCTTCAAAATAAAATGAGAGGCACAGATCCGTGAGAATTTTCTGGAAGGGGAGGCACTCTACAAACTTGAGCTCAGTTAAAATTTGAGCTCAGGAGTTCAGAAAAGGAAGGGAAATGTGTGATTAGGCAGCAGTCACAACATCTGCAAAAGCCCAGGGAAATGAGAGAGCATTGGAGGAACTGCAAAGAAGGGAGAAGGATGGGGTTATAGTGCAAAAGGAGACAGACTACAGGGCTTGGGACTGACTGATGAATGAGTGAGCTGATAGGTTATAAGGAAATTCTATTTCTGTCCAAGGCAATTGTTGCATGGTGGACGGTGCTGTTGGGTGAGATGGGATATGCTGGCATAAGTCTGGTGGAGTGGAAACGATTGGTTTTATTTGGCACATGAATATTAAGGAGTGATTTGGACAGGTTGACATGAGCTTGGTCGATAAATCAGGACCTAGAAATGTATTCTCATGAGAAGGGTGTTTGGTGGTCTGCTGTGTAAATTTCCTATGACCATTCCATTCAAATCCCTTGGAGAAGAACAAATAGCATCAGAAGACTAAAACATGAGGACAAGTTCAACTGCCCCCAGGATATGGACAAAGAAAGAGGGAGTGGCCAACTCAGGTCCTTTTCTGTCTTCTCCTTCCAGAATCTTGTAAGAGGTCAGGAGCTCTGATCTGGCAGTGAGTGAGGTTGGCAAAGCTGTTGACCATGCAGTTGACACAGTTGACAATGCAGTTCTCAAAGCACTTTCAGCATCTGGTTTGATCTTCCTAACAGTAGTGTAGAAAGATATTTTCATTTTTCCTCCTTGACAGGTGAGGAAATCAGCTCAGGGAGGTCAGGAAACTGAGGACCGTGCAGCTTGAAATTGGCAGAGCTGAAATGAAAACCAAGGTCTTCTTCATTTCAGTTGCTCATCTTTCCCCACACATGGCCCTCTCATCAGTAATTGGAGAACAGCTACATCTGTCATCTACGAAGCCAGGGCTTTGGAGGCATAACCCTAGTAATTTCTGAGCCCCCTCCTTGTGTTCACGTCTCCGTGTGGCTTCTATGGGAATCACTTCTATGCTACAGTCCTATGGGAACAACAGACACCCCATTGAAATGAGGACATTAAGTTTCAGAGATCAAGTAGCCTGCCCAGTGGCAGGACAGGAATTTAAATTTAGACCCTTTTAACTCAAAGCTATGATTCTGTAAATGAAGGCTGGAAAGGAAGGAAAGTGCTTGGCCACAGAGAAAGCAAAAACAGAATTACAAGCTGGGAGGTTTTACTCTTATTTTTCTTAACTAATACTTTTGACTGACCATAAAATAACACATTACATTGTAGAAAATTTTAAAATGCAAAAAACCAGTAAAATCATTAACTCAATAAAATTGCTCACCAGTCTGTAAGCTGCCTGGAGGTCAGGATATTTTCTCTTTTGTTTACTGCTGAGTCCGAACAACTAGAAGACTGAATCATTGGCACATTGAATGAATGGAAATTCATTCTACCTAAAGATAGGAACTATTTATATTTTCGTGACTATTCTTCAAGAATTAGATCACTCAATCTATCATCTATCTATTATCTAACTATCTATCTATCTATCTATCATCATCTATCCATCTATCTCTGAGAAAGAGGGAAAACACACAATATAGGATTCAGTGATTAAGTTTATTTCATAACCTACTATTTATTTTTCCTTTCCTGGTAGACTGCTTTTCCTTTTGGGGAGGATTTGATTTCCACTCACTCCAGTGAAGGATTATTTCCCTGTGGATTTGGTTGGGCTTGGATTTGGGGGGCCCACTTTATACCTTCCCCCCTTACACCTCTCTCTTCACTTCTCACAGCTTGGGGAGCTCCAGTCAAAGCTCAGAGAATTTATTCCTACTGTGATGGAGGTCTTGGGTCCATTTTGCTGAGGAGAGTGGCCCTCATGCCAGGATAAAAGCAACTTTGCAGGAAGGGCTGCTGCGCTGAGTGTGGGATGTCTGCATGGACAGCAGAGCACACCCCGTCAGGGCCTGTTTTCTCCCCTGGCCTGGCTCCTCATACTGGGACTTCAGGGGGCCTTTTCTGGATTTAGCAACACCTTTGGAGGAAGACTACAGGCCGAGGAAGCTGGCCTATATGCAAACTTTGGAAATGCAGTCTCCTGGCCTGTTCTATTAGAAATTTCCCCAGATTAGAACACTTTCTTTTGATTTCAAATAACCCCCTCCTACCTAACAGTGGTGAGCTGCCAACTCTGACACAAATGAAGAATCCAATTTTCTTTGAATTGAAAAAAGGAAAAATACCATTAGTGAGTTTTCATCATTAATTTGGCTTTTATAAAATATAAAACACTTGGTTATTGCAGTCCAAACACACATCAACCTTGCAGTGAGAGACTGAGGCTGTGGAATACAAATCATTCTGACCAAGTGCACAGAATAAATTTGCCCTGTGTTCACATTTTACTAATATAAACTCCAATAAAAGACAAGGAACTGTTTATAAAATCACAAGATACTGGAGCCTTGGGAAATGTTTTTGACCTTCTTTAAAGGGGAAGGATCTGAGGCCCAGAGGGCCTAGAGACTTGCCTGAGGACCCCAGAGTCCCAGCCCATGCTCTGTTTCCCAAGCCCAGGAAGTCTGCTGAGCTTCAGATCTACCCCCTCCTTGGCCCAGCACAGGCTTCGGAGTCAAGCCTTTCCCAGGGCCCAGAAGGTTTGGCACCCTCCCTCACAATTCCCTCCAAGGCCTCAAACATAGGCCATCAGCCTCAGACTGGGCATCTCATCCGCAGTGTAAGACTACTCTTTGCCTAGGCAACCACATCCATCTTAAGAAGCCAGGGAGTGTTGCAATGTCCCAAGAGCCCCATGAGATAGATAATGTGGTCATTTTACAGATGAAGAAACTGAGGCTCAGGGGGATGAGGTTACTTGCTTAAGGAGAGGGTGGTGGGGATACAGGGCCTGTGTTCCATCTCAAGTTTGTGTCAAAGCTCTTTGTTTCTTTACCCGAATGTTCCACAGTCTCCACAAATGATAATGGCTACTGCCATTTACAGTTATATGCCAGGATTTGGGCTAAGAGCTCTACAAGTTGGTGATACTTAATATAATCCTCACAGCCACACTATGAAGTAAGGATTGAAGCAGTGGCAGAGGGCAGAGGGAGCAAGAGAGAGAAGAAAGCCTGATCTGGCCTTTTCTGGCTGGGGGCCACGCTGAAGTCTGGATGCCTTAATCTTGCTGCAGACACCAGCCTCTGTATGCCTCTGGACACAATGTGAGGATGATGATGCAGGCTTTGGGAGCATGCCAGAGAGAGAGACTTCCTTTCTCTTCCCTCCCTTCTTAGAATGACAAACAAAAAAAACTCTTGTTAATAGCTCAGGATGCCATAGCAAAATACCACAGATTGGGTGGCTTAAACAGCAGACATTTATTTTCTCACAGTGCTGGCGGTTGAGAAGGCCAAGGTCAAGGTGCTGGCAAATTCTGTTCTGGTGAGAGTCTCTTCCTGGCTTGTAGACAGCTGCCTACTCACTGTGTCATCATATGGCCTTTCCTGTGCGTGCATTCAAAAGCAGAGAGAGACAGAGAGCACTCAGCTGTCTCTTCTTATAAGGGCACTAATCCGACCAGATAAGGCACCCACCCTTTATGACCTCATTTTACCTTAATTGCTTCCTTAGAGGCCTCCTAGCCAAATACAGACACATTGGGTATTAGGGCTTCAACATACAGATTTTGGAAGAGGCAAAAACATTCTGTGCATGACAACTGTCAACCTGCAAATGCCAACAAACAAGCCCAGCAATGCCCCATGGGGCCTCCTACTAGTCTGTTGGGCTTTCACAACTTAGGGGGCTTCCAGCTTTGTCTGAATAATTTTTAAAAACATATTATTAAAATTCTGGTTTCTTTCAAATTAACTTTCCAAATGCGGCACTGTTAGTCTTCTACTCTGGGTCAAGCCAAATCTGCCCAGGGTGCCCAGTCTGGCTGCCTGGAAGCAGTGGTCATGTTCAAGGTCAAGAGTGTTCTTTTCACAATTGAGGCTTGTGATTGTGCAATGCATTTGCCATGATCTTAGCAAAAATAGACACCCTTCCCATGTCACTATGTTTGGGACTCCTCCTAGCACTTGCATCAGGAGTTACTGCTAACATGAATTCATGAATATCATATGAGTTCATGTACATAAACAGTGCCTTGCCCACAGTAGGCATTTTATAAGCGTGTGATGTTATCACTGGTGTTATTTTATTATTATTGGTTGTTGAAGCTGTTCTCCAGTTTAATTCAATTCCATTTGATTAGAACTTTATTGACTGGCTACACTGTACTATGCTAAGCACTGGGGATTCAGTGTTAGATAACGCAGACATGGCCTCTAAATGCATGTTGTCTGAGGGTTATCTGAATAACACTGGAGCATAGTTGCTTGGACAGCTGGTAAGTGCCACACTCTCTTTGGAGGTAGCAAGGTGGACTAAAGGATGCACTGGCCCTCTCAGAAGGTCTAGGTTCTAGTCCCAGACCAGCTGCTGACAGCTCTCACAGGGAGAAGGAAATCTCTGGCTTTAGTCCTTTCCTCTGTAATGGAAAGGCTTAGATATATATAATCTCTAAGACTTCCTTACTCTGGGCGTTCTCTTAGGTAAAGCATGAAGACATCCACGACAATGGACTTGTCTGTCCCAAAATATCTGCTACAAAATTATTTTTCAGTTCATCAGCTTCTGTAGATTAAATTTAGATTCAGTTTGGGTCTATATATCATAAGATACAACATGTAAAAAAAAGGATTAATTTTTCTAAACCATTTGTCATTAGTGAATTCCAAATATCTAGATATTTCACTGATTTTGTTCACATATTTCCCATAATGAAGACAGAGATGTCACTCACCATCTGGGTGAACTGCGATCCTTTGCCTGCCAACTTACAGTATCATTTTTTTACGGATCATGCTGGATGGTTCTTAAGAGATGGCCCATCACCTGTAAGTAATCGCCATCTCGAATAGAACATCTTTTAGCTTTGACTTTTGACATGTACAATCCCACATGCAGGCAGTTTGAGACGGAATATATGAGAGCTTTCTTCTAGAAGTGGCAGAGCTAAGAACCACATCAAAAGAACAATGGAAACAGGAACTTCTAAGTGTCAGGCTTTAAGTCATCCTGGAAAACTGTTTATTTGCTTGTTTCTTTTCTGGTCCCCCAAGCTTGATGATAGAATGCCATTGCAACTCATGATGTTAACCTAGTTGCTAGAGTGATTAAGGGCATGTATTCTCCACAAATAATAGGTCTCATTCTGAGAGTGTTGACTATGGTAAAGTCTTTTAAGTTTTGATGAAGAACTCCTTGGCTTAGAGGTCCTACCTATACCCCGAATGAATGGAATGGGCTGACTGTTAGAGAAGACGTTTATCAACAGGTAAGAAACACACTCAAAAATGTCTTTTCTCACTTTGTGCACAGGCGTGTTCACTGAGAAGACTTTGTAAGTATGTTTGGAATTTGCTGAATTCAGACAAACCTATGATATAATCATGCTGCTGATGAATTATACTCCACATCTCCATTCCTAGGGGTGGATATATCATGTTCTTAGTGGGTAGAAAAAATAAAGTACAGAGATACTTTCTACTTTTCCTAACTTTATTCAGTTATAAGTGACAACATGAGAGCCATAACCCATCATGATTTTCCCTTCTTTGAAGGCATTCTAACAGATACTAAGGGTCCTGAGAACTCGCATCTGTGTTAATATCTGCAAAGCTATGACATTTTGCCCCACTTCTAAAGAAGAAATCATTCATTTAACCTATTTTCAGTTGATTCAAAGCAATGAAAAATTTCCCCCAGAACTCTGTTTTACAACGTTTCCAGAGAGAAAATAAGAAGAAAACTTCCTTTAACTCTAGGAACTTGGAAAATTCCAATAAAATTATTTTTTAAAATTTAATTAATTAATTAATTTATTTTTGGCTGTGTTGGGTCTTCCAATAAAATTCTTTACAGCTGTGTTACCTGGAATCAAATTCTTTACCTTACAATACCATCTTTATATATTTTAGAAACATATTTCTATTTTTCTAAACTTAAATATTTACTAGCTTTCCCTTTCCATCATGAGTATCTGACTAATCTTAAGGAAAAGGCCATTTCATTGAGAACTTCAAAAAACAGTGTCATTTGTAATAGAGTTTCTACTTCAGATTATTCCTCTGAGAATTTTGTTTGTGGAATCCCCTTTCCAAATGACTCTGTAGTGACCATCACACTAACATAAATTTCATTTTAAATTGTGAATCTTAGCAGTTTATAATCAATTCACAACTGGTACCATTTTGCATATTTAATGAAGAAAAGTAGCGGTGTATTTTTAAATGTGATTTACAAATTGCTTATGGTGTTGTTGATATATGTAACAAATGAAAAGAATCAAGTCAAAACAAAAAACACTGAAAAAGTTAAATGGGTGTATGCTTTCTGCCTTGAA
The DNA here is from genome assembly GCF_009873245.2 of Balaenoptera musculus. NCBI lineage: Eukaryota > Metazoa > Chordata > Mammalia > Artiodactyla > Balaenopteridae > Balaenoptera > Balaenoptera musculus. The sequence goes on along the minus strand of NC_045786.1, from coordinate 48,708,047 downwards.
TAGAAACTTAAAGCTTTTAACTTTTTTTCCATATTAGTGCTCTAGAGAATTTTTGTTCTTCTTAGATAAAAGTTAATTCTCTTTAAGGTGGAAAAACCATGTCTTCATTCATTATATGAATGCAGAAAATAACCAATACCATCAGTGGTTATAAAATATTGCCTACTGCAGTAACCCTCAGACACGGAATCATGAGTTTCCCCCAAATCTTTTTGTTTCATAAGACTAGTTATTTTTTTCCTCTCTTTTGTCATATGACAAGCATCTCACAAGATCATGAGGATTGTACATCATCCATAATAATATACATCCCTTTCTTTAAAAGTTACCATAGAATGAACAATTGATTTCCCTTCTTATTTAGCTTAAGTACTGGCAGGAATCAAGACATTTTTGTCATTACATCTTGCCAGCACTTAGCATGGGCATTGAACCCAGTGATGCTCAATCAACATAGGCTGAATGCATGTCAACTGGCTGATCAGAGAGAAAGAAAGAGTTCATAGAGGTGACTTTCCTGTCCCATTGCATAGTGTGTTGGGATCCCAACTCACAGGTTGAGGACCAAAATTGTGACAAGGCCACAGGAAGCTGAGTTGAAAAGGGCTCTCCTATACTTTCTGGGGTTTTCCAACAATGAATCCTCAGTCTTGTGTTCTCTCTGGTATTTGAAGGTAGAATATAGGAGGGTCTATTTGTTTCAGAACAAACCAATCAGCGATAAAACCATTTAGAAAGCTCTTGGAATGTTAATTTGAACCTGGTCTTTGCTTTGGGGGACTTTCTGGGACCTTGCCCAGCATAACAGCCACTAGTAGAGATATACTCTAGAGTTGGTTGTATTTGGTTTAGTTTTTAGTTATCTTGGTCTATAAACAGTAAATTAGAAATGAAATCATTTTTATACTGGAGTTTTAAAACTGAGCTGTAGATTACACCTTCCATCATGGATCTCTGGATTAGGGACCACTCATCTTGAGCCTTTTTGAACTCTTCTTAAGTGTCAGTTTACCTAATAAGAAAATAGTCTGCAAATATAGCAACCTCCTAGCATGCCAGATGCTCCCTCTTATATAAGTCTCCTTAAAGGAGGCCAATTAAAGACTGCATTGATTTGTTTATGTTTCTGTTAAAAACAAATTTCCAGCCTTTCTTTTGCCACATAAAACATAAGGTTTCATCCATAGAGAAGAACAAGGAATGATGAACTGAGTGTTGGGTGTAGCCTTGATGGGCAGTTGTCACACCTGAGCCAATGAGACAGACAATGAGAGATAATTTGTTAATCATGTGCTGAGGTGGATTGCCTTTCTTCTGAGGATGGTTTTAGGATAAATCTGAAACAAATAGCCCCTTTGCCTCTTGTGAGGAATCAGGATGCACATATGCGATGCAGTTATTTCCTCTCATAGATCCATAATGCTGACTGCACTTGGAAACATTGTCTGAAGATTGGGAGGAAAAATAAGAAATTTAGAACATCTTTCTCTATGTATAGTGTATGCACAAAATATATGTTCACTGTTTAGAGTGTGGCAGTAGTTTTATACTCACAGAGAAAACCAGCACATTTCCCAACTCTGATTGTTTTGTTGTTGTTGTTTTTCCTGTTTAGAAGCTGTTATGATGTTTATAAATACCCCCCAAAATAGTTCAATGTGAATTGTTTTTGAATAGCAATTGTTTGAGAAAAAGCAAAAGGAAATATTCACAGTAGAGGCAGTTTGCTTCTTTTACAATGGGGGATTTCCCTAAAGAACATATTTCAGATGTTGCAGAAACAAGCCCATTTTCTCTCAGCCTCCATCCCACATGCAGGTCAGCCTTCAGCCGCTTATTAATTTTTATGAGCAAGTTACAGACTTGGAGAAAGAGAGGTGGGGGCTTTTGTAATAGAGAAACAGAGTGACCCACACTCTGGAAGATCAGGGAGAGGATTCTTTAACTATGAGCAATTGATTTTATTTTCAGTTTTAAGGATTTCATCTTTAACAAAAAGGATATACAAATTAATGGAGCTTTCTCTGTCACTGGTGGATTAAGCCCTACAGACAACAAGTGATGGTTCTATAAGACCACAGTTCCCTTATTATCAGCATAGAAGGATTAAAAGCACTTGGGTCATTCGTTAACTCCCATCTCCCATATCACCTTGAAATCAAAGTGGAGAGAAATAGGATTAATAAACATTGGAAGAAGAGCTCATCACACCGTTCTCTCTTTATATAATATTTCCCTATCAAGCTCTGCTTCATGGTCAAAAATCAGTGCTTCTGTTGGCAATGAAAACTGCAGTGCTGAAGTGTCTTTTTTAAATAGCTGGGACCATTGGAGCACATAAGGAGAACAAACCAAACTTGTGGTCAAGACGCATGAGGGATACAGGTGTGGATGGTGATACGGGGAGTAAAGTATGCCAGGAATGCAGACCTATGGGTTCCTAGTAGGAGCTTGCTTTCTCTGCTCTTACAACCTATTGCCCCCATCATGGTGAAAGGCTCAGATCTAGCTTGCTAGCCAACAGCAGGGACTTGGCAAACTAACTTGTACTTTCTCTTACAGGATGCACCGTGCTCTCCTGGATGCAACCACATCTGCTCTTTACAATAGACTGTTGGTGTCTGCATCTTACAAGAGAATTAGAGCTATGACAGGTGAAGTGAAGTGCCTATAGTCATGCAACTGGACTGTAGCCATTCCCATGGAAGCCAGATCTTTATCTCCAATCCAAGTTCTTTCTAAGATACAGAGGAAAGTGGAAAGAGAATGTCTCCCCCCGCTCCCCACCAGCTGCACCACTTTGTCACCATCTGGCTATTCTTGAATCTTTTATCATATCCAATTTGAGGAAATTAGGATTTATAATATAGCCCCTGCTGCCCACTGGCTGAGTCAATTTATGCTGCCTCTCTACCATATGTAAGTACGCCATAGACATGACAAGGCTTCAAGTTCAGAGAATCAGGAATACGGTACCAAAATGTCTCTCAGTTTTGGGCTGAACCCATCACTCATCTTCCTAAAACTGTATCTTCACCATCCACGGCCTTTTAGTAGTGAAAAGCTTCCATGATTGAAAGCAAAAGTCCCATGAGTTTATTGTCTAAGGTCGGGGGAGTGGCATAATATCATTTTTTATATTAGGAAAGTAAATGATTTTCATTGTAGGCAATTTGTATACTCTAACAATGAAAACTAGCAAATAGTTCACCTGCAATTTCACATTTATCTTATTCACTTTGAATCATTACTTGATGTTTATATCCCATTCATATTTTCCATATCATATGTTAAGAAATCCCATATAGTAGAAATCATTTCTAATAGGGAAGAATTATTTTATATATTTATGTCTACCTTTTGTGATATTTAAGCAGCTTTACTGAGAAATAATTGACAAAAAATAAATTGCATCTATTTAAAATGTACCATTTGTTAATTTTTGACCTACAAATACATTTGTGGAACCATTGAACTGTAAAGAGAATGAACACATCCATCACTTCCAGAATTTGCTCATGCCCCTTTGAAATCCCTCTCTTCTTGCCTCTCCCACCTTCCATCCCCCACATAAACATCAAGTTATTTTCTTACTATAGATTTGTTCATATTTTCTAGAATTTTATATAAATGAAATCCTGTAGTAGGAAATATTGTTTGGTCTCACTTCATTCACTCAGCATAATTTTTTTGATTCATACATGTTGTGTATAACAAATGTTCATTTCATTCATTTTATGGATACACCACATTGTTTATCTGTTCATCTGTTGAACATTTGAGTTGTTTCCAGTTTTTGACTATCAGTACAGGCCTTTGTATGAATACACACTTAATTTACCTCAGGAAAATATCAAGGAAGTGAAATTGCTGAATCATGTGGTAAATCAATGTTTAACAATTTAAGAACTTGCCAAACTGTTTTTCCAAAGTGATTCCACCATTCTGCATTCTCTCCAGTGTCGTAGGACAGTTCCAATCCTCCACATCATTGCCAAAACTTGAAATAGCCAGTCTTAATTTTAGCCAACCTAATAGGTATAAAAGTGGTTTCTAAATGTAGTTTCAATTTTTATTTATCTAACAACGACTGGTGTTGAGCAAATTTTCTTGTCATGTCATCCACATGTCTTTTCAAATATTATGCCTATTTTAAAAATGTGGTTATTTCCTTTTTATCAAGTTTTGAAAAGTCTTTATATATTCTACATACAAGTCTTTAGTAGCATGTGGTTTGAAAAATTTCTCCCCATTCTGTGACTAATGTTTTATTCCCCTGTGTCTTTCAAAAGAGCATAAATTAATTTTGATGAAGTTAAAATTATCAAATTTTTATTTTATGAGGAGATAAACTAACATTCTTTTGGCATCACATCAAAGAAATCTTTGCTTAACCTAATTTTAACAAATATTTTCTACCTTGTTTCTTCCTAGACATTTTATAGTTAAATTTAGTCCTATGCTTCAGACTATTCTACAAAGCTACAGTAATCAAGACAGTATGGTACTGGCAAAAAAACAGAAATATAGATCAATGGAACAGGATAGAAAGCCCAGAGATAAACCCATGCACATATGGTCACCTTATTTTTGATAAAGGAGGCAAGAATATGCAATGGAGAAAAGACAGCCTCTTCAATAAGTGGTGCTGGGAAAACTGGACAGCTACATGTAAAAGAATGAAATTAGAACACTCCCTAACCCCATATACAATAATAAACTCAAAATGGATTAAAGACCTAAATGTAAGGCCAGACTCTATAAAATTCTTAGAGGAAAACATAGGCAGAACACTCTGACATAAATCTCAGCAAGATCCTTTTTGACCCATGTCCTAAAGAAATGGAAATAAAAACAAAAATAAATTATGAAACTTAAAAGCTTTTGCACAGCAAAGGAAACCATAAACAAGATGAAAAGACAACCCTCAGAATGGGAGAAAATATTTGCAAATGAAGCAACTGACAAAGGATTAATCTCAAAAATTTACAAGCAGCTCATGCAGCTCAATATCACAAAAACAAACAACCCAATCCAAAAATGGGCAGAAGACCTAAATTGACATTTCTCCAAAGAAGTTATACATATTGCCAACAAACACATGAAAGGATGCTCAACATCACTAATCATTAGAGAAATTCCAATCAAACCGACAATGAGGTATCAGCTCACACCAGTCAGAATGGCCATCATCAAAATATCTACAAACAATAAATGTTGGAGTGGGTGTGGAGAAAAGGGAACCCTCTTGCACTGTTGGTGGGAATGTAAATTGATACAGCCACTATGGAGAACAGTATGGAGGGTCCCTAAAAGACTAAAATATAGAACTACTATACGACCAAGCAATCCCACTACTGGGCATATACCCTGAGAAAACCATAATTCAAAAAGAGTCATGTACCACAACGTTCATTGCAGCTCTATTTACAATAGCCAGGACATGGAAGCAACCTAAGTGTCCATCAACAGATGAATGGATAAAGAAGATGTGGCACATTTTTACAATGGAATATTACTCAGCCATAAAAAGAAATGAAATTGAGTTATTTGTAGTGAGGTGGATGGACCTAGAGTCTGTCATACAGAGTGAAGTAAGTCAGAAAGAGAAAAACAAATACTGTATGCTAACACACATATATGGAATCTAAAAAAAAAAAAAAAATGTTCTGAAGAACCTAGGGCAGGACAGGAATAAAGACGCAGACATAGAGAATGGACTTGAAGCCACAGGGAGGGGGAAAGCTAAGCTGGGACGAAGAGAGACAGTGGCGTGTACATATGTACACTACCAGGTGTAAAATAGATAGCTAGTGGGAAGCAGCCGCATAGCACAGGGAAATCAGCTCGATGCTTTCTGACCACCTAGAGGGGTGGGATAGAGAGGGTGGGAGGGAGATGCAAGAAGGAGGAGATATGGGGATATATGTATATGTATAGCTGATTCACTTTGTTATAAAGCAGAAACTAACACACCACTGTAAAGCAATTTTACTCTAATAAAGATGTAAAAAAAAAATTGAATCCTATGATCCATTCTGAGTTAATTGTTGTACATGGTGTAAGGTATAGATCAATATTTATTTATACATGGACATCAAATTATTCCAGCCCCGCAACTTTTTTTTTTTATTGAAGTATAGTTGATTTACAATGTTGTATTAGTTTCAGGTGCACAACAAACTGATTAAACATATATATATATATATATATATATATATTCTTTTTCAGATTCTTTTCTATTACATATTATTACTGTAGGTCCTTGCTGTTTATCTGTTTTGTATATAGTAGTAGGTATCTATTAATCCCAAACTCCTAATTTATCCCTCCCCCTTTTTCCTTTTGGTAACCATAAGTTTGTTTTCTATGTCTGTGAATCTATTTCTGTTTTGTAAATAAATTCATTTGTATAATTTTTTTAGATTCCACATATAATTGGAATCATAAGATATTTGTCTTTCTCTGACTTACTTCACTTAGTATGATAATCTTTAGGTCCATCCATGTTGCTGCAAATGGCATTATTTCATTATTTTTTATGACTAATATTCCATTGTGCATATATACAACATCTTTAGCCATTCATCTGTTGATGGACATTTAGGTTGCTTCCATGTCTTGGTTATTGTAGATGGTGCTGCAGTGAACATTAGGGTGTATATATCTTTTCAAATTAGAGTTTTCATCTTTTCTGGATATATGTCCAGGAATGAGATTCCTGGATCATATGATAACTCTATTTTTAGTTGTTTAAGGAACCTATATACTGTTTTCCATAGTGGCTGCACCAATTTACATTCCCACCAACAGTGCAGGAAGTTTCATTTTCTCCACATCCTCTCCAGCAGTTATTATTTGTAAGCTTTTTAATGATTGACATTCTGACTGGTGTGAGGTGATACCTCATTGCAGATTTGATTTGCATTTCTCTAATAATTAACAATGTTCAGCATATTTTCATGTGCCTGTTGTCCAGCCCCATACCTTGAAAAGACTATTGTATCTCCAAATGAATTGCTTTTGTGTGTTTGTCAAAAATAGTTGGCTACATATATATCTGTATATTTCTGGAGTCTCTGTTTTACATCATGACCTATTTGCTTGTCCTGACACCAAAACTGCACTATCTTCATTACTGTAGCCTCATAATAAAATTTAGAATCAGATAGTGTCAGTCCTCCAAATTTGTTCTTTTATAAAGCTGCTTTGGCTATTCTGTATCTGTTTTATTTCTGCATGGATTTTAGAATCAGTTTGCCAATTTGTAAAATAAATTATCTTGGACTTTTGATTGGGCTTGCATTTATTCTACAGAACAATTTGGGAAGAACTGACTGCTTGATAATATTCAGTCTAGTGAACCATGAATATGGTGCATCCCTCCATTTATTTAGGTCTTCTTTAATTTCTCCCAGCACTGTTTTGTAAACTTTAGTGCACAGATCTTGCATATCTTTTGTCAGATTTATCTCATACTATTTCATATTCTAAAATATTGAAAATGTTATTGATTTTTTAAACTTCAAATTTATTTTTCATCATTGGAATATAGACCTGTAACTGATTTTGTTATTAAGCTTACATCCTAGAAATTTACTAAACTCATGAAATAGTTCTATTAACTTTTTGGTAGATTCCATTGGATTTCCAATGTAAAGGATTATGTTGTCTACAAATAAAGATACTCTTAATTGTTTCTTTACAATATTAGTGTTTTAAATTTATTTTTCTTGCCTACTGCACTGCCTAGAACCTTCAGTGCAATGTTGGGTAGAAGTGGTGTGAATGGATATCCTTGTCTTCTTCCTGATCCTGGGGGAAAACCTTCAGTTTTTCACATTGAATATGATGTTAACTGTAGGTTTTGGTAGATGTTTTCTATCATGTAGAGAAAGTTCCCTTGCATTCCTAATATATTAATATCTTCTGACAGGGCTACATGTTCGATTTTGTCAAATGTTTTTCTGCACCTATTGAGTTGATTACATGATTTTCTATTTTTACTTGATAATATAGTAAGTTACATAAATTGATTTTCTAATATAAATCAACCTTGCATTCTTAGGACAAATCCCAATTGTTCTTGATATATTATATTTTTAACATATTGTTAGTAATTTTGCTAAAAATTTGTTTAAAAATTTGCATCTACATTAATGAGGGATATACTATAGTTTTCTTGTAATGTTTCTGTTATATGTTGATAGCAGGCCATTCTGGCTTCATAGAATGACTTGGGATTAATTTCCTCTTCTTCAGTTTTTCCAGAAGAACTCTTCTAGAATTGGTATTCTTTCTTTCCTGAATGTTTGGTAGAATTCACAAAGATATCTATAGTATTTATAATTACAATAGTTAATTCTTTAATACATACTAAGTTATTCCAATTAATCAGTTTTTTCTTGAGTGGACTTTGATCATTTGTGTCTTTAAAGGAAATTTTCCATTTCATCTAACTTGTCAAATTTTTAACCATAAAACTTTAAAAAAACATTTATTATCCTTTTGATAACTGTATAATCTATAGAGATGTCATTTCTCTCAATCCTGATTTTAGTAAATTTTTTTCCTGGTTAGTATGGTTAGAGGTTTATCAATTCTATTGATTTTCTTAAATAACCAATTATTGACTTCATAGATTCTCCTTTGTTTGTATTTTCAGTTTCATTGATTTCTACCCTGATCAGTATTATTTCATTTTTTTCTATTTGCTCTATGGTTTCTTTGCTCTTTTTTTGTCTGGTTCCTTAAGGTGGAGGCTGAGGTCACTAACTGAGACCTTTCATCTTTTCTAAAACAGGCCTTTAGTGTGATAAGTTTAACTGCAAATAATGCTTTAAGATGACTTACAGATTAATATATGTTGTGTTTTAATTTTCATTCAGTTCAAAAATATTCTCTAACTTCTCTTTGAATTCTTTGAACCACATGTTATTTAGAAGTATGTAATTTGTTATTAAATATGTGGGGATATTCCAGAGATCTTTATCTTATTGATTTCTAAGTTAATTCCATTTTGGCCAGGGAACATACTCTGTGATTTAAATCCTTTACAATTTATTGAAACTTGTTTTATGTTGCAGAGAATGGTATATCTTGGTAACTGTTCCATTGTGTGCTTGAAAAGAATGTATATTCTGTGCTCTGGGTTGGAGTGTTCTATAAATATCAATGAGGTCTAGTTGGTTGATTGTGTTATTCATATCTATAATGTTACTGATGTTTTATTTACTTGTTCTATAAATTATTGAGAGAGCAGTACTGTAATCTCTGACAACAGCTGTAAATGTCTGTTTTTCTTTGGCATGCTATCAGTTTTTCTTCATGTATCTTGAAGATCTCTTATTAAGTATATGCTATGGTCTGAATGCTTGTGTCTCCCCAAAATTAATATGTTGACACCTAATCCCCAATGTGAAGGTATTTGGAGGTGGAGCCTTTGGGAGGTTATCAGGTCATGACGGCAGAGCCCTTATGACTGGGATTAGTGCCCTTATAAAGGAGACCCCAAAGAGGTCTCCTGACCCTTCTGCCATATAAAGACACACAAAAATGTTAGATGTCTATGAACAAGAAAGCAGGTTCTCACCAGGCAATGAATCTGCTGATGCCTTGATCTTGGACTTCTAGCCCTCAGAACAGTGAGAAATAAATTTCTATTGTTTGTAAGCTACCCAGTCTATGGTATTTTGTTATAGCAGCCTAACAAATTAAGACAGTACATAATCATTTAGGCATGTTACGTCCTCTTGATGAACTGACAGATTTACACAATGAAATCACATTTTTATGCCTGGCAATATTCTCTTTATTGAAATAAACTTTGATATAATACAGCCTCTTTGGCTTAAAAAAGAAACAAACTCCATAGCACATTTTAAAAGTAACAACTTTATTGAGATATTATTCAATTATCATAAAATTCACCTGTTCTAAAGTGTACAATTCAGTTTTTTTAGTATATTCATATAGTTGTGGAACTATGACATCATTTAATTTTAGAACGTTGTCATTACCTCCCAAAGAAATTCTAATCCATTAGCAATTACTCATTATCACCCCTCTCTCTAGCCTCTGGCAACAATAGTAAACTTTTTGTTTCTATGATTTGCCTATTCTGGATATTTTATATTTATTCCAGATGGAATCTGGAATCATGGAGTATGTATTCTTGTGACTGGCTACTTTCATTTAGAGTAACGTTTTCCAATGCATCTGTGTATCTTTCCATTCATTTAGGTTTTTCTTTTATGTCTTTTAGCAATATTTAGTAGTTTTCAGTGTATAAGTCAAACTTATATGATTAAATTTATTCTTAACTATTCAAATATTTTTATGATAATCTAAGGAATTGTTTTATTTATTTAATTTAAATGTTTACTGATAGCATTTAGAAATACAATTGATTTTTTTTTGAATATTGACCTTATATCCCATGGCTTTGCTGAAATTGTTTATTAGCTCTAATAGTGTGTGTGTGTGTGCACGCGCACACATGCATGCATGTATGTATGTATTTGGATTCCTTAGAATTTGTTGTATACAAGAATATGTCATCTGAGAATAGACATATTTTTTACGTCTTCATTTCTCATCTGGATGCCATTTATTTCCTTTTCTTTCCTAACTGCTCTGGCTAGATTCTGCAGTACAATGTTGAATAGAAGTGAGGAGAGCAGATATTCTTATCTTGTTGTTTCCATCCTTGATCTTAAGGGAAAATAATTCAATCAAACCTATTACCTGAAGGTTTTTGTATATGCTCTGTATAAGGTTTAGTAACTTTTCTTCTATTCCTAGCTTTTTGTTTCTTTTTATCACCAATGTATGTGGATTTTGTCAAATACTTTCACATTATCTATTGAGATGATCATGTGATTTTTTAAATTAATATGTTGTATTACACTGATTTTTTTTTTTTTTTTGATGTTAAACCAGTTTTGCATTCCTTAGATAATCCTGCTTGGTCATGATGCATAATCCTTTGTATGTTGCTGGATTTGGATGGCAGAGATTTTGTTGAGGATTTTTGTGTCTATATTCATAAGGGACATTGATCTTGTGATGTCTTTGCCTAGTTTTAGAATCAAGGTAAGACATGGTCCTAGGATATCTTTCTGGAGACTTTCAAAATTATACTAATTTAGAGGGGGGACCTTCAAGATGGTGGAGGAGTAAGACATGGAGATCACCTTCCTCCCCACAAATACATCACAAATACATCTACATGTGGAACAACTCCTACAGAACACCTACTGAATGCTGGCAGAAGACCTCAGACTTCCCAAAAGGCAAGAAACTCCCCCATGTACCTGGGTAGGGCAAAAAAAAAAAAGATAAAACAGAGACAAAAGAATAGGGATGGGACCTGCACCTCAGGGAGGGAGCAGTGATGGAGGAAAATGTTCCACACACTAGGAAGCCTCTTCACTGGCGGAGATGGGACGTAGTGGGGGGGAGCGGGGGGGGGAAGCTTCGGAGCCACTGAGGAGAGCGCAGCAACAGGGGTGCAGAGGGAAAAGTGGAGAAATTCCCGCACAGAGGATCAGTGCCTACCAGCACTCACCAGCCCGAGAGGCTTGTCTGCCCACCCACTGGGACGGGTGGGGCCTGGGAGCTGAGGCTCTGGCTTCGGGGGTCAGATCCCAGGGAGAGGACTGGGGTTGGCTGCATGAACACAGCCTGAAGGGGGCTAATGCACCACAGCTAGCCAGGAGGGAGTGCGGGAACAGTCTGGACCTGTATAAGAAGCAAGAGACCATTGCTTTGGGGTGCACAAGGAGAGGGGATTCAGAACACCACCTAAACGAGCTCCAGAGATGGGCGTGAGCCACGGCTATCAGCGTGGACACCAGAGACAGGCGTGAAATGCTAAGGCTGCTGCTGCAGCCACCAAGAAGCTGTACAAGCACAGGTCACTATCCACACCTCCCCTCCTGGGAGCCTGTGCAGCCCGCCACTGCCAGGGTCCCGTGATCCAGGGACAACTTCCCCGGGAGAACACACAACGCGCCTCAGGCTGTTGCAACGTCTCACTGACCTCTGCCGCCTCAGGATCTCCCCGCATTCCATACCCCTCCCTCCCCACCGGCTTGAGTGAGCCAGAGCCCCGTAATCAGCTGCTCCTTTAACCCCGTCCCGTCTGGATGGGACCAGACACGCTCAGGTGACCTACACCCAGAGGTGGGGCCAATCAAAAGCTGAACTCCAGGAGCTGTGCGAAAAAAGAAGAGAAAGGGAAATCTCTCCCAGCAGCCTCAGGAGCATCGGATTAAATCTCCAAAATTAACTTGAAGTACCCTGCGACTGTGGAATACCTGAATAGACAATGAATAATCCCAAAATTGAGGCAGTGGACTTTGGGAGTAACTGTAGACTTGGGGTTTGCTGTATGCAACTAACTGGTTTCTGGTTTTATGTTTATCTTAGTTTAGTATTTAGAGTTTATTATCATTGTTAGATTTGTTTATTGATTTGGTTGCTCTCTTCCTTTTTTTAAATATATAGATATATATATATTTTTTTCCTTTTTCTCTTTTTCTGAGTGTGTATGTGTATGCTTCTTTGTGTAATTTTGTCTGTATAGCTTTGCTTTTACCATTTGTCCTAGGGTTCTGTCTGTCCTTTTTTTTTTTTTTTTTAATATAGGTTTTAGTACTTGCTTTCATTGGTGGATTTGATTTTTGGTTTGGTTGCTCTTGGATTTCTTTCTTTCTTTTTTCTTTTTTTTAAATGTTTAATATTTTAATTGTTAATCATTTTTTTAATTTTTTCTTTTAAAAACATTATTTCTTTTTATTTTATTTTATTTTTATATTTCTTTCTTTCTTTTTTACTCCCTTTTCTTCTGAGCCCTGTGGCTGACAGGGTCTTGGAACTCCGCTGGGTGTCAACCCTGTGCCTCTGAGGTCGGAAAGCTGAGTTCAGGATATTGGTCCACCACAGACCTCCCAGTTCCACGTAATATCAAATGGTGAAAGCTCTCACAGAGATCTCCATCTCAACATAAAGACCCAGTGCCACTCAACAACCAAAAAACTACAGTGCTGGACACCCTATGCCAAACAACTAGGAAGACAGGAACACAACCCCACCCATTAGCAGAGAGGGTCCCTAAAATCATAATAAATTCACAGCCACCTCAAAACACACCAGCGGAAGAAGTCCGGCCCACCAGAAAAACAAGATCCAGACTCATCTACCACAGCACAGATACTAGTCCCCTCCACCAAGAAGCCTACACAACACACTGAACCAACCTTAGCCACTGGGGGCAGACACCAAAAACAATGGGGATTACACACCTGCAGCCTGTGAAAATGAGACCCCAAACACAGTAAGTTAAGCAAAACGAGAAGACAGACAAACAAAAAACAAATGAAGAGCAAGGTAAAAACCCACCAGACCAAACAAATGAAGAGGAAATAAGCAGTCTACCTGAAAAAGAATTCAGAGTAATGATAGTAAAGATGATCCAAATCTTGGAAATAGAATGGAGAAAATACAAGAAATGTTTAACAAGGACCTAGAAGAACTAAAGAGCAAACAAACAATGATGAACAACACAATAAATGAAATTAAAAATTCTCTAGAAGGAATTGATAGCAGAATAACTGAGGCAGAAGAACGGATAAGTGACCTGGAAGATAAAATAATGGAAATAACTACCGCAGAGCAGAATAAACAAAAAGGAATGAAAAGAACTGAGGACAGTCTTAGGGACCACTGGGACAGAATTAAATGCACCAACATTCTAATTATAGGCTTCTCAGAAGAACAAGAGAATAAAGAAGGGACCGAGAAAATATTTGAAGAGATTATAGTTGAAAACTTCCCTAATATGGGAAAGGAAATAGTCAATCAAGTCCAGGAAGTGCAGAGAGCCCCATACAGGATAAATCCAAGGAGAAACATGCCAAGACACATATTAATCAAATTATCAAAAATTAAATACAAAGAAAAAATATTAAAAGCAACAAGGGGAAAAAAACAAATAACATACAAGGGAATCCCCAGAAGGTTAACAGCTGACCTTTCAGCAGAAACTCTACAAGCCAGAAGGGAGTGGCAAGACATATTTAAAGGGATGAAAGGGAAAAATCAACAACAAAGATTACTTTACCCAGCAAGGATCTCATTCAGATTCAATGGAGAAATTAAAAGCTTTACAGACAAGCAAAAGCTAAGAGAATTCAGCACCACCAAACCAGCTTTACAAGAAATGCTAAAAGAACTTCTCTAGGCAGGAAACACAAGAGAAAGAAAAGAACTACAATAACAAACCCAAAACAATTAAGAAAATGGTATGTGGAACATACATATCGATAATTACCTAAAAGGTAAATGTATTAAATGCTTCAACCAAAAGATATAGACTGGCTGAATGGATACAAAAACAAGACCTGTATACATACTGTCTACAAGAGATGCACTTCAGACCTAGGGACACATACAGACTGAAAGTGAGAGGATGGAAAAAGATATTCCATGCAAATGGAAATCAAAAAAAGCTGGCATAGCAATTCTCATATCAGACAAAATAGACTTTAAAATAAAGACTATTACAAGAGACAAAGACGGACACTACATAATGATCAAAGGATCAATCCAAGAAGAATATTTAACAATTGTAAATATTTATGCACCCAACATAAGAGCACCTCAATACATAAGGGAAATGCTAACAGCCATAAAAGGGGAAATCAACAGTAACACAATCATAGTAGGGGACTTTAACACCCCACTTTCACCAATGGACAGATCATCCAAAATGAAAATTAATAAGGAAACACAAGCTTTAAATGATACATTAAACAAAATGGACTTAATTGATATTTTTAGGAAATTCCATCCAAAAACAACAGAATACAAATTCTTCTCAAGTGCTCATGGAACACTCTCCAGGATAGATCATATCTTGGGTCACAAATCAAGCCTTGGTAAATTTAAGAAAATTGAAATCGTATCAAGTATCTTTTCCGACCACAATGCTATGAGACTAGATATCAATTACAGGAAAATGTCTGTAAAAAATACAAACACATGGAGCCTAAACAATACACTACTTAATAACCAAGAGATCACTGAGGAAATCAAAGAGGAAATTAAAAAATACCTAGAAAATATGACAACAAAACACAACAACCCAAAATGTATGGGATGCATCAAAAGCAGTTCTAAGAGGGAAGCTTATAACAATACAATCCCACCTTAAGAAACAAGTAACATCTCAAATAAACAACCTAACGTTACACCTAAAGCAATTAGAGAAAGAAGAACAAAAAACCTCCAAAGTTAGCAGACGGAAAGAAATCATAAAGATCAGATCAGAAATAAATGAAAAAGAAATGAAGGAAACAATAGCAAAGATCAATAAAACTAAAAGCTGGTTCTTTGAGAAGATAAACAAAATTGATAAACCATTAGCCACACTCATCAAGAAAAAAAGGGAGTAGACTCAAATCAATAGAATTAGAAATGAAAAAGGAGAAGTAACAAATAACACTTCAGAAATACAAAGGATCATGAGAGATTACAACAAGCAACTCTATGCCAATAAAATGGACAACCTGGAAGAAATGGACAAATTCTTAGAAATACACAACCTTCCAAGACTGAACTAGGAAGAAATAGAAAATATAAACACACCAATCACAAGCACTGAAATTGAAACTGTGATGAAAAATCTTCCAACAAACAAAAGCCCAGGACCAGATGGCTTCACAGGCGAATTCTATCAAACATTTAGAGAAGTGCTAACACCTATCCTTCTCAAACTCTTCCAAAATATAGCAGAGGGAGGAACACTCACAAACTCATTCTACGAGGCCACCATCACCCTGGTACCAAAACCAGACAAAGATGTCACAAAGAATGAAAACTACAGGCCAATATCACCGATGAACATAGATGCAAAAATCCTCAACAAAATACTAGCAAACAGAATCCAAAACCACATTAAAAGGATCATACACCATGATCAAGTGGGGTTTAACTCAGGAATGGAAGGATTCTTCAATATATGCAAGTTAATCAATGTGATAAACCATATTAACAAATGGAAGGAGAAAAAACATATGGTCATCTCAGTGGATGCAGAAAAAGCTTTTGACAGAATTCAACACCCATTTATGATAAAAACCGTCCAGAAAGTAGGCATAGAGGCAACTTACCTCAACATAATAAAGGCCATATATGACAAACCCACAGCCGACATCATTCTCAATGGTGAAAATCTGAAACCATTTCCTCTAACATCAGGAACAAGACAAGGTTGTCCACTCTCACTACTATTATTCAACATAATGTTGGAAGTTTTAGGCACAGCAATCAGAGAAGAAAAAGAAATAAAAGGAATCCAAATCAGAAAAAAAGAAGTAAAGCTGTCCCTATTTGCAGATGACATGATACTATACATAGAGAATCCTAAAGATGCTACCAGAAAACTACTAGAGCTAATCAATGAATTTGGTAAAGAAGCAGGATACAAGATTAATGCACAGAGATCTCTGGCATTCCTATATACTAATGATGAAAAATCTGAAAGAGAAATTAAGGAAACGCTCCAATTTACCATTGCAGCAAAAGGAATAAAATACCTAGGAATAAACCTACCAAAGGAGACAAATGACCTTTATGCAGAAAACTATAGAACACTGATGAAAGAAATTAAAGATGATACAAACAGATGGAGAGATATACCATGTTCTTGGATTGGAAGAATCAACATTGTGAAAATGACTCTACTAACCAAAGTAATCTACAGATTCAATGCAATCCCTATCAAACTATCAATGGCATTTTTCACAGAACTAGAACAAAAAATTTCACAATTTGTTTGGAAACACAAAAGACCCCGAATAGAAAAAGCAATCTTGAGAAAGAAATATGGAGCTGGAGGAATCAGGTTCCTGTACTTCAGAGTATACTACAAAGCTACAGTAATCAAGACAGTATGGTACTAGCACAAAAACAGAAATATAGATCAATGAAACAGGATAGAAAGCCCAGAGATAAACCCACACACATATGGTCACCTTGTTTTTGATAAAGGAGGCAAGAATATACAATGGAGAAAAGACAGCCTCTTCAATAAGTGCTGCTGGGAAAACTGGACAGCTACATGTAAAAGAATGAAATTAGAACACTCCCCAACACCATACACAAAAAATAAACTCAAAATGGATTAGAGACCTAAATGTAATACCAGACACTATAAAACTCTTAGAGGAAAACATAGGCAGAATACTCTATGACATATATCACAGTAAGATCCTTTTTGACCCACCTCCTAGAGAAATGGAAAGAAAAACAAAAATAAACAAATGGGACCTAATGAAACTTAAAAGCTTTTGCACAGCAAAGGAAACCATAAACAAGATGAAAAGGCAACCCACAGAATGGGAGAAAGTATTTGCAAATGAAGCAACTGACAAAGGACTAATCTCCAAAATTTATAAGCAGCTCATGCAGCTCAATATCAAAAAAACAAACAACCCAATCCAAAAATGGGCAGAAGACCTAAACAGACACTTCTCCCAAGAATATATACAGATTGCCAACAAACACATGAAAGGATGCTCTACATCACTAATCATTAAAGAAATGCAAATCAAAACTACAATGAGGTATGACCTCATATCAGTAAGAATGGCCATCAACAAAAAAATCTACAAAGAATAAATGCTGGAGAGGGTGTGGAGAAAAGGGAACCCTCTTGCACTGTTGGTGGGAATGTAAATTGATACAGCCACTATGGAGAACAGTATGCAGGTTCCTTAAAAAACTAAAAATAGAACTACCATATGACCCAGCAGTCCCACTACTGGGCATATACCCTGAGAAAAACATAATTCAAAAAGAGTCATGTACCACAATGTTCATTACAGCTCTATTTACAATAGCCAGGGCATGGAAGTGACCTTAGTGTCCATCGACAGATGAATGGATGAAGAAGATGTGGCACATATATACAACGGAATATTACTCAGCCATAAAAAGGAATGAAACTGAGTTATTTGTAGTGAGGTGGAAGGACCTAGAGACTCATACAGAGTGAAATATGTCAGAAAGAGAAAAATAAATACCATGTGCTAACATATATATGGATTCTAAAAAAAAAACAAAAACAAAAAAAAGCAGTTCTGAAGAACCTAGGGGCAGGAAAGGAATAAAGACACAGACGTTGAGACACAGACATTGAGAATGGACTTGAGGATACGGGGAGGGGGAAGAGTAAGCTGGGACGAAGTGAGAGAGTGGCATGGACTTATATATACCACCAAATGCAAAATAGATAGGTAGTGGGAAGCAGCCACATAGTGCAGGGAGATCAGCTTGGTGCTTTTTGACCCCTTAGAGGGGTGGGATAGGGAGGGTGGGAGGGAGACAGAAGAGGGAGGAGATATGGGGATATATGTACATGTATAGCTGATTTCCTTTGTTATAAAGCAGAAACTAACACACCATTGTAAAGCAATTAAACTGCAATAAAGATGTTAAAAAAGTTATATTGATTTAATCTTTATGTCACTTTGCTCTATTCAGATATTTTTGTTGTTGTTGTTGAGTAATTTCTGGTCATTGTATCTTTCTGGAAATTTGTCTACTTCATTAGGTTATCTAATGAGTTAGTATATAGTGTTCATAGTATTTCCTCATAATTCCTTTTATTTCTATAAAGTTGGAATTTATGCCCCCTCCTTCATTCCTAATTTTAGTAGTTTGAGTCTCCTCCCTTTTTACTGTTCAGTCTAGCTAAGGTTTATCAGTGTTGTTGATCTTTACAAAGAACCATCTTTTGATATTATTAATTTTCCCTATAGTTTTTCTATTACCTACTTCATTTATATCCATTCTATTACAATATTTCTTTTTTCATGTTTGCTTTGGTTTAGTTTGCTCTCTTTTTTTAGTCCCTTAAGGTGGAAAATTAGGTTATTCATTTGAGATCTTTCTTCTTTTTTAATATATGGGTTTACAATTATAAATTTTCCTGTAAGCATTGCTTTAGCTGTATCTTATAAGTTTTTACATGTTTTGTTTTCATTTTAATTCATCTCAAATTATTTTCTAATTTCCCTTGAGAGTTTCTCATTGATCCACTGGTTATTTAAGAATGTGCTGCTTACTTCCCACTTATTTGGGATTTTTAAAAATTTCTTTCTGTTATTGATTTCTAATTTTATTCATTGTGGTTGGGGACATACCTTGTACAATTTCAATTCCTTTGAATTGATTGAGGCCTGCTTATGACCTAACATTTGGTTCATTCTGGAGAATGTTCCATGTGTACTTGAGAAGAACGTTTATTTTATTATGGTTGGGTGAAAAGTTTAATTGATGTCTGTTAGATCTAGTTGGTTTATTTTGTTGTTCAAAGCTTCTATTTCCTTGTTGTTCTTCTCCTAGATGTTCTATTAATTATTGATAGTGGTATATTGAAGATCCAACTATTTTTCTTTTATTGTATATTTCTCCTTTCTGCCTATAATGTTCTTTTCCAGGCCCTTTGCATGATTGACTCCTTTCATCTTTAAATAACTCCTCTCCAAATATCCTATGGAAAGTAGCTCCTCCTCATCATTCTCTATTGCAGAAACATATTTTTCATTATAATCACAAATGTCATTATTTCATCTATTGACTTAACTGCTCACTGTCTATCTTCCACTTTAGAAAATGAGCTCCACGAATACAGGGACCTTCTCAGTTTTATTCTCTGTGTTTTCCTAGCACCTAATATATAGAAGATACTCAATAAATATGTGCTAAATGAAAGGATTTGTTTTTCTCTTTACTGCTGTGATGTAACTGTTATTAATGCGTTTGCATGCTTGCTTTCCCTGCAATCCTTTCTTATTTTATCTGTCTCCCATGATTTGCTATCTCTGCCTTGATTTCTGCTCCATTTTATAAAGGCCATTTTGTTTCTAAATTGTATTTGGGATTGCCGACAAGTTGCTTGAGCTTTATTGTCCTGATGTTATAGAAAATTATTTTCAGAGATCTGCTTTATTCCTAGTCTGTTTCCTTTGTTCTGAATCATTTCCTTAAGGACTGATAAGGATTTTATGATTTGTTTTATTTCCTCAGTTAGAATGAAGAATGCTCTTTACGTTCTCAGTACTATGCTTAGAAAAGGATTGTGATTTTGCTTGATCCCTCTCAGCAACTTGGGTGCCAATCATTCTCCTTTTCAGATCTATGGCTTAAA
Source organism: Balaenoptera musculus (assembly GCF_009873245.2). NCBI lineage: Eukaryota > Metazoa > Chordata > Mammalia > Artiodactyla > Balaenopteridae > Balaenoptera > Balaenoptera musculus. The sequence continues at coordinate 48,687,829 of NC_045786.1, read as the reverse complement.
GATTGGTTGACATGTACTGGGACAGGTTAGTTTCTTTGGCTACCAAAAGACCTTACCACCAAATTAGTGGTAAAACCTTACCACCAAATTAGTGATGGTAAGCACTTGGGCCTTGGCCACCACCATTCACCATTTGGTTAGCAGGTGAGTGGGATAAAGCTAGCTGGTCTTTGGCCACTGCTTTGTCTTCACTCTGTCTCTCCAAGATTCAGGGGCCAGAGCTCAGGACAGATTCTGCACCCCACTCTGCCATGTGCTATGGCATCTTAGGGCCCCCCTTACGGGGTGGGGTGGGGTGCAGCAAATTCATGGACTGGGTGACCTGGAAAGAAGGTTCATACAGTAGCACTTCTGAGGGTTAGTCTTGCTAAGCCAGAGACTGATGGAAAGTTGTGCAGGTGAAACCTCTCCAGCTGGTCCGTGGGAACTGGTGCTTAGGCCATAGGGGTTCATTCTTGTGGCCAAAGATGACCTTAGCAGGACTGTTGGACAAAGCATTCAAAGAGTTGCACCTGGCCTTGAATCTTGGCTTCATGCTCTACGAGCTGGGTAAGCTTCTCTGAGACTCAGTTTTTGCCTCTGTAAATGGGGAATCATGGCCAGCTCAATGGGTTGCTGTGGGGATAGTTGATACATATAGCACACACAGTGTGGGGTCAAAGAGCATTTGGTTCCTTTCCCCTCAAATTCCTGGGTGCAGATTAGAGTGCAAACCCTTCCTGAAGTGAAATGCAATTTATTCTGCAAATAGTTACACTAACAGCAAAGAGCTCAGTGTTAACCAATTTGAGATTTAGGCAACCATTTTTTTCCCACTGTATGTTACCTGCATCATTCAAACCCAGGACATTTCAAAACATCACTGGTTACCTTACTTAGAGCTTGAAATTTAAAATAATAGCAGAAAGTAACACACAAATAATAAGGCTTTTCTAATGATACATGTGAACCTTGATAAAAAATAAATGAAACCCTCACATTGACAAGCAGGACTCATGGGTGAAATTGTAAAGCAGCTATATTTTTGTCTTTCATTTACCTTTAAATCCATTCTGAATAGTTAATCCATTCTGAATAGTTGATCCATGGCTCATCCCTGACTTTTCTCATCACCGTTAGATTCTCCAATCACTGGAGTCACAAAACACTGCTTCAATTGAACAATTTAAATGTCTAGTCCTATTTGTAAGAAGAAAATATCATTCCTTCAGAATTGCTTCTGTCTTTTACCTCCGTCTGGCTGCTGGGCAGATGAATGGGGGGTCTGCCTGACTTCTTCATCCCACCCAATGCTTCCACACTTCCTCCCCCATCTTTCTCAGAATGGCTTTAGAGCCAACAAGATTGAAGTCCAGGCAAGGAAAGATTGAAGGGAAACAGAAGAGCAGGAAACCTCTTCCTTGACTGGAGTTGTCCTCAAGGTTGAGCTCTGTACTTTCTATCTTGACATTTATTTAAAACTAACCTTTTCTATTCTGAGATTGATACCTTTCTCTTTCGCTCTCTCTCCTCCGCCTTCTTTCTCTCTTTCTTGCCTATGTGTGCATTTGTGTGTGCCTGCACACACATGGATCCTGGGCATCTCTTACCTGCAGTTCTCTTGATGGGCAAATGCCTCCCAGTTCCAGCTGGTCACTTGTGACTCCTTCAAAGCCTCCAGCTCCCTTCTGCTGAAGTTTTGTCTTCCCAGGCCATCCTCTAGGATGGCTCCAAGGCAAGCCCAGCTCTTTCTCCTGTGCGGTTCACATCTGGACCACAGGAAACACTCAAACCCTCATTCTCCAGATGAACTCTGGGAGTGCGAGCCTATGCCAGTGCAGCATCAGCCTCCCCCACGTTTTGTCACCAGAGAAGCAGCTTATGTACCCTCAAACGACAAAGGGCATGCATCTGAGCTATCTGGACACACGTAAGCAACCTGAGTTGGGCTGTTGGAATCCCTTTCTGCACGAGGTGTTGACAAAGAGTTGCCAAATTTGGAGGGAAAAAGAAAAAAAAAAAAGAAGCCCATTCACGTTGAATTTTATTAGAATGTTTATTAGATAAACAAGGGAAAATTAGTTTAAGTATATCCTATGCAATATTTGGGAAATAGTTATGCTAAAAATATTCTCTATTTATCTGAAATTCTAAGTTAATTGGGCATTCTGCATTTAATCCACCAACCCTGGGCTGGTCAGATTCAGAAATGCTCCAAGTCCTTTTATATACTTCCTGTAGGTGAGGTGTTCAATATTCCTATAACCAGTTTTTAACCACCTTTTTGAAAATGTTTCACCCAAGTCTGAGTCATCACTTTGGAAGATGACTTTGGACATCACTTTGGAAGACTTATTATCTCAGTGCTTCAGCTGAAATTTCATTGAAATATCCTGTTACCTTTAGAAAAAAATGCTCTTTTTTTTTTTTTTACCGTTTTCAGCATCCTACCGTCACCAGGCCTCAGGAACTCTATACTTTTAAGACATGTTTGGCTAAGTTTGACTTAGCTATTTCATCAAAGACTTCTTTACTTTTATAATTTGGAGACAGAGATTTCACAGGGATGGCTTAGGCTAAAATAGTGACCCATTTGGAGGTGTTGGGACTCCTGATGTATTAGAAATTGCTGTGCTTGCTTCAACTTTTGGAGCACTGCTGGCTCCCGCCCAGGGTTGGAGGACAGAGCCTTTAACTCACAACGAACTAAGGCCAACATTTCTACATAGGTTTGCCTTCTGGGGCCAGATCCTTTTTTTTTTTCTTTTAAGTGGATGATACATGATACAAATATTGTTCTTAATCAAAAGTATATTAGCAATCCACCATAAATGTGTAGTTACAGGGAAATGATACAGCATATTTGAAGAGGATTATTTTCACAAGAAACACATATTCATTTATCTGTCTGCCTTTTATCAACATGTATTTATCAAAATGTAGAAACTTGTCCATAGGCCACTTTTTAATTACTCATAGGTTGCTTGAAGACAGCTGCAGTCTAGGAAGGAAGAGAGATTGAAAAGAATAGAGTGCTCTTAAAATTTGGCCATAATTTTAAGTAGAGAACTCTGCTGGATTTATTCCAAAAGTCTACAGAGAAGCCTCCACCCAACTTTTCCCCATCACTATGATATTTCCGTATGTAGCATTTAATGCTGGTTACCAGCTGACTTCTTATCTTTTATCATGTATATTTATATTTATCTTTAGTAATATTTTTCAGATTAAAAATTATATAAGTTTATCAGAGAAGATCTGGAACTTATAAAAACGAGAGGAAACGAGTCCTTAAAACCTACCATGAAGGATTACATTTTGGTGATTATAAAAATATTATACATATTATTTTTTGACAAAACAGAAACCCTATGGGATATACTATTTTTTTTTTTTAATTTTATAGCTACTTTATTTATTTATTTATTTATTTTTGGCTGTGTTGGGTCTTCGGTTCGTGCGAGGGCTTTCTCTAGTTAACGGCAAGTGGGGGCCACTCTTCATCGCGGTGCGGGGACCGCTCTTCATCGCGGTGCGCGGGCCTTTCACTATCGCGGCCCCTCCCGTTGCGGGGCACAGGCTCCAGACGCGCAGGCTCAGTAGTTGTGGCTCACGGGCCCAGCTGCTCCGTGGCATGTGGGATCTTCCCAGACCAGGGCTCGAACCCGTGTCCCCTGCATTAGCAGGCAGATTCTCAACCACTGCGCCACCAGGGAAGCCCAGATATACTATTTTGTAATTTCCTTTCTTGTGTTAACAATATGCCATAGAATTCTCTTATTTAAAAAACTACTGTATATTATATTTTGGCTGTGGAGTATTTCATCATAAGGATTGTGCTACAAATACCCTCTGTGTTGTGTTGGATAGGTATGTTGCCTTTCCTATTTTTTATATTATTGTAACTAATTACATAGAAAACATCTTTGAATACAAATCCTTGTGTACGTCTGATAATTCTTTTCCTATACATTTAGATTAATGGAATTATATGATTCAAGGGGAAGTACACTTTGGAAACCTTGAAACATACTGCCAAACTGCTTTTAGGAGAAACTGTGGAATTGCCCTTCCACTAAGGTTCTATGAGAATGAATGGTTTTCTAGAAAAGTTCCTGAACCCTCATTAACATTGCATGTCATCGTTTTTGAAAATGAAAAATGATATCGAAGTTTATTTAGGATGTAAAATTTTTCAAACATTCAACACATAAGCCAAATGGATGGATTTTTAGGGGTTTGGGTTTCGTTTCTTTGTTATTGAAAATTAGGAGATTGAACAAGATCATCTCCATCTTTCTCATCTTACTGGCCTCCTCTGACTTAGCATCTGAGTCACAATGAGCCAGCAGCAATGTGTCCCCTAGCTTCCTCCCCTGTAAAAACACAGACCCAAAGTAGTTTTGAAAATAAAGGACACCAGGCAACATCTGCTTTGCAATATCTACCTATAATGCCAAATAGCTTGATCTTGCATTTGCTCATTGCTACCTGAGGAAATAACACCTTTGCACATCTTATGGTATTTAATTTCCCCCTCTTGCCAGTTCCCTAGATTCAAGTATGCCAAGCTTCATATTGACACAACAAATAAGAGCATCAATCAGTGACAACATCCGGAAATGAGGTGTTGACTTAAAAAGACAATAATTGTTAATATTGTTGGTGAACTTACCAAGTGCCAGGCTTTGTGTTAGGTGCTTCATGCACAACATTTCACTTAATCCTCACCATTTTATCAGAGGTGCCACAAGTAAGGCTTAGAGAGAGAGGGCACCCCGGGACATACAGACACTGTGCAAAGGGACAGCTTGAACTCCGGCCTTGCTGCCTCCCACCTGTGCTCCGAGGCAGGTTACCAGCACGTTGCCACGTGCTCAGGGCTCCTACACTTGCTGTGTGTGCTTCCTTCCTCTTCTGCAAGGGACTGAAGGCACTTGCTGGATAGGCTGAGATCCATGTCAGGGAGATTGTATTTTGGAAACTTCTCAACTTTAGATAGTTATTCCTAAAGCCATGATTTGTTTTAATGTATTGGGCCCCCTATAGGTTAATCTCTTACCCTAAACAAGAAATATGATAACTGCACGCATGAACTAAAGAAACTGGCCTTTATAGAAAGAAATGTAGGGAAGGCAAATATACATGGGCGGCCAGTCATGTGCCTGTCACTGGGTCAGGCATGTTCATAAGGGAAACAACCCCGTTATAATTCAAGTGCTTTATTTTTTACAATACATCCCTCAAATTGCAGTTTCTCTCATTAAAGCCACAATTTCTGCTGAGTTATAACTGTACATAGCTGTGTGTGTGTGTGTGTCGCACCTGAGTGCAGGTGTGTGGTCTGCATGCTGCATGTCCTGGAGGGAAGAAGATTAGGGAGACATGCAGGGTAAACAGTGCTCTGGTCTCTTTTCTGAGTCCTTCATCTTTGGGATGTGCAGGAGTAAGTCCGCCACAAACAAGAGGGTGAGAGAGCAAGCCGGTGGCTCCCAATTCAGAGTTGACTGGAATCTCCTTTTGGTTTTGGTTTCAAAAGGAGTTGTTAAAAAATATTTTCTGTACAAGGAAGGTCCTCCTTGAGCAAGGAAGGTCTTTGGATCAGCCTTTATTGGTGACTGTTTAGCTAATTTCCATTAATCCAAGTTAATGTGTTTGAAACTTTAAATATGGTGTCATAGTAATATATTTTTTCTTTTACAAATTAAGACATAGAAAATGAATTTTGAAGCCAGAAAAATTGAGTAATCTCAGTTATGATTGAAGTAATGCTACAAAAAAATGGCATGTGCTCAGTTTTTCTCCCCTAGAATAAGTATGGCCATCCTGCTGGCTGATGAAGTGGAGACAGTTAGTTTAATAAGCAAAAGATTCATATTTCATTAAATGTTCTAATGAGGAAGTGCCAACAAGCCTGTAAAGTTTTCATTCTGCTACTTCTTTGGGGAAAAAATGGAAAAGGGATACAATGAAATTCCAGTTGTTCTGAATGTATGCACCGAGAGAGCAAGGAACACAATAGACAAAGCGCTTGCTCTCACCAAGCTTCTGTTTTAATGACGACGGGAGAGTAAAAAAAAACAAACAATAATACACAATTCAATAGATAATGTATTAAGTAGATAAATCAAGAAATAATAGTATAAGCAGCTTTTTAGAAGTTATAGAAGTAATCATAAAAAGGAATAAAAGAAAGGAGTGAGAAGAGTTCTGGGGAACAGAACCGGGGTGAGGCAGGGCACTCAGGTCTCTATTACACTGTAAGCCCTTTATCCTAGTTGCTTTCTTAAAATGTATTTTAATTTGTAATTTGATAGCATTAAACATTTGTTTAAAAACAAAACTTTAATGAAATCTGGTAGAGAGTGGGGCGGAGACAGAAAAAAAGAGAGAGAGACTGGAGACGGTGGATGAGGCTGTGGTTTTGAGAAGTTTCGAGAGGAGGAAAGGAGAAGTAGTGGTCGAGGAGAACACTGCGTAACGATTATATTTAAGTGTGTGCACTTGTGGTAGGAGACCAGAGCAGGAAAGGGCGCACAGTGGGACTGCGAAGATGCCTCTACTGCTCTTTTCATTCGAATCTCAGCGCCATCATCGCTGTTAGCAAGTTCCTGTGCCTCTGCAGGGTCCTGCTGTCTGATTGGTCCAAGTCGGAAGCTCCGTGTAGACTCCCAGTTTCAATGGTTTAAAAGCCTGGTAATCAGGAGAAGGGATGATTGTTCTAACAGAACTCCAAACCACGGGCAAGAAAGGTCTTTAGATCAACGTTTATTGGTGCCTGTTTAGCTAATTTCTGTCCCCACCATATTTTATAACTGCCATAAAAATTTGGCATTCCAGAACCTAACATTTTTTTGGCAAGCAGTTGAAAGATTTAGATGCTCCCTGTGACATTTATCAGGATAAGAGGGCTGTTTTACTCACTGGGTCATTTTTCAGGTTTTCAGTTCTTAATGAATTTTTAAAATTGAATTGTTTTCAATATTTAAAAACTAGGTTTGTTTATTTATTTATTTATAGAATATACAAGATTGAAATTTTGGTGATTGTTTGCTTTTATATTTTTTACATTTTTAGCCTTCTCCCCAATAAACCCTTTAGGATGTTGTGGATTAAATGAATACTATCTATTTTGGCCCAATTTTCAGGATTTAAAAAGTGGTTATTAGACCCCAATACATACAGGTCTCTGTTAAAATGGAATAATCTTGGCCTAAATAGATCCATTCTGGGTCATTCTAAAGAGTAGAAAGCAGGGGATGGATAAGGGATCTGTGTCAGTCCATGACCTGACACAGGTCCTGGAATGACCTGAAACCGCAAGGCTCAGGGACCCGAGTTTCACTGTCATGCTCTGGTTACTGTTAGAGAAAGAGCAGGAACCACGGGGAGGCAGCGGTCCTGGCCCAGTGCAGGTGGCTCCAGCAACTGGCACAGAACCAAGGGAGAAGGCCATCCCCTTGCTTTTTGCTTCACCTTCTCTTTGATTCAGAATGCTTTTTTTTCCTCAGTAGGAAGAATATATGTTAGGAGAGAATGGAACGCCAGGCTGGGGTGCAGTAAGAAGGGGGTTCTGAGAGTGAATTCCCAATTGTCCCAAGGTGCTGAGGCTCCTGGCTAAGAAGAATTATCCTCTAGGAGCTGAGTCTCCTGCTGAAGACGATGGTCTGATCGTTTGCCTGTTTGTGAGGAACTGTGAAGAATAGAAAAGGAAAAAGATGGGCTTCGAGTTAGGAATTGTAACTGATTGAATGGCTTTATCATTGTAACAACTATTAATATGATGGCTATTTATGTCAAGGGTTACATTTATATCATATGTCTGTACTAATTACTTTTATTAATGATCATGATAAGAATAGCTATCACTTGTTGTGGTTTTATGATGTGCTAGGCACTGTGCTAAGCACATGTATGACATCCTTGAAACTTTTCCATGTACCTGATCAAACTGGAAGGTGCCTATAGAAATAGAGAAAAGTGATTGAGGGGAAGCAGTTGATGTTATGCTAATTAAATAACAATATTGCTAAATAACAAATGCATGACCACCACAACATTGGAAAAGATAGTAGAATGAGTACACGAAAATGGTAGGCTGGAACCATGGGACATTTTTAGATGAATATATGTTATGACTGAATGTAAGGATGTTTTCTTAGTTAAAAAAACAATTGCAAAGTCTATTAGGAAGGCATGGCTTAGCAGCAAGCAGCACAGATAGGAAAGATCTGGGAGATTTCTTGAGTGGTTATCCTTGCGTCGTGTTTGTGGCTGCCAAAATATCTTACCACGACCTTTGGTGGCATTTGCACAGGTAGAACATGCAGAGCAAGGGAGGTGACCAACCTGTTCTGCTAAGTGTTTTCTTTCAGATGCAACATTTAAAGAGAAGAGTTAAAATGAAGAGAAGTATGTTTAGAGGGCAGTTATATGGCATGCAAGGGGACTTGAAACCATTCAGATGTGGAGCTTGTAAAGGAAAAAAGCTTGGAGAAGAAGAGACTGCTTAGCTTGGAGAAGAGATTGGGTGTGTGTGTTGGGATGGTCTTGGGGAGAAAGGACTTGAGTCCTGCCATCAGAATTCTGAAGGGTTAAGGAAGGAATCGAATAGACAATTTCATTAGAGCTACAGAAGGTAAAGCCAAGCCCAGGAGGTGGTAGTTATAAGTAGATAGAATTCAGCTCAGATCAAGAAAGTATTTTCAAACATTTGGAGCAACCTTCAAAATAATGAGTGGTTCCAGTAGAGCTTTCAAAGTGTTTTGGTTCTAAAATTCTTTTAATTATATAAATTTAAACCTGTACCTTTAAATCGGTGCATTTAAGCTATGGTCAGTAGATGGCGGTAGGATACCATGGATTTTTCCAGTAGCATCTGGAATTTCACCCTTAAATATTCTGGATGTAGATGATTTTTTTCCTAATTATTGTTTGAAGGTGTGTCCTAATCCATTGTTCAGAGAAAAATCGCTGATTTGAAAAACAGGAAATAATAGTTTCTAATTAAATGGACAAGAATAATTAGAAATACTTTCATTTTACACTAGTGATAGCCCAATGTTTCTTTATTGGTCTCTAAAAATTCATGGTCCTGTGTGTGTGTGGGTGTGTGTGTGTGTGTGTGTGTGTGTGTGTGAATGCAAGGATGAAAGGATGAAAGTTCTGGTTTGTTTTTAAATAATTCCAAAATTTAATGTAAAGTTTTGTAAAACTTAAAAAACACCTTACTGAATTGAATAGAAAATGTTTCTACAAAATATTAAAAAATATTGAAAAACATTCTCTTCCTTCTACAAGCCTATTTATGTACTTAGATATCTATACCTTTTAAAATAAAAGTATGTGTTCTTCATAATTGCACCGAACAAAGAAGTTTTCCTAGTATTTTTAAAAATACATTTTGTTATGGATTGCTCAGCTTGGGAGATTTTCATCTATAAGAGATTTGCTCCCCCTCTGGACACCTTTAGGAGCTTTGTAATAAAGAGAAGGGCCTGAATTTTTAGGCATGCAAGCCTAGAGAAATATTCTTTAGAAATGGATATGTGTCCAAAGCATGTGGAAAATAAAGCATATTGGTCTTTAATTTGGAAAGAGGACGATAACATTGTTTCACTCCCTCCTTTTTTGTTTTTGTTTTTTTATTTTTGGTTGTTCAAAAACCACAGCCTTCATGCCTGTCAGGTTCACACGTATGTAACATAGCAACACCTAATAACCATCTGCCTTTGAGCAGCATATTTACACTATGTGTCAGTTTTATATATTCTAGGCTGGTTCCATGTCAAAAAAAGTTGGTGAACGGTTAGTCCTAAAGCACACTTCGTTTCCCTTATTCCTCTCCAGTTCAAAGTGGTGAAACATACTTGGACTCCCAGGGAGACAAATTGTTTTAATTTGCTAACATTTTGGGACTCTCCAGGACTGTGAGAGATAATTCCCAAGTATAGAGAGGCCCCTGATAGAGCCTTAGCCAGACGTTTTCTAAGATGACTCTTCTAGACAAAAACCAAGCAAAAAATGAATGTCTGCACAGGCTTCCCGTCTGATCCACTTACACATGCACTTTCTCATTCATTCTGTCTCCTCTCTCTCTCTCTCTTTCTCTCTCTTCTGTTTCTCATTTTTATTTTAATTGATGGGAATCACGGACAAAGTTGTAGTCCTCTGAGTGGGAGCTGGGAGATCGGGAGATCGGCGCCCATCACAGAAAGGCTGTGTGACCTTTGCCAGGACCCTCCACCTTCTGAGCCAGCCTACCTATCAACATAGCTGCTCTCCTGCTGATTGAAATTTGACAAAGATTTATGAAATAAATGTCTGAAAAGTTTTGTTATGGCTCTCTCAACAAAAGGCTCTAAGGCTCTACGTAAAAAGTAATATGCACTTAATCTACAACTGCCAAAGTGTTTCTTTTTGGCCCATAAAACAAGCATAATTAATGCCATCTATGTATTTTCCCTATTAAGTCTTTGTGTCACCCTTTTAAAGGAGAAAAATCAGAGGGCACTAAATGTTCTTTATTTTAGCACATATTGCTAATGTTCTTTTTCTATGAAATATATACATTCCTCCTACATGTGTAGATACAATATATAAATAATATGCCCCACATTTTTCCTGCTTCAGTGTTTCTGCATGTTAAAAAATTTAGCTAAGTAAAATTTAAGCTCTTTCTTACAAGCATTCATTTTTTATTATATAATTCTTCAATAATTAGAGTGTTGCTTGAAGGTAATACTTTTATTGTTGCTTTCAGGTTTTTGAACTGAATATTACTTAATGAGAGGGTGGAGTAATACATATTTTAAAAAATATGTAATTTAAAAATTTTAGAGATTTGCTTCAACTGAAGAATCTTGCTAAGACCTCTGGGCACTTGTAAGCTGATTTCTAGGTTGTGGAGTTGAAACTCATAAAGGTAAGTCCCATCATTTTTTAACCATATCTTGATGTGAAAGAATTTGTCAGTAAGCAAATATTTTCATGCTCACAAAATAAAATTCTTAGGAGAGTATCATGATAGAAACATTTCACACCAAAACAACTTGTTCAGTTTGAACTCATGAGAGCTAATGTTATTTGTTTGTTTATTTGTTTGTCTTTTCCTGTGAGAGGCAGTTAATTATTGAAGCATGGAGAACATTTTGTATCCTGGTTTGTGGTTGTACTTTGCAAACCTGAGTCTAATGAGACCAAGTTCGTGACCTAACTCTGCATTTGCTGGCTTCTTTGATTTAAAATCGGAGCATCTGAACATTGGTGAGTTATTTAAAATAATACTTTCTTCTTGTTGTTGTTGCAGCCTCATGAAGAGTGATTTTTAAAAAACACAACAGAAACAAAGCTTTGGATCTGATATAGGAAAAAAGGCGCGATGGGTCTGGTAGACATCTATGGCACATATATTTATTTAACGGCATGCTATAATGCATATTATTAATGATGACAATCATGAACTTGCATACATTGTTTATTTTGTAAATACGCATAATGGAGCTTTCAAAAGAGGGATCAGCTGCCCCTTGCAACTATGACTGTCTGCTGTGGAAGTAACGACTCAGGGACCTTTGAGTACGTGGGTTCCTGACCTGGTCCATTTCACTGTTTATGCTCTTGGAACGTTTTGTTAAGGCCATCTATAATTTCCCGGAGCTAGCATCTAAAATGAACTGCAGGTCTCCTTTAAATCTATATGGCAAATGAGATTTGAATATCTGTAAGTGGATTCGAACATCAACAGCACCTGTAAAACTAAATATGTATTAAAAGCCATTAGTTTGTAGCCATAAAATGCAAAAAAGCTTCCAAGGTTCCTCTGTTATGGGGAACACTCTTTAGACCGGAGATAGGTAATTTGATTAGTGTACCTTTAATCCACTCTGTTTTGATTCTGAAAAGAAGAAATGGAATAGGCAGAAACTCCTCTCTACCTGAGACCTGAAACATCTCAGCTCATTTCAGTACTTTGAATTTTTATTAGTAGTTTTACGCCAACCCCCAAAAAAACTTTCACTTGACATTTGTGTTTCTTTTTGACTTTTCTTTGCTCTATCTGAATTATTTGGTTTTGGTGAAAATAGGTGGGATAGAATGAAAGAAGGCTCAATTTAGAGAGGCAAGTCTAATCATGTGTTATCCCCGAATTCATTTGCCTGTTACCTGAAACATGAGCTATCATGCCTGCCTCATGTTAATTTCTCCATCTGATTGAGGAATCAAAGAATCGCAGGGACACATTGGAATGAAGGAAGAAAATATTTGTTTTTGTAAATTTAACAAAACTTGGCTGTCACATATCTTAAAAGTGCATCTTCCATAGTGCAGCCACTCTAAATATTACATCTGCTTTAAATGTTGTTGGGTGTCTGAGGTCTTTGTGGAGAGGGTTTGATGCCGGCTTTTGTTGTAGGATGACTAGTGTATTCTGTGATGCAGGAGGGTTGCCTGTTCAAAGGATACAGCCTTACTTAGGGTTTCTTTTCTTTCTTTCTTTCCTTCTCCCCTTCCTCACCCCCACTTTGTGTTTTTTCCTGGGGTGGGCTTCAGTCTAAAACATTCACATGGAACTCCCAGTCTTTCTTCTTTCAAAAAAGACAAGTCTTTCATGATAATAATTACAAAATCCTCAGTAAGATTTGTAAATTGAATATACATGAAAATATATTGGCTGATTCGCAACCTTTTGTCCTAAATTAAGTAAATAACTCTAAACTTGTTGTTGGTGGAATGGAAAGTATTTATAGATATTAGTTACTGTCAAACTAATTTAAACTATTCCTTATTAATTTTCTTCCAGTTTTACAATTTTCAGGAGTAATTGCAGCCACCTACGTGCACAATCCTCTCATATTATTCTTAATTATATTAAACATCTACCCCACACACAGTTGAAATAGCATTTTAATAAGTATCCTTTATTCCGATTTTCTAAAAGGTTTTTATTCATTCAGATTGAATATTAGTTTAGAAAGTAGAGAAATCAGACACGGGCAAGGAAATCCAGGCCTGTGATGTTTCGCGGACAATGATTTAGGTGAGGTGACTGGTGTGTTTTGTTGAGAAAAGGACGGATGGGATATTGACAGTTTCCTATCAATAGCTGGGCCCTGGAGGCCTGGCTGTTTGGGCCCACACTGATTGACTACTCCTTAATAGACATATAATTGTTGACAAATACCTTCCAATAGACTGTGGCAGCGCCTAGCAGACAAAGGAGATTTCAGGATGATAGAGACCAGAGCCAGCCATTGGTAGAGGCAGAACCTCACAGAGGAAAGGACTTTAGCTTTATAGAGAATCCTTCTAAGAGAAAGCAGGTCACCGCATACCCATCGCAGACCCTGAGCAATCCTGCCTCAATCGAGAAATTAAAAAGACTCATTGTCTCTGTGTATCACGGAGTTTGCCGGGGAGGGATAAACCCAGACTTCTTTTTGTGCAGCTTGGTGACAAATCTGTTGATTTTCCTACATTAAAAAATTATGTGTGTGTGTGTACATATATATGTATATAAAAAATATATATACACATACACATATATAAATTTTGATATCTAGAATATTTTTATCTTGTTTAATGGCATTATAAAACCTATCAACCTGATGTTCTCAGGAAAAAATAGGCTATCGTTGATGTCAAAGAGACTTGGGCAGTGATAGGAGTATGGAAAAAATTTTGCATTTGCACATCAGCCCCATTTACTACTAGAATACCAGAGGAGCCTGGAGCTGTTCCTATAACGCGAGGTCATCCAGGAGCATTCGGGAACCTCCATCTCAGCTTCAGTGCTCGTCTGCCTTCCCAGATCAATGCCTGGCTGAGAAATAGCTCTTGAAAGTTGGCCTCGCAGGTTGCATTCCCTCAGTCCGTTCAGTTTCAGTAATTCCCCTCCTTGGGGGGCTTACCCTCTACTAGGAGAGGCCACAATTCCTTTCAGTGCATGACAGGAGCCCTCAGACAATGGGACTAAGAGAGGTTATTTAGATCTGCAAGCTGGTGGGAGCTAATAAAATAAAATAAAATAAGAAAACAAAGTTCAAATGCAACCTCGGTCTACTCAGCATAAAACACTAGATGAATCTGCATATTGAGCCAGGTTTAACGGGATCGGTGAAGCGGGGCCCCAAATAGGGTCCTGTGAACACATCAGGGTGACATGGCAGGCTGCCTCCTGACACCATGCATGAAACTGAACTGGCTTGTGCCCCAAAGCCCTTGAGTCCTGCCTTTGATTCTTATTGATCAAATGCGCAGATGAAATCCCACGTCACAGAGCAAGGCAAAACCTGAGTTTTCTATGTCAGCTTCTAGGAATCCCAGTGAAGCCCTTTCCAAATCATCTTTTTATGCATGAAGGAGAACTGGAGTGCACACATATTTCAGGAAGATGTGCGAAGTGGGAGAGGAGATATGTAGGTCTGATAGCTCCCAGGCTTCGTGGCAGAAGGACGAGCCAGATAAGAATGTTATACTTGTTACCTGTTGTCAAATTCAAACCTGTAGTTAGGATTCGTTCGGGTAAGGCGAGATTATTTTGAAAGTTGCTTGTTTGTAATCTGTAAGCATTCCTAAACAGGCAGGCTTCTGCAAACAGCTGCCTCAAAATGTTGTGTGTGTGTGTGTGTGTGTGTGTGTGTGTGTGTGTCCATTAATTCAGAATTACTCCAATTACAAGCTTTTGATGCTCTGAAACCCTCTCTCTAACCCAAAAGAGATGGAGGGCCCTCGGACTGTCCAATCAGATCATTTTCCCTGCCGCCTGCAGCAGATGTAAGCAATTTACTTTTTTATTTCTGCATATTCAGTGTGAGCGGAGCTGTTGGGGACCTTTCACCCTAGAGCCTGCAGGATTCTAACCCTATCAAATTAAAGCATTTTGCTCACTTATTCCCAAACGCTTTGCTGGTGCTAAGCAGACATCCCGCTGCATAGCAATGGCGGGTGTTCGTGTCCACTCATAGCTCCAGCCTAATCAGAGATTATTAAGGAAAATATACAGTGCTTTAATTTGATGAGATTGGTTATAGGTAGTGCAGTTAAAGGTCACACTCCTGCGTGTATCTCCGTCCGTCTCTGTAATATTTTCTTCTCGCTTGACAATCCTGAGCTGCAAACAATAGGCCAAGGCGACACATTTATTTTTGACATGCTGTGATGGGCTCAATAGGGATAAAGATGAATTATTTAAAGATTGCATAAACAAACATCCTGGGCAAGGTTTTGGTGACGTCTTTCCCTTTGTGCTCTGTGGATGCTGTGGCCTTAGAAGAAAGTGTTCAAGAAATGCCTCCTTTGGGCAGGAATGCATTTAGACGGAAGGCCCAGATAGACTGCTGCCAGATGGCTGGGTCGGCTGCCTAACTCCTGTTGCAGGCTGGTCGGGGAGGGCCCTGGCTCCCAGCTCCCAGGGAAAGATGCCTCTGAAGAACTGATTTGCTCCTCTGACCCTGGAAACTTCTCCACCTGCTGTTAGCTAATTGAGCCAGCCTGCCTGCACTGATAGGAGTGTCAGGGCTGCTGGGGGCCGTGGGAGCTGTTTAGTGGCATCCTGTGCATTTTTGGAGAAAAAGTCAGGGTACTGGAGGTGGCCTAGTAGTTCCTTGGCATGGTGATAGAATTACCTGACTGTCTCTGCTCATTTGAGGGTTGATTTTCACACAAGTTTCTTTCCTGGAGAGGCTCTTTCTGACTTCAGTGCCTCCAAGCCTTAGGATGTACGGGCACCGATGAGCACCCTGTCCATTTGTGGAGCTAAGGGATTTTTCTCATTCCTGTTTTTCGAATTCAGACACTGTTGAAGGCGCAGGGAAAGGCATCCGAAGAAACAAGGGCAACTTCTAATCTTCTGTCAAACTTAATGGTTTCTGTGTATGTGTCCATGTAATAGACCAACTGCAGGCTGATTTACCTAGAAATTTACATGAAAATTGCTTTATGCAGCTGTATGTAAAAATTCAAGCCGCACAGTGTCACTGTACCACGCAGGTCAGAGCGAAGCCCTATGGTATTGTAGCTGAAAACAATTTGTTTTCATTCATGGGAGGAGGGGGAAGGATGCAGCAGGGTGGGGGGCCCGAGGACACTGAGAGGGCTCTTCAGGACAGTGCTGTGGGTGTGCAGAGCCGCAGCGGGGAGGGGCAGAAGGTCTCCTCCTTTTCCAGCCAGATCCTGCCTCACTTCTTTAAGGCGTTTTTTTCCTTGAAAACTTTAATATTCTAAGGGGAAATTATGCCTGGTTTGTTGTCCTGGTCCCATTCTGTTACCTAACGCGCATACTAAATTATTTGAAAGACTTCACTACTTCAACTGGAAAGCAGAAGGGGCAGGCTCCTTAAGAAATTGTTGCTGTGTTTTCCTTCGGAGGGGTTGAAGATTCCACAAAATCCTCTCTCCATATGTTGATTTATTTGCAATGTTCATACTTTTGAAATGTGATACTTTGGGGTAATAGAGAAATTGTAATAATCATAGTAACAATAATAATAAAAAAGATGCAGAGGACTCTGAAACAATTTCTCATTGGGAGTTTAGGTGAGGGTGGGTAGGTGTGCCTCCTGGCTCTGGTTCAGGCCCTTAAGATGCTCCCTTCCTGCCTTCCCAATGAAATAGTCACAGCACACCAGGGAGTTCTGTGTTTATTCCACAAGACCCTTGAATGCATTTAAAGTTGGGTGTGCAGTTTGTTTCCCCTGCATGCACTTTGCCAGGCCAAGACTGCTTTGTGTCCACAGATCAGAGGCCCTGTCACAATCCTAGTGAGGTCACCTGGGCTCCTGCTGTGTGGGAAGAGGACCTGCCCTCTCTCTAATTGCTGGGCCTGTGGCCTGGAAGTGAACACCTCCCCAGGCTTCTAAGGAGGGATGCTTTGAGCCAAAAATGCCAACAGCAGCTTCTTAGCTTTAGTTAACGCTTTATTAATTTGTATATTGTGTGCGTATATCTGCATGCATCAAAACCTTTATCATCATTTTATGCTATGAAATGCTTCTATAAAGACAGTTAATATTACGTTTCTCATTTGCTAGAGTTATATGGCTAAGTGAAGATCTTTATTTAGAACAATTAGTTATAGCTGGGATCTGGATAGTTGTGAGATGTCTTAGAATTTGGTGGTGAGGGGTGGCTGGGTGAGGGCAGCCTTTTCCATGGGACCAACTCTGACCATTTATCTGCTTGATGTACCATCTCAGTACTTTTTTCTCTTATTTCTGTTGCTGTCTGTTGATTCCCATTTTAAAACTGATCCCTTGGGAATGTGTCTTATTTAATTTTTTCTTTGTTCAGCTCCAACCTAGATTTCCCCTACTACAGAAAAAAAACCTAAACAAACAAAAACCAAACAACAACAAAAACACTAAAAGGTCTGCTATATTTTCTTACATAACATGCAAAACAATTAAAAAATTGTATATGTTTCAATCTTTCCATTTTAAGACCATAACTTTGCCATGAGTGGAACCTCAAATTCTTGTCTTTATTTAGGTATTTAAGGTACAATTGGGGCAGACTATTGCACTTCTTTTGAGGAGAATCCTGAAGGCAGGCCACAGGCCAGATGAGAATATGCTCTTTTGAAGAATAAGTAAAGCATTAGCTTGGCAAAAACTTTTCTTACATTGAAGGGCCTTATAATACAAACCTGGTTATTTAGGAATCCATAAGAGAATTTATAACATTAGATGATTTTATTCTATAAGCTTTAAGGTATAAGGAATGATGTTAATCAAAAAGTTAATTTATTGGTAGACAGATGTTAGGAGGCTGAGGGAAAGGATGAAATTGACTTTGCACGTTGTCAAGCTGATTATACAAACAAACTAGGAAGAAATGCTTGAGCTACTTCTTCTATTGGACATCCATTGCAGTGGTGTCCAAAGCACTTTTTAAAAATCAAAATATCCCTTTCCAATTGTCTCTGACTGATGTCATCATATCATCACCATCAGTATTGTAAATGGTTGATAGCTGCTGCAATGTTATAAAAACTGCCATTTCCCTTCATGATTTTTCACATGAGATCCACGTATTGGAACCACTTCAGCTGTCATATGCCTCACTGGACGTGACATATTATCAAACATAACCTGGTGATCAGGAGAAACTGGATGGGAAAGTTTACTGAAATTTAGATGGATCTAAAAACAACAATAACAAAAACAAAAAAAACAAAAGAGGTTATTCCTAAGGATTTCTAATACAAATTTTTGTTACTTCTGGGTTTTTACTGTCTATGTAGAATATATGGCACACCTAGTCTCAGGGAGATGATTTTACTTCCCTCAACCTTACAGGGAAAAAATAAAAAACTGTGGTCTGGAATTTAAATGTTAGAATGTATTTCAGTCTAACAAAATGTGACAGGCTTAAGTAACTTCAATCCTTCTATTGCAGAGAATTATTTTCCTAATGTGTTATTGTGATTCTTTCCATTTATGAATCAGGTTGCATTTGAAAGACCTGAAACCTACAGAGGTTGATTTTCATGCTGACACTCTGTTTGTAATTTTGAGAATGGCCACTAGGTGGGAGCAGTGCTAACGAGGGTCGTTGAGGTATCAGATGAAACTAAGGGGAGCCTAGAGATTTTGTGACTTCCATGTATGAATATGGCTTCCATGTACAAAATAGAACTGTGTATGAAAGAACAATACAAATATACCATTAACCACTAATTACTAGTGTTTGTACATGAAATTAAAGAGAAATACAATTTGAGAAGGACAAAATGAAATAAAGCCATCTTGGTATGTAAATAGTGCCCAGTCAAACCACTTAAGGTGTCTTAGTTTCTAATCATTTAGCCCTGCCAAGCTTACAGTACCATTAGGGGTAACACTATAAAGATACTCAAGCACAAATGTTTTTACCCTGCTAATAAAAATACTCCCTTTTTAGGCATCTGTTGAGAAATTAAGGGGGATAAAAGAATCACATTCTAAGCCATAAAAAAGGTCCACCCTCCCCACCAAATTCCAAAAACTTTACATGGGTGGAAAAAATTTAAATCAATCTATCTAGAAAATTAAATCAGGAAACAATTATAAATATCATCATTTAAAAAGCCAAAATTCAATACTGTTTATAAAAGTATTGGATGCTTCCAAAACTGTAGTAAAAAGCAAATTCATAGCATTATTAATAAGACAAAATGAAAGGAAATTAGGCAATCATTCAAATCAAGAAAGTAGATAAAACTATAATGATAAAGAAACAATATTAGTAAAGAGTAGAATCCATAAATAAATGTGTGACTAAATCTAAGAGGCTATTTTCATGAGGAAAGCAATTCCTGACATACCTCTAGAATTCTCCACAAGATAATAAAATAGATAGTACAAATAAACAAAATTAGAATTGATAAATGGTCTAACAACAAATATGAAGATAAAAATCATAAGGTCTTTCTCTAAAAATCTAAGTTAAACAAATTGAAGCACTCAGCACAATAAAAATTTTTCTTTTTCAGAAAATATAAAATACTGTTATTAATTTTAGATGAATAAATAACCTGGGTGTGCTAATATAAAAAAGCAGAAGCAAATACTTACACATTAAGAAAAAAAGGCTAGAAGACAGACAAATGGAATCAAACAATATTTATAGAATACAATATAAGGCTTACTCCAGGAATGCAAAAGGGATACATACAATCAATTTCAACTACAATTATACTATAAAACTGGGACTACACATTTTAAATGACTGATAAGCCTATTCTTATAGACACCACATCTCATGTAGTTGCATGAGAATCAAAAATAAGACAAGGATATTAATGATGTTTTATGTATTATACAAAATGTGTTAAAATGAAGCAACTCAGAAATGAGAAATGCAGTTCTAATTTTTGCAGATAATAACTTTTAACCTACAAAACCGGAAGTAATTATTTAGAAATAATATTAAGATTGTTCATTAAGGTAGTGAATACCAAGGAAATAGATGTGAAACCCCTATATGTTTCCTACATATAAGCAATATACATTTGGAAATATAATGGAAACGTCTAATTCAGAGGAGAGAATTAATTGAAGGGCACACAAAGCCCTGAGTAAATGAGGAGCCATTTCCAAAAGAGAGATATGCTATTGCAGTTCCATGCTAATTTATTTACAGTTTTAACAAAGTCATCAAATTCCCAGTGGTATTGTTTTCGCACTTCTTTGTGTAACTATAAAGTTCACTGAATGAATGAAGAGCTTAAGTAACACAACACACTGAGAAAAGAATAGCTAAGAAGGACTTGCCCTAGTAAATATTAATTTTTTAGAGTTGGCAGTGATTTGAAAAGGGGCATTGGTGTGAGAATCGATAGAGTAGATCAATAGAAAAGATGAAAATATCTCAACATAGGTCCTAATGCAGATGTATTCATTTAGCAAATGTTTAAGGTAGCATCACAAATTAGGGCAGGAAAAATATTTTTCAAATGATGGGATTGAAACAATTAGTGTTGTAAAAGATCACATCAGCATATCATAGCAACAACTCCGGAGGAGGGAGAGGGCCCCATGAAGTGGCATCAAGGTAAGAACACAGGACTGCCACACTTGAATTCATGGCTGAACACTTCACACCAGTAATTGCCTCAGATGTTGCCAGGAGTCCTGGCTCCTGGTCACTGATGCATTCTGCATTCCCATCATCCCCACACTGTTTTGTGTATCACCTATACGGGCCTAGTCCACCACTCCACTTTTCCTCCCTCCAAAATTTTTCTCATCTTGTCCTCTTGATTTCCAGATCTGTGATCAGCAAGAACTCCCCTACACCTTCACATTCTCTAGGGTGTGGATCTACTAGAAGCCTGGCTATTACCAGAAGACACCTCTACACCTCTAACACTGCGGGTCTTCAATGAAAGCCATTTTTTGCTCGCAGTCTCATATTTCAGGGTCTGGAGATGGAGTATTTTCTTTGCCCATTCCACAGAATTCCCCCTGTTCTTGGTTAAAAACCACAGCCTTTAAAAGCTGTACCATTCTGCAGGGTATCAGCTCTCATCCCCATGTGCTAGGCATTCATCCACTGCAGAATCTAGCTCTTAGTTTTACTTTTCATCTTTGATTCTGTTACCGTTTTTGGTGACGTACCATCTTCATGGATGACTCATCCAACATATGGTCACTTGTTTTCTTGACCTCTTAGCAGGTGAATTTTACTTTTCCTCTGCTTCAACCTCACACTCCTGGGTTCCCACCCTGGACCTTTTCTGCTTCTGAAATCTTAATCTTCTTTGTACAGTACTCTGACCACACCTCATCTTCTCAGCTCACTTACTTGGAATCCAGTCACTGTAATTCCTGATCATACTGAGAAGTATTTTCTCTCTATCCTTCAGCCCCTTTCATGACTTCTCTTCTTTCATTTTGCCATCCTGTTACCTACAGCCAACAGTTGAAAGTCACCAGAGAAAGTAGCACAGCTGAGCTGACAGATTTCACTTTAACTTAGTCACCTCCAAAGAGCAGCCAGATCTTTCTGGAAGTCCTGTTGGTGCATTCCCTGGTAAGTTCATTTATCCTCTATTGGGCAAAATTTTTTTCATACCATTTCTTTCCTCCTCAAACCTCTGTCTTTGTCCCATCTTATCTACAATTCTAGCTATATTTTCTTCCCTCCGCTTCCCCATTTATTTTATTGGAAAGAGGAAAAACCAACCACTTGTGCTTTGGATTCCACCTCCCCTTGCCTTCTCAAGGTCTTTATGTTTTCATTTACATCCTTTCCTTTATCATCGATTTCCTCCTGGTTACTGAACCATATCTATTGGCATGTGAACACGTTGTGGTTTCTATCATTAAGAAAAAGTAAAACTTAAGCTTCTCTAGTGTCAGACACCCCTCTTTCCTCTGCACCCATTTACAGCGCAAATTCTCTACAGAAGGCTCTCCACTCACCAGCTCTGCTCCTCTCCTTCATCCACACTTCCACACACAAAAGAGGGTGGGATTTGTCCTCACTGCCTCATTGAAGTGGTTTTCAGAAACCCAAGTGAGCCCCATGCTGCCAAATTCAGTGGATTTCTCCATCTTTACTTTAGAGCATCATTTAAAATGTTCTACTCTCTTTTATTCCTGATTTTTCTTCTGTCTCACTGGCCATTCCTAATTAACTTCTTTGCCCCTGAAACTTCTCTCCTAACTCAGGGCTCAGTCTTTGACTTTCTTTTCTCCTTCATTTTCACTTTCTTCTTGTTCCCTCACATCCAGTCCCATGACTTTAACTGCTGATGGGGTTCAAGACATGATGTTCCAAAATATGGCACCTTGCATATTGAATGTTTTAAGCTGACAGAATTTGAGAAATGGCAGGTTCAGGAAGGACTTTTTGACTTTCCCCTGAAGCAGGTCTTTAGACCCTCATGTGAGAGGTGCCTTCCCTATACTCAGAGGAAAGTAACATCCTTAACTCTGAAGAAGGGAAGTTTGGAGAGGAATCTGAAGGAACAGGCTTTGCTAAGTTCCCCCCAGTTTACTACACTTAGCTCATACTCTGTCCTATCACAGTTCCCATGAGTTTCCACTCTTCATCAAACTGAGCATAAGGACACTTAGGTTTAACTGCTTTTTCTGGTCTTCTTTTCCTTATGAAGGCTCCTGTGTCACATAAAACTTCTGTCAAATGTATTCATATGCTTTTCTCTTGTTAATCTGTCTTTTGTTATAGAGACCCAACCAAGAACCTAGAAGTGTAAAAGGAAAAAGATACTTTTTCCTCCCCTACAGTACTTTATGCTAATGACTCCCAAGTTCACACCTCCAGCTCTGACTACCCCTCTGAACACCCATCTAAGGTATTAAACTACTTATTGACAGGATTCTGATAAGACTCTCTGCCACAACATGACCATATGGGACTTACAATCCTCCCTATACTCAATGCAGTCCTTCTCCTAAGTTTTTTTCTACCTAGTGCATCCTATCTCAGTAAGAAGCAAGCATGTACCCTTTTACTTGCATAGAAAACTTAACAGTTGTCCTACAGTTTTTCCTTTTTGTCAGCTGTTCACTTCTGTCCATCACTGTCTCCTTGATGAATTAACCTAACCCATCTCCCCTCATCCTTCTACAAATCATGTCCACCCCAGAGTGAGAAGTTCAAAATTGTATGCCATACCAGTCCATTATCCCTGTCAGAAACTTCTCAAGAGTTTGCCATAACCCTTGCAGTAAAATCAAAGCCCTTTATTATGACCTTCAAGACCCATGATGTAGCACTCTTCTTCCTCTCCCAAACTCTGAAAACCTTGGAAACTTTTGTATGCATCAGGGCCTCTGCACATGCTATGCCTTCTGTTCTCTCAGCCTTCTGCATGCCCCACTCATTCTTATCAAGCACCCCTTTTCCAGAGAAGGAAAGTATACTTCCTAGTATACTGTCAAACCCCACTCTCACCCCACCTCTGTGCTCTATTATATTTCTCCGGTATCAATTTGTTCTGATCACAATGTGAAATACTCTTCATTTCCTCTTCTGGGAATAAATACTATAGGAATAATCAGAGTTGTGGGAAAAGATTTATGTGCAGGGTTGCTTATGTCAGTGTTATTTTATAGTGACAAAAAATTTAGAATCAACTTAAACATTTGGAGATAAGCATAAGGCTCAGTAAATTATAGTACATCTTGAGGACAAAGCATTTGTACAAAGACATTAACATTGTGTTGTTCAAGAATGGTTGACTTACTGTTTTCAGTTTTTTGCAACCACAAAAAAAGGTACTCTGAACATCTATCTGTCATCTATCTATCTATCTATCTATCTATCTATCTATCTATCTATCTATCTATCTATCATTCATCTATCTACTTGCCTACCTACCTGTCCACCTATTGATATAAGGATATAATGACTGGTGTTTTTATTTTGTAGGTTGGATTCACAAGAATGGAATTATTGTACCAAATAGTAGAGTTTTCAAAATTTGAATGGACCTTGGCAGAACACCTTCTTAAAGTATTTTAACCATTCATACTGTCTGTTTCACCCTAGTGTTGTCAGCTGATTGTTTTTGATCTCTTTATTTTTTGCTAGTCGTTTATTGTAGAAATGGAATTTTATTGTTTAATGTACAGTTCTGTGACTAAGAGTGAACTTCAAAAAAACATCTCCTAATATCTCTTATTAACTTTTTTTCTGCATTCAGTGGTAGGGTCAGGAGGAGGGGGAGAGAGACTTCCAAACTGGCCCAATGACAACCTCACTAACTGAGGTTATTTACTCATCATTATTTTCATAATAGCTAAAATCTGAATAACAATTTTCTGTTTATAAAATACTTTCATATACATCATCAAATTTAATACAAGGTACAAACCATGTGGAAAATGGTCTGTAAAGCACAGAAGTAGCTCATTATGCATAAATATAAAATGCCTTTTACTGCACTGAAGATTGTCAAAAGAGTGTGTGCTTTTACTCCCCACTGCTGTTTTTAATCCTGATTTGGGAGGAGCCTGGGAGTTGTATACATCAATACCTGTGTTTGTGGTCCTGTTCTATCTTCCAACTTTCAGCACAGACTACCTTAAATGTATCATTCTTGATACCAAGTGCTATTTGGGGATGCATTTAAATTCTCTATTTGTGCCTCAAAGCTTGCAAAAAGTGGCAATTTCATGCCTACTTTAAGGCTCTGCTTTAAGATGTTGCCACTCTGGGGCTGTGTGGAGAAAGAAAGGGCAGCAGCCCAAACACACGGGACAGGCGAGCTTTATGCAACCAAGTTCTTGCTCACTATGGCACGGCCAACAACATCTCATGAAAAAAAAGACAGTGTGCCTGTCATTCCCACCAAATTACCAGGGCACAGTTTGGCATGCCAAGAGCCATCCACGAGGTCAAATTAAGAGAGGATCGCCTCTCTGGGTCTAGTGTGAAGAGAAAACAGCCTTCTGCAGACAAAACCTGCTTCTGAAAAGGCTCAGCGGGACACAACATCTGAAGGTATTTGCCACTCTCTTGATATTGAAAGTCAAATAGCTCTCATTCAGGAGCAAAGCCCATCTTCTCTTTTTATGTCTTCAGTGCTTATTGACAAAAGCAAAGTTAGAATGGTAAAGAAGAATTGTTCTGCTGGGGCTTTTATGCAGAGAAGGCACGGGCTGTGCAGACAGGGCTCAGTGATCCACGCCTCTGGGGAGGGACGGTTGACACAGCAATAAAAAATAGACATTCAGAGAGGAAAGCGCATTGTACTTCTCACTTCCTCATCCTCTTTCTTGTGGGCACTCATAGGATGAGTGGAAATGTGGAAATGTCGCCATGATTTGGGGCCAAGACAATGTATGGTGGCTTCTCTTCCCCTTCCTGCCCCACCATCTTAAAATAGGGGACACAATATAAAGTATAGAAAAGGCAAGTGATCTCTAGGGCCACCATGTTTACCAAGTCCAGGAGGGGCTATTTACACAGGCTACAATGCCAACGACATCCTCTGGAATTGTGCAAATTACTGAGTGACCTTTTTTTTTTTTTTTTTGGCATCATTTAATGTCAGTCAGAATTTTATTGATCATCCTCTTCTACTCCATAAGCATCCATCTTCTTTGGTAAGGATATAGAGAACTCCCCCAATCTCCCAGATAAGCCAACCCACAGTGAAGGAGAGACGCTTCATTTCAAACCATTATACATTCAATTCAGGATTCATCAGCCATGAGAACTTAATTTAGGGAAATCAGATCTCCACAATCCTATCTTGGAATATAGAAAAGTGTGAAGGTATGTGTAACACTTTGGAGAATTTTGGAACACACAATGTTGGACTATGGTGTGCCACATAGAAATAGCTTACACTTTCATGCCTGCACATTTTATCCAGTGAAATTTATCTTCTCTGCTAAGTAAGTTGTTCACTGTTTTTAAATAACTACTGAATTAAGAACAAAAATCTATAGGTCACCCTGGGTTGAGGCAGTCATTTGCATTGAGGCTACAGAGAGGGGCCATGCTAAGATGAACTAGTTATGAACTAAACTCACAGGATCTCCAATGGTAAAAAGGATGAGTCAATCCTATACTACCTCTTCCTTGCAAAGGGAAGGTGACTGGCTGGTTTGATTTTTTTTTTTTTTTTTTTTTTTTTGCACCATTAACTTTAATGCCTATTGACAATCTTGTGTCCCTGATTTCTTTTTTTTATTTTTATTTTTTTGGTCTGATCTTTTAAAGGATGCTTTTAAGTTCCAAACACCAAAATGGATTACAAAATTACAGGCATTTTAACCAAGTGTGTCTTTGCCATTGATTATTCCATGTTTCCAGATTCATTTCTGATGCCTAAGGTTAATGCAATCTCAGTCAGATTATGTTGTGGGTTCTGCCCATCTGACTTGGGATCCTAGGTCTCACATGGGGACTGTAGACAACTTAAAATCTTTGAGCCACATAATGGGACTTCACTCAAGGCGTTGCTTTTTGAGATTTTCTCATTCCACACAGGAACACCTACATAGTCCCTGGTTCACTGTAGGTGTTTAGTGGAGAGCAGTTAAACCTAAACCTGCCTAACAACTAAGGAAGCAGGAGGAAACCAATATCTGGTGAGTGCAAAGAGCCTGGGGTCATGTACAATTAATTATTTCATAATCTTCTGTTTTTCTCAGTGCCCTTCAAACAATGCACCCACCCTCACTCTTCTAGTTGAAGTGATATCAAACCATTTTAGCTATTCCTTTTTTTTTTTTCCTCAAGGCTGCCTTTCCATAAGTACTTATTAAATACCTACTATGTTCTAGGTGTTTAAGGCAGTTGAAGGTGAAAGAGAAGTTTTAGAGCTGGGTTAGAAATGGACTATGCCCTGAAGAATTCATATTAAATGGGTTAGCTCTGAATAAAAATGTCACACATGTTGATGGAGCCCATGCTGCTGATGGGATGGCAGAGAGTCTCATATTCCTTGGGCCACATCCTTCTAGGAGGAAGCCAATGTTATCTTATTTATCTCGACATTGCCAGCACCTAGTATGGAGGTCTGAAAATCCAAGGGGAGTAACTGATGGACTGAATAAGCTCCCCGCAGCCACTGCCAGGCTTTCCCACAGTGCTGCACTCACACATACTCAAAAATGTCTCATTTCAATCAGTGTGAAGAGCTGTTTGTTTCCATTCTGTTCTTTAAAGAGGTTCTTTTATAAATGAAAAACACTACAAAGCAAAAATTACAATGCAACACATGCTAAAATGTGACTAAGATGGCAAAGATCTCAAACCCAACAACCGTAATTGAAAAGCAAGAGAGGTGGTTAAGAAAAATAATCAGGAGGCACAGAAGGGCCATCAGAGGGAGTTCTTAGAAAGCTTTCTGTGCCAGAGACCCTTCTAAGAAGCAATAGTCAGACCTACTTACCTACTCAGAAGGAAGCATGCTGATCTACACCCAACTCAAAGCATGAGATGGATGTTTTCACAATGTAGTGAGAAATTCTTTTCTCTCGTCCAGTCTTTGATGGCATAGAAGGAACTTGCTGGCTGTTTGCTCTTATCCAGAGATGCTGCCAAGAAACACAATTGAACTTGAATTCCTATCCTGTGAGCATCAGCACCCCTGTGTCTTGTCTGTTGAGCAATGCCTGAGAGGGAAATCCTTGGAAATCATCAGGGCTGCCACTGTTGAGTGTTGAACTCATTACCCCTGAGTACCATTTGCCTTTCTCAGACAGGAGGAAGAAGAAATTTCTGTCCTGTAACTTTAAGTTCACTCAATATACCTCAAACACTGTGTTCTCCATCTCCTAATCAGCAAGTATTGGTTAGCTTACTATCTGACCCCCATTGCATCAGACCCCAGAATCATATCATTATTTGAGCTGTCTTAATTTTGGAATGCCCCATATTTTTGTCATCTGAAACTTCATAAAAAACAATTATTGAATAATATTAGCCCAAGTACCAAGTACCCTTGGAAAGTGTTTTGTTGTTTATAGTGTGCTTTCATATACATGGTCTTACTTGAGTTTCAACACATTTTGAGGCAGGTGGGGAGGGAATATTATGCTTATTTTATTGCTAAAGAAACAGTGGCTCAGAGAAGTTATTTGATTCACTCAACCAGAATTCCATGTCTAATAGGAATGGAGTTGGGACATATCTGACAATAATTTCCATTCAAACAAACTCCATTACATGCCAAATCAGTCCTTGTCCTGTAGGGATTCTGAGCTGAAAGAATTAACCAACATGGGAAATATGAATCTTGAATAGAATGTTTTTCAATCATCAACACGTACTGTTAAATTTTAATTTGTTTCCTAACATCTCCCTATAAAAGTTACCCAGATATTTCCTGATCCTTATTTCCAAAAATACCCTACAGCAAACAGATGAGCCAACCAACACGATGCTCCATACTGTTAATTATGTTCTCCTGGGGAATATTAAGAACTAAGCTTGGATGAAGCATTGAAAAGTGGGGGCTGAACCCCTGTTCCTCCTTGGGGCTGGGGGCAGGTTAACACTCGCCTCTGGCAGATGAAACAGGGCTCCCTGGCCCCCACAGAGCCTCCTAGCTACATCAGCCTTTGCTCTGTGAACCCTGCCCTCTTATTTACAATAGGACATTTCTAAAACAAAACCAACATTTGTGAAAGGTCAGCCGCCAGGAAGAGCAGAGAATATCAGTGAAAGTGACAGGAAGAAGATAAACAAACTGGAAAACATCTGTCGCAAATGTTTACCCAGGCAGGCCATTTTGGAAGAATGGCCTATGGGGCTAATTGCTAAGACGCTAGAAGGAGGTGTTCCTGCCCTCTCCTCCCTACCCCAGACGTTACGGGGACTTGTAGAGGCTGGATTACTTAGTGGCTGTTCCTATTTATGCTTCCGATTATTTGTATGTGCTGCTGTCTGGTGTTAACACATAGACTAGACTATGCTTGGAAAACATATTTAGCAGATGGTGAATTATAGTACTAATTCAAGGTGGTGAACTGGGGGTGGGGAAGGTGGGAGGAGAGGGCAGAAAAGGCATTGCTTTTTCTAACAACTCCTGGTGTGCTGCACAGCTATGTTTTTTAAAGGGCTGGGCATTACTGCACAATCACACAAGAACAGTGTATCTGGAAAGAACAGCGCCCAGACAGATGAGCTATCAAAGCCCAAAGCATGCTAGTTCCATGATCCTACCTCGGTCTCTTCCAATCTCTTTCTAACTGGTTTGAAGTACTCATTTTGTCCCATTGCAAGTGTCCTTGCCTTGGGGAGGGACACATCTGAAACCCCATCAACGTGGTACTGACAATACAAATCTCACAAACCTGAGCTAGGTTATCACTCAATTCATCAGTGACAGTTACAGAGAGCACAGGAACCAGCAATGCTTTAGGTGGCCGCTTATAGGAAGTATGTTAAGGGTGCCTGAGGGCCCAGAGACCCCTGAAGAGGATGTATGTGCTTACTGATCCCATCTTGAGCTCCAGGGGAGATTATGATTTACTTGGATATTATTAGGTGAATCTTATGGCACCATCTATCATAAGAGACAAACTTCCTCTAGATTTACCATAAGGTTCTGGACTTTGTCTTTGAAATCAATATCATAAGATATTAATGTTTCTATATAGGTCAGTGCCAAAGATTTGTGGTGCGGCACTACTAAAATTTATTAATTTATAATAGCAGTAAGGATAATTCCTGGAAATTTTTGCTCTTGCAAGAATAGCTGAAGGCCCTCCCCTCCTTAAAAATATGTGGCTTATTATAATAGTGATCTGTATATCCTGGGGGCTAAATCATTTTCCTTGAAATGAAGCAACTCTAACAATTAAATCTTGATAAAAAGTTGCCTATAACACTGGTAGGAATCCCTTCTCCTGTACCAAACTTATAAAAAAATTCTACTTAAAAACTGTTTGAATTGTGTAGATTTTGTGAAAGATCTTAATAATATTTTGTGCTGTTCCTCTTGGTTTTATTTAAAAAATTTTTTTTTAATTTTCATGTATTTACATATACATACATCTATAAATGAAAGTATAGTTATAAACATGCATGTATCATTTATAGATGTGATTTATATATATATATATGTATATATACACCTCTCTCTTTCACACCCACACCCACACCTACCCCTCCCACACACACCTATCCTCCCCACCCCCTCACACACACAGCCTTTCCTCTTATAAACTTTTCTTTTTTCTGGCAATTTTTTCTCCTATACTAACAACTTTGAGGATGTCTTAGGATTGATTTCTTTTTGTGTTCCTATTGCCAATACACCACTATTTTGTCAAGCATGTGTGTTATCATGAAGGAAGTACAGCAAAGAGTTAAAGAACATTTCGTTTGGGGTCCAGCTAACCTGGTTCAAATCCTGGTTCTGCTTTTATAGGCTCCATGAATTTAGATAAATCATCTGACTTTCCTGAGTCTCTCTTGGCTCAGACTCTGAATTGGTATGATAATACGTACTGTATAGATTTTTGCATCTGTGTTTATGTGCAAGATGCTGCAGAGAAGAGCACCTGAAGCTCAATAATAATAGCTATTGTAATTACCACTATAATTATAACTATAATTGATAAATCACATTAACTTTTTCTATTTATATTATCAATAATAATTATTGCTATCAGGAAGACAGGATAGCATAGTGGAGAGTACATGGATCTATGGTTTGGAAACCTAGATTTTTTGCACTTATGGAAATGTTCTTATTTCTAAATGAGGAAATGGGTATAATAGCGCTCGAAAATCTCAAGTTCTTGTTCTTGCCCTGCATCTTCACAGTGTTGGGGTGAAGATAACTTTAGTTAAGGAAATAATATAGGTAAAGGTTCTTTATGAATTGTAACATGATCTCCAAATATTGGTTATCATTCTTGCTGCATCTCATTATCCTTGACATATAAGATAGGGTGGGTTTACTTTGGATCCCACCCAATAAGTTTTCAAATTTTATACACGCATTTAGATGTAGTACTCAAAGATCCTTCCAATATGGTCCAAGATAATTTTATGGTCATGGTCCCTCAGAGCAATGTTAGGATAAAATTTCAGTCTATAAAATAGTGTTAGAGTCCATAGCAATTAATACTTTCTGTTGACAGGATGAGTTTAAAAAAAAAAGCCACGTACATCAACATATGCCAGAGGTAACATCTTTAACAGGTTTTTTTTTTTTTTTGGCGGAGGGTGGGGGGAGGGGCTTCGTTTTTGTGCAGTTTTCAAGGAACTCATGCAATTCAGGCTCTACCTCTCACCAACTGATGATCCAAAGCAAACTGCATTAGCTTCAAAGCCCTCATTTCTTCCACTTAAGATAGTAGGGCTGGTGAGGACTGTATTAAGTGATCATTTTTCTAAGATCTCTTATAGCTCTAAAACTGAATCATCTCCTGGAGAAAGAGATGAGTACTTATGTATATGGGATTGTATGTATGTGACATTTTTACATATTAAATAGCTAGAAGGAAGCCTCTCATTTTGAGAGAGGAATTGAAAAAATATGATATACATTTGAAAAATTAAAATTAAGGTTAGATAATGCCAATTTTCCAAGCTTAAAAAAAAAACCCTTTGGCTAACACTACCATAACCAGATCCGATTCTTAAAATGCACAGACTCTGCTTTAAATCATGGTTCTCTTAATTAGGGTCATTGCTACAATGAAGGCTGATTTGGGTGTTCGTCTAATAAGAAAATGCCAGTTACGGTATATTATCAACCCCGATTTGCCAGGCATTGAATTTCCTGATATGGTCTGCTGGGAACCTTAAATGAACAAGAGCAATTATAAACCTAAAGTCTGCAGCCATTTGTTGGCATTATCTCAGGATAATTTCCCTGAAACAGTCATGATGAAATGCAAAGGTAGATAATTTAAAAATCCATTTAAAATAGTTGTGGTATAATTTAAGCTAAGGTCTTTCTCTATAGTGGACATTACATCAAGACAGTGCATTTTGAAATGGATCCTTTACAAATGATCTTTTCTTAGCCGTCATTGCCATCAGAAGCACTTTAAACATGTTTAAATAATTTTCTTCAGTGGGGCATGAGTAAAACAAAAAACATTGGTATTATTTGGTTTTTGTTTAAATGAAGAAAGGCATAAAAGCTCATCTTAACAGAAATCTGCCAATGGCTCATAATCACCCAAAAGAAAGAAAAAACTATGAAAACTTCAACAATTAAGAACACAACTACATTTTTCTCTCTTGGCTTTTGCACACTGTAAAACCCCACGTTCTTTAGGTAACTTGAGTAGCAAATTAAAATGTGAAGACATGGTTATTTTGTGGACATATAGGTATGATAACTGTGCAGAGGTAAAACTGATTTTACTTTTCATTTAATTTTCTTTCTATCAAATAACTTCTCCTCTGTCATATATGTCCCATGATAAATGGAAACATAATGAAAAAAAGTGTGCCTTACAATTAACTACTAAGTTAAACACATATGGGAATTATGACACCACATTCATGGGTGTTTCTTTCCATCTCTCTATCTCTATCCTTCTCTCTTTAATTTCTCCTCTTAACGTTCTCAAGCAGGGACTGAATATCAAGATTAAGGTTCAGTACTAGCCCAATTTTATCATTGATCTCTCAAACCAGAAAATATGGGTTTATAGTGGAAGTCCTGACACAGGCTGGGCTCCAATAAACTACAAGATTGACCAATAAACTACAGAAAGAGCCTATTACCAAGAACCATTACTACTCAGAGAACAGAGCAAAATTTATTTTGTTCTGAATCTTGCTAGAGATCTCTAACATAACACAGGCAATTTTAAACCTGGCTTCGTGTTGAAGGGAAGCTTATTGCAGAGGAAAGCCCTGGACTCCTAGAGAGGGGGAGCTCTTCCTGTAATATCTCATGTGTGTCACATCAAAGTGGGAATGGACTCATCTCTGAAGGAAACTCACATTAGGACAATACAGAAAAGGCCATGGGTCATATCTATGACTGGTTTTAAAGAGAACTACCTGAGAGCTGGTTAATATACACATTATATTATATAGTGTCAGTGGTCTCCTGGCCTTCATCCTGGAAGTGACATAGAGGTATTACTTTACAAGGGGTGCAATGGTCACCCCTCAGAGGCTTAATTTTAGCCTCTTCTCATTTCTTTAAGTTCCACGTTACCATCTCTCTCACAATATTTTGATCGCTTAGTAATGACAACTTGTTGATAATGATCACTTCATGTTACTCACAGTAAAATGGTGAATGGTGGTTGAAACTGCTGCCTCCCAGGCCCATGTTCTGACCCTTGAACTCATTCTTCTTCTGTATATCAGGTATTGGCTGAGTATAGAGCCATTGTTATTCACAGCACAATGTTCATGGTTTCTGGTGCTGAGCTCAGAGGCTCACCTTTTTAAGATGGGCTTTCAGAAAGATGGATGCAAACAATTTCAATTTTGAGGACATGATACCTGGGTGACTACTTCCATCACTGTGAATCTCCTGCCTTCTTCAGACTATAGTGACTTTGACCCTGATTCATCCTTGGGATTTTTGCCTCTTGTTTTTACCCCAATGAGGATTTCATTTCTCATTTGTTTTCTCAGAATTGAACATTGATTTTTTTTTCCCCCAAATTGTTCCCTGCCTTACCATTCAGTCTTGGCATCTAAACTCCTACCTTCCCTGGGTTGTCACATTTACATTTCCGAACTGCCCCACAACCCCTATCACACACAAATCACACCAGCTGCATCTTGGCCAATGGTGATTTTGGGGATAGAATGAATCTGCTTTTTACCATAGGCTGAACAAACTGTGTATCTATATTAAAAGCAAACTCACAGACCAAGTGTCTAACATCATCACAAAATCAAACAACTCAGGCGAGTGTTTTATGTAAACGTACAAATTGTATGCTAGGAAAGAACAAAAAGTAATATCAAGGAGTAAGAAGGAAACAGTAGTGAGTCAATACATCCTGTACAAGATCTTTCTTCACTACTCTGTCATCTTTCTCTCAGCTTGTTTGTTGTCACAGTAAATAATTAGAGGGAGAGCAATTCTGAGCCATTTTATGTGAACACTGTTAAAGGAAATAAAGGTAAA
This sequence comes from Balaenoptera musculus, assembly GCF_009873245.2. NCBI lineage: Eukaryota > Metazoa > Chordata > Mammalia > Artiodactyla > Balaenopteridae > Balaenoptera > Balaenoptera musculus. Next base: position 48,653,814 of record NC_045786.1, on the reverse strand, counting down.
GCAGACAAACATAAAAACTACTAAGAAACCTTGAACAGAAATGGCTAATTATAGAGCTGCTATTAAAATGCATTTTTTCCCCTTCTTGAAAAAGAATTTTTGTTTGATAATTTACAGACCTACAGGGCCCATTACAGTCTCAGACTCTGAAGGTATTGATCCCTCTGTCTCTTGCTGCCACATTTGTTCTTTCTGGGTCTTCTTCCCCTGAGAGTTTTGCTGATTTCATAATTGAGGGGTGTAGTGAAGACCGGGGAAGTCACCAAAGATGACCTGCTGTGTGAGGGACAGGCATAGTATCTGCCCGGGCTGTGGGAGGGGGGGTCTCCGTCATCCATGCAATTTTCCTGCTTGATTTTATTTATGTTTTTGGCGATGATTTTCACAAGAGTAAGAATCCTCATCAGGGTGTGGTTTAAAAAACAAAAGCACTCATGCAAAGTCTGCATAGTTAATCTGAACATATTCTCTATCACTGGAGATGTATATATCCTTTAAAACAAATGGTTCCATTTAACCTAGATCTCTTTGTGTTTCGTCATTTAAAAGCAATGGAGGGCAAACGATTTTTACAACCATGAACCCAATGTATAGCCCAGATGCTCTTGGGTTGGGGTGAGTATGATAATAATGAGACACTCCCCCATTCCATAAGGAGGTTTTCCTTTGAGCTGAGGCTTCCCTAAAAAGAGCATCATCTTGCCTCTTCTTTAGGACCAAGGTAGAGCTGAGAGGACTCTGCGAATTTTTCTTCTAGGCTGTGAATGGTGGGAGGCAGGCTTAGTTTGGAAGGCATCTTAGAAGTAAGATATGTGTCAGTCCATCTCAATGGAAAATGAGGTCTTGTCTGAATGGCATTTTGACTGGCAGCAGACAGCTTATTTAGCTCCTGATGACATCCAGAATTGTTCACAAACAAATAGCTCCCATGAATACTCTGACCAGTATGTGAACACTCACTGACCATCTTGTCTCAGGTAAGGTACACTCATGCAAACCAAAAGTCAAGGAAAAGATGCAGTAGGAAAAACATAGAACTTCTTATCATTTTATTCTCCTAAAAAATTGAGATTTTTTAAAAAAAGATCGTATTTTAATAGTAGGAGACATTTTAGCACTGAAGGGCGGTTTCAGATTGAATATAGAGTGAAATGATTTTGCTTTCAACTTCTGAATTGTAGATTTCTTTCCTATGGATCTTTCACATAGTAGTCTTCAATAAATTCTTGCTTGATGATAAAATATTTTTTTGAAATAATATACTCTGGGAGTCAATAAAATGCGAAAAAAAAAGAGAAAGGATTTTGTATTAAATTTCTCTGCTTCTTTCAACTGTCCCAAACCTGCTGGAGAGAGCTGACAGAATGTGCTGGGAAATCAATGATGAGGACAGACTCTCATTCCTTTATGCGGTGGGATGAACAAAACAGGTGGTTGAGGAAGGAGGAAACAAGTGTTGGTTGCAGGAGAACAAGGTCCGATCTGTTCTGACCACCTGGCAATGAAAAGCCTCTTAATCTAGACAGAGGCACAGAAACTCCACAGTCTAACCGAAGGTAGCCCTTGAATGACAAGAATTTACAAAAGGCATAAGCTCCTTTGTGGGCTCAGCCTCTCAGTGTGTCCCTTGCCATGCTGGTCCATGGAGGTCAGAGTAGACTGCCCACGTGACGATTTCATATGTTGCCTGCCTGTGTCACAAATGTAACCTTACCACTAGGGCCAGAGATTTATTTCTGACATCTGGCACAAGTCATAAAAACAAAACTTGAAAGGCAGCAAGTTGTGCTAAGCTGTCACTCAGACCCTATCTGTGTGCTGGGGTTCCTGCATCCTTGACTAACCAGCCTCCTTAGAAGGTCACCTGAATGTCTTTTTCTCTTTGTCAATGCTCATGGCTTGTCTCTTTCTTTTTCTTTTTTTGAGGCCAAAAGCCTGAACAATAATTTGATTCTTTAGGTTAGGCAGTACTTTAAATGGTCATTTCTGAAGTTTAGCTGGTTCATAACCTCTGTAATCACAAGGCTCCGCATTTGCCTTCCTGAAGCATCTAAGTGAACAGGCAGGAATCTGTCCTCATCCTCGGCCCCAGTCACCCTCCTTTCATCCTCCTCTCTCCCACACATGCCCTCACTCCTGCGCTACTCACCCACCAAGGCAGGTCTGGCCACGGCAGCGAGAGGTCGACATCAAAGCACTTTCTCAGCCAGCGGCTTGCCTCTAATGCTGGCATAACAGAGAGAAACAGAGAGAGTGTGTGAGCTAGAGAAGGGGGGGTGGGTGGGGGGCGCGGGCAAGAGAGAGAGCGGGTGAGAGAGAAGTACCAATCGTTTGAATGGCCTCTCACACAGAAGGAGCTCAAAGAATAGAACAAAACCTTCCATTTTCTCCCTCTTTGTAATAAGCCGAGGCAAAATGGGCCTGTGTGGGGCATAGCCGAGTTTGAACTACATTAGCACTCTTTCAGTTTACAAACAAGAGGCCTAATTTAGAAGAAAAATCTCTTATCTGATTATTTCTTTGTGTTCATCCATGTGGAAAAAATATCTGTTCAGAGAAGGTGGGGTGGGTATTGAAGGTGGCTTATTAGCTCTCAGGCTGAATCATGATTGTGAAGGGCAATTGGGACAACATTATTCATCTTTAATTTTCAGACTGAAAAAAATAAATAAATGAAGGATTGCTGGTTTTGAGCACTCACTGTATGAAAATATTCAGTAGATCTCCTTGTCACTCTCTCTAACCAGCTTCTTCACAAACAATGCAGTAAATCCTTGTAGTATGTGATCAAATGTCTCCTTTTTCTTAATTATGTATTATGGCAATATGAGGGGATGCAATTAGGGTCACTGATGGATAGAACACTCCAGAGAGTTTCTTGAAATCTTCTGGGTTAGCAAAACCGTCACAGATGCCAAGTCCCTGGGTCCTGACTGGCTGCAGTGCAGGCCAGGGGTGCTGTCATCAGGTTTTGTAAGTGATCAGCTCAAATGCGTCAGAAGGACAGGGATGGGCGTGAGGCAGGAGATGAATGGGCCCTAGGCTGAACAGTTTCTCCCCTGTTGACAGAAACTCTGTAACAGCTGAAACTCCATGAAAGCAGGATGATGGAGGAGGCTGGGCCCTGCCCAGATAGAAGATAAGAGACCACATATTCCTTATTCTCGAAGTCAAGGAGACTTCCCAGACTACACATGCGCAGAAAGCCTCCTTGGAGGTCAAAAAGGAAGGGGGAGCCACCTCATAGTAAGTGATGTAAACTACCCATAGCCCTTTTCACTGGAATCCATCTTGGCTAAGAGATGCACACACATACAGGAGAAGACCCTGAGATAAACCAAAAACAGACTCAGAACCAGGCAAAGCAAGACGATTGGTCAAAGGAAACCTGTAAGAAGTGCCCCAAAAAAGTGATTCAAACTGCCACGAGGGTACGATTCTCTCTCTCTGAGCCCACCCATGTGTCTATCCACACATACTGTACTCTTTTTCCTCCTAATAAACACTTTACTTGCTTCACTACTTTCTGTCTCTACGTGGAAATTCATTTCTTCATAGCTGAAGGGCCAGGGCCTTGTCACTGGCCACTGGTGGTCCCTGGTGGTGGTCTGGTGGTTAGGATTTGGTGCTCTCACCGCCGTGGCCCGGGTTTGATTCCCAGTCAGGGGACCAAAATCTTGCTTCGAGCTGCTGCAGGCTGAGACCACCCGAGATCAGGAGCTTCATGGAAAGGATAAAGGATGGTTATGTTTTATTGTTGAATAATTCCACAAATCTCCATTTGGAAGGTTTATTGATTTCTCAGAAATGAAGGAGGGGAAGAAATGTAAGACAGATAAGACTGCATGGTAGGGAGAGAGCTGTCTTAGGATAATGTCTGAGTCTTTCTTAAATTAGGTGAGGTAGAACTCTGTTATGAAAGAACATCTCTTTTGCATTTTGGAGATAAAATATATTTTAGGGAGAGATAAGATTAGCCCAGATGTTGGTCTTAGAGTATGTCTAGTCTCATTTTAGACAGTCCTTTTGATTACTCTCCTACTGGCATTTTTTCCTAAATTCTTAGAAGCATTTCTTAAGTTGAGTACTCTGGGGTCTTAGGAATGTGCTTGAACACTACACAAAACTACAGCTTTAGGAAAACAACAGGGGGATTTAACCATGTAGACCTGTGGTAGCCTGTTGTGTACAGGTAAGAATGAGAACTGAATAAGGATGCCAAGCTTGGAGAACATCTTCACTGGAGACCTAAATCTAGGGACAGTCCTATATCATTGATCCTCAACAGTTCAGATGTCTTCTTTCTTGAAGGCAGGAGGAATGCAAAAATATTTCATCTGACATGTGACCACTGATTGATCGGTAGTGCTACTCAGAGTACAAGGTTGAATGGACTTCTGAGGTCATGTCTGGTCTCCGTGACAAAAATGTTGTGATAGATTATTGATATCTGCTCTGTGTGTGCATTTTTGTGTGCCTGTAATTGGGTGTCATCTGGGATAGAGGTGTGCATGCTAGGTTTTGCTATTACTGCACTGAATTACCTAAAGAATCCTTTCATTCCTTGAGATCCTGGATACCAGAGGGCTATGTTTTACCTCTATTTTGTGTTGTAATTGATAATAAGTCATCTTTCTTTTGGAGCATTAGTGTAGCAGACACTGTAGTCTTGTCTTCCTTAATTTACCTGTTAAGGGGGAAATCAGTTTTTGTCCCAGTTTTTGCAGGGAAGAGAATTCCTCTTGCTTAATATATGTCAGTGATAGGGATCTATTCCCCTGACAATGTTTTGGGAATAGGCATATGAAACAATTCTGATCAGGAAAGTCCCTTTCCTAAGTAACAATTTGTTAAGTTCTATTTGCTTTAAACAATGATTCAAAAGAAGAAGGCAATCTCTGGTCTTTGTTTTGTAAGAAGATGATGATTAGAGCAGTTCTCTTACTCTTAAAGAAAGGCACACTGGGAGAAGCTACCCTTTTGTGCCTCTGGCCATTGTTGTATGAGAATATGATGCTTGGACCTTCTCTAGTTTCTCATAACCACAAAGGAAGAAGCCCCAGTACAAATGCCAACACTCTGAAGTGCTAGAATGCTGATTTTGTTGAATGATTAGATTTTCTCTAGAAATAAAGTGCCCTTATTTTTTGAAATTTTATGCTTCTTTAATTTTTATGGGGTAATAAAACACATAACGAGAATGGATTTCACACAGAAACAAATCATATGTTTAAAACATGTGAAGGCTAAATGATATGATGAAATAGTATATAAAAGATGGTTTTATCATAACAGTTTTTAACAGTTTAATGAGGCCTATATAGCAGACAATAAGCTCAACATATGAAAAGTTTAATTAGTTGATCAATTTTGACATGTGTATACACATGTAAATGCTGTTTTCAATGTAAGGTCTTTCACATATAATTGTAATGATATTGTTTGGTAAATTTAAGTTTGTGCTTATTCGTTGCTAATGTATTTATAGATACGAATTTTTTGTATTAATCTTGTACCTTGCAACCTTTACAAACTCACTCATTAGGTCTTGTATTTTTTTTTCTAGTTTACATTGGATTTCTACACAGACAATTACATGAACCATGAATAAATCAAGTTTTGTTTTCTCCTTTCCAAACTGGATGGCTTTTATTTCTTTTTCTTGTCTTATTCAATTGGCTAGATCCCTCATATAACATAGAATAAAGATTGTGAGAGTAGACATGCTTGTCTTACTCCTGCTCTTGGGGGAAAAACATTTAGTTTTTCACCAATAAATACGATGTTAGCTATAAGTTTTTGTAAACGTCCATTATCAGGTTGAGGAAGTTCCCTTCTATTTCTAGTTTGCTGAAAATTTTTGATCTGAAATAGACTTTTTCTAAATGCATATTTTTACATGTATTTAAATAATCATAATATTAATACTTTATCACATTATGATCATATAGTGGATCACATTGATTGATCTTTGAATGTAAAACTAACCTTGCTTTCCTATAATTAATCCCAATTCATCATGATGTGTTGTCATTTGTGTAAATTGTTAGGTTCAATTTGTGAAAACATTATCTAGAATTTTTGCTACTTTATTCAAGAAGTATATTTATTCTTTTATTATAATTATTTGTCAGAATTTGATCAGTAAGTAATGCTGGCCTCATAAAATACACTGGAAAGAATTATCTCCTCTTCAATTTTATGGAAAAGCTTGTGAAGTATTAGTATTTTATCTTTCTTAAATATTTGGTGATATTCATCCATGAAGCCATTTACTCCAGGAATTTTCTTTGCAGAAAAGTTTTCAACTATAAATTTAATTTCTTCAACTGATATAAGGCCATTCTGAATATCTATTTCTTCTTAAATAAGCTTTGATAGTTTGTGTCTTTCAAGGACTTGACCAATTAATCTAGATTGTTCAATTTATTGATGTAATCTTGTTCATAACTTTTCCATATTATCTCTATAATACCTGCAGAATCTGAAATGATGCCAACTCTCACATTCCTGATATTTACAATTTATGTGCTGTCTCTTTTTCTCTGATGGTAAGGCTAGCTAGAATTTTATCAATTTTATAGATCTCTATAAGACCCAGGTTTGGTTTATTGATTGTCTTTATTATTTTATGCTATCTATTTTATCAGTTTCCACTTTGATCTTTATTATTTATTTCTTCCTAATTTTTTGTTAATTTGTTATTTTTCTACTTCTTTTTAAGGTGAAAGCTGAGATCATTATTTTGATACCTTTCTTCTTTTTCTAATATGAGCTGCTAATTGCTATAAATTTTCCTGTAATTATTGCTTTAGAAACATCCAACAAATTTTGATATGTTGTGTCTTTGTTTTAATCCAGTTCAAAATACCTCCTCTTTGGCTTTTGATGGGTTATTTTTATATATGTTATTTCATTTACAAATCTTTGGGGATTACCCAAATGTCTTCTTGCAAGCAATTTCTATTTATTTATTTTATCTATCTATCTATCTATCTATCTATCTATCTATCTATCTATCTATCTATCTATCTATCTATCTATCTATTGTGGTCAGAGACTATACCTTGTTGATTTGATCCTTAAAATTTTATCTACACTTGCTTTATGGCCTAGAACATATGTAAATATTGGTAAATATTCTCTGTGTACTTGAAATGAATGTGTATTCTACTGTTGCTGGGCAGAGTTTTTATAAGTGTCAATTAGGTCAAGTGTTTTGACACTGTTGTATATCTTCTATATCCTTACTGATTTTCTGTCTAATTATTTTATCACTTATTAAAGAACGTTAATTAAGTCTCTAATTATAATTGGGGTTTTGAATATTTCTCCTTGTAGTTCTATCAATTTTTGATTTTTGTATTTTGAAGTCCTGTTGTTGGATACATAAATACTTAGGATTATTATGCTGATGCATTGACCTATTTATCATCAGAAATTGTGTCTCTCTGTAGTAATATTTTTGCTGTGAAATCTACCTTATCTAATATGAAAATAGTCACTCCAGCTTTCTTCTGATTATTGTTGTAGAGAATGTGTTTCCCCATACTTTTTATTTTAGTCTATTTGTGTCATTATATTTTAAATTTATTTCTTGTTGGATCTTGCTATTTTATCCAAAATGATAATTTAAAGCTTTTCATTGGCTTTTTAAATTATTTACATTGAACATTTATTGATATGATTGGACTTATGTATATTTCTACTTTTTAATATGTCACATCTATTTTTTGTTCTCTTCCCCTCTTTTTCTGTATTCTTTGGGATTAAAGTGTTTTTATGATTTCTTTTTATCTCCATCATCAGTTTTTGTTTGTGGTTGCTTTAGGGTTTATAACATGCATTTTAGACTTATCTACCTTCAAATAATATCATACCGGTTAGTATGCATCACAGGAACTTTGCTATATTACAGTCCTATTTCCCCTTTGCCTTTCTAATATTGTTGTATATTTTACTTCTACATTTCTTACCCCCCCCAAGAGCATTATTTTTAAACAGTTATTTTCTTCCTATATATAAAAGTGATAATACAATCAAGCTCTTATTTAAATAAAATAGAAAAAGTCTTTTATAGTTTCCCAAGTAGTTGCTATTTCCAGTGCTTTTCATTAGTTTGTGTGGGTCCACATTTCTCTCTGGTATCATTTTTTCTTCTGCCTGAACAATTTCTTTTAATATTTATTTTAACACAAATCTGCTTTTGCTAAATTTTTCAGCTTTTATATGTCTGAAAAAATCCTTTATTTTGTCTTCATTTATGAAAGATTTTTTTGCTGTGTATAAAAATCTAGGTTGACTATTTTTTCCCCTTCAAAACTTTAAAGATATTTCTTCACTGTTCTTTGGCTTGAATTTTTTCAGACAAACCCATGTCATTTATATCTTTGTTTCTCTGTAAGTAATCTATCTTTTACCCTCTGGCTGCTTTTAAGATTTTCTCTTTTTTATTTCTTAAAGAAATTTGTTCATGATGTATTTTGGTATGATTTTAGTCCTATTTCTTGAACCTGGATTTCTTTGAACTTGAATCTGTGGGGATATAGTTTCATCAAATTTGGAAAATTTTCAGCTATTGTTTCTACAAATAATTTCCTGTCCCACCTTTCTTCCACTCATTCAGGGATTGCAACTACCTTTACACTAAATCCAAGCTGTTTATAGTTGTCCTATACCTCACTGAAGTTCTGGTTACTATATTCAGTTTTTTAATTTTTGTGTTTTACCTTAGTTCACTAATCTTTTCTCCTTCAGCATCTAGTTTGTGGTTAAATTAATCCATTAGTTTTATCACCTTCACACTATATTTTTCCTTTCTAGAACTTCAAAATGTTTTTTATATCTCCATCTCTCAGTGTGATAAAGTTTCCCTTTACCTTCTTGAATATACAGAGTATAGTTATAATAACTTGTAATGTGTCCTTGACTACTGATTCTATAATCTCTTTCATTCCTGGATCTTTTTCTATTGATTTATTTATCTCCTCATATGGGTCATATTTTCCTGCTTCTATGAATACTTGGTAATTTTTTTATTGAATGCTAGATTCTGTGAAGTTTTCTTCATTCAGTTCTAGATAATTTTTATTTCTATAAATATCCTTGATCTTTGTAGGACAAATGACTCATTCAGTATACCTGGGATTGTCCTAGTTTTAAAATTAAACATTCTTCATCCCAGGGATCTTTTCATTCAGGGCAAACTGTGATTGCTGCTCATCTTAGTCCCTTGAAAAAACTTTGATGCTTTTGTGACTTGCTTTTAAGATTTATTAGATGGGTCCAGAGCACCATTTAATTTAGGGCTATGTTGCTCCACTACTGATGCAATACTGTTTTGAGTTGTCTGCCTGATTCCATTTGGATTGTGAAGTTTTCAATACTGGCAATGAGAGTACGATTTGTGTAAGTTCCAGGGGTTCTTCCTTTGGCTGATTTCAGTTGGTTCTTTCCCTGATCTTTGTTTCTTTGTTCACACACATGTGCTCAGAATTACTTAGCTGAAGACTTTAAGGGTAACCATTTGCTGTTCTCTGGAGTTCTCTCTCTGTGTAGTTATTTCTTTTCTGGAACTCTGACATGTGACCTCCATCTATCTTGGCCTCCCTGGAAATCTAGTGTTGTCTGCTCATCTCAGGGAGACCATTAGGCTCTAACTGCGTTCCATTTCTCTACATTGCCCCCTGGAAAGTGTCTCCAGGCTGTAAACTAGGGACATCACAGGGCTCATTCCATTCTTTTTTTCTCTTTTAGAGAGCACCACCTAGCATGGTATTAAGGAAAGAAAGCTGATTAGTGCCAGAACACCTGGTTTGAAAACTCACCTTCACTTCATATGACCCAAGTCCCTTAATTAAGTCATTAACAACCCTGAGACTCAGACTCCTCATCTGTAGAATGAGGATAATAAGAAGGCAAAATGTTATCAAGTCAGAGGAAAATTCTGTATTTTTAAACTATTTGTAAAATGTAAAGCTTTATGCAAATATAAATTGGTTCAATGATCATTTAGAGTTTTTCAATAAAAATAAAAAAAATTACAGAAGCCTTTAATTCCCATGTGAAAGGTTAGACAGTGCAATCAAACACATTGGTATACAGCTTCAGCTCTCCTGTTTAAAAAATATTTTATTGTCAAAGATTTCATTTGACCACCACATCCATGATGTAGTCCATGATATCAAAGTTTTATATCTAGCAGTTTAAATGATTTTTTAAAATGATTACACAGTTGGCATTTGGAAGGAACAGGATTTTCCACTGTGATATATAACCTTATTTAATACTTTATAGTGATGACAGAACAAAATTTGAAAGAAGAAAATTTGAAAATTAAATGACTGTTCTCTTCCACATATACCCATAGAAAAGATTCTGTAAATACATAATGAATAAAGGAATCCAAATGGCCATGTTTATTTTACAGCAGCTTCTAAATCTGTAAATCATCACACTAGGCAAGTAAGATTTATTATACGCACATTTAGTGATTCTTTGAGTGATTGCATTTTTCAAGTGACTATTTTAGGTAGACGTTGTGTATTGCTTATTCAGTAGCCATTCCCATCCTTCCTCTGTGGCAGAGATCTGACTTTGTTTGGATGTATACTCATCTTCCCTCTCACAAACTCAGTGCTAGATCCTGATTATAGTAAATCAATAATGACAACATATTTGTAAAATTAATCCCTGTTGAGGCTTATAGCTGTAAATCAATGTCTTCCACCATTGCTATAAAAGGATTTCGTTATGTATGTATATTACAATGCATCAATATATTTTCTTATAAATGGTTATAATGATTATTATTATTATTTGATTTTTATTATTATTTAATGGTTATATATTAATGATTATTATTATTATTATTTTTGCTATTATGACATTAATGTCATGGACATTCTTATACATGTCCCTTGGAGCCATGAACTTTATTTTTTCTTTCTTCAAATAAACAACTTTTGGCTTGTTTATCCTCTCTGCAATGTTGTAGTTTCCTAATTTGTTATTTTTTTCTATCTCAATTTTTAAACAAGAGATTATCCTGTTTGTCTGAATTTTGGTTTGCTTTAAACATTTATATTTAAACATATGGTTTCTTCTTGATGTGAAAATGATTTCCATGATCATTTGACAGTTTCATCCCTTAACTGGCACTTAAAAATGTAGTTTCCTTTATCCTTTCTTTTTTTTATTGAGGTATAATTGACATATAATCCTGTTTTACTTGTACAACATAAAAATTCTATATTTGTATAAATTGCAAAATGATCACAATAAGTCTTGTTAGCATCTGTCACCATACATAGATACACAAATTTCTTCTTGTGATAAGAGTTTTCAAGATCTACTCTTTTAGCAACTTTCAGATATGCAATACACTATTATTAACTGTAGTCACCATCTGTACATTACATCCCCATGATTTATTTATTTTATAATTGGAAGTTTGTACCTATTGACTCCCTTCACCCATTTTGCCCCACCTCCCACCCTGCCTCTGGCAAGCACCGATCTGCTCTCTGAACCTATGAAATCACTTGTTTTGCTTTGGTGTATTAGATTCCACATGCAAGTGAGATCACACCCCATTTGTCTTTTGCAGTCCGACTCATTTCACTTAGCATAATGCCCTCAAGTTCCATTCATGTTGTTGTAAATGGCAAGATTCCATTCCTTTTTATGGCAGAAGAGTATTCCATTATTTATATCATATTTTCTTTATCTATTCATCCATAGATGGATACATAGGTTGTTTCCATATCTTGGTTATTGTAAATAGTGTTGCAATGAATAAGGGGGTGCATATATCTTTTTCAGTTAGTGTTTTTTTTTGTCTATATCCATTTGTATTCAACAATGTAAAGAAGAGGTCTTCCAGTGCAGTAAAAAAATATTAAAAAAAAAGAAAAAATAGGCATTATCATTTATCATGTAGGTTACACTGATCATTTTAATTTTATTTATTTATTTAATTTTAACATCTTTACTGGAGGATAATTGCTTTACAATGGTGTGTTAATTTCTGCTTTATAACAAAGTGAATCAGCTATACATATACATATATCCCCATATCTCCTCCCTCTTGTGTCTCCCTCCCACCCTCCCTATCCCACCACTCTAGGTGGTCACAAAGCGCCAAGCTGAACTCCCTATTCAGTGTGGCTGCTTCCCACTAGCTATCTATTTTACATTTGGTAGTATATATAAGTCCATGCCACTCTCTCACTTCGTCCCAGCTTACCTTCCCCTCTCCCTGTGTCCTCAAGTCCATTCTCTGCATCTGCGTCTTTATTACTGTCCTGCCCCTGGGTACTTCATAATCTTTTTTTTTTTTTTTTTTCTTTTAGATTCCAAATATATGTGTTAGTATACGGTATTTGTTTTTGTCTTTCTGACTTACTTCACTCTGTATGACAGACTCTAGGTCCATGCACCTCACTACAAATAACTCATTTCATTTTTTTTTATGGATGAGTAATATTTCATTGTATATATGTGCCACATCTTCTTTATCCATTGATCTGTCGATGGACACTTAGGCTGCTTCCATGTCTTGGCTATTGTAAATAGAGCTGCAGTGAACATTGTGGTACATGACTCTTTTTAAATTATGGTTTTCTTAGGGTATATGCCCAGTAGTGGGATTGCTGGGTCATATGGTAGGTCTATTTTTGGTTTCTTTAAGAACCTCCATACTGTTCTCCATAGTGGCTGTATCAGTTTACATTCTGACCAACAGTGCAAGAGGATTCGCTTTTCTCCACACCCTCTCCAGCATTTATTATTTGTAGATTTTTTGATGATGGCCATTCTGACTGGTGTGAGGTGATACCTCACTGTAGTTTTGATATGCATTTCTCTAATGATTAGTGATGCTGAGCATTCTTTCAAGTGTTTGTAGGCTATCTGTATATCTTTTTGCAGAAATGTCTATTTAGGTCTGCCCATTTTTGGATTGGGTTGTTTGTTTTTTAGATATTGAGCTGCATGATATGCTTGTAAATTTTGGAGATTAATCCTTTGTCAGTTGCTTCATTTGCAAATATTTTCTCCCATTCTGAGGGTTGTCTCTTCGTCTTGTTTATGGTTTCCTTTGCTGTGAAAAAGCTTTTAGGATTCATTAGGTCCCATTTGTTTATTTTTGTTTTAATTTCCATTTCTCTAGGTGGTGGGTCAAAAAGGATCTTGCTGTGATTTATGTCATAGAGTGTTCTGCCTATGTTTTCCTCTAAGAGTTTTATAGTATTTGGCCTTACATTTAGGTCTTCAATCCATTTTGAGTTTATTTTTGTGTATGATGTTAGGGAGTGTTCTAATTTCATTCTTTTACATGTAGCTGTCCAGTTTTCCCAGCAGCACTTATTGAAGAGGCTGTCTTTTCTCCATTGCATATTCTTGCCTCCTGTATCAAAAATTAGGTGACCATGTGTGTGTGGGTTTATCTCTGGACTTTCTATACTTTTCCATTGATCTATATTTCTCCTTTTGTGCCAGTACCATACTGTCTTGATTACTGTAGCTTTGTAGTATAGTCTGAAGTCAGGGAGCCTGATTCCTCCAGCTCCATTTTTCGTTCTCAAGATTGCTTTGGCTATTCGGGGTCTTTTGTGTTTCCATACAAATAGTGAAATTTTTGTTCTAGTTCTGTGAAAAATGCCATTGATAGTTTGATAGGGAATGCATTGAATCTGTAGATTGCTTTGGGTACTATAGTCATTTTCACAATGTTGATTCTTCCAATCCAGGAACATGGTATATCTCTCCATCTGTTGGTATCATCTTTAATTTCTTTCATCAGTATCTTACAGTTTTCTGCATACAAGTCTTTTTTCCCCTTAGGTAGGTTTATTCCTAGGTATTTATTCTTTTTGTTGCAATGATAAATTGGAGTGTTTCCTTAAATTCTCTTTCAGATATTTCATCATTAGTGTATAGGAATGCAAGAGATTTCTGCGCATTAATTTTGTATTCTGTTACTTTACCAAATTCATTGATTAGCTCTAATAGTTTTCTGGTAGCGTCTTTAGGATTCTCTATGTATAGTATCATGTCATCTGCCAACAGTGACAGCTTTACTTCTTCTTTTCTGACTTGGATTCCTTTTATTTCTTTTTCTTCTCTGATTGCTGTGGCTAAAACTTCCAAAACTATGTTGAATAATAGTGGTGAGAGTGGGCAACCATGTCTAGTTCCTGATCTTAGAGGAAATGGTTTCAGATTTTCACCATTGAGAACGATGTTGGCTGTGGGTTTATCATATATGGCCTTTATTATGTTGAGGTAACATCCCTCTATGCCTACTTTCTGGAGGGTTTTTATCATAAATGGGTGTTGAATTTTGTCAAGAGCTTTTTCTGCATCTGTTGAGATGATCATATGGTTTTTCTCCTTCCATTTGTTAATATATTTTATCACATTGATTGATTTTCATATATTGAAGAATCCTTGAATTCCTGGGATAAACCCCACTTGATCATGGAGTATGATCCTTTTAATGTGCTTTTGGATTCTGTTTCCTAGTATTTTGTTGAGGATTTTTGCATCTATGTTCATCAATGAACCTGTAGTTTTCTTTCTTTGTGACATCTTTGTCTGGTTTTGATATCAGGGTGGTGGTGGTCTCATAGAATGAGTTTGGGAGTGTTCCTCCCTCTGCTATATTTTGGAAAAGTTTGAGAAGGATATGTGTTAACTCTTCTCTAAATGTTTGATAGAATTCGCCTGTGAAGGCACCTGGTCCTGGGCTTTAGTTTGTTGGAAGATTTTTAATCACAGTTTTAATTTCAGTGCTTGTGATTGGTGTGTTTATATTTTCTATTTCTTCCTGGTTCAGTCTTGGCAGGTTGTGCTTTTCCAAGATTTTGTCCATTTCTTCCAGGTTCTCCATTTTATTGGCATATAGTTGCTTGTAGTAATCTCTCATGATCCTTTGTATTTCTACAGTGTCAGTTGTTACTTCTCCTTTTTCGTTTCTAATTCTGTTGATTTGAGTCTTCTCCCTTTTTTTCTTGATGAGTCTGGCTAGTGGTTTATCAATTTTGTTTATCTTCTCAAAGAACCATCTTTTAGTTTGATTGATCTTTGCTATCGTTTCCTTCATTTCTTTTTCATTTACTTCTCATCTGATCTTTATGATTTCTCTCCTTCTGCTAACTTTGGGGTTTTTTTGTTCTTCTTTCTCTAATTGTTTTAGGTGTAAGGTCGGTTGTTTATTTGAGATGTTTCTTGTTTCTTGAGGTACGATTGTATTGCTAATACATCCCTTTTAGAACTGTTTTTGTTGCATCTCATAAGTTTTTTTTTGTGTTGTCATGTTTTCATTGTCATTTGTTTCTAAGCATTTTTTGATTTACTCTTTGATTTCTTCAGTGATCTCTTTGTTATTAAGTAGTGTATTGTTTAGTCTCCATATATTTGTAGTTTTTATAGTTTTTTCCTGTAATTGATATCTAGTCTCATAGCCTTGTGGTCAGTAAAGATACTTGATATGATTTCAATTTTCTTAAATTTACCAAGACTTGATTTGTTACCCAAGACATGATCTATCCTGGAGAATGTTCCATGAGCACTTGAGAAGAAAGTGTATTCTGCTGTTTTTGGATGGAATGTCCTATAAATATCAATTAAGTCCATCTTGCTTAATGTATCATTTAAAGCTTGTGTTTCCTTATTTATTTTCATTTTGGATGATCTGTCCATTGGTGAAAGTGGGGTGTTAAAGTCCCCTACTATGATTGTGTTACTGTCGATTTCCCCTTTTATGGCTGTTAGTATTTGCCTTATGTATTGAGGTGCTCATGTGTTGGGTGCATAAATATTTACAATTGTTCTATCTTCTTCTTGGATTGATCCCTTGATCAATATGTAGTGTCCTTGTTTGTCTCTCTCAATAGTTTTTATTTTAAAGTCTATTTTGTCTGATATGAGAATTGCTATTCCAGCTTTCCTTTGATTACCATTTGCATGGAATATCTTTTCCATCCCCTTACTTTCAGTCTGTATTTTTCCCAGGTCTGAAGTGGGTATCTTGTAGACAGCCTATATAAGGGTCTTGTTTTTGTATCCATTCAGCCAGTCTATGTCTTTTGGTTGGAGCATTTAATCCATTTACATTTAAGGTAATTATCTATATGTATCTTCCTATTATCATTTTCTTAATTGTTTTGGGTTTGTTATTGTAGGTCTTTTCCTTCTCTTTTGTTTCCTGCCTAGAGAAGGTCCTTTAGCATTTGTTGTAAAGCTGGTTTTGTGGTCCTGAAGTCTGTTTGCTTTTGCTTGTCTGTAAAGTTTGTAATTTCTCCATCGAATCTGAATGATATCCTTGCTGGGTAGAGTAATCTTGGTTGTAAGTTTTTCCCTTTCATCACTTTAAATTTGTCCTGCCATGCCCTTCTGGCTTGCAGAGTTACTGCTGAAAGATCAGCTGTTTACCTTCTGGGGATTCCCTTGTGTGTTATTTGCTGTTTTTCCCTTGCTGCTTTTAATATTTTTTCTTTGTTATTAATTTTTGACAGTTTGATTAATATGTGTCTTGGCATGTTTCTCTTTGGATATTTCCTGTATGGGACTCTCTGTGCTTCCTGGACTTAATTAACTATTTCCTTTCCCGTATTAGGGAAGTTTTCAACTATAATCTCTTCAAATATTTTCTCAGTCCCTTTCTTTTTCTCTTGTTCTCCTGGGACCCCTATCATTCGAATGTTGGTGTGTTTAATGTTGTCCCAGTGGTCTCTGAGACTGTCCTCAATTCTTTTCATTCTTTTTTCTTTATTCTGTTCTGCAGCAGTTATTTCCACTATTTTATCTTCCGGGTAACTTATCTGTTCTTCTGCCTCATCTATTCTGCTATTGATTCATTCTAGAGAATTTTTAAGTTCATTTATTGTGTTGTTCATGATTGTTTTTTGCTCTTTAGTTCTTCTAGGTCCTTGTTAAATGTTTCTTTGTATTTTCTCCATTCTATTTCCAAGATTTTAGATGATCTTTACTATCATTACTCTGAATTGTTTTTCAGGTAGACTGCTTATTTCCTCTTCATGTTCTGGTGGGTTTTTACCTTGCTCTTTCATCTGCTGTGTGTTTCTCTGTCTTCTCATTTTGCTTAACTTACTGTGTTTGGGGTTTCCTTTTCACAGGCTGCAGGTTCGGAGTTCCTGTTGTTTTTGGTGTCTGCCCCCAGTGGCTAAGTTTGGTTCAGAGTGTTGTGTAGGCTTCCTGGTGGAGGGGACTTGTGCCTGTTTTCTGGTGCATAAGGCTGAATCTTGTCTTTCTGGTGAGCAGGACCATGTCCAGTGGTGTGTTTTGGAGTGTCTGTGACCTTATTATGATTTTAGGCAGCCTCTCCGTTAATGGGTGGGGTTATGTTCCTGTCTTCCTAGTTGTTTGGCATAAGGTGTTCAGCACTGTAGCTTGCTGGTTGTTGAGTGGAGCTAGGTCTTAGCATTGAGATGGAGATCTCTGGGAGAGCTTTCGCCGTTTGATATTACATGGAACCGAGAGGTCTCTGGTGGACCAATGTCCTGAACTCGGCTGTCCCACCTCAGAGGAAGAGGCCTGATACCCCACTGGAGCTCCAAGACCCTGTCAGTCACGCAGCCATCTCTGCAGGGCCCAGCAGATGCTCTGTCTGGTTAAAGGTCACCAATGATGAGATGAGATTTTTGTCTTCTCTGAAATGAACCCGAGGGTTTGTTGGAAATGAAGACGTGGCGATGATTTATCCAGTTTCTAGCTGTAAGAAATAGTTAGCAAGAGAAGTCCCAGTCCAAGTTCGGCACGGACTGGGCTCCTGCAGAGAGCCACTCAGAGGCATGGAGACAAGCAGGAGACTCCGACATGTAGCGCTAGGCACGAGGGAAGAGCTGATTTTCCTACTCTTTTCAGAGGGATGCAAGCTGCCCCAACTGCTCTTCCCCTTCTCCTAATTTTATTTTTATATAGGCTTACCTTGGAGATGTTACAGGTTCATATCCAGAACACAACAATGAAGTGAATATTGCAATAAAGCAAGTCACACAGTATTTTTCTTTTGGTCTCCCAGTGCATATAAAAGTTATGTTACAGTCTATTAACCCTAAAACAACAACAACAACAAAATGTACATACAATAATTTAAAAATATTGTTAAAATATGTTAACCATCATCTGAGCCTTTGGTGATCTGTAATCTTTTTTGCTGGTGGAGTGTCTTGCCTCAGTGTTGATGGCTGCTGACTGATCAGGGTGGTGGTTGCTTAAGGTTGGGAAGGCTGTGGAAATTTCTTAAAATAAAACAACAATGAAGTTTGCCACATTGATTGACCCTTCCTTTCATGAATGATTTCTCTGTAGCACAAAATGCTGTTTGATAGTATTTTACCCACAGTTGAACTTCTTTCAAAATTGTAGTCAGTCCTCTCATACTCTGCCTCTGCTTTATCTACTAAGTTTACTTAATATTCTAAATCCTTTGTTGTCATGTCAACAATCTTCATAGCATCTTCTCCAGGATTAAATTCTATCTGAAGAAAACACTGTCTTTGCTCATCTTAATAAGCAACCCCCTCTGTTATACTGTTATTATGAAATTGCAGCAATTCAGTCACATATTCAAGCTACACTTCCAATTCTAGTTCTTTGTTATTTCCACCATATCTGCAGTTTCTTCCTCCACTGAAGTCTTGAACCCTTCAAAGTCATCCATGAGGTTTGGAATCAATTTTTTCCAAACTCCAGTTAATGTTGACATTTTATCATTTTCCCATGAATCATGATGTTCTTAATGGCATCTAGAATGGTGAATCCTTTCCAGAAGGTTTTCAATTTATTTTGCCCTGATTAGTCAGAAGAATCAGTATCTATAAAAGCCATAGCCTTCCAAAATGCATTTTTTAAATAAGACTTAAAAGTCAAAATTGCTCCATGATACATGGGCTCAGAATGGATTTTGTGTTAGCAGACATGAAAACAACATTAATCTTTTTGTACATCTCCATCAGATCTCTTGTGTGACCAGGTGTATTGTCAGTGAGCAGTAATATTTTGAAAGGAATATTTTTTGCTGAGCAGCAGGTCTCAACAGTGGGCTTAAAATATTAGGTAAACTATGTTGTCAACAGCTGTGCTGTCATCCAGGCTTTGTTGTTGCATTTATAGAGCATGGGCAGAGTAGATTCAGCAAAATTCTAAAGAACCCTAGGATTTTCAGAATGGTAAATGAGCACTGGCTTCAACTTAAAGTTACCAGCTGCATTAGCCCCTATCAAGAGAGTCAGCCCATCCTTTGAAGATTTGAAGCCAGGTATTGACTTCTCCTCTCTAGCTATCAAAGTCCTAGATGGCATTTTCTTCCAATATAAGGCTAATCATCTTCACAGAAAATTGACTGTTTAGTGGAGCCATGTTCATTAATTATCGTAGCTAGATCTTCTAGATAACTTGCTGCAGCTTCTACATCAGCACTTGTTGCTTCACCTTGTTCTTTTATGTTATAGAGACAGCTTCTTTCCAAAACCTCATGAACCAACCTCTGAGAGCTTCAAACTTTTCTTCTGCAGCTTCCTCAGCTCTCTAACCGTTCATAGAATTGAGGAGAGTTAGGGCCTTACTCTGGATAAGGCTTTGGCTTAAGGGAATGTTGTTTGATCTTCTGGCTTGATCTTCTATCCAGACTATTAAAACTTTCTCTATATTGGCAATAAGGCTGTTTCACTTTCTTATCATTCTTGTGTTTCAATTTCCTTCAAGAACTTTTCCTTGGCCTTCACAACTTGACATGCCTAGTTTTCAGCCTATCTCAGCTTTCAACATGCTTTCCTCACTAAGTTTAATAATTTCTAACTTTTGCTTTAAAGTGAGAGATGTACAACTCTTCATTTCATTTGAACACTGACATGCCATTGTAGGGTTATTAATTGGCCTAATTTCAATATTGTTTTGTCTCAAGGAATAGGGAGGCTGGAGGAGAGGGAGAGAGAGAAGGGGGAATGGCCAGTTGGTGAAGCAGTCAGAACACACACAATGTTTATCGATGAAGTTCACTGTCTTATATGGTATGATTCCTGGCTTCCCCAAACAATGACAAGAGTAATATCAAAGTCACTGATCACAGATCACCGTAATAAATATAATAATTGTGAAAAAGTTTGAAATATTGCAAGCATTACCAAAATGTGGCACAGAGCCACAAAGTGAGCAAATGCTGTTGGGAAAAAGGTACTGATAAATGTGTTTGATGCAGGGTTGCCACAAGCCTTCATTTGTAAAAAATGCAATATCTGTGAAGCACAATAAAGTGAAGCATAATAAAACAGAGTATGCCTGTATATTTTAGTCATTTTACAAATAATTTACAAATTTAAGAAAAATGATAATGAAAAACAAGTGTATTAGGAATTTTGGTAAGAATTTAACATAGCAAAAAAAATTTTATTCCAGATTTTCCTGGTTTTAAAAATACATAAATATATGAAAGTATATTTATAAACATAAGTATTGTACTCTAACCATGCAATATTTTCAAATGCAACTAACTGCTCATCACTGTAAATAATCATCCAGCTTGTAAATACTAATTCCAGATTTCAAAACATCTCTAAAAATTCTAGCTTATTACTATTTCAGCTCCTTCTTCTTGTGTTGTCAAAATCAATACTTTTGAAAAATTTGAAGGCTCATCATTTTCTTGAAGAGAATTAACTATATTTTCTGCTCCATAATTGCAAAACGTTTTTAGATTTATAAACAAATTAGAATAATCAATTTAATAAGTTAAAAAAATCTGTATCATTTATTTACTTGTAGTCATCTCTACAACCTACCTCCAGCGTGTCTCCATGTGATAACTATATTTTGGCAGCAAAAGATAGAGGCATTTGTTACAAGTATCACTGACCAAAATAGGAGGGCCAGGTAAAAAGCACATATTTGGAAAGGGAGAAGAGAGAGGGTGATAAGATGTAATAATAAAAAGGATAGCTCACAAATTTTCTCTCTAATTTATATTTTTAAATGTTTTATGACAAGTCTACCATTCAAAGAGGTAAACTTGTTCTAAATTTTAAGCTTGTTTTCCTACCAAAATAGGGTTAATTAATCTTATGGAAATCAATATTTATCATTTTTTCATTGTGTATATTTAGATACTTATTTGGTTTTCTTAGTTATTATTCATGATTTGGTTTCTTGTAGGTCAATAATCTTTGTAAGGAAGAAATACTATCTCATCCTCTTTTAATTTAAGATGATTTTGTTGGAAAGAAGATTCACTAAAGCCTGCTCAGGTGGAGAGGTTTATGACAAGGGAGGATGAGCGGAATCTTGTGAAAATCCAAGAACTAGAATTATAACAGTGTTACAGAACTGAGTCTCTACCTTTTTCAGTGATTCCTGCAATAGTGCTGTGTAACAGTCCCAGTTGCTGTGGTTTAAAACAACATTTATTCCTTGCACCTAAGTCTGTCAGTCAGCTGTAACTCCACTGGGCCAGTCTGGACTCTAGGCTACCAGAGGACTAAGGTATGTTCCTCTCACAGATTCCACTCTGGGGCCCAGGTCTCAAGGTGATCATTGCAGCATAAGAGGCCAAGGGGTCAACATAAGCGTGTTTATGCCTTCTGCTACCATTATGTCTGCTAATAGTCCACTGGCCAAAGTAATTCACAAAGCCCATTATCAGTGGGGTAGAAAAGAAGATTCCACACAAAGGGGGAGGGTACTGAAAGTTACATGGCAAAGAGTGTGAATATATGTTTACTGTTCATCAAAGTATTGGGACTCATAATCCAGTCTACTACAGTTTTCATGGAGGGTGATGTGAGATTTAAGGCTATTCTGAGGCTCTTTGCAAGGATTCTGTAGCCTTAATTTGAGAGGATTACCTAAGTCATTTAACCTATGGTCCTTCCTTCTTTGTTATCCTCTTGACAGCAGGATCATTGACTCTAGCCAGTAATATGACCCATTCTTCGCCTGTTGTACTGAAGCTCCAGGGAGTCCAAAATGGCCATGTGGCAGTATCAGCTTTCAATTTAGAGGAACTATTATTTGATACCATGATGGAGACATCTCATTGTTAGATTTAAAACTTTTAGATAGGGACTTCCCTGGTGGTGCAGTGGTTGGGACTCCATGCTCTCAATGCAGGGGGCCCGGGTTCACTCCCTGGTCAGGGAACTAGATCCCACGTGCATGCTGCAACTAAGAGTTCGCATGCCACAACTAAGGAGCCAGCCTGCAACTAAGACCCAGTGCAACCAAATAAATAAATAAATATTTAAAAAAAAAACTTTTAGATATGCAGAGTTAGTGTCTTTATCAGAAGAGCCAACATCTTGAGTGTAAGTCATGTCTTGTAGTTGTGCATGGTGGCAACTTTGCTCTCGTGTTTTTTATTTTGACTACGGGAGAAACATTGCTACCTATTGGTTATTTATTTGGATCATATGCTAATCTTATAGGACAAGCTTGCAAGTCAACAACTGGATCTAGAGGCATTCCAATATTTTATTAGGGCAATGGCTTATGGATGATAAATGCATGGTGTGACCAGGAAATACAATTTCAGCTTTCCTAGGCAAGTGTAGTAAGAGAATATTTTCAACACATTTAAAAAACTGCTTAGTTTCCTTCAATACTGCCCTTAACATTTCATCAGAATTAGGTAATTCACTAGAATCTGTGTTTGAGGCCCTGACCATGTGTTGGTTGTGTGACTTTATGTCACTTAAGTTTTCAGAAGGATACTATTCCCTTATTCACAAAATGGAAACAAACCTATTTGGCCTTTGCAGATTAAACTCATGCATTTATGTGCCAAAACACAGCTAAAAGTCCAGTAAGAAACTTTCTAGAAAGTTGGAACAAGAAAATGGGAGAAGAGGTCAACTTGGAGAGGTCAAGAATTTTTTTTGTTTTTAATTTTAAAAACATTTTTATAAAATTATGTATATGTAAGGTATACTACATGATGTTTTGCTATACATAGTTTGTATACAGTTATTTGTATATAGTTAAATAATGACTACAGTCAAGCAGATTAACATATCTATATTCTCACAGAGTTACCTGTTTTATTTTGTTTGTTTTGTTTTTGTGGTGAGAGCACCTGCAATCTACTGTCTTAAAAAATTAAGATGGGGGCTTCCCTGGTGGCGCAGTGGTTGAGAGTCTGCCTGCTAATGCAGGGGACACGGGTTCGAGCCCTGGTCTGGGAAGATCCCACATGCTGCGGAGCAACTAGGCCCGTGAGCCACAATTACTGAGCCTGTGCGTCTGGAGCCTGTGCTCCACAACAAGAGAGGCCACGATAGTGAGAGGCCCGCGCACCGCGATGAAGAGTGGCCCCCGCTCGCCGCAACTAGAGAAAGCCCTCGCACAGAAACGAAGACCCAACACAGCCAAAAAAAAAACAAAAAAAAAATTAAGATGGCAAGTGAATGAGTAGAAACTGCTTCATAAGATTGATGAAACATGAAAACCAAGTGGTTTCCCAACAAAAGCAAACCCTTTGAGCTGTAGAAGGCCAGAAAATCTCAGGAACTGGAAGTTTCTTAAAATGTGAGATGGGAGAATGGTTGAAAGTCTGTATGGGGGTAGTTGAATACCCCAGGTACCTCCCGTAATGGGAAATAGGAGTTTTTCTTTCTGAAGGAACTGAATTAGAGGCTTGGGACTCAACCCTTGGCATAGCTGAGAGTGCAGGCTAGGTGGTGTGCTCAATAAAAAGGAATTAAGCAGATGTCTTCATTGTAATCATGAGACCATGTGATGGAGTTTTGATGTTTTAACTTGACTAAACTGAATTCCTTTTCTAGTGTTTCTTGTTAGGGTGGGCTATAGGGACAGCTGGAGGACAGTTATGATGTAGCATGTACACACATTCTCCCAGTTATAAAATCAAACTGTAATCTAGGTGCTGCAGTGAAGATATTTTGAAGATGTAAATAAAGTCCCTAATCCATTGACTTTAAGTTAATCAAAAAAGATTTTGGTAGCTCTACCTAATTAAGGTAAGCCCTTTCAAAGAGGCTTAGGACTTTATGGATGCAGAGACTCCAAACATTTTCTGTCTTTTCAATTGCTCTCTTTGCCCTTGGATCTTCCTTCTAGACTGAAACATATAGACAAAAAATTCAACCTGTCCCCATAGGGTCCAGCCTGATTGTGATCTTCTCTTCCTGATTGCCTCGTTTATGAACTTTGAACTTGCTTAGCCAGTCCCAACAATTGTGTAAGCCAATCCCTTGTAATAAATCTCTATATATGCATATATAGATAGATATAGACCTATATCTATATCTGTATCCATATCTATATAACTATCTTAATCTATACATTTATATCTCCTACTGGTTCTGCTTCTTTGGTTAAACCATGACTTACACAAACCATAAGTATCCTTCTAACTTAGCTTCCAGGATGCCAACAGGAATACTTGGTACTGCCACTTGGATGAAGAAGGGTGTCTCCAACATAATTTCTTGTCCTCAGCTGTTCCACAACTGAGTCTTATCAGTCAACAACTCTCTTTCCCCATATATGTCTTTGATCAAAGTTTATTTCACATTAAATAGAAATGGACAGCCAAGAATCGGAAGACAATTGAGGAAATGGAGTGTGGGCAAGGATGTAGGGAAGAGAGTGATGGAAATGTTCTATATCTTCATTGTGGGTGGTCAAATTGTCATATGGGCACATATATTCATCAAAACTCAACCAACTGTATAGCTAAAGTTTTGCATTTCACTCTATATATTTTACCTTAATTTTTAAAAAATGTGAAAAAAGAAAAGTAGAAAAGAATTGATAAAAAGAAATAGACATTAAATCTAGGATATTCAATTGAACTAATAGAATTTCTAAAGAAAAGCAACTGAATAAAATTATAAATTAGTTGGTTTTTTAAGAAACGAAAGATAAGAATTCCCAGATTGAAATGGCTCCACTAAGAACCCAGAATAATGAATAAGAAAAGACCAGCATCCAGGCCCCATATTGTGATATTTCAGAACTTTAAGTATAAAACTTTTTAAAGCTCTCATAAAAAAAGAACAGATTCCCTACAGAAAATAAATAATTTGGATGTCTTTGGCTCTATCAACAGAAAGACTGAAGAGAAAAAAGTGCACAAAAGTCTTCATGATTCTGGGTGAAAGTTTTTCAATCTAAGGTAAGGATAAACCATTAATGAATTGTGAGAGGAAAAAAATAAATAAATTTTAGCTTTAAAACTTCTCAAGGTGTAATTGTTCATGCTTCTTTCTCAGGAAGTTATCAGAGGATTTGTTCCACACAAATCAGGACATAAGTCAGGAGAAGAAAAACATTAAACAAGGATACAGTATATGGAGATGGACAGCAATTACCCAGATGACGGCTGTACTGTGGCCTGGAAAACTGTCCAGTTTGGGACAAGAGGGCTGAGGGTTCAGAAGAAATATATGTTTTTTAAAAATTATGATACATTTACCTGATAATATATATCATTATATTGAGAGAAGTTCAGAATAAAATTATTTGATAGGTACATAGGAAACTAAGAAAAAATATCGCTTTTATTAACTTAAGGGGGAAAATAAATAAAAACAAGGAGTTGAGGAAAACAGAGAAATAAAGGAAATTTAGTACTTTCTGCCATAGCTGTAAATAATATTTAAGTGGTCACGGTAATATAAGCACTAGATATTGATTTAACCAAAATTGTTTTATAACTCCTGTAAGTATTTCTGTGTGTTGGGGGAGGGGGTTCAGTACTTGATTCTTGTCTTCCATCCTAGGAGTCAATATGTAATGTCTACAGCTGAACAGTTGAGAAATAGCAATGCAAAAATACCATTTATAAATATGGGGATAAATACCGGAAGCAGTCAATGAGAGAGCTGAAAATGCTTTATTCTCAGGGAGTAGGTCTTGGGGGTGAAGGGTCAAGGAACAGCTATTTTTCATCTTATTGAACTTTACAAAACTTTTATGCAAATAAATATCAGATGAAAACAAAATAAGATAAAGAAATACTCAAGTGATTGCTCTAAAGATCAAATGTGATAACGTGGTATAACCTTGTTAAACCGTAATTCACTACATAAGTATTTGTTGCTATTACTGTTGTCGTAATTAGAAGCACACAATGGATAGATCACCCTCGTAGGAATCAAGATAACGTAGTTGTTGTCTTAGTCCTGCCATGAGCCACCTGTGAGACACAGATCAAGTCACTCATGCACTTAAAACATGAACTTATTCAACTATGAAGTAAAATAACAATGTCTGCCTGTCCACTCCATAGAGTTCTGTAAAGCTCAAGTGTACGTATATAGAAGTATTTCACTCACTGTAATTGGCTGTTCTTCTAAAGGACAATTATTATCATCTCCTAAGATTTGTCTCACTAGGTTGGATATGTGGGGAATTTTAAACTAACTTAGACTCATATTTTCCAAAGAGATTTACTTCTGCTTCCTGGGACTGCTTTTCTGGGAGGTTTCATTCATTCATTCATTCATTTCCAGAGAACTAATGTAAGAGAGCAGAAGATGCTCAAGTTGGTGGACCAGCCACCATTTCTTGTCCTAACCCCGCCTGTCACCCTGACTCCTTGATTAATGGGGGTTTACTCTTATTGTCTGTATCAAGCAGGAAAATAGGAACATAAATATTTAACCTTCAAAAAAGAGACTCATTTACTGGAAGTCTGACTGTATGAACCAGGGTTATAAATCTTTCTGAGGTATTTCAATATGCATAAGAGAATGAAACCACATGAATGACGGAGCTACCTTTAACCTTTGATTGTTTAAAAGCATAGTCTTATTTTCTCCTCTCTTAAAAAAAGGGGGCCTCTGAACATATACACTATTGTCAGACATACATGATGAAATTTATCTTTTAAAGTGGCCCCTGCTTTTTTTTCCCCTGTGCACTGAAATTTATATCAAGTCCGTCAAGAAGCTGAAAGGAAATTATATTTTACAGCTGCCTATAGGTTTTGTTATGCTGAAAGAGAATCATTTCACTTTGCTCACAATAGATTGAAAGGCAAATTCTCATTCTTTGGCTGCCTGTCAATGAGAAGAGGGCAGAAGCGGGATATTCAGGACAAAGATGGGTGACAGAATCCTGGAGACCAAGGTCCATTGTGCTACTTATGTGTTCTTCCTGAGGGTTTACGTTTAATTAAAGGAATCTGTTAATCAGCAAAGATGAATTGAATTCCTTCTCTATGCACAATGCTGTCTTAGATGATAAGACAAAATTTAATTGAAGTAGATGTAGAGATTACAAAAAATGCTTACAGACCCAAACTTGGGAGTAAACAACAGCTGAAGCTGTAGGAAGGGGTATAGGGGTCTGAGGGTCTCTAATGAGCAGCTGGTTTTACATAATATTTTATTTAACCATTGTGATCTTCTGTTGCAGTCCTCATTCCACATATGAGAATATTGAAATTCAGAGTTTAACTTCCTCAAAGTCACTCAATTGGAAAGTGGCAGAGCCTAAAAGGAAACTTATTGTTCTTGACCTGAGTTTATTTTCCGCCTCTTGACTTTCATTTGGATTTATTTCAACAAACACAGATTTACTGAACATCTAATATGAATCGGTCACAATGCCTGACCTCAGGATATTTATAGTATTTTTTATTATAAGAGATATTTTTATTATCGTCAAATACCTAATTTACTGTATTATATTTATTGATGGCTAGAATTAACTTCATATTCACCTTCATTCAAGCCCTGATTTGGAAGACAGTTTTCTATCCGGTGAAACATTTATTTGTTGTTCAAGTTTTAGTTTTCCTACTCCTTATCTTTCCTTCGTACTCCTCATCTTAACGTATGGTGCCATTTTACACCTGTTACTCAAAACACCATGCTAGGCATCGTCCCTGAGTCCTCCCTTTCCCTCATTCTCCAAATGCAATGCATTACCAAATCTCATCTGCACTGAAAGTACCCATGAGCTTCTCATCACCTCCTTACCTCTGCTTCCCCAGATCACTTTCCTCCTAGATTCCAGGGCAACATCCTTCCTGCTTCCATTTTGCCCTAACCAATCCATCTTCCACACAGAAGCTATGGCGATCTTTTTCAAACATCAAGGATTCCCTGTTTTGAACTCTCCCAAGTTTTGTTTTGTTTCTGTTTGTTTGTTTTAAAACAATCTCCAAACTCTCTGCTATGGGCACAAGGTCCTGAATTGTCTGGCCCTTTCTGGTCTCTGCTGGTATACCACATCCCTTGCCCTTTGCCCATAAGGCTCTACCTGCCTATTCTGTGAGTGTGCCAGAGACTTTTCCACATTTGGGCCTTTATACCTGATGTTCCTTCTGCTGGGAAGGCCCATCCCCCACCCCCCAGCTCTGCTGAACGGCTGGATCCTTCTTATCCTTCAGGTCCTCGCTCAAATGCCAACTTCTCAAAAAGACCCTAATGTCTTATTTATTGTCCCCCCTATTACACTGTGTCCCAACTTGTCTTCATAGCCCTAACAACAATCTGTAATTAACTTGATCATTTGATTATCATTGAAAGGCCCTGTCTGTTAGTTTTCTGTTGTAGTTCCAGCATGGAGAACAGTGCCTTGCACCAAGGAGTTACAGAATAAATTTCTGTTAAGTGGATGCATGAGCCTGGTTGCTTTAAACATTGCAGCTGAGGAGAATCATGAACTTATGAACTCTTTTGGAACCTGACTCTATTCTTACCATTTATTCCTTTTTGATTTGACTTTCAGGCTTTGGACCTGCAGAGGTTGAGATTGGCTTCTGCTCTAAAAGAAAACCGAACAATCTGTGCAGTGTTCTCTTTCTAAGCCCCCGAAGTTGATGTTCTATTGTTCTGCTGTCATGCCACTTTCACACAGCAGACATGGCTTGATGCCTGTTTTGCATCAGGCACAGGAGACGGACAGGGACACAGACATGAAGGTCTGTCTGCCTACAGGGTAGTGAAACAGGTAAGGGGGTGAACACGGAGACCAGGCTGCCTGGGAGAAAATAATAGTACCTACCTCATAGGGTTGTTTGAAAGATTTAATGAGCTTATATTTGTAACTTCTTAGTGCCTGGTGTAAAGTAACTGCTATATAAATGCCAAAATAGAATCAAAAATAAATTAAAATATTCCCTTCCTTCCAGAAGCTGATAGGTTTTTGGTTGCTTATCACTGCTTGGTTTCAAACTCCATCAAAAATCTTTGCTAACTCTTCTCACTTTTCTTGCTCCTTTCCTGGCGTATCTGTGGCCCCTGGGTCTCACTGCCTTAGTTTCTGGTCTGCTGATGGTTCTCTCCATTTTTCCTTTTGTTTTCTCTTTTTTTCCAATTTGTTTATCAAACTAATAAACTGTATATCTCTTCAGATCAGAGACTGAAGTTGTCTCTGTTTCTTCAACACAAAGCACAGTGCCTCGCTCATGATAGATGTATGATGAACAAATGAATGAGAGAATAAAATGAATCATTGAATTATTCTAAGCTCAAACTGACACCTGGGCTCTGAGCTCGTGACCTGTCCAGACCTCACTTCCTGCCCAATACTTTAAGACTTTCCTTCATGCTCTGATCTGGGATTTTTGCTCTGTCTCTTTACTGCTTTAACTGTACACAGTTTTGGTTTTTTTTTGTTTTCCTAACACCATCACAGTCCTTCCTTATAGCTCATTTTGCTAAACTTTTATTTGAATTGATTTTTCTTTGTTACAAGAAACCCCTGCAGCTGAAATGGTACCGTCTGACTCCAACTTTCTTCTGGAATTTTTTCGGTTCCTCCGTGAACTTAATTGTCTTTTCGGTTTCTGAAAGCAGGAACAATATTTGAGAAGACTTGCTTTTTAGTCAGTGGAGTTAACATGAAAGTTTGACCTCTAAACCAAACCTTTAAACACCCAACTTGACAATTTATTACTTTGGCAGTTATTGCTATTGGACCAGCCGTAGGAACAAGTAACTCATCTAAAACACATTGTTTGCCTTCTGTTGCTATTAAGACAGGTGCAAGGATACATAACATCAAGCAAGCGGTTCTTTGGGCAGACAGCAAAACAGGCAACCTGGAGTTACCGTCCACACCCCTCAGGATGACCTCCTGGTCATGCCTGATCAAACTAGCCATAAAAACTGGTCTTTTGGTGAAATACAGATCTTTTCTTGGAGATAGGAATGGTTGTGTACATTAATTCTACCTCTGTTCTCTTAGAGGTAACTATTCTCACCATTCAATTTGCAGAATCAAGTGTAGCCCAAACAGCAGAAGAACAAATGGAAGGAAAACTTAATTTAAAAAAAAGTTGTTATTGTTGCATTGGTGTTTGTATGTACTAATTTGATTTCTGGTTAAACAGACAAAACTGTTTCTGTTTTATAAATGCACTTAAATAAGTCATGATACTGATAGGGCTATTCCAGCTCTAAGTGAGACTTCAAAGTTGAACTTAAACATTGAAAGTTGCCATTCCCTAAAGTCCTGATTAGATTGAAATGGGGTAAGTAGCTGATGGTTTCACATTTATTATTCTTCTGAGTGCATGAAGTGTTTGCAGGGTGAACGAGGGGCCACATTTCTCTTATTGTAAACTAAACGTGTCCTTTCAATATAATGGCTTTAAAAGAGAAATTGTACTGGTGGTAATTTGGCAGGGGGGATTAGAAATCATAAAAGTTGGAGGACAAAATGTATAGATTTGACTGATGGCAAAGATTCTTCCTGAGATCCTCATTACTCTCTTAATACACAACAAGATCATCTCCCTGTTTTCTAATTCATATTAACAATAACAACAGAAGTTTTGAGGGGTTACTAGAGGCAGGCCAACTGATAGCCTGGCAGTAAGAGCAGATTCAAATAAGAACAATAACATTTTTAAAAGTAACACTCGTAGAAAGGGAATTCTGTAGGGCCATTTAGTGTGGGGGTAAACTGTCTTCCTGGGGATGCTCCTATGGCTGCTTAATGCTAAATTTAATATTTAGTATAATGATTCCTAGAAGCAACTGCAATTATATCGATATGTGTTAATAAGGGATTTCATAGTTAGCAAGGGTTCCACCCCCAAATATTCAAAAATGGGTATGTGTGGCTGCTCAAAGTATTAAGTTTTAATCACCAGAAAATTTTCTCATTAGAAATATGTTATCCTCTAGTAATTCTACATAAGCATAGCAAAGAAATAATAATTAATAAAACTAATAACCAACCTCCTTGAGAATTTACTCCCTTCCAGGCTCTGTTTGGAAGACTTTACATAATTGTCTCATGTAATTCTTACAATAACCCCTGAGGCACTAGTGTTTTTTTTTTTTTTCTTTTTTCATGAGGACACTGAAGAACAGAGAGGGTAAGCATCTTGCCCAATATCACACAGTGAAGGTAGAACTCACATCTATATAAATGCTCATGCTATAAATTCTATACCATATCGTCTCTGAGGTCACAGAGCAGCCAGATTCCAAGGTTCCACTCTCTAAGTTCCAAGGGGGAAAAACATAAGTGGCATAAAAATATTAGTAATATGTAATTTTACTGAAAATCCAGAAAACAAAAATAAATATATTTTATGGAATTTTAGTGTAAACATACATCTTATTATATGGTACAATATATAATCAGGCAAAATTTCGGCATCACAGTCAGCTTTCATAAATTAATGATTTAATGAAATAGCACTTTGAAACCAAGTGAATCAAATATTTTATATAAGAAAAGGAAATGGGAGGCCAAACACTAGGAATCTTGTGGATGCATGCTTTACCTCTTCAAAGGTTTAAGAAGGAGGGGATATATGTATACATATAGCTGATTCACTTTGTTCTACAGCAGAAACTAACACAACATTGTAAAGCAATTATACTCCAATAAAAAAAAATAATGAAAAAAGAGTTAATATCAAGAGACCCTGGTTCAACACTTTTGGGGATCCACTACAGACAACAGGAAATTCACTTGTGAATACTAAGGACTAAAAAATTTAAGCCATATAAGCTCATGGGAGACACAAAAATGCCCTTGACATAGAGCAAAGAGTGGAGATTTGTGTAATATGCAAGATTTCCTGCCCCAAAGCCTTTGTCAAATAAAGGAAAAGAAGCACAAACCTTATTCCCATTCCTCTTCCTAATTCTTATCAAGTTCAAATTCTCCAGCATGGCTCCCAAGTGCCTGCCTGATCTGGCTTTGATCACCCATCATCCTCTTCCCTCCCTTTCATTTCAGATTCTTCAAAGCTCCAGAAATGCCCTGGGCACTGTTAGGACATGCCTAACAGACTAACCTCAATTTCAAGTTCCAGTGGCTACCTCCCCTGGAAAGCCTGCTTTGGTGTAGATGCCATGGTGAGATCCTCTGGGATGCTTTCCTCCCGTGGTGACACTTACCCACGTGACTGTGGCTGCTCTTTGAAGCGTGCCTCTGGTCCTACTCTTCCCAGGTTGTAAACTCCATGTTCACAGGGACAGCCCCAGTGCATAGCACATGAGAGACACTGAACAGGCTGTGTTTGAATGAATAAACAAATGTATGATTTAATTCTAATCTCCTGTTACTCTACAGAGGGTTCTGTTGATAAAGTTTGCTCCCCTATGTTACCTTGTTTACCATTACAAGGACACTGTGCCCCCTGAGATGGCAGCAGGGTGCCTGGGACTGTCAAGCCCACCTTTGCCACAGGTGATTCAACAAGGTAGGTTCTCCCCCTCCTAGTTTGTAAGTTTGTTTATCTGAGAGTTTTTCCAAAGAAATTTAAAATAAAATTACATTCTGTTGAGTGTTTGATGACGACCTTTAATAAAGAGAATCACATTTTATGAGCTGTCTGGAAACCCTGGGAGCTATGGCCCCATATGGACAAAGCTCTCCATTGCCAGCAAAGGCAGTTTCTGCCCATCCTCAGGCACCAGCACTAGAAAAGGTTCTACTGCCATTTGAATCCTTTTTACTGACAATCTCCCTTTACCACTTGATTTTCAGGAAGCTTGATAGATATTTTTTTTGTTGTTAAATCATATTCCTAAGCTTGGAGCGTTGTGTTTCCCCTATTTATCATTCTGTCCTTGGTGTAAGTTTCTCCTCAAGGCCACTTTCACTCTTCCAACAGTCAGGCTCAAGTATATCTAAATCAAGACATGCAGGCATTATGGAGGCCCATTTACCTCCACTAATTAAAAGATGAGTGTCAGTGCTAACAGCTGGGCTCTGAGAACAGCACTGGAGCAACAATTACAGCAAAGGGCTCTTCACAATTCGGCACATTTCTTTTGCATCTTTCCCAGTAAAGCTTACAAAATAAGGCCCCAGCTCCTTATCATGGCATTAGAAATTGTCCACTTCTGGCCCCAAACTACCTTTTGAAAGTTTCATCTTTTTTAGTCCTGTGCACACACTGGATGCATGTGGGCCAGGCAGCTCTCCCCATCTGCAACTTGGTTCACACTTTTCCGACCTACCTGTTGAAATTATATTGACTCTTTTTTTGAATCGAAGTATAGTTGATTTACAATGTTGTGTTAGCTTCTGGTGTACAGCAAAGTGATTCAGTTATATATATATACATACATATATGTATATTATATATATATATATGCAGTTATATATATACATATATATTCTTTATCAGATTCTTTTCCATTATAGGTTGTTTACGAGGTATTGAATGTAGTTCCCTGTGCTATACAGTAGGACCTTGTTGAGCTATTTTATATATAGTAGTGTGTATCTCTTAATCCCAAGCTCCTAAATTATTCCTTCCCCCCCTTCCCTGTTGGTAACCACAAGTTTGTTTTCTATGTCTGTGAGTCTGGATGGACCTAGAGATTATCATACTAAGTAAGGAAGTCAGACAGAGAAAGACAAATATGAGATCACTTATATGTGGAATCTAAAAACAAATGATACAAATGAACTTATTTACATTGACTCTTCTTTTATGTTTAAAAACATTTTTTTTTATTGGGGTATAGTTGTTTTACAATGTTGTGTTACTTTCTGCTGTACAGCAAAGTGAATCAGCTATATGTATACATATAGTCCCTCTTTTTTGGATTTCCTTCCCATATAGGTAACCATAGGGCATTGAATAGAGTTCCCTGTGCTATATAGCAGGTTCTCATTAGTTATCTATTTTATACATAGTAGTATATATATATGTCAATCCCTATCTCCCAATTCATCCCATCCCCCCTTCCCCCCTTGGTATCCATACATTTGTTCTCTACGTCTGTGTCTCTATTTCTGCTTTGCAAATGAGATCATCTATACCATTTTTCTAGATTCCACATATATACGTTAATATACGATATTTGTTTTTCTCTTTCTGACTTACTTCACTCTGTACGAAAGTTTCTAGGTCCATCCATGTCTCTACAAATGACTCTTAAAGTCCGCAAGCACAGCACCATGGCTTAGCTATTCAACTTAGATTTTAGAGTAATTCCTAGGAGGAGTGTTTGCTTTGAAGGGAATAGATGTTCCCATTGATAATCATTTGAGGAAGAAATTACTCCTGGGATGAGGACAAGGGACAAGAAGAGTTTAAGGGGTACTTCTCTTGGAATGGTGTCAAATTGGCCCAGACTTCAAGTTGTGAAGACACCCAGAGCCTTTCTGGAGGGATCTATCCTTGGAAAATTGGAGGGAGGTAAAAAGCAAGGCATGAGTCTTGCCCAGAAAATTCCTAACATCAGATCAGACTTTGGCAAATAGTTCAGAGAGCCTGGAACTATAATAATATAGAATAATTGCAGTCAGGTAAATGGCAGCTTTTGTTTGTAAATTGGAGAATAACAAAATAAACTCTTTGTTGAGGAAGAGATGTTGGAGATCCAAATTGACGTTGGAGCTTTAGTTTGCATTTCAACTAGGAACCCAACAGCTATTCTGGGCACTCCCAGATTATTGTAATTATTATTGTAGTTTGAGAACAAACCCTAGTTGGCCCCCAAGGCTCTCTGTGTCTGGAATAAACCATGTCGCTGCTCTTGTGATCTCATTTAGAACAAGAGAATATGTCTTTGTCTTAACAATACTGTGAATCCCATATACTCTTGAAGACAGTTGGAAAGGAGAGGCAAGTGTGCAAAGGGGGTAAGGAACCTTCTGGAAGAGAAGAGAAAATATTTAGGCATCTTGCCCTTTTGAAGATCAACATTGACAGGATGGTGATACTCGATGTGAAATGCCAAAGGGCCCCCTCCTCCAAGTAGGAAGTCTAAAATGGGTGACTAAAACTCAATACCAAAACTGAACTGTTTGGGAAGATACTGCTTCTGGACACAGAATGTGGCTGAGGTTAGAATCCTCTCCTAACCAAGCCTTGGGGACTGTGCTTTGAGAATCATGGCTCTGCAATAAAAATAAAATCTACAATAGTGTCATTGTTTTTCCAGCCTTATGCTGGGCTGAATGGAGCTTAACACCGGGAGGGCCTCTGTTCCCTACTCTACACCTGGAGAAGTTCCTGCAAGAGAGAGACTCATGGAACAACAATACACTAGAAGGAAAGACCTGCGGGAAGAGTGTTCTGAGGCAGGGGAAACAGCACACACTAAAACCCAATGAAGGGGTGAGTTTGGATCACAGGAGAAAATAGAGAAGTGGCAGGCCCAGATATTTTCAATATATTTATGAGGCACATGCTGGCACACACACAACCAGTACTCATATCTTGATGCATTTTTTAAATGTTTTATTCTGAAAAACAATTGCAGAGTCACAAGCAGTTATAAGACACAACACAGAGAGATTCCATGTACCCTTCACCCAGTTTCCCCCAAGGGTTACAGCTGGCATAACTACAGTACAAGATCACAACCAGGATATTGACATAGATACAATCTACTACCAACAGAGTTGCCCAGTTTTAAACACACTCATTTGTGTGCATGTGTGTGCATTTGTGTGTGTTTACTTTAAAACAATTTTATTACCTGTGTAAATTACCTGTCAAGATTCAGAAGAGTTTTATCACATGAATCCCTCCCTCTACTGTTTTATGGTCACAGGCCCCTCTATCCCATCTACCCCCAATCTTGGCAACCAGTAATCTGTTCTCTCTCTAATTTTGTCATTTCAACAATGTTCTATAAATGGAAATATCTGGTATGTAACTTTTTGGGATTGACTGTTTTCATTCAGCATAATTCCATTGTGATTCATCCAAGTTGTTGCACATATCAATAGTTTATTCCTTTTTTATTGCTGAGTAGTATTCCATTGTGTTGATTACTGCAGTTTATTTAACTTTTCACTCATTAATGGTTATTTAAGTTGTTTCTAGCTTTTGGTATTTATGAATAAAGTTTCGATAAATATTCAGGTACAGCTATTTGTGTAACCTAAGTTTCTATTTCTCCAGTTCAATTGCTAAGTCATATGGTAAGTACATGTTTAGTTTTATGAAAAATTGCCAAACTCTTTTCTAGAGCATTTCCTGTCAGCAATGTGATGTTATCATTTTTTTAAATTTTATCCATTCTGGTAGTGTCTAATGATATCTCACTGTGGTTTTAATTTGCATTCTCCTAATGGCAAATGATATTAAACATCTTATCGTGCTTATTTGCCCTCTGTATATACCTGTCAGTGAAATGTCTGTCTCTGACCTTGGCCTAGTTTCTAATTGGATTATTTTGCTTCTTATTGTTGAGTTTTTTTTTTTTAATACATATACATATATCTACTCTTTTTCAAATTCTTTTCCTATTTAGGTTATTACAGAGTATTGAACAGAGTTAGCTGTGCTATACAGTAGTGTCTTGTTGGTTATCCATTTAAAATATAGCAGTGTATACACGTCAATCCCAAATTCCCAATCTATTGGGACCTTATTGGATTGGTGTTATTAGAAGTTCTACTGCTGAGTAGCTGAGTAGTCTTAGGTATACAATTGCCTATTTGGTTGAGCTTTTTATTATTTCAACAGTAAAGTCACTAAAGAGCAGGTTTACATGGTTTCAGGCTGGATGACTGTGTGTTCAGAATGCCTGAGATGGAGCTGATCTTAGAAAGAGGCTCCATTAATTTATTTGAACACCCAGCTCATAGAACAAATGTGTGGATACTTAGCTCCCTAGATTAGATACCTGGCCACTGGACAATGAGCTGGAGGCTGGAAATAGAATAACTGTATGGCTAATTCAAAAAGAAAAAAACAAAACTCATCTGGACAATGGAATACCTTAGAAATATCGTACTATTTATTTTTTCTGTTTTCTAAAAGAAAAACACATGCACAGTTGTTACCTCGGATCAGAAGAACATGGGAGTTAGTGGAACGAAGCAGGACACTGTGGGGCTCTTGGGCACAGAAGCCTTTCTGTGTCCCCGGTTTCTTGTTTGTAGGGAATTGGTTTCAGCCTCCATGACCTTCCCTGAGTTCCAACGGGCAGGTTCAAACAGTTGCTAATCAGGGAAGGGAGGAGATGCAGAGACAAGAGAGGAACAGTCAAATGGTGATGCAGCCTTGGGGCAGGGTCCTTGTTCCACCTGAAAGGATACACATAGCAATATCTTTGAACTCTTCTGCAGAACTAAAACCCCCAACGAATGGAAGATGTTAACTAGTTGATGAAGCATTCTTCATTCCAGAGAGAAAGTCACAGCTTGATAACCTTGAGAACCACAGTAGCTCATCAGGAGACCACCTGAGGACAATTTAAAAGAATGCAGGCCCTGCACACACCCTGTTCCTTATCAGCAACCCCACACTTGAAGCACTGCTATAAAACTCCTCACCAAATCCCCCCAAGTGGGGACACACAGTTTTTGAGGACGTGAGCCCACTGTGTCCCGCTTTGCCTGGCAAAGCAATAAAGCTATTCTTTTCTACTTTACCCAGAACTCTGTCTCTGAGATTTGATTCAGCACTGGTGAACAGAGCCCGAGTTTTCGGCATCATTAGAAAGTCAATAGTTATTGCAAATGAGGGCAAATTAACCATGCTAGTACTATGGAATACCAAGGCATCCTACTGGAATACTGGTCTTGATAATGCTGTATTATTGAAAGTGTGGTGTGGTCATCCTCATATTCTACACTACCAACTGAGAGGAAGCCAGCAATGGAGGCTGTGGTTCCTTGTGCTTCCTGCTAGAATACCCCCAGGAAGGATCATTGAGGAATAAGTTTGGAGGTCAAAAAAATATCCTCAGGGAGGGCAGATTAGGCTGTAAAAGAATGGATCTGGTGCTGGAAAAGGCATGTGATTAGGTTCTACTAGAAGGACTAAGAGTCATGCCAGGGACCCTCTCCCAGCACTTTCTAGGCCTGTGGCCCCTGATCTCATCACCACACTCTGCTCCTGCTTTCCTTAACACGTCTTCTAACACTCCTCTGGAGTGTTCTCTGGGAAATACTTTTCATTAATGCACATTACAAAAGATGCTTAATTTTATTAATAACCTGGAAAATGGAAATTTAAATGAAAAATATAATACTTTGGAATGAGGAATGATCTTGAACAAGAACAGATGTGGCAGATTTGTTTCTAAAGTGTGCACCTTTGTTCTTTTTCAGATTGTAAGGTAGACTATAATTCTCGGGCACAACAAAGATATAAATTATAACTCAGTATTGTGATACTTAAAAATAGCACTGTACAATGGAATTGCAGCTGGTAGACTTCCTTTAGCAGGCTGCATGTGGATGAGGACCCATGTGGGTGTGCCCCATCCCCTAGATTTGGAGGCGTCCCCTCTGGCTTTGGGGCTGGAATGCCCTTCACTGCCTGGTGATAGAAGCGCAGACACTCAGAGGTGGGAGACATTGACAATGCCCTCTAAGCTAACCTTCAAATGACTCATGAATTCTTTACATTATCCTTGGGAAAGAGAAAGCCAAGATTTGCTTGAAAAATCTTTGGAGAAATTTACTCAGTTCTCCCCAGTCCATTTATGCTTTCAATCTGTGCTTTCTTTTTCTTTTCCTTTTATTGAAGTAAAAATCACTCCCTTGTAACTTCTTGACAGAAGCTCTATGCTCCAGAGTATTCAGAAAAAGTTGAAACCCGTGTGCATATGACAGGCTTTTAAAAATGTGAAGGCAGTTCTCGCGTCTCCCTTCCCAAGCTTTTTCTTTTCTAGATGAAATAACTGCTTCTATTTAGTGAATGTGAGCTGTGCAAGGCACATGCTTGATATGTTACCCGAATTGTCTCCTGAATCCTGTCAAGAGCACTGCCTGGGAGAGGTCATTATTGACACTTCAAGATGAGGAAACTGAGGTTCAGAGAGCCTGTGGTCTTAGGTCCCCCAGCTGTGTTAAGGCTGAGACCAGAACCACCAACTACTTACTGCAGAGTTGATGTTGCCCTCATGCAGCTTGACCCCATGGCTAAATACCCTCAGTTCCTTTAACCTTCTCCTCATCTCCCAGACCCTATATTATCGTTATTCTCACCAACACCTCTGACAGTGGGCATTTCTTGTGTTCTCTGCCTTGCCTCTGGCTTCTGTGAGAATGATGGTCCCCACACTCAGCCAGAGGGTTACTTAGGAGCTGGCATTTGCATGTGTGACTCCATTGACCTTTACCACATTAGACTTAGACAGGGGTGGGAGCCTTACCCAGGCCAAATATAGTCATCATTTGGGATTTTTAAAATTAAAAAAATATATATTGTAACTGGAAATTTGAGATAAAAGACATCCATTTCTGATGGTAGTAAATGTAAGACATAAAAAGTCAGAACTGCTGGCAACCACCTTATAGAGAATAAGAACAGTGATGACAAGTCAGAGGAGCAGAGGTATGAAAGAAAGAGGTGTGTGTGTGTGTGTGTGTGTGTGTGTGGAGAGAAAGAGAGACAGAGACAGAGACAGAGAAATCAAGAACAGTGGTATTACCCGTGTTTCCTCCTAGTTGTTTCTAATGAAGCTCTATCCCACTGATGGTATATTCAACATTTGATTTTCACGAGCCAACCTCCTTAATACAGCTGTCATTGGGTTTTTTTTTACTGATAAACATCAGAGTCCTAAGACCAAAGTAAGATATTATATGTGACAGACCCTAAAATGTGGAATTAGCAAAGTGCAGGTGGGGTGGGATGCAGTGAGAATCCTTCTGTTTCATGCTAGGAAGTTAGCTTTGTCTTCATTATGCCACAGCTCAGCAGTTGGTTCAACTATTGCCTGTAGTCTCTTGGGACTCAGACCATATGCCCATGAAGTCTGTAGCTTTAGGCAAGTTGGTATAAAAGTGTTGAGATATTGAGTTAGCCAGCTACTCCTTGCCTTCAGTAAGGTGCCTTCAATAAGGTGCTACAAGATAGCTCCAGTGAAATTGGCTTATTTGAAAGCAAATAGGAAAGAACAAAACTGGTGTATGTACTCAAAAAGTATAATTTTCAAGATTTAAAAGAACATAACTTTTAAGTACATTGTGATCATGTATCAAAGTTTTTTGCCTTCTAAGAAAGACATGAGAAAGTTTCTTTTTCTTTTCTTTTCTTTTGTTAACTACATATATAGCTAGCAAAAGAAAATCAAATGCTGGACACGATATTGCTAAAGTCGATGAACAATGGTTGATAGCATTCAGGGCAATTAAGCTATAACCTTTTTAAAAAGGGTCATCTTTTTACTGGACAGAAAGCATTTTCATCATTATAAGACAGAAACTATTTGCATTGCTATCGAGCAATCATTTGCATTGCAGTTGGGCAAAAATCACTCATAGTTTATCAGTTTTCTACAATCAAACATCAGTCTTTAAAAGGTTGCAAAATATCTGAGGGCTAAGAAATAATAAATGGCCAGATGACCCTCAGATAAGCTTATTAGACAATTCCCTAAGTTGATAACAAAGATCACTCTCTCTTATTTGTTTGCTTTACTCACAAGTATTAGACGTTTTTGTTATCAAAACATAATATTTGTATGAAATGAAGCATGTCCTGTGTGTGTCTTTGTAGAAGATCAGCAAATTTTTGCCTTACCCTAATGCTACAGCACTGATTTGAAATCCTGGAATCTTTCATTTTGAATAGAGATATTCTAGAAGAACCAGAAGCATCACAGAAAATCAGATTCACGTTGTCCATACAAGTGCCTATTCCCATTTACCCTCTCCCTTACAGAGTCTCCTGGGGACTCTCATCAGCCTAGATCAGCTCTCTTTTGGGCAGCCTGGATTATTTTTTCTCTATTGTACCCCAAAGCAGAGTATCTAAGTCTGGGACTAAGAAACTGAAACTAAAGTGCAAAATCCATATTCAAAAAGTATGACAAAGCCACATGCAAATGCTGTTGATTGTTGGCAAGCTTAGGAAGGTCATCATTTTCAAACTGATACACAGAGGACTGAGTTTTCATCAGAAGGACTTTGACTGATTAATCCTGAAAGTGGTAGCACTCAAATTTTACCGCATATCAGAATCATTAGGAATCATGTTAAAAGGTCAATTGCTAAGCCCCACACCTAGAAATTTAGTAGGTACAGGTTAATGCCCACTAATTTACATTTTCATAATTTTTAATCTTCATGGATTCAGAGGCTTGTGGTCTGGGATACTACTTTAAACCATTCCTTAGGTCTATACTAGATACAAGTACTCACACCACTGTAAAGGCAACGCTAGGAGAGCACACACCTCACAGGAGGGCTCTCCCTATTCTCGCTTTGGTATCTGCCTAGTAAAGACAGTGAATGAGGAACATATCACACTGGACAAAGGATGGGGAAGCCAGGTTGGCTGATGCAAGAATTCATTTCACTATTAAGAAAGTAAATCAACTAATGGGCATCCAGAGGCTTTTTTGACCATACCTTTTCTCTTTACACTCCTTATTGAAAGGAAATGACATATAGTATAACAGTGAACACAATTTGCTATTTCTACTTTTCTCTTTTGCTAAATGAGAATTTTACTGAAGTTGTTTCTTGTTTTTCCTTCACCATTGTACATCAAATATTCTGAGCTTAGTACATTTCAGATTTAGATCATCTATTTCAGATGTATAAAGGGCTATATGTAGATTGACTAAGATTAAACTGTACAAGGAATAGAAATACCTCTGAGAGAAAAGAGTGGGACTAGGAAATTGCCTCTGGATGAACTAGTTATTTTGCATTTAGATCATTCCTATTTGGAAAGGCTGGAGATAAATGCATTTGCTGTAGTACACAATATTAAGAAAAATTATCCAATACTTGAAAAGAAGGGAAATACTCTTGCATGTTACATTGAAGCCATGCTAGAGCAGTACAGGGCATTGTAAACAACATCATGTATATGAGAAGAAGTATACATGTTTACTAGGAGCCCAAGGGGTGGACTGTAGTAGAAATATTTTAACTTAATTACCTGATTAATTAGTTTATTTATGTTCTCATCTTCTTCAGGTACATTATCTCTTTCCTTCTGGGGATTGTACAACCCCCAATTCTAATGTTGTGCTTCTCATTGTACGTATACAGGACTGTGCTTTTCTGTTACGGTACACCGATCCAGGGGAAAGCGTTCAATTAAAGCTGTACAAAGAATCGAACAAAAAAAGTCTTCCCTAGGATTGTTTAAAAATAATATTTCAAAAAAAATCTTTTGAAATCAGGCAATCTCTCCTAGAGGTGAGAGTTGTCAGATGTTCAACACAGGATTTGTTAGTTTCCTGGTAATCATTTGTGACAGAAAAAAAAATTGTTAGGAGGATCACATCTCGTTGCTTACACTTTGATATTGAGACTATTTTTTAATTGAGAAAAGGACTCTGTCAAAGTGCAGTTAACAATTTAATTAAAAGGAATTAAAAGATGGAATGGGGCAATGATAACAGTATCAGCTTTGGGCCGGAGGGATGGGTGTGGCCCACGAATCTGTGGTGAGCTATTCCAGTGAACCTGGGCAAATCCCTTCAGCACTCTGGTCTCAGGGTCCTCATCTATATAGTAAGAAAGATTACTTAAGGGTTATCCTGAGGCTCAAGTTAACTGAGGAATGAGCTTCATG
This sequence comes from Balaenoptera musculus, assembly GCF_009873245.2. NCBI lineage: Eukaryota > Metazoa > Chordata > Mammalia > Artiodactyla > Balaenopteridae > Balaenoptera > Balaenoptera musculus. The sequence goes on along the minus strand of NC_045786.1, from coordinate 48,610,895 downwards.
CTACAAATATAATGAATGAGAATATGAGGTGAACAGAGTGAGGGGAGCTATCCTCTGGCATGTTCCGTCACAGAATAATTCTTTATGACAACAGCTACCAGCTACTCACAGCATGAAACGTGCCAAGAGCCATACCATACACTTCATATATAATTGTTTATTTCATTTAATCTTACTCTCACTCTGTAACCTAGATCTTGTTATCCAAAATCGAAAGACAAATTATCTGAGGACTAGAGAATTTGAGTAGTCTGAGTGAAGTCCCACCTTAAAGTCCGTGCTTGGCAGTGACACCGAAAGCATGAGACATAAAAGGAGACATTGACCAATTGGACTCCTCATCAGAATTAAAAATCCCTGCTCCATGAAATACCCTGGGAAAAGGATGAAAAGACAAGCTACAGACTGGGAGAAAATATTTCCAAATCATGTATCCAACAAAAGACTTCTATTGAGAATACTTAAAGAATTCTCAAAACTCAACTATTGAAACAAATAATCCAATTAGAAAATGCACAATAGACATGTACAGACAATTCATGGAAAAAACATAAATATGGCAAATAGGTTGAGCAAAAGATGTTTAGTATCATTAGACATGAGGGAAATGCAAGTTCAAACTACAGTAAGATGATGCAACACACCTATCAGAAGAACTAAAATTAAGCAAAAAAAGATAACACCAAATGCTGGTGAAAGTATGGAGAAACTGCATCACTCATACATTGGGAATGTAAAATGGTACAGTCATTCTGAGAAAGAGTTTGTCAGTTTCTTCAAAAAAGTCAACATGTGCTCACCATACAACTCATCCACTGCACTTTGGGCATTTATCCCTGAAAGTGAAAACTTACATCACAAGAAAACCTATGCATGAATGCTCGTAGCAGCTTGATTAGTAATAGCTCAAACCTGCAAACAACTCAGATGTTCTTCAACAGTACATCTTATGTACCTGTGCCTGAGATAATATTTCATCAAGCTAGCACACACACACACACACACACACTCAAGTAAGTGTATGTAAAACTAGTGAAATCGGAATATGGTCAGCTGTTTACTGATGTCGCTTTGTTGTATCAATTTCTTGGTCATGTTAGTTTACTATAATACATAAAATCTTACCAGTGGGGAAAAGTCGGTGAAGGGTACATGGAATCTCTTTACTATCACTGTATAACTGCATGCTGATATTCAAAACTCTTAAAAATAAGTCTACACTGTAGAGTAAACACTCTGTGTTCACATCTGGGACTCTGCTTATTTGGTGAGTGACACTGGGCATTTTACCTAAGCTTTCATGGCTACAGTTTCCTCATCTGGAAGATGGGAATAGCCCCAGTAGTATTTAAGTCACAGCAGTATTGATCAAGTGGTGGTAATATGTGTAAATAATTCAGTACAGTGCCTAGCACAGAGTCAACAATCAATAAATTTATTATTAAAATAGTAAAAAAGAGTGCCAAGATTTGAATGTGAATCTATTTAATGCAAAATTTTATTTTATTAATAGTTAAAATGATGGACATGCTGATTATTCTTTCCTCTAATTTCCTTTAAACATTATCCATATTGGGTGCCATCCCCCCAGAGATTCTAATTTAGTTGGCTTGGGATGAGTTCCCCAGCAATTGGCTTTTTGTTTGTTCTTTTCTTAATGCTTCCCAGATGATTCTAATGTGCAGCCTTGGCTAAGTCCCACTAAGTGTGCATAATGGTTATGTTTTTATTTTGTTGGTTTAAAAGTTTCAAGTTGAATTAGTCCCGAGTTTGGTGACATTGCCAGTTTTGTTTTCCCTGCTGTGGCTAAGGACACAGTTTCTCAGAGGAATACTCACCTAAATAATTGTAACCACCCCTGGATACATGTGGCTTTGATGATGGGGTCATTCCTAATCCATAGCTTACTCCTCAATCAGATAGAGGGAGCATTTTCCCAGGAGGATGTTGGCACACCTCAGGGAAGAATCAGCCACCAGAGCATCGACTCTCAGTTCTACTAAGACTGAGCAGACATGAATGAGAACATTGAGAGGAGAATTTCTCCCACAGTCACCTATGAAGGACAATACAGGGCCTCTCTTATAGAGCAAATTATGCTTTTCCATTCATACTAGTCAAAGGCAGACAAAAGACATGGGAAATATTCTAATCAATACCACTTGGCTGCTTTCAGAAGAGAGATTTAAAAAGAAGAAATCCTCTGTTTTTCAGTTTTTTGATATTTTATGTATTCTAACAAAACAGAGGATAGTACTATGAATTAAAATCATTTTTTTTTGTTTTGCTTTCTTTTATTAAAAAAATGACATGGAATTAATATAAGGACAATCTAACTTATTTCATATAGAACCTCTTCATTCCCCATCTGCCCACCCTCACCCTGAACACACACACTGGGGACCTTCAAAGTAGGTGCCACAATCCTCTCCCAGCCCCCTCACTGTACGTGCAGACCATCCTCCTATGAAGAGCTGAAGTGTCCTCTCCAAACTTGAACCTGGATTGGCCCTCAGACTTGCTGTGGCCACATGGCCTGTGACAGCTCCAGGTCTATCCCTTAAGAAGTTTACAAGATTCCGACTTTGTTTTTATGGAATTGTCACCAAGGATGCTTGGGCACCCCTGCTGGAAAGAGGCCATGTGGAGAGGCCTTTGAGAGGAAGTACCATCTAGAGGGAGAGGCTGTGAGCAGGAGAGCCTGGTCTCACCCCAAGTCAGAACCAAAGCCCACATGGGTGTGGGAGGCCTGCTTGGTGACCTTACAGCCCAACCCAGCATCAGCTGACTGCCACCTCCTGAGGGGTTCCTGTGAATGGTGTGGGGAGCAGGACTGTCCAGACCAACCTCAGAAGCATGAGAAATAGGAAGTCATTCTGGTTTTATGCCACTGAGTTTCAAAGTTGTTTGTTACGCAGCCACAGATAACTGATAAACACATGCCATCTTCCTGATTTTAGGAAGAGCTGATGCAACTCGTCTGGTCCTCATGGTCACAAACATTTTGATCAATGCTCATTTGTACTCAGTGTCGAAGAATTCTATTATGTTTTTCTTAAGAAATATAGCTCTTGATGTTATCAACTTAAACACACAGGAACATATACCACCAACCACCAGCACTGCCCACACCACCAGCACCACCACACACAATAATAACAAAAGTAGTGACTTGCTTTGAGTGTCCAGGTGGAGAGTGAGAATCAGTGATTATATTATAGAATCAGGGATGACTCGACTCAGAGATATAAATGTTGGTTTAAACTCTGGTTTACTGTGCCTGAGATGGGTAGTTCATAGGCTCCATGGCCTGGCTACTCAAGAATGGTTCCTCAACACAGATTACACATCTATTCCCTCAATACTCTTTTTTTTTTTTTTTTTTTGCTAAGTTATATTAATATATATTCATCAATAGATCAATTTGAAAAATGCTGAGTTCTGTTAATTACACTATAGACCTGTGGTAAAAACATGTTTGAAGAGAAGCAATGTGAAGAAAGGGAGAAAAACATTTCATAGTACAGATGAGATGCCACATAATACAAAGCTGAGAAAGAGCAAACTTATTTTGGGCTCCAAAATCGCTGGGATGTAGCCATGAAGTTAATACTCATGTTGCTGATGAAGGGTGTCAAACTGAACACTGTGGATTATTCTAGGCCATTAATAACCACAATCTGCTTGGAATAACCATGGCAACACCAGCAGCTAAGTACAGTACAATCATCCTGATTACCATAGAATTAGCACAAAACAAATGTTTATTCTTTTCCTAAACAGAAGTATTATTATGATGATAACAGTTTCCTATTTATCCCAGGTTTTCTCCTCATCACTCCTGCTCCAAACAATGGGAGGACACATCTTTGCCTGACATTTCTTTCTGATTTCTTTTCCCAAGAACCACGGAGGGTGCAGGGCTGGCCTTTCATTTCCCTTCCCCTCTTGCCTCAGTCTGATACACTAGAAACCATAACACACACATTGATCTATTGATCACTATCTGGATGCCAGGATGGGATGCTCTGTGCCTTGAAGCTTCAGATTCAAATAACCAACCTGAATTGCTTGTTAATTGAAATCTTGTAAATTTTGATTTCTTTAGTAGTCACAGAGCACAGCCCCACGTGCTCCCAGCATATATGGTTCATGGGGAGGGAGATACATCCAAGCCCAGGGCATGTTACCTGCCTCTGTCCACCCTTGCATGGTGGGCACCTGACAAAGACACAGCCAGCCCAGGTGTCATGCCGAGGGCCCGCCAGTGGAAGCTGAAGTCTAGTCACAGTGTCTCTGCTTGCTGGCCTTGTGAGCCCTGACGACAGCTGGCACTCGGCTGTCCCCAAAACCCCCTTTCACAGTACCCAGCATTGCACTTCCACAGTGATTGAAGCAATTAGCTGCCGAGCGGCTGATGTACCCCGCAGAGGGCTGGTGGCTCGTCTGACACATCTGGGCACTGAAAGTAATTGAAACAGCTGCTTCTGCCCATATGGCAGCAAAAGCTGGTCGTGCAGAGTCTGTTGCCTGGGCTGCACCAACCTCAGGCAAATTAGCCGTCATTAATCCCGGGATCTGACCAGCATATGCAGAGCCACTAATCAAGACAGCTGGGGGCAGCGGATGCTGAGAAGAAGAGTCCCTTTAAGATTTCTAAATGGCATCCCAGGTTAAAAAAAAAAATTATAAAATAAATAAAACACACAAATCCAAATTACAGCCTTCCTCTTCCTGAGCTCTTTCACTCCCCGCTCCGCCCCCCACACCCGACGAGGACGATCTGTGTCAGCTGGTGTCTTCGGTTAGAGATTGCTAAAATTGCAGTACAACTTTCGGCAAGTGTAACACTTCTCAGTGCAAGCCTGGCATCCCGTTGATTATAAATAGCTTGGCGCGTGGCGAGTGAGAATGGTGTATTGCGCAGCCTTGGTGCTCTGGTTCTGAAGCCGAGGGAACCACAGTAATCATAGCCCTGATGGGAGAAAGCGAGCCGCACCTGACCCAGGCGGGAGAGCCCAGATGTTCTGCCTTCCCTCTGGCAGGCACGATGCTGACATTTGGAGGGATCGGGTTTCCATATCTGGACCTCAGAGGGCTGGGCCATCCTTGATAGGGAATTTATAGACTAGGGTTTGGCTGTTGCAAGTGGGCCTTGGTGACAGGTGAGAAGTCAGGTGCCACCTGGAAGGTAAAGGGGAGTTCTCTCATCCATGACACTGAGATTTATGACAGGACAGAGACTGTAGCTTCAGAAGACTGTTTTGCCTCAACTTCTGCATTGTGAGATGGGGCAGGCGGCTGTCTCATTTACACCCTACCAACGGGGTGGGTGTCATTATTCAGATGGCTTGTCATTATGCCTGACAACACCCCCATGCGTTAAAGAGGTGGTGCCAGAGCGTCTGGGCTGGGGTGGCGAGCGGATGTGTAATCCCAGAGGTGTGAGTGCATTGCGGGCTTTATGCACTGAGTGTGTCACTAACCCCTGAGGCCAGAGGGACAGTCCAGACATGAAGTTTCACTTCTTTGAGAAATTTCTTAGATTGGAATAAGAAAATAGAGGTGCTGTTACATTCATCCTCAGTTACCCTGGTTCCTGATTTCATCTCTGAATTCCACAGGGAAATACCTGCTCTGGGCCAGGAGCTCTTGTTTCCACTGTCCAGGTCACCTGCCTTCCTGGTGTGGGGAATGTTGACTCTTTCTCCTGATCGTTATTCACTTGTGCTGAGCCGTCTGCTGTGATAACTAGCATAAAACGAATAATAAATAACTCCTGCTGTATGAGACATTTACATAATTCTTTGTTTAAATAACTTAAACAGTTGATAGAATTTTTTTTCACAAATCTTGAGGTCATTGTGATGACCATTGTTTTCTGGGACTTTAGGGACTGAAGGGAGAGTAAAATCACCTCTCATAAATACAACAAAATAGCAGTTTGTCCGAATGGCTGCTTTGAAAAACATGGTTAAATTGAAAGTAACAATTGAAAAATATTTTCTGGTATATCTTGAAACCCATTGTAGTTATTACTGTGCAGGATTAATTTTTCTCTTAATGCAGACATCAATGGTCTTTTTTTACTTTTTCCCCCCCTCAGATGTTCCTTTAAGTAGATTCTTGAGGGCAGTGGGTATGCTTTCCTCATTAACATATATGCTGTTCTCTTGCCCTCACTTCAGATTTATTCCATTTTGACTAAATTGCTTTATTGGCCACTTAAGTACTTACTACCATTTAAAAATAATATTTGTTGCAAAGTAACAATTGCTAATACTTATTAATTTATTTATCTGACAAACATTTATTAAGGACCTACTGTGTGCCAGATCCTTGTCCTCATGGAGCCTGCAATCTAGTGAGGGGTGATAAACGCAAAATACACAAATAAAATCCATACAGTGTGCCCAGTGTTGGTGAGGGATAGGGAGGAAAAATAAAGCAAGGACGGGAAAAGGCACTTCTGGGGGTGTCAGGCAGGGTTGACATCTGAGCAAAGCCCTGAGGGAGGAAGGGCAGGAACATGCAGCTGTGACTAGGAGGTGTCTGTCTGCCAGTGGGCAGAGCAGGTGAAAAGGCCCTAAGACAGAACTTGTGCTTGGTGAGTTGGAGAACATTTGGTACCCAGGGTGACTGGAGGGCAGTAGGTGTCGAAGATAAATGAAGCTAGACACCAGCTAAAACTGTAAGGACAAACTTAAATCAGTAATATACCATGGCAATGGGGAAAAGGGGCCAGTATGAACGGAAGTAAACTTTGATTTGGACAGAGGTGACTGGGCATTTTAAAGGGAAATTGAGGGAGTAGGGAGGAGGTAAGTGGGGGCTCAGGAGAGTCAAGGATGGGAACAATTACAAAAAGTGGGAAGGGGTTGGTCCCTATAAAACCCATCTGGGTTTGCTAACTGACACTTATGGAAGTTAGGCTCCTAGCCTCCCATAGAGGCAGGGAGACAGGGGCCCTCTCCTCAGGGGCTGGCTGGAACAGACAGTACGTTCTTCTGGCAGCCCTGAGTTTTCTCAGGCAGGCACTTTAAGGGGGCTAGGGTCATCTTAGGGAGGTGTGGCCTTGAGCTGTTAGAAGCAACGTTAGTGTTTGTTCAAGTCTTTATAGGCCAAAGTTGAGGCCTGGTTGAGAAAGGGCTCAGAGGGTCTTGACTGGAGTTTGGTAAAGGAGAGAATCTTTGTTGGGTGTGGGGTGGGGAGTTGTAGGAGTTGAAGCAGGAAGAAGGGGGTGACGATGGATGCGGCATGCTGTAAAGTCTTTGTAGATGGAAAACAACTGGAGATTTGGGCAGTGAAGTGGACTGCTATGTTCATATATTTTAACCGAATGTGTTGACTGCTCTGAGAATTGTCTGAAAGGGACAAGGAAAGAAGTAGGAGACCAGTTAGGAGGTGACCAGGAGATGCTGTGGCTTAAATGGTCATGGTCATTTTGCAAGGGACGTGGGAGGGTTGAATCTGTGCCCATGTTGAAGGTTGAGCCAAAGGACAGGCTGAGGAAGCTGATGGAAGGGATTAAAGAGAGTAGAGCATCCCTTCCAGAGTCAGCCAAGGTTACTGAATCCTTGCTCTGTGCCAGACTCTGTCTCAAGCACTTTGTATGCATTATCTCGCTCATTTAATCATCAAACAGTACCATGAGCTGGGTGTAAGGATCTCCCCATGCTACAGAGTCAAAATAACTTGCCAAGGCCATGTCAGAGAATCAGTGACAGAGCCAGGGTGGGAGGGAACCTGGGACTGTGTGATGTCAGTGCCCTAGAATTTCATCACTGTTCTCCTTTAAAGAGCCAAGGGGAATATAAAACGGAGAGCTCGTTCTTAATTTGGCTTGGCTTTTTCAGCCATTCGCTTCCGTGTTTTAGCTTCGGCTTCCTGATTGGTGGGAACAGGGAAGGAATGATTCTGATATTATGCTTCAGTTTGTAGACCTTTTATTCCAAAGATGCTTCTATTTAAAAATAACAAAACATGCCTTGCCTCAGTGGTTCTTTATTCCTTCATCAAACTGGGATCCCAATCCCCCAGTAAATTATCTATTTTTCTCTATTTCCCCTGTTGACTATGCCGTGCCCTCCCATTTCCTTAAATTTTCTTTTTCATGGGATAAAAGTCCTGACCTAATACTGATAGAATGACTTCATCATGAGATCAATGTTTCCAAACATTATCTAGATAGGAACTGCTAGGACTCAGCTCACTGAAATTTATTTTCTTCCTGTGACTGTATACCCACACTGAGCTTAGCTGATGTCGTTTAGAGTTACATTTCAAAATTCCTCAGATGTTTTTAAATGGGGGATTCACCTCTTCAGACTCTTACTTGACAGCAGCTAGTAAGTTAAAAGCCCATGTTCTGGAGTTAAATTGTCTGCAGTTGAATCCTTGCTCTGCAATTCTTAGTTGTGTGATATTGGGTGAGTTCCTTTACTTCTCTGTGCTTATGTGTCCTCTTTTATAAAATGGTGATGAATAATATTGATATTAGAGAGTAGTTGTGAAGATTAAATGAGTTAATATGTGTAAAGTCCTTAGAACTTGAGCCTAATAAATGCTTAAGAAATGGTAGCGGTTTTAAAACAATAATAATATTATATTATTATTCATCACTGTCATTACCATTACCGTCATATAACACAACTGTGGCTAAAATGCACCTCACAGTGTTGGGGTTGATTAAAGACACTCAACTTGGAGATCAGTTAAATTGGTGTTGCCCACCTCAACAGTTTAGATGTGTTTTTCATCCAGATACAGGTACACCCTTTGCATATACATCTTGGAAAATTACTAAAAACATATGCTTTTAAATTATGGGCTTACAAACAATTCAGAGACCATGAGTAATTGTGATTTAGAGTTAATTACTGTTAGTTCTGACTAACAGCATCGGAAGGGCTTATGAAGGGCTTTCCTATACCCAGCCCTAACATTTACGTGCCCAGGGAAAGAGCACAACTGGAGACCACATAATGAAATATGAGGGAAGGGGTCAGGGTGCACAACCTTAAAAGAATGACATAGCCATTGAGGATATGACATAAACTGGTTAGAACCAACTAGGTTCAAGATGGCAGAAGATTCGACTTTCAGTAGAGCTTAAACCTCATTATACACTCTTTGTAATACATTAGCATGCTAAATGACACACTCACAGATGACATGACAGTTCTGAGGCTGACCATAAAAGGCCAAAAACTGGGTGGTGGCCCAGTTCCTTGAGATCCCCTCCCCTTCCCCTGAAATAGTTGGAATAATCCTCCCACTTATTAGCCTATGAAATTACCGAGCCCATTAAAAACTAACCACCCCATATTATGGGGCCACTCTCACTTTCCAAGCTGACCCCACGCCCTGGGGCCACTCTTGCCTTTCGAGATGGGCCGCATCCTGTCTATGGAATGTGTATCTCTCTAAATAAATCCACTACTTACCTATCACTTTGTCTCTCACTGAATTATTTCTGCAACGAGACATAAAGAACCTGGGCTTCAGTTAAGTCCTGACACCAGATGAGAATTTCAATTAAAAGGCAGTCCCAACATGAGCTTTGGCTGGGTTCAAATCCCATCTGAGTTGTGCAGTTTCAATACCATACATTAAAATATTTAAAAGATAAGACACCCTGGATGTGAACCCCATGTCAGAGGACAATTACGTCCTCCTGGACTCTAGGCGGGATACAGGATCATTGGAATTGCACTTCATGCTTCCTTTTTGCTCTGTAGGCTAACAGAGCACTTGCCTTCTGTCCCTGAAACCAGAATGACCTTGGATGGCAGGTCCATAACAATAAGTACTTCATGGAGCAAGGAAACAGTGTAATGGTTTCATGCTGCTATTGTGGTAGGATCCCTTGTATTAACAGGTCCACACAGCTCACCATCATACCCTGAGACACAAAACTAATAAAAGAGAGCATCTTCCTGCAGATTCCAGAGGAGTCTTACCTACTTGACTTTTCTAGAAATAAACTACAAATGGCCTTTGGGAAAAACAATGTAGGGCTCTCCTCAACCCACACACTGGGCTTTCTCCTTCCTTCATCCCTAACTTTAGGCTCCTAGAATGGAACTTTTCAAGAATGAGGGAGAGAAAGACAGAGAAGTGTAATAGTATGAGACAAAGGCAGACTTGAAAATTCTCATCACCCTTCACAGGTCTAATACTTCTTTTGTCCTTCCATATCTCAATGATGGGCAACATTTTCACTGAAAAATTTGCTTCCCTGTTCCATCTCCAGGATAGACTTAAGTTTTCCTCCCTTGGCATTAGTTCATTCTGCGGAGAGATTTAATTAAGTTGTAATTACAAAAGAGGCAAGAACTAACTGCCCCTTTACATACAACACACTCTACAGATTCTAAGAGTGAAGAAACACCTAATACTGTAAATGAGAGAGATGGACTCAGTTGTTGACTGAAAAAAAAAAAAACAAAAGCACAATGTGAGAGTTGTAAGTTGAATTTTATTTGGAACAAAATGAGGACTATAGCCCAGGAGACAGCATTTCAGGTAGCTTTGAGAAACTGCCCTAGAGAGGTAGGGGGGAAGGGCAGTATATATGTGATTTTGGTGAAGGGGAGTAAATGCAGTCAAGCACATATTTTTTGCAGAAGGTTCCCACTAGTCTCATGAAGGTTACTGTTAGTCATGGGGAGCAGACATAACCATGAAAGATTTTAGTGCTTTTCTAGATACGAGGAGATGCAAGAATTGGGCTCATAAAATCTTTTCCTGAAAATATCTAACTATCTGAAGGCCTGTTCTGCCAGTTTTTCCCAGAGGACAGAGTGCCTCATTCCTGCTCTCCACCCTGAACTCCTTTCAGGGGATGTTGAAGGTCAGCAGTCACAGCAGCTTGTGATTTAATCCTCATAGAGGTAGATGGCAAATGCCAACCTTTAGTTGGCATAGTTAACACACCCCATCCCATTGGCCAAGAGTAGCTTCATTTCAACCATTTCTTTAATATCTTTGTGGATAAAACCTCTTTACCAGCCAGCCTGGAGGGCAGGAAATAACATTCAGTGCAACATAATTTGCTTCCTGTGTGGTGTGTGTACGTGTGTGGGCACGTGTGTATGTTTGTGTGTGTGTGTGTGTGTGTATGTGTGCGTGTGTGAAAGAGAGAGAGAGAGAGGGAAAGAGAGAAAGAGAGAGAGAGATAATAAATCCCCTCTGTTCATTATAAGAATTTTTATGGTGGGCTGGAAGATGGGATTGGAGGTGGTTTACAAGTAGTGATATTTTATTAAACTAAAAGTTTAATACTTGAGAAAAATGAATGAGAACCTCAACATTGCTAAAGAGGCTGGCACATGAGATTTTTTCCTCTCTGTTTTTCAGCTAATATCTCTGGCTCTTATTCTTTCATAGCATTGTGATAAGTAGGAGTAGGAAATCAATTCATAGGATAAAAAGACACAGTCCAGTTATTTCCTCTTTTCCTTATTTGCATCTCCCTTCTATTGTGGTCCCTGTGAAAGGTGATCTTTATGGACACTTAAAAGAGGAGAGTCAGCATCCCAATCACAAAGAATCTGATGCACAGCAATGTATTCAGTATTATTTTGCAAATTTCCTCTATGAAAGCTGATAAGTAAGCAGTAGAGTTGGAAAATGAAATCCTCTATTCACTTCAGATTCAAACTTTGTCTCAACCGCTGGCAAAACATAATCAATCTTTTAATTACTCAGTGATGAAATCCCAATAAAGATCATATGCTTTGGCAATAAATTTCTTCACTTATTTCCAAGTGTATTTTCACAGCCTAATGACAAGAACTCTTGCAGACATTTTTTCTGAATAGAAAGTACTCACATTTTCATTGATAAAAAAATTTTAAGCCCACATATAGGAAACAGTGTTAAAAAAAATGCAGTGAGTATATTCAGGACTAGAATTCTCTGAAATATGATGTGTACTTATACAATTTTCTCATGTTTCAGGTCAGATCTGTATTGTTTCTGTCCATAGGCTGGTGTGAAACATATAGAATAAAAGGTAAGATACACTGTGATCGTTTTATGTTTATTTTATTTTTCTAGTGATGTTACTGAACATAAGTAACATTCCTATGCCCAATGCACAATGAGGCCAAACAAATGCAAACGTCAGAGTTTGCAGCAGAGAAAGTTTTACTGCAGGGCCAAGCAAAAAGAATGGGTGGCTTGGGCTCAGTAACCCTGAATTCTCGGATGGTTTTCAGGGAGAAGTTTTTTCAATTTTTTTCTTTTTTTTAAAATTAATTAATTAATTAATTAATTTTTGGCTGTGTTGGGTCTTCGTTTCTGTGCGAGGGCTTTCTCTAGTTGTGGCAAGCGGGAGCCACTCTTCATCGCGGTGCGCGGGCCTCTCTTGTTGCAGAGCACAGGCTCCAGACGCGCAGGCTCAGTAGTTGTGGCTCACAGGCCTAGTTGCTCCATGGCATGTGGGATCTTCCCAGACCAGGGCTCGGACCCGTGTCCCCTGCATTGGCAGGCAGATTCTCAACCACTGTGCCACCAGGGAAGCCCCAAGGGAGAAGTTTTTAATAGGCAAAATTCGGGATGAGGGCTGCAGGGTGTGTGACTTTCTTCTGATTCGTTGGTGTTGAGGTAACAGGGTGGTGCTCCAGGAATATTGTGCTCAGCCTAAAGTTACTACCTCCACCTGGGTGGGGGCCTTAGTTCCTGCAGAAGAACTTAATGATATTGTTATCATGTTTATCCCTTCAGGAGGAACCAGGACCTTGCCTTATTGCCCAGGGGCAGGGTTGCTGATAAGGATTAGGGTGTGGGCAGGGCCGGCAGTCCTGCAATCCAGAGATCGTCTGGCATCAGGTGGTGATGGGTAAACTGTGACCTCTAGAATGAAGAATGTTTCATCAAGTAGTTAATATCTTCCATTTGTTGGGGGTCTTAGTTCTGCAGAAGAGCTCAAATATACTGTTACGTATATCTCTTGATGGGGAGCCAGGACCCTGCCCCCAAGACTGCACAATTTTTTCTTGACTGCTCCTCCCTAGTTCCCACATCTCCTCCCTTCCCTGATTAGCAACTATTTGAATCTGTCCTTTGGAACTCAGGGAAGGAGACACAGAAAGGCTTTTGTGCTCAGAAACCCCACAGGGTCCTGCTCAGTTTCAATATTATATAACTTATTTTTCCCAGTATGTTTCTTGAGTGAACTCTAGCTAAAACCATTGTTTCCCTGGGTATATATTACTGGAGACTGAGAGGAAGGATGCTAATGCAATGCTAGTCATTTACCTATTGTTTCCAATGCCAGTCATTTACTTATTGTCTCCCAGCTTCAACCCCCACTTCCGTGATATGGAGGGGGAGACCCTGAAACCACATTTCAGCTCTGCCAGCTGCCCCTGTTAACATCTGTTATAGGCTCTGCCAAAGGTGGGTGACAGGGAGAGATGGCAAGACTGGAGAATGAAGGAGGGACTAGATCTTCCCCTTTTGCTTCCTGTTGCTTTCAGTGTTGCTATAACAATGCAGTTGCTTCCTGCCCCAGCTTCATTTGCCACATACAGAATCTGCCTCATTATGCCTTCCTAGAGGTTTGAGCAGCAGCTCAGAGGTGGTCCTTTGTTGAAGGTCTGAGCCTAAACACCATGGAGATCCTCCTCTGAGGTCCCAGGTCCCACAACCACTTCCCTTTATTCCCACAGTTATTATCTTTGGGTTAATTAACTCAGTGTTTTTTTCCTTTGTTTTGTTTGTTTGTTTGTTTTGTTTTGTTCTTTAAGCATTCTAACACCCATAGAGCCAATTCCTTATTTTAAATTCTGGACCTTGGTGTACAACAAGGTTATTTATTCCTGATGATGCAGAGGTACTAGAGGGAAATACAAAAAAATTAAGATGCTGTCTGAAAATAATTTTACTAGAGAGATTATATATATATATATACATATACACATATATATATACATAGTTATATATAAATTATTATTCATTGATATTATATACAGTTGATTATATATAATTAATATTTTATATATATGTGTGTGTAGTTGAGTCTCATTTTTTGTGGTAATTATGTTCTATAAACTCACCCTGAACACTTGGTGAATGCTGAATCATTGTTCCTAGAGGAAATACAGGGTTAAGTTCCTGTAAGCCTCTGGTCACAACATTTTAGTCAACCAATCAATGCATAAACTTTTATGTGTATTTCTGTTTAAAACACCTTATTTAATATATATTGTTTACTCATTAACAGTTGCACTCATGACCAGCAGTACTCATGCCTGAATGAAGCTTACCTAGCACACATATTTTCTCCATAAGGCACACCACAGCCTTCTTGCACTTAAGATCACTAGCATGCACTTTAGCTCTATGTTTGGGGGGCATTTTAAACATGAAATCACCAACAAAGACACAAAATGCAAAATCTAGTGAGATGTACGGTGAAAAGGACACTTGTTTACAGTATAAGAGCAGACACAAGAAGACAGAACATCACCTTGTTCAGCCTTGGCTGGGAATTGGGCAGGTGTCAGGTGCCTCAAATTTTTTGCCACTCTGCACATAATATCACAAATGACCACAAAACTGCCTTGAGTAAATGAGCAAATAGGTGAATTGGCAAATGCAGAATCTGTGAATAATGAGAATCTACAATCTGTTCATCTATGTATTATCTATCTATCTATCTATCTATCTATCTATCTATCTATCTATCTATCTATCTATCTATCTGTATCTATCTAAAATCTCCCAAATGACTTCTTGGTTTTGAAGCAAATATTTTCTAATAAAAGCTTACATTTTCTGCTTTTGGCCCAATCTTCCACTGAGGACTTCTAGTTGTCCTGCAATGTCACTACCCCCAATTCAATATTTTGGGGAATGACAGCATGTCCTCTGGGATACTAATGAAATAGCTACATTTAACCTATATTTTGTATTTTCTGTTTGCAGCATTGTTTGAGAAGGCCATGTCAATATTACTGAAGGCAGTAGTCACCTTGGTCAGGACAACAAAGATTCCCTTTGATCTTTCCAAGCCACCGGTATTCTGGATTGGTGTGGAATTCTGTGCAGAAGTAGGAAAAAGGATCACTCTACAACCCTGTGCTATTAAGTATTTAATCACAAGGTGAAATATAACCTAATGGAAATCAGGAAATTGAATTCCCATAGACTAGTGCCAGGCTGATAGCTTACAATTTATCAGATCTTTAACAAATGCAGGCTTTGGTGCACATTTTTTGTTGCCCATCCGACCGATACTTCCCCACGGCATCCCTCAGTAGCAAGGCAGTCATACATGTCAGGTGAGACTTGACCTGTCCCAAGTCCAGACTGGAGAATTTTAATCAGTTACAAATTGTGTTAATTCCATTTCTCTAACCAGGGGTTATTTGAGAATGGACCTGTGATGCAATTCTAGCCAAAGGGGAGTGAAGGTAAGTCAAATGGGGAGACAAAGGACCAAGAAAGGGACTCTTTTTTCTGGTAGTGGTCATGTTGTGTAAAGATGTGAGCTGTGACAATCATTGTCACATGAAGGGACAGCCTAAAGACAAAAGCCAGCACACTGAAGATGCAGTGAGGAAAGTTTCTGGGTCTTTGATGATGTTACTGAGGTGCTCTCCTTCTGAATTACTTGTATGAGATACTACGTTATTTTCTTTAAACCATTCTGAGATAGGTCTTCATTTACTTTCATTCAGTAGTACGCTAATTGATTTACAAATTTAGTTGAGGAGATCCAGATTAGTAAAGGTAGGGTAGCATGGTCTCAGGAACTTGTGGCTTTGGAAAGCTCCTTGGGGGGTTCTGATTACAGCCTTGGGACCAGTCCCCATGATAAAATTTATTAACTTGGGTCGAATATAGGAAGAGTAACTTTGTATCCTGAGTTTGAAGAATCTCACTTGAATCATAGATTGTCCTGGTTTCCTTCTCCTCTTTACCTTAATCTGCCCCTAGCCTTATAATTAGAACCTTGATAGTAAGTGTCAGATGTAGGCAGTTTTCAAGGGGCTCCAAATCTAACGGCCTTAATCCAACATAGAGTTCACATAGAGGGTGTCCTTCATTCTACCTTCCTCACCTCATCCCGCTTTTCCTGTGCCTTTTACCAGGTGCCTAATCCAGCATTTTGCGTGGTTGGACCGCTTGATGACCATGCTTCTTACTCAGAAACTATGCATATCTCCTCTTTTTAAAATGTACAACTTTAATTTATATAATACAAATTTCTAATGACGTAGCTCTTTCTTACACAAGTGTAGATATACCCTTAGGTAAATGATGCTCTAGAGAACTTAAACACAGATTGTCAAAGCCTGATAGAACAGAAATAATTATAATATAGATCTCATGTCCTGAGATTCAGCTGGGCCAGAATTTGCAAATGGACCTTAAGTGCCCATGCAAGTCTTTGGTAGAATTACGTAAAAATTCAGTCATTCTTTAACTGGACCACCTCCCTTTTCATCCTCTATGATCTGCTTCTCTGCCCTGTTAGTTCTCTAATTCTCTAACCTCTGTTTGGCTCTATTTCTTTATTCTAATTATCTCATCAACTGCCTTTGGCTTTGGACATCCTATTCCAGCCAACCTGGCATTTCCCTTGGACTTAATTCTGATATTCAGCAATTGGCTTCTGCAGCATATTCCTATATTTTCATTGCCATTAAAAGGTGATATATAGTTATTTTTCTTAGAGGGTATATTTGGATGGAGGACACATGGCAAGAGTTAAGACATACACAATTCCTAGAACTTAGGACACTCCCAAACACATACTGCTTTTAGAATTTTGCAAATTCTTACATAAGTGCTTATACTTCCTAAACCACTAATAAAAATATTAGTTGTATTTACAGAGATCTTGAGAATTTTCATAGCAACTTCACATTCAACTTTTGTGGAGAGATGGGAGATGGCTAACGGCCAGTGATGTTTTTTCCCCATTCATCAAAGCATAAGCAGAATCTCAGAAGTGGTCAGGGAGTAATCCAAGATCACACAACTTGATGAAGGCAGAGTGACTATGAGAGCTCAAGTCTTCTGATTCCTGTAGTCCCTCCTGTTTCTGGCTCACCTCTTGGGATGTGCCAACATCTAGGAGGCCATAATGGGGCTCCCCCAGACCACTCTTGTTGTACTGAGACAATCCTGGGCTAATCTAGCTAAACAATTTCAAGTTTCCAAATCTAGTTTCCTGACAGATACTGCTTAGTCCCAGATGTGAAGAGATAAAAATATATTGCCTGTGCATTGTATGTCTAATTTACAAAACACGATGTTTAGTTTAAAGAAGTTCCTCTAAGGCAATAAACTAGTGATGGTCAATATGCCCATCCTTTTATTATATTACCAAGAATTTTGCTTGAAGTTAGAAATGGGGATTATATGTGCAAATATTCAGATTCAATTAAGAAATAGTTTGAATTCAACCAACACATGCTTGCGTTTTCCCAACCTAAACTCGTCTTGAAGCTTATTCTCAATTATAAAATAAAAAATTCATTATAGATACTACTTCTGTTATCATCTGTTGACTCAAGAATCACCCATCTGAATAACAGATAAAATGTACACTGCCTCAGGCCCTCTTCCTTACCTGGGCAGGAGACTAGCTGTGTAGGATGACAATGTCACCTGGTAATTTCCCTACTTCTATTACTTCTGCTTTAGTTCAGAGTCTTTTCTGGCCACCCTGTTATCTGTAATTCCATGACTCACTCCCCTCCCTGCCCACTGTGTTCTCTCTTACCCACACAGGCATCCATATTAAAGGACTGTAAATTTGACAGATCTCTTGGCTGCACTTGTGTTCCAGGTGCCAACTTTTTCCTTCCCCTGCCCCTGGCTCCCAGCTCTTTTTCTCTATTTGCATTTGCTAAGTGCCTGTGCCTGACTCCTGGATCTGTGGTTGATTTGGGCTTCCTGGGTTTTGAATCACGTTATCCACTAGGCTAAGGCTTGCAGTCACCTTCTAGCTTTCCCCTTTCCTACTGTTCCCCGACACAGTTACATTCCAGTTGGTTCCAACCAATAGGCTCCTGGTTTGTTCAAAATTGACGAGATCTCATTCTCCACGGCCATACATCCACTGTATCCTCCTCTTGTCCTACCTCTTCTCTTCTCTCTAGCTTGCAAATATCTCTCCTTCCATCTCTTAATGACACTTGTGAACAATTCAACATACCTTGGTCATGAACAAGGGATATTTGAGTTGGGTAGTTATCTGTTCTACATCAGCAAATGAAATATGTGATTGTTAAAGGGAAATTGAACATAATAAAGAGTTAAGGTGTTCAAGACTTGTGGTTGCCAAGGTGGGAGAGGGAAGTATTGGGAGTTTTGGATTAGCAGATGCAAACTATTATGTATAAGATGTATAAACAGCAAGGTTTTACTGTATAGCACAGGGAACTATATTCAACATCCTGTGATAAACCATAATGAAAAAGAATATACATATGTATAACTGAGTCACTTTGCTGTATAGCAGAAATTAACACAACATTGTAAATCAACTATACTTCAATAAAGTTTAAAAAATAAATAAATACATAAAGAAGAGTTAAGGTGTTCAATTTATAGAGGCTTTTAGTGCTTATAGTGAAATAGTAAGACCTTAGGGGAAAGGAACATTTTGCAACCATGTGGTTATGGTTTCCCAAGAACTTCTAATTTCATTTATTGTTCTTCAAAATTTCTAAATATTGTCAATATTTTAGTAAATAACACTAATTCAATTTGGTAAGCACTGCAATAAAAATATACACATCATAAGAGAATAAAAGTCCAAAAGTTGAAGAATCCCTAAATACATTATACATTTTGTCTACTCACAAAGAAGTGTCTCTAAGTCTTTAATATGTATCCAAACAAAAGTCTCGGATTGATTTGTGGCAAAGATAGAAAATAATTCTAGGTTCTAGTTCATATATTCTATTTGCCTACGATTAAAAAATATTTTTCAGAAATGTGTTGAGTGTACGATATGCTAGACTTTCCTAGTATTGTCTTACTTGATCAGCATAACCTCCACAACCCTCAGAAAAGGTAACACTATTTCCATGAATGCACATAGGTTGAATAAGTGATGAAGCAGGAATTTGATGTAAATTTGCCCAGCATCTAAACTCATTTTCTTGCTGGTATAACACATAATGATATAATTATACACACATACTTAATTATGACAATATAATTATTAATGAGTATAATATTAACATGAAGGACAGATACAGCTATGTAATTCATTTTAAATCAGAAACACATCTTTTGTCACTTCCAAACTCATTCATGTGGTTGTTGGCAGGATTCAGTTGTTTCCATGTTGTTGGCTTGAAACCTTTCTCAGTTCCTTGCCACGTGGGCCTCATGGAAGGGCAACTCACAACATGGCAGGTGGCATCCTGCAGAGTGAGGGGGCAAGAGAGCATGAGAGGGTCTTATTGCAAGCTAAACTGGAAGGCACATTCTATCATTTTTGTCCATAATAAATTCACCAGAAAGGAGTTCTAGAGGAGGGTTAGGAGTTCCAGCCACATTCATAGGGAGGTGACTGCAGAGAAGCACTCTTACCAGGAGGTGGTGTCACTGAAGGCCATCTTCGAGGCTGCCAACCATAAACACTAATGTAAAACATAAAACACACTTCTTAATAATTCATGAGTTACAGGAGAAAACAAAATGGAAATTGCTAAAGTATTTAGAAATAACAACAAAAATGGTTTTATATAACAAAACTTGTAAATGCAGCTGTAAGAGTATTTTAGAGTGAAATTTGAATGCTAAGTGCTTATATTGGGAGAAAAAAAGGTTAAAAATGAATGAACCAATACAAGTAAAAAATTTCTTACTTCAAGAATAAACTTAAAAAAAAAAAAAAAAACAGAAGGAGCAAATGAAAAACAAAAATTAAAAAAAATGATGAAATAGTAAACAAGCAATACGATCCCTAAAATAATCAGGCTTGGATGATTTTACAGGTAAGTTTACCAAAGCTTCAGGAGAAAGATAATTCTTATATTTGCAATAATTCAGAAACTAAATAAGAAGGGAAACTACTCCTGTTCAACTCATTTACAAAGCCAATATAATCTTGTTATTAAATATAGATAAGGATAGCATAAGTCACTAATAGATGTAAAGGTAAATGTTCCATACAAAATATTAAAAAACTAAATACAACAATGTATTAAAAATAATGTATTGCAAAAGAGTAAAATTTAACCCAGGGATGAAAAAGTTTGTAATATTAACATATTTATTAATGTGATTACTGATTTGCCAGATTAAGGAAAAACATTAAAATCTCAGTACATATAAAAAATCATTAGATCAAATTCAACAATATGATAAAAACTTTTAGTCTACTATAAATGGAAAGGGCATTCCTTACTTGGTTAAATGGTTTCTACTAATACTACAAAACAAGGAAAATTCTTAAGATTCACCTGTTTAAGATCAGGAACAAGACAGGGATATCTGCTTTTAATGCCACCATTCATTATTGTGTTGAGGGTTCTGGATCATACAATAATACTAGGAGAAGAAATAGATATTAATATTTGAAAGGAAGAACTGACATTATTTATAGTATCTAGATCAACTATTAGCATTAATAAGGAAGTTCAACAAGTTTGCTAGCTTTAAGATCATCATAAAAATAATAATATAAAAACCAAAAATGATGTTACACACCCAGAAAAACAAATGAGTTATTTAGTACTGAATCTAACAAAAGGAAAATTCTAAATTAAGAAAAATTATTATGTTCTTGGATGGGATGTTTTAACAGTATAAGTATTTGAATCTTATTAAATTAAGTTTATAAAGTAAATTAGATGTCAGCTAAAACCCCCAAAAGATATTTTGTTTTTTTTTGGTTAGACTGGACAAGTTGATTCTAAAATATTAGAATAAATATACATAATAGAGATTCCAGGAGCAGACCCAGCAATCTATGTGAACTTGCTATATTACAGAGGTAGTACTGCAAATTAGTACAGAAATGATAGACTATGTCATACATGGCATGAGGACCACAGGATATACACATGGGAACAGTAACTAGAATGGATTACAAATAAAACAATGAAAACAAAAACTTTCAAACCTTCAGAAAATATAGAATAATCTGTTCATAAATTTGCATAGAAAACATTTTCTTACATAAGATATATAAATTACAAGTAATAGATAAAAATCAGGATACATTTGAATCCTAAAATTATAAACTTCACTATAACAAAACCACTAATAAAAGTTGAAAGATAAGCCTCGCATTGGCCAAAAATATTTGTAACCCAAAACATAAGTTAACGATTAGTAGTCAGGTTGCATGTGGAATACCTAGTATTAAGCAAGAATAAAAACAATAGGAAATAAGCAAAAAATATGAACAGATTGTTTACTGAAGAAGAAATCTGAATGGCCAATCATATGATCAAGCGTTTAACCTTAACAGAAAACAGGGAATTGAAATGTAAATATGCTTTAGGGAAACTCCTGCCCATGGCAGATGGATATGATGACAAACATGTCCACAGAGCAGGGTCTGTAATTGTGGAAAATTGTAAGTAACCTGAATATCTCTCATAATGGATGGAATGACACACAGCAATCAAAACGAACAGACCATGAATATATGTACTAATGTTACCATCTTAAATAAATGAAACAATACATTAACAACTTAAAATGTAGTGGAAATACCAAGTTATAGAATGAAATATACAATGTGGTAAATTTATTTAGATTAGATAAATCTAAATAAATTTATTATTTATTCCATAATATACATATTTATTGTTTTCCACAAACATCACCTGAGCACAAGGCCCAGACCCAGAGATGAGGAACTGACCTGCAAACCACAGCCCTGTTAGTAAAGAGCTGTTAGGTAATCTTAAACTTTAAATAAAAATAACCAGTTTTCCAAACTTCCCAGACCCATATGTTTTCGTCATTCCCAAAAATGTGGAACTCATACTGGTTCTGTGAGTACTTTCCAAGGTGGGTCAGGCCACTTGGATGGATGCAACCTTGAAAGAACTGACTAGTTTAGTAATGGAAGTCTACCCAGAAGCTAGGAAGAAAAGCACATACTTCAGTTCTCTATTGAATTAATCTAGTTGCATAACACTGTTTGTGGACCCAGATGTATCAATATTAAGCTGTGAAAGATGCATGGGCATTATAAGCACCACCTCATTTTGGGGAGAGGTAAAGAGGACTGGGAACAGGTCTGGGGCCTCTGCTGTGCTTTGACTTTGATGGAGGTGATAATGGTGAGAAGCTTGTTGGACTGTTGGTGTCAGTGCTGAGCCATGCCCAGCTCTGCCCATTAGTTGTTTGCAGTCATCTATCGCAGAGAAGAGAGGATGGGCAATCCTAAAACATCAGCTCTCATGGGAGCACTCACATGGTGGTGCTTACTGTTTACTACCTCTTCCTTGGGACCTTCATTACAGATGGCTGGGCAGGAATCCATCTCAAAACAGCCCTTCCTCCTCTTGAGCACATCATGAACCTAGGGTGGAGTAACTCCCTTGTATTCTCTTAGCCTCCATTGTGAGTCCCTAGTTTCTGCTAGATTCTTCATGACCAAACTTCTTCCCACACCAGGTTTCCATTGTCAAGCTGTTTATTGACTTTTCAAGGTTGTTTCCATGGTCAAAAAATATATTTTAGTATTTTTTAAAAGAATTTTCTATATAATTCTTATTGCTAGCTTTAACAAAAGGTTTCAGAGAAAAAAATGTTCCTTAGAGTTAAATGTTCATACACTAGAACATGTTTACATCTGTATAAAAATTTAATTTCCACTGAGATCTGATAGAGAAGGGTTGAATGACTGGGTAAGTGAGTTGGAGAGAATTGCTGGCATGCTTTGTCCTCCAGTGTCATTCAAGTGTTGGGAGAAGTGGCCTCCCCATAACACACTTTTCTGTATCAATAACATTCATAATAGATATGGCCAGCCCTATATGACTTAGTTTTTCTGTTACGCTCCTGATAGACCACTTCCATTCCAAGGAGAATGTTCGAGATCTAGCATTGTGGAGGAAAGTATGGGAAGGTGAGGGTGTAGGTCAGGGAGGGGCAAACTTTCTTGCAAGGTCAGATAGGAAATATTTTAGGATTGTGAGTAGTACTGTACCATTCCAACCTTTCATTTCTGCCACTGTTGCATGAAAGGAGCCATGGGCAATATGTAAAGAAGAGGGCGGGGCTATACTCCAACAAAACCTTATTTACAAAAACAAATCTGTGGACTGAAGTTAGACAGAGCTTAGTGGGTGACTGTATCCAAAATCATTCCCCCTTGAGTCATGAGCTTGGACCTTCTAAGTTAACTGTGGAAGACAGGAGGAAAAGAAGTCAAGCAAGGAACTTCAGGAGGGTGAATTTTCCTGAGTTAGGAAATACAAGGAGCAAATGTAGGAAATTAGATGTTAGTTTAAAAAAAGGATGTAGGAAAAAAAAATCCCCAGCTGGCCAAAGGTCCAGGAAGAAAATTATCTGACAATTTTATTTAGGGACTGCAGGGCAAACAGTTTCTAGAAACTCTTGTTGAACTTTTGCAGGAAGAGAAGCACGTAGAAGTCAAACCAAATTTGTAAATGGAGTGGAGTGACAGAGGTTTACTTTTTGGTTAGGTACGACGGTTCCATCATGATAAAGCTCAGCGTCAACCCCTTTCTCAATGTGACCTCTTCAGAGAGCAAAATCAATAATGTGTCTGTCTCAGACCCCTGGCTATGATATGTTTAAGGCCTATCATGACTTTTATAAAAACAGCAATAAATGTCCAGATAAATGAGCTGTTCCAAGTAAAATGTGAGTATTCTTTTAAATGTGCTGAAGGCAATCTCCAAATTAGTAATTTACCTCCCTGGATTAGAGAAGCATGACCAGTATTCGCTCTAAGATTGGTTTGCCCGGAATGACTTCAGCAGACCAGCCAGTTAGCTATGAAGCATGATTAAAATAAGAATCACGTTGTGCCGAGTTTCTTCTCTTATGTGTATAAGTTCAGCCAATACAGAATTTTAGTCCCAGGGTGATTTCAACATTGTGGACTCTGTCATGATCCCCAAGGGCATGCTGGGAACGATCTTATGACTCTGTGGAGTAAGTGGATCCAGAATAAAGCCAGAGGCAAGAAGAGGCAAGAAGAGGAAAAGGGGAGAGGGAGAGGGAAAGGAGAGAGAGAGAAATAAACAGAGAGAGAGAGAGGTAGCTGATGAGCTTGTCTGAACTCCAGTATTGTGATATCCCTGAATCCCATTTAGCCCTTGGCATCTTAGTTACATTACAAACTAATACAAATTATTGAGGTATAGCTTATATTATAAAACATATAGACATTAAGTGTACAGCATGATACATTTTAGCAAATGTATACATTCTTGTAAACCACCACTCCTTTCAAGACAAAATATTCCCATCACCTTATAAAGTTCCTCCATGACCCTTTCATATCAGTTTCCCATCTTTCACCCTAGAAGCAACCATTGTTCTGATTTTTATGTCTGTAGATGAGTTTTGACTGTTCTTGAACTTCATATAATCGAATCATTGAATGGTTTCTCTCTTGTGTTTCTTTTCTTTCATTCAATATGTTTTCTGTGTTGTTGCATACGACAGTAGTTAGCTCCTTTTATTGCTGAGTTTTAAACAGTAGTTAGTTCCTTTTATTGCTGAGTTTTAATTTATGGTATCAATATGCTCCAATACCTGTTGATTGGTACTGGATTATTTCTGGATTTTGGCTTTTATGAATGAAGCTAATGTGAACATTTTAACATTCTTGTATAAGGTTTTGTTTGTGGACATATATTTTAACTTGGTGATGGGAGGGTAAATACCTAGTAGTACAATTACTGTCTCCTGAAGTAAGTATATAGTTATGTTTATTAGAAATTTCCAGTCTCCAAAGGGGTTGTACCATTTTACACTCCTACCAGCAATGCATTACTGTTTACTTGGTTTACATACTTGCTAATATCTGGTTTTCTCAGTCTTTTTAATTTTAGCCATTTTGCCTATAAAAGTCATTTGCCCTTTTTTCCCCCCAATTTTTTAATTTTGATACATATAATGTGAAATTTACTATCTAACCATATTAACATGTACAGTTCAGTGGTTTTTAATACATTCATGATGTGCAACCATCACTACCATCCATCTCTTTAACTCTTTTCATCTTATAAAACTGAAACTCTACACTCATTAAACAATAACTCCCCATTGCCCCCGCCTCCCAGCCTCTGGCAACCACCATTCCACTCCATGTCTCTATGGTCCTACTTAAGTACTGCATCTAAGTGGAATCACTTGTCTTTTTGTGACTGGCTTATTTCACTTAGCATAATATCCTCAAGTTTTATTCATGTTTCAGCATGTGTCAGAATATCCTTCCTTCTAAAGGCTGAATAATATCCTATTGTATGTATATACCACATTTTGCTAATTCATTTATTTGACAATGGAAATTTGGGTTGCTCCCATAGTTTAGTTATTGTGAATAATGCTGCTATAAACATGGGTGTACAAATATCACCTTGAGATCTTGTTTTCATTTCTTTTAGATCTATATCTAGAAGTGAAATTGCTGGATCACATGGTAATTCTATTTTTTTTTTCTTTTGCGGAACCACCATACTGTTTACTACAACTGCTGTATCATTTATATTTCCACCAATAATGAAAAAGGGTTCCAATTTCATCACATCCTCTCCAAAACTTTTTGTTTTCTATTTTTTTGACATTAGCCATACTAATGGGTATGAGATGATATCTCATTGTAATTTGGTTTGCATTTCCCTAATGATTAGTGATGTTGAGTGCCATTTCATTTCATTTCATTGGCCATTCATATATCTTCTTAGGAGAAATTTCTATTAAAATCCTTGGTCCATTTTTGAATTGGGTTATATGTTTTTTGTTTTTGAGTTTTAGGAGTTTTCTATATATTCTGGATATTAATCACTTATCAGATTCATGATTTGCAAACCACAACATGATTTCTGTTGTGGCTGGTGGTGACATTGACTGTGCCTTTGGTGTCAAATCTGAGAAATCATTGCCAAATCTAATATTATGAAGTTTTGCCCTGTTTTCCTCTAAGAGTTTTATAATTTTAGGTCTTACCTTGCATCTATAATCCATTTTGAGTTGCCTTTTAGGTAAGGGTTCAACTTTATTTTTTCTATGTGAATATCCAGTTTTCTCAGTATCATTTGTTGAAGAGACTGTCCTTTCCCCATTGAATGGTCTTGGCACCCTTGTCAAAAATTATTTGACAATATACACAAGAGTTTATTTTTGTGGTCTCTATTCTATACCATTGATCTATACATCTGTCTTTATACCAGTACCACACTGCTTTGATTACAGTACCTTTAAAGTAAGTTTTGAAATCCGGAACTGTGAGTCCTCCAGCTTTGTTTTTCTTTTTCAAGATTGTTTTGGTTATCTGAGGTTCTTTGAGATTCCATATGCATTTTAGGATGGGTTTTTCTGTTTTCAAAAACATCATTGGGATTTTGTTAGGGATTGCATTGAACCTGTAGATTGCTTTGTATAGTATTGACATCTTAACAACATCAAGTCTTCCAACTCATAAACATCGTATGTGTTTCTATTTATTTGTATCTTCTTTCATTTCTTTCAGCAATATTTTGTAGTTTTCATTGTGCAAATCAAACTTTCACCTCTTTGGTTAAGTTAATTCTTAAGTATTTTATTCTTTTCATGCTATTGTAAATGAAATTGTATTCATGATTTCCTTTTCAGATTTTTCATTGTTATTGTATTGAAATGCAACTGGTTTTTGTGTGTTGATTTTGTATCCTGCTAATTTGCCACATTTATTAATTCTAACTTTTTTTTTTCATGGTTTTCTACATATAAGACCTTTGGTCATTTTAAAAACATGAGTTGTTTGTAGGATTTTCTTCAGTGTATTCTGGATATAAGCCCTTTATCAGACACATGAGTTGCAAATATTTTCTTCTAATATGTGACTTGACTCTTCATTTTCTTAATGACATCTTTTGATCATTGGAAGTTTCTAATTTTGATGATCTCCAATGGTAATAGACCGATTCCCAGCTAATGCGAACATTGGTTGCTAAAGGCTTATGGCAATAGCTTTCTCAGGAGAATTGTTCTCAGCCAAAGAGAACCATCTCATCTAGAAATAACTGGGATGCCATTCTCTCTTCTGAAGTGGCTTAGAAAAATGACTGGCTGTTATTGCAGTACAAAAGGCCTGTCCCTTGACCTCCATGTGGGACAACACTGAGGGGCCATTTGTGTCCTGGGGCTCCTTGTAGGACTAGACAGAGGCTGGACTGTAGCTGACCCCACTTCTTTGCTGAGCTTCCTCCACTGCCCTATTCTGCTTCCCTTACTTTGTTACAGATGTCTCTTGCAAGCATTCACTCAATAAATGACTCACATAAGAGGCCCCCTCTCAAACTCTGCATTTAGGGAACTCAATCTAAGACACCAATTTATCAATTTTTCTTTTATGCTTAGTTCTTTTTATTTTGTATCCTAAGAAATCTCTGCCTCCCTCATGTTGCAAAGATATTCTTCTATGTTTGCCTTTTAGGGGCTTTATAGTTTTAGCACTTACATTTAGGTATATGATGTATTTCAAATTAATTATTGTGCATGATGTAAGATAGGGATCAGGTTTTATTCTTTCCATAAAAATATCCAGGTGTTCTGGTCACTTTTCCTTGTCCAAATGTATTTGCACCATTGTAAAAAGTCAATTGACCATATATTTGTGCAACATTTGTTTTTATTTTTGCTTTAAGTAGTTGGAATGGTTTTATATTTCCTAGTACTGAATGGTCCTGGCTAACTTAGTTTCCTTTTTATTTGGATTTCCAACTAGTGTTGCCAGACTTAGCAAATAAAAATATAAGACTCAGTTCAATTTAAATTTCAGATACACAAGAAATATTTTTTTTAGTATAAATATGTCCCATGCAATATTTGGGATGTACTTATACTAAAAAATGATTAGTGCATTTCTGAATTTGGAAAGTAAATGAGTGTCCTGTAATTTATCTGACGACCCTATTTCCACTGGACTCCTTGGATTCTGATCTAGGCATCCCATCACCACCTGCTGTCTGCCTGTTTTGGCCTCCCATGTACCTGCAAGGTGAGCTTTCTTTTTTTCGTAATAATTTTTTTATTAAAGTATAGTTGATTTACAATATTATATTAGTTTCAAATGTAGACCATAGTGATTCAATATTTTTACAGATTATACTTCATTATAGGTTATTACAAGATAATGGCTATAATTCTCTGTGATATACAATATACCCTTGTTGCTTATCTATTCTATACATAGTAGTTTGTATCTCTTAATCCCATACCCTTAATTTTCCCCTCCCCTCTTCCCTCTTCTTATTGGTGACCAGTAGTTTTCTATATCTGTAAGGTGAGTTTTACAAACCTCTCCTCCCTGAGGTGCTCCATTCTTCCTGTCTGGGAGGCTGGAATGGACAGTTCACACCCTTATCACATTCTTTGACTCTCCTGGCTGTCAGCTACCAAAGCAACTGGATTATTTTTTAAATAACGTTCCCCTTCTGAAGTGCAAATTCAATGTTATTGACCTGTAGGAGTGTCAGAACAGACAGAGAGGTGTTGTGACTTCCTAACTCTCATCAACAGTTGGCTTAGGTTTAGGCCAATCGACTCATATCCTCACACCTGAAACTCCACGATGGGCCTATAGCCATCGTATGATTTCTGAACAGTTCCAGACTGCCAGGTTTGGAGAAATTTAATCTGTGATGTTGGCAGCCTGAGGACCAAGTTGTGGGCTGCTGAGGATACACCTTCCCTACCTTGTACACAGGCATTTCAACTGCATAGCTGGGAGTGAGAGGCCTGGAATTTCTCTCCACAGAGACTGTGACAGGTACAAAGTGAGGCAGTCAAGGTGCAGGAAGAATCACAAGCCCACTGTTCATTCCATAGTAACATTTTTTTCCCTCAGTGGGAAACTGGAATTTCAAAGTACAGATGTTGTCTTTTCCACAGAACATTGTCTGAGCTTCTTACATGGGATGGACTGAATGTGGAGCCATAACAGGTAACCAGCCAATGGCTTCTTATGGATTCTCAGTAACAATACCATGCAGCTTAAGCTTCATGGCCCCTGTGAGTGGGTCCCTGTGAGTGCTGGGCAGTGCCAGGGTGAGACCTACCCAGGTGAGGAAAAAGCCACCTTGCCATTGGAACCATTGTTCATAAGCATTTTAGCAAACTCCTTAGGCAACCACAGAAAAATGGACCTTAATTCCAAGTCTCAAAAACTTGTAATTTCTTTTCTTATTCTAAATGAATATTTCCATTCATAACTAATTTTGTATCTGTAATTCATTTTTTTCTTTCTTTGAGAGGGTCCCTCAAAATGTATGTGCTTCAGACTCCGTAAAGCCTTGAGGGCAAGGACAGGGGGATGTGTGTCGATTCGGGTTCATGGCTCCAAGACATGGTGGGAACATGCCTCACTGTCTGTTTGGCTGTCTCACAACCATCAGGCCAGTCTCTACTAATCCACAGCTCTGAGAATGGGACATATTTAGAATCTGCTTCTATAAACTTTCTGAAGGGATCATTCAAAAACACCTCTTTCTGCTCTAATCTGCACACTGTTCATACCCTCTCCCTTCCCAACACATTTTTTAACCATCCCAACTGCAGTGATTTAATTCACATATATGTGAACCAAAATTACTTTGTTTCTGTAAAAGGTATCTAGGAGTAAGCTTTCACGGACTCGAATTTTGTATAAAAAATACACAAGGATTTTGATCAATCCCTTTAATGCACTTACTGCAAAGGCTCATATATTCTGAGCATTTATTAACTAAAGAACAGAGCACCAATCACTGATGTGCAAAAAATATATACAGTTATGTCCTAGTTTATGAGTATTTAATACTGATTCTAATACAAACTGTTATGTAAAAACTAAATCAAAAAAATCTCTTGAAAAAGTAAATTTTTCTTAGTCTAAAATGATATTTGGCAGTCTCTAAATTTAGTTCCCCTAATTCTTTTGAAAAATTATGTTTATGTAGCGTAAGTCTATTTCTGATCAATTTCTAGGAATAGTCTTTCTGTATAAATTGTAGTATATTTACACTTCACCTAAAAATGACTGGTCTTATTATCACCAGAATTAGGGAATGATCATTTTTAACTTGTTCTGGCTAGAATTATTAACCGGTTACAGAAATTTAGCAGCATAGAGTATAGATTTTGCTACATGTTTTACTGTGATCACATTTGTTTCCATTGGAATTGGAATTAATTGAAAAATCATTCAACTAATCTTATTATTGAAAATAATTATAATCATTTAAAACTATGTTTAGTACTTAGGAAAGAAAATAAAAATATTATGGACTATCATTAAAATTTCTTCTTGTGATTAATTTATATATATATTTATTAATAGGAATTCTTTATTCCACATGATAAAATATAATTATACTTAAGTACACCTTATAAAATGTATTTATATATTATATAAATAATTTATATACAATATATCATTTAATCTTCACAACAGTCTCATGATATAAATAGAGCAGGCAAATTTTTCTTCATTTTAGATGTCAAATATCTTAAAAGTGGATGAGACAAAACTGGTGCTTAGATTTCCAAATTTCAGCTCAGAACTCTTTCTACTGAATTTGGTGTGCTACTTCTTTCCCTTTATCCTTTTCTTCATCCTCCTGATCTTTTGGTATGTAAATACTCACTATGTGCTCAAAATTATACTTAGAAATGTACCATAGATGTTGCCTTCAATGCATTTATAGTCTAATTGGAAGGCAGAATATAGCAAATTATTTGCATATATATGCAAATACACACATATATACATGTATATACACACATCATTAAAGAATCACACAAGAGCTTTTTTTTTTTTTTTTAATTTTACTTATTTATTTATTTATTTATTTATTTTTGGCCGTGTTGGGTCTTCATTTCTGTGCGAGGGCTTTCTCTAGTTGTGGTGAGCGGGGGCCACTCTTCATCACGGTGCGCAGGCCTCTCACTATCGTGGCCTCTCTTGTTTGGAGCACAGGCTCCAGACGCGCAGGCTCAGTAGTTGTGGCTCACGGGCCTAGTTGCTCCGCGGCATGTGGGATCTTCCCAGACGAGGGCTCGAACCCGTGTCCCCTGCATTGGCAGGCAGATTCTCAACCACTGCACCACCTGGGAAGCCCTCAAGAGCTTTTTCAAGATATGATTTATATATTTATTTTGAAAAATTATTAAGTGTTAGGCACTGTTAGATTCCAAATGGAACATACTGACAAGAGGCTTGGCTGAAATTTAGACAAGGAAGAGGGCATTTGGGTTGGTGAAAGGAAAATAACCACAAACTTCATGAATTGGATCTTTAAGTAGAGTGATACTAGGATATGCAGTGAGAAATTGACAGGTGGTCAAGAGGTAGACGTTTGGAGGCAAGAAAGATCATGGGTGCCTTGGACACTAGTAAAGCTATTTGCCCAGAGAAGAGGGATTTGGTAAAACAGTATGGATTTGAAAACAGAAATGGGGACAAATTATGGAAGGCTTCATATTTTAGGCTAACTCCAATTTCATAAATGATAATGCTCAGAATTTCACATTTGACTCTCTTTTACTGTCTGTATAGATCTTTGATTCCTGATCCTTTTGAAAATCAGTTTAAATAAGGAATTTCCCCATATTACTGTACATATGAGAACACACAATTTTACAAGAATTTTAGAGCGCTCAGAGGCCCCTGAAGCCCATCTGAGGACCTCTAGAGTTAGGATGTCTTCCTGGATAATCTGGCTAGAATTTCAATCTCTCTTCTGAGCTCCAGATCTACATGTTCAATTGCCTGGTAGACACCTACACTTTGAAGATAATCTCAACAGGCCACAAATGAGACTCATATGAATCATTCAGTAAACCTAACTACAGTAAATATGGTAGAAAGGTAGATCATTCACATGATCATCTAACTTAGAAATCCAATAGACATTCTTGACACCCACCTCCTCCTTTCTTTCCAATTCCAGTTAACCACCCAGACAACGTTTCTTTCCATCTGGAGTGTTCCTTCCATCATTAAGTGTTTTACCATTTCACACCTGGATTGCCACAACGACCTTCCAACTGCAGTCCCTGCATCCAACCTTGCTTGTCCCTTCCAGTTCATTCTCCACGTTGTTGGAAGAGTAATAACGTTAATAATAAATCCAATCACATCATTTACTTACTGAGAATTCTTCCATTGTTCCTCCATTATTTTAAAGAATAAAAGTCACACTCCTTAGCATGATGTGGTTTGGTTTCTGTTTTCCTTGCTGTGTTTCCTGCCATACACATGCTCACTCTTAACTCCACAACTTTGCATTTTTAATTTATTTTTTTTTCCTGCCTGAAAGGCCCTAAGACTAAGTCTTCATCTTGCCAACATCAGTTCATCCTCAGAGTTTCAGCTCCTGAATCACACTCTTGGGAATGCTTCTTTCACCTCTCCTGCTCTGATCTGAACTCCATTAGGGCATTTTTTGCATCAGAATTTCTTGTTTTCTTATCTGTATCATCTTCCTAAGTTTCTGACTTCCTTAGTGCCTGGAAAGTTTCCTTGGTTCCCAGAGTGATATCCCAGAAAATAGGCATTTGGCAAATATCTGGCACCTGAATCTAAGAATGAATACATTCTGTAGGTCAGTGGCTTTCAGTCAGTACCCAGATACTCCTGAGAACACCTCAGTGATGTCATAAAGAATGAAATACCTTCTTTTAAACAGTGAGAATTTAAGCTGCCTGAAGAAACCATTTATTTCCTGTGGTTAATTTTGTTTCTACTTAGCAACTCCAGTAAGATTTTATTTGCCAAAATTTACACCTTAAAAAATGTTTCTGTAGGCAATTAAGAAATATTTTTGAACTAGAGACCAAAATAATGCTAATACTATTTTAGCAAGAGTTCTTTAGCATAGTGAGCAACAGGCATTGCAAAGAGGCAAAGACATGTTTTGGTCAGTAATGAAGACTGACAAAAGATTTAAAAATTTTTAGAAGTATCCAATACAATGTTAAATTTACCTTTTCAACATTTCTCTTTTATGTAACAGAGGGCTTTGGATAGGGGGGTTTAATTTTAACCTTTGTTCGGTTTCCTATTTTGGCAAAGTTCAGCATTCTAGAAGTCGATGATGCCACAAATTCAATATTTTCAAATTCACTGCAGGATCCAGGCAAAAGGAGAAAGAAAACCTCCTCTGCATGCGTTCTAAAAATGTAGTTTTTACCTTTAAAAACTGAAGACTCACCTGTGGTTTATTGTCTCACCCAATAAATATTTCAAAAAAGTAGGACAGACTTTGAGTTTTGAATAAAATACCATTGACATTTCACATTCTTTACGTCTGAAGTGTGCAAAAGTGGAATGGTCTTCCCCAGAAGGGAAACTCTCTTACACTTCTGTGTTCAAAAATAAACAAAAATTCCCTATTGGACAATCATCTAAAAAGTCCCAGTCTATAGAAAATATATACTCTGACTTTTAAATGTCGACCAGCCTTGGAAATCTATATGACATAAACTTTTGCCAAAAAATCAATCTTGAGTTATGATTTGATTAGCAGAAAATTGCTATCACATTTGTTTCTACATTTGTCTACCTCATGTCCTTTTCATTCATAGGCTGGCTGATTCAAACCTTCTTTAAAAACTCCCTGAGAAAGTCTGTGACATTAAAATGTCCTTTGATGCTCTTTCACTAAGCAGTGAATATTAACAGTTATGGTGACCCTGTTCCCTAATGTGTCTCAGCAGGATCAATAGCAGTTAAGTGCCACTGTTTTACAATTAAAAAGGGGATCATTTTAAATTTAAAAGCTCATAGCTAATTTTCTTCTTGGCACTTAATGGCGTAATTCATTTTTGAAAAACCTCATTGGGAGAACATAGGCTTTTTTTTTTTTTTTGGTGGCAGCATCGGAAGGAGCTACTTTTAGTACCTCTTGTTGCCTCTCTGAGATGATTTGGAGCATTCTTTCATTAAGCTGCCAGTAGGGCATCTGTAAAATTTTCTCCAAAATATGGGACCCATGCAGTGGAGCTTGAGCAACCATTGTAATTCTCCATAAAACTATTCAACAGCCATTTTCATTGGGACTTTCTTCCCGAGTGCTGCAGTTTTTAGCCAATCTTTCCTTTACACTCACACTTTTTTATTCCTGATTGTTGCTTTTCTTTCTGGTGACCTCCTCCTTTTCCCCATTAGGAACCCAGGCACATGACAGGTGGTTTGGAGCAGTGCATACATATTTCCAACATTTAATTGGCTAACATTATGCTGAAAATGTCATTCTGATCCTACCTCATTGACATTGCAGAGAGCCTGGCTCTCTCTCTCCACAACGATGGCTTTTCTGGTTCCCAATTACAACAGTAACAGATGCATCGAGTTACGTATACAATATATCCCTGGGGATAAGCAGTCAATATAGATCCACTTTGGGGTAAGTCTCCTGTCTGCTTACGGAATTTACATTATCTTCAGGCAAAGAAGAGATATTGTCTGTCATTTATATTTGCTGCTTGAAGCTTAGAAGAATATATTAATGCATTGGGTATTTTTTGGGTTATTTAAAAAATGTCTAGTTAAAAAGCAGAATATATCCACCAGTTTTGTCCTAAATGCTAACACGACTTCCAATTAAAGAAGCAAAGAACTGAATGTTGATTGTATGAAAGGCACTGGTGCTTAGCCCTTTATACATCTTTTCTTTGCTCCTCTTTCTACCTTACAAAATGGACATTGTTGTTCATAATGTACAGATGAAGGCATTGAATCTTAGAGAGGTTAAGCTACATGATTAAAGTCACACAGCTTACAAGTATTGCAAATGGGACTTGAGACTTGAAGTCCCAACACCTCAGCTTTCAATAACATGGTTTATCACACCCACTGAAACTGCTTTAGTCTATGTACCTTAGACTTAAATCGAAAAATAAACTCGCCAGAATTTTTGGGCTTTTCAAAAATATTTCCAGGATACTAGCTATTAGAAAATTAGGACCAGCCAAAATACATTGCCTAAGTTATTCTTCATCTAAAATTTGATTTTTTAGAAAATTATTTTGACTTTCGTTATTACAGTATGTCTGTCACAGACCATGAGCTCTTCTTACTAATTGAAGACTACATGAAATATTTCATTTCATTCATTTTCCTTCAGAACTGGATAATTTTCTCTGTAAATATACATTTTTGACTGAATGCTAATGTTCCAGTAAGGAACCCTAAACAAGCAGGATTCCGTGTACATTATATTAGAGTTTGGAATAAATGGAATATTAGGGCAACCAAGGGCCAATGTTCCCTGAAAATATAATTAATTCCTACTGCGGAAGTTTGCCTTTATTTATGATGCCTGTGTGTAAAAATAATAACAATGGAGGAGGGACATTCATGGATATTATCATGTCTTATGGAAAACTGGCTTTAATTTAAAAAAATCTTTCTGTGTACAAAAATTCATTCTTTTTTTGTTGATTTTTTCTCTCTTCATTTCCTTTTTTTGTCCTTTCCTCTCTCTTTTATTCTTTCACTCCATTCCTCTCTCCTTTCTTTTACTTCTTCTTTTTCTTTCTCTCTATTTAAAATTTTTTCCCAACGTTCTAGAACCCAATACACTCCTTGAATTCACTTGCCCCTTCTAACCAGACATCCCTGTGTAAGTGGCAAAAATGACTCTTGTCCCAGCCCTGCAAGGGTAAGATAAAGATATGTCATCTGTGCATGCGTTCATTGAAATGAAATGTGACTCCTGCGGGGGATGCTGCCACCCAACTGGTCCATCCTGTAATCCAAGCCCGAGTCAGAGGACGTGGCGCCTGCAAGGCAAATGAACGGCTCGGGTTCCCAGGAGCGCCCTGGGCTAACCTGTCACCCGAACAACACAATTAGCCACTGACACCAGGTGCCGCCTGCTTCCTGCCACGTTACACTTCTCACATTTCACGTAATGGTGTTTGTAAAGTGCTCCCCCTTTTCAATTAGTCAGCCTCGCTCTCTCCACTCCCCCATTCATCCGTGCAGCTGCAGGAACTTGGGGAGCCGGCGGCTGGGCTGGCAAACCGGAGACTCCGCTCAGCGCAGCATCCCATCCGCACCCAGGGGTGACCAAGCTGCTTAAAACCTGTCATTAAGCATCATTTATTCCACAGGCTGTTGATGAAGCCAATCAGTGCTGTGACTTCTCTTTCGTTGGTGTTTAAAGATGAGACGAGGGAAAGCTTCTGTAAAGAAGCTCCAGCAACTTCGTCACCTCATGTGTCCATTTACGACTGGCGCATCCTGGACATGGAAGGATGCTGGAGTGGCTGAGCCTCGGTTCCACACTCTGTTCCTCTTTGAAGTAGCTGCACGCTGCCCGGCTGCTTTGTGCATTCAAAACCCCACTCCTCCTCATCCCTGCAATAAACAATACCTGCTCTTTTTTTTCCTGTAGTAATTATCTTTTTTACATTTATGTAAAGGGGCTGCTCTCCAAGTGGGCATAAATGCTGACTAGGGTAGAGTTACTATGTGCTTGCCTGGATTGCATTAGCTGCTGTTTACTCAGGGGTGCCCCCAATGCCTCTGGTCTTCTCAACTAAAGCACACTGTGTAATTTAAATTTACATTGTGTCGTATTGCACAGGGGTTATGACATAGCCAAATGTATTTTGACATTATGTTTTGTTTTTTTTGTCCTCTAATGGTGCTTGCAGGAAGAAGGGTAGCAGCAGGTGTGGCAAGATCCCTAGGAGTGAGAGGCGTGGATTCAGGTCCTACCAATCTTATTCCTGGTGAAGCCATGCCTATTATTTGGTGTCCTGAGTCCTTAGCAGTACCATTTCCGTCCACTATTGTGATTTAAGTTTGTCCATTCTTCCTGTTCTGGGGAGAGGTAACTCATGTTGGTTAAACACTAATAGGTGATTTGCATGAATTCTACAGAAACCCTGTGTCATTCTTATTCTCATTTTACCAAAGGGAAAGTGGAACTCAGTCTTTATGAAGCGAAACCACTCAAGGCCACTTCCTTAGAGAGTGGGTGTTGGCCCTGAACGTAAGTCTCCCCCCAAAATCATAGGATTTGGGGAGACATTTGAAAAGCAAAGGGTCAAATTTGTGTACTGTTGTTTGGGAGACATTCACATGTGCTGTACAGATGTATCTTCACTAGTATCATTTTAATTAACTGATCCTCAGAAATACATCACAGAGGGGGTGGGAAGTGTTCCTACTTTGTCTTTGAGGGTCTTTAGGTGGGTTTGGGTAGAGCAGGCCATCTGGACCAGAGGCTCAAAATCTGTCCTTTGTCCAACAAATCACATGTTACCTATAACATACCTTCAAACACAGTATGTTGTAATTCTACAGATTTGATCATCAAAGACCAGCAGTCTGAACTGGCTATTTATTTGATTGGCTACTTCTGAGTCCTGTGGAACTACATGACATGTTCTCAGGAAGGGATGTCTGCAGAGATCCAGATGGGGGTGTAGCGCTTTTTCTGTGCCCATGCCAGTTTGGGGGATAACTTCTGCTCATAAGCAGAGCTGATTCTGCCGCTCCAAAAAGGGAACCACACTCAAAAAAGCATTTGACAATAATCAGAGCAACATTTCAGTTTGATTCTCTGAAGTTAAAATGGTTCAATAAAGGTATAAACTTTTCTTGTAGTTTTTCTGGTAGTTCTGAGATGAAACTGCCATGTTATAAACAGACTCATGAGCAGAGAGGTATAGTAGAGGGAAAGGTGTGGTCAGGAAAGCCAGCTCTGCTCTTTACCTAGCTCCAAGGATATAGGCATGTTTTTAATTTCAAGGAGGCTCAGTTTTCTCTTGCAGAAAGTGGAGATGAGAAATATCTACCTTTTGGAAATAATCTCTGATATGTAATGGTCAAATATATTTGAGCAAAAATCAGTAAAAAACAAAAAATAAAATGAGGCTTCTTTACTTTTTGAGGGTTTGAATACATTAGTATTGAAGATGTAAAATGGAGTGACGTGGCTTGGCCTGAGTTTCAGAAGGACGACTCTGGCAGGGTGAGGACAAATGGCTGGAAGGTGAAGAGACTGAACAGAGGGATGAGAAATGATGCAGGCCATGGGGATGGACATGATGGTGTGGACATAAGCAACACTGGAAAAGGCAGAATAGACAGTAGCTGGTGCCAGGTAAAATGTCAGGGGTGCAAGAAAGCGAGAAATCAGTTTCATTTTCCTTGGGATGTGGTGCTAAAATCCAAGATAAAAAACCATGAGAAAGGAATAATGTAATGAAGAGAAAGAGGAAGGAAGGGGAGAAAGAGGCAGATTCGTTGCCTTGAGTTCCTATTACGTACCAGAGATTTTTAATGTTTCATGGGACACTAGAAGTTAAGGACAGCACTTTGGGTATCACTTTTTAAAAAAGCTATGTAAAGCTTTTCTTGGCTCTTTAGAAGCATTGTCTCCCTCTTTCACTATCGCTTCACTGGTGACAGTAAAGAGAAGTGTATGCCCAGATCGTTCGTTGTTCATTGGTTTATTTTTAGGCTTTTAGTAAGCACTTACTCTATTCCAGGCATTATGTTATGCATTTTACTTGCACCAACTTGCTTAATCTTCCCCCAAACCCTATTAGGAAACAATGATTATTTTTCAGCATGGAAAAGAGGTGAGATAACCCTCCTATTGCTAGAATAGTGGAGCTGGGATATAAATAGAAATTGAGTTGATGCCAGTTTCAAACAGGCAGACTTATTCTGGTGTTTTGTTTACATTGAAAATGTTTGACATATACCAGGCCATTCACCAATCCAGCTGCCTTCTAGGGTGCACCTGCCCTGCTGTAACTAGGGAAGGGCCTCTGACACAAGCCATCCAAAATACTCAGGAGACTTTTAAGTGAAATAGTAAGAAAGACCAGCAAAAAGAATTTGTCCTCCTAACTCTGTTTTATTCTATATCTGCTTGTGCTCCAGCCACGTTGTAAATGAAATCAGTTATTTTCTCTTCTGTCTGAATATCAGCCAAGAGCTAAAATGTCTACCCCTTTTTTTCTTAATGAGGGGTTTCTGGTTAAAAAGAATTTATCTCCTTTAGTTTAATAACAGGGAGTTGGGGTTATGGTCCTGGGTTTGGTAAGAAGTGAAGTGAAACCACATGGTCTGCAGGTTGAAGGAAGAGAGCAGTTACTCACACTGGTGTGAGGAAAGCTTGTCCGGGACCACACGCAGCTCCACTCATCCTTCTGACAGCTGTCTCGACCGTCCCCGTGACACCAGGACACCGAGGGTCTCTCTTACAGGTCACAGGACTGCTGGTCCACAGACCTTTTGTGTGTCTCTCTGACCAACCTGAAAGTCCTGAGTTGTTCCATCTCAGGCAAGTCACTTCATCTTTCTGGTTTCAGGTCTTTTATCCACAGAATGGGCTGCTCCAGTGACCCTGGTCTCCTCACCTTTTGCTAAGCCCCTGGCCCTGGCCCCTTCCCTCCAGCTGCTGCTTCTCCCCATCATGCTATGGCCTCCAAATTGCACCATCTCATCTCCTCCTCTGGGAGGCTGACCCTGATGGCTCTCTCACCACACATGACCTTCCTGCCTCCTCACCCCTCACGACACTCCATCTCCCATTCCCCACTCTGTCCTTTGTTTATTCTCAAACACCATTGTTGTTTAGCCTAATTTACTTAAAATATTTTTTTAAGCATTTTTTACATTTATATAAAAATTGTACAGAAAATAAAGTTCTCGTAGAGCCCTCCCCACTTCACCCTATTATAAATATCTTGCATTAGTGTGGTACGTTTGTTATAATTGATGGAACAATTGATACATGATTATTAACTGAAGTCTGTAGGTTACATTAGGGTGCACTCTTTGTGTCCTACAGTTCTATGGGTTTTGACAAATGTATCTACCATTGCATAGAATACAGAATGGACCTACTACCCTAAAAATCCCCTATGCACCACCTATTCATCCATTTCTCCTTATGCCAAACTCCTGGCAACCACTTATTACTTTTTCCAGAATGTCATACAGCTAGAATTCATACTGTATGTAGACTTTTCAGATTGGCTTTTTTCACTTAGCAATGTGCATTTAAGGTTCCTTCACGTCTTTTCATGGCTTGATAGCCCATTTCTCTTTATCACTGAATGGCAATCCATTGTATGGATGTATCACAGTTTGTTTATCCACTTACCTACCGAAGGGTATCTTAGTTGCTTCCAAGTTTTGGCAATTATGAATAATTTTCTATGAACATTCAATGGACAGGTTTTCTAATAGACATGAGTTTTCAACTCATTTGTGAAGATACCTAGGAACATGATTGCTGGATTGCATGGTAAGCCTATGTTTAGCTTTGTAAGAAATTGCCAAACCATCTTCCAAAATGGCTGTATTAATTTACTTTTTTACTTAATTTTTAAAAATTGAATGTCTTATTAGCAACTATAAAAGTGTGTGTTTTTTATAGCGTTCTCAACAAAGCAGTTTGCCAAACTTTAGAATATTTACCATTCTGATAAATAGAAAATTGTATTTCCAGGTAGTTTTAATTTATATTTCTCTTTTTATGAGTGAGTTTGGTATTTTTTCATATATTTCAGGATCACTTGGTTTTCTACTTAGTGAACTGGCAATTCATAGCTCTTGGCCATATTTCAATCAGGTTCTTGGTCTTTTTTGTATCTATTTCAACAGTCTATATATACTAAAGATGTAAATCTTTCAGCAGTGATATAAATTGCAAAGATTTCCCCATTTGACATCTGTCTTTTTACTTTACTTTTGGTGTTTTTCTTTTATTATAAGTTTTCTTTATTATAGTCAAATTTACAATCCTTTCTCTTATTATTTATTGATTTTGAGGCATAGTTAGAAAAATTTCCCCTTTTGAGGTTACAGAAAAATGTGTCCACTTCTTTTTAAAATCTGTGATCCATTTGGAATGTATCATGCTGTAAACTGTGAAAAAAGATCAAATTTTATCATATTCCCTATGGTGATCCATGATCCTAATATCATTTATTAAAACGTCTGTACATTTTTCACTGATTTTTGAGATGTCACTTTTATATATGCCAAATTTCCAATTGCACTATTTCTGCATTTTGTTATTATTTTATTCATCTGTTAATTTATGCATGTACCAAAACACTGTTTTCTTTACAGATAATTTATAACATTTTAATATCTGGTAAGACATGTTCCCCCTTATTGCTGCAGAATAATATTTTTAATCAAATTTTGAGATATAATTTACATGCAATAAACTTCATCCATTTAGACAGATAATTCAATGCATTTGACAAACATATCCAGTTGTGAAACCACTGCTACAATCATGCCAATAATTTCCAACATCAGCAAATTTCCTGCTGCCCCTTTGCAGTCTGTTCCTTCCTCTGCCCCTAGAAAGCCAATGATCTGCTTTTTGTCAATGTAGATTAGTTTGTATTTTTTTTAGAACTTAGTGTAAATGGAAACATGCTGTGTTTCTCTTTTATATCTCACTTCTTTTACTTAGCATAATTATTTTAGGATACATATTGTGTCAGTAGTTTGCTCTTTTTTATATTACCCATGATAACATATGGATAATATCATAATAATAATAATTTCTTATTACCCATAAACTACATTTTATTTATCCATTCACCTGTTGATGGACTTTTGGGTGGCTTCCAGGTTAAAACTGTAACAGACAAGTGTTTGTGTGGACATATACTTTCACTTTTCTTAGGTAAATACTTGGAGGCATAAGTGTTTTCTTATATAAATACTTAGAAGGAGGTGTATGTTGAACATTTTAAGAAACTGCAAAGAGTTTTCCAAAGTAACTGTACCATTTTACATTCCACCAGAGTTCCATTGTTCCATATCTTCACCAACACTCAGCATTGACAGTCTTTTTAATTTTGACTATTATAATGAATATGTACTAGTACCTTTTAGTGATGTATCTTCTTTTGGGAACAGTCATTTAAGTTTTTGTTTTTTAAAACATTGTTTCTTTTTTATGTTATTGAATTATATGAGTTCTGTATATATTCTGGGTAGAAATTCTTCATCAGATATATGTATTACAAACATTAATCATTCTGTGCTTTGTTTTTTATTTTCTTAAATAAACACAAACAACTTTTATTTCAATGCAGTTATAGTTATCATTTTCAGTGATTTGTGTGCTGTGTACAAGCTAAGAAATCTTCAGCTAAAGTTGTAAATGTTCCCCCACCTTTTCAGATTTTCACCTTTGACAATTATATCTATGCTTTTTTTCTAGTAAATGCTGTTTATCGTGTGATGTAAGGGTCACTTTTCTCCCCATAGAAATGTCCAGTTGTTTCATCATGATTTGCAGTATAGAATTCTCATTCCCTATTGTCAAGAATCAATTGGTCATATATGTGTGAGTCTTTCTAGACTCTATTCGGTTCTATTTATCTGAATTTCTGTTCTCTCACCAATGCCACATAACCTTCAAATCGGGTAGTATAAATTTTACATCTTAATTCTTCTTTTTAAAATAAAACCCTTCTATCTGGTTTGAACTTCTATATACATTTTAGTACCAGGTTCCGAAGTCTGAACTTCTTTATTTTTCTTAGAAAAAAAATCTGGTACAATTTTGATTTGGATTAGATTGAACATTTAGCTCAATTTGGGGAAAAACACTGAGGGTTTTTTTTTTAATAAATTTATTTTTATTTTTGGCTGCCTTGGGTCTTTGTTGCTGTGCGCGGGCTTTTCTCTAGTTGCGGCGAGCAGGGGCTACTCTTCATTGCGGTGTGTGGGCTTCTCATTGGGTGGCTTCTCTTGTTGCAGAGCACAGGCTCTAGGTGTGTGGGCTTCAGTAGTTGTGGTACTCGGGCTCAGTAGTTGTGGCTCACGGACTCTAGAGCGCAGGCTCAGTAGTTGTGGCGCACGGGCTTAGTTGCTCCACGGCATGTGGGATCTTCCCAGAGCAGGGCTCGAACCCGTGTCCGCTGCATTGGCAGGCAGATTCTTAACCACTGAGTCACCAGGGAAGCCCAACACTGAGGTTTTTATTTCAAGAAAATAATACATTCCTCAATAATATATTCATTTAGGTCATCTTTAATATCCCTCAGCAATAATTTATAGTTCTCAGTGTAAATGACTTACATATCTCCTTCTAATTTTTCTAAATATCTTATGTTTTTTGATGATTTATTTCAGTTTCTAATTGTTTGGTGCTAGTATACAAAAATATATTTGATTTTGTATATCTACCTTGAATCTGAGACCTTTCTGAATTCACATTTTTAGTTCCAGTAGTTGTTTTGTAGATTTCTTAGAATTTATTATGTAAACAATCATGTCATCTTCAAATAGTGAGAGTTTTATTTCTTCCTTTCTACTCTTTATACATTTTATTTCTTGTTTTGGCCTTATTTCAATAATTAGGATCTCTAATATAATACTTAACAAAAATGGTAAGTGTGGGAATCCTTATTCTATTCTTCCCATTATTTTAAAGCATTAAATATTTCATCTTTAAGTATGATATTATTGTAAGTTGTTTGCAGATGATCTTTATCAGGTTGAGAAACATCCCTTCTAATTATAGAATTTATGAAAATTTTCATCATTGTAATTTGTGTTATTGGTCAAATGCTTTTCTCTGTATCAATTGAAATTATCATGTGTTTTTCTCTTAAATTCTATAAATATGGCAAATTATGACACTAATTGGAGACTCAGACACTTTATACTCATGGACCAGATTTATTATAGACAAACGATAGCGTGAAGCAACAGTTGAAGAAGGATACATGTTGGTAGAGGTCCAGGATCTCAGACACAGGGTCTTGGCTCTCCCACTGCTGTGTTGCCTTCAGCTCTCACACCACTACTGGCATGCAAGTGAAGTATTTCAGTAACAGGAAGCCCCCAAGGCTGCTCCTGATCACATAGGTACATTGTAACCATGTGCCCTGCTTTAATCTTTGAGGTCCTACATCCTCCCCCAACCCAACTAGGCTCTACTGAAACCTGGTGCAATTTATAAATCTAATTATTAATAAGCAATGTTGGCAAGCTGATAAAGTGTGCTCTGAAACAACTCATGTACAGATGTTTACAGAATATTATTGAAGTTTAATTAATAGGTTTCATAGCATTGGCTGAGAATCAGTAGCTCTGGCTATAAGCCTGTGGTCAATGCAGACTGACCAAAATTACCCAATGCTATGTTATTACATTGATTCATTTTTGAATGTTAAAACAATCTTGTGTGCCTGGATAAACACTATTTGGTCATGCTCTATTATCTATCTAATATATATATCTTTTGGATTCAGTTTACTAGTAGTTTGTTACAATTTTTGCATCTGTGCTCATAAGTGATTTTATTCATTTGGGTAATGCACTTGTCAGATTTGAGGAGGATCCCCTCTTCTGTTTTCTGAAAGCTTTTGTGTAATATAAATTATATCTACCTTGAATGTTTGATAGAATTTACCACCGAAAACATTTTCTTGGTGGAAAAATTTTTGATATCAAATTTAATTTATTTATAAGTTTTGGGCTATTTAGATTTTCCATTTCGT
Organism: Balaenoptera musculus; assembly: GCF_009873245.2. Classification (NCBI taxonomy): domain Eukaryota; kingdom Metazoa; phylum Chordata; class Mammalia; order Artiodactyla; family Balaenopteridae; genus Balaenoptera; species Balaenoptera musculus. The sequence continues at coordinate 48,566,219 of NC_045786.1, read as the reverse complement.
CTTGTGTTTTTCAAGGAATGTGTCCATTTCATTGAAATTGTTTGTTTGGATAATGGGGCTATTATATTATCTTATTAATGTCTGACTCTGGTGATAACACTCGTTTCACTCCTGACATTGGTGAATTCTTGTTCTCTTTTTCCTTGCTCAGTCTAGTTAAGGGTTTACCAGTTTATTTACCTTTCAAAGAACTAATTTTTGTTTTTGTTATTTATCAACACTAGGTATCATTTATGCTGTAGACTTCAGGTGAAGTCCACCAACAGAATAATATACCCTATAAGACAAAGATAAAATGATAAAGATATATATTAAGCAGCTATATTTTTTAAAAGAAATGAGGACAAAAGGAAAATATCAATCATTTATATTTATTCAGATATTTACCATTTTTAATTCTTATTTCTTCAGAAGATCTGAGTTTCACTCTGGTATCATTACCCTTCAGCCTAAAGAAGTTTATCTACTATTCCTTATAGTGACGTGTGTAGCTCAGAAGACCCTTTAGATTTTTTTTTATTAAAAAAATGTTTCTCGAAGGATATTTTCTTCACATATAGAATTCTGGATTAGGCTTTTGTTTTGTTTTGCTTTTCCTTTTAGCATCTCAAATATGATTTTGTAGTATTCAGGCTTATTACATATGAGGAGGAGTCATGTCATTGAAATTATTGTGCATCTGTCATAAAGTGTCATTTTTCTCTGGCTGCTTTTAAGATTTTATCTGTATTTTTGGTTTTCAGCCGTTTGGCAATGATGTGCCTTGGTATACTCCTCATCATATTTGTCATTTTTAGAGTTTACCGAGATTCTTGAGTTTATACATTTACACCACCTATCAAAGTTGAGAAACTTTGGCAATTATTTTTTCAAATATCATTATCCTGTCCCCTCTGCCCTCCCATCGTCCCTTGTTCAACTCCACTTGCATGCATTTTAGATAAATTAATCTTAATCTATCTGTCTCTGAGGCTTAGTTTATTACTTTGGTGCTTTTCTCTCTCTCTTCAGATTTTATCATTTCTATTGATTTATCTTCAGGTCAATTGATTTTCTTCTCCATTTTCTCCATTCTGCTATTAAGCCCATTCAGTGATTTTTAAATTTTAGATATTGCATCTTTCACTTCTAGAATATCAGTGTGGTTCTTTCTTACATTTTCTTTTTCTCTCTCTGCTTTTGTTAGTTTTCCTAGCTTTTCATTATCATGAGTGCATTTTCCTTTATCTCATTGAGCATAGTAATGAAAACTGCTCTAAATTCTTTATCTGACAATTCCAACATTTGGATCATATCAGAATTGGTCTCTGTTTTTGGTCATTTTTATTGAGAGTGAGTAATATATTCCTAATACTTCAACTTTCAAGAAAATAAAAATTTTAAATAAAGACTATGAAATAACTATTTTAAAAGCAACATGTATAGATAATATATAGGTAATAACTGGATGAAAGGACACAAAAATGCCTATTTTGAAAACTGGAATTAGCAGTAATTTATGAAATATTAATTTTTTTCTTCTACAATAAGCATGTATTAGAATTGTAATTTGAAAGTAATCCTTAAGTTTTATGTGATGTTTTGTTTCAGTAACTTGACCATATATTTTTAAAGACAATGTAAACATGAAGGTAGTCCATAGAATCAGGAATAAGATAAGGATGTTTGCTACCTCCACTCTTATTCAATACAATTATGAATACCTTAGATGATAAAACAGGTAAAGGAAAAAAGAGTTGATGTTAACATATTAGAGAGAAGAAAAAAGTCTTTGCAGATTATCTGATGTCTACTTAAAAAATGGAACCAAATTTAATACAATGACACAGACAAAAAAGATTAAAAATACATGTCATTATACGTTTGTCCAAAGCCATAGAAAGTACAATATCAAGAGTAAACCCTAATGTAAACTATAGACTTTGGTTATGTTGTGTCAATGTAAGCTCATCAATTGTAACAAATGTGCCAGTCTGGTGGGGGATCTTGTTAATGGGGGAGGCTATGCATGTTTTGGGGGAAGGGCTTGTATGGGAAATCTCAGTACCTTCCTCTTAATTTTTCTGTGAACCAAAAACTGCTCTAAAAAATTGGCTTAAAAACTAAAAATAAAGACGAGAGTTTGGTAATCCTATACATGATAAACACACCAATAGCTGTTCTATAAAGTAGCAATATCCAATAAGGAAATACAGAGGACAAGTCCATCCACATGAATAATAAAAATAATAAAGTATCTATAAATAAAACTAACAAAAATATGACCTAAATTGAAAAAAACTCAAAAATTTACTTAATAGACAAGTAAATGGATATATATTCCATATTTTGGATGGAAAAACTTATAATAATAAATGATAAAAATACTAATAGTTTACTAAGTACCAGGCACTATTAAATGCTGGCATATAGTAACTCATTTTATCTTCATAATATTGGCATGAGGCTTGTACTGTTAATTCCATTGTTTTATACACATAAAAACATAGAGAAATCTCTGTTACCTAAGTCACTCACCTGCATGATCTGTGTTTTTTAATCAAGCTCCCAATAGAATATTTTATAGAATTTTTGGCCTAATATTTATCTTTAAAAAATTGCTCAAATATATATAGGACTATTGTGAAGCAAAAAGCAAATCAATAAAAAATTTTTAAAATAACTATATTTAGTCAAACAGGTGATATTGGAATATAATAAAGAATTTTCTGAAAGGGAGAAAATAGGAAATTTAGTTTTTGGTGCTACCCAAGAGTAAGAATAGATGGATTATTCATAATTAATATTGTGACAGTTTCTATCTCTGTGAAATAACCTCAGACCCATATCACAAAATGTATGTAAAATAAATTCCATACAGATGAAAGAACTAAACCTGAAGAATTATAGTGTTAGAATAAAATAGTTACATAGTTCAATAATAAGAAAGATCTTTCTAAGGACATAAAATCTAAAATCCTCCCCCACATAGTTTTGATGATATTCAATGAAAAACTTCATGAAAAAGATACTTCAAGCTCAAAATCAAGCAACAAATGGGGAAAATATTTGACATCTAGTAATTTGATAACATATTCTGAATATGTAAAAAGTTCCCGAGATCACAGTATGGGTGCAGGATTTCTGCACGTGGCCTGCCACTGCCATTTTGAACTGAGGTGTCAGCGCAGCCATTCCGCACAAGGGACTCTGCTGTGAAGTGCCTGGTGCGGGGCCTCCCCACACGGTACCCTGTGAGCAAGTGAAACAAGACTAAGCAAAAAGGAAAAGAAAAAAAAAAAGCTTGCAGGATCTTGGTTTCCAGACGGGAGGTCATGCCCGAGCTCCTGTGGTGGGAGCTCCGAGTCCAAACCGCTGGACTAACAGAGAACCTCAGACCCCGGAGAATATCAATCAGAGTGAGGCCTCCTAGAGGTCCTCATCTCAGCACCAAAACCCAGCTCTATCCAACTGCCTGCAAACTCCAGTGCTGGACGTCTCAGGCCAAACAACCAGTAAGACAGGAATACAGCACCACCCATCAAAAAAAAAAAATGAAATGACAAAAATATATGTTACATGGGCTTCCCTGGTAGCGCAGTGGTTGAGAGTCTGCCTGCCAATGCAAGGGACACAGGTTCAAGCCCTGGTCTGGGAAGATCCCACATGCCGCGGAGCAACTGGGACCGTGAGCCACAATTACTGAGCCTGCGTGTCTGGAGCCTGTGCTCTGCAACAAGAGAGGCCACGATAGTGAGAGGCCCATGCACTGCGATGAAGAGTGGCCCCCACTTGCCGCAACTGGAGAAAGCCCTCACACAGAAGCAAAGACCCAACACAGCCAAAAATAAATAAATTAATTAATTTAAAAAATATATGTTACAGACGAAGGAGCAAGGTAAAAACTTACAAGACCAAATAAATGAAGACAAAATAGGCAACCTACCTGAAAAATAATTCACAGTAATGATAGTAGAGATGATCCAAAATCTCAGAAACAGAATGGAGAAAATAAAAGAAACATTTAACAAGGATCTAGAAGAACTAAAGTGCAAACAGTGATGAACAACACAATTACTGAAATTAAAAATGCTCTAGAAGGAATCAATAACACAATAACTGAGGCGGAAGAATGGATAAGTCAGCTGGAAGATAAAATTGTGGAAATAACTGCTAGGGAGCAGAATAAAGAAAAAAGAATGAAAAGAATTGAGAACAGTCTCAGAGGCCTCTGGGACAACATTAAACACACCAACAGTCAAATTATAGGGGTTCCAGAAGAAGAAGAGCAAAAGAAAGAGTCTGAGAAAATATTTGAAGAGATTATAGTTGAAAACTTCCCTAATATGGGAAAGGAAATAGTCAATCAAGTCCAGGAAACTCAGAGAGTACCATACAGGTTAAACCCAAAGAGAAACATGCTGAGACACATATTAATCAAACTATCAAATACTACATAGAAAGAAAAAATATTGAAAGCACCAAGGGAAAAGCAACAAATAATATACAAGGCAATCCACATAAGGTTAACAGCTGATTTTTCAGCAGGAACTCTGCAAGCCAGAAGGGAGTGGCAGGACATATTTAAAGTGATGAAAGGGAAAAACCTACAAACAAGATTACTCTACCCAGCAAGGATGTCATTCAGATTCAACAGAGAAATTAAAACCTTTACAAATAAGCAAAAGCCAAGAGGATTCAGCACCACCAACCCAGCTTTACAACAAATGCTATAGGAACTCCTCTAGGCTGGAAACAAAGAGAAGGAAAAGACCTAACCAAAAGCTAAGAGAATTCAGCACCACCAAACCAGCTTTACAATAAATGCTAAAGGAGCTCCTCTAGGCAGGAAACACAAGAGAAGGAAAAGACCTACAAAAATAAATGCAAAACAATTAAGAAAATGATAATAGGAACATACATATTGATAATTACCTTAAATGTAAATGGATTAACTGCTCAACCAAAAGACATAGAGTGGCTGAATGGATACAAAAACAAGACCCATATATATGCTGTCTACAAGAGACCCACTTCAGACCTAGGGACATATACAGACTGAAAGAGAGGGGATGGAAAAAGATATTCTATGCAAATGGAAATCAAAAGAAAGCTGGTGTAGCAATTCTCATATCAGACAAAATAGACTTTAAAATAAAGACTATTACAAGAGACAAAGAAGGACACTACATAATGATCAAGGGATCAATCCAAGAAGAAGATAGAACAATTGTAAATATTTATGCACCCAACATAGGAGCACCTCAATACATGAGGCAAATGCTAACAGCCATAAAGGGGGAAATCGACAGTAACACAATCATAGTAGGAGACTTTAACACCTCACTTTCACCAATGGACAGATCATCCAAAATGAAAATAAATAAGGAAACACAAGTTTTAAATGACACATTAAACAAGATGGACTTAACTGATATTTATAGGACATTCTATCCAAAAACAACAAAATACACTTTCCTCTCAAGTGCTTATGCAACATTCTCCAGGATAGAGTATATCTTGGGTCACAAATCAAGCCTTGGTAAATTAAAAATTTGAAATTGTATCAAGCATCTTTTCCAACCACAATGTTATGAGCCTAGATATCAACTACAGGAAAAAAACTGTAAAAAATACAAACACATGGAGGCGAAACAATATGCTACTAAATAACCAAGAGATTGCTGAAGAAATCAAAGAGGAAATTAAAAAATACCTAGAAACAAATGACAATGAAAACACATCAAGCAAAAACCTATGGGATGCAGCAAAAGCAGTTATAAGAGGGAAGTTTACAGCAATACAATCTTACCTCAAGAAACAAGAAACATCTCAAATAAACAACCTAACCTTACACCTAAAGCAATTAGAGAAGGAAGAACAAAAAATACCCAAAGTTATCAGAAGGAAATAAATCATAAAGATCAGTTCAGAAATAAAGGAAAAAGAACTGAAGGAAACAATAGCAAAGATCAATAAAACTAAAAGCTGGTTCTTTGAGAAGATAAACAAAATTGATAAGCCATTAGCCAGACTCATCAAGAAAAAAAGGGAGAAGACTCAAATCAACAGAATTAGAAATGAAAAAGGAGAAGTACCAACTGACACTGCAGAAATACAAAGGATCATGAGAGATTACTACAAGCAACTATATGCCAACCTGGAAGAAATGGACAAATTCTTAGAAAAGCACAACCTTCCGAGAGTGAAACAGGAAGAAATAGAAAATACAAACAGACCAATCACAAACACTGAAATTGAAACTGTGATTAAAAATCTTCCAACAAACAAAAGCCCAGGACCAGATGGCTTCACAGGTGAATTCTATCAAACATTTAGAGAAGAGCTAACACATATCCTTCCCAAACTCTTCCAAAATATAGCAGAGGGAGGAACACTTCCAAACTCATTCTATGAGGCCACCATCGCCCTAATACCAAAACCAGACAAAGATGTCACAAAAAAAGAAAACCACAGGCCAATATCTCTGATGAACATAGATGCAAAAACCCTCAACAAAATACTAGCAAACAGAATCCAACAGCACATTAAAAGGATCATACACCATGATCAAATGGAGTTTATCCCAGGAATGCAAGGATTCTTCAATATACGCAAATCAATCAATGTGATACACCATGTTAAAAAACTGAAGGATAAAAACCATATGATAATCTCAATAGATGCAGAAAAATCTTTTGACAAAATTCAACACCAATTTATGATAAAAACTCTCCAGAAAGTAGACATAGAGGGAACCTACCTCCACATAATAAAGGTCATACATGACAAACCCATAGCCAACATTTTTCTCAATGGTGAAAAACAGATACCATGTCCTCTAAGATCAGGAGCAAGATAAAGTTGCCCACTCTCACCACTATTATTCAACATAGTTTTGGAAGTGTTAGCAACAGCAATCAGAGAAGAAAAAGAAATAAAAGGAATCCAAATCGGAAAAAAAGAAGTAAAGCTGTCCCTATTTGCAGATGACATGATACTGTACTATACATAGAGAATCCTAAAGATGCTACCAGAAAACTACTGGAGGTAATCAGTGAATTTGGTAAAGTAGCAGGATACAAAATTAATGCCCAGAAATCTCTTGCATTCCTATACACAAATGATGAAAAATATGAAAGAGAATTTAAGGAAACACTCCCATTTACCATTGCAACAAAAAGAAAAAAATACCTAGGAAAAAACCTACCTAAGGAGACAAAAGACCTGTATGCAGAAAATTATAAGACACTGATGAAAGAAATTAAAGATGATACAAATAGATGGAGAGATATACCATGTTCCTGGATTGGAAGAATCAACATTGTGAAAATGACTCTACTACCCAAAGCAATCTACAGATTCAATGCAATCCCTATCAAACTACCACTGGCATTTTTCACAGAACTAGAACAAAAAATTTCACAATTTGTATGGAAACACAAAAGACCCCGAATAGCCAAAGCAATCTTGAGAACGAAAAATGGAGCTGGGGGAATCAGGCTCCCTGACTTCAGACTATACTACAAAGCTACAGTAATCAAGACAGTTTGGTACTGGCACAAAAACAGAAATATAGATCAATGGAACAGGATAGAAAGCCCAGAGATAAACCCACACACATATGGTCACCTTATCTTTGATAAAGGAGGCAAGCATATACAGTGGAGAAAAGACAGCCTCTTCAATAAGTGGTGTTGGGAAAATTGGACAGATACATGTAAAAGTATGAAATTAGAACACTCCCTGACACCATGCACAAAAATAAACTCAAAATGGATTAAAGACCTAAGTGTAAGGGCAGACACTATCAAACTCTTAGAGGAAAACATAGGCAGAACACTCTATGACATACATCACAGCAAGATTCTTTTTGACCCAGCTCCCAGAGAAATGGAAATAAGAACACAAATAAACAAATGGGACCTAATGAAACTTAAAAGCTATTGCACAGCAAAGGAAACCATAAACAAGACCAAAAGACAACCCTCAGAATGGGAGAAATATTTGCAAATGAAGCAACTGACAAAGGATTAATCTCCAAGATTTACAAGCAGCTCATGCAGCTCAATAACAAAAAAACAAACAACCCAATCCAAAAATGGGCAGAAGACCTAAATAGACATTTCTCCAAAGAAGATATACAGATTGCCAACAGACACATGAAAGAATGCTCAACATCATTAATCATTAGAGAAATGCAAATCAAAACTACAATGAGATATCATCTCACACCAATCAGAATGGCCATCATCAAAAAATCTAGAAACAATAAATGCTGGAGAGGGTGTGGAGGAAAGGGAACACTCTTGCACTGTTGGTAGGAATGTAAATTGATACAGCCACTATGGAGAACAGTATGGAGGTTCCTTAAAAAACTACAAATAGAACTACCATACGACCCAGCAATCCCACTACTGGGCATATACCCTGAGAAAACCATAGTTCAAAAAGAGTCATGTACCAAAATGTTCATTGCAGCTCTATTTACAATAGCCAGGACATGGAAGCAACCTAAATGTCCATCAACAGGTGAATGGATAAAGAAGATGTGGCACATATATACAATGGAATATTACTCAGCCATAAAAAGAAATGAAATGGAGGTATTTGTAATGAGGTGGATGGAGTTAGAGTCTGTCATACAGAGTGAAATAAGTCAGAAAGAGAAAAACAAATACAGTATGCTAACACATATATACGGAATCTAAGGACAAAAAAAAAAAAAAAAAGGCCATGAAGAACCTAGTGGCAAGACGGGAATAAAGACACAGACCTACTAGAGAATGGACTTGGGATATGGGGAGGGGGAGGGGTGAGATGTGACAGGGTAAGAGAGTGTCATGGACATATATACACTACCAAATGTAAAATAGATAGCTAGTGGGAAGCAGCCACATAGCACAGGGAGATCAGCTCGGTGCTTTGTGACCACCTAGAGGGGTGGGATGGGGAGGGTGGGAGGGAGGGAGATGCAAGAGGGAAGAGATATGGGAACATATTGTATGTGTATAACTGATTCACTTTGTTATAAAGCAGAAGCTAACACACCATTGTAAGGCAATTATACTTCAATAAAGATGTTTAAAAAAAAAAAAAAAGAATCAACCCAATTTTGTATATATGACTAATTTGTCATTGGTAATAATTAAATCCATTTAATTGGATTAAATTAAATCCAAGTGACTAAGTGGAAAGTTATTTATTTTTTAAAGGTTTTCTGACATATTAATACAACACAAATGGCACCAATATCTGCATACATCTCAGATATTTTTATTTGATATACACAAAAAGATAGCTTAAAGTTTATTAACACATGAGGAGTGAAGACCAGAAAATGGGTCTTAAGTGGCTACTTGGATACCAATCAGCATTCCAGTTGTCTTTCATATACCAACCAGATAATATGGTATATATAATGCAAAATAATCAACCACTTAAGAGTGCTACAGCATAGCATACACAGGAATGATTAAACTATTATGCTTTCTATTTAAAAGGAAACTCTTTTTTTCAACTCAACATGCCAATGAGGCATTCTAAAAAGAACCCCCTGAAAGGAATTGAGAGCTAAAGATGAAGATGAATTGAAAGTACAATGGTAAGATACATCAAATAGTCAACATATGGGTATAATTACAGAGAAACTAAGCCTTTCATGATACCATGTAATGTCTCTGATTATGGGCTAGTGTAATTTTCAGAGCCAGTAAGTTGAGACAAAAAGTCTTTGATTATGGATTTATTAAGTGGATATAGGTAAAGGATTCCAATCATTGCATGTCATTTAGGACATTTCAATACAGAGGTTTGTGATATATGCTTCAAAGGGAGCACAAGAGGAAATAAGATGACACAGCCCAGGTGTTATTAAATGACAAGGAATTTATGAAGCCTTGTGGACATTTACATATAGACCAAGATAGTTCAATAAGGAGGTGAGAAAAATGGGTGAAGGGAAAGCCAAACAGTGGTTAAGTGAGACACTCCCTTCCAGTAAATCTGATTTTACCTCTGTGACTTTCTAAGAGATGGATTTGTCATCATCGGGAAAGAGAGGCAAAGTAGGAGTGAGGCAAAGGGCCACGTATGTGCCAGGCAACAAATCCCTTCATAGATCTAAACTTTTTAAAGTCAGAATGGGGGTGGTGGTAGCTAACATGTGTGAAAACTGGATATTCTAGGGGTCTCTTTCTGTACCTAAACAAGTACTGATTATTTGAATGAAGATCTCTAACAAGTTCTTGAAATCACTTGTGTTGAAAACAATTGTTCTCTTTTTCCTGTTTCCCTTGCCTCATATTAATTGTTTTTTGATGGGATCTGGACAGTTTTTTGTTTGTTTTGTTTTTTAAAATTGTGACATTTACAATTCCAGACATTTTTGATGGATGAGAATGAAGCTGGGGACTGAGGTGCGTCCCCCCAGCTTGTCACTCCTGCCTCATCCCCTTCCCACCACAGCCCAGGCTCTGTGAAGTGCAGTTCCTCTTCTCCATCCAGGACCACCAGGAGAGTGGGGTCTTCCTGTCTTCATCTCAGCCCCCCACCCCAGCCCCCTTCCAACATCAACCAGCTCCAACTGACTCTGGTCTTGGGAGGCCAGGCTTCCCAGCCACCCCAAAGATTACTTGAAATAGAAAAGAGAAATTGAAAAGTAAAACCAGGAGTCAAAATCTAGCCTCTTCAAGCCCCTCTTTCTAGCCTTTTTCTACTATTCTCTGCTTGGTTGAGGTTTATGGCCCTACAACAGAACAGGGAAGAGGCTAAAGTAGCCACCACTAAAAACTCAGCTGAAATTTTTTTATACCACTCCAATGTCAGCATTTTCCCATCTGTTAGAACTTGTTCCTCTCTTTTCCCACTCTCCCCAAGTATTGTATCAGGCCTCAAAATAGAGGAGCTATTCTTCAGACTTTTTTCTTCACATGTGGCAGATTCCTTTTATGAACCAGGCTGTCTAGTCAGGCCCCTCCCATTTTTAGGAGCTGGAGTCTGCGTTTACCAAGGGATTCTCATCTGTCAAATGGATCCTCATTTGTAAATCTTTGTAATCAATTTTGTTCTGCAGGACATTATTTTCCCTCTCCACAAGGCTGTAAAGAAGTAATCCATCTCAATCATGTCCATTTCCTTGGAGTCAGTGGGGTTCTTCCCTTGGTGCATCTTAGAAACCTGAGCTGGAAGCTCCACTGTGGTTTTGTTCTCATTTGAAATATTTTGACCACCCTTTCTTGAAAGAAAGATCTGGAACCAGAGGAGTAGACTGATTGAAGAGACAAAACTCCTGGCTTTCTGAAGCTGTGGACTTGGATGAATTGTTAGGGGTTTGGAGAGAAAGGTGACAAATTTCAGTACCTCTGGAATGCTGTACCAGGGAACTAAGAGTCCTGCTAACTTGAGGTTACAAGTGACACTTGTCACTTCTGGGTGGTTGAAAAGAGCAGGATTTGAGTAGCAAGGTAGAATGTTCCACTTGTGTCCTTCCTTAGTGGGTAATTACAAACTGGATTCATCTAGTCCCACCGTGGTTGGAGGTAGGTCTTTTCCTTCGGGCACTCAGAGGTTCCTTCCTATTTGATTCAGCTGAGTACTGATTAGCAAGGCTGGGGAAAGAACGACTGATAGGATTAGAGTGAATAATTACCAACACTCCCACAGGGAGATCAGTGGTTGCCAAGGGCTGGAGGGAGAAGGGGTAGAGTGACTGCTAATGGGTATGGGGTTTCTTTTTTGGTGATAAAAAATGATCTAAAACTAGATGTGATGAGGTTTGCATAAGTACGAGTGAAAACCACTGAATGGTACACTTTAAAATGATACATTTTACAGTTTGTGAATTACATCTCAATAAAGCTGTATTTTTTTAAAGAATGTGCTGTGTGGTTAAAAATAAAGCTGGAGTGTTTATATTAATATTAGGAGATGTGGTTTTCAGAACAAAGAATATTGCCAGGCATAAAAAAGTTAATTTTATGATAAAAAAAGCTGTCAATTCATCAAGAGGATGTAACATTCCTAAACATTTACGTATCTAATAACAGAGCTTCAAAATAAGTGAAGGAATACTGTTAGAACTACAAAGAGAAGTATAGAAATTTGCAAATATTGTCAGCACAGTAACAAGTAGATAAAACATCAGTAATGATACTGAAGGTCTGAACAACAAAATCAACCAAATAGACCTAATTAATATTTATAGATTACTCCACTCAACAGCAGAATGCACATTTTTTTGGAGTACACATGGAACACTTGCCAAGATAGATCATACTCTGGATTCATATCATACCATATATGTTTTCTGAGTGCAATAGAATTAAATGAGAACTCAATAACAGAAGGATAAATTAAATAGAAAAAGCTAAATAAATTATTTAGCTTTGGGAAGCTAAATTATATTCCTCTAAAGAGGAAATTAAAAGAGAAACTAGAAAATATTCTTATCAGAATGAAAACAGAAAATATAAAAATTTCTGGATTGATTTTAAACTGATACCTAGAAAAAAAATTTATAGACCTAAACACCTTTGTTAAAAAAAAAAAAAAGAAAATCCTCAAATTAATGACATTAGCTTTAACCTTAAGAAATAAAGAAAAAGAGCAAATAAAAAACAGAAGGAATAGAGGGAAGAAAATAATATGGATCAGAATATAAGTCAATAAAATAGAACAGAAAACAACAGAGAAAATTAAGTGTAATTAAAAAAAACTGGTTTGATTAATCTCTACCTAGACTCATCAAGAAAATAGCAGGAAGACACAACTAAGCATTGTTAAGAAAAAACGAAGTCGCAGATACTATGGAGTTTGCAGATAGTAAATGAATAAGAGATTATTATGAATAACTTCATGCTCATAAATTAAAGATTTAGATGAAATGGACAAAGTCTTTGAAATACAGAAAAAAACAAAGCTCATTCAAACAGAAATACATACCCTGGATCTTCCTATATCAGACAAAGAAATAGAATTTGTAACAAAAATAAAACTTCCTAAAAAGAAAGTTCAGGCTGAGGTGACTTCAGAAATATGGCAAAAGCTACTAAACTTTTAGAGAAGAAATAATACCAATTCTACACAAATTCTTCCAGAAAATTAAAGATGAGGAAATATTTATCAACTTGTTCTATGAGATCAATATATCCTTGATATCAAATCTAGACAAAGACATTACAATAAAGATAAAACTAGGGATGTAAATGTCACAGAAGCATAGACACAAAAATTTTAAGCACAATATAACTAATTTAAATTAAAAGACAGATTTTGACATAATGAATAAAAAAAGGAGAGACTTTAGATCCAAAGGCACAAGTAGATTGTAAGTGAAAGTATGAAAACAGATATTCCTTACAAATAGTAATCAAAAGAGAGCAGGGATGACTATACTAACATCAGGTTAATTAGACTTTAAATTTTAAAAAGTTACAAAAGACAAAGAAAGACATCATACATTAATAAAAGGTTTACTACAGCAAGAAGATATAACAATTATAAACATTTACACACCTAATTACATACCATAAAAATATATGAAGAAAAAAACCTGAGAATTGAAGGGATAGATAGTTCTACAATCACAGTTGGAGACTTAAGTATTGCACTCTCAATAATGTATAGAAAAACCAGACAGAAGATAAGTAAGAAAGTAGAGGACTCAACACCATAAACCAACAAACTCAAACAGACATATAGAGAATACTCTACCCAAAACAGCATCATAAACATTCTTCTCAAGTGATGAATAGGGGATATTTTCCAGGATAAACCATATGTTAGGCTGCACACACACAAAAATAGATATCATACAAAGTATCTTCTCCAACCATAATGGAACGAAGTCAGAAATCAAGAGCAAAAGTAAAACTGGAAATTGCTTAAAATCAAAACTAATAGCATTCACAGTAATGAAACAAATCAATTCATTCTATTTAGCAAAAATCCTATGTCCACTTGAAACGTTGGGTTGGGTTATGTTCTTTGTATTTTGGGAAATTTCAATGAATTTGAATTTCTCCAATGGGCGCAATCACCATGGTGAATCAACTTGGGAAAATATACCTTGTGTAACAGATATAAGGTAATCAAGCCTGAGTAAAAGAAATGTTGACATGATCATAGTTCAAGACCTCAGTTACTACAACATAGAACAATGTCATATTTCTTCTGGGTAACTCCAGAGATAAGGATTAAGACTTGGAGAAGTGAACTCTGATATAAAAATGTTTCCCCCAACACAGTAAAATGGAAAGATGAGTTTTCTTAAGAAGCATCCCCATCTTGATGGTGTGTATAGCCATTGGATGGCATTGTAGAGGATATCCTAGAATTTTGGTTATTTTGATCAATAATTTTAAAGATCTCATCCTACTCAATAAGATAAAAATGAAAGAATAAGCTACTTCTGCAATCAAACAAAATTGTATATATAATTATATGTAAGGACAGAGTAATGGATGACAGGTGCAATATAAAAACTAACCAAATTTATTGAATTTACTACTAATCAAGGATTCATGCATAATTTCAACTATACCTACAGCTACACTATGAGATAGGTATTATCTTTATCTTCCTTTCTCAATAGGGGGAATGAGAACAAGAAAAGGTATAAATTGCCCAAGGATACACAGCTAATAAGTGGTGGAATTGGAATTTGAACTCAGGCTCTTCTAACTCTAGCTTCTTCAGAGTTCTGAATCACTGCACTTTATTGAGAATTTGTTGATAAATTTATTGATGTATTGGTAACTGTGAGCATAAATGAAAGTTATAGATATATAATAAAATAGAAAGGAAACATTAAGGAGTAAGTAATTCCTGGCTTGAGTAATAAAGGAAGAATTTAAGGGTATGATATTTGGATTAGGCCTTAAGGAACAGGAAGAACAAGAAGCTGGCTTTTCATGTGTGAGAAATGACCCCCACAAAGCACAACTTTCTTTGACCTAGAGTAATGGTATAATGTGAATGGAACATAGTACAGAAAGATTGAAAATAGAGCTTGAAAAGTTTGCTGAACACAGATTTTTTTTTTTTTTTTTTTGACTTTAAAAGCAGAGATGTAAACTTTGGCTTGTTTTTTTATAAACACTGGTTCATTGGGACAGTTTGAGTAAGGTGTAGACATGATGAAAAGCAAGACTTTAAAAGGAGGATACTGACACCAATCATTATTTTTCACCTTCCTACACACTGGTGGTGTGTAGAAAATATTGAAAATAGTGTTGTGGATACCAAACACTGGAAAATTCCATGCTCAAAGGGTTCAGACCCCAGAGAATTGGGTGGCAGTAAGAATAGAAAAGAATGGCCAGAATTCTAAAAAAAAAATCAGGAAAGGAAGTAGAAAGAGTAAAAAATGCCTTACATCATAACAGGTGGAGTGCTGCTTTATGATGATGTTGATCTTAAAGAGTAAAAAAAAAATCTTGGGGCTGGAAATGTCAATAGCCTCAGCCTCACTGCCAAGGCTAGTGTCATCTCTATAACATTGTCCCATCTCAGTCTGGTCATTAAGAGGTCACTGATCCTCAAGCCTACCCATCTGTAAAGAAGAGACAGACTGTATTACCCAAAGCAATCTACAGATTCAATGCAATCCCTATCAAACTACCACTGGCATTTTTCACAGAACTAGAACAAAAAATCTCACAATTTGTATGGAAACACAAAAGACCCCGAATAGCCAAAGAAATCTTTTTTTTTTTTAATGGTATCTCATTGTGTGTTTTTTTTTAATTAATTAATTAATTATTTATTTATTTATTTATTTATTTATTTATTTATGGCTGTGTTGGGTCTTCGTTTCTGTGCGAGGGCTTTCTCCAGTTGCGGCAAGTGGGGGTCACTCTTCATCGTGGTGCATGGGTCTCTCATTATCGCGGCCTCTCTTGTTGCGGAGCACAGGCTCCAGACGCGCAGGCTCAGCAATTGTGGCTCACGGTCCCAGTTGCTCCACGGCATGTGGGATCTTCCCAGACCAGGGCTCGAACTGTGTCCCCTGCATTGGCAGGCAGATTCTCCACCACTGCGCCACCAGGGAAGCCCCCGCCAAAGAAATCTTAAGAAAGAAAAACAGAGCTGGAGGAATCAGGCTCCTTGACTTCAGACTATATTACAAAGCTACAGTAACCAAGAGAGTATGGTACTGGCACAAAAACAGAAATATAGATCAATGGAACAGGATAGAAAGCACAGAGATAAACCCATGCACATATGGTCATCTTATCTTTGATAAAGGAGGCAAGAATATACAGTGGAGAAAAGACAGCCTCTTCAATAAGTGGTTCTGGGACAACTGGACAGCTACATGTAGGAGAATGAAATTAGAACATTCCTTAGCACCATACACAAAAATAAACTCAAAATGGATTAGAGACCTAAATGTAAGACCAGATACTATAAAACTCTTAGAGGAAAACATAGGAAGAACACTCTTTGACATAAATCACAGCAAGGTCTTCTTTCATCCACCTACTAGAGTAATGGAAATAAAAAGTAACCAATGGGACCTAATGAAACTTAAAAGCTTTTGCAAAGGGCTTCCCTGGTGGTGCAGTGGTTGAGAATCTGCCTGCCAATGCAGGGGACACGGATTCGAGCCCTGGTCTGGGAAGATCCCACATGCCCTGGAGCAACTGGGCCCATGAGCCACAATTACTGAGCCTGTGCGTCTGGAGCCTGTGCTCTGCAACAAGAGAGGCCGCGATAATGAGAGGCCCACACACCGCGATGAAGAGTGACCCCTACTTGCCGCAACTGGAGAAAGCCCTCACACAGAAACGAAGACCTAACACAACCATAAATAAATAAATAAATAAATAAATAAATGTAAAAATCCCAAAGTAAAAAAAAAAAAAAAAGCTTTTGCAAAGCAAAGGAAACTACAAACAAGACGAAATGACAACCCTCAGAATGGGAGAAAATATTTGTAAACGAAACAATGGACAAAGGATTAATCTCCAGAATATACAAGCAGCTCATGCAGCTCAATATCAAAAAAACAAACAACCCAATCCAAAAATGGGTGGAAGACCTAAATAGATATTTCTCCAAAGAAGATATACATATTGCCAACAAACACATGAAAGGATTCTCAACATCACTAATCATTAGAGAATTGTAAATCAAAACTACAATGAGGTATTACCTCACACCGGTCAGAATGTCCATCATCAAAAAATCTACAAACAATAAATGCTGGAGTGG
The DNA here is from genome assembly GCF_009873245.2 of Balaenoptera musculus. Taxonomy (NCBI): domain Eukaryota; kingdom Metazoa; phylum Chordata; class Mammalia; order Artiodactyla; family Balaenopteridae; genus Balaenoptera; species Balaenoptera musculus. The sequence continues at coordinate 48,549,023 of NC_045786.1, read as the reverse complement.
GTGTGGAGAAAAGGGAACCCTCTTGCCCTGTTGGTGGGAATGTAAATTGATACAGCCACTATGGAGAACAGTATGGAGGTTCCTTAAAAGACTAAAAAATAGAACTACCATACGACCAAGCAATCCCACTACTGGGCGTATGCCCTGAGAAAACCATAATTCAAAAAGAGTCATGTACCACAATGTTCATTGCAGCTCTATTTACAATAGCCAGGGCATGGAAGCAATCTAAGTGTCCACCAACAGATGAATGGGTAAAGAAGATGTGGCACATATATACAATGGAATATTACTCAGCCATAAAAGGAAATGAAATTGAGTTATTTGTAGTGAGGTGGATTGACCTAGAGTCTGTCATACAGAGTGAAGTAAGTCAGAAAGAGAAAAACAAATACAGTATGCTAACACATATATATGGAATCTAAGAAAAAAAAAGATCATGAAGAACCTAGGGGCAAGATGGGAATAAAGACACAGACCAACTAGAGAATGGACTTGAGGATATGGGGAAGGGGAAGGGGAAGCTGGGACAAAATGAGAGAGTGGCATGGACATATGTACACTACCAAATGTAAAATAGATAGCTAGTGGGAAGGAGCTGCATAGCACAGGGAGATCAGCTCAGTGCTTTGTGACCAATTAGAGGGGTGGGATAGGGAGGGTGGGTGGGAGGGATACGCAAGAGGGAAGAGATATGGGGATATATGTATATGTATAACTGATTCACTTTTGTTATAAAGCAGAAACTAACACACCATTGTAAAGCAATTATACTCCAATAAAGATGTTAAAAAAAAAGAAGAGACAGCTAACTGTTCACAAAATTCATTTTCCATCCTTCTGCAGAAGTACCATTCTAGCCATGCATATGACTCCTTAGTTTGTTGACACTTTGAGCCTCCCTTGTAGTTAGATGTGTCATCTGATTGTGCTATTTCCCATGGAAAATGAATGGAAGAGATTTGTACTGCTTCAAGGTCTAAAGCATAAGGCATCTGAGGGATTTCCTTCAATCCTTAATCCACGGTGACTGGTCTCAACTATGAAGATGACAGCAAGTCCCTAGGCAACAGTGGAACAATAGGGAAAAAGGGGCCTTAGACCTTGGATCTTCACAGGAAGCAGCACCACATTCTCACCTGAGATGCTCACCTGGGAATGATATGTGAGACAGATAAATTCCTGAATACTCTGCACTAGTGTGAGATCTTTTTGTTACATTAGCCTGGCCTCATCCAAATGAGTTATGCCACCCTGTTTTAATATGGGAAGATGGCCTTTTAATGACAAAGGGAATGGAGCTCCCTGAACAAAATGAGAGTTATAGATACTTATATAACTGATTGATGGGGAGAACATTATGTACAACATATTGTATCCAGTTATTTCACCTCATTTGGAAAAATTCTGTTTAAATAGCCCTTACCAGCATTGAACCAAGCAAGCAAGACTCACCAATAGGTGTGACGTGTGTAAACATATGTAATGTGCTCTCTTTGGGGATTTCAGATTCATTTTGTGTGAACATTTCAGAGTCTTTACTAACATACATTAAGAATTCCTATGGAAGAGATCTTGTAGGGTGTTTCCCACATGTGTTGACCTTGGAACTATTTTCTTTTCTTTTGGAGTTTCTTCAGAGAAGGATGTTCCATATTCAACAGTGGAGTTTTTTCATCAGTAACTCACATCAGATTCTTATCATTTCATTCTCTTCCTTCCTCTGCCTTACTATAAATAAGGCATGGGACATATATACTGGTTGTCCTAGACCTGTTTTCCCTGTGTAGTTATTAATAATGCCCTTTTCATTCTAAAATGAGCTTAGGTTTGGATGACAATTTATATGGTCTGGTTTACCTCTAGGCAATTACAATCTAGGTTGGCATCTCTCTGTTTTCTCCTTCTCTTCCTTGTTCCTTACTCCTTAGGTAAAGAAGTTAGTTTCATGGGATAACAATAGTTAATGCTGGATAGAAATTCACTGGATTTAAAGAGATAAAGTGAGGTTTTTGGTAGAAATAATGATTTAATATCCAAGGAAGCCAAAACAGTACATTAGTTGATAATTTTAGTCAAAATTCCATCTCATTCAGTGAAAAAAAAGAAAATAACCACCCATATTAATTATGGAACTGTACTGGTAATTCAAGGACTATCAGAAGCAGCCAATAAAAATTTCAGGCTCCAAATGTCAAAAACCACCATATGAGGTATGAAAATGAGAAATCAACAGAGTACATCAGAGCAGTAGGATATCAGCTGGGACCAAGCGAAGGATATTTCTGAAACTTTTTATGGAAGAATGGACTTATTTTGGCATTATTAATTGATTCAACAAGTACATAGTGGACATTTAGCATATTCCAGAAAGTGTGCTAGGAAATGGGACTGGAGAAGCTAACTGAGACATGGCCTGGACGTCAAGAAACTTATGGTCCAGTGAGATAAGACAGATTATTACATGATGTGATAATTGTTTAACAGAGGCAAGAGAAGCTAAAATTTCAGGAGAGACTGTGATCAACTAATATAATAAGAAATATCATTACCACTACTGTTATACTGATATTATTACATGTAAAGATTATCTAATGGGCCAGACTTCACCTGCACTATTTCAAGGATTTCTTCCGATAGTGGTGTAATGTGAGTATTACCCCATTTTACATATTAGAAAACTGAGTTTTAGGGAATTAAAATTACTTATACCAAAGGTCATTGATTTTGAAGACTGAACGTTAAGTGGAGAAAGAACTTCTTCCTGTCTTATACTCTTTTGAGTTGGCTATGGGAGAAGGAAGAAGGAAGTTTGGTTAAACTTGTATTAATGATAAGAAAAGAGAATATATTATCTAAGTACACTCCACAAGTCTGTTAGTCCCACAAATGTTAAGATTTAATGTTCTTTTTTTCAGACTTCTGAGCATTTCTGGGTTTTTTTCTGCTCATTAAACAACTAATGCAAAATAATTACATTTCAGTTTTGGTAATATAGTCATATTTACACATATTTTACTATTGTCTCTAACATGGTATCCAGAAGCCACAGAGGCCACATTTATTTCATGGGGGAGGTGGGGTTTGTGCTAGAGGGTCACCAGGTGGAAAGCAACAATTTAAAAAAATAGAGAGGCCCAGATTCCTCCTCACTCAGGTCTGCTGAGGAGAAAAAGGGCTGTGGAGCTCTTACACCTGTCTGCATCTGTGCTTCTGCCTAGGTGCTCCTGGAAGAACTCTTGCAACCCACTTCTAGCTTAATTGCATGCATTCAGAGATGCCCACAAATTGTTCAGAAGGGATGAAAAATGAAACCAAATTTGACATAATTGAAACAAGAACTGCACTGCAGAACATTTAATTTTAATTTTTCAAGATTCTGAGAAATGCAAAGTACAAATGAAGGAAGAACATGGTATTTAATTGAATTCAGCATTTATTTGAATAGCACTGCAGAAAGCCTAAGTCACAGCAGGGCTTTGTGTATTTTGTAAAGGTAACCCACCTCCATTTGCAACTGACTTTGCTGTGCGTGATATGCAGAGACGGCTGACATCAGTAGCCTGTCCGTCCATAGGTGCAGTGAGCTGCTTTGACACTGTGCTGAGCTGAATAATTAATCACACTGGAATCTGAAAAACACAGTTCAGATGACCCATGCTAACAGCTGCAGAAAAACAGTTACCAACAGAAAGAAACTAAGGATCATCTCAATCAAAACAATAACAAATGCTGACACTAACAAGAGGAACTCATCACCTGGCATTTAAGAGTGTGGATAGACCTAGAGTCTGTCATACAGAGTGAAGTAAGTCAGAAAGAGAAAAACAAATATCGTATATTAATGCGTATATGTGGAATCTAGAAAAATGGTACAGATGAACCTATTTGCAGGGCAGGAATAGAGATGCAGATGCAGAGAATGGACGTGTGGACACGGCCAGTGGGGGAAAAGGGAGGTGGGATGAATTGGGAGATTGGGATTGACATATATACACTACCATGTGTAAAACAGATAGCTAGTGGGAACCTGCTGTATAGCACAGAGAGTTCAGTTCGGTGCTCTGTGGTGACCTAGATGGGTGGGATGGAGGGGGAAGGAGGTCCAAGAAGGAGGGGATATATGTATACATATAGCTGATTCACTTCGTTGTATAGCAGAAACTAACAAAACACTGTAAAGCAACTGTACCCCAATTAAAAAACAAAAACAAAAACAGTGTGTGTTTACTGTGCCCATTCTTGAGGATGTTGATAATCATGCTATTAACTTAGTAGGGTCTGATATCTTGTCTTCTGGTAGTCACTCTCCCTAGATGTACATTTATCTAGTTCACATAATCTCATGTTATGGACTTTAGGAACTTTCTTTTTGAGAAAGAAAAAATTTTAGGATCAAGTAATTTGATTTTGTTACAAATGTTAAAAACAAACCAACAACAAAATAACTGTCCCTAACTTCTTTTTGCTTGTGCTGATGGATATAACACAAAACTTCTCTCCAGCTTCCATGATTTCAGTCCAAATAAGGTAGCATGGTACTTCTCAACACATCAGTGTCACCTGGGAACCCATTAGAAATGCACATTCAGGGGCTCCAGCTTGGATGTACTTAATCAGAAAGCCCGGGGGCATTTCTGCATTGCAGAATCCTCCAGTTAATTCTGATGCACACAGTGGTTCTCAGTGGTTCTGAGAACCACTGCAGCTGCATCATGCTTAGTGGAGAAAAGCTATGATGATCTGAAACTCACTAGAATGTATGGACAGCTTTCAAAATATCACACCTATATCAGTAAAATATCTGCTTATCTGCACTTGCCTCTCAAAATAAGATGCTATTTTTTTTTTTTTCTCCTAAGAGGATTGAGAAATGGAAGGGAAGGGTGAATGAAACTTGCATTTATTCAATGTCTGGTATGTTCCCAAATTTGTCCTAAGGATTCTTACTTTAATATCTCTACTTCTCACCAACAATCATATGAATCAATCAACATTAATTTTATTTTAAGAGCAGGAGCCTGAGCAATTTCAACTTGTCCAAATGACAGAGCTAGTACATTTCTTTTCTGAGGTCAAAACTGAAATGCTTAAAGAAGTCAGATAGGTAATATAAATGAGTGAAAAAAGACCAGTAAGTGACAAAAAGTACAAACGTGATGGAAAAGGCAACTGATCCTCAGCATTGATTTTGGGGAAAATTAGAGAGTGTGGGGAAAAATGCATCTTCTAAAGGCAGTGCCTTCTAAATCTTCCTCCACTCTTCCAGATTGTAGTCAAAAGTATTTTGCACCTAATGTTGCCTGATCTGATTTGTTTTTCCCAGAAAAGACTAATATTAAATTTTACATAAAATCTTCTGGTTTTTAACACTGACGTTTAAAATATGTACATTCAAAGTATTTTGAATACCAAACCAAACACATCTGCTGGCTGGGTGTGACCAGGTGGCAGCCTCTGATACATTATAACATCAAAACCAGTCTGCTTGCCCCAACAGTCTGTTTCTGACATCCCTGCTGTCTGCCAGCTTGATAGAAATACTATAGAAAACTCCCCATTGGTATTTATTTTACATTTGTTCAGGCTCATGTCTAGTATTTCATCCCCTGGGGAAGAAATATAGACTTCTATTTCTAACAAAGTTCACTACGCTCAGCATATCAGGGTTTGCGGGGCAGCTGTCATGGGGAAGGGCATCTAATGGGATCACTTCTTCAGTCCTCTGGACCAACAGGATATTTGTACCAGGATGCAGGTCTCCACACTGGCAAGACTCATTCCTATCTCACTGTCAACCAGCAGGAGCAGCAATCAATATTTCTGTAATTACTATGCTTCCTCTTTGACATAGCTAAAATCCAGTCCTGTGCTAGCTTTGCAAACAAAGCTTTTCTCAATTCTTCTTTTTAATCCTTCTTTACATATTTATTAGACCATTTTGGACCGCTCCATGCAAACTGGCTGAGAGTAACCAGCAGAATGAGCCCCACTGCTGCCTGCTCTCCCTGGACTATCAAACCATCAATGGAGATTGGACAGGTCCTGATGAAATAAATGTTGGCTGCTGACTCTTCCAATTTTGCTGCATTCTTCCATGTCACTAGTGCAGGCTTGTCCAAGATTGAGATATTTGCAAACTGTCATCTTTCATAAATATCTGCCTTGAGTGACACTTACTCCCTCCAACACTTCTCTTTGAAATGCACCTGGCAGGCTGCTAGCCTGAGAAATTTCATTGCTTGTGATATGTGATTAGCAAAGAGATGTTTCCTCCTCCTGGTTCCTATGCCTTCTCTCCCCCACCCCCATCCCACCCCTCCTTGACCTTTCCCCTTTCTTGCCTTCTTCCCACCACATTTGGAAAAGGCTCGAGTCACAGCTCTAAAACGCTAAAGACAGCAAATTGGTCAGAATTGTTAGGATGCTAACTCCAAAAACACTTTTGTTCAACTTGCCAAAACTACAGTGAATTGTAAACAATCTAAAGTTTGTCAAAGCTTTTCAGGTTAATTTAACCTCCTCTTAACATGCAATCCTCTAAAATCTCCAGGTGGGATCTCCGAATGTTAATATGTTTACAGGAATGGGTCTTGTCTTCTTTTTTTTTTTTTAACATCTTTATTGGAGTATAATTGCTTTACAAAGGTGTGTTAGTTTCTGCTGTATAACAAATTTCCTTTTGTCTCTAACCTCCAACAGAAAGGCAAACAGCATGTTTTAATGACAAAGTTAGTAACAATATTTATTATCATGTCTGTAGCCTGTATTTTTTAAGATTGTTGTAAGAGGCCCCTGCAGCAGCCAACCCCGCCACCACATCAAACTCAAATCTCCAACTGGAAAAGGATCACTACATTAAATGGAATTACCCCTTATTAGAAATGAATATATAAAGATTACAGGATAATCAAACATTCTCCATTCCTATTATATCTTATCATGTTTTCCATGCATAATTTATCTGAAAGAGGTTTAATATCTTAATGTAGGATTTTTTTTTTATATATTTGGATAGGAGAAATTTTAATCAGTAGGATTAAGAGAAATTCTAATTTTCAGTATAATCTTGGTAGGTTTTTAAAGCCCATAAAATATAATTTAGCATATAAAACCTTTAAAAACTTATTTTGCTGCAAAATTTTGCAGTGTTTCTATCTATTATCAACTGAAAATTATTTTAAATCTAGTGATTAATGAATCAATTTTCTCTCTAGGTTATATGAGAGTTATAAAATACAGTTTTGCTCAGTTATCAAAAGATATAAAAACAAAAGTACAGTTTTGGTCAGTGTATCAAGTCGTAGTGTCTTACAGTTTTGATTTTCAATGCAAACTTGTGCCAAAAACAATGTGATGAATGTAATATGATGTAATGTAATATTATACTATACTATATACTATACTAACTATACTACATTATAATATGGCACAGTAATATGAGGTATATGCTGGAATTGGCTTGATTTCCACTAGAATTTTCTCATTTGCTATATAACTATTATTTATATAATGTGATTAGCAAGTAATTAATATAAGTTTATATGTCTTACAATATGCATTTTAAAATTTATTTTTAAGCTTTTCAATTTTTATCATATATGAGTAGATATTTATTTTATGGTCTATGATATACTTTAATTATATTTTTGACTCATATTAGACAATTATGGATTTAGAGTGAGCAATTGATGGAAACTTAAGGAATCTTTCATTTGATCTCAGAAATATAACTTAATCATGCTCTGCAGATAAAAATTATGAATATCATGGGAAAAGAAACATTAATTAATTTTCCCATGTCTCATTGTTTATAGAGATATTTTATCATATCCAATTAAAATTTCCATATTAACAGGTAATTTCTTTTCAGTTAATTCTATCCATACTAGATAACAGAAATGAGATTTCTAACTATGAAGTTACATTCAATTGAGAAATTTTGGAGTTTCAATCATTGATCATTCTAAGCACTGTCACAAATTTTATCTCACGTATTCTTCACAATCACTCCCCATGGAAAGTAAGTACTACAATTCCCATTTTGTAAGTACTTAAACTCTACTTCAGAGACTTTAAGAAACTTGCCTTCAATGAAAAAAATATGCATATGGCTGGCTGGCAGAGGTGGGCAACAGACATGGCCTCCTGATCACCACACCTAGGTTTTCATACTTCTCAACATAATTCCTTTCTTATTTTCTTTAGAATAATTGGCCATCATTACTGTGCCAACTCAGCACAGTACAAACATCTAGAGCTCTAGCAATTCTAAACTTTATGTATACATATTAATTTACTTTTAATCAAATTTGAGGCTTTCTAAAGCCTGTACAATTTTTAAGGCTTTATTTATTTTTTATTTTAGTTTAGTCTTAGTTTCACAGCAAAATTGAGCAGAAAGCACAGAGATTTCCCATATTCCCCTGTCCCTACACATGCCTCGCCTCCCCTACTATCATCATCCCTCACCAGACTGGTATGTTTGTTACAATTGATGGACCTACATTGATACATCATAATCACTGAAAGTTGGTAGTCTACATTAGGGTTCACGCTTGGTGTTGTACATTCTATAGGTTTGGACAAATATATAATGACACATTTCCATCATTATAATATCATACAGAGTGTTTTCACTGCCTTAACAATCCTCTGTGCTCTACCTTTTTATCCCTCCCCCACTCCCCAACCCCTGGCAATCACTGATCTTTTTACTGTCTCCATAGTTTTGCCTTTTGTATAATGTTATACAGTTGTAATCATATAGTATGTAGCCTTTTCAGATTAAGCCTGTGTATTTTTTATCCCTCCAGGATTTTGTTTTTGAGGCTTTGATGGCTCTAGAATACATTTTCTTGCTAAACCCCTGATGATGCAAGACATGAACATAATCTTTTTACAATGTGCAATAACTGGTCTAGTGATAGTTATTCATTGTTTCTAGACATATATGATGAAAAGTTATATGACCACCTATCAGGAATAGCAGAGAAGCGATTTCTGAACCAAAAAAGGAGGTGACAAATTTAGACTTAGATAGCTTCTGAGATCCTTCCAACTCTATGACTGTAAGTCTATAAGAAGGTATGTTTATAATTTTCCTTCATTAATCCTTTAATAAAACTTGCATTTATTTATTTCATAAAGCATTTCCCAATGATTCAGTGGAACTTTTATGCTACTGACTTGAATTTCCAGTAGTAGTTTGGATACTTAAAAATTTTAGTCTCCATTTATTTGTCTGACTTGGAAGCACTAAAAGACTCTGAAAGAAGGTGGAACAAACTTCTCCTACAGTAAATCATCTCCTACAGTAAATCAATAGTAAACCCATTAAAGAGATCCTTTTTTGTCTGTCTTTATTTCTTTCAATTTAATTCTGAGATTTGTTATTTAATAATTATCTTTGTATCATAGAAATGGCATATGTCAATTCAATGATGAATTTCCACCAACAATGGGGTGAGTATTAGAATATACCCTTTGAATATACCCTTGAGCTATCATCAACCTAATAATACATGCTTATCAACTGCCTTCATTGGTGGATTTTAATTAGTCATTTTATAATTTTGTTGTTCATTTTTCTTGGAAGTTACTCAATCCACTTTTTAAAACTTGAGCATTTTGCTTCAATGTGAAAAGCCAAATGAAGAAATTACCTCTTTCAATTTTCTTGTTCAGAAATCACCTCATAAAAATATGACAAAGTAATTTAAAAATATTTAATATGATGACATTAATGATTGGAGGAAGGGCTAAAGTCTCTCTAGCAAGTTATTTCACATCAACTAGACTGACACTATCTCTGGACTGATAGTTCTAAGTTGATTTAAAAAGTTGAGACCACTACGATAATTTTGCCTGGGTTGCTAGCTAGCAAACATTAGAAAGGCCTTTTTGTCTCCACTGTTCACAGACTGAAGGAGTAAAGGCAGTGTTACTTTAGGAGAGGAAAAACAAACAAACAAAACAAACAAACAAAAAACAAAACAAAACCTCAAGTTGTTACCGAACCCAGGTTTGGCTGCTCCCACTCATAAGCCAGTAATTTGAGAGGCAAGTGTCAGTAGAAAGGAAAGGTGCTGTAATCAGAAAATTTGGCAACCTGGGGAGAAGTTGGACTTGTGTCATGAGACCAACTCCAAAGATTCTGCCCAGCCATGACAGTTTTCAAAAGGGAAAATGCTGGGGGGGAGGAAGAGTCTCAGTGAGTCATCTAGGCAGGAGGTTGGGTTCTGCTTCATTCTCTGTTGTGTGCAGGCTGCCTGACTCTCTCTTCAGATGTTATATTGCCTGAATGATCTGCCTGCAGGATCGCTTAAGGGAGCTGTTGGGTGTAGGGAGCTAGTCATTTTTTTAACTGCTTAATTATTCATTCTTACTTCTTTTTATTATGAAAAGAATAAGCAGGTTAGACAAGGCATGGTGTGCATTCAGGAGAGTACACGTCAGGAGTTACGTTAAGTTGCCTAGTGATCTCATTCCTATAATTAGGTTCTTTCAATGTTAGAGGGGAATAGAAATGTGCAAATGGGAAAGGGGCAAAAAAGCTGCTTTCAGTGGTTCTTTGAAATACTGTTTACCAATGTTAGTCAAGCTTACCTAAAACCTTTGACATAATAATTAACTTGTTTATTGAAAAGTAAGTTGAGCAACTGAAGCCACTGATATAGGAAGAATGTTTTCCCCACCTCTTTCAGCTAAGAGAACAATGAAAATTGGGTAGAAATCACAGTGTAAGTTTAGCATTTTGTTGACCCAGAAGAGCCCCTCATTTAATATTAATTGAATAAAGAAATAAATTAATCAATTAAAGCATGTTTTGGAATTCCTGATTAGTTAGAAAATGTCTTATGTACCATTTCATTTTATCTTTCAATATTGTATCAATTTTACTTTCAATTCATGACCATGTTTATTTGTAGAACATCTACTGCATGAAAGCCTTTTCATTATGTGCCAGTGTGGATATAAGAATAAATGAGACACAGTTCTTCGCCTCAAGGAGCTTACAGAATAACATTTATTTTTCTTTAATAGGGTATAGTCAATCTTGAAAAGAACCTGAATTCTACTGCAAAAAAAAAATAGCAGCTGTAATTGTTGGGTAGAGTCTCTGGACTCATGAGTTTGCAACCTGTTTCTTTTGTGGGTCCACTGTTATCAAATAGAACATTTGATATTTATTTTGCAATGAGAATCTTCAATGCATTGCCTGCATTTGGAAATCTCATTTGCAAATGTGGTCGCCTGATTTCCAGTGTCCAGATGGATCCTGACTACATGCCAAATAATGTTTAGGGCCCATGAAATTCATTAGGACTATTACTTCTGGCATGATTTTAGGGGAAGAAAAAGTCCTTGCCCAAGAATAAACCTCATTTCTTGCCTTTATCTGGCTTTCTGAGTCCCCAACGAAAAGTTGTAAGTGTCTGATCTGAATGCATGGGGATACCAGATGAACTCCAGGGTCCCTTCTTGCTTCATATTTTGACATATGAATGCCCCCATAATTGTCCATTGTTTAATGTATTTTGCTTGCATAAAACTGCAGGCATACTGCTTTATTCTTACTGCTATGCCCCGTACATTGGTGCTTGTTTTGGTGTGAATAGGCCACTCTGCTAAGCTGAACTTGTATTGTCATTCGAAAACATGCACTCTTAGCTTTAAAGTAATGTGATTATGGGTCTCAAATCTATCTCTGTGTATGTAGAGGCACTTTACATCTGAATACCTCTTCCTCAACACACAAACACAGACATACACAAAGACCCACACGTATGCGATTTCTCCTCCAAGCTAATCAAATTTAAAGGGTTGACCTGGAAGTAAATTCAACAACATGGGAAAAATGTCTGGCCCTTAGAACACAAAAAAGACTGCTCATTCACATGAAAAGTGGAATGAAATTCCCAGAAAATTACATTTCAAGCAACAGTTCATCCATTACCATTATTAGACTTGAAACTTTGTTTCCTGTTTCTTTTGTATTTTTCCTGGGTTATTTTCTCACGTGTGATGAAAATAAACATAAAAACAAGGAATACAGATATAATGTAATATTTTTCTAATGTTTTCAATTAAGCAGCAGCTGCTGTTACCAAGCTGTCATCTCTGTTGCTATGGGGGTTGTATGTCTGTGCCAGCGTAGGACTGGTTACTTTAATATACTCATCCTATTGCTAGTGCTGTTATACAGAATCTCTGTTAATATTGTTAACGTAGTGGGGTTCTGAAAGGGGTTCTGTCTTCTTTATTAAATCTGCCCATAGTTGGGAGCTCAAGATTTCTTTATATGAAACTGAAGAAGATCTCATGTGTCAGATGAGACTTACAGGACAAAGAGAATCCAAGACTTAAGAATCTTGTTGGTGTTTTGAGATGCACTGAGTCTGCTATGATGCCTTGGTTTCCCTAGTATAACTGAGCACAGCATAGTACAAAGGTACCTATAGTAAAGCAAGTACACATCTTTCAGAGCACAATGGATGACAGCCCTCACTCCATGTGTGCAGTGTTACCCTACAGCAACGGACCTCCCAGAGAGCAGATATAATTCAAGAGCTAAACTTCATTGATCCAGCTCTTGGCACAAAGTCTGGTATACCAGAAGATCTGTTAGAAAAGATCTTTGCTGAATGAATGAATTTGTTGAATGAACTTTGTGTTATAACCCAGCCTTTCAGCTTCTTTGAAATGGTGAGTAATTCTCTTCTCACACTCAAGCTCTTGCCCCTTCATCTAGACTTGTAAAATCCAGAAAGTAGCAAACTGCTACATTCATGAAAGGATAGACTTTTTCCTTTAGCCTGGGCTTTTTAATCCCCAGGTCCCACAACACATTTCAAAACTGACACAAGGGTATCTCTTTCCCATCCCACAGTAAAGTGAATCTCACTGGGTTTTGAGGGTGCAGATTTAGTATCTGAGAGCTGGTCTGTTCTGTCCTTCAGCTGAACAAAGCAACCAAGGTAAAGCCTCAGATAAAATACTGGGAGATAGTACTGATAGACTTTATACTTGACATCTTTTTGTGACTGGCTTGCCATCTCATTGAGAGCAGGAGTTATGCCTTATGCTTCTTTATACATCCTATGTTGTCTTGCATAAAACAAATGCTTAGTAAACATTCATTGTGTGAAGTTAGAGAAGAGGTTGTAGGGATACCTCCCATACTGTCCTACTTTTCTTTGTGGCCATAGTCACTAACATTGTTCCAGGCTTCTCAGCCTTTACCTTGGCCATTTAAAAACAGCCTTCTTTCTTTTTGCAGTTTCCTTTCAGTTTCAAAGCACTTGAAGACCTAATATAATTTTATCATTGGAACAAATCTTGTGTCTGTAAGTGTTTTATGAACAAATGGCTTTCCCTACACTGGTTGTTGATAGACCATGGCTAGGACTAAGTTTCTTGAATGTACATGGGGATGTGAGTGAGAAATCAACCTTTGCTGCAATAAGGCCCACTTCTGTGACTGTTTGTTAGAGAAGAATAACCTATAGTTTTTCCTGGCTAATATAGTTTTTTTCAACCACACTATTTTGTTATTTATTCATAATACGTTTGTACTTTAGTTAGTTCTATGTCATCTGTGTCTTTACTTCTGTTCTTGCTTACCAAGTATATAACCATTAAGAAAAGTGATTAGTTTAAAATATCTCTGCCTAACTAGAGATATAACTATAGGTAAACAAATGTTATTAGCCAAAATCCCTCTATTGTAATCTTCTTTAAATATATTAAATTCACTTATGAATTTAATTCTGTCCTATTCTCCTTCAAAGTACTAGAGTGAATTTGAAGATAATAGAAACAGGAACAATAGCTTGAGGTAAGTTGGACTTGGTTGGTTCCCAGGTCCACTTACTAATCTGTGATAATGAGCTAAATATCCAAGTTTCAAGTTTTCTCTTCTGTAAAATGGGAGTGATCCTATTGTTTCCTTACTTTATGGAATTAGGAAATCAGAAGAAAGAATATATGTAAATACTGTCTGTATAGTGTAAAGTCCTATATAAATATAATGTCATATCTTGTATTTCCTGTCTTCTCTCCTTCCAGCCACATAGTGAGAAGTTAAAGGTGGTCCTGTAGCTTGCTATGGCCAATGGAATGCGAGCCAAAGCAGGACATGCCACTTCTGGGCAGAAGATTTAAAACCCAGTGATTGATTCTTTAGTCCTTTTTATTTGCCATGGTATGCATCAGTGCTCCAGATGGTAGTTGTTCCTTCAACAAGGACATAAATTTCATCTCAGAATAAGTGGTGGCTTCCTGTAGTGCTAACTTGTAGGTTGTTAGATTGCATTCAGAGTCAGCTGGGAGAGTGAGGTGATTGATTAGTAATGTCGGTCAAGAGTGAGAAAAGTGACCTAATACAAATGCTATTGTATTCACCAAGCAGGAGTCCACAACCTGCTTTTTAAAAATGGGAAGCTGAAACCCAAAGAAGATCAGTGACTTGTTTAGGGTTGCATAGTCAGACAAGGGTAAAGTTGGAATATTATTATTTATTTATTATTTGTGCTCTCTGCTTCCATTAGAATGTAGAGGTAGTTTAGAAGATAAGGTATGTATGTGTATGATCATATAATCTGAACGGAAGTAGAAGGCTTACAGTCAAGGAAATTGAAAGGAACAAGACTTGCCAAATGCAAAGTCTGCTGGTGTGGTTATTGTGACTAAGTAATGTATCTAATTCTGAGGCTCCTAGAAGTCAAGGTCCTTCTAAGTTATTGGTGCTTAAATCTGGGTTTAGCTCTCTTCAGTAACTCACTTTATAATGTGCCTGAACAGAGAGATACAATTATGGGTTTGACCTAGTTTTACCAGAAAAGACTGTAAAACCAGTGGCATCAAAAAAGCAAGGGAACCTAAGACTCAGGAATGAGTTAGCTGGAAGTTACTAGGTCATTCTAAAGCTGGTTAGCATACCTGTTCCTGAGGAAATATAATTCAAAATCTGATCGAATTTGTGGGTTATTTAACAATATTTGTTGAGTTTTGAAAGGAGCACAGTTACCATGTTAGCAACTGGAGAAGGGTTCATTCAGTAGCTCCACAATTCTGCTGCTGTGCTAGATTCAGGAGGACGCTCAGAACCTGCCAATTAAATGACAATCTCTTCTCCTTACCATTCTGATGGCCTGTCTCAGGGAATTCAACTTCAGCAAAGCTTCAAACAAGCCTCAAAATTTGTGGAAAAAAAGTGTTAGAATTGGAAATAAGCCCAATCATCACCTCAGTGAAACAACTGACTCAATTTATCATTAACCAACTTTAGTGTGCATTTTTAAAAGTTAAGAATTCTTCAAAAAAACTTAACACAATACTATTATAAAACCTAAGGAAATCAATAATAATTTCTTACTATTATCAAATATCTCTCAGTGTTCATATATCCTTAATTGTATCATAATTTCTTTTTAGGTTGGTTGGTTCAAAGAGTATTCTCCCAAAAGACATACAGTTGTGGAATCTCTCTCACCTTTTTTTTGTTGTTGTTGTGGTAAGAATACTTAACATGAGATCTATCCTCTTAACAAAATTTTTAGTGTACAATACAATATTATTAACCATAGGTACTATGTGGTGCAGCAGATTCTCTAGAACTTATTCATCTTGCATAACTATGCAACAGCATGGATGAACCTCAAGGACATTAGGTTAAGTGACATCAGCCAGTCACAGAAGAACAAATCATGCATGATTCCACTTATATGAGGTATAGAACATAGTCAAACATATAGAAGCAGAGTAGAATGGTGGTTGCTAGTGGCTGGGGGGAGGAGAAAAGGGGAATTGTACAGTCTATTTCAATCTATAGACTTCTCTCCATGTATTTTTTCCTTGCAATTTACCTTTAATGACCCCGGTATTTTTTTTCCTATAAAATTTTCCACATTCAGAACTTTGCTAATTTTATCTTTGTTCTCTCATGTCTGTATTTCCTGTTCATAGGTTGTTGGATCAGTGGATGATCAGATTCAGGTTCAATTATTTAGCAAAAAATATTTCATAGGTACTACCATGCATTACCATCAGGAAACACATAATATTTAGATATGTGTGTGTGGGTATGTGTGTGTGTGTGTGATGTTTGCGTTTACCTATTTATTTTAAAATTCCCTGTCACCTCTCACCTAGGGATAAAGTTACCCCTCTGGGGAGTAAGAGCCTCTAAGATCTCATAGCTGATAACCAGGTAGACATTTCCAACCAAATAAGTGCTTGTGCCAAGTTGAGTGATTTCTTATAAATTAATCATGAAATTTCCCAATAATAGGAAAAAATTATCACACCAATGTACAAACCACGTTGATTCACTCACTACAAGCGCTCTTTTGTTATTGATTAAGGATTATAGGTAAAAAATAAATAAAATAATGCCAAAAGTTATCATTTATTTAGCACTCATTATATTCCAGAGATTGTTCTAGCTCTTTATGTGAATTTACATTTCCTTCCTTTTTAATTCTGATAAAGTTTTCCAGCCAGGATTTCTTCATCTACTTACTAAGGATTATTGAGTAACTACTATCAACCAGGCACAGTTCTATGAACTGGGTTCATAAAGGTTCAATCACTCACCCAAGGTCACAGACAGGATTTAAACTGTAGGGGATTGATTAAATAGGCTGAAGTATATCCACACAGTGGAATCCTATACAGCTATAACAAGAAAGGAGACATTACTTTCACATCCTTGTGTGGTTGATCTTGTGTGGTTCATCCTTGTGTGGTTAAGGAAAGAAAGAAAATTGGGGCAAAGTGTTTATAACATTTATATCTTAGACATCGTAATACCTAAAGAAGATGAAGGGTAAATTAAAACCAAAAAGAGGAAAAAATATGCTTAGAGCTAGAGGAGGGACAGAGCAAGGTGAGGGGATAGGAGAGGTAGTTAGTCTTCTTTAATCATATTTATTTTGAAGCCTTGTAAAAGGATGGAATCACCTCTATGGACAATATCATGGAACAGAAGGGAAAGGGAGAAACTAGGAGAAGGCAGAGCTAATTAAGTAAACAGGATTTTAATATAATTAATTATTATAATTTAGAATACTATGAACATTAATTGTAAATTATATTATATTATATTAACTTTGTATACATATGCATTATATATTATTTTATATTAAATTAATATTCTTGGAGAGACATGGAAAATGATACATCCGTAAAAACACAACCATCCAAAAGTCTGAGAAATTTCACATTTTCTTATTACTTAAAACATTAAGTAAATAAATCGGTAAATGGCAAAAGGGCACAAATGAAGAGAAATTAATGAGCTCAAAGTTCATTCTGAGGTGTTTCTACTAGAACACAGTGCAAAAGAATAAAGCAATGCAAAAAAATATTGAAGAAAATTTAAGAAATCCTTAGAAATCTTCACGTCCTTTAACAAAGAGTTCAAAAGGAGCAGGTAGAAACTATTGGATGCAGGGAGGAAGTACTTGAAGCAACAGTGAGGGAATATTCCTCATGGTTAAGAAAAGACAGAGCCGCCCACTGAAGGAGCTCACCCAATTCCAGAAAAAAAGAACAGGAGGGAGAATATATATATATGCATACTCTTAAAACACAACAGATGATACACAAAAGAAAAGGAATCCACTATTTGTGCCTGGCCTTTCCTACGAGACCAGATAAGCACAAGTCTTAGTTGTTGGTGCTTCACCATGGCACTCAGCATAAAACCTGCCATCTAGCAGGGGATCAGTCAATGCTTATTACAGGAAGAGTGCATAAAACCAGAAGGCTGAAGCTCTGAAGACAGCCTCCATTGATTCATAGCTTGCTGTGGGACTGGTGGCCTCCTCCCAGCGAGGGACCATCACAGTGCAGGGGAAGATACATTACAAGGGGTCAGGAAACATGGCTGGTGGGTTTGGTCTTCCCATCAAATAGCTGTGTGACTTTGGGCAAATTTCTATCCCCTGCTAAGCTCCCATTTCCTTGCCTATAAATGTAGGAGTTGAATTTGACAGTCTCTGAAGTCCATTCTAGCTTTATCCGTGCATGTCCAGTGAAGCTCATCCACTCCTTCAGGTGTTATTTTTCACAAAGATTTATCCACTTGTGAAGCTGCTTTGATATGGCTGTCATCATGCTTTCTTCCAATTTTAGGGGATTTTCTGCTTTCTTACTTTACTAGACAATCCATGTTGTTCAAGGCTGACTCTTCTTAGATAAGTGTCAAGCATTTTCCTTAAGATTCGGTGCTGACGAAAAGTTTTACCTCATGAAACTTGAGAATTTCTCCAATGGAAGATGTCTGTTTAAAAAAACACAGCTAACAGTGTGTGATGCTTTTCCAATGCTCAGAAACTAAACGCTATTGCTTCTCATGCGCTAAACTACACATTAGGGCCCCTCTCGCCCTTTGGCTATCTTTCCATCTATTTATGATTCTAGGTGTAGAGGTGTAATGGCATGCTATCTTTTAAGGTCATATTTCATGTTGATATGATTCTACAGGAATAGAGAAAATGATTGAGTGATTGCTTACTGAGTACCTTCTATGTGCCAGACACTTTCATAATGAAAGTCCTTGGCAGCTTGGGGTTGTAGGTATTATTTCTTCTTTAGAGGTACTGAAATTAAAGGTCAGAATGCTAGGCATTTGGCCCACCAAAATCTCTGCTCCATCCTCCCTCTTCAGAGCTACAAAGTTGCAGTGTGTCCTCAAAATGATAATTCCCAGTAGGGGAGCCCTTGTTCTTAACACTTAGGAGAGAGCACGGCTCTAGATTTAACTAAGCAACTTTCTCTTGTATGGTTTCTTACCATGGACTGTAGCACATTTTGAATATCACTTAAAACATTTCTTTGACCAATATCAAGATGGCATTTAACATAACAAGATAAGCATTGTTTTTTTCAATGAAATCTGCCTAACAATTTCTTTCTAACCTGTAGGCATAGAGCCAAGACCAGAAAGGGTCCCTGTAAGAAAAACTTTTACACAATCCGTGCTCTTGTCTGTAGTGTTCTATTTTCTGAGTGATGGATTGATTTGGGGAGCCCATCCGCATTCTCTTATTTTAGGAGCTATTGAAATGATGTGCTCAGTTTCTGCTTTAAATTTCTTAAGTGTGGAACATGTTTCTTTAACAAGATGCATTCTTAATGCTTTTTGTTTTAAAATTGGATGATGCCTCTTGACACTTTGATGAGTGATGCCATTTTGCGGCTGATCAATGTGTTGCAGCTATTTAATAAAGGCCAGAAACAGGTGAGACATGGTGCTCAACATCCTCTAAGAAGATCATCTTAAATTTTTGTCGATGTTGGTGAAACTGAAGTAGAGACAGGTCAGGTTAAATTTCTTCACCGCAGAAAGACATTAAAAGAGGTTTTCTAAGTTACCTCACCTTTAATAAAATGAAGTCATCTTATATATTAATATATTAATATTACAGTTGGATTTAAACTCATGTAGACCAAGCTTTACTTAATAGCTAAATCAAATTGAATCTCAGATTTTATTAGTGATAAAATGACAATAAAACAGGTCTGGTCAGTAAAGATAATAACTTGATTCAGTACTTTGGATGTAAGTGTTTAAGGTTTCCATGATAAAACTGTAATTTTATACCCCAAAGTGTGTTAATAACATTAAGTGAGGTAATAGGCAAAGTGCACTGACAATGCAATACCCGCAGGACCACAGTAATAGAAATAATTTATAATGTATCAGCAATAAAATCTTTAATGTTATCTCAATTCAGGCCAGGCACATAACTGAAGTTTCAGATTACACATGTCCCTTCCCTACCTCTGCTTTGGACACAAGTGTTAACCTAAAATAATTAAGAAAATGGTTTTCAGAGTGCATAACCCTATCACAATTATGGGCATAATGACCAGCCTATTAACTATTTCCACCCCGATCCGTTTATGTTTGATTGATAGAACTTGATTCAAAAGTTAGTAAGTAAGCATTTCTAAAAATAATCCTCTGAAGTCTTGTAATTCACTCTTGGCTTCCTTTATTTCAAACAGAACCCATTTCTATTTTGACTTATACAAAGGAATATTTTTGAAGACAGAAGAACTGGTTATTTGTATGACCATAAAATTATTTTATTTTGTAAAATCCTAGCTCAATGGTTTTATGTTTCAGAAGCTAGTCCCACAAATTGTATCTTTCTGGAATCAACCAAAAAAGAATGTTTTTCTAATGATCAAAAATTAAACAATTTTATTGGGTGACTTTACTCACTGTAACTTCTATGAGGAGTATATCAGTTGATAACAACTTGCTCCACAGTGTGTACACAAGGGCACGATTAAAGAGCTAATCCATAAAGCACAGACCTCATAGGACAATCATTTCCTGCATGGTTTAAAAGTACATTTATAAATAGATGGGAAATCTTGAGATGCAGTTCCTATAGTTTCATCCTGTGTTTTTTGAGTGTATTCTAAATATTCATCTCATTGACTCTAAAATCTATGGAGGAAGCCTCAGAAATTTCATGCTTGGGTATTCAAACTAACTATAATAATTAACGATCATGATAATAACCTATGTTTACTGAGTTTACTATGAACTGATTTTAAATGACTAATTTGATTTTGTAAAAATGCTGTCATTATCCCAATTGTGTGTGAGAGGAAACTGTTAAGGAGAATCCTAAATTACTCCACCAAGTCCTTGGGCAGTAGGTGACCGAGTCAGTAGTGAGGTAAGACTGTTTGAATTTAGAGGTGATGTTGTTGGACCACACATCACACTGCCTGGCTGTCGGTTACAGAAGCTGTTTAACAATTCTTTGGGTAAATGTCTTTAAAGATAAGGTTATCATACCTAAAGGTAACAGAAATACCTTTCATAGGTGACACCCTTAGCAGGAAATCCATAACATCTTCAAATACTAGTTTGCCTATTGATTATCTATAAAAGGTGGAATGCATAGAAAGCATATGGAAGGCTAGGGGAAGATCTCCAGAAACACATTCTATCAGCCTTCCTGACACCTTGTGTCTATAAACTTCTTTTTACTTTCAAAGGGCCTTTGCCTCCAGGTACAACCCAAATGCTGGGGCTGATGGTCCATGGGAGGGAAAGCAGAAACACAAAGTCAATTGTGCAGGAGGTTCAGCAATAAATCCACTTCCTGGCAATCTTACTCAGACCTTCTTTGTCTCCCCCACTCTCACCCCGCCATGAACCTCAGTCCCAGGAAAGAAAGATCCTACTCATATATCCCAAATTCTGAGTTTCTATCCAGAGGGCTTTCCCAGAACTTTGTTTATACAAGACTGCAACTCTGCACTCTCATGCTGCGTTTTCTCCTCCAGAGAAATGGAACTGTGCTCTTGGGTCTAAGGCCTAGAACTTGCCTGTTGCCAAGTGTCTCTGATTGCTGCTTCTGGACTGCTTGCATAAATGTTTGCATGTTGTCTGAAGAGGTGATGTTGATAATATAATAACTTCTCTTTGTAATCTGGCTATATTCCTGGTCCTATATCCTGCCTCTCTAGATGGATTTTTCTCTTTAGTTTTATAACTGGATCTTTCTCTGGAATATGGAGGTATGGGTGAGAGTGAGCTGATTGACTCCAGTTCTTATAATGAGGGTAAGCTGAGAGGAATCCAAGGAACCTGGCTTTGGTCAGATGCATGAGCTCAAACCTGGATCTGCCACTTATTTTCTGAGGGACCTTGGCAAACTCTGAATCTGAGTTACTTCATCCTTAAAACAGAGATAATAATTCTTACCTCTGAGGGCTGCTTTGAGGTTGACATGTTTGGTGATTAGCACATGGTGGATGTCCCCATCCTGGAGCTTCTCATCTTTTTCCTCCAGTTTTCTGGATCTCATGGTCTGAAGCCACCCACTGGCAACTGAACTCCCAGGCACTGTTACAGATTAAAACCCCTCCACTAAGGAGATAAGCGATTCTGAGCTAACTGCAGCCTAGCCCTGGGATTTGGAATCTAGAAGCACAGGGTGTAAAAGTTCATGCCATATGACTTGGTCATAAGACTCATCTGAATGCAACTATCAACATGGAAAGCCAAAATGAAAGAAGCAAATCATTCATAGATTTCTTCTTCTTCTTTTCAGAGTTCTGTGGCCTGAACTGAAGCGCCAAATGTTGGTTGGTAAAAACTCTGTGCTGACTATGCAGTGGCCACTTCCCATTGATTCAGTCTTCGAGGAAACATGTGAGCAAGTTTAGAGAGGATGCTGTGTGGTTACAAAACAGAACATCTCCCACCGCATGTCAACTGGATCTGATTGTTGTTAGTCTTGGTCTCATTTATTTTGCCTGCAGGTGTACTAACTGAGAAAACCACACCCATCAGCCTAGGAGTACTTTCTCCAATTTCTGAACCATCAGAATTGGAGCAGGAAGTTTATCAGCAAACTCAGCATCACCATTTTTGGATTTCACATACAAACTTATGAATGCCGTGCCAAGGTTGACCTGAAACCTCCATGCTACAGTTTAACCCTGCTATATCCTGGAGGTCACTTGTCAACTGGGCTTTAGATTCAATTCTCTGAACTTGTAGGCTATGTGAATTATTTTTTACATTTTAAAAAGTATTTAAAAAATTATTTTATTGAAGTATAGTTGATTTACAATGTTGTATTAGTTTCTGGTATACAGCAAAGTGATTCAGTTATACATACATATATATTATTTTTCATACTCTTTTCCACAATGGTTTATTACAGGATAGTGAATGTAATTCTCTGTGCTATACAGTAGGACCTTGTTGTTTATCCATTCTATATATAATAGCTTGCATTGCTATGTGAATTCTTAAAAATATTCCTGGAGAACACAGACTGCAAAAGCACAGCTTTTTGCTTTTGTATCTGCATCCAGAGTCACTGAGAACAGTTGTTCAGATAGATGGTCAATATACAAGTGTATGATGTTCACATAGACTCTTTTGTGAATGATGCTCCCTGGAATTGGGCAGTGCACAACTTGCCCAATGGTACATGGTGGGCTACTGGGCTCTAACCCAATGTCTGGTACCCAAAAGAAGTGGTGGTTTTCAAGGATTTTTTGAATGACACTCCACTTCCTGATCAGGACTCACATACATACTCCCTGATACCAATACTTTCTTAAACTCTACCTGAATTTTTCAAACTCTCTGTCCATTTTTCATGGGCCAGCTCTATTTACTCACACTCATATCTGTTCCATCCAGGTGGTTTCCTCCTTTTTTCAGATCTGCCTTACTGTAGTGCCAGCCTGCCTAATTCTTGAGTCTGCTCCTCTCATGAGACCCACACTCTTGAATTTATCTAGTGGATCTGACACTGTGGATTACAAATAAAGTTGTGTTTTCGTCAACATAAAGACAATAAATGTATCATTCAATTGGGCATCCTTTCAAAGAAGAGGTCTGAGATTTCTCAGATCTGAGAAATGCTTTGTGCACACAAAACTGCAACAAGCTGAGCAACATCATTTCAGAAGGAGCACTTTGCAGACTATAACCTTGGCATATATCAGGAGGAAACCATAATTCAAAAAGATACATGCAGCCCAGTATTCACTGCAGCACTATTTACAATAGCCAAGAAATGGAAGCAACCTAAATGTCCATCGACAGAGGAATGGATAAAGATGTGGTACATATATAAAATGGAATATTACTCAGCCATTAAAAAGAATGAAATAATGCCATTTGCAACAACATGGATAAACCTGGAGATTATCATACTGAGTAAAGTGAGTCAGACAGAGAAAGACAAATGTCGTATGATATCGCTTATATGTAGAATCTAAAAGAAAAATGATACAAATGAACTTATTTACAAAACAGAAACAGACTCACAGATTTCGAGAATGAATTTACGGCTACCAGGGGAGAATGGTGGGGGGAGAAATAGATTGGGAATTTGGGATTGACATGTACACACTGCTATATTTAAAATAGATAACCAACAAGGACCTACTGTATAGCACAGTTAATTCTGCTCAATATTCTGTAATAACCTATATGCAGAAAAAATCTGAAAAAGAATGAAAATATGTATACGTATAACTGAATCACTATGCTGTGCAGCAGAAATTAACACAACATTGTAAATCAACCATACTCCAATAAAATTTTTAAAAATACTAAAAAAACCCCAGAAAAACAAAAAACAAATGGAGCTTCCCAGATCAGAAATAAAAAAGGAGAACTTTGCAGATGATAACCTTCTATTCAGCTCTGACACCAGCAAAGTTACCTGCAGGGACAGAATAATTCCCAATTGAGGGTCTCTTTCCCTCTTTATTGTTTTTCTTCTTTGTCCAAACATTTTTATCCAAAATTCTGACATATTACATTTATTGCCTACATATTTAGAAACACAATCTCTCCCAGGTCTTACATATGCCACCTGCATTCCGATTCTGAAGGTGCATGCTGACTGTCTATACTGACAGAGAACATGATTCTTGATCTGTTCCTTCAGGTGGCTCAGACTAGCTAAGAAAAAAATCATAATCTTATCTCCTCAGAGCCTCGAAATGTAAAAATAGCCTGGCCGTTTATTGCACCAGGCTTTTAGACCCAGGTATATCAGAGGAGTGGGGAAAGTGGATTGTCACTTTCCTGGCTGGACAGAATGGCTTCAAAGGAAACAGAGAGGCATAGATTAAAGGCCGCACTCAGCCTTCTCCAAGAAGGCTTAAAGCCCCCTCATGTAGGATCTTATCAGGCTGGAAGGGGGGTGCAGAAGATAAACTTTAAAAATAAATGCCAAAAAAATCCCGATTATCGTCCCTGCCTCTTCTGCTGTGTCTGGTCAGCAATGTGTTAAGTGAATTGAAACTAGATCGTGGAGAGACAGTCACAACCTGGTTATCAGTGGCAGTAAATGGAAGATAATAGCCCCACTAGAGAGTTATGAAATGGCTTGTCTTTGAGCTGCCAAAGTGTTTAGTCTCTCTTTTATTATATTCACAGCAGTAATCCGATATGTCCTGACTTCTGTCATCTGTATGTAATGCTTATCAACTCTCTGTCAGTGATTCACCCTCTTGTCAGGGACAATTATTCCTCAAAGTGCCGAGGTTATGACTGAAGCAATATTATGACTGGGAAGAAAATATGAAAGGTGTAGCACATCACAGCAAGCAATCTGGGAGCTGACGTCAAAGTAAAGGAAAACATTGTCGATAAAAGGAGAACATAAGGCGACGTTTTGTTCTCTGCGCCAGGGGCACGGCTGGCATGGCTGAGGTCAGATGGGCGGAGGATGCCCTCCCCAAGATGCTTTACCGATTCATGATGGTGGAACGCCGGTGCCTCTGCCCTCACAGCTGTGTCACCATTTCCATTTTACATCTCCATGTACCGGGGCCTGGAATTAGTTTGTTAAATTGTCCGATTGGTGAAGAGAGTTAAAGGGAAATAGGCTGACACGGAAACTCTGTTTTATAACAGAGATGAAAGCCGGCTGCTCTGTGTACCGCCCATCCTGCCTTAAGATCTTCACTTATACCTGGGACTTGTTTTAAACGATGCGTATCCCCACATCATACATGAGAAGTGAACAAGAGTGTGGTGGTGACAGCTGGGGTTTGAGAAGGAGCCAGACCAAGATTAAACCATAGAGCAGTCAGATGGCAGAGTGATCAAGAGAATTGGAGTTTAAAATATTAAAGAATTAGAAGTTTGACAGTCAGACAGAATTCATGAATGTTGCTTTTGACCTTTGATAGTTGCCTGACCTTGAACAAGCTACCTATTGCCTGTGGCCTAAGTTCTTCTGTAAAAGGATAAAATAGTTTCTGATAATACCTGTTTTGTAGTATGGTTGGAGAATCCAGAGATGATGTATATAAAGAGCTTGAGTAAAGGCTCAGTAGATATGATATGATAAATAGTAGCATGTAACCAGAAATAAGATACGGTTTATTTTCTTAGAGTCTCATTTCCTCATGTGTAAATATTTCAGCCCCTGACATAGGCAGAGCACAAAGATGGGGGTACAATAATAAAGCCTTGACTTTGGTGCTGTGAAAAAGCAGTCCCCTGAGAATTCCTGTGACTGTAGAGCAAGAATGCTGCCAGGGTCCTTGATGATTATATGACTAGAGCACTTTGTGCTAGGAGCTTTAGTTGGGACCAAGGCAGCAATGATGATTTTTCTTTTTCTTTCATATCAGGAATACTGTTTCTGCCCAGCCATTGGCTTGTATTTTATTTAAATTTCCTGTGCATTGTCTAACTTCTCATGCTATGCAATTGCATGACTGCTGCAGAATTCATAGCTCACTATGTGGTAGGTGCATGGACAAGAGTGATATTCAAAATATTTAACAACAAGTCGTGCATGGGCCTGTGGTCCATTTAGAGTGAATGCCGGCTTCTGTCTTCTGTCTTCTGAACCCTGTCTTCTAGGCCTTCTGCTATACTGGGCAAGAATCCTAAATTGCTGGTGAAAGCTGGTGGTCTAGAAATGGGGCTCAGCAGCTTGAGCACTGGTCAGGAGCACCTGGGAGATTGAGAAGCAGGCATCTCCCCTAATACAGAGGTATTTCACATTTTTACAACCTGTCTGGCTGTACCGGTTCATACCTGATGATGATCAGCCCTGTCTATATGACCAATTCAAACTTTATAATAAGCGCATTTATATAAGCTTCCATTGACCATATTTTATTTTATTTTTTAAAAAAATATTTGTACATTATTATTAAAGGTCACTTATTAGATCATTGTAAGGGTGAAAAATGGTCATTGTGACATATTTAGAGAATAGAGATAATCAGGAAAAAAGAAATCATCTATAAACCTCAGCACTCAACAATCACCATCATCCACTTCTTGGTACATTTCTCTGATCCTCTCTTGGTGTGTACATCTTTGACATGTTCTTGATTTTAATGGGAATGCACTTCATATTTTACCATTAGACATGAATTTCATGGTTGGTTTCAGAAAGAAATTCTGTAAGCTATTTTGGAATATCAGTATTTAGTGTCAGTAATTAATTTAATAGTTTTTCTGTTTTTATAGCTACTTTATTTATTAATTTATTATTTATTTTTGGCTGTGTTGGGTCTTCGGTTCGTGCGAGGGCTTTCTCTAGTTGCGGCAAGTGGGGGCCACTCTTCATCGCGGTGCGGGGACCGCTCTTCATCGCGGTGCGCGGGCCTTTCACTATAGCGGCCCCTCCCGTTGTGGGGCACAGGCTCCAGACGCGCAGGCTCAGTAGTTGTGGCTCACGGGCCCAGCTGCTCCGTGGCATGTGGGATCTTCCCAGACCAGGGCTCGAACCCGTGTCCCCTGCATTAGCAGGCAGATTCTCAACCACTGCGCCACCAGGGAAGCCCAGTTTTTCTGTTTTTAATTAAAAAAGTGTGGAATTTTAGAAAATAACTTTTTGGTATTTTCAGGATTCCTACATGGAATTTCTTCTCTGACATAATGAATTATTTAACTTGGATCTGTAATTTTGAACCATCTTCACATTTATCTAGTAAACCCTATTTAATTATGGTGTACTGATTAGAAGAACTAAATTATTTTAGAACTTTTTGTGGGGGGCTTGTGTTGTCTTTGAGATCAGCGTTGTGTTTGCTTTGGAAAAAGAAGTGGGGAGTTTTAATTTTTTCTATGCTCTGGACAAGTTCATAGAGGCATGACCATGACCATGACCGTGATCTGAAGTCCAAGAATTTAAACGTTTGAAGCATGAAAAAAAATCTGAATCTGAGCTTTAGATTTGGAGCCTTGATATTTTCAATTTCTTTTATAGTTATTGGCTTATTCATGTTTCTTTTTTTCTTTCTAGTCAAATCTTAACACTTATTTCTCTCCATAAAACATTTTGTTATGTTCACATTTCTTTATTTTTTAGGATAGAATTGCACACAGTTGTCTCTTACTGTAAAATGATCTCAGTAACTGGGGTGATTTTCCATTTCTTATTAATATTATAAGTTATCTCTTTTTACTTACTTTTCCTTGGGCAAACTATGTCCTTTGATTGGTATTTTAAAAGAAGACAAACTATCTCTTGAATTTGTCATTTGAAATTTTTTTTTCTAATTCATTTTTTAACCTTATACATTTCCTCTTGCTTTCCTTGGACATCTAGTTGCTCTCAGTAAAATGTTATAACCAGATGCTCTGCTTGATTATTTATTATTTTTGCTTAATAATGAAATCATTTAGGATATGGCTCTGCATCTGCCTTTAAATATCTGTTTATTAGTCTACATGTTATTATTATTTTCTAACTGCTATTTTGATTTCCACTGTGATCCAGAAATTATATTTTTAAAGACTACCTACTAATTTCTAGTGGATGGGGCTTTTACTTAAAATTTTGATATTAGTTTCTAGTTTGTTATTGTGTTCTGTGAATGTTACTACTGCACATTCTACTTTGGACAATTTGTTAAGATTTTATTTTTGGACTGTAACAATTTTTGTAAATATCTACTGGTTTGGGGCTTCCCTGGTGGTGCGGTGGTTAAGAATCTGCCTGCCAATGCAGGGAACACGGGTTCGAGCCCTGGTCTGGGAAAATCCCACATGCCGCGGAGCAACTAAGCTCGTGCGCCACAGCTACTGAGCCTGCGCGTCTGGAGCCTGTGCTCCGCAACAAGAGAGGCCATGATAGTGAGAGGCCCGTGCACCGCGATGAAGAGTGGCCCCCGCTCGCCGCAACTGGAGAAAACCCTCGCACAGAAATGAAGACCCAACACAGCTAAAAATAAATATAATAAATAAATAAATTTAAAAAAAAATCTACTGGTTCTATGAAAGCAACAACTGAGTTAACTACAATAGCAATAGAAATTCAAGCCATCCTTCCTACCACCCTTCTTATTTTTGTTATCTTGCTATATGTTATGAAGTCCTGTAAGTAGGGAAGCCAGTTAATTTATCATCCTAATGGGTACATTTCTGAGAGTGAAAAGAGGGCTGTTAATAATTATCTCTGGACAGCAAGCTAAACTGTGATATGCTGGGCAAACTGGAACTTAATGTCACACAGTCCATAACCCACATTTAATTCTTTCTGAGATAATGTGAAACATTAATTAAATAAAGAAACCTTGCAGGTATTATTTGTTATAAGGCTTAAATAATATTGAGATAGTATTTGTGATTTAACATATGATTGCTTATAAGTAATCACTCAGTGCTGAAAACAAAAGTTCCAACATCTTAATTGGCTATTTAGATGCATTTTTATATATCACTGAAAGCAACTTCGAGTACTTCCAATGGAAAAGGTCTAATATTAATTAAATAATTAGGGACTTCCATATCTACTGTAAGGTTTAGCTGATCAATGTGCAAAATATCTGATTCTGCATCTGGTGCATAATAGTTGCATGAGACTTTTACATATATAATATATATTATATTTTTATTTCCTTAAGTGAAAAGTTATATGCATGATGTGTAGCATAATTAAAATATATCTAGATATGGTCATTTTTATCTTGATATGGCTTAGAATTTTAGAAATGGTTGAATCATGTTTATAAGACTATGGTATCTAATTTCATTTCTTACATGGTTTTCAATGCCAGTAAACATGCTTTTGAAACTTGAAAGAAGATTTATGTTTTAGTTGTAGAAAGCTATGTTCATTTTCCAGAAAGTAAAACATTTAAGTGAGGTTTTAAAAGTGTAATTCTCAAATAGTATTACGCTATTAAATGTAAAACATTGGTCTTTAAAAGTATAAAATTAAAAGGAGTTGAACAAACATAGTTGATGAAATACATAGGAATAAAAATGGTTTCAATGTTTAATACATCTTGAGATTCAGGCCTACACCAAGACAAATTTTAGGAATAAATGAAGTTTCTTTTCTCAATCCTGTGCCTCTCTACCAACTGTTTATTAAATTTGTAAATGAATACCTAATTTCACTTAGCATAAATATGTATTAAAAACTATCTAAATGTCAAAAAATTAAGCATGAATATAATATATATATGTATATACATCATATTGATTTATACACTTTATACATAGTGAGACACACATTTGTAGTTGTAAAATTATTGTACAATACTTTCTCTATACAAAGTCAGAGACAGAAATTTATTTTTCTTTTGAAGGTGGGCATAAATTTGGGTAATTCATTTCCTTGTGAAAAGTAAGGAATGGACAAAGGACTATGTCCAATCATTAATAAAACATCTCAGGTCATATTTCTTAGAGTGGATTTCAATCTGATTAGAAATTTGAAATGTTGCTGTGCATCTATACAGGCATGGTAACGAATACTCTTGAGGAGGTATAAACACTATGGAGGACATCAGAAGCACAGCTAGCTGATGGCAGGCAATGCTAGTGGGTACCTAGCCACTATTTAATTCTGTCCTTTGATCCTCTCTTAGGAGCCCACCAGAAAACAACAACATTAAACAAGGTTGATAACAAAAATGGTGTCCTAAATTCCTTAGTTCCTGACCACTTTCCTCTATTTAGCCCCACTTTTCAGTTTCCCTGGCACTGAAACTCCACATCAGCAGTAGCACTAACAATGCAGGCTCCCTTATCCCTGCCTGTTGTGATGAAGTCAGGGTTTGGGACCTGCAGCTGCAGTTGTGGGAGACCTACAGCAGGTTTCTGTGGCAACTGACTAATCCACAAGTAAAATGTGATGGGGCGCCTCAGACTCCAGAACTTTCTTTTGAAAGTTCTTATCACTCTTGTTTTCTGTGGTGTGAATTAATTGTGGAAGATCACGGTGGGTGAAGTCTTTACAAACTGGTTACAGGCATGTAACCTTGGTGAGGAAATGTGTTTGATGTTTATAGATACCAACTGTATCAGCCAGGGTTCTACCAGAGAAACAGAACCTATATATCTATAGATAGATAGATAGATAGATAAGGAGAGAGACAGAGAGACAGAGGCAGAGATTTTAGTGCAAGAAGTTGGCGTACTTGATTGTGGGGACTGATGAGGCAAATCTGTCATCTGTAAGACAGGACAGAAGGTTGGACATTCTCTGGCAGGAGCTGATGCTACAGCTCACAGGCTGCATTTCTTCTTTCTTAGGGAAACCCCAGTTTTGTTCTTAAGACATTTCAATTGACTGGATGAGACCTACTCTGATTATTGAGGATAATCTCCTTTGCTTAAAATTAGTTGATTGTAGATATTCATCATTTCTACAAAGTACCCTAGTTTAGTGTTTAATTGCTTAACTGTGTACTGTAGCCTAGCCAAGATGACCCATAAAACTAACCATCACACCAACCATAGGTATTCTGTGGTCCACTCATTCGAGTGTTTGGGGACTGTCATCAAAATATATGGCTGTCATCAGCTCAGGTTGATTATGAATTAGGGGCAAGGAGAATAGGTAATTTTTATTTTTTCTTTCTGAGTCAAGTTACTTGTGAAGGTGGAGTCAAGGGCATTGTAGTAAGCTTCTCTGATGAAACCATAGGAGTCAATGCAGGCTAGTCAGCTGCCTTGGGTTTTGGGCAACAGTGGCTGTGCAAGCTTCCAGCAGGAGGTATGACAAGCAAAAGTACTTTCTAAGCTCTGTTACTTCCAATAGTCCTGAGCTCCAAGCATCAACCAGAACAGTGATTATTTGGGGTCATGGGGAACCTGAGTCCCTTGAACCGGCATCATACACCAAAAGGACTGAAACCACTTACTTGTGAGGAAGAAACTCCCCATTAGCTGCTGGGCTAAAGTTGTTTATGAGAGGAATGGATGAGGGAGGAGTAGGGGGACTCATGCTGCATTTTATTTTCTTGCTTTCACCATAACTGATTAAAGCCACTCTTCATACAGCTGTGTGGTTAATCCAAGGACTCTGGAGTCAGACAGTTTGAGTTAGCGCCCTGACATCACCACGTACCCCCATAGTGATCTCAGCACAGCAATCTGGAACATGGGGAGCAGGAATGCACTAACTTAAAGGTAGTTGTGAGGAAGACATGAGTAAGTACATGTCAAGCCTGTCACCCATGTAGAATAGTGTTGCACGTGTGGCAGGTAAGTACCCAGTCAATCGTGTGGTACCTAGTATTGATTCTGGTGGTGGAATGGCTGGAAGAAGGACCTCAGTCCTTGTCTTCTTTGAAGAAAGAATTCAGCAAAGAGACCAAGACTGTGAAATAGAGACAGCATTTATTGGAAGCAGAGTATGTGTAGAAGAGCACATGGGTGAACGCAGAGTGAGTTGCACACAATAGGGGTGGCTTAGGTTGCTTATATGAGTGCAGTTTTCCAGGTTGTCTCCAGGCAATCATCTCAACGTGTCGGCAGGAAACCAGTTGCAACTGCTCAGCCTGGGGCCTATCTCCTACCTCAGGATTGCAGATGCAATTGTTGATGCTTCCCAATGCAGGCACTGCAGAAGCTTCATCCTGTTAAAGCCTCACAATATGCTTATGGGATCTTCAGCAGCAAAGCGACTGAGGATCAGAGAGGTTATGAGCTTCCCTACGACCACAGAGGTAGTAAGTGGAAGCATTTGAATGGCAAACAATTTCAAAGCTGATGATCTGAATTGCTATGCTGGTTTTCTGACAGAGAATTGAAATATCAGGAAGGAACTGTACATTTCTGATTAACAGAAAAATTCTCTAATATGCTACTTTCAATCCCTTGTTTCTGTTTAGTATCATTTATATTCAGTCTTTGTCCATCTTATAATTTTTAACAGTATGCGCTCAGAGACCAGGAGGGTCACTCATTGAGGACAGAGCCCGTGGTATTTATTATTGCATCTCCAGTGCTATCAAGGTATCAATGTATCTGAATATGGATAAGTTATCTTTTTCATGGTAAACCAGAATTTTAATAAAGATATCATAAGTATGATCTTTACCTGGTAGTACATAACTTGTTTTTATCCTATTGACAGGGAGAAGCTGAGAAGTCCACTATCCTGTGAGGGAAGAAAGATGGGAGCACAGACCTAATAGAAGAGTGACAGAAGAATCAATCTGAAAAGTGCAGGTTTTCAAACAGACTTCTTCAAAAAAAAAAAGAAAATGCAGTAGTGGAATAACCAAAAAATGAGGGTGACAGAAAACTGACAGGCTAATGCCTGGATAGCTGAAACTCCAAAGGAGCTCAGGGACAAGAGTACATGATAAAGATAATCAAAACAGTCTGTCCCCCGGCTCCCTGATTTGGTTCCATTCAGAGCTGGAAAATGGGGCCGCTGTTTACACTGTGATGTCCTCAGCGGGTGCAAAGAAAATGTAGACATTGTCAACTCCTGTTTCATGTCTGTACTCTCTATGAAGACCTCTGGAGTCAACTTGTGCACAGTGAGTGACGATGAAGGGGAACAATCTCCTTACTGAAGGGAAAATGACTTGAATGTTTCCAGGAGGATAAAATGAAATAGCTGAATGTGTGAATGTCTTTGAGACAAGTTTGATACTGCGATGGATGCCTTATTCCCTTGTCTTTGGGGGACCAGGAAACAGGTTGGAAGGCAAACACACACTAGTTTTTCCTCCCTTTAAAAGGGTGGAGGAGAACTCCACAAAGGAGAGACTGGGAAAACTGATACTGATTCTGACTAAGGTTCTGGAACTAATTGTTGAAGACAGTCAATATAAATCCCTAAGTAGAGTCACATAAGGACTCTGTCTGCTTTTTTTCTTTTTTCCCCACACAAAGTTAATATAGCAGCCATAATACAGATGGGTTTCAATAAAGTATATACACACCTTCTCTGGAAGAACCTATAAACAAAAAGGGGGACATGTATGGGTAGTGCTGCAGTTAGGAGACTGAATTATTGCATCATGAGTTGTAGAATGGTGAATTTGAGGTCAAACTGAAATGTGATTTCCAGTCGTGTGTTACAGGGATCTGTCCTCAGCTGCACCTGTGCTATTCGACATTAAATGGAAACATTGAAAAATTTGGAGAAATCAAAACTGCAGAGTTCACAAATTGGGGCAAAATAGAAAATATTTCATAACAGACTCAGGGCCTTGAAAGATCATGACCAACTAATCGTTAGGCTGAGTAAAATTAGACAATATTTAATGGGGATCAGGGTCGTGACCAAAACTTGGACCCCCAAAATTCATAGCACAAGCCCAGGAGGGGGATGGAGTGATTGTGTAGAACCCTACTTAGGTGACCCTAGCTTCATGCATGAGAAGGCAAGGCAGTGATCTGCATGCCAGACTTCTGATTTGGACTTCAGCTGTTTCAAAGAAGTATAGAATCTATCTTAAGTAATGAGAGAGCTGCTTAGACCTATGAAATATTTCTATCATATCTGGAATTTGGAATCTATTTTATACATTTTATAAACTCTAGAGTCTGATAGACCAGGACTTGAGTCCTGATTCTTTACTTCTATGTTTTCTTGGGCAAACAACTCAATTCCTCTTTGTTTCTTGGTCTGAAAAATGAGGGTAAGAAGACATCACCCATTATGTTCTTGTGAGTATTGTAAGCATGTTAAAGAACTTTACACATAATAAATACCCAATGAATGTTAGTGAAAGTATGATTCAGAATAGTATTGTTTCCTCAAGTACTTCCATGCTGGCATGGAGTGGGAGCTCAGAGCAGGAACCCAAAGAAAATCCTAATCTGCCTTGAAGTCGACACTAACTCTTTTGTTATGGTCACTCTCCACCCTATGCCCTCCCTCTCCCTCACATCCATCCTCTTATCTGAGCCTGTGAGAACAGAGAGGAAGAGAAACCAGGCAGCTGATCTAGATTTGGAGGCAAGACAAGTATTCAATAGTATGTTACCAGAAATATATCACTGGAACCAGAATTTCATGGCCAGAATCAGAGTCATTTTGCTGAACCTGAAAGTGACTAACCTCCATGTGTTGGGGTCTAAGTCCCTGGGATGGGATCCTGATTTGGGTTCACCAGTGCCCACCTTACTCCTTTCTTGAGACTTTCTCCTCTCTCTCAAGGTGTATGATACTTGCATCTCTAGAGAGAGAAGAGGTTAACCTAAAACTTTCATGGAAAGGTTCTTTGGGTTACTAAAAGGAAGATACTATCCAACAGAGTTGTTCAAGGGTGGAATAAGCCACCTCATAATGTAGTGAATTCCCTGTTGCTAGATGTGTGCAGGCAGAGGCTGTATAATTACTTGACTCAGGCATCAGAAGGGAGCATGGGCACTAATGCTAAAAGATCTTTCCAGGATAGAATTCCATGATTCTAGTTACATGAGCGAACATTGTGCTATCTGTGTTGATTCACGCCTTAGCTTTTTAAAATTTGAATTGACAGAATATTCTTTTTTTTAAAATTTTTATTGGAGTATAGTTGCTTTACAATGTTGTGTTAGTTTGAATTGACAGCTCTTTAACAATTTATTCAATATTCATACATAATCTTTTAATATTTTGCAAATAGCCATAATATTTTCACTAGTTGATGTATTGTATACTCTGAAACAAATTCATATATACTACCCACAAGTAGGTAGATCACTGATTGTCACAACTCTTACATAAAACTATCGTTAAATTTTTGGTCCACCATAATAAGTTTTTTCGTCAAATCACAGACGTCATGTCATTTCATCCCTGCCTATATCAATATGCATCTGTGTTTTTTAAAAAAGGACTTTTCTTATGTAACCATTATGCCATGGTTCTAATCTTACAGAATTCATTACTGCACTTATTGTATTATTATTGTACAATATGTGTTGTATTATTATTATAGTAAATAATTGATATCGTCTAGGACCCAGATTATATTTAAATACTATAGATTTTCTCCAAAACATCACTTTAGTTGATATTATATTAATGTACCATAGTTTATTCAATCAGTGCTTTATTGAAGGTTATTTGGAGTGTTTTGTATATCTTGCTTTTAAAAATAATTTCACAAAGAATAATCTTGTAAGTAATATCTTACTTTTGCCAGGTAAAATTGGGATAGATTTCTAAAACTGAGGTTATTCAGTCAAAAAGAAATTGTGTATGTGATTTTGCTAGATATGATCAATATTTTTCCATATGTGTATGTACCATTTTGCATTCCCACCATCAATGCAAGAAGGTGTCAGTTGGCTCACTATTCTTCCTATTGAGATGGTGTCAAAGCTTTGGTGAGATGCAGTCTACTTTAAATTTGCATTTCTCTTATTATAAATGAGAATGAACATTTATTATATGTTTCCTGGCCATTTATATTTCTTCTATTTTGAAATAACTTTTCATATTACCTTTCCAATTTTCTATCAGCTTGTTGATCTTATTTTGGGATCTTTGTGGCCTCTTCTCTCTGATTCTCTCTTTGATATAAGTTGCAAATATTTTTTTCCTGTGTCATTTGTCTTTGACTTTGCTTTTGTTTGTTTGTTTTCCATGCAAATACTTTTGGAAAAAAATTAGTTGAACTTAACAATCCTTTCAATATAATAGCTTCTTGATTTTGAGTAATTGTTACGAAGACATTTTCTCCTCCACTCACAAAATAGAAATGTACTCACCTATGTTTTCTTCTACTTGTCTGATTTCACATTTTCACATTTAGATCTCTGATTTATTTGGATTTTATCCTGGTTTACTATATGACCTATACTATTATATCTTTACATATATAGCTATTATACGGCTATGCAGTTGTCCCAGCATGATTTGTTAAAAATGTATCTGATTTAAGGTGCCATATTTATCACATACTAAATTTTCATGACACTTGAATATATTTCTGGGTTTTCTATTCTGTTTCATTGGACTGGCTATACATGTGCTAATACTCTTTGATGTGATTAAAGTGGCTTTATGCCCTTACATTCCCCTTTTTTTTAAGTGTTAATCTGGTTATTCTTCCTTATTTACTGTTTTCAATTGAAATTTATTAGCAATGTTTTAACTCCAAGAAGAAGATATCTTTTGATATTATTATTGAGATTGTGTTAAATAAACAAATTATCTTGGAGGATATTATGTTCATGACATCTTTCTATTCCAAAACATGATATGTTTCTCAATTTGTTCTTGTCAACTTTTGTGTCTTTCCATAGTGTTATAAAACTTTCTTTGTACAGGTTTTGCATATCCTTTGTATAAATGCATCCCTAAAGAAATTTATCATGTTTGTTTGTCTGTTTTTAAATGTGGTATTTTATTCCATTATTGTATATAATAATATTTGTATTGATTTTCTTGAATTTTTACAGATACACAATCATCCTAAATAAAGATTATTTACCTCTCTCTTTCCAATTATTATGTCTCTAAGTGCTTTCTTTTATCTAGTTGCATTGGTTATTTCCTCTAATGTCATTTTTATAAAGTCATGGCAGTATAAATACAGATGGACAAAGTCGATTGAAAGCATTACTTATAAGTATACATTATAATTTAAGTACTTATAAAATTGAAACATTTTTTCCCTAAATTCTACCAATTCATTCTTTGTTATTTAGAAAACTTTGTTGAGTGCTTTTCCTTAACACACCCTCTAAGCATTTACAGAATAAAATCTAGTAAACATACTAGATTATAGGTTGTTTAACATTGTAGAAAGAGCCTGGGCTTGATTCTTGGTTCTGCCACTCACTAGCTCTTTCACTGTGGACATAGAACTTGTTGAAGTAAGTTTTCACAGTCATAAAATGAGAAATTCTGTAAAGAATAAATTGATTTGGAAAATTGTGCATAAAATGCCCAATAAAATATCCAGCACTCACACACATCAGTTAATATTACTTTCCTGCATCCTTCCATGAGGGCAGGTACAGTGTCTAGCTAATCACAGCATCCTAGTAGAACAGAACACCTTGACCGTGCAGGTGTTCCAAATATGTTTTCTGAATTAAATTTTTGCAGATGGAAAATGTCTGCTGAACATGATCACTTTTCTAGTTTTTCTAAGATATACTAAAGAAATAAGGAAGAAGTGAAGGAAAATTTTTTTGCATGAGAACTTTGTGTCCTCACTTTTTATCCAACCACAAACCTGGCATGCAGCAATCATACTTCTTTTACAAATGGCGTAACTCTGGCTCAGACAAATTAAGTCAAACTAGCAAGAGTTAGGTCTAGGAATTGAACCCATTATATTGATTCACTTTTTAAAACATGTCCAAGGATTCCTTTTAGGAAGAATTTAAAGAAACCTGACCACCTACCTCCTGCTGCTCTTGCCTGCCACCAGCTCACTCTGCTGTGTTCTTTGCCCATAGGAATCACTGTCAGTTCTGGACTAGGCTACACACTCTTGTATCTCTTGGCCCTCTCATCTGATATTCTCTTTGCTTGGAACACCACAAGCTCTTCTCTTCCATCTCTGTCCATTTGAAAGATTTCTATTCATCCTATAAGTTTCTATTTAAATGTTACTTCTTCCCAAAAGACTTCCTGACCCGCATTTCTCAATAGATGCTCCTATTTCCACAAATGCTATAAGAGTTGTGATTGTATCTATATTACTTATTCCAGTGTCCAGTATATCACTCCACACATGATAACTGTTCCACCAACATGGGCCAAATGAAAGTTTTCCATTATAGTGTTATTTGCAATAGTAAAACATTGAAGATAGTGTAAATTTTCAAAGATATGAACATAGTTACCCGTATTTTAGCACATCCAGATTATGAAATCTTATGCAATGATTTAAAAAGTGTCATATTTTGAAACACTTTTAATGACAAGATTTTACAGAAAAATATAGGTTAAAAAACAATTTGTAATATATTCCCAATTTTATCATGAAAAT
Organism: Balaenoptera musculus; assembly: GCF_009873245.2. Lineage (NCBI taxonomy): Eukaryota > Metazoa > Chordata > Mammalia > Artiodactyla > Balaenopteridae > Balaenoptera > Balaenoptera musculus. The sequence continues at coordinate 48,510,344 of NC_045786.1, read as the reverse complement.
AGCTAATATTTTGGAGATTGCATCTGCAAATATTGTGCTGAATCTTTTAAATCAATTGTCTTGTTTAATTATTATAAATACAAAATAAAATGGTTACTATTATTATCTTCATTATAGAATTGGGGGTCACCCAGGTAGACGGTGATTGAGTAAAAGTAACTTTCATTACTTATGGATTCAAAATCTGGTTTTGTCTGATAGATGGATAGGTAGAGCTTTGTGTATACCCACATACACACACGCAGGTGCACTTCAAATGTAATATTTTCCTATTGTTCAGCTTAGTTGTGGGGAACATAGTAACCTGTTAACAGTTCTTAACTCTGGATGTGACTCTAATATTTTTTATAATTTTCTCCTCCTCCCACTTTTCCCACATGAATATGCATTATCTAATAAAGGAATTAAAATAATATATTAAAAAAAGAAATCTCTTTGTTATTAATCCTCTAACTCAAAGCTTTTCTATCTCATTTGTAGACCTGCAAAGGAGCTCTTTGGGTTTCAAAGGTGAGACTCCCATTTCCTCTTGCATATCATCGTTTATGAACACATCTATTATCCAGTCTTGGGCATGTGAGTTACGGTTATCCAAATCATCTGATTGATAGAGACCTTGTCATGAACAGATGGAATAAGGTCATGCATATAATCCTGGGTGTGCTGTTCTCTATGGACTGCATTTAGGTCTCATTCAAATGAACAGAGCCAAATATTTGATTCAAAGAGTGAGAATTGGGATTTTTTCATTCATTCACTGTTACTTGACCAATATCTTTTGAACACTTTATATGCCAGAATTGATACAAGGATCTAGGGATATGGAGAAAAGAGTCAGATTTCTGCCCTGGAGAGAAGAAGTTCATAATAGTGTTGGGAAGAAATTAATATGAGCAGAGATAAAGAGAGCATAATGATTGGTATGAAGGAGATGCGAGGAGGAGGTTGGAGAGCAGAGAAGAGGTGTACTCAGTTCAAACTTTGGAGTAAGCTTTGGTGGGCCCGGTAAGAACTGAAGTCCCCCTACTGTATGTAATACCAGTCCTTTTAGAGTGCCTTCAATGAGGTTTATATTTTATTTCAGGTGATACTCTCAGCATATGGCTCAGTTAACATTGGTGTGAATAGTATAGCCACCTTCTCCTCTTCTGGAAATATGCAAATTTACAACACATTCTTTGCCCTCACTGGTTTGTGTCAGAGTTGGTGTAGAGGTCAGTTTTTACCTGTTCCTCTTTCTTGCCCCTGACCCTCTGGACCTTTTGAAGACTTAATTGTGTCCAGCTGGGTGTACTTTGCCCTTTCCCTGAATAAGACAAAGGAATACTTACCCTCACCCATTTTCAAAGGCTTTCCCTTTCCCTTTGGATTTGTGGTTCAACAAACCACATCTTCCTTGACTCAGCTCCCAAATTACCTTAATAGCCTATGGCATCCAAAGGGTGACCTCCACCCTGTCCTGGTTTCTCTGGTGCCTTTAAGTCACACCTGCAGCCATTTAAAACAGTGTCACCAAGCTGTGGTCAATTCCTGGCACCAGCTGCTAAGCAGCATTCAAACCTTTCCTTCCTTACTGGACAGAACCATGATTTACAATTAAGAGTTCTTTGTCCTCCACTCTCAAATATTAAAAACAAATTACTCCTAAACTCTCTACTCTCTTCTTTCTTTCCTTTGTTTCTCTCTCTCTCTCTTCCTTACCCACAACCTCATAGCTTCATAGTCCAATGAAAAGAGCCTCTGTTGACTTCAAAATCTTGGGTTTCAGCCTCAGACCTCATAGTCTCCATTGTCACTGCAAAGCCTCAGTTTCCTGACCTGTAAAATAAATAACAGTTTAGGTTTGAGGGAAGACATAGGGCAATAACATAATGTTCAGAGTAATAGTCATTATAAATAAAAATAAAAGTAAGGGAACAGAGAGTATTGATGGTTAGTGTTAGACTTAGGAGTCAGGAAAGGACTCTGTGAGGATGTGACATTTGGAGGAGAGGTAAAAAGAGTGATGGAATGAGCTATGAAATTATCTGGGAAAAGAGCATTCCAGACACAGAGGATAACAAATGTGTGTGACTTCCCTAAGGAGAGCTTGCTTGGTATGATCAAGGGACAGTAAACCAACAGGTATGGCTCAAAAGCAGTGAGTGAGAGGGTCATGGCATACATGGGCTTAGAGCCAAGAGAAAGGTTTTGGATTGGGATCTTAAAAGCCATTTGAGAATTTTTAGCAGAAGGGGGGGATGACATGATAACATTTTTATATTAAGAGGAACACTGTGCTGCATGGAACATAGATTGACAATTGACAGGAGACAGAAATAGAAGCTGGGAGACAAGGTTGACACTCTTGCAGCCTACCAGATGAGTGATGACAGGGGCTTGGATTGGGTGTTTATTGTGGCATCCTGGATCATGTGATTCAGGATGGGGTGTGAGAGAGAGGAATTTTCAGAACTATGAGGCTTTTGTCCTGAGCAATTGGGTGAATGGAGTTGAGCCATTTACTGAGACAGGTGAAACTAAGGGAGATTGGTTTATTGGGCTGGAAATCAAAAGGCTGACTTTAAAATATATTATGTTTGATATGATTAACAGATGCTCAAGTGGAGATTCAGAAGAGGAAGCTATATATATGCAAGTTCATTTCAGAGATGGTGCTAGAGAACAAAATCTGGAGTCATTACATCAAATGCTGTGAAGCCATCTGGTAAGACTGAGGCTCAGAACTTGAGTTGTTGGTGACTGAGACATGTTTGAACTGAAGCGGAGGGTACCAGCTCAACAGGATTTTGTTCTAGAAAAAATGTGGAGTTTCTGCAACTAGTGTGGTTGGCTAAATTGATGAGTTTTGAGATTCAAGGGATGATGCCCACTAATAAAATAGAAATTTTCTATGTTAAAAGTAGGTGGTATGGAAATACAACTTAATATTATAATGATAAACAGAAAAGTCTGGCAACATTTTTTCAGTCATTCAGATCACAATTATATGAAACTATACAAAGACCGTGGAAGAAAATACTTCCCAGGGGTATCAGGGGTGTTTTTTTAATTTTATGGATGTGTTACCAAACTCAGGTTCGGCAGCTTGTCACTCAAGAATCCAATACTGAGAGACAAGTGTTGGATGAAAGGAAAGGTAGCTTTATTGAGAAATCCAGCCATCCTGGGGAGAAGGTAGACTCATGCCCCAAAGAACCAACCTCACTGCCTATCAGGGGCAAGAGCTTTTAAAGGGGAATTTCAGGGGTGTATAGGCGAAGGGAGAGGGCTATGTGCAGAACAGCACAGTCAGCTCTGACAATCATCTTGAAATTAGTCATAGGTTTTCTGATCAGCATCTTCTTGATTGTTTTAAGTACAGTTAATCTTTAGTTTCAGGGTTGGTTTGTTCTCATTTTCTTGAGGCCAGTTCCTAGAATTGTTCAAGCACGAGCAGCTTATGTTGTGGTTACTGTCTGGTTATCATGTAGTTAACTTCTTCCACCTGGAGGGAGTTTCAGTATCTGTAAAACAGTTCAAAAGACATGGCTTAGAATATTATCTATAGCCCTTGAGGAGGAAATAAAGGTCCTTGACTTTGTTTCATTGCTAAACTATTATAATTTTGTCTTATTTGATTATTTTCTTTTGTTTCTGCAGTTTCTCATTTCTCTGATTAAATTTATTCTTTGGCTAAAGCTTTTCTACAGCTAAGAGGAAGGTGGAGGGCATGGCAGTAGGCGGCGGTGGGGTGGGGGGGGGTGTCAGACCTGGGAAGGCCTCATAGGGTCCTGCTTGGTTACAAAGGGATTATGGATGATGCAGGTTTTTATTCTTCTTCTTTCTTATCATGCATATACCCTGCTTTCAATTTTTATTAATTTTTATTAAAATGCATGAATCCATCTCCCTTTTAATAACTAAAGCATTGTAGTTAAATTTAATTTGATCAATATTCCCGATTCTCTATCAAAATATATTCCAGTGTCCTCCCTCAGATATAACACTATTGTGGATTTGGACAGTATTCTTCCTAAGCTTTTCTTTATATTGTCTAACTACTTAAGTACCTCTAGTGTCTTAAATGTAATTTTTAGTCTTGAATTTATCAGTATTTATATCTTACATCTGAGTAAACTTGTCCTCTCTTTGCTCACCCCACACCTTTCATATGTATTCTACTCTTTAGATTAACATTGTGGAATAAATTTTGCAATTGATAAAAACATGATATTGTTTTATATTTTTATTTAAAATAATTCATGAATATCCCTTCTTCCATTTTTATCATGGAGTAACTTTTCTTATAGTTCTTTCAGAGTAGGTCCATAAACTGTAAAGTTTCTATGTCTGAAAAATGTCTTTATTATTCCCTTCCTTCTTAAATTGTGGTTTGGATGGTTTGGCTGAATATAGCATGCTCAGTTCAAAATATTTTTCTCAGAACTTGGAAGACGTTACTTTGTTGTGTTCTTGTATTCAGCACTGCTGATGAGAAATCTGGTGTCAAAATGATTTCCATTCCCTTGTAAATAACCATTCTTTTTCTTCTGGCATCTTTTAAGAATATTTTTCCTTCAGTATTAATATAATGAAGTTTCATTTCATTGTGTTTCAGTGTGAGTTTTTGGTTTGTTTTTGGTTAAATTTATCCTGCTCAGTAGTCTGTGTACTCAGTCTGTTTGAGAATATATGTCATTTATGTATGTATATATATTATTATTTATGTAACAGTTCTGGGATATTTCAAATAGTCTTCTTCCTCATTCTTTCTTTACTCAACATACAAATGTTTTTTAGAAGGATGTTAGAAATTTTGTATCTATCTTTAAAACATTTAGATTTTAGTTCACACTTCTGTTTCTATTTTGTCTGTTTGTTCTGTAATCCACAAATGTTTCCCAGTTTAGCTTTAGATCTTTTCGATTTGCTGTTCAATACTATACTTGCTATTCAGTACATATAAATAATTATTTAGACATGATTATTTATACAATTATAGATAGTAATCATTATAGAACATATTTTTTATTTGCAAAATCTCTGTTTTATTCTTTTTATCATCACTTGCTTCATCACATACTTTTTTCTTTTAATGACAGTCATCCCACACTTTACAGCTCCTAATTTAAGGATTTTGGGGGGGTGTATTTGCTCCATTACCTTTGTTATCCTGGGTATAAATTTTTCTTATCTTCGGATTTGCTCTTTCTTTTTCATGTAAGCAGCCTTTCTCAAATGTTTGGCAAACTCTGATTCTGTATTCAGCTTCTGTGACAGACTTCTCCTGCATATTTCCTGGTCAATGGCAATTTCCCCTGATGTGAAAAACTTAGCTTACCACTATGGCTTGTTGCCTACTTTCTTCTTTATGTGATGCCTCATAGCTTTGTGCTCACTGTGATTTCTCCATTGTTTTTCAAATTTTTGTATTATCATTTTTTCATACCTAGTTTATTAGTTAATTTCATATATCTTGTTGATATCTTCTTTATTGATTTTTATGAATCAACTCAGCATCTTAAAACCACGAAGAGATGGACATACTCTTGGCGGTAGGTAATCCCACCATTGATGCCATCTCCAGTGACTTTATGTGCTCCTGCTGTTCTCTTGGTCTCTTTTTCCTGATGCCAATGTGTGTGCCACAATCTAGGTATTCCATCTTGTCACCAGTACCTTAATCAGGGAAGGACAGAATTGGAACAAAAAGGTTTCTCCTTCTCAGAAACATCTTCTTCTCTTATACTTCACAGTCCAGAAATGGTGACATGTGCACTCTTCACTTCAAGGGAAACTGAGAAATAAACATTTTTTGCCAAAAAAGAATGATATTATAATTACTGGCTCTAGTCAACCATGCCTGATCTGTTGGGTATGGGCAATTGCAATTCCAAAGTAATATACTTTGTGTTTTTATTAAAAAGAGGGGGTGTGTGGATTCTGGATAAATAAAATATTGCCATATTAGACATTCTCACCTCGTTTCTTAAAATCCTAGATTAAAAAAAAAATTATTTTATATTCTTAAAATTCTAGATTTAGAAAATCCAGTGGCTTCACTTTTATGATTATTATCTCTGCAACATGCTTCAGAAATAATAAAATAAAAATCTATTTGTAAGACTCATTTTGAATCTGTCAGTTTGACTTTAAGTTTCTCATCTAATTGCAATCGTTATTTTACGTAGTGAAAGAAAGTCTTTGCTTGGAGACTGCTGGACATAATGAGGACTTTATAAATGAAGAAATCCAACTCTAGCCTTAAATCTGCCTTCCTTTCCAACCAGAAGGTAACATTTGCTTCAAAATACATTATTTGTGTTTAGGTCAGCCAGGATTTAACTTATTTGCCTGGCCTATATGGATCTTTCAATGACTATCTGTTGACTGAATGAAGTTTGGGCAGAATTGTTTGTGTGGATAGTGTAAGCTTTATTTCAGTTCCAAAGAGTAATAACATTGCTTTCCAATGGGAGAGCTCATAAAGGAAAAGTGTTATCATTTTGACAAAATTAAGAAAAAGTTTTTGTCTACAGTGAAAAATAGCATAAAACAAATTAAAAGACTTTATAAAACTGGAAGAAATTATTCTGTGCAAGTAAAATATCTAAAAAGTTAGTGGTCTTAATATTTTAATAAGCTACACAAATCTTTAGAAATGAATGAATAAGTAAATGAGAAATGGAATGAAGAGACTAGTCAGAGGAGAAGAATAGAAATAACTAAAATAAAACCAGATTCATAAGTTACTAAATAATTGCAAAGGAAAAAAATGAGAACATTAATTTTTAAACATCTAAATATGCAATGCTGACAAGGAATGCTGAAACAGATTCACTCACACGTTGATGATGGGGTTATAAATTAGTGCAGCTTTTAAGAAATTAGCTTGGAATTATGAATCAAAAGCTTTGATGGTGCTTATATATTTTGATCCAATAATGTCATTCTTACATATCACTGATTAAAAATTTTGAAATCCAGACAAAGTTTTATGCATAAAGCTAAAAATTATAAGTGAGGCATCTATAAATTGAAATAACATGCAGTCTTTATATTTATGGAAACTTTTTAAAAACATAGCAAAATTATTTTGAAAACTAGAATCTCCAGATATAAAATTATTTCTAATTCATCACCTCATTACATAAAAGGTAATTCAGAGAGACAACTTAAAATTTTACATGACTTCTCTCTAGGAATTTCTTTTTGCTTACCTGTATTTTTCTACTGGTTCCAACATTTCCACCTTAAGGAGAGGTTCCTTTGACATATTGTAAAATCCAAACAATAACAATAGCAAAAGAATGTCTGTGGTTCACATTTGTCAACATATTTCAGGCTTTAAGATCCTTCTGCTTTGATTTTGTTCTCCTAATCCTGTGAGTACGAAAAAGAAAACATTACTTTCTTTATCTTGAGTTAAGGAGCATGAGTTTCAAGTGTGTCATTCACACCGAGTGACTTCCCTGGGTCATCTAACTAGTATGTGACAGGACCTCAATGCTTGCTTCTTGGTTTCTAGTTCGAAGTTTACTCCACTCATCCAAGATGTTTCTTTCCTTTGTATGAAGTGTGTAACTTATTGTTAGGAGACTTCATTGTAGATTATTTGTGTTTTGAATCTCCCTTCTGGGTTCCAAGTAAACACTCCTAAATTATTCCAGGAGTCTTCTCAGTAACATAGCTAGGATGGGGTTTTCTGTGACACAATAAGAGAATATGGAGTCTGTCTACAGGACCAGGTCTGCATATAAATAGAGAGGAATGCTCTGGATTGGTGCCCACCCTGGAATCCTTTGAGAAGCCATTTTGACAATCTGGAGAAAAGTAACCTAGAGCAGGTCAGGAATACTTTCTTCCTGTCACCATGACCTAAACATCTGTGTGCTCCATTCCCTTTAAAATTGGGGAAGACTTCTCTTCATCTGGCATCCTGGGATGGCATGAAAATTAATCATATTTTTACCTAAAGTTTCCTCTTCAAAACAGAAATGCCTGTGGATGCAATAAAATATAAACTTATGAAAAAAATCGTTTCCACTTGGTCTTTATGGTCTAATGAGTACTGCATTAGTATATGTCCTCTGGAACTATTAGCCTTTGTGTAATGTATTATTTCAAGAAAATCTAACTATAGTAAGTATCATTACATGTTCATAAAATTATAGAAAGATGCCCTGAAGAATCAATGATTTGAAAAAAATTTGCCATATTTTATAAAATAAAAAAATATATGAATATAAATAGCCAGAAATAGTTCTGAATTTGGTCAGTCTTCATTACTATCACTGGAAAATCTTTTTTAAAAATTAAATTTGTGTGTCTCATGCCCACTTCTTTTGAGCCGCTGGAAAGATAAGCCCTTCTTTCACAGTAGGGCTAGTGGTAAAACACCTTAGTGATCTAGCCCTACCAGACTGTGTCCTAAGCCCCCAAACAATATAAATTTCACTTGTCTAGGAACTTGCTCTTGTTCATAAGCTCAGCTGCTTGCCCACATGGGATCCTTCTGAGTACCCTCCATGCTCTAGCACAAGGTTGATTCCTCCCTAGAGACTTTGTCATTACCCTTTGATCATACCTCATAGCACTTGAATAGTGCAATTATCTCAAAGTAGTATAGTTATTGTACACACACTGGTTTTCCCACTGATTGTGATGCACTATTCAGGCATCTTATTACTAGGAATGTAACAGGAACTCAAAAAATATTTATTTGATAAAAGTGAATAAGAACACCCAGTATCTCATATTCTGATGGGCTCCTCAAAGAGTTTTCTCTCATTTAGTATGAGAATATATTGAATGAAAATATTTCAAAATATGAATATGATCAGTTTTTTTCTGTATTCAAAGGAGGTTTGAAACGGAAATTGATTCAGATTATATATTTCAAGTTAAAAATAACCTCTTTAGTCTTTAATAGCAAGTGGAGCAATATAAATTTTGTTTTCAAAAAGTCTAAAGATGATGATGATAAAGAACATCAATAATTCATAAAGTGTATGTAATATAAGTCTGTATAAAGATTATGACCTAACAATGGTGCTCAGCACCAGCTGACATTGGAATCACCTGAGGGCTAGATAAAATACTGATGCCTTGGCCCCACCCAATTGGTTGGAGGAGTGGTGAGCTTTTAAAAGCTCCCCAGGTGAATTTAATGTGCAGGTTACTAAGTTCTACCTTACAACAAAATAGCTTCCAAATGTTATATATACCGCACCTGAAAACAAAGTGAACTTTGCTGATAAATGAGTCCTTAGCTTCTTGTGAATCCCTAAACTTTTTCCTGAGTCATGGAATTGAAGCTGAGAAGTATGTCATCTGCCTCCGAATAAAGCCCCACTAAATAAAACTACCCCTTTTCTTACTCCCTGCGTGTTGGGTAATTGGTACACCAGTGGACCCATGGATGGAATGTAAATAATTATCTACAGACTCAAAAATTAATAATTTCCTATGTAGAGTTTGGGAAAAAAATCCATTTGAGAAAGAGCTTCCTCTTTGCCTGGAGCCAAATATCCAATAGATACTTCAATGAAAAGAAAGCAAAGACATATCCAGTGATTATTTTAAACAGTGGTGAGTGACCTGTATTTTATTATGGTACTCAGCTGTTTTATCACACACACATAAATAAATCACAATTAAACAACTTTGGGAACAAAGAATTTGAATGAGGACACAATGAACTTTTCTCATAAAATCCAGATATGTGTTTTGCTTATACTTGCAACAAGCTGTGATTCCCACGTGAAAGGTATCAATCTATTTCCTCTTTCTGTCAATCACTTGTATCACGCAGGGTCCTGGTATGTTGGGTCATGACCTTTATCCTGGATAGGAGCCAAAAGCCACCAGTAATTTGACTGCTGTAATTATTTAGACTGTTTCTAATAAGTCTAAAAATGTCATGTTAACATTTTTCACATGTTTGTAGTCTTCTGGCCTTCAAATTAACCTCAACATGCCATTGTATACTTTTCTTTAGTTATATTGGAAGAAAATATAATTTTCAATAACTAAACTTTGATGGTTGCTTTATCTTGGAAATTATCTTGGCCTATAGGACCATAAGATACTATTTTGTTAGAATTTTTTCCCATGATACTATTTCTTTAGAATTTTTTCCCATGATAGGCCAAACTTTTGACAGTAATCAAAATCTATTCAACATAAATTTACTGAGCATTTACTATGTGCTAGTTTCTGAGAATTAAAAGAAAAATAAGATCAAGTCCAGGTCTTCAAGTAGATGAAATGACAAAAAAATTGACACTTAATGTAATTAGTAAAGACACATGGTTTAAATCTCAGCTCTATGGATTAGTATGTGACCTTTGGATATATTATCTGTGTGCAGACTGGGAAACTGAGGTGCACAATTCACACAGCTAGTATATGGCAGAACTGATATCTAGACCTAGGAAATTTGAACCTAGAGACTATTACTAACCACTATGCCATTCTGGTTCTAGAGCCTGAGTTAATTGCTTGGTTTATACATGGAAGAATGTTAAATGTCATTTTGAAGAAGTGGGACCATGTGGAGATATATGTTTTATATATCTCTCTCTATATATAGATGTATGTTTCATATATGTATGTATATAACACATACATAGAATTCAACAGTATATGGGAAATATGGAAAGAGTCCTATAGCCTTAATCTGAACAAATGGGTCTTTATCATCTCTTTAGAGCAGCTTACCTTCAAGATCAATTTTTTCCATAACAGAGATCCAGGAAGAATAAAAGAACTGTGTGCTTCTGAATTGATTCTGTAGAGGCAGGTCCCCATCATAAACGTTCCTCAGTATCGGTCTTCCTGACTGACCCGGAGCCACGTGCTTGGTATCCACATGGGTAAATATCTTCAGCCAATCACAGGCAGCATAAAAAAAAGTCAAACATTATTAGAGTCCATCCTTTGCAGCTGAAGGATTTGGATTCAGTTTCAGAAATACTTATTGAGTAGAAACTGAAAAAAATTTACCAATCTGGGTGTGATAGTTAATTTTATGTGTCAACTTGAATGGCCCAAAGGATACCCAGATTAAATATTACTTCTGGGGGTGATTGTGAGGGTGTTTCCTGATGAGATGAGCATTTGAATTGGTGGACTCAGTAAAATAAATCACCCTCCCTAATGTGGGCACATAAAATCTGTTGAGGGCCTGAGTAGAACAGAAGATAGCAGAGGGAGGACTTTGCTCCCATTTTCCTGCCTCACTGCTTGAATAGGACAACTCACCTCAGCCTCTCTTGCCCTTAGACTGAGATTTACAGCATTTGCTCCCTGGTTCTCAGGCCTTCAGACTCAGACTGGATTACACCACCAATCTCCTGGGTCTTTAGCTTGTAGACAGCAGACTGTGGGACTTCCCAACCTCCATAATCACATGAGCTAATTTCTCATAATAAATATCCTTTAATATCCTATTGGTTCTGTCTCTCTGGAGAAACCTGATTAATACACTAAGTATACAAGGGCAAATGAAAAAGGACCCCTTCCCTCTCTCTGCCTCCTTTAGCAGAAGGAGCAAATGCATGGACAGATAACATGGTTCAGGCGGGATGTTCTCTGCATAAGAAAGTGAAAGTGCTTGGCAGGGAGATGTTGCCAAAAGTTGATTTTTCTCATTCTGTTCAATTAACAAAATATGGACATCCTATAAATATAAAAATAGAAAAAGGTAGATAAAGTTACCAACCTTTTTATCTCCTTTTATAAAATCTTTTAAAAGAGCAAAATGACCAATTAAGAAATATATATGAATATAGTTTCAAGATGAGTGTTTTTCTTGGTTTGTAGCCTGGCTCACCCACTTTCTAGCCATGTTATTTGGAGAATGTGAATTACTTATCTGTGACTCAGTTTTCCCTTCTCTAAAGTGGTATCTATCTCATAGATATATTATGGAGATAAAATAGGAAAAAAATAAAGTTTTTAAGTATAATGCCTGACAAACAGTGAAAGCTCTATAAGTTGCATTTATTATTTTATTATTATTGTGGTCAAATAGAAATGCCTTTTGAGGACATAACCACAAAAACAGAAAATATGCCAGCTGCTGGTCTTCTCTCTGACCAAGCTGAGCGAGGAAATTTCTACAACCTGGTTCCAAAACTAAAAAAAATTCATGCAGAAAACTGCAGGTCTCAAAATGTAGCCCTCCTAGTCATCTAAACTATCCCCTGCCCAACGCCCGCCCCATATTTATTTCCCCTTCAGAAATCTCTCAGATATGCTCTTGTAGGTTTACAGTCTAATTTCAGAAAAAAACCTTTGGACCTGAAACAAAAATGCAAAATAACAGAAGGCTGAGACTGTTGTTCCCAGCAACTAGTGCAGGAACAGAAAACACAGTTGGCTTCATATTTCAGGTTCAACTTAAAGCAGGTACCCTAGGCAATTAAGTTTCCTTGCCCCTTGAGTTTGAATATTTCAAATTGATTGCAGAAGTGAGCAAGGTGACCTAATTGTACCTCTGCTTTTCACATGAATTTATCTTCTTGCTTTTTTAGGAGGGGGGCCTTCCGTTTAATATTTCAGTAATTAAATGCACCGCTGTCAGCTGTGAAATCCCTAACAGCTTTTCAATGACAACATATTGGATGCTTCTGTGGTCCTCCAAGGTTTCTCTCAGATGTCTTCAACAGGAAGGACAGAGTAGGTGAGAGCCTCACTCAGGTGTGTGCAAACCCAGGTGTGGAGGCAGCTGTGGGTTTATGGCCAATGCCTTCATTTCCTCTCTTTCAGATCACATTAGCTGGGAAAGCCTAGGCATGGCCTGAGAAAGTGGGAAAGAATAAAAATAAAATGCCTCATCATTCGTGCACTCTGATTCTGCCGAGACTTTTGCCTAGGGGTCATTCAATGAACATTACCTTGCTGGTGATGCACAGAGATATCTCAGCACGTCATAGTGTAAATTCTGCCTGCACAAAGGTATGTGCTTTGTTTTGATCCTCAAAAAATTTTTTTGCAAGTAATGCATAATTTTTTCTTTGTAACAGAAACCACCAAAAGAAACAAAGAAATGGAAAATTGCTAACAGCAGCATGCTAATTAGCAAATACACCCCAGCACTTTGCATTAGCCAACTTAGGCACATTATGTTTTATGTCTTTGTTCATTGGCCAGGACTTCCAGCAGCCTAATAATTCACTCTTAGACCAGCTTTATCAAGAAGACACTGTGTTTTAGAAAGTCTAGAAGATCATTTAGAGCAGTAACAAATTACTGCTTTTAATAAAATGCTTTTTTTTCACTCAGTAGGATACCGTAAAAAAATAGTCTATAGAGAAGTAGTCTATAGAAAAGGAACAGTTTTATCTTTGAGAAAATAATACTGGGGAAATGATAATGTAGTGGGGACTCGTGGTACAAAAGGAGAATAAAAAGCCTCACTCTCTGACATCTCTCTCTCTGTTGCTTCCCCATCAACCTGTCTGATCGTTCTTTTATAGTCTCCTTCACAGGCTCCTCTGTCTGGAAGCTCTTTCTCTCTCTCTAGTGCTGGGTTCCACCAAGATCAGTGCTTAGCCATTTGTTTTTCTCACTCTCCACACCTGCCAACGTGATCCAATCCATTGGTTTTCAAAACTAGGCACACATCAGAATAATTCCTCACAGTGCTTTCTAACCATGCAGATTCCTGGTCATCACACTGCTCTGCTGAGAGAGAATCACTAGAGGTTGGGCCCAGTAATCTGTATTTTCACAACTTTTCCAGGTGATGCTAGATCTGTGACTCTAGGTTGTAACCCACTAGCATCATATGGGCTGCCAAAGGTGGTAAAAGTCATCTGTGTTTTCAGCTCCAAGCTGTCCCTTCAGCCTCAGGAATGGCTGTCTAACTGCTTAAGTGTTTATTTCTGAATGTCACTCAGACTCTTCACATGCAACACAAGCCAAGGTGGTTTCTCCCCTCGTATTCACTGAGTGATTGTTGTATCCGACCTGGCATACAATACCTTAGACTCCTGTCTCTCCCTCATCCTCTACATTTAGCCATCAAAGGCGTTTTCCCCTCCCAATCCTAGTTTAGGGTCTCCTTACCCTTGCGTGGACTACAGGAACAGAGACAAACTCCTAAGCTCCAAAGGAGAAGTGAGGTACCTGCCACTTCTGGTTTTAGTTGCCTCATCGTCGTATCTGGAATTTCTATTTTCTTGCTTCTGCAGACTCTGGACCTAACGCCTGGAACGTAGGATCCTGTTCCTGAAAGGACTCAAATAATATCCAAGCCTTAGGTTTGTTCTCCCTTAATTACTCCAAGTTCCTCAGGCCTGGGAGCCTCTCTCTTTCTGTTTATTGGGGACTTCCTTTAGGTTTTGATGGCTTACAGTGAACCTCTGTGATCAAACCCCCAAGCTCTGCTAGGGATATGTAGAAGGAAGTTTTTGAAATTTAGAAATCTTTTATTTGCTCGACAAAGCTAGTCTTTTAAGACCATGGACTTAAAAAAAAAAAAAAAAAAGTTAGTGTGAAATTCAAGCTGACCAATGACTTCTTTGTCCTAGATGGCATTTGCTGTCCCCCTGAAACAATTAATGCCATTGATCCAATGGGTGAGAAACCTCAGGGCAAAGTGATTGACAGGAAAGGAAAAATACATTGTTTTCAATATCACCCGCCCCTGCGCCCCCATTTTCTCCCCCTGCCAGACCTTTGCACCTTTGAAAAGCACAATTGTTCTCAGGAAAGTGTTCCCTACCCCTCCTCCCAGGAAGGAAGGTGTCAGCTTTCTGTGTGGAGCTGTCCCAGTGCGGGAAATCTCGCCCACCCTCTGAGATTGTGTTGAGTCCCATCTAGGTCAAGCAGACACCATCTTTAATGGTGCAGGACAGAAATAAACTCCCTGAAATGAACAGTAGTTCCTTTTCACCCAGAGGAGGCAGAACTGGTGTGGCAGGGGAAATTCCTATTGCCTGTGTTCAAGGGATATTGGACACCCATCACGTGTGAGTTTGTATTTGTATACCTCACTTTTACCCATAAGAATATCACTCATTATATCCATTCCTGTTGGCTAGCTAGAAAAAGGAAAATGAAAGTTGGTAATAGAAAATGGGAGAAGCAGAGAAATAGACAACTGAGGTGAAGCCAGATGTTTTTTGTTTGTGTTTTATTTTATTTTGTTTTTTTCAAGTAAGCCTTAGGAAAAATAATGCCAAGGGGAGAAAACTTGTATCTTAATATTACTGTCTGTTGAGAAGGGAGCTGACACATGCATACCTATCATGGGCTGATGCAAAGTACTTTGTCATAAAGCTATCATGAGTAGAATTGAATCCATATAATCTTGTATTCTGAGTTGGTTAAATACTCAAGCTATTTCTTGATTCTGAGACCATAATCTCAAACACACATACACACACACAAAGTTGGGAGGGATAAATCTCAAAAATACCTTTGTCCATATTAGGTTCAACAGGGCAAACAAAATTTATAAGCATTTTGTTAAAAATAAGTGAAGTTAGACCCTACATATTTCAAGCAATTAATGATGATAAGTGATATTATTTGCTGTAGCTATATTTGTTCAAAAAGACTTTTAAAGTATAATAGATAGCATATGTCATAGACCATCCAGATACTTTTACTTTAGTTGGATCTTTTATAGACCTATAAAGTCATGTGCAAGAGGCAAAGTTTAAAAGTACAAATTAATGAAAAAGAAACTCCTTATTTCATTCACAGGGGATCCACATATGAAGTACTTGGAAACACTTTTAAAAATCCCCTTTCCTCAACTATTGATGTGCTTTAGACTCCAGAGTTAACGCTAGCACCTCTTAGCTCCAAAATTTTCTTCCTTTTTTTTTCATGTTTCTCCATCCAACATAATTCCTTTTTCTCTGTATTTCTCCTCTGGCAAACTATCATAACTTTATGTCTTACTGTCCTAAGTGATTTCCTCACCTCTCCACAGTGTTTTTGGTTCTTTGCTTTCTTAGGTCTTGAGATTCTGCATCATAAAAATTCAAAGTGCAGAACCCTGACAATAATGTTCTGTATGTCATCAGTCTTTGTGTAGATCCCTAGCACACACCACAGTGCCTGGGACACAGTAGACCTTTGACAATGGGGCCAAGAGGGAAGACGAGAAAAAGGAAGGCTGGAGCAAGTGAAAAGGAAAGCTGGGTTAGTTTATTAATTTTTTCAATGTCTTTACATGGAAATTTTCCAAAAGAAAGTTTAACATGACAAGCCTCTACTTTTTGGGTGAATCTATAATGACATGACATTAACATGGACATAAGTATTTTTAAGTCCTTCAGGTGGCTAAATGGATGGTTAAACATGGTTGATTACAAAATAACTGGGAATATGGTAGAAGGTCAATTCAATGCCAGGAATTTTTATTTTATCTAGGCTCTTGGCACTTAGTTGAACTGGAGTCCCACATGCTGGAGCTATATAGGGGCTTATTGCTGGCCCCACACAAGGAGCAGAAATGATGGTGATGGAGATACTTGTCTTAGTTTTATCTTCTATACATTCATAGATCTGTGGAGTCAGTCTCAGAGCTGTGTCATGTGCAAGAAGCAATGTTTAACAGCACAGGTTAATTAAGAATAAACTCTTTATTTTATTCATAGGGTATTCACATATAAAATACTTGGAAAGACTGTTTAAAATCCCCTTTCCACGTGGTGGACATTTTGGCTTTGACATGGATAGGGAGTTAGAACAGACTTAGGTAGGTGAAGGATGGTGATGAGTCATCGTGAAAACTGGATTCAAGTACAATAGAACTCAAGGCTCAATTAACAAAGAAAATTCATGGTCATAAGAAAAGAAAGAGCAAACCCTCAGGATGCATCTGAGAGAACCAAAATATTGATTCCCAGGGGCCCAGCCCTACCTCCCTAGTACCATTTCATTTTTGTTTCAGGCATATATATATGTGACACAGATAGCTTTGCTTACATCAGGCACTGTAACTAATGCAACCAATAAAAGCATTTCTTGTTTCTTTAAATTTTCACACAGTTTTTACATTGTCTGTTTGCTCTTCATTTTCAGAATTTCTTAATGTAAGGGTGCTGATGGGTATTATAACCTTACAAATCAAGTTTAGGATTATGTGTACAGTAGTGTTCGCAGTTTGAGTTTCTTAACGCACTTAGGTGGCAGTGAAACACACAGGTGTCACATGGACTTGAAAGTCTTCCAGCAGATTATATTTGCTTTGTCATAAGCTCTATTAGATATCTGTATACATTCGTGTGTGTGTGTGTGTGTGTGTATGTGTCTTTTTATTGCCACCTCAGTGACTTCCTCTCGTACTTGTTATTTTCTGTCATCACTGCCTTTGAATAGTGTGGACATGTGACAAGAATATACACACCGTAGCCACTGTCAAGGTGACAGAAACCCCCAAAGGTCTGTATGTAAATGCAATCTCAAGCCTTTTCCTGTATGGCCTTATTTTCAACACCTGAGACCCCAGGGCCTGTCCTCTTGTAACACTAGAGAAGTTCTCATGTGGCAGAAAGAAAGGGAATGGAATGCAACACAGGAGTCTAAGGAGTACCAAGGATAAAATCTACATGTTCACAGGCTTAATTCTGGAGAAACTAGCTACTAGAGAAACAATATTTCAGAGCTGTGGAATCATTCAGTGCTCAGTCAATTAATCATACTTGCTGTCTCCACTTTGCTTCATTCCTTTGCATATAATTTTCCCTTTGTTAGAAATGTTCTTCCATGCCTTCTTTATCTCAGAAGTTCCTGCTTATTCTTACACTTATTTCACATGTAATCCTTCTGCATGTTCTTCCTGTGTTCAACAGCTGCTTTTTGAATACTTGACTCTTCCTGTGTGGAGCAGGCAGAATAATGCCCTCCCAAGTTCTCCAAAGATGTCCACACCCTACTCTCCAGAACCTGTGAATATGTTATATAACATTGCAAAAGGGAATTAAGGTAGCAGATGGAATTATTGTTGCTAATCAGCTGACCTAAAAATAAGATTATCCTGAAAAAAAAAATGAAAAGATTATCCTGGTTTTTCTGCTTGGGCCCAATGTAATCAGAAGTGTCCTTAGATAGGGAAAAGGGAGGCAGAAAAGGCAGAACCAAAGAGATGGCATCACAAGAAAAATTTGATCAGCATTGATGGATAGGAAGATAAGCATTAAAAATTTAAAAAAAAAAATAAATATTACCTAAATCAAGTCCTGGAACCATGATTCTTGACAGAACCAGTGAGTTCTGTCAAGCTTCCATGGAATCTATAATTTCCATACCATGTAAGTTATTCCATACTATGGGAATGTAAATTGGTGCAGCCACTATGGAAAACAGTATGGAGGTTCCTCAAAAAAACTAAAAATAGAGTTGCCATACGATCCAGCAATCCCACTCCTGGGCATATATTTGGAAAAAACTGTAATTCAAAAAGATACAAGCACCCCAATGTTCATTGCAGCAGTATTTACAATAACCAAGACATGGAAACAACCTAACTGTCCATCGACAGATGAATGGATAAAGAAAATGTGGTACATATATACAATGAAATATTACTCAGCCATAAAAAAAGAATGAAATAATGTCATTTGCAGCAACCTGGATGGACATAGAGATTATCATTCTAAGTGAAATAAGTCAGAAAGAGAAAGACAAATACCATATGATATCACTTATATGTGGAATCTAAAATATGACACAAATGAAATTATCTACAAAACAGAAACTGACTCACAGACATAGAGAACAGACTTGTGATTGTTGGGGAGGGGTGTGGTAGGGAAAGGATGAACTGGGAGTTTGGAGTTTGGGATTAGTAGATGAAAACTGTTATATATATGTAATGGATAAACAACAAGATCCTATGTATAGCACAGGGAACTGTATTAAATATCCTGTGATAAACCATAATGGAAAAGAATATGAAAAAGAATGTATATATATATATATGTATAACTGAATCACTTTGCTGTACAGCAGAAATTAACACAGCATTGTAAATCAACTATACTTCAATAAAATAAATTTAAAAATAAGTTATTCCATACTAGATATGGAAAAATTCAAAATGCTGCAAATCCTTTTTCTGAAGCTAGCCCAATCCTGCTATCAAAACCTGAGGGAGATGACACACACATACACACACACACACACACACAAAACTACGAATTCTTGTATCTTAGCCACAAAAGTTCTAAGAAAAATGCTAATTCCACAACTATTACCACTACCATTATTACATTATTTATTGTGCACTTGTTATACGTCAGGTACTGGGCTAAGAAGCATCATCTCAGGTAATCCTTGCAGCTTTAAAAGTCCCACTTTATCAATGACAGAACTAAGGCTTAGAAAAGTTAAATAAGTTATTCAGGGTTACCATTCAATGGTTACCACTTGCCATTCAAGTGGCAGGGTGAGATGTTCCCACAGACTTGTCAAACTCTAAATCTATTAAATAATAATATCTTAAAATAGTGTCTTTGACTCCCAAATAGTGTGTACCCCAGGAATATATAGGAGGTTTCATATTAGGAAACACAAAT
Organism: Balaenoptera musculus; assembly: GCF_009873245.2. Classification (NCBI taxonomy): domain Eukaryota; kingdom Metazoa; phylum Chordata; class Mammalia; order Artiodactyla; family Balaenopteridae; genus Balaenoptera; species Balaenoptera musculus. The sequence goes on along the minus strand of NC_045786.1, from coordinate 48,490,818 downwards.
ACACCTAAAGAACAAACAAAAGCTACCAGTATCTCAGAAGCCAAACCCATCCATTTTTTAAAATTGTTTGAATATTTATTCATCTTTCTATTGTATTTTGTTTTCTTTTTATTACATTTACTTTTTTAGACGTCTTTATTGGAGTATAATTGCTCTACGATGGTGTGTTAGTTTCTGCTTTATAACAAAGTGAATCAGCCTTACATATACATATATCCCCATATCTCCGCCCTCTTGCATCTCACTCCCACCCTCCCTATCGCAACCCTCTAGGTGGTCACAGAGCACCGAGCTGATCTCCCTGTGCTATGTGGCTGCTTCCTACTAGCTATCGATTTTACATTTGGTAGTGTATATATGTCCATGTCACTCTCTCACTTTGTCCCAGCTTACCCTTCTCCCTCCCCATGTCCTCAAGTCCATTCTCTACATCTGTGTCTTTATTCCTGTCCTGCTCCTAGATTCTTCAGAACCATTTTTTTTTTTTAGATTCTATATATATATATATATATATATATATATATATATATATATGTTAGCATATGGTATTTGTTTGTTTCCGACTTACTTCACTCTGTGTGACAGATTCTAGGTCCATCCACCTCACTACAAATAATTCAATTTTGTTTCTTTTTATGGCTGAGTAATTAAACAAACAAACAAAAAAATCAATATACAAACAAGCAAAATCAGTATTCAGGACCCAGAAAACTAAAAAAAATATTGCTCTCTTAACAAAAAAGGATAAAAATTCCAGTCATAGTTAAATAATAAATGGAGAAAAATTTTTAACAATTCCTGTTAGAGACAGAAACATGACTACAATTCCTACCATTTGTTAATTGTTCAATATTTTTGTAACTTCTAGTCAATATATTAATCCATTAAATGGAGATAATGTTTATCTGGTAGAATGAGACAAAAAACTCTGTCATTTGAAAATAATGTGATGATATACCTAGTAATTCCATGGAAATCACTGACATATTGAGAACTAATGGCATTTTACAAAATGACAGAATAGCTGATAAGTACAGAAAAACCAATAGCTTTCCTATAAATTATCAATAAGAATCCAGAACCTATTAAACCTATTAATAAAGAAAAGAATACGATTCCACAGCAGTCCAAAACACATTAAATTCTTAGAAACAGCATAAGTAGAAATATATGTAAACTTATGATTAAACCACAGAAACTTACAGAGGAAGGTAAAAGAAGCACTCAGTAAATTTTGTACAAAATATATAAATACATATGCATATATTAATATTCCTGTGTCCCTTTGTTCCTGGAAGGTGTATAATGACTGGAAGAGATAGCAATTCCTTCAAATTAGTTTATATGGTTAGTACAAGTTCCAATGAAATGCTCTAAAACTTGTAAAATTATTCTAAGGTTAATCTAGAAGAATAAATAGATGAGAATAGTAAGACATACTTGAAAATATGCATTAGTCAAGGCATACTTACTTTACAATTATATTAAAACGTAAAGCTACAATAATTAAAAAAGGAAGTTACTTGGGGATATACTTATGGAATTATTAAAGAAAAACATTTATGATTCTAAAGTAAATGTTTTTCAGTGTGTGTGTGTATTTGTGTGTTTGTGTTTCAACCAACAATATGATAATGAAAGCATTTCAAAGACATGGAAAGTGATCAATGGTTCAATAAATCATCATGTGAAAATCAACTACTTTTTTTTAAAAAGTAAGTTAAATATTTGTATTACAGTCATGCATAAAATAATTTTTCCATTAAACTCAGGACAATTATGAACAATTATGTTACTTAATCCCAGGATGGAGAAGGAATTGTTAAGGTATAAAAGTAATGGGAAAAGTACAGATAGATATCAATATATAAGATTTTTATACTTCATGTAAACCTAAGGAAAAGCTAAAAATAAAAAAAAATTGGAAATATATTACAACAAATTAAAAAGACAAAGAGTTATTACCATTTATGCTTAAAGACTTAAAAACAAATGAGTAAGACATTCAACATTCCATTTAAATATACAAAAGATTTTAACAAAAATTTACATATGCAAGGCCATAAGTCTTCAATAAGCAAACATTGAATAAAGATACTTTCACCCCAACAATAAAGAGAAAATTTAAGGGGACTTCCCTGGTGGTCCAGGGCTAAAGAATCTGCCTTACAATGCAGGGGAAGTGGGTTCGATCCCCAGTCAGGGAACTAAGATCCCATATGCCACGGGGCAACTAAGCCCACACTCCACAACTACTGAGCTTGTGCACCTTAACTAGAGAGCCTGCGTACCACAAATACAGAGCTCACGCACCCTGGAGCCTGCACGCCACAACTAGAGAAGAGAAAACCCGCATGCCACAACTAGAGAGAAGCCTGCGCGCCACAATGAAAGATCCCGTATGCCTCAAAGAAGATCCCGTGTGCTTCAACTAAGACCCAAAGCAGCCAAAAATAAATAAATTAAATAAATAAATAATAAATAAAATCTTTAAAAAAAAGAAAGGTTAAAAGAATAGTGCAATATTGGGGTTTGTTTTTTGGCCTAACAATTAATAAAACTATTCAATTAAATTTGGCCAGATTTGGTTCTGATGAATTGTGTCATTCCCTATAGGTGAAAATGTAAATATCAGAAATATCTTGAAAGCAATTTGCAAACTATTGTCAAGAGTCAAGAATATATATGCATTTTCATTTATTAATTTCATTTCTATAAATCTACCTTCTAGAGATAAGCAGTATGTTTACAAACTTTGTACATAGAACGTTTATTATGGTGTCAATCTTACAAGAACAAAATATTGTTAGCAATTTACACGTAGAAAAGTATGATTAGTTTCATGTAACAAAGAAAGACAGATCTTTTTAAGGAATATTTTTCTGATACAAAAAATTATCCTAATATAGTTTTAAATAAAGAGCCATCATGATCTCAATTTTGCATATGTATATAATGCAAAATTGAGATCATGATACCGTTTTATTTATATATGCTTTGAAACATTAGATGGAGGCATGTTAACCTATTAACAGCAGTTACCTCTGGTTGATGAGAGAAGAAAAATTTATTCTTTATCTTTTCTCTATTTTCTAAATTTAATGTAGTGTCTTTTCCATTAGCTTTATAAGTTAAACACAGATGTGGACACAGGCAGACAGACAGACACACAGATTTCTAAATGAAAGCACTGAAAAAATTGTTTTACTATTAATATTGCCCATTGAGATAATGAATCAAAAATTTAGAAATTTTACTTTGACACACACTTCAATTAAACAAATGAAGCATTTATCTTCTGTCTTTTGATGCCAAACATAGAATTAAATAGGATAGTTAGTAAAGGGATTTACATACTAAACCTTGTACTATCTATTTATGAGTTCTAGTAAAGTTTACTCTGCTTATAGTTCCTCGCAATTGATTCAGACTTTAAGACTATAGGAAGACTTTAAAAGTGTAGGAAAATTCAAGGTTTCATAAAGAAACCTTGGATCTCACTTTACCTTACCTAAGAAGCACCTTGAAGTCCTTGGGTCAAACTGCACAGTTGCGAATTGTTCCACTAGTGGATGTCAGTCCAGAAAACTCTTCCTAGAGGAAGTCATGGAGGGAAAAATATAGGAGAAAGGGGAGAGTGTAGAGTGAAACCTTGACAAACTTTGAATATAACACCAGAATGGGAAAAATAATAAAAACAAATAGAAAAGAATTTCTTGATAGCTGGGATTATTTGTTTAAAAGATTATTTTATAAGAAGCAACAAATCATTTTGAGCTTTGACCACTGTGCCTAGTTCTTGTTTAGTTAGCACTCAATTAACTCAGCTGAGTTCTCCGAAACTGGATTTACTATTTATTGATATTGCTTTAAAAAAAGAAAAAAAAAAGTCTTTGAATTTACAAGGAATGAAGAAAAAATTCAAATGCAAACAAAATTACACCCTGAGTATTAGAAAATATGGCACAAGTGTCCCTCAACTAGTGTAGTAGAATTTTTTTCTCTGTATTTTAATCTTCCATTGGGTGTTGGACTCAAAATTATAGTATGCATAGAGGGAAAAAAGTAGAAAATCAGAACTTAGAGAGGAAACAAATTTTAGGTTTGTGTTTGCTAGCTTTTTTCTCATTAATCAAGTAAGTTATTAATGTTTAAAGAAGAGAGTACTCTGACTCTGGCATTCAGAAGTCACAGAGAAATTCTACTGAAGGAAAAATAATGTTGGAAACTTTTTATTTGTCACTCCATCAAAGAGTGTTTCAAAGATTAGGGGGCTGTGTACTTTGCTTTTCTCCAAGTTAGCAGGATAATAAAGATTATTTTGTTTTTGCAGATGTTTAAAGACATGATGTCAAAGACAAATTTTTCAACTAGAACCCTCAAGAAATGTGACTTCTCTGTCTTGCCAAGAGAGATCCAGCATTTCCTCTACATAAACATCTGCTGGGAACATTTTAAAGGGAAGTATTTTAAATAATGACATTTGTAGCTTCTTGTCTTTAATAAGTTTGCAAAAGAAGGGAAACGAATTTGTGATGCATTCCCTCCCAAAGCAACTTTTATTCATTGACATGCATCAAATTGGATGATTAGAAAGTGAAAACATTAACATTATGTTAGGTGGAAATGGTTAAAACAGTCTGTATCAATCATACCTGAGAGACACTCATAAATCATGGGTTCCTTTAACTCCAGAAGCTTCACCAGTTCATTGTTATGCTCACTAGTTTGTGGCAATTATACTATGTTTATATTTACATAATAATTGGATTTCCTATTAAACAGAAAACCCCACAAAAGTGAGAGTCAGGGAAACATAAGTTAGCTATACAATCTGAACAAAGCAAATTCATTTGTGGTTAGAATGGAAACTTCATTTTGTGTAAACGGATGTAGATGTTTGGGGATAATTCTCTGTAGAAAATGCAAGATATATAGCCTGGCTCTTTAAGGTTCTAAGAAAGAGACACACACAGATTGCCTTTGTTAATAGGTATTTATTGCAAGAATACATTAGGATGTAATTTCAGAAGTAGTGCTGTCTTTTATGCTGGATTACGCTATAAAGAACTAGGGGTACTGCAGGCATCATGAAGTGGGAAAATGACTCAGTAAAAAAGTAGTTTAGTATCTTTCAGATTAGAAACTAAGTTCAAATGATCTGTCTTTTCTTCCTTTCCCCAACACTATTACTTCTTCAAACGACTAATTTGATTAATAGCTTTGTCACTATGACAAAAGGAGTACCCTTGTCATCAAGAATTCAGACCAAATCACCTTGGGGTACTTATGTACCAGTCTCTAGGTGGAAGGTTTGGTTTCTCTTGTTACATGGAGTTTAAGAAATTAATGACTGACTCAATGAAGTACTTGTCTGGGCTCTTCTTAGAAGTTAGCAATGGCCATGGTTGATACAGTTCTCCTGGAGTCTTCTTGTAGCATGTTCAATAAATTAGCAATGGAAAAAAGTGCACAAAGCAAGGATTCAGTGTGTATGCCTTCAAATGGAGCTCATAGATGTCCCCTGAAGCTAAATTCAGAGACCGATTCTATACTAAAAATTGATTAGTGATTAGGACTTCCAGAATGGTGGAGTGGAAGCTTGTAGGACCCTCTCCCCAGTAAAACAGCAATTTAACTGATGAAAATGATAAGAAAACAATTTTTGGTAGTTTATGAAAAGTATCCTAAGGGCATACAGAGATTGAGAAATATTTGTTCAAGAAATCTGCTAAAACTCAGTAATAACAGTGACAGTCTGTGTTGTTGAAACCTTTACCTGCTCCCTTAACCCCTCTTCCCTCCCCAAGCTCAATATTGGAGAAGGGTTACTGCAAGTGCTCTACTTTGGACCAGTGTGAACAAGAAGATGAACTATTCTTTGAAAGCATTGCCCAAACCACCTACAGAATCATCAGCATGGAGCTTCACTGGAACAACAGTCTGAAATACAACTTTTGACCCAACAATGACTCTATAATAACCTATTCTTACCTAAGTGTAGCTCCCAGGAATCCAAACATAAAAATTATACCACAGTCATCCCTGGTAATCTGGAAAACTGTGTGCATGTTCAACGTTGTGCCCTTTCAGGAGAAATCAAAGATGATATTTCTAAGTGACTAGTCACTGGCTGAACATATGTTAAATAAATAAATAGATAAACAAACAGACAAACAAATAAATAAACTCCCTAAACTGTGGTAGCCACCTTCAAACCACATGTACATCCAATGGTAAAAGTTAAAATTGATCTGGCTAAGTGGGTTTAAATATAGCCTTTGATGAATAAGTTGTTTATGCTGATACAGGGCCAATGCCTAACTAGCCAGGCAACAAAATAAAAACAAGGGTTATAATCTGAGCAGGGACATCAAAGTTTCAAATTGTAGGGGAAATACATTTGGCAAAATTAGTTCAGCAAGGTCACTAAACAAGTAAGCAAACAACCAGGCAAAAAGTAATAATAACCTCTGTCATGTGTGGGTGAGGGGAAACATTATATGGAGTTGCTAAAACACACAAAGTAAAATTTCAGTTTTCAGACAATAACAACAAATTGAGACCTACAAAGAAAAAGGAAAGTGTGAATCATGCAGCAAAAAAGCACACAATGGAAACAGTTTTAGAAGAGGTCCAATTGTTGAACTTAGCAGACAAACACTTCAAAGCAATAATTATAAATCTGTTCAAATACTATAGTGAAATATGTTTCAATAATTAAAGGAAGGTATAATGATAATATCTTATTAAATAATGTATATCAATATAAGATATAGAAATGATTGGAAATAATAATCAAATGGAAATTCTGACATTAAAAGTGCAATAAACAAATCAAAAATTTACTAGCAGGGCCCTACAAAGCAGAAATAAAGAATGAGAAAACCTGAATATTAATTCAATAGAGATCTTACAATCTGAAGAATAGAGAAAAAGGGATGAAAAAAAAAAACAAAAACAAAAGCAGAGCCTCAGAAAAATGTGGGACATCAATAAATGCACTAAAATTCACATAATGGGAATATGAGAAGCAAAGGACTGAAAGAGCCAGGGGAAATATTCGAAGAAATATGAATGAAAACTGCCAAAATTAGATGAAAGCTTTAAACATCACAAAAGATCAATGAACCCTAAATAAGATAAAAGCAAGGATATATATTAACACTGAGACACATCATAGTCAAAATGTTAAAAGCCAAAAATATTAATAAAAATAAAATTGTGGAAACAGTAAGACAAATGACACATATAAAAGGAAATTATACAAAGATTAATGACTGACTTTCTATCAGAAACAGTGGAGATCAGAAACAGTGCAGTGATATATTCAAAGTGCTGAAAGTGAAAATAATTGTCAACAAGTGTCATATATCCAACAAAACTATCTCTAAAATAAAGGTGAAATAAATACCTCTAAGCTAAACAAAACCCAAGAAATTTGTTTCTAGAACCCCTGCTTTACAAGAAATACTGAGGGAAATTCTTCAGACTGAAAGCAAGTTTCAGCAGTCAGAAATTCAAATCCACAGGAAGAAAACAAAGAGCACTCAAAAGTATTACAAAAGACAGGATAATTGCTTATTTTCTCCTTTCTTCTCTTAACTCATTTAAAAAGAAATTAGTAAAACAATATGTAAACAATTATATTGTTGAGACGATAACATGTAGAAATGTAATATATTTGACAATAAAGGAAAAAAAGAAGTGGGTGTGAATAAAGCTGCACTGAAGTGAGGAAATGGTACTAGACAGTAACTCAAGTAAAAGGCAGGAATAAAGAGAACAAGAAAGGGTAAAATAAGTCCCCTGTTATTATATTGAGTCATTGTCATTTTTAAAATTTATCTCTGTTAATACTTGCTTTATATATTTAGGTGCTCCTGTATTGGGTGCATATATGATAAAGAGTGTAATATCCTCTTCTTGTATTGATCCCTTTACCATTATATAATGCCATTCTTTGTCTTTTTTTATAGACATTGCTTAAAGTCCATTTTGCCTGACATGAATATTTACTTCTGCTTTCTTATCATTTCCATTTTCATGAAATATCTTTTTCCATCCCCTTACTTTCAGTCTGTGTGTATCTTTAGCTCTGAAGTGAGTCTCTTGTAAGCAGCATATAGATGGGTCTTGTTTTTTTATCCAATCAGCCACCCTATGTCTTTTGACTGGAGCATTTAGTCCATTGACATTTAAAGTAGTTATTGATAGGTATGTACTTATTGCTATTTTATTACTTGTTTTATGGTTGTTTTTGTAGTTCTCTGTTCATTTCTTCTTTTTGTTTCTTCCCTTGTGGTTTGATGATTTTCTTTAGCAGTATGGTTGTGTTCCTTTCTTTCTACTTTTTGTGTATCTATTGTAAGTTTTTGATTTATGGTTACAATGGGATTTATATATGTTTACCTATAACTCTATTGACTTGTTTTAAACTGGTAGTCATTTAAGTTCTAACACATTCTAAAAGATCTACATTTTTTATTTTCCTCCCCCACATTTTGTGTTTTTGAAGTCATATTTTACATATTTATGTTTATCTCTTCACTGTTAATTGCAGTCATAGTTGTGTCTACCATTTTTTTTTTTTTGGCTTTTAATCTTTGTTGTATTTCTATCCACTAGTAACAAAGTATCAGAAATCAAAAGAAAAAAATTCATTTAAAATTGCATAAAGAATAAAATACGTAGGAATAAACTTAACCAAGGAGGTGAAAAACCTATACTCTGAAAAGTATAAAACATTAATGAAAGAAATTGTAGTTCCTAGAGCAACCACAAAGCAAATAACACACAATATAATTAAAAATCATTAAGATATTTAAAATATTACATTAGAAAATAGCCAATTAACTATAAGAGAAGGCAAAAAAGAGGAATAGAGGGAAAAAGGCATGAATTAAATAGAAAACAAAAACAAAATGGTAGACTACATACAACTGTGCTAAAACATTAAAGGTGAAGAGATTAACACTCTAATCAAAAGGCAAATATTGTCATATTTGAACTATAGGAGACACACTTTAGATTCAAAGATGCAAACAATCTGAAACAACCTGCAAACTATGACCACAAAAGAGCTGAATACCAGAAAAGAAAGATATTAAAACAAAAAATGTTTCTAGAGATAGAGAAGGACTTTTATAATAATAAAAGAATAAATCCATCAGAAAGATATAACAAGTATAAACATGTGTTCACCTAAAAACAGAGCCCTCACATACTTGGAGCAATACTGACAGAATTGAAGAAAAATATAGACCACTCAATTACAATATTTGGAGACTTCAGTATCTCATTTTCAAAATGGGTAGAGCAGCTAAATCAGAATCTCAGCAAGGAAACAGAATGTTTGAACAACAGTATAAACCAACCAGATCTCATAGAAACTCTGTAACCTCCACAGAGCAAGAGTGATATATACATTCTTCTCAAATGCACATTGGACATTTTCCAGGATATACCAAATGTTTGGCCATAAAAGAAACCTCTATAACTTTTATTAAAAACTGAAATTAACACCAGAAGTATGTCTTCAGTCCACAATAGAATGAAAGTAGAAATCAACAACAGAAAGATATTTGGGAAATAAACAAATATATGGAAACTAGAGAATGCACAGCTAATTAATCAATGATTTTGAGAAAAAAATCATAAAAGAATTTAGCAAATGTTTGATAGAATGCAACTGAAAACAAAACATACCAAAAGGTATGTGATGCAGCTAAAACAGTGTTAGGAAGAAAATTTACAGTTATAAATGCCTATAATAAAAAAGAGGAAAGATCTCAAATGAATAACCTAGTCTTCTACCTAAAGAAAATAGAAAAATAAGAAACAAACTAAGCACACAGCAAATATGAAGAAAGAAAATAATAAGGATAAAAGAATAAATAAAGCAGAGAATAGAAAAAACAATCAAGAAAGTCAGTGTAATCAAATCTTAACTCTTTCAAAAAATCAACATAACTGATAAAACTTTAGCTATACTGGCTAAGAGAAAAACAAAGACTTAAATGACTAAAACTGGGCATGATAGAGGGGACCTTACTACCAATCTTGAAGAAATAAAAATGAATAAAAGAGAATGTTATGTGTTATTGCATGACAACAAATGAGATGACCTAGACAAAAATGGGCAAATTCTTAGAAAAATACTAATCACTTAAACTGACTCAAAAATAGAGAATATAAATAAATTTATAATGTAAAAATATTGAATTAGTAATAAAAAAATTCCTCCGACACCCCCCACCCCACCTCCCCACCCCCACCCCCACCCCTGCAAAGCTCAGGCCCAAATGGCTTCACTGGTGAATTCCACCAAATGTTTAAATAAACATTAAAACCAGTACCTCATAAACTTTCTCTAAAAATAGAAGAAGGAACACTTCCCAACTAATTCTATGAGGCCCTTATTACTCTGACACAAAAGCAAAACAATGATATCACAAGAAAATAATTTATAGACAATATTTCTTATAAATATAGATGCAAAGTGTTCAACAAAGCAGTAGCAAACTGAATCCGGAAACATATACAAACAATTATAATTCAAACAATGTAGTATACCACATTAACAGAATAAAGGACAAAAGCTATATGATCATTTAATAGATGCAGAAAAAGAATTTGGCAATATCCAACAGCCTTTTATGATAAAAATGCACAACAAATAGGAATAGAATGGAACTTCCTCACACTGATAAAGGACATCTATGACCAGCCTAAGTAAATTGATAATTAATGGTGAAAGACCAAACACATTTCCTTTGAGATCAGAAACAAAACAAGGATATCCACTCTCACCTTTTCCATTCAGTACTGTGCTGGAGGTTCTAGCCAGGGCATCAGGTAAGACAAAAATAATAAAAGTCACGCAGATTGGAAAGAAAGAAGTAAAACTATTTATTAAAAAATCAAAACTATTAGGAATAATAAGGTCAGCAAGGTTGCAATACAAATGATTAATAAACAAAAATTAATTGTATTTCCATACAATTGCAGTGAGTACTCTGAAAATGAAATTAAGAATTGGCAAATTGTACAAAGTATGCTTATTGGGAAAGAACTATCAAGGTCCTCGTGAAAGTCATCGGTAAATGTTATATACATATAATATATATATTATATATATAACATTTACAAAAACATTATAACATATTCAAATATACACACACACACACACACACACACACCTGGTTTTTCATTATGTTAAATGAGAAAATGAGAAACTCATGCTGAGGTCGAGTATAGCTACTCTAGTATGTCTGGAAAATTTGCGTATGATTTTGGAAATTTAGTACCCAGATCAGTCTGTATATCCTTTGGGTTAGGATCTAATTTGGGTTAAGAATTTGAAAAACACATTATATTCCATTCCACACATATTTGACAGAACCATGTGTTAAAACACAGCTTGTACCTGTTTAGAAGTCTTAGTGTTTGTATAAGTTCCAGATTTAATGCCCAAGTGGAAATAGAGTGACCGAGAATTCATTCTATACTCATACAGGAGACCTCTTCATCAGAGTGATTGGTATACTGTGGCAGAGAGAACTTTTTTAAAAAAGGATCAGGTCAGGTCTCACTACTCCTCTGCTTCCAAACATCCAATGGCTTTTCGTCCCACTGCAAATAAAAGCGAAACTCCTACTCTAAAGCCATGTATGACCTGACCTTGCTTCCACTGTGGATTCCCTTCTTTTCTAAAAAGGTTCTGTATGTTCAGCCACACTGGCCTTCTCCCAGTTGCTAGCACTCACCAAGCTTATTCTTTCCTTGGGTATGTTTTTTCCCACCCCTGGAGTGGTCCTTGTAAAGACCCTCTCATGGTTCTCTGACGTCATCAAGGTCTTTGCTTAGACATGCCTGTCTGTCCTCCATGCTCTACCCGAAATAACTCCCACTTCTGCTCACTTATTGTCTCTTTGACCTGCTTTCCTTCCCTTCAAAGCACTTACTACTACCTAAAATTATATTATATATGTGTTTATATACTTAATTATTTGCTTATTTATTTTCTCTCTTCTTCACTAGAATGTTGTCTCTTTGAGGGCATGGATAATTTCTATTTTGTCTAGTCCTCAGACGTAGAGGAGAGCCTGGTACATAATAGATACTCAATAAATATTTGATGAATGGATTAAATTCTGATTTTAATCTGTGATTCTGTCTAGTCTATCGCCTATGAACAAAGAATCAAGAGGTTAACTATTCTTTCTTTTTTGATTTGACAAGCTATATTTTCAATGAATCACATGAAAACCTAAGATCAGTGAGACACAAAATTAGAAAATATCTCTTGGAAATGGATCTAGTATTGATTTTTGGGTTAAGAAAGTCCCAAAGAAAAGGTTCTGGTAGAGAAATGAGAAATTTCATAAAATGAGTAGTGTTCTCCTTACTATGAAGTCAAATCCATTTCGTTATTGTTTTTATTCCAGAGAAATACAGAAACCAAAAAAACTAAAATAATACATTCTACAAAAAGACCCACAAAAGGTGTTTTATTAGATTACATGTGTGTATAAATGTATATTCATTTACCTATGTACACAAATACATACACACACATATATTATATATTATGTATATATTCTAACACAGTTGAAGACATGGTATTATAGTTCTTAGTTCTGACAGTGAGTCAGATATATCTGGTCCAAAATTATTTAACTTCAGTGAGACTGAATTGCTTTTTCTTTAAAATAGGGATCAAGCCTAATTCACAGGAACGGTGTAAAGGCTAAATGCAACAGTAAATATTCAGTGCCTGGCAGAGTGCCTTGGACAGTGGAGGCCTTTTTGATAAGTGATAATTCTTCATTTTCCCTGCAGAACCTTCTGGGCTTAGGTTCCTATCTATGTAAATCTTCCTCAGCTTTATAAAGCACACAATCATTGAATGTGAATATTCCAGAGTCATGTTTTTTTCATATATTTCTCATATGTACTGCAAATTTACCTGAGATGTGATAGATACATAAATTTGGTAAGTTAGCCCCTCAAAACAATAAATAAATAGATAAGTAGATAAATAAATAAATAAATAAATAAATAAATAAATAAATAAAAGGAAATGGAATAAAGTTTAGAAATTCTTACACATCTTTTTTCAATGGAAATATTTTATTAGATTTTATAACAAAATTTAAAAACAATATCAGGAGTTTGTGTGTTTCTCAGGTAACCAGATAAACATATGTTACAATATGTTAAGTTTTGTCCATACGGAAATGCCTTTAGGATGCTGTAGTAATGTAAAACCTGAAGGTAGACAGAGAAGGGCAGAAAGACTCTGACAGAGCATGAATTGTGGCCTGCTAACCAGGATCCAGATGCTAGCCAGGAGAGAACGTTAGTCCATAGTCTACAGAGAAAAAAAAATCAGGAAATTCCTTAAATTTAATATTTATTCTATAATACTGTTTCATTCTGATTCACTTACTAAAAGTCTCAAATATGTTTAGCCTAATACTCTCAATAGCATAGACCAAATTAAAATGATCTGTTATTTCCACCTTCCTGAAACAGGTAGAATAGAAGAATTTTCAAGCTTTTCCTGGGTAGAAAGCACCTCCACAAAGGAAAGACAAGACAGTATTTCAGCCAGGGCTTCAATATGCTGGTACAACTAGAATACAAACCCTAAGGGTCTCCTGCAACACCATTAAAACAATGTCATGAACTGAAACATTGCCCAAGCTTGATTTTCAACAACAATCTTCTTCAAAAGACCTACTGGGCTGAGAAAATGACTTTCTATGAAGAGGCTGAAACTTCACAGTTCCATAAAATATATTTCTTGTAATTCCAAGCAGTTTTTGTAAATCATGTGTTTCTCTGATTCATCTATGAATCTTTACATCTTTGTGTCTCTTCTCTATTTTTCCTGTCACTGCCTCAGCCAAAAAAAAAAAAAAAAAAAACTGTGGAGGAAGCATTTAGCAAGTTGCTAAAATGCATTTTAGAAGATTACTAACAGAACAAATAATCCACACTTGTTCTCTGACTGATTTTCAAGTAACTGTCTCCCTAACTCTAAAGGTGAATATTCTCCAGGAAGGGAACTGGTCAATTTCTAGAGGAATTCTTGCTTAAGAGATCGAGATGCTGAATTCACTGAAGTGTCTGTGAAGTGTGCCTGCTCCCCTTTCCTTAGGATACTACCGAGTACCCTGAGTGTGATTTTATTATAGCCCAAAGAGCAGTATTTCCCTCCGTATCAGCCGCTGACATGTCTCCCTATTCTTTGTCCCTCCTTATGTGTCTATGTTCAGATATGTTTATTTATTTTGATAATTCTCTGTGGTTTCAGGTTCCCTCTCTGAGAAGAAAAATTTTATATATTTAATATGTATCTTTTAGGCCCTTCATAAATAACCCAAGACATTAGAAAACAAGGTACTTAAAAGTTGTGTTCCACATGTTTTACAATCTATATGAAACCAAACACCCAGAAATAACATCAACATTATTATTTCAGTATTGAAATATGATAAGAACTACTTTAAATTCCTGCTTACCTGAAAACATGTCAATAAATACACATTTAAAAAATGAGTTAACATTTTGTAAATACAGTGTTAATACTAGCCCACATTCTCTGAAACCGCTTTTCTTGTCACTCATGTAGGATGCTTGTACCAAATACATTTTCATTTATTTACTGAACTACTGAAATTTTCTAGTTTACAATAAATTATATATAATCAATGCTATGTGTTAAAATAAAACAAACAATTCTACTATATTGTATTAGAAAGTTATCTTAGAAACTCTACAATGTATATCTTGCATAGGTTATTTCTAAATTGGACAATATGTTTAAGTTATTCATTTGGTGGGAGAGAGAGAGGAGAAACAAATAAAAATATTTCCTTTGATTTTGCTCTTCCTTAAAATTGAGAAGCAAAACTGTGGAGAAGAAAAATAGTTTCTTTTAAAAGTTTTCGTATAGAGATCTATAAACAATGTGATTATCTTTTCAAGTTGACAGTCCCTTTGATGGTGGGTCCTGGACTCAATAAAGAAGCCACAACAGCTTATACATTAATATTTTTGAAAAATCAGTGTAAAGAAGAAATCAAGGGAGTAACTACAACATGAAATCTACAAAAAAAATCATGCCCAAATCTCTCCAAATGTATTGATATTCTTCGGAAAGATAATAATAAAAAAAAGCATTACATGCTTAGTTCCAGAAATTCTCCATTTCCATTATTGCTGGAAAAGCCATCTAAAAAGCACTTGAAGTTGATGATGTATGTTGTTTACTCTCTTGAAAAAACATCCTCTCCAAATAGGGGTAAAGGTTAGAAATGATTTGTACTGCACTGATCAATTTATCTGAGTTGTCTTTCAGCAGATTGTATTAATGGAACTTCATTTTCTTTTATTCAGTTGATGGCCAATTTTTTGTTGTCTCCTAAAAAGATCAATGAACATGTCTTGCCATCTTTTCACAAAACAAGATGATTTTCCCCTTAAACTTTAAAAAAGACTTTATTATTTTGTTGTAATAGATTTTTGTCCCCCTCTTTCTTGCTTTCAACTCCCTGCAGTGAGTTTTTTAATGCCTGCCTATTCTTTTATATCTCTTTGTAGTTTCAACTTCAATACCTTGAATTTCACTTTTTTTTTCATCATTCTGGGTGCCACAGATATCTTCAGGGGCAGCAGTTTCTCCCTTCTTTGAGCTGCAATGGGAAGACAAGCTGATGGTATTCACAATTGCAGTTTAAAAAGCACAACCAAAACAAGCATCCACAAGAACAAGAATGCATTTTGATTGGGACATTATGCACCACATTCTTCATATTCCTTAAAACTAAAAGCTTGCTGCTTTCCCCAAGGCCAGGTGGGAATAGCTGATTCTCTCTCTGTGTAAGGAGGGTAGGGGTACTAGCAGCCCTCATTTGCCATTTCTTCACATTTAGAGTATGTTTTTGTGAATGTGGATGCATCTCTCTGGCTGATGGAAGCATTTTATTTTTTTTGTTTTGTTTTGTTTTGTTTATTTTGTCTTGATTGCAGTGGAAAATGTGAAAATATTTCCATGAAATATGGAAAATATGACCATAAAACTCAATTTATCTACCTGTCTCTTTCTAGTAGATGCTGATCCCTGGTTCCTTCTTCCTCTCCTCTGCTCCCTTATAATTAGCCCCACAATCCCATCTTGGTTTATCACACACCCAGACTACTGGCATTTGTAAGGGGTAGCCATGCCTGGAGAGAATAGGTACATTCAGCAAGGGACTTTTCCAGATATTGAATTAGCGGTGGAAGCAATGTGATATATACTAACTTCTCCCAACCCCTTTCCAAAAAAAAGAAAAGTAACAAACACATGCTAAGAGACTATGGCACTTTGTCAATACATATATTAAGCACAGGTGGTATGGGTGTCTACATCTTAAACACAATATTTCATTCCTTCATTCTTATAGACTCAAAAAAAATCTTTGAAACATAATCCAGGGGGAGAAAAAAAGAAACAGTATTGGTTCATCCATGCATGCATTTCTTTGCACTGTCATTATAGCAAAACAAAGTAAAATCTTGATTTCCTCAATTAAGGGTCCATTCCTAAATCATTGCTTGCTGGAGAGTGAGTCAATCATGATTGGTTTAGGATCTATCATAAATCACCCCTCACCTCCAGGACCCTGTAGCATGCAAAGGAAACAAGTGGATATCTGGACCTGTGGGGTTCTGATAGGGAGGTAGAAGGGCAGAGACTCATTTCCTTTTATTGGTGATTTTCATCATTATCACTCAAGTGATATCTGCATTATGATTCTACATTTCTCCCTCTTATTTAACCCACAAATATAATCAGTCCCTACATCTAACAAGTTCTCTTTCCTAAACATCTCATATCCATTGCCTTTTCTATTATTTTTGCCATTATCTTGGTCCAGGCTTGCATCATTTCTCATCAGGATGACTGGGTTAGCCTCGCAACTTGTCTCATTTCCTCCAGCATGGCCCTTGATCCCCCACATTTGGCTAAAAAAAGCTTTCTCAACTGCAAATTTGATCACCTCACTGTATTCCTCAAACTCCTGGAAAGCCCGCCTGAGTTTTGGGTCATTTGCTCACAGCACTGCCATTTCTCCTCTGGACCCCTCTAGCATTTCTCCAGCCCCTGTCCCACATGCACATGTTCCTGTGGAAATAGTAACTCTTTGCATTTCCTTTATTCATTCTGATATTTTACTCTTCTCAACTTTCACGTGTACTCTGCCTCTTCCTCTTTTTCACTGAGCAATTTCCTATTATTCTCTATAGTAAAGCAATAACAAAAACAAAAATGATAAATCTATCAAGCACAAAACACAATCTCTAATAAAATATTGCTTTATTAGAAGTCCTACCTAGACTCTTGAGTGCAATGAAATGCTCCTTTTCTATGCTTTCCTAGCAGCCTTTGCTAGGTTTTCATAGAAATGACCACAGTTTTCTGATTATTGATTTAGTTGATACTGGAAGCTCCCAGTGTTCTGTTAGTTCTGAATTCCTAGTGCAAAGTGTTTGCCACATAGTAGACACTCAAGAAATATTTTTGAAGGTTACATGAGGGGTTTGGGCTAAACATGTATTTCTGATAGGCTTTTCTGCTTTCCAACCAGAAATTATGGAATAATAAAAGGGTACTTACTTATGAGAAAACTTAGGCACCATAGAAGCCAAGAGAATGGATTGGCTGGTCCAATGAACGCTAATGCCAGTGAGCACTGGGGGAATCGAGCCTCTACCCTCCACCTCTTTAAGGTTACATGCATTCACATCTCTGCTTCTCTGCCTATCTGTTTCACTCTTTTCTACCTCTGCAGACCAGTTTTCCAACCTGCTCTGGTTTATATCTGCTTAAGCCCAGCCTAGCCCTAGCTTTGTATTACATTCTAATTTGGGCATTTACTAGACACAACTGACTTAAGCATTTAATCTTCACTCTAAAATCCCAGTTAAGAGGAACTGATTACTCCAACTTGGAATTGTCCAGCTTGGCTCAGAAAGGGCTTTATCTGTCAGTAAAAATGGATTCAGTGTCTATTCCTATGGGCAGGGGCAGGAGAAACAGGTCAGTTCTTACAGGAGGATTGTTGTGGGTCTATAAGTGTCAAAACAATGCATGACCAATTCTCATGCCCGTTTCCCACCTTATAGAAGCAACTTCATAGTGTCCTAGACTAGAAAGTTATCTGATCTTTCTGCTTAAAAATGTGATGTCCTCAAGGCCACTTAGTACTTTATGAAGTGATGATCCATGAATTCCTTTGCCAGTTTTGACATTTGGTGATGCTGTGATTCTCCAGAACCATAGAACACAAATTTCTGGAGGCAAAACTGATTGTCAGAAGGAAGAGAAACATATTACATCAGGTTCACTGTTAATAATTCAATAAAAATAGTGACAAGAATGCAGACCTAAATAAATCTGTGTTATTTATGTTGTTAATTAGTAAGACTGCTAAGGACCTAGTTTAGGATGTTTCTCGCTTAAGTATTGTGCTTTCACTTAAAAAAAAAAACAAAAAAAACTTTTTTTCTAAAGCATAATATTATGAGCTGAATTCTGCCCTCCTTAAATTTGTATGCTTAAATTCTGACCCCCCATTATCCCCAACTGTGACCTTACTTTGAAATAGAATCATTGCAGATGTAATCAATTAAGATAAGGTCATATTGGAATAGGATGGGCTAATCCAATATGACTGATGCCCTAATAAAAAGGGAAAATTTGAACACAGACATGCACACAGGGAGAAAGCCATGTGAAGAAGAAGACAGAAATCAGGGTGATACTCGTACATGCTATGGAATGCCAAAGATTGCCAGAAAACCACCAGAAGCTAGACAAGAGGCCTGGAACAAGCTATTCTTCACAGTCCTTAGAGAAAACCAGTCTTGCCAACACCTTGATTTTGGATTTCTGACCTCCAGAGCTGTGAGAAAATAAATTTCTGTTAAGTCACTCAGTTTGTGGTAACTTGGTAAGGCAGCCCTAGCAAACTAATACACACAATAATGATAAAATTAGAGTTTGTAAGCTTGAAAATCATACAAATATTAGATACAATAAGAAATTCCAAGATGACCACTAACTCTTCCAGATAAAGAGGTATATTTTTAAGATTAACATAAATAAAGAGTTCAGTTCACAAACAGAAGTCCAATGACTAGAAATTTGTTGCTTCTGTAAATCTTTCTTGAACTGTTTTGCTTCCTTCTTCCCTCCTATTAAATTTAACCCAAATTAGGTTTCACAAAATTAACACTTATGAAAGTTGTCTAAATTTATGCCAATGTGTGCTTTCGAACCTCAGTTTCCTTATCTAATCAAACATGTAAAAGGAAATATCTCTTAGAGTTTATGAGAGGACTAGATAGAAAAAGCATGTGAAATGCTTGTAGACCAGTGCCTGGCACAGAGTGAGTGCACAGTAAAATTTATCTATTTTTCTCAAAGTCAGAAATTATTTTAACGGTCCAATTTGCATTTTGATACCCATAGCCTGGCATGGTTACCTAGGTTTCTTTGTTGGTTAAACTCCATCTTTCCCAATAAATTGTATTTCAAGTAGCTTTGTTCTTCAAACTGATCACTTTTGGCAGAAGAGGATCATGGGCTTACATTCTATGTTTCTTCTGCATTCTCCTCAAAGTCTAGCTTAATTCTGAGCACAAAGCATATTTTAAAATGCTGTACAAATGTATGATGGATAAAGAGACTGATGGATAGGGTAGACTTGAGTAAAAAAGAAAAAAAAAATTAACCATCTGGATGGTTTCAGTATCCCTTTGGAAACTGGCTTTATAGCAATATTTTTAATTTTGAAGTTTCCAGGTGCATAGAAAAAAGAAAAAAAATACTTTGTAGTAAGTGAGATTCATAACATATTCTGCCACTGATTTGCTCTGAGGACTGGAAAGTGATTTAGTTTCCTGAACTTCATCAAGCTTGTCTGTAAAAATACTAGATCCTTTGTGAAGATGGGAAATATAAGGTGGTGAACACTGTAAGATGATTGTTAGTAGAATATCTGACATTTAGTAGGTGGCATATCAGTAAGGGTAATTAACAGTTTACCGAATTTCTTACTTGAACTCCAAGGAATTAGATGAATAATACAGAGGGAGAAAGACAGAAAGAAAGAAGAAGAAGAACTCAGAATACGAACTAAGAAAGAAAGTAAGACCAAAGAAAGAAAGAAAGAAAGAAAAGAAAGAAGAAGAAAGAAAGAAGAAAGGAAAGAAGAAAGAAAGAAGGAGAGAGAGAGAGGGGGACAGAGGGAAGAAGGAAGGAGAGAAGATAGATGTCATGAAATTAGCTCATGTGATTGTGGGAGCTGGATAAGCAGGTCTGAAATTCATAAGACAGGAAGTTAGTAAAATAAGGTAATGAACAGGCCAAAAACATGGACATGGGACAAAGCTGATACCTTCCCTTCCATTCTTGTAGTTTCATTTAATCAAGTTGACATATTAAAAACAGTCCTGTGTAGAAAAAGAAAGTTTTGAAGAGAAGAAACTGCTTCTCCTCCTTACCTTCTTTCATGGTAGTGATCAGCTAAGAGTGAAGGAAGTAGTTGCTTGATGCCAGTTCTATACCTGCTTCCAAAGGTCTCATCCTATATGCATATACTCTGTTTGCTCTGTCTATATATCTGAAATTTTCTTTTTAATCAAGATAATGCATGCATAGTTAAAAAATAACATTGTATGAAAAAAATTACCATGCAAAGCAGCCAAAGAAGGAGTGGGGGAAAGAGAAAAAAAGACATAGCAGAGGTATAGAGAGCATCTCTGTATAAAGGTACACAGAATGCTACCTCTCACTTATCCATCAGGGGTTACTCAGTGGTACCACTTAGAGAATTTTTTTTCTACTTTAAAAAGATCAGTGAGTCTCAGTCTAAATATTTGCTGCTATTTCTCCTTATGGGTCAATGCAAAATTGTGACTTGGTTATAAATTTCCAGGAAAAATATAAATTTTGATATTAAATCTAGAAATATGAAGGTTTTTCAAGAAATAAAAGACACTATAAGTGCAGATAGCAAAGTTTAAGGCTTAAAAGAGCAAAGAAGAAGAAGGAGGGTTAGTGAAAGAAGGCAAAGGTAAATGTGAATTCCAGTTCAATATGGTGATCTCCTCCATCCTGGCTTGTACAAATGGAACTCGACCAACAATGAAAAGAATGAGCAGAGGGAGGATTTACTGCAGGTGAGATATTTCAACAGATTTCTGGAAGATGGAAAGCAGATGACATAGGCAGACGGATAAAGTCTGCAGAGAAATCCGAGACTCAGAAATTGTGCAGAAAGCCTGTGGCTGAGCAAGGAACCTATCTTTTTCAGCTGAACCCAGAGGATCTCTAGGATGGACCTAGAGATTGTCATATTGAGTAAAGTAATTCAGAGAGAAGAACAAATACCATATGATATCACTTATATGTGGAATCTAAAAAAAATGGTACAAATAAACTTATTTACAAAACAGAAATAGAGTTACAAATGTAGAAACAATCTTATAGTTACTGTGGGGAAAGCGGAGTAGGTATAAATTGGGACATTGGGATTGACACATACACACACTACTATATATAAAATAGGTAATTAATAAGGACCTACTGTATAGCACAGGGAACTCTTCTCGACACTCTGTAATGACCTATACGGGAAAAGAATCTAAACAAGAGTGGATATATGTATACATATAACTGATTCACTTTGCTGTAACACAACATTGTAAATCAACTACACTCTAATTAAAAAAGAGAAAACAAGAATTTAAATGAACCACCTCAGGAGAACTTGGACTTCCAGTGAGAGCCTTGTTGGTCCAGAGTTCACCCAAGTGCTTTCTCCCCCGGCATTGGGAGATCCCCAGGGTAAAATTTGGTTCTCTATTCATCAATCTGGAGAAAGGTAGGTTTTGGGCTATCCCTGTTCATCCAACTGCCAACCTGCCTTCCATCCAGGGAACAAGAGGATAGAATATGGAACTCACAGCTGTTTTCTTAAATCATCAACCCAGTCCTTGATTTACAGACATGCCTCGCCCATCAGTTACTGTGTCAAATGAGCATCTCCAGGTTCAGGGCCACCTCCCTCCCATCTGTTTATCCCCAGTAACACACACAGGGCTAGGTGAAGACAGAAACAGGAATCTTCACCTATTCCTGTGAAGGCTGAATACCTCTCAGGGAGTGTCCATTCCACCATCAAATCTTTCTATTGTCTTTAAAAAATACATTCATTCATTTATTCATTTAAAAAGTATTTGTTGATCACTGCCAAGCATCTTTCTACAGGCAGAGATCAAAAGTTATATTTTAATGTAATTCTATGGCTAAAATATTTTTGGATGACAAAAGAAAGTCTCAGGGTTTGAAGTAAAATATGTCCTTAATTTCACTTGAAGTCATTTGTTTCTAATGAGGAAGAAGAAGATGATGATAATTCTCACTATTTTATGTGAGCCAAGCATCTATTTCTTTATTCTGGCTTTTAACTTCTTGCAATTCATATGAAGATGATTCTTTGAGTATAAGAGAGAATAAATGGAAAAATAAAGCATAGTTTTTTTTTTTTTTTATCTGTTTTCTTTTTTTATGTAACATCTTTAATGGAGTATAATTGCTTTACATTGTTGTGTTAGTTTCTGCTGTATACCAAAGTGAATCAGCTATACTATACGTATACATATGTCCCCATATACCCTCCCTCTTGCATCTCCCTCCCACCCACCCTATCCCACCCCTCTAGGTGCTCACATAGCACAGAGCTGGTCTCCCTGTGCTATGCGGCTTCTTCCCATTAGTTATCTATTTTACATTTGGTAGTGTATATATGTCAATGCCACTCTCTAACTTTGTCCCAGCTTACCCTTCCCCCTCTCCATGTCCTCAAATCCATTCTCTACATCTGCGTCTTTATTCCTCTCCTGCCCCTAAGTTCTTCAGAACCATTTTTTTTTTTTTTTCTCTTTCTGACTTACTTCACTCTGTATGACAGACTCTAGGTCCATCCACCTCACTACAAATAACTCAATTTCGTTTCTTTTTATGGCTGAGTAACATTCTATTGTATATATGTGCCACATCTTCTTTATCCATTCATCTGTCAATAGACACTTAGGTTGCTTCCATGTCCTGGCTATTGTAAATAGTGCTGCAATGAACATTGTGGTACATGACTCTTTTTGAATATGGTTTTCTCAGGGTACATGCCCAATAGTGGGATTTAAAGTATAGTTTTGGCTTAAAACATATTAACAGGTAGGAATAATTAGGAAGTAATGAGTGTTCTGACATTAAAGATGCAATAATATTTACAAAGAGCATTTTAAAAGATAGACAAAAAATTCCTATATGAACTATGGATTCCTACCCTCCTAACTCCCTACTTAGTGTTTTTACAAAGTTGTGCCACTTTTTCTTCCTACATTTGTACTCTAGGCCTCAAAGTCAATTGTTAATCAGAAGGTGGGAACATATGGTCAGATCTTTCTGATATCTCAACTTCCAATTTACCAATGAAATGTAGAAGAAACCAACCAAAGAAACAACAAAACATGCTTTGTTGAATAGAAAGTTCCCACAGTCACTGAGATCCACTTCCAATTGTAATCTTCTCAGTACACATAAGGCTTGGCTTGCAAAGCCAGTGACTCAGAAACAGGGGCCAGGGAGGGGGACAGGGGAAGAGGGGAAAGTTGTTTTAAACCTGGGACCTCAAAGTTGTGTCACTTCCCTGCATGTACACTGTGCCGGGGTGGAACAGCAATGTGAAAAATGTTTTCCCTGTTTGTAAACACAAATTTGCAAGCACATGCCTTTAAGACAGAATTCAGTTTATATCTGTCATTCTATTCATCCCAAACTGGAGATTTGTTTTAAAGTAAATTATATACATACTGTTAGTGTTCCCAAGTGCCTGAAGGAAACATGTGAATCCTCTCTATACTAATTTTTTGCCACTTTCTTAAAAAATTAAGGTCTAATTGACATATAATAAATTGCATATACTTAATACATACAAATTAGGCAAGTTTTGCCATATGTATACACTTATGAAGTCATCCTTGCGAAGAACATATGCATCATCACCCAAAGTTTCCCCAAGTCCTTTGTAATTCTTCTGTCTTGTTCCTTCCTGGCCACTCATTCTGGTCCCAGGTAACAAATGACCTGATTTCTATCACTGTATGTAAATTTTCAATTTCTTGTTTTCTAGTATTTTATATAAATGGAATCATACAATACATTCTCCTTTTTTTGGTCTGTCTTCTTTTACCTCTATATAATTATTTGAGATTCATCCATATCGTTGTATGTAATTGTAGTCCATTTCTTCCCAGACTGGAAAGGGAAGAGTAAAGTTGTCTTTATTCACAGAGGACATTATCATTGATGTGTAAGATTCGGTGGAATCTAGTAGCATAAAAAATGAATTTAGCAAGATTGTAGAATGTGCAGGAACCAATTGTATTTCTATATACTACCAAGGAAAATTGGAATTTGAGATAAAAAACAATACCTTTTGGAAGAGCATAAATTATGAAAAACTTAGGTATAAATCTAACAAAAATGTGTAAAACCTATAAATAAAAATGAAAAAAAACATGGCTAAGATAAATTAATGAAGACATACATAAGTGGGAAGATATACTGTGATTATCTTGAAAACCTCAATATTTTTTAAGGTGCCAATATTCCCCAAATTTATCCATAGATTCAACACAATGCCATTCCACATTACAAAGGATTTTTGTAGACCTTGACAAGATATTCTAAAATTCACATAAAAATTCTAAGGACTTAGAAGAACCCAAACAATTTGAAGAAAATCAAAGTTGGATAACTAATACTACTTGATTTCAAATGTATAAAGTGACAGTAATCAAAGCCCTGTGCTATTGTTATAAAGATAGCTAAATAAATCAATGGAACGTAATAGAGTCCATAAATAATCTGCCCAATATATGGACAACTGATTTTTGACCGAGGTGGAAAGGCAATTCAGTGTAGAAAGGATAGTCTTTTTAATAAATGGTACTAGTACATTCTATATCCATAAGCAAAATATGAAATCTTACTGATACCTCACACTGTATAAAAAGTTAACTCAAGATGTATCATAGACCTAAATGTATCACCTAAAGCTATGACATTTCCAGAATATAGGAGAAATCTTTGTGGCCTTGAGTTAGGCAAAGATTTCTTAGCAATGACATCAAAAGCATGATGTATAAAAAATAAATTGATAATTGGGATTTCAGCAAAATTCAAAGCTTCTGCTCTTTAAAATACACTGTTAAGAGATTGAAAAGACATGCCACAGACTGGAAGAAAATGATCACCAATTATATATTTCAAAGAGGACTTGTATCCAGAATACACAGAAAACTTTCAAAATTCAACAACAGGAAAAAATGCAATAAAATATGGGCATACAATTTGAGCAGACACCTTGCCAAATTAGATATGGCCAGTAGGCAGAGGAAAAGCTGCAGTCTATCATTAGTCATTTAGGAAATGAAAATTAAACTCATAATGAGGTACTAGTGCACATCAATTAGAATGACTGAATTAAAAGATTTGTCATAACTTAGTCTTGGAGAGGATGTGGAGAGAGGGAATTCTCATATGCTACTGATAGGAATGTAAAATGGTATAAATTGAAAAACACATTAGAAATTTTTTAAAAAGTAAAACACCATATGTTTTACCGTGTAATCCAACCATTCTTCTCTTAGGGATTACCCAAGAGTAGTGAAAGCATCTGTCCATTCAAACTCTTCTACACAGATGTTCATAGCAGCATTTTTTGTAATACTCAATAACTAGAAACAAGTCATATGTCCATTAACAGCTGAATGGATAAATAAATCATGGTATATCCTTGTAATAGAATACTACATGGTAATAAAAAGGAATGGACTATGGATACTTGAAATGACAGGGATGAATCTCAAAATAATTTTGCTGAGTGAAAGTAATCAGACAGAAGAATACCTATTGTATCATTTAATTTATATAAAACTCTAGAAAATGCAAACCAATTTACAGTGACAGAATGCAGATCAGAGGTTGCCCAGTGGGAGAGGGAGACAGGCAGGAGGGATGAGCAAGGGGCAGGAGGGAAGTCCTGGCTGATGGATATGTTCATTGTCTTGGCTGTGGTGATCCTTTCACAGGTGTATACACATGTCAAAACTTAAAGTGATACACTTTCAATACATGCAGTTTACTGTATGTCAGTTATGCTTCTCAATAAAGCTGTTAAAATAACAAAAATAGTAATGATAATAAGCAATAAAATAAACAAAATCTGAAAATGCAGCTAAGGTAGCCAGGTCCCCGACCAGGGATTGAACCCAGGTCCTCGGCAGTGAAAGCACAGAATCCTAACCACTGGACTACTAGGGAATCCCCTAAATGGAGTTTGTGAGTTGGCAAAACTAATCCAAGGTGATGGCAGTCAAAATAGTGCCTCCTCTGGGACGGTTGGGGATTAGGGGGAGGAATGACTGGGAATTCGCAGGTGGGAAACTTCTCAAGGTAGAATGTTCTATATCTTGATCTATATAATAGTTATAAAAATTGGCACAATGTTTTTAAATGATAACTGAAAAATAAAGAACTTTTAGAAATGTTAAGATGCGGTACAATGGAATGGAGAACAAAGAACTGGACTTTCTGTATTATTTTCTATGAAAAAAATCAGTGCTTTCTGTTTGCTTTCCCTCCTTTAGAGATTTTGATGCAATTAGCATTTTAGAGGCTCTAAGGATCTTGCAGTATAGCAACTGGCTTAACTTTGTTTTAAACCAGTTTCCAAGACTTACTGGACCACTGAAACTTTTTTTTTTTTAACACTTTTAAACATCTGATGGAACAAGTGTTCCAAAGGGATATAATTTAGGAAACGCTAAACAAGCCAATTAAAAATATACTGTTTAAAATCTCCGGAGGTTTAGAGAGGTTAATTGTTTTTGTCAGAGCTCAGGGAGCCAGAAAAGGGCAGAGGCAGGATTGAAAACACAGGGAATTCTGATTCAAAGGTCAATCTTCATCCCTCCAGTCCTCACTTATCTGCCCCAGGCCTCGGTTTTCTCATCTATAGAATGAGAAGGTGAGAGCATATAGAATGGGAGATAGCAATCAGCACCCCACTTCCTCCACATGTGTTTTGGTTGGCTTAATTAAACATTCTAAGCTTTAGATTCCTCTGCTGCAAAATGAGAATAATAATACCCTAAATGAAATGAGAATAAAAATAACTTCTGTAAAAAACCCAGTGTTTTACAGAACACTTTATTTCTATTTTATTCCTATTTATTTTAACACTCTTATTTCTATTTTAATTTAATCTAAAAAATAGCTCGATAAAATAAGAGATGCTTTAAAATGTTGTAAGGCTTAGGCCCGTCCATGCTGGACTATTCTGTGTGTGAAAGGTCAGCAATTATTCTTCTGCTTTGGGTCTTCGTCAATAAATACCTGGCCTGGCATACAGAGATACTCATTAAATATCCTACCTCACCCATCTGGCTTTTAAAAAGGCATAATTTAAATTTTAATATTTGATGTATTAGGAGAACAGCCATCATAAGGAGAACAGACATCATTTATGATATAATGTGCTTAATGATCATGCTACTAATATGTTTCTATAAAAATATTATTTCATTTAATCATCATAAAACTCTAAGAGGAAAGTATTATGCCCATTTACACACTGGAAAATTAAATTCCAGAGTATTCAATCAAAGACCAGGACTTTGGAGGTACTAAGAAGAGGAACCCCAGTTTCAATCAGATCCCTCTGCCTTTCACGTCTCTGTTTCCCTCTAGGGCACCACTGGTTTACTTCATTGTGGTTTAAAAGGTGCTCATGCATCAGGGCTCTGTTTGGGGCTTATTGCTCTATTTTATTCTGTATCTCACAGAGAAGAACAAAACTCATCTATGGTGCCTCTGAAGCTCTGTAATTTGAGATTTGGAAAATACAGTGTTTTTCATTACTCTTGCCATTAATCAAGTTTTCAGGCTGTCTCCAAATTTCTCTTTCAGAAAAATAAGAATAACAGTCACATTTGATATGGAAATGGATTAATAAAAGAGTATAGGGCTTCCCTGGTGGCGCAGTGGTTGAGAATCTGCCTGCTAATGCAGGGGACACGGGTTCGAGCCCTGGTCTGGGAAGATCCCACATGCCACGGAGCAGCTGGGCCCGTGAGCCACAACTACTGAGCCTGTGCATCTGGAGCCTGTGCCCTGCAACGGGAGGGGCCGCGATAGTGAAAGGCCCATGCACCGCGATGAAGAGCAGTCCCCACACCGCGATGAAGAGTGGCCCCCACTTGCCGCAACTAGAGAAAGCCCTCGCACGAACCAAAGACCCAGCACAGCCAAAAAAAATAAATAAATAAATAAAAATAAAAGTAGCTATAAAATTTAAAAAAAAAAATAAAAATAAAAATAAAAGAGTATAGAAACATGCCCTCCCACCACACACACAAAAAAACCCAAACCATATGGCCTTTCCTTTTAACATAATGGAAAATAATGTTATTATAGCATGTTCTTCCAAATTATCAAGAAATAAAGGCGTACTTATAACATTCTAATTCATAATGCAAAACACATTAATAATGAGAAAGCAATAGGTGACATATATATCATCTTAACAAGAAAATAACTAGCTGTTATCAATTGGAAGATTTTCTAAACATTGCTCTGCCAACACCAAATTTTTATATGTTAGATAATAATATTAGCTAGCCATTTTTTCATTAACAAACTCATTTTTTTGAGTTTCTACTATATATCTTGTCCTGTGTTAGATGGACCTAGAAAGATAAAGTCATTCATGATTCTTTTCATATAAAATATTAATATTTTAAATAAAATTAAAAGAAAATGGGAAAAACAAAATTATTAAATAAAGAAAATAAATCTAAAAAGAAAAAATAAACTTAAATAATAAGAAGTCAATAAATTCAAACTGCCATGATGCAAATCTCAGCACTATCTGGCCCCTGTGGACCCTTCTAATCTCTCCCAATGGTACTGTTCCCTGCTGTAGCTTTTTCTTTTCTTTTATTATGATTAGTGTAGTATATTGTTTTTAAAAAAGTAAGCATAAATTATAGGCCCTGACCTAAGCATTTGTTGATCTAAACATTTATTCTCTAAATATTTACTGAGAACCTACTAGGTGAAGACACCAAATTAGGTGTTAGATTAAGGAGATGCCTCTCTAGCTGAGTACGTCTGAGGCCACTTGTCAAAGATCAGCTATGCTCACCAGTTCCCTTCAAGAATACACCAGGTGAACCGATGAAATGCCCTCATTTTTAAATATCACCAACCATCCAATCTCCTGAGTCATGCCTAGTACTCTGGGAAACCATTGCATTTGACATAGAATGAGTAATATTAATAGCTAGCATGTTGGTAGAGTGATTGGTACATTTAAGTTTATAATTATCTCATTAGATTTATTCTAGCTTTCCACAGCATACTGCCTCAAGAGTGTTTCTTTCTCAACTCCTTTTTCCTTTCTCCTTCTTATCTCCCTTCCTCCTTTCCTTCCTTCCTTCCTTCTTCCCTTCCCTTTATCATTGTCTAAGATATACATTATAAGCAAGTAGCTTATAAGGTAGAGTGGCACACAGACAATTACAACACTCATGTGATGAATGTTATTATTCCAGAATTATAAGAATTTATGAAAATATGAGATAAGGGTAAGGGGTAGGAGAATGTCACTCTAAACAAAGTTGTGTTCTTAAGATTTCGTAGGCTTGTTTTTACAAGAGTACTGTAGGCAATACTTGGATGGCTACCATATTTTTATATTCAGTAAGCCATGGGTTCTGATAAGGGGCACAGTTTCCAAGAGATCAGTGGCCCTCAGTAACAGAACAGAGGGAATGATGATCGACATTAGACCTCTAGCTTTCCAAGCAGAACTGACTGGTTGCTGGGCTGGGTTATGCTAAGCAACTTATCGATCTAAAGTTCTGATTTCTCAAGCCCCTTACAAAGAACATAACCAAGACACAATAAGTGCTAAAGCTGAAGGAAGACTTGTTGATGAGAAACAAATGATTCTGCCATTAGCATCAATTGTTAATTGATTAAAAAGGGAGAAAGTGCAAGTCTACACAATCACTTCAGACAAGAGACACATTGACTAGCAGCTGCAATATGTCTGCTTTAATCTTGTTCTACAAGGTGTTTCCCAGGAAGGGGTATTCCGACCAGGAGATGTGGACCTTTTAGTGTAAAGGGAGATTCTAAGGAATCTAGACATGAGAAGTACAGAACAGTGTTTCTTATAGACATAGGGAGAAGTGAGCATTCTTCATTTTGGAACTATATTAATTAGGTCCTTACCAAGCCATTTACCTAATTAGTCATTTCTGAAAACTTCACTATGGCCATTAATAAAATCCCTAATATATTTTTGAAACTGGAAATCTGCTTTGGCAATGCCATATAGAGCTGAAGAATGACCTCTTTGACTTCTTCAGGTGTAGTGGGCTCAGCAATGGATGAAGACTAGGGAGGCAGGACCTGACATGCTATATTAGCTTGCTCTGAGTGGAGGGAAAGAAACAAATAAACCAAACATTTGTGGTATGGGAGAAGAGTGCAAATTAACATTCTCTTTGGTCTTCAGAAGAGTAAAAGGACATAGCTTCTTCCTCATTAAACCTTAAAATCCAATGAGCTTAGTTGTGAAAGAGCAACTAAGAAAGAGATGCCATGAGCTTTTATGAGAGAATGTTATTTTTTAAAAGAGGGGTAGGGAAGTAACCTTAATTTCCATCAATAAAAGAATGATTAAATAGATTAAAGAGACAAAGTGAAATGCATATAAAGAATGAGATATTTCTGACACAAATGAACCTATCTATGAAACAGAAACAAATTCACAGACATAGAGTACAAACTTGTGGTTGCCAAGGGGGAGGAGGATGGGGAAAGGATGGATTGGGAGTTTGGGGTTAGCAGATGCAAACCATTATGTATAGAATGGATAAACAAAAAGGCCCTACTGTATAGCATGGGTAATTATATTCAGTATCCTGTGATCAACCATAATGGAAAAGAATCTAAAGAAAGTATATATATATATATGTATAACTGAATCATTTTGTTGTACAGTAGAAATTAACACAGCATTGCAAATCAACTATACTTCAACTTAAAAAAAAGAATAAGATGTTTCTATTCTTACTGATATGGAAAATATTCAGTACAATTGTAAATGAATGGGTACAACATAATTCCCTTTTATAGAAGAAAAACATAGATACATATTTGTCTGTAAGTATAGAACAATTGACAAATCAGGAGCACCAAACCTATCGGGGTTGGCAGTGGAGGGTAGGAACAATTCTAGTGGACAGAGTATTGTACTTTATAGTTTCTCAGTGTGTATGTTTGTGTATGTCTGTGTGTGTGTGTGTGTGTGTGTGTGTGTGTGTGTGTGTGTGTGTGTGCGCGCCTGCTTCCAAAAAGCTACTAGAGTCTGTCATTTGTTGGTTAATTGTATAATTAAATGATTTTACATTTGGGTGTTCTGGTATAACATCATAAGTGAAGATGAACTGTTATGAATTCACAAATTATATATGAGTCAAAGGAAACTATTTTCTGGTAATGAGTTACAACATCAGACTTAGAAATGTTTTGAATCAACTCTGATGACTGCATAGGATTTCTTCTGGCTATTACTCTCTTGTCAAATCATATTTAAGATCTCCTCTATATCAAGACATTTTCAAAATTTGAAACTTTAAATCAACTTGTACATACTGATGTGAAATCAGCTTCAAAATGGAGTCTAAATTCATTTTGTTTTAGATTGAAGGCAAAAGGAGTCCTAGATAATATGTGTTAGCCATATATAATTGAAATCATAGTATTTCATCCTTCTCATGTTTTGTACCTGTGCAGCATCTGGGCAGGATTCCCCACAGTGTGGAACTTCTAACAGTACTTGAATAAAATCAATATATGTTATTGATTTGTTTCCAATCCCTGAACAATGGTACATTTTCCAACCATCTTCACTCCAGCCCCTCATATAGTTTAATCACCCAAGTCCATCCCTGACTCTAGCTCTTCTTGTCCGCTTCCTCCATCCTCCAGCTCATGTGTCTGGTATTAGCCCTGATGCAGAGAACTAGAGTAAACTACATCACAACAGATTCTGAAGGCAGAGTGGAATTGGGTATCCATCTGTGGTGTTATTTTTATAGATCAACTCAGCAGATCTGGAAAGATGATTCACAGAATTGCCTTCCTGTATGGTTTGACTTAGGGTTGGCCATACAGAAATTTGTCATGATGGGGAAGGTGAAGTAAAACAGCAGTCATGCTCAGAATTTGGAGCTAGGTTCCCGGCACCACTGTAGCTTGTTATGTTGTCACTGTCTTGTTGTCTCATCTGCCTGCTGTGAGGGAGCATCGGGGCCCCCTCTCCTCTGCTCCCACTACATCTTTTCCTTCAGTCTCTTCAAGTCTTAGGCCAAGTTCATGGAATGATCTGTGGCCAAGGGTGTCAGCTCCTTCTGTAGACCACCTGTGCCATCAACATTGCAGACAGTGAGAGAGAGGAACAGAATCAATTTGTCATGGGTTCCCAATTGTCCTCATAGGTTCCAGTTTGTCCTCACGGATTTCAGTGTGTCCTTGCCTTCTCCCACTCTAAGTTCAGCTTTCCTTCCCAACCACCAATTCTGCAGACCTACAGTGACCCTGGGCCCACTACCAGACCCCACAATTCTGTCAGGTCCAATCCCTGTAATAATTCCCTTACTCTACATGGCTCATCATGGTTCTCTTTCCCTTATTGAAACAAAGAATACAATAGCAGAAACATACCTCCAATATTTGGTATATCAGGAAGTTCTGAGCAATAGAACAGGAGACCCTGGTGCTGATGTTGCTTTATTATTTTTTTTTTATTTTTTATTTTAACCTATTTCCACTGTGTGTGTGAGCACAACCGGTGAAGCAACTCAGAGAATCCCTTGTTGGAAATAATTCATAACACTTACAACCAGGCTTTGGACTCTGAGCAAAATTTTCGTAAGCACATCCTGATGGGAAAGAAAAGTTTTTTGTCGTCCCCTCCCCCACCTCCACAGATGGGAAAATATTTGAAGCACTGAAGTGTATATACTATTCTCCTTGTGCTATGGAAGTTCTAACAGTATTTACCTGAAATGTTTCTATCATTCCCAAACTTTGGGGTTTCTGTTGGTGATTGGAGAGGAACAGATTGCACTGTCCTGAACTGAAATCTAATGAATGGCACAAAGTTAAAATAAACTGGAGACACTTGAAAAAAGGGGAAAAAAAAAAAAAACTCAAAGAAATCTAAGCTTTTTTTTCTTTTCCCCTCACTCGCAGCCAACTAATCTCCCCACACATTCTGATCGTCTTCTCGCTGCACGGTGTCTGTGGTGGCGACAACTGATTCATGTGTTCATTTGCATATCCCCCGGTGCCAGCAGCGGAATGCAGAATGGGGCCTCCTGCTCTGGCAGCCAACACAGCACTGGCAAATCAGGGGGCTGTCAGAAACAGCTGTCCATTAACGGAGTTTGTGGAAACAACCAGGAGCTGTTTGAAAATGCTAGGTGGTAGAATTTAATTGGAGTAGCAACTGTTCAAAATTAAGATTAAAAGGACCAGTCAGTCAATGTGGATTTCGTGACACCTTAAAAATAACGATTCAGGTGTGATTAATGCCGCATCAAGTTTGCACATTTCTCTCCTTTGCCAATAGGGCCTGTTTGCTGGTGGTGCTTCAGTGAGTATATGTAGCCATGAGAGCTCCGGGGTTCCCAAGCTCGGTATCCTATTCCGCATGCTGACACCATTGTTTCTTTAAGAAAACAGGACTTTAATAAAAAGGAATCACATGCAGATTAAATGGGATGGAGTCTAGCGGCCCTGGAAGAAGCAAGGTGGCAAGTTTTGGAGACAAATACTTGTCTTTTTCCATTCTGTGAGGGCGGCTCAACCATGAACAGCCCCACCCTACCCTCTAGGCCCTCTTCGCCAGACAGAAGTTTACGAAGCACATTTCCTTCCTTCTGGCCCCTGAGTTGTGGAGAAAAGGGATTGGTCTCCATGGCGCACATAATCTTTGGCTCTTCTCCTGAGTTTGCCAAAAAGAGTATCAGAAGTTGCCAACGTTGAAGCGGGGTGAAGGGCTGGGGGTGGGGTTGGAGATGAGGACTAGTAATGGTGTCCTAAAAGCATTTTTTTTTTTTTTTTGTCTCTTGAAAAACATCTCAACTTTAGTATTTCATTAAGATTAGGAAATAATTCTAACGTGCCAGAAATAGCTCCTCATCATTTGGAACAGAATTCATAACTTTGAACCCCGATTTTTAACTATTTTAAATTCATGATTGAACTCTTAAGTACTCCAGTCAACATACTCTGTTCCACTCTCACGATTTCTGTTGTCGTTGGCTAAACTGCAAATCTGAGCTGGTTATTTAGTTTAATTCTTTGACTTTTACTATTAAATAGGTTGAACATTACATCACTCCCTTACCAATGTCCATTATAAGTCATTTTGAAAGGGAGCTTATTGAATTTAGTTGATAATGAAAGCAAATGTATAGTATGGTTAGATATGAAATGGGTTTTGTTTTTTTTTTTTGTAGACTTAAAAAAAAACAAAAAACAAAAACAGAAAACATCTGAGCAACTATACCATAGAGTAAGGATGATTGTGAAGTGACAGTTCTGGATAGGTAGTGCACGGTAGCCAGGAGAAGAAGTGACAGCTGGTAGCTTAGTAAACAGATTTCAGTTTAGGATTTTCTGAACATTTTAATATACTTCTCCACTGTATCTTTTGTTTCCAATTCAATAACAAAGTCATTTTCTATTTGTTGGCTTGAAATATTGAATCAGTTAGAAAACAGATTTAGAAAAGGATAAAATCAGGTGACATTAAAACAAAACATTTCTTAAATATCGGATGCAATGTTATAGCAATATTGGGAAGGTGAGGGAAGGGAAAGTTATCCAAAAGGAGACAGAACAAGAGCATTTGCAAATGGCAAGGCATCTACAAAATTTCATTCCTCCAAGTATTTTTTCCTTAAATTATATTATCTCTCTCCAAATATCGTGTATCTTCCAACTTCTACCAAACTGATCAAGAGGCCAGCTGACTGGTGCTGGTTTGAAGGAAAAAAATAAAAACTGTGAATAGTGGAACTCACAATGGCATTGAAAGCATTGCTCCTATTAATAGCCTCACTCATTTCAAAGATGTTAGACATTGAAGGGAACAGTTATATTTGAGTCCCATGGTATGTGTGGCATACATTGCCTTATCTTGATGAAAAGTGCCAATTTGTGTTTGCTGTAAAGATCTGTAAATACTGTCTTATGGCAGCTAGTTTTTAATTGTCGCCAGCCTCAGGGGAAAATGTGATTGAATTCTCTGTGCTGCTCACATTGCCTGTGTGAGATGTAGTAAGGTGAGTGGAGCTGTTCTTTGAGTGGAAATGTTCCCCTCCAGCTTGAGAGAGGGAGAGAAATACTTTAGAATTCAGCTTTTCCCTTTCTATTTTTAGTTTAATTAGGTTTATGTCCATGAGATAGGGCTGCTGCATTGGACCAGGATATGACCAAAGTAAACTGCTAATATTTCTGTAACTTAGAAAGATTCCAAGTGAAGTCACTGTTGGGAAATCCTAGTTTTAAGTAAAAGAGATAACTGAAATCAAGTATTAAGCATAGCTTGCAAGTTAGCTTTTCATGTCACTGCTTTCTACTGAGAGAATCATGGAAATAATTCATTTTTGATAGTGTCTTGGTCTCAGTTTTCTCAATTCTAGTTTGAATATACAGAAAAAAAGTACAGATTGTGTTAATAGGTTCATACAAAATAAGTCTATAAAATATCATCTGATTATATTAATACTCTTTTAATGTAACCTCTCTCCTCTTCTAAATCTACACTGCCGTGCACTGTGTCTTTCTTTGGTTGCAAGGAAATAACTGCTCATGCCAACTCTGTTAAAGGGTGGCATATCATAAGAATATACTAAGAATATTGTGAGGATTTCAGAAAAAGAACAATGTAAAAAGTGGGATCAAGGTAGTTTAACAGTTTCTCTTTCTCTCAGGACTTTTGCTTCTGTTTTCTTCTTCCCTGAGTAACTCAGCCATCTCTTTATGACTCATTGTAACTCTGACTTGCTTATGGCTCTTGGTTTGGGTCTGTAGCAGGTCACCAACAATCTATTTCTTTGTCTCTCTTTACATACAGTGCTACAAATTTCCCAGCATCCCCTGCAATTAAAGGTGGTCACATCACTGGTCTTCACTAATGGAATCTGAAGGGAAGTAACAACTTCAAGCCCAGGCTTTTAAGAAGCCTATGTCCGAGATTGGTTCAAGAGGGTGGAGTAGAAGGACATACTCTCACTCCTTCTTTAGAGAACAATGGAAGCACAACTAACTGCTGAACAATCATCGACAGGAAGACACTGGAACTCACCAAAAATGATACCCCATATGCAAAGACAAAGGAGAACCTGCAATGAGATGGTAGGAGGGGAGCTATCACAATAAAATCAAATCCCATAACTGCTGAGTGGGTGACTCACAAAGTGGAGAACACTTATACTACAGAAATCCACCCACTTGAGTGAAGGTTCTGAGCCACATGTCAGGCTTCCCAACCTAGGGGTCTGGCAATGGGGGGAGGAATTCCTAGAGAATCAGACTTTGAAGGCTGGCAGGATTTGATTGCAGGACTTTGGCAGGACTGGGGGAAACAGAGACTCCACTCTTGGAGGGCACACACAAAGTAGAGTGTGCATCAGGACCAAGGGAAAGGAGCAGTGACCCCA
This sequence comes from Balaenoptera musculus, assembly GCF_009873245.2. NCBI lineage: Eukaryota > Metazoa > Chordata > Mammalia > Artiodactyla > Balaenopteridae > Balaenoptera > Balaenoptera musculus. Next base: position 48,453,882 of record NC_045786.1, on the reverse strand, counting down.
TAGGAAACTGAACTAGACCTACCTGCTAGTGTTGGAGGGTCTCCTGCAGAGGAGGGGGGCAGCAGTGGCTCACCAAGGGACAAGGAAACTGGCAGCAGAAGTTCTGGGTAGGACCCCTTGGTGTGAGCCTTCCCAGAGTCTGCCATTAGCCTCACCAAAGAGCCCTGGTAGGCTCCAGTATTGGGTGGCCTCAGGCCAAACAACCAACAGGGAGGGAAGCCAGCCCCACCCATCACCAGACAAGTGGATTAAAGTTTTACTGAGCTCTGCCCACCAGAGCAACAGCCAGCCCTATCTACCACCAGTCCCGCCCATTAGGAAACTTCCACATGCCTCTTGGATAGCCTCATCCACCAGAGGGCAGACAGCAGAAGAAAGAAGAACTACAATCCTGCAGCTTATGGAACAAAAACCACATTCACAGAAAGATAGACAAGATGAAAATGCAGAGGGCTATGTACCAGATGAAAGAACAATAAAACCCCAGATAAACAACTGAATGAAATGGAGATAGGCAACCTTCCAGAAAAAGAATTCAGAATAATGATAGTGAAGATGATCCAGGACCTCAGAAAAAGAATGGAGGAAAAGATCGAGATGATGCAAGAAATGTTTAACAAAGATCTAGAAGAATTAAAGAACAAACAAACAGTGATGAACAACACAATAACTGAAATGAAAAATACACTAGAAGGACTCAATAGCAGAATAACTGAGGCAGAAGAAAGGATAACCGACCTGGAAGACAGAATGGTGGAATTCACTGCTGCAGAACAGAATAAAGAAAAAAGAATGAAAAGAAATGAAGACAGCCTAAGAAACCGCTGGTACAACATTAAACGCAACAGCATTCACATTATAGGGGTCCCAGAAGGAGAAGAGAGAAAGAAGAGACCTAAGAAAATATTTGAAGCAATTATAGTCTAAAACTTCCCTAACATGGGAAAGGAAATAGCCACCCAAGTCCAGGAAGCTCAGAGAGTCCCATACAGGATAAACCCAAGGAGAAACTTGCCAAGACACATAGTAATCCAATTGGCAAAAATTAAAGACAAAGAAAAATTATTGAAGGCAGCAACGGAAAAATGACAAATAACATACAAGGGAACTCCCATAAGGTTAACAGCTGATTTCTCAGCAGAAACTCTACAAGCCAGAGAGAGTGGCATGATATACTTAAAGTGATGAAAGGGAAGAACCTACAAACAAGATTACTCTACCAGCAAGGGCGAGGATCTCCTTCAGGTTTGAAGGAGAAATCAAAAGCTTTACAGACAAGCAAAAGCTAACAGAATTCAGCACCACCAAACCAGCTCTACAAAACATGCTAAAGGAACTTCTCTAACTGGGAAACACAAGAGAAGAAAAGGACCTACAAAAACAAACCCAAAGCAATTAAGAAAATGGTCATAGGAACATACATATTGATAATTACCTTAAACGTGAATGGATTAAATGCTCCAACCAAAAGACACAGGCCTGCAGAATGGATACAAAAACAAGACCCATATATATGCTGTCTGCAAGAGACCCATTTCAGACCTTGGGACACATACAGACTGAAAGTGAAGGGATGGAAAAAAGATATTCCATGTAAATGGAAATCAAAAGAAAGCTGGAATAGCAATACTCATATCAGATAAAATAGACTTTAAAATACAGAATGTTACAAGAGACAAGGAAGGACATGACATAATGATCAAGGGAACAATCCAAGAAGAAGATATAACAATTATAAATATATATGCACCCAACATAGGAGCACCTCAATACATAAGGCAACTGCTAACAGTTCTAAAAGAGGAAATTGACAGTAACACAATAACAGTGGGGGACTTTAACACCTCACTTACACCAATGGACAGATCATCCAAACAGAAAATTAATAAGGAAACAGAAGCTTTAAATGACACAATAGACCAGATAGATTTAATTGATATTTATAGGACATTCCATCCCAAAACAGCAGATTACACTTTCTTCTCAAGTGCGCATGGAACATTCTCCAGGGTAGATCACATCTTGTATCACAAACTAAGCCTCCGTAAATTTAAGAAAACTGAAACCATATCAAACATCTTTTCTGACCACAATGCTATGATATTAGAAATCAATTACAGGGAAAAAAATGTAAAAACCACAAACACATGGAGGCTAAAAAATATGTTACTAAATAACCAAGAGATCACTAAAGAAATCAAAGAGGAAATAAAAAAATACCTAGAGACAAATGACAATGAAAACACGATGATCCAAAACCTATGGGATGCAGCAAAAGCAGTTCTAAGAGGGAAGTTTATAGCTATACAAGCCTATCTCAAGAAACAAGAGAAATCTCAAATAAACAATCTAACATTACACCTAAAGGAACTAGAGAATGAAGAACAAACTAAACTCAAGGTTAGCAGATAAGAAATCATAAAGATCAGAGCAGAAATAAATGAAATAGAAACAAAGAAAACAATAGCAAAGATCAATAAAACTAAAAGCTGGTTCTCTGAGAAGATAAACAAAATAGATAAACAATTAGCCAGACTCATCAAAAAAAAGAGGGAGAGGACTCAAACTAATAAAATTAGAAATGAAAAAGGAGAATTTACAACAGACACTGCAGAAATACAAAGCATCCTTAGAGACTACTACAAGCAACTCTATGCCAAAAAAATGGACAACCTGGAAGAAATGGAAAAATTCTTAGAAAGGTATACTCTTCCAAGACTGAACCAAGAAGAAATAGAAAATATGAATAGACAAATCAAAAGTAATAAAATTGAAACTGTGATTAAAAATCTTCCATAAAACAAAAGTCCAGGACAGACGTCTTTACAGGTGAATTCTATCAAACATTTAGAGAAGAACTAACACCCATCCTTCTCAAACTTATCCAAAATATTGCAGCGGAAAGGACATTCCCAAACTCATTCTATGAGGCCACCTTCTCCCTGATACAAAGACCAGACAAAGATACTAAATAAAAAGAAAATTACACACCAATATCTACTGATAAATATAGATGCATAAATCCTCAAAAAAATGCTAGCAAACAGAATCCAACAACACATTAAAAGGATCATACACCATGATCAAGTGGGATTTATCCCAGAGATGAAAGGATTCTTCAATATACGCAAATCAATCAATGTGATACACCATATTAACAAATTGAAGAATAAAAACCATACGATCATCTCAATAGATGCAGAGAAAGCTTTTGACAAAATTCAACACCCATTTATGATAAAAACTCTCCAGAAAGTTGGCATAGAGGGAACCTACTTCAACATAATAAAGGCCATATATGACAAACCCACAGCAAATATCATTCTCAATGGTGGAAAGCTGAAAGCATTTCCTCTAAGGTCAGGAACCAGACAAGGATGTCCACTCTCACCACTATTATTCAACATAGTTTTGGAAGTCCTAGCCACGGCAATCAGAGAAGAAAAAGAAATAAAAGGAATACAAATTGGAAAAGAAGAAATAAAACTGTCACTGTTTGCAGATGACATGATACTATACATAGAGAATCCTAAAGATGCCACCAGAAAACTACTAGAGCTAATCAATGAATCTCGTAAAGTTTCAGGATACAAAATTAATGGACAGAAATCTCTTGCATTCCTATACACTAATGATGGAAAATCTGAAAGAGAAATTAAGGAAACACTACCATTTACCACTGCAACAAAAAGAATAAGATATCTAGGAATAAACCTACCTAGGGTGACAAAAGACCTGTATGCAGAAAACTATAAGACACTGATGAAATAAATTAAAGATGATGCCAACAGATAGAGTGATATACCATGTTCTTGGATTGGAAGAATCAGTATTGTGAAAATGGCTATACTACCCAAAGCAATCTACATATTCAATGCAATCCCTATCAAATAACCAATGGCATTTTTTACAGAACTAGAACAAAAAATCTTAAAATTTGTATGGAGAAACAAAAGACCCCAAAGAGCCAAAGCAGTCTTGAGAGAAAAAAAAAGGAGCTGGAGGAATCAGACTCCCTGACTTCAGACTATACTACAAAGCTATAGTAATGAAGACAATATGGTACTGACACAAAAACAAAAATATAGATCAATGGAACAGGATAGAAAGCCCAGAGATAAGCCCACGCACCTATGGTCAACTAATCTATGACAAAGGAGGCAAAGATATACAATGGAGAAAAGACAGTCTCTTCAATAAGTGGTGCTGGGAAAACTGGAACAGCTACATGTAAAAGAATGAAATTAGAACACTCCCTAACACCATACACAAAAATAAACTCAAAATGGGTTAGAGACCTAAATGTAAGACTGGGCATTATAAAACTCTTAGAGGAAAATATAGGAAGAACACACTTTTACATAAATCACAGCAAGATATTTTTTGATCCACCTCCTAGAGTAATGGAAGTAGAAACAAAAATAAGCAAATGGGACCTAATGAAACTTAAAATCTTTTGCACAGCAAGGGAAACCATAAACAAGACAAAAAGACAACCCTCAGAATGGCAGAAAATATTTGCAAATGAATCATCAGACAAAGGATTAATCTCCAAAATATATAAACAGCTCATGCAGCTCAATATTAAAAAAACAACCCAATCCAAAAATGGGCAGAAGACCTAAATAGACATTTCTCCAAAGAAGACATGCAGATGGCCAAGAAGCACATGAAAACCTGCTCAACATCACTAATTATTAGAGAAATGCAAATCAAAACTATAATGAGGTATCACCTCACACCAGTTAGAATGGGCATCATCAGAAAATCTACAAACAACAAATACTGGAGAGGGTGTGGAGAAAAGGGAAGCCTCTTGCACTGTTGGTGGGAATGTAAATTGATACAGCCACTATGGAGAACAGTATGGAGGTTCCTTAAAGAACTAAAAATAGACTTACCATATGACCCAGAAATCCCACTACTGGGCATATACTAGGAGAAAACCATAATTCAAAAAGACACATGCACCCCAATGTTCATTGCAACGCTATTTACAATAGCCAGGTCATGGAAGCAACCTAAATGCCTATCGACAGATGAATGGATAAAGAAGACATGGTACATATATACAATGGAATACTACTCAGCCATGAAAAAGAACGAAACTGGATCATTTGTAGAGACGTGGATGTATCTAGAGACTCATACAGAGTGAAGTAAGTCAGAAAGAGAAAAACAAATATCATATATTAACGCATATATGCGGAACCTAGAAAACGGTACAGATGAACTGGTTTGCAGAGCAGAAATTGAGACACAGATGTAGAGAAAAAACGTATGGACACCAAGGGGGAAGTGGCGGGGGATCGGGGTTGTTGTGTGATGAATTGGGAGATTAAAAGAAAATAAAAAATAAATAAATAAATAAATAAAAGCCTATATCCTTCGTGTATATTCCCTTTCTCTCTAGGGGATGGCAGGGCCACAACGTCCCTTGGGTATGATAAAGTTACAAAGGGGAAGAATCCTGAGTCCTTGCACCATTGCTTGAGGAAAGCCACCTACTGATTATATGCATCTTACATGGCTTCTTATACGAGTGAAAATAAGCTTTTCTTGTGTTTGAGGCATTAACAGTTTTCTCAGTTGTTTCATCCTGTCCAAAGTGAACTAATACCCATGATCCTGATCCTCATAACACAGTTCCTCTGTCACCTGCCACTAGTTCCTCCAACCCATCTATTTCCCACTTGAACCAATCTAATTAGCCATCTCATGGTTTTGATTCAGACCTCACGGATGATAGGTTTCTGACCAGCTGATACATCAACTACAGTTGCTGGTTCACACTTGGTCCAATCAGCCCTAGTTATTGTGGGCAGGTCACAAACTGCTGGGCTTCACCTGTGGAATGATAATATAAGGGCCACATGGTAGGAGAATGGTTCCTGGGTGGAGATGCAGCAGGAATAGTGGAAAGCCCGGCAGTAGTCCATCCTTGTTATGAACTTCCAGCAAAAATCAGTCTTTCTGAAATCAGTCTTTCATAGCTCTGAGTGTAAAAATTGGACTCAACACTATCACTGCATGCCTTCAACTTTTTCAGGCTGGATTCTGAGCTAAACTTGCATACACCCAAATTGTAAATGGAGCATTACTTCTGTCATCCTCAATTATTTCCCTTCCTAATAACAGACTCTTCTAAATGAAGATAGTCTTTTCTGATTACTCATTTATTTACATAAGGAATATGATCTTTGTCCTGTCCTGCAGGTGTTCATAGTGAGGAAGAGGGCATTTGGAGCTGGGTGCTAGAGATACAAAGATGGGTGACACAAACTAGGGCTTCCGTTCACAAATCTTTGCATAAGACAGACACCTACAGGGACGTACACTCTAAAATCTGTACAAAATACTATGGAATCATATGGCGAGGGGACACCCATCTATAGCTATAACTGATCAGAACCAGCTATGAGGACAAATTATTTCAGTTCACTTGACTTTACAACTGAGAAGATGCCAGGATACAGGGATACAGGGTGATGAATATGTCCTAAAAACATTTAAACAGAGGGAAAAATCAGACATATTAGGTCTTCAGTGACAACAGGAATATCAAGGTTTATTTTTCTTCAAAAAATGGTGCTGAAGTATTTATTTACTCTTAAAATAAATATAGTTTTAAGACATCTTCAATTGAATCACCTCTACTGAAATACAAGGAATGTGATAGGCCTTTGTCTAATATGAATATGTTGGAACCCACAGATCAAGGAACTGTAAACACTTAACCCTGAGATTCTGTAAGTAACCCTGTAGGGTGCTTGCCCTGGCATTGATGGAAGGGCTTTGACTTGTTACTTCCAACAGCCATTATTAGGGCTCTCTGTGCCACTTCCTTATATCACATGTCAACAATTGATTGGGACATAGATTCCAGTACGCTGCAGGTAAAATCACCTATCTTGAGATTCAAGCTAACTCGAGATAGAATAATAAGCTGACATAACTTTTTACATAGAGGGTAAGAATACATATATGTATATCTATGGATGTTCACACAATGACATATAACAATTTTTTTTTCAGCTTGCCTACAGTACATAATACACTTCCTGGAGAAAGGAATGTCGGGACAGCTTGGGTAGCCCTAATCAATTGTATTTTGAATTCCTAAATAGACTGTCTCTGTACTTATTAAGACTGTTCTGACCACAACTAGCCCAGAAACTGAGCTGAGAAATTTATCTGCATAGCAGTAGAGACAAATGAAACTGACAACTCTCCATTTGTGCTGACTGTGACTGTGCAGCCTGACAACTCAACAGAACATCATGAAAGGGATTATTTTGTAACACAACCAAAGAGGAATTTTTAAGTATGTCACTTTTCAATGGAATGAAAACACTTTAAGATTATCTGTGTACAAGTATGACATGATTCTTCCAAAATATATTTAGCTAAGTATGCTTTTCTGTTTCTAATGGGCAGGTGTTTTTCTCAGATACATATCAGTTAAAATTTTTGCTTGTCCCTGGCACCTCCCCATTGATTTGGTACTTTAGCACTTGCACTATTTCTCCAACACTATCATATTTAAACATACAATGGAGTTTTTAAAAATGTGAAGGCCACAGGAAAAAAATGATACTCGTAGTATAAGGAACTAGACAGTAGAATAGCAGTGAGATGTGGTGTGACCTATTGTAAATTCATGTTATGCTGGGTGCTTTTTTAATTGTCTGTGTTTTGTTTAATCTCTATAGTAATAATGTCAACCATAGAAAAATAGGAACATAAAGAAGAGAAGAAAGTTAGAAGGAGCAAAATAGTGTAGTGTTTGAGAGCTCTGGCTCAGAAATCAGAGAGGTAAAAAGCCAATGACTGCTAAAACCATAATCATGAATTTGGACATTTTGAACCTCCCCTCTGAATGTCAGATTACTCCTTGGTAAAATATGAAAAATATATTTTTAGAAGAGTAAATAAGTTACTTCATGGTAAGTGCTACAGATGGCACCTGGCACATGAGGGTGGTAGACACATCTTAGCTTCTTTCTTATCGCAAATAAGCATTGCTACTGTCATTTTCATCACAATCTCCTACCACCCAGCTCTTCAAGACATCTAGGTTTCTTTCTTTCCCATCCTTTATTCTATTCTTATTTGCCTTACGTATTTTTATTATATCATATATCTGTACTCCTTTTGGTGAAGCATTTTAAAAGCTAATAATGCTACATTAAAAAAATAAGTTTCCAGTTCTTTTTAAAATTGTGGTGCTTTGATTACAGGATATATTGAGGAAAATGTAATACCATACAACTTTGTTGTAGCACAAACAAATTTAACACATTTTATTATGCTATAAGGCTTTGTCCTCTAGCTTTGGCAAATTATGTTCGGATACAAAATCATTACATAATACTAAATGCCATGTAACAGGATTGCCCCATACAAAAGGTATCATTCTTGTTCTCCAATATCAGCATTATGAAAATATACACTGCATTTTCTGAGTCCATATTTATATTCTTCTAGCAAATCATTTCCAAATTTGTATACTCTGGTCTCAATATTTTTATGACTTTTGTCATCACACACATACATTAATACACACATGTGTGCATTACTCTGGTACAATTACATTAATGTACAAATATGTAATTTAAAAAAAAAATGATCCATTCAAACCCATGCTTACCAAACTTTAGGGGAGCTCCTATAGCTATGCAAAGACTCCAAATTAAAATAAATAAATAAATAATTAAAGATGCCATCTATAGCTGTAGCTGCATGGGTTGCATTGCCTATCCTAGCAACAAAGACCTTAGCTAGAGCTAAGATGACAATAAATAGAAATGCAAATTTTAAAAAGGAGAAGGACAGAAAAGAAAGCATTAGGAGGAGAGGCAGGTTGAGATTGAAAGGGGCTGTCGCTTAAATGGGAAGCTGCAGCAGGTCACATCACCCACTCATCTGTGTGTGTGCTTCGTGATCCCCATTCAGTTTGGAAAGATTCTCAAACAAAGTCCAGGGTCCTAAAAATATTTGGAACTATTACAAAGCATAAATTATAAATGTTTCAGGAAAATGGAAAAAGGTGTCTTGGGCCTACTTAAAGCACAAAATGATCTCAACCATTATTCAACAATGATATGAACCTCTTTTATTTCATCTCTCCTTAACAGTTCCTTCTGTTTGCTATCATTTCCTGCTCAGCACCATGTCAATAATTACTAAATTAGCAGGACGCCTGTACAATTTCAGCTCAAGTGTTATTATTGACAAGTCAAACAATGGGGCTGATAGAAAAGATGGGACTCCATCTCCTTATTTAGATGGACCGTGTTCAGAAGGAAAGATTGAAGCCTCCTCTTTCTTCAAAAGAGGGAAGGAGGGAATGGTTTACATTTTGTGCAGCTCAAGGACACAGAGTCAGAGGAAATGCCTTTTTAATGTAAACCTCTTTTCATTTCCAGAAAACAAAAATGAAGGTCATTGAAAAGAATCATGCTTGGTGGAAAAAGTAATTACATTTTTTTTTCAAATCTCAGAGGAATAATGCTTTTATATTTCCTGAGATGACCCAATTTGCACTATGATATGCTCCCTTAAATGTAAGTGTGCAGACGTCTTCACCCTGCATTGTTTTTCACCAGTAAAACATGCCCATATCTCACCTGTGATTAATTTCAGTCCTGATCTCCCAAAGTGCAAAAGTGACTGCACCAGATTTGCCCCTCCTTACAATGATGAGTTAAAAATGAAAGACTCTTTGGCCAGTTGTCCCCTCCCCCACTCCCCAAAAGTCAGAGTCAAGTAGCTTCAGCTATAAACCATCTTTTCAAACTGTACAAGTCAGCTCTCCCCACCTGCTTCGAGCAGGGAAGGGAGTAACCTGACATATTATTGTTCAGAAGAACCTAGGGTTTTGGGTCCAGCAGCCAGTGGGTGGCTGTGTGTACTGAAAGGAATGTTTCCTTAGTCCCGGTTCATTTTTCTCCAGCCCCACATACATATGTGTATACACCAAGGACTCTGCTATCTATACCTGGACAGGTAAGACCCAGCATTTCAGGAATATCTTTTCTCTATGATAAGGTGTAGCGCTTCTTAAACTGGATTGAATATTTGCTAAAATGTGTGTGCCTGACAATATCACTGCTAACAAAACATTTACACACCTTTAAACATTCTTTGATTATTTCAATTAAAATGCTTCAAGCACTTTCTGGACATTGATTTGCATTTGGTATAGATATGAGCTCACTAGGCATAACACAAAGCTTATTTTTGAAATGTCAAACTTTCTGGGACCTCTGGCTTGTAGTGAAGTAAACATTTATTTAGGAAACATATATTGCCTGTTCTAGTTAATTCACTGACAAACTCTTGATTTCTGAAGAAGTCATCATTCATGGGGTCATTTTACAGGTTGAAAGGCCCCGATCTTAACTCTTTCAGCATCCAGAAAAAAATAGATGGTCACCTCACTAATGTTAATCAGATTTCTATCTTTCTTAAAGAAAGTTTTAGCTCTGTATTTCTCTTCACTCATTTTATCACACCAGCTGGAAAGAAAGGGATGTGGATAATCTGGGGTGATTTGTTTTGAGAGCTGACAGGGAATTGGGGTTTCTATCACCTGCAGTAACTCAAAGGTGTTAATACAAGCACTAAGGTCATCAGAAATTCAACAAACATGTACAGTGAGAGGCTCAGAAAAGAGAAACAGCTTCTGTCTCACTAGTATGAACTGGTAACACTTGACCTAAACTATCATAAAATTGGTGTTTAGTGGTTAATGAACATGTTTACCTCCTTAAGAAGACCTGCAGGGCTTCCCTGGTGGCGCAGTGGTTGAGAGTCTGCCTGCCAATGCAGGGGACACGGGTTCGAGCCCTGGTCTGGGAAGATCCCACATGCCGCGGAGCAACTGGGCGCGTGAGCCACAATTACTGAGCCTGCGCGTCTGGAGCCTGTGCTCCGCAACAAGAGAGGCCGCGATAGTGAGAGGCCTGCGCACCACGATGAAGAGTGGCCCCCGCTTGCCACAACTAGAGAAAGCCCTCGCACAGAAACGAAGACCAACACAGCCAAAAAATAAATAAATAAATAAATAAAATAAAATATGTATGGAAAAAAAAAAAAAAAAAAAAGAAGACCTGCAACATTTGATTACTTATGCTCAAGAACCCAATTGTGGGTTTTGGTAATTTTAATAATGAGTCTCAAGGTATGAAAAAATCTTCACTATTGCTATTTTTCCAATGTTGGGAGTTTATTGGTGATCTCAGAGCTCTGGCTACTGATTGAAAGGATACACATAAGGAAAGGGAAGAAGAGGGAAAAAAAAGAAAAGCTAAGGTTATCATTGTAATATTTCTAACATTTGAATTTAATGATTTTACCTTGATTTGTGTACTGGTTGCCCATTCAGTTGAGTTCTTTTTAAAAACATTTTTATTAGAGTATAGTTGATTTACAATGTTGTGTTAGTTTCTGCTGTACAGCAAAGTGTATCAGTTATACATATACATATATCCACTCTTTTTTAGATTATTTTCCCATGTAGGTCATTACAGACTATTGAGAAGAGTTCCCTGTGCTATACAGTAAGCCCTTATTAGTTATCATACTAAGTGAAATAAGTCAGACAGAGAAAGACAAATATCATATGATATTGCTTATATATGGAATCTAAAAAAAAAATGGTACAAATGAACTTATTTACAAAACAAATGGAGTCACAGATGTAGAAAACAAACTTATGGTTACCGGGGGGGAAAGTGGGGAGGGGGGAGGGATAAATTGGGAGACTAAGATTGACAGATACACAGTTGAGTGCTTTTTTGCTCCCACAGAATTGACTGAGTTCTCTGTTTTCACAAGTATTGACCCTCTGGAATTGTTCAGTGTATTTTCCCTTGTGCAGGATATGTGAAAACATTTTTTTGAACTATCAGCTATTTGAGTTAGTTGTTTTTCCTACTAGGATCTGATTCTTTATTTGTTCAAATATTAATATATTTTGAAAGAAACTTCTGAATTGTGAGGTGCTGCCTAGGAGTTTGGGTAGATTTGTAGATGGTATCTCCATAGGCATATCAGAGATAGATGAGTAAATAGGTATTTCATTTGCACTAACAAGGATTTGTGGTATTATGAAAATGTGAGAGAGCAGACTCTTCAAAACAACGATTTGCAGGGAGTGTAAATGAAGATGCTGCTGTAGGGACACATAGGGAGACCAGTGGCCTTTCTTAGGATGACTCACCCCTTTGAGTGGGATTCCTCATTGTCCAGAGTTTCACACACACACACACACACACACACCCCTTTCCTTTGGTCATAGCTTGCCAAAAGACCTTTTCAAAGAGTAGCTATTAAATAATAGTTTAATTGGATATTATTAATTTGAAATTTCCTATCAGGCTGCATGTCTAAAATGAAGTGTGAGCCTGCCTAGTAAAGTGATAACTGTCCCAGGATGATCTCATGCAAGACCCTTTATTTCACACAGCATGGTCATATTTCCCAGGTTTGATATCCGGCTCCACCATATCCTCTCTGATGACTTTGATCAAGTTACTTCACAATTTTTCCTTCGGTAAAATAAGGATGAAAACTCAGCAATAGTGTCCACTTCATGGGGTGATTGTAAGAGTTGAATGATTTCATAAACATAAAGAGCTCAGGACCATGCCAAGCACAGAGTATATACTTACTAAAAGTTAGCTGTTATCATTATTATTATCATCATGCAGAGTGATTTGAAGGACTGTCTTGGTTATACCATGTTCTCAGATTTATGAGCATGCTCTTTCTAAATCAAGATGGAATTGGCCTTTATCACTTGCAGTCTCCATTAAGCAAATGATTTATCTCTATTAGAGAAGCTACAGAAAATGATCCGTTGACATGTACTAACACAACCAATTTATTTACCGTTCCCTCATGCAGCACATATTTACTCAGTGCTCATTACGTGCAAGACAATATATAGAAATGAGGATGCTCAAATATTGAGTCTGTAGTATAGAGAAATGATCTTTTAAAAGATATGATTATACACATTACACATATATATGTATGTGTGTGTATAAATATATAATATATACACACATATATGTAATTTTGTTAGAGGAATCAAAGTTTTTGAGAATCTTGAAATTTTTCATTGAAAAGGAAAAAATGAGACATTGCTTTGTTTGTTAATTTATTGAACATGTTTGTCAAGCACCTAGGCAATTCCAGTAATGGTGCAAGTCCTGTAGGATGATAACATGTTCTGGATAACAATTAACAATCCATTATCCTAGGGGGACTACAGAATAGACTAAGGGTTGCTGTATGCACCCATGAGTGCACAATGCCCATAATCAAAGCACTGTTTTATAGTCTTTTTAAACTTAATCTTAAAATATGTCTATTGAAGTAGCACAGGCATGCAGTTAAATCATGTCGTTTGGAAAGGCTTAGAAGTCAAGGAGTTTCACATTTCCTTTGGTCATAGCAGTGTCAGAGGACCCTTCCATATAGCAGCTACTATTAAAGAGTAGTTTAAATGCATATTAATACTTTGAAGGCTCCTAGCAGTCCACATGTCTAAAGCGAAGCATCCCTAGACTGTTCCTGACCCTGCTCCTCACAGGCAGCCCTTTTTCACCATTTACCATGTTGTTCTTTAGGGGCCATTGCCACATCTCTAAATTATATTTTTAGTGGTTATTTCTTGACATGTTATATTTAGCCCTTATGTATTGATTCCCTATTATCTTCTCCCATCAATTTTAGAGTAACTCCTGGCTCCCTAATTTGTAATTCCCACCTTTTCCTTGTCATCCCCCCTTAGTGCCCATACTATATAATCTATTTTCACTTTAACATTGCCAGTGTTGTTGAGCTTTTTAGTCCCTTGTGTATTTCCACAACAAAATCTGCTATGGTTTCTAAAAGTTGGTTATAAAAGTTAAAAAACAATAAATAGTAATTAAGATTTTTTTGACAATATGAACTTATTCCTAGTTTGTGGTGATTAAAAATTTTTTGTATTTCTATTTGTATTTCTTGGAGATTCCATTTGTCTTTCTCTGACTTTATAGCAACATGTCTTCTTTCAATATGTCAAGCATAATATAACCCTGTTTCCCCTCCACCTCCACCCAGAAATCAACCTCTCTACTGGAGCCATCCATCCTCCTCCATTGACCTAGGTTGGAAACTCTGAGGATCACACTGGGATCTTCCATCCTTCTCCTGCAGATCTTTTGTATCTTGATACACAGATCTGGTTCTAACATCATTTACTGTGGCATATATTTCATTAAGTTCCAAAGAATGGTTCAATAGAAACAAAGTATAAGTATTTTTACCTCTAAGAAACTTCTTCATACTTTTCTCATATTTGATTAATAGTCTGCTTGAGACAATGATTTTCTCCTCAGGACACTGGAGGCATTCATTCATGTTCTTAGCAACCATGCCAGCTTGACTCTACTTCCTTTGTAGGTGACATACTGTCCTGCCATTCTTTGTGACATGTGCTTTCTCCCCATAAATTATGTTTTTCTCTCTATCTTTTGTGTTGTGAAATTGTATAATTTCCTAAGTGTGGCCTTATTTAATTTATTTTTCTGAGCATTTAGTGGGCCCTTTCTTTTAAGTCTCATGTAGAAGATTTACTTCTTCATTAATTATTCAATAATTTATCCATTCAACCAATATTTTTCCTATTATGCAAAGGGTACTATTCTAGGCACTTGAAATGTGTCAGTGAGTGAAAACAAAAACAATCCCTACTTTGAGGAGCTTAAATTCTATTTGGGAGAAAGACAAACAATAAATAATAAATATAATAAATAAATGCTTTCTAACTGTTAGTGGGATGCCTGGGCAGGAAGGGGAAGTTGCTGTATTTAATAAGTTGGTTGAAATTGGCTTTATTAAGAAGATAATATCAATATTTGAGGTAAGACTTGAAGAAAGTGAGGGAATTAACCAAGAAAATGTCTGAAGGAGGAACATTCCATGTAGAGGAAAGAATGTGTGGCTGGTATGCTCAAAAAAATAAAGGGTCCGTGGGGACTGCGAGGGTTTGAGACATCAGGAGACAAGAAGGAAAACAAAAGGTCAGAGAGGTAACAAGGGGAGCAAAGATCATTTAGGATCTTGTAGGCTGTTTATTGTAAGAACTGGGAATTTTTCTTGGAGTGAAACAGGGAGATATAATCCAGGGTTTTGGACAGAGGAGTGATATGAACTGACCTGTATTTTTAAAGGCTCATTCTGGTTGCTTATTGATAATAGACTGAAGAGGAGGGTAAAGATACAAACATGGAGACTTGTTAGGATGTTATTGCAATAATCCAGGTGAGCAATCATAGTGTCTTAGTTCAAGCTGGTAGTTACAGAAGTGAGAAGTAGTTAAATTCTGCCTATCTTTGGATATGGGTCCAACAGAATTTGTTCAGGGACTGGATGTGACATCTGAGGGAAAGACCTCAAGGAAGACTTTTGCCTCAGCCACTGAGTGAATGTAGCTGCTATCCACTGTTATTAGTTCTGCACGTTAGACATCAGGGTGGAGGTTGCCAGTGGGGTGGGAATGTGCAAACCTGGGATCCCAAAGGAGATCTGAGCTAAATGTGTAACAACGCAAGTCACTGTCATATAGGGAGTATTTAAAACCTTGAAATTGAATGAGACAATCAAAGCAATGAGAATGAATAGAGGCGTGTCAAAAAATAATGCAAGCTGTGCCTCAAGTAAGATGAAGTCTGAGAATGGACCACCACGTCTAGCAATGTGGAAGTTGTTGGTGACCTAGGGGAGGGTAGTTCTGCTGGAGAAATGGAGGTGAAAGCCTGGTTAAAGAGGGCTTAAGAGAGAAGGAAAAGATTTATTGAAGACAATGCATATACAGAAAGCTTTCAAGGGCTTTCATTTGCCAAGAGAAGCAAAGAAATGAAGCCAATAGCTGGAAAAGGAAGTGAGGATGTGTGTGTGTGTGTGTGTGTGCGCACGCGCAAGAGCACAAGCGTGCATAATCTTTCAAATTAAAAAATAACAGACTGTATGTAATGGGGAAAATCCAATTGAAAATAAGAGTATGACAGAGTGGAGAATTGTTAGAGTGATGTCTTTGAGTAGACAAGGAAGGATGGGATCTAATACACAAATACAGGGATTGGCTGAGACCAAGGTGGTGTAAAAGCAAAATGTGTGGGGCCAGGGCTGGCAGGTGGTAGACATATAATGGAAGACTGAAATTTTCTCTGATTGCTTCAGTCTTCTCAGTGAAACACAAAGCAAGGTAATCAATTGAGAGAAGGGAGGGAGAAGAGGTACTGGGGAGAAAAAGGAGAGAAGATGTGAAATCAGCATTTAGAACAGTGCTACTGCAAGTGTGTATGCAGGCCGGACATGTGGTCAGCAGTCTGAGATGAAATAAGTCCAGCCATTGAGAATAACTATTCATGAGGTTTTATAGTACGTCCACGTTGCCTTAACATCCAAGCCCATGAAACATATCAGCAAATGTGATTTTGTGCTTATTTTGTGTAGGAGTGTATTCATTTGATGGCACTGTTGCTATGCAAAGAAAACAATGAGGTATTGCCTAGATTAAGGCGTTTACACCAGAAAATAAATCAATGCACTGCTTCCTTCACTGAGAATGTTTTGAAAAAAGTTAAGCTGAATCAAACTGTGACTTAGTGACATAGTGAAAAATGTGAATTACACAATTATTAAATTGGAAGTATTCTCATTATTATGTAATAACATGGAAATTGGTCATGAACAGCTTATTGTGTGCTGAGGTATGATGGCTTATGGGGAGAAAAATATTGTGTTGCAAAAGTTTGAACTCTAAAGTTCATTCTTAGGGTTTCTGCAAGAGAAGTAACCAGTTTGGCCCCAACTTTTTTTTAAAGATATGCAATGAACAACCAAGCTTGTTTATTTCTTATATATCTTTAGTATTTTAATTTAATCATAACATTCCCCTGCAAATGGAAGGTATGATCAAAGGGCAGATACAAAGTTAGAAGATGGGAAGAACAGAGTTCTATAGATTGTTTTATCAGGTTTCACAAGTAGCAATGATTTTAATGAAGCTATGATGGCCTTCCTATTGCACATCCAAACAGGTTGTAGGTTATAACAGAACAACTGACAAGTTGATACAAAGTTCTAAATTTTTTATTTTTCATCAAAAATAGACTAACACATAGGAAATTCATGGATCTAAAATTTACCTTTTACATCAAAATATAATTTAAATTTGACATGCCAGGATATGACATTCCAGGATAAATTATTGAAATTTTCTGCTGACCAAGAGTTAAAAATCACTTTTGAAAATACAGCATGATTTGTTCATTTTGAATAAAAGGAAAAAAATAAATATTTTGAGCTTGTCGAAATTGCTTTAAAATTTCTTCCATTCCTATCAACATACTGTATGAACACTGAGTATTGCTAATACTCCTGTGAATACTGTTAAAACAAAAAACTTAAAAAACTTTTATATATTCATTATCCTCTGCAGGTGGGGTTGCTATCAATGCAACGTAGATTGAGATGAGTATATGAGTTAAGCAAGAAGCAAGTTCATTTTTCACATTAACAATTTTAGGTGTTGACATACTTGCGTAATTGTTCAAAGTATACTTACAGGAATTACACATGGGTGTTTTCAATTTTCTTTATTATTTTGTTTATTTCAGACTGCAGAACAACTGAAAGTTATAAGTGTAATAAATATTTTCTATATATTTTGTCCATAATTATACTTTAAATGGTCAAAATGTATGGTGTTTTTCCAAAGTGTACAGTTTTGAAATTTCTTTTTCTCCTATTATTTCATTCAAATTATATTAGCTAAAATTTAATTTTATATCTGCTAAATTTAACAACGAACATTGAGCTTATATTTTATAGGTTTCTTATTTTTCATTTATTTTAAATTATGTTTTACAAAAACATTAATATGGAATAGATTGAGGAATAAAGCTAGTATTTTTTTTAATGTATTTATTGGAGTATAATTGTTTTACAATGGTGTGTTATTTTCTGCTTTCTTATAAAACTAGTATTTTACTATAAATGGTTTGAGAAGCACTGTCTGGCCATGAGAACCATGTAAGTTTTTCAAGCCAAAAATCACATGATTAGAAATATACAGTGACAGTATAGAAGAGGACAGATTGATAGAAGGGCTGAGTATCTGAAACATCATGTAACAAAAACTGAATGAGCCAGTAGTAAAGACCAGCTAGTCTACAGCTGTAAATAACAAATGTTGCCAAGGGAAAATTTTGAATGATATTATGGTGAAGGGAGAGGAATCTAAGATTTTGGACACTGAAGAGTTTTCAATGCAAATGAAAGAGGAGTCACAGTTTATCATAAGATTTTTTTTTTTTTAAACATCTTTATTGGAGTATAATTGCTTTACAATGGTGTGTTAGTTTCTGCTTTATAACAAAGTGAATCAGCTATACATATACATATGTTCCCATATCTCTTCCCTCTTGTATCTCCCTCCCTCCCACCCTCCCTATCCCACCCCTCTAGGTGGTCACAAAGCACCGAGCTGATCTCCCTGAGCTATGTGGCTGCTTCCCACTAGCTATGTATTTTACATTTGGTAGTGTATATATGTCCATGCCACTCTCTCACCCTGTCACATCTTACCCCTCCCCCTCCCCATATCCTCAAGTCCATTCTCTAGTAGGTCTGTGTCTTTATTCCCATCTTGCCACTAGGTTCTTCATGACCTTTTTTTTTTTTTTTCCCTTAGATTCCATATATATGTGTTAGCATACTGTATTTGTTCTTCTCTTTCTGACTTACTTCACTCTGTATGACAGACTCTAACTCCATCCACCTCACTACAAATACCTCCATTTCGTTTCTTTTTATGGCTGAGTAATATTCCGTTGTATATATGTGCCACATCTTCTTTATCCATTCATCCGATGATGGACACTTAGGTTGCTGCCATGTCCTGGTTATTGTAAATAGAGCTGCAATGAACATTTTGGAACTACAATGAGATATCATCTCACACCGGTCAGAATGGTCATCATCAAAAAATCTGGAAACAATAAATGCTGGAGAGGGTGTGGAGAAAAGGGAACACTCTTGCACTGTTGGTGGGAATGTAAATTGATACAGCCACTATGGAGAACAGTATGGAGGTTCCTTAAAAATCTAAAAATAGAACTACCATACGACCCAGCAATCCCACTACTGGGCATATACCTTGAGAAAACCATAATTCAAAAAGAGTCATGTACCAAAATGTTCATCATAAGTTTTTGAAATTTGCCAACTAGATGATGTGTAATTGCAATAAGAGATCAGAGGAGGATTAGACTGATGAAGAGAGAAAAAGACTCAGTCATTCAATATCCATCCAACAAGTATTTAAGTACCCTTGGAGTACTAGACACTGTTCTAGGCACCAGCGAGGTAGCAGTGAACAAAAAAGTCAAAGCGCTTGCCCTAATTGAACTTATATTCTAGTTGGGAAAAGATAGACAATAAAAAGTAATTAAATAAATTGCTAAATATATATCAGATGGTAAATGCAAAGTAAAAAATCAAGCATAGTAAGAGAGATGGTGGTGTTGAGGTAGGAAATGATGTGGCTATTAGCATTTTTATAGGGTAGTTAGGAAAGTCCTTACTGATATTTCTCTTCACATGTGGGCAAAGATGTGAAAAAAGTGAAGGAAAGAGCCATGAAATGATTTGAGGGAAGAATGCAAAATACCAGAGGCAGAAGGGAGCTTGACATGTTTGAGGAGTAGCAGGGAACCTAGTTTCAAGGCAGTGAGCAAGGGCGGCGAGTGGGGTGGCACTGGTAGGAGATAAGGTCAGAGGAGAGGCAGAACCCAGGCCTGGCTTCCATCTATGGACATTCTGAATCAATAGATGTTGGTAGGTCCCATGGATTTGCATTTCTAATAAGCTCACAGGTGATATCAATGCTGCCAGTCAGAAGACCACACTTTGAGAACCACTGTGTTAGTCTGTACAGTCTAGGCTGTATAAATAAGAAAGAGAGGAATGAGGTCGAATGGACAGTAGAAGGTTTCAGGTTTGATGTATTGTAGGAACCTTTTGGTTATTAGAAGTAATAAGGAAGGATCAGAGGTTTTAGATAGAGATGATGAAGGTGGTATAAATTGTTGCTAATGACAAGGTCTAGGGTACAACTTTATAAGTGGAAGACTCAGATATAGGATGTAAAACATGATTCTTGGAGGTGAGAGGCCAAGGTATACTGATATCAACATTGTATATAGATATTGACATTACCATGAATTTTGATAGAAGTCGAGATAAGAAAGTGACAGTGAACCACGGAAGCACTAATTCTATACCTATCAAAACCCCCTACAATCAAATGGTCAAAGGAATGCAAAAGTGAAAATAGTCAACATTTGAAAGGGTCAGTGGGATGAGAAAAGTATTCTCAAGGGGCAAGCAAATTTTTTGGTCAGAGTAGGAATATGTGAAGGAAACATTCATATATGTGTAGATCAAGGTTGTTTTACAAATGATAGGTCATATATTCCAAAAGACTCAGAGGAAGGGTCTGGAATGGGAGAGGTGAATGCTTGAATCAGATTGGATAATGTCCATTTCTGCAGGATTTAGAGTATGGGATTGATGAGTGATCTGGGCGTTTTGGTTTCTTAATGAATAACATAGCA
Source organism: Balaenoptera musculus (assembly GCF_009873245.2). Lineage (NCBI taxonomy): Eukaryota > Metazoa > Chordata > Mammalia > Artiodactyla > Balaenopteridae > Balaenoptera > Balaenoptera musculus. The sequence goes on along the minus strand of NC_045786.1, from coordinate 48,433,201 downwards.
GAGGTAGAAAGTATGACAGGATTCCTTCTAATGGGTGTACAAGGTTAATTGTCCCATTTGGGGAGGGAGACATAGGATCTATCCAATGCCATCAAGGTTCTGAAGTGCCTCTAATCCTTCCTTCTCACTTCTCATAACCCACAGCCTCCCATAATATATCAATCTCACCACCTGTCACTGTCCACCACTCATCATTCTAGTATCAGGCACTGTTCTAGAGGCAGGGAGTACAGATGTAAACCAGATGGATGTGTTCTCTTCTCATAGAACTTACCCATAGTGATAGAGAATGAAACATTAATAAGTAAACAAGTGCATATGTTCATAAATAAAATCATTTCAAAGAGTAACATCCTACTGTGAAAATTATACAGGGTAAATTGAAATAGAATTGGAGGATATTTTTTGCACAGTGGTTAGAAAAAATTTCTCTGAGGGGTTGATATTTAATGTGAGACTGAGATACAAGAAGAAAAAGAGGGGTGGGGAGAAGGTGGCGGATCACTCCTGATGGAAATATTCAACACACAGGCTATGGATGGGAAAAAGCTTGATATGTTGCAGATCGGAGAGTAGGCCAGTGAGCTAGAGGGGAACATGAGAAATGAAGTCAGAGAAGGCAGGGACAAATCAGTATTGAGTTTTTTAGAGTCTGGAGTGTCTTCTGAGTATGATGGGAAGATAGTGGAGGATTGTAAGCAGAAGAGTAACATAAACTTATTTTTATTTTTAAATGAACTTTCTGGGTGCTATGAAGAACTAAGTGTGGGGACAGAAGACAAAATCAGGGTGGGTTTTGTTTTCACATGTATTGAAATTCAATCAGGTTGAGATTTCCAGTGATGCCCAGATGTTTCAAATAAGGGGATCAGTCATGCTAAAACCAGTTTGAAGCGTGATGTACCAACAGCTATGAGTCACTTTGTCATTTCACATCTAGATCGTAAGACTGACTCACCAGCGTAGAAATTTCTTCTCTCTAGAATATATTCCCTCTGTAAATTGGATTTCGTATCTATCTGGCCTGTTTCTGATAAGAGCATCTTTCATTGCTGCATTAGGGATAGTGTTTGTGTTGGCAGAAAATAGAGTATTACTAGTTAAGGTATTTTCTTTTTGTTGCTGACTTTCACATCCATTATATGGAGTTTCAGCAACTCATAATATTCCTAATAGAAAGAAAAATCATGGCCACTTTTTTGGTAAGTCAATAACTTAACCTGTTTCTTGCCTCTAGGTCAAACAATTTAGTTTAATAAGTAAGAGGGGACGCAATTTTTCTGTTGAAAATACAAACTTTTAAATTAGTTTCCAGCACTCTATTCAGAACAATGGGTGCTAACAGAGAACTGGGGACCAGGCAGTAGGCAATAGAATGAACAAGGGCCAACCTTTAATTCACATGACAGTTTTCATGTTTTAGTTTGGTTCTGATTTAAATGTCAAAGAAGACAAAGAATTACGTTGTAAACAATGACTTCACTTGTTTTAAAGAATGGAAAACTAGGAAGGGCCCCAAGTATTCTTAGGATCAGAAAATTTAGATGGTCATTCACCTCTTTCACTAATTGAATTTTTTTGAGAAATTTATTTATCCTCTCTGTGTCCTGGCATTATCTTATAGAAAATAGAGAAATAAAATTGTCCTTAAAATGTTACCAAAAATTAAATATATTAATGAGAGTAAATGTGAAAGTGCTTTATTAACAGGACATTCTGTAGAAATATAATATAATTGTTATTCAAATATTAGTATTTATGTCCTTAAAAAGAATTTTAATGTTCTTATTTTGGGCTTTGTCTCTAAGAAAACATAAACCCTTTATTCAAGAAAGACTAGCTATCACTAGTACTGAGACCATGAAATATGCCCTCTAAAGAGGATAGTATAATATAATAAATAGTACCTTTAACAAATCATCAAAGCAAATAAAGAGTAACCTTTATAAGCCTGATCCTTAGCAAGTTCTTTAATGTTCGAAATGTCTTAAAAAGAACAACTTTTAGTAGGAATCAATCAATGCCGTGGCATAGCCTACAAGTAAAATTTTTCACAGATCTTTGGACTCTTCATTAGCAGCATTTTCGTATCTTGGGCAAATGCATTGATAGACTAATGGTACTTTGGGGGAATATACCATGTATTTAAAAAAACAAGTGAGAAAGAACAATTTTCATGTCTTTCACTGTTTGTGGTATGTATCAAGTTACAGGAACTTGTTCTGATTTAAAAAAAATCTGTTCAATAACTCTGATCCCAAATTATGTCTTTTTGACTCATCACAACACACAGTTTGTATTGTTCATGGGCAAGCTGAGTCAGCTATTCGTGACACAATGGCTGTTTTACTTTATATTAGTTAGTTTTAAGACAAACTTCAAACTTCTAAACTTCTAACTTAAAATATTAATATTTTAGGAGGAGGATGCCTCTTTCATAATTAAGGTATATAAAACATATATACCTTGAGTATTGATTCATCAATATAACATACTGATGAACCAATACTCATTTTTTTCAGTGTGAGAACCAAGTTACCTGGCACTGATTTTTTTGGACCATTCTTCATATACTTCTAAGTTTTATAGATTTTTGTCTCAGGCCTCACATAAGAACTCTAAAAAGGGAAATGCAGATATTTCAAACATTCAATCGGAGGAGATCTCCGATGGGTTTATTTTGGAGTAGGCAAAATGGCAGCTCATTCATATTTCACAAGTCTTCAGTGTCCTGTTTTATAGATTATTATTGAGGGCCTATTATGATTCAGGTCCTGTACTAGTCACTAGAGCTTAAAAAAATAAATCTAGGTGAATATGTCATGAATCATCTGAGGGAGTGCTTGGTGGTGGACACACATATATTTACTTTCTAAGAGCTCAGGTAAATGTCTCGGGGTGAGTTCCATTCTTGCACTTGGTAATCTGCAGACTGAATTATAATAATAACAATAAAAATAATAAACACTTATTAAGTGTTATCTGTGGGTAACTATCCAATATATTATTTCTAATACCTAAAATAATTCTAAACAGGAAGGTGTTATTATCCAGTTTTATAGTTTTAGTAACTTAGAGAAATTTAGTAACTTGCTCAAGGTTATATGAATAGTAAGTGTGATAGTCAGCATTTACACCCAGATCTAGCTTCAAAGGCTATTTATTTTCTTTGCTTGTTCTTTAAATATCATATGATCTACCACTATGAAATATCTTTTAAGAGTTAGGTAGCTTGGGTGGATCTTGCATGCTGCAGAAATTAATACAATGCAATTAATGAAAAAGAAAAATATTCTCCTTCATGTGTTTAACTTAGTTTGCATTTTGTTGCACCCCCAAAATCATCTCGTTTTATTTTCCACATTGTAAGACAGAACTGTCATACTGCTCCTCATGTACTGAAGAAGAAAGCAAGGACCAAGAAGATGATACACCTTGCCTAAGAGCATACAACTAGAAATTATCAGACCTAGGGATGATATTTGCCTTTTTTACTCTTTCTATTGCACCTCCAATGCTGGATTATGCTATCCTCTACTTGGTTAATGTGGAAAATACATATTGCAGTATCACTTTCTCTGTATGGTTCTGAGCTAGAGTTGGCCAAAAGAACAGGCTGAGCTTAGAAGACAGAAGTGAAGTAAAAGGTTATCATAATCAGATACAGTGATAAAGAAACAAGGGTACCTGTTGGTATGGATACCAGCTTTCCTTGCTCCCCTCTACTTCACACCCAGCTCATCTTGACTATTGTCTTTGTTCCCCAACAGCAACCCTAGACCCACCATCAGATGTTTGACTGTAGATCCACAGAAACAGTAGCTACACAGCAGCAACAACTTCCCAATAACCCTTTTGTTAGCTCCCCCTGCATGATTCTAATTGGGTATTCAACATATGTGGCATCTCAAATTTCTCTTTAAGCTCCAATTTTTCACCCATGCCAGCACTCCAGACAAATTGGTTAGTGTCCCTTTGGTCTCTGACTATCCCTTCCAGACATTCTTTTTCCCATTCTTCCCTCATTTGTATAAGGAAGGTCTAGTTTCTATAATCAATCCCTTATTCCTCTAACATTTTCCGTGGCTCTACTTCCCTGAGTAAACTCTGACTAGTACAGTTATTGTTCCTAGAAATGATCCCACAGGAACAGAACCTTAAAGATGAGATGGGTTCTCTGAGCTGACTAGACATAAAAAAAAATTTATAGGTGATTTTGATGTCACCTATAAGTGGGACAGGGTGGCTTATGGCATGCAGTGGCTACACATTACATAGGTTATCATCTATGATCATCTGGAGTCAAGTGCCCATAGAAGGCAAGGCTTTCGGCAAGTAGCTAATAACAAGTAACATTTTTTTTTTTTTTGATGAAAATAAAGAGTATAATGGCATTTGGAATTGTTGTTTACAAAAGATAATTTGGATAAAAAATTTCTAAGTTCAAGCCTTTAAATTTCCAACTTGAGAGGTGGGTAAGGAACCAAAAAGCTTTTATGACTAACTTACAATAAACCCTTGTCTCCTGTAGCCACAGATTAAGACTCTTGAAAAACAAACCCCAAAGCTAATCCTGAAGGGGACTGAATAACACTGCTAGCTGAATTCACAAATTTTCAGTATCTCTTATTGGGAAGAAGGGGACCCTTAAAATTAGAAAGTCAACCAGAAAACATTGGCCTTGAACCTTAATTTAGATCAAATGTCTAACAGATGTTAAAAAAAAATTCCATCCAACAGCAACAGAATATACATTCTTTTCAGGTGCACAGGGAATATGTTATAGGTCACTACACAAGTCTTAAAAAATTTAGAAGATTTAAATCATACCAAATATCTCTTCAGACCACAATGTTATAAACTAGAACAATGTATGAGGAGGAAAGCTGGAAAACTCACAAATATATACAAATTAAACAACACTCTCCTGAACAATCAATGGGTCAAAGATGATCAAAAGAGAAATAAACAATAATCCTGAAACAAACAAAAATGGAGATAACTGTATCAAAATTCATGGGATGCTAGAAAGCGGTTCTAAGAGGGAAGTTTAGAGAGATGAAGGTCAACATTAAGAAAAAAAGAATATCAAATAAACAACTAAACTTTATACCTCAAGGAACTAAAACATAAAGAACAAACTAAACCCAATGTGAGGAGAAGGAAGGAATTAACAAATATAAAAGCAGAAATAAATAAAATAGAGATGAGGAAAACAAAAGAAATGTTTAACAAAGCTAAAAGCTCATGTTTTGATATATACAAAATTGGCAAACCTTTAGCTAGACTAAGAAAGAGAGAATACTCAAATAAATAAAATCAGAAATGAAAGTGGAGACATTACAACTGATACCACAGAAATGCAAAGTATCATAAGAGATTACTATGAAGAATTATACACTAATAAATTGGGTAACTTAGATGAAATGTATAAATTCCAAGAAATATGCAACCAACAAAGACTGAATTGGGAAGAAATAGATAATCTGAACAGACCAGTAATGAGTGAGGAGATGGAATCAGTAATCAAAAAAATCCCAACACAGAAAATCCCAGGAACAGATGATTTCACTGGTGAATTCTACCAAACATTCATGAAGAAAAAATGCCAATCCTTCCCAAACTTTTCCAAAAAATGGAAGAGGAGGGAACATACCTAAACATATTTTAGAAGGCCAGCATGACCCTGATACCAAAGCCAGTTAAGGACACTACAAGAAAAGAAAACTATAGACCAATACCCCTGATGAATATATGTGCAAAAATTCTCAGCAAAGTATTAGCAAATTGAATTTGACAACACATTAAAAGGATCATACATGATCCTTTTACATGAGGATCATCATACATGATCATCCATGATCAAGTGGGATTCAGCCTTGCCATGCAAGGATGACTCAACATCCACAAATCAATACATATGATACATTAAGTTAATAGAGTGAAAGATAAATTTTATATAATCATCTCAACAGATGCAGAAAAATATTTGACAAAATACAACATCTTTCCATGATAAAAATCATCAAAAAATTAGGTATAAAAGGAACATACTTCAGCTTAATAAAGGCCATATATGACAAGCTAACATCAATGGTAAAAAGTTGTAAGCTTTTCCTCTAAGATCAAGAATAAGACAAGGGTGTCCACTCATACCACTCCTATTCAACATAGTACTGTAAGTCCTAACCAGAGCAATTAGGCAAGATAAAGAAATAGAAGTTGTCCGAATTTAAAGTAAGAAGTAAAATTGTCATTATTTGCAGAAAATATGATCTTATATATAGAAAATCCTAAGGACTCCACCAAAACTTTATTAGAACTGATAAACTAATTCAACAAATTTGTAGGATACAATATCAACACAGAGACATCAGTCACATTTCTACACACTAGTAAAAAATATCTGATAAAGAAACAGCATAATCCTGTTCACAATAACATCAAAAACAAACAAACAAAAATACTCAGGAGTGAATTTAACCAAGGAGGTTTTGTACACTGAAAATTATGGCCATGAGGAAAGAAATTTTAAAAAAGACACAAAAAAATGGAAAGGTATCCTGGGTTCATGGATTGAAGGAGTTAATATTGGTAAAATGTCTATAAAATCAAAAGTCATTATTCAGTGCACTCTACACCAAATTTCCAATGGCATTTTTTCACAGATGCAGAAAAACAATTTTAAAATTTGTATGGAACTGGAAAAGACCCTGAATAGCCAAAGCAATCCTGAGAAAGAAGACCAAAGCAGGAAGCATCAAACTACCTAATTTCAAACTATACTACACAAATATAGTAATCAAAAACTGTATGGGAGGAGAGACCTTCAAGATGGCAAAGGAGTAAGACATGGAGATCACCTTTCTCCTCACAAATACATCAGAAATACATCTACATGTGGAACAACTCCTACAGAACACCTACTGAACGCTTGCAGAAGACCACAGACTTCCCAAAAGGCAAGAAACTCCCCATGTACTTGGGTAGGGCAAAAGAAAAAAGAAAAAAACAGAGACAAAAGAATAGGGATGGGACCTGCACATGTGGGAGGGAGCTGTGAAAGAGGAAAAATTTCCACACACTAGGAATCCCCTTCACTGGTGGAGACAGGGGGTGGGCGGGGGGGGGGGGGAAGCTTCAGAGCCACAGAGGAGAGCACAACAATAAGGGTGTAGAGGGCAAAACAGAGAGCTTCCCACACAGAGGATCAGTGCTGACCAGCACTCACCAGCCTGAGAGGCTTCTCTGCTCACCTGCTGGGGCAGGTGGGGGCTGGGAGCTGAGAATTGGGATTCGGAGGTCAGATCCAAGGGAGAGGACTGGGATTGGCTGCTTCAACACAGCCTAAAGGGGGGTTAATGCACCACAGCTAGCCGGGAGGGAGTCCGGGAAAAAAGTCTGGACCTGCCTAAAAGGCAAGAGACCATTGTTTCGGGGTGCGCGAGGAGAGGGGATTCAGAGCACCACCTAAATGAGCTCCAGAGATGGCGCGAGCCACAGCTACCAGCACGGACACCAGAGATGGGCATGAGACATTAAGGCTGCTGCTGCAGCCACCAAGAAGCCTGTGTGCAAGCACAGGTCACTATCCAAACCTCCCCTCCCAGGAGACTGTGAAGCCTGCCAGTGCCAGGGTCCCATGATCCAAGGACAACTCCCCCAGGAGAACACACGGCGTGCCTGAAGCTGGTGCAAAGTAATGCTGGCTTCTGCCGCCACAGGCTCGCCCCACATTCTCTACACTTCCTTCCCCTGGCCTGAGGGAGCCAGAGCCCCCTAATCAGCTGCTAGTTTAACCCCATCCTGTCTAAGTGAAGAACACACATACTCAGGTGACCTACATGCAGAGGTGGGTCCAAATCGAAAGCTGAATGCCAGGATCTGTGAGAATAAAGAGGAGAAAGGGAAATATCTCCCAGCAGCCCCAGGAACAGTGGATAAAATCTCCACAATCAATTTGATGCACTCTGCATCTGTGGAATACCTGAATAGACAATGAACCATCCCAAAATTGAGGTGGTGGACTTTGAGAGCTACTGTAGACTGGGGGTAGGCTTTCTGCAACTAATCTGTTTCTGGTTTTATGTTTATCTTAGTTTAGTATTTAGAGTTTATTATCACTGGTAGATTTGTTTACTGATTTGGTTGCTCTCTTGCTTTTTTTTTTATATATAGATATATATATATATTTTCCTTTTTCTCTTTTTGTGAGTGTGTATGTGTATGCTTCTTTGTGTGATGTTGTCTGTATAGGTTTACTTTTACCATTTGTCCTAGGGTTCTGTCTGTCAGTTTGTTTTTGTTTTGTTTTTCTACTATAGTTTTTAGTGTTTGTTGTCATTGGTGGATTTGTTTTTTGGTTTGGTTGCTCTCCTCTTTCTTTCTTTCTTTATTACTTTTTAATTTTATTTTTAATATTTTTTTAATTTTAATAACCTCTTTTTCTTTTCTTTTCTTTTCTTTCTTAATTTCTTTCTTTTTTTCTCCATTTTCTACTGAGATGTGTGGCTGACAAGGTCTTGGTGCCCTGGCCAGGTGTCAGGTCTGTGCTGCTGAGGTGGGAGAGCCGAGTTCAGGACATTTGTCCATGAGAGACCTCCCAGCTCCATGTAATATCAAGCCATGAAAGATCTCCAAGAGATCTCTATCTCAACGCTAAGACCCAGCTCCACTCAATGACCAGAAAGATACAGTGCTGGACACTCTATGCCAAAAAACTAGCAAGACAGGAACACAGCCCCACACATTAGCAGAGAGGATGCCTAAAATTGTAAAAGGTCATAGTCACCCCAAAACACACCACTGGAGGTGGTGTTGCCCACCAGAAAGAAAAGATTCAGCCTCATGCACCAGAACACAGGCACAAGTCCCCTCCACCAGAAAGCCTACACAACCCACTGAACTGACCTTAGCCACTGGGGGCAGACACCAAAAACAATGGGAAATACGGACCCCCAGCCTGTGAAAAGGAGACCCCAAACACAGTAAGTTAAGCAAAGTGAGAAGACAGAGAAACACACAACAGATGAAGGAGCAAGGTAAAAACCCACAAGACCAAACAAATGAAGAGCAAATAGGCAGTCTACCTGAAAAAGAATTCAGAGTAATGATAGTAAAGAGGTTCCAAAATCTTGGAAATAGAATGGAGAAAATACAAGAAACCTTTAACAAGGACCTAGAAGAACTAAAGAACAAACAAACAATGATGAACAACACAATAAATGAAATTAAAAATTCTCTAGAAGGAATCAATAGCAGAATAATTGAGGCAGAAGAACGGATATGTGACTCGGAAGATAAAATAGTGGAAATAACTACCACAGAGCAGAATAAAGAAAAAAGAATGAAAAGAATTGAAGACAGTCTAAGAGACCTCTGGGACAACATTAAACGTACCAACATTCGAATTTTAGGGGTCCCAGAAGAAGAAGAGAAAAAGAAAGGGTCTGAGAAAATATTTGAAGAGATTATAGTTGAAAACTTCCCTAATATGGGAAAGGAAATAGTCAATCAAGTCCAGGAAGCACAGAGAGCCCATACAGGATAAATCCAAGGAGAAACATGACAAGACATATATTAATCAAACTATCAAAAATTACATCCAAAGAAAACATATTAAAAGCAGCAAGGGAAAAACAACAAATAACAGGCATGGGACGCCCCATAAGTTTAACAGCTGATCTTTCAACAGAAACCCTGCAAGAGGGTGGCAGTACATATTTAAAATGATGAAAGGGAGAAAACTATAACCAAGATTACTCTACCTAGCAAGGATCTCATTCAGATTTGATAGAGAATTTAAAACCTTTACAGGCAAGCAAAAGCTAAGAGAATTCAGCACCACCAAACCAGTTTTACAACAAATGCTAAAGGAACTTCTCTAGGCCGAAAACACAAGAGAAGAAAAAGACTTAGAAAAACAAAACAATTAAGAAAATGATAATATGAACATACATATCGATAATTACCTTAAATGTAAATGTATTAAATGCTCGAACCAAAAGACATAGACTGGCTGAATGGATACAAAAAAAAAGACCCATATATATGCTGTCTACAAGAGACCCACTTCAGAACTAAGGACACATACAGACTGAAAGGAGGGGATGGAAAAAGATATTCCATGCAAATGGAAATCAAAAGAAATCTGGAGCAACAATTCTTATATCAAACAAAAGAGTCTTTAAAATAAAGACTATTACAAGAGACACAGAAGGACACTACATAATGATCAAGGGATCAATACAAGAAGATACAACAATTGTAAATATTTATGCACCCAAAATAGAAGCACCTCAATACATAAGGTAAATTCTAACAGCCATAAAAGGGGAAATCAACAGTAAGACAATCATAGTAGGGGACATTAACACCCCACTTTCACCAACTGACAGATCATTCAAAATGAAAATAAATAAGGAAGCACAAGCTTTAAACGATACATCAAACAAGATGCACTTAATTGATATTTATAGGACATTCCATCCAAAAACAACAGAATACAGATTCTTCTCAAGTGCTCATGGAACATTCACCAGGATAGATTATATCTTGGGTCAGAAATCAAGCCTTGGTAAATTTAAGAAAATTGAAATCATATCAAGTATCTTTTTTGACCACAATGCTATGAGACTAGATATCAATTAAGGAAAAATACTGTAAAAAATACAAACATGGAGGTTAAACAATACACTACTATATAACCAAGAGATCACTGAAGAAATCAAAGAGGAAAACAAAAAATACCTGGAAAAAAATGACAATGAAATCACGATGACCCAAAACTTATGGGATGCAGCAAAAGCAGGTCTAAGAGGGAAGTTTATAGCAATACAGTCCTACCTCAAGAAACAAGAACCATCTCAAATAAACAACCTAAACTTACAACAAAAGCAATTAGAGAAAGAAGAACAAAAAAACCCCAAAGTTAGCAGAAGGAAAGAAATCATAAAGATCAGATCAGAAATAAATGAAAAAGAAATGAAGGAAACGATGGCAAAGATCAATAAAACTAAAAGCTGGTTCTTTGAGAAGATAAACAAAATTGATAAACCATTAACCAGACTCATCAAGAAAGAAAGGGAGAAGACTCAAATCAATAGAATTAGAAATGAAAAAGGAGAAGTAACAAAAAACACTTCAGAAATACAAAGGATCATGAGAGATTACAACAAGCAAATCTATGCCAATAAAATGGACAATCTGGAAGAAATGGACACATTTTAGAAAAGCACAACCTTCCAAGACCGAACCAGGAAGAAATAGAAAATATAAACACACCAATCAAGATCACTGAAATTGAGACTGATTAAAAATCTTCCAGCAAACAAAAGCCCAGGACCAGATGGCTTCACAGGCGAATTCTATCAAACATTTAGAGAAGAGCTAACACCTATCCTTCTCAAACTCTTCCAAAATATAGCAGAGGGAGGAACACTCCCAAACTCATTCTACGTGGCTACCATCACCTTGATACCAAAACCAGAGAAAGATGTCACAAAGAAAGAAAACTACAGGCCAATATCACTGATGAACATAGATGCAAAAATCCTCAACAAAATACTAGCAAACAGAATCCAACAGCACATTAAAAGGATCATACACCATGAACAAGTGGGGTTTATCCCAGGAATGCAAGAATTCTTCAATAAATGCAAATCAATCAATGTGATAAACCATATTAACAAATGGAAGGAGAAAAACCATATGATCATCTCAATAGATGCAGGAAAAATTTTCGACAAAATTCAACACCCATTTATGATAAAAAACCTCCAGAGAGTAGGCATAGAGGGAACCTACCTCAACATAATAAAGGCCATACATGACAAACCCACAGCCAACATCATTCTCAATGGTGAAAAACTCATACTATGTCCTGTAAGATCAGGAACAAGATAAGGTTGCCCACTCTCACCACTATTATTCAACATAGTTTTGGAAGTTTTAGCCACAGCATCAGAGAAGAAAAAGAAACAAAAGGAATCCAAATTGGAAAAGAAGAAGTAAAACAGTTACTGTATACAGATGACATGATACTATACATAGAGAATCCTAAAGGTGCTACCAGAAAACTACTAGAGCTAATCATGAATTCGGTAAAGTAGCAGGATACAAAATGAATGCACAGAAATCTCTTTCCTTTCTATACACTAATTATGAAAAATCTGAAAGACAAATTAAGGAAACACTCCTATTTACCATGTAACAAAAAGAATAAGATACCTAGGAATAAACCTACCTAAGGACACAAAAGACTTGTATGCAGAAAACTATAAGAAACTGATGAAGAAATCAAGGATGATCCAAACAGGTGGAGAGATATACCATATTCTTGGATTGGAAGAATCAGCATTGTGGAAATGACTCTACTACCCAAAGCAATCTACAGATTCAATGCAATCCCTAACAAACTACCAACGGCATTTTTCACAGAAGTAGCACAAAAAGTTTCACAATTTGTATGGAAACACAAAAGACCCCGAATAGCCAAAGCAATGTTGAGAAAGAAAAACGGAACTGGAGGAATCAGGCTCCCAGACTTCAGACTATACTACAAAGCTACAGTAATCAAGAGAGTGTGGTACTGGCACAAAAACAGAAATGTAGATCAATGGAACAGGATAGGAAGCCCAGAGATAAACCCACACACATATGGTCACCTTATCTTTGATAAAGGAGGTAAGAATATGCAATGGAGAAAAGACAGCCTCTTCAATAAGTGGTGCTGGGAAAACTGGACAGCTGTATGTAAAATAATGAAATTAGGACACTCCCTAACACCATACACAAAAATAAACTCAAAATGGATTAAAGACTTAAATGTAAGGCCAGCACTATAAAACTCTTAGAGGAAAACATAGGCAGAACACTCCATGATATAAATCACAGCAAGGTCCTTTTGGACCCAACTCCTCCAGAAATGGAAATAAAAACAAAAATAAACAAATGAGGCCTAATGAAACTTAAAACCTTTTGCACAGCCTAGGAAACCATAAACAAGCCAAAAAGACAACCCTCAGAATGGGAGAAAATATTTGCAAAAGAAGCAACTGACAAAGGATTAATCTCCAAAATTTACAAGCAGCTCATGCAGCTCAGTATCAAAAACAAAAAACAAAAGCAAAAAAACAACCCAATCCAAAAATGGCAGAAGACCTAAATAAACATTTTTCCAAAGAAGATATACAGATTACCCACAAACACATGAAAGGATTCTCGACATCATTAATCATTAGCGAAATGCAAATCAAAACTACAAGGAGGTATCACCTCACACAAGTCAGAATGACCATCATCAAAATACCTACAAACAATAAATGCTGGAGAGGTTGTGGAGAAAACGGTACCCTCTTGCACTGTTGGTGGGAATGTAAATTGATACAGCCACTACAGAGAACAGTATGAAGGTTCCTTAAAATACTAATAATAGAACTACCAGAAGGATGTGCTCCCATTCCCTCCTGTGAGAACATCGGAATCACAGCTAACTGCTGAAAAATCATCGACAGGAAGACACTGGAACATACCAAAAAAGCTATCCCAAATCCAAAGACAAAGGAGAAACCACAATGAGATGGTAGGAGTGGCACAATCACAATAAAATCAAATTCCATAAGTGGTGGGTAGGTGACTCACAAACTGGAGAACACTTATACCACAGAAGTCCACCCATTGGAGTGAAGGTTCTGAGTCACATGTCAGGCTTCTGACCCTGGGGGTCCAGCAACAGGAGGAAGAACTCCTAGAGAATCAGACTTTGAAGACTAGCAGGATTTGATTGCAGGGCTTTCACAGGACTGGGAGAAACAGAGGCTCTACTCTTGGAGGGCACACACAAAGTAGTGTGTGCATCGGGACCCAGGGGAAGGATCAGTGACCCCATAGGAGACTGAATAAGACCTACCTGCTAGTGTTGGAGGGTCTCCTGCAAAGGTGGGGGGGGGGCGTTGTTGTGTCTCACCATGAGGACAAGGACACTGGCAGCAGAAGTTCTGGGAAGTATTCCATGGCGGGTGCCCTCCCAGAGGCTGCCATTAGCCCCACCAAAGAGCCCAGGTAGGCTCCAGTGTTGGGTCACTTCAGGCCAAACAACCAACAGGGAGGGAACCAAGCCCCACCCATCAGCAGTCAAGTGGATTAAAGTTTTACTGAGCTCTGCCCACCAGAACAACAGCCAGCTCTACCCACCATCAGTCCCTCCCATCAGGAAACTTGCACAAGCCTCTTAGATAGCCTCATTCACCAGAGGGCAGACAGCAGAAGAAAGAAGAACTACAATCCTGCAGCCTGTGGAATGAAAACCACATTCACATTCAATGAAAAGGCAGAGTACTACGTATCAGATGAAGGAACAAGATAAAACCCCAGAAAAACAACTAAATGAACTGGACATAGGCAACCTTCCAGAAAAAGAATTCAGAATGATGATAGTGAAGATGATCCAGGACCTCGGAAAAAGAATGGAGGCAAAGATTGAGAAGATGCAGGAAATGTTTAACAAAGACGTAGAAGAATTAAAGAACAAACAAACAGAGATGCACAATACAATAACTGAAATGAAAAACACACTAGAAGGAATCAGTAGCAGAATAACTGAGGCAGAAGAACGGATAAGTGAACTGGAAGACAGAATGGTGGAATTCACTGTTGTGGAACAGAATAAAGAAAAAAGAACGAAAAGAAATGAAGACAGCCTAAGATACCTCTGGGAAAACATTAAATGCTACAACATTCGCATTATAGGGGTCCAAGAAGGAGAAGAGAGAGAAAGGACTCAAGAAAATATTTGAAGTGATTATAGTTGAAAATTTCCCTAAAACGGGAAAGGAAATAGCCATCCAAGTCCAGGAAGCACAGAGAGTCCCATACAGGATAAACCCAAGGAGAAACACGCCGAGACACATAGTAATCAAATTGGCAAAAATTAAAGACAAAGAAAAATTATTGAAGGCAACAACGGAAAAACAACAAACATATAAGGGAACTCCCATAAGGTTAACAGCTGATTTCTCAGCAGAAACTCTACAAGCCAGAAGGGAGTGGCATGATATAATTAAAGTGATGAAAGGGAAAAACCTACAACCAAGAGTACACTACCTGGCAAGGATCTCATTCAGATTCGATGGAGAAATCAAAAGCTTTACAGACAAGCAAAAGCTAAGAGAATTCAGCACCACCAAACCAGTTCTACAACAAATGCTAAAGGAACTTCTCTAAGTGGGAAACACAAGAGAAGAAAAAGACCTACAAAACAAACCCAAAACAATTAAGAAAATGGTAATAAGAACATACATATTGATAATTACGTTAAATGTGAATGGATTAAATGCTCCAACCAAAAGACACAGGCATGCTGAATGGATACAAAAACAGGACCCATGTATATGCTGTCTACAAGAGACCCATTTCAGACCTAGGGACACATACAGACTGAAAGTGAGGGGATGGAAAAAGTTATTCCATGCAAATGGAAATCAAAAGAAAGCTAGAGTAGCTATAGAATAGACTTTAAAATAAAGAATGTTACAAGAAACAAGGAAGGACACTACATAATGATCAAGGGATCAATCCAAGAAGAAGATATAACAATTATAAATATATATGCACCTAACAGAGGAGCACCTCAATACATACGGCAACTGCTAACAGTTCTAAAAGAGGAAATCGACAGTAATACAATAATAGTGGGGGACTTCAACAACTCACTTACACCAATGGACAGATCACCCAAACAGAAAATTAATAAGGAAACACTAGCTTTAAATGACACAATAGACCAGACAGATATAATTGATATTTATAGGACATTCCATCAAAAAACAGCAGATTACACTTTTTTCTCAAGTGCACTTGGAACATTCTCCAGGACAGATCACATCTTGGGTTATACATAAAGCCTCAGTAAATTTAAGAAAACTGAAATCATATCAAGCATCTTTTCTGACCACAATGTTATGAGATTAGAAATCAATTAAAGGGAATAAAACATAAAAAACACAAACACATGGAGGTTAAAAAATATGTTACTAAATAACCAAGAGATCACTGAAAAATCAAAGAGGAAATTTAAAAAATACCTAGAGACAAATGACAATGAAAACAAGAGGTTCCAAAACCTATGGGATGCAGCAAAATCAGTTCTAAGAGGGAAGTTTATAGCTATACAAGCCTACCTCAAGAAACAAGAAAACTCTCAAATAAACAATCTAACCTTACACCTAAAGGAACTAGAGAAAGAAGAACAAACAAAACCCAAAGTTAGCAGAAGGAAAGAAATCATAAAGATCAGAGCAGAAATAAATGAAATAGAATCAAAGAAAACAATAGCAAAGATCAATAAAACTAAAAGCTGGTTCTTTGAGAAGGTAAAATTGATAAACCATTAGCCAGACTCATCAAGAAAAAGAGGCAGAGGACTCAAATCAATAAAATAAAAATGAAAAAGGAGAAGTTACAACAGACACCGCAGAAATACAAAACATCCTAAGAGACTACTACAAGCAACTCTATGCCAATAAAATGGACAACCTGGAAGTAATGGACAAATTCTTAGAAAGGTACAACCTTCCAAAGCTGAACCAGGAAGAAATAGAAAATATGAACAGACCAATCACAAGTAATGAAATTGAAACTGATTAAAAATCTTCCAACAAATAGAAGTCCAGGACCAGATGGCTTCACAGGTGAATTCTGTCAAACATTTAGAGAAGAGCTAACACCCATCCTTCTCAAACGCTGCCAAAAAATTGCGGACGCAGGAACACTCCCAAACTCATTCTATGAGGCCACCATCACCCTGATACAAAACCAGACAAAGATACTACAAAAAAGAAAATTACCGACCAATATCACTGATAAATATAGATGCAAAAATCCTCAACAAAATACTCGGAAACAGGATCCAACAATATATTAAAAGGATCATACACCATGATCAAGTGGGATTTATCCCAGGAATGCAAGGATTCTTCAATATACACAAATCAATCAATGTGATACACCATAGTAACAAATTGAAGAATAAAAACTATACAGTCATCTCAAAGGATGCAGGAACAGCTTTTGACAAAATTCAACACCCATTTATGATAAAAACTCTCAAGAAAGTGGGCATAGAGGGAACCTACCTCAACATAATAAAGTCCATATACCACAAACCCACAGCAAACATCATTCTCAATGGTGAAATATTGAAAGCATTTCCTCTAAGATCAGGAACAAGACAAAGATGTCTACTCTCACCACTATTATTCAACATAGGATTGGAAGTCCTAGCCGTGGCAATTAGAGAAGAAAAAGAAATAAAAGGAAGAGAAGTTGGAAAAGAAGAAGTAAAACTGTTACTGTTTGCAGATCGCATGAGACTATACGTAGAGAATCCTAAAGATGCCACCAGAAAACTACTAGAGCTAATCAATGAATTTGGTAAAGGTGCATTATACAAAATTAATGCACAGAAATCTCTTGCATTCCTATATACTAATGATGAAAAATCTGAAGGTGAAATTAAGGAAACACTCCCAGTTACCATTGCAACAAAAAGAATAAAATATCTGGGAATAAACCTACCTAGGGTGACAAAAGACCTGTATGTGGAAAACTATAAGACACTAATGAAATAAATTAAAGATGATACCAATAGATGGAGAGATATACCATGTTCTTGAATTGGAAGAATCAATATTGTGAAAATGACTATATTACCCAAGGCAATCTACAGATTCAATGCAATCCCTATCAAATTGCCAATGGCATTTTTTATAGAACTAGAACAAAAAAAATTTTTTTAATTTTTATGGAGACACAAAAGGCCCTGATTAGCTAAAGCAGTCTTTAGGGACAAAAGCAGAGATGGAGGAATCATACTATACTACAATATGGTACTGGCACAAAAACAGAAATATAGATTAATGGAACAAGATAGAAAGCCCAGAGATAAACCCACACACCTATGGTCAACTAGTCTATGACAAAGGAAGCAAGGATATACAATGGAGAAAAGACAACCTCTTCAATAAGTGGTGCTGGGAAAACTGGACAGCTGCATGTAAAAGAATGAAATTAGAACACTCCCTAACACCATATACAAAAATAAACTCAAAATGGGTTAGAGACCTAAATGTAAGACTGGACACTTTGAAACTCCTAGAGGAAAACATAGGAAGAAAACTCTTTGACATAAATCACAGCAAGATCTTTTTTGATCCACCTCCTAGACTAATGGAAATAAAAACAAAAATAAACAAATGGGACCTAATGAAACTTAAAATCTTTTGCACAGCAAAGGAAATCATAAACAAGACGAAAAGACAACACACAGATTCGGAGAAAATATTTGTAAATGAAGCAACAGACAAAGGATTAATCACCAAAATATATAAACAACGCATGCAGCTCAATATTAAAAAACAAACTACCCAATCCAAAAATGGGCAGAAGATCTGAATAGACATTTCTCCAAAGAAGACATACAGATGGCCAAGAAGCACATGAAAAGCTGCTCAACATCACTAATTATTAGAGAAATGCAAATCAAAACTACAATGAGGTATCACTTCACACCAGTTAGAATGGGCATCATCAGAAAATCTACAAACAAAAAATGCTGGAGTGGGTGTGGAGAAAAGGGAACCCTCTTGCACTGTTGGTGGGAATGTAAATTGATACAGCCACTATGGAGAACAGTATGGAGGTTCCTTAAAAAACTAAAAATAGGGCTACCATATGACCCAGCAATCCCACTAATGGGCATGTACTAGGAGAAAACCATAATTCAAAAAGACACATGCACCCCAATGTTCATTGCAGCGCTATTTACAATAGCCAGGTCATGGAAGCAACCTAAATGCCCATCGGCAGATGACTGGATAAAGAAGATGTGGTACACATATACAATGGAATATTACTCAGCCATAAAAAGGAATGAAATTGTGTCATTTTTAGAGACGTGGATGGATCTAGAGATTGTCATAAAGAGTGACGTAAGTCAGAAAGAGAAAAACAAATATCGTATATTATTGCATATATGTAAGACCTGGATAAATGGTACAGATGAACCAGTTTGCAGGGCAGAAATTGGGAAACAGATGTAGAGAACAAACTTATGGACACCAAGGGGGGAAAGCGGTGGGGAGAGGGGGTGGGGGTGTGATTAATTGGGAGATTGGGATTGACATGTACACACTGATGTGTATAAAATGGATGACTAATGGATGACTAATAAGGACCTGCTGTATAAACAAATAAAATCCAAAAAAAAAGAAAATTTCTGAAAAGAAAAAAAAAGAAAATAAAAAGAACTACCATACGACCCAGCAATCCCACTCCTGGGCATATACCTTGAGGAAACCATAATTCAAAAAGAGTCAAGTGCCACATGTTCATTGCAGTTCTATTTACAATAGCCAGGACATGGAAGCAACCTAAGTGTCTATTGATAGACGAATGGATAATGAAGATGTGGCACATATATACAATGGAATATTAGCCATAAAAAGAAAAGAAACTGTTATTTGTAGTGAGGTGGATGGACCTAGAGTCTGTCATACAGAGTGAAGTAAGTCAGAAAGAGAAAAACCAAATACTGTATGCTAACACATATATATGGAATCTAAAAAAAAAAAAAAAGGTTCTTAAGAACCTATGGGCAGGACAGGAATAAAAACACAGATTTAGAGAATGGACTTGAGAACACAGGGAGGGGGAAGGGTAAGCTGGGACGAAATGAGAGAGTGGTATGGACACATATCCACTACCAAATGTAAATTAGATAGCCAGTGGGAAGCAGCTGCATAGCACAGTGAGATCATCTCAGAGCTTTGTGACCACCTAGAGGGGTGGGATAGCGAGTTTGGGAGGGAGATGCAAGACGGGGGAGATATGGGGATATTTGTATACATATAGCTGATTCACTTTGTTATATAGCAGAAACTTACACAACATTGTAAAGCAATTATACTCCAATAAAGATGTTAAAAAAAAAAAGCTGTATGGTATTGGCATAAAAATAGACATATATACCAATGGAACAGAACTGAGAGCATAGAAATAAACCTCTGCATGTACAGTTAACTAATATTTGTCAAGAAAGACAAGAATATTAAATGGGGAAAGGATAATCTTTTCAATAAATGGTGTAATGGAAACTGGATAATCACATGCAGAACAGTTAAACTGGACCTGTGTTTTACACCACTGACAAATGGTAACTCGAAATGGATTAAAGACTTACACGTCAAAAAATGGAAACTGTAAAACCCCTAGAAGAAAACTTAAGGAAAATGATCCTTGATATGGGTCTTGGAGATGATTTTTTAGATATAACACCAAAAGCACAAGACATAGAAACAAAAATAAATACACGGGACAACAAAAAACTAAAAAGCTTCTGCATAGTAAAAGAATCAATGAAATGAAACCTATGAAATGGGAGAAAATACATGCAAATCATATATCTGATAAAGAGCTAATATCTAAAATAAAAAACTCATACAACTCAACAGAAAAAAAAAATCTTATTTAAAATGGGAAAAGGAACTGAATAGAAATTTTTCCAGAGAAGACATATCAATGGCCAACAGGTACATGAAATGGTGCTTGGCATCATCAGTCATCAGAGAAGTGCACATCGAAACTGCAATGAGATATCACCACACACCTTTAAAATGGGTATCATCAACAACAACAACAAAAAACCACACACACGAAATACGAGGTGACAAGTGTTGGTAAGGATACAGAGAAAAGAAAATCCTTGTGTACTGTTGGTAGGAAATTAAGTTACCAGAGCCACTATGGAAAACAATATGGAGGTTTCTAAAAAAATTAAAAATAGAATTATTTTATGATTTGCAATCTAATTTCTGTGTATATATCCAAAGGTAATGAAAATAGGATCTCAAAGA
The DNA here is from genome assembly GCF_009873245.2 of Balaenoptera musculus. Lineage (NCBI taxonomy): Eukaryota > Metazoa > Chordata > Mammalia > Artiodactyla > Balaenopteridae > Balaenoptera > Balaenoptera musculus. The sequence continues at coordinate 48,412,292 of NC_045786.1, read as the reverse complement.
GTTATATGCACTCTCATGTCCATTTCAGCATTATTCACAATAGCCAAGATATGGAAGCAAGTTAAGTGTCCATTAACAGATGATGAGAGAAGATGTGATACACACACACACACACACACACACACAGGAATATTATTCAGTCATGAGAAAAAAAAGAAATACTGACATTTGCAACAACATGGATGAATCTTGAAGGCATTATGCTAAGTGAAATAAGTCAGACATAAGAAAGACAAATGCTATAGGATATCACTTATATGTGGATTCTAGAAAGGCTGAACTCGTAGAAACAGAATGTAGAATGTTGGTTACTGAGACTGGTAGTTGTAGGAAGTGGAGAGATATTAGTCAAAGGGTACACACTCCAGCTTAAGATGAATAAGTTCTTGTGTTCTAATATACACCATGGTGTTGTATACGTGAAAGTTGCTATGAAAGTAGATCTTAAATGTTTTTACCACAAAAAGAAATGACAACAATGTGATGTGATGGAAGTGTTAGCTAATGCTATGGTGGTAATCATGTTGCAATATATGTGTATCAAATCAACATATTATATACCTTAAACTTATACAATGTTATATTTCAATTATATCTCAATAAAGATGGAGAAAAGAGAAAAAGAAACAATAAAAAATTAAATATTTAATAAACAGACAAATAAATAAATTGATGGTCTATTTTAGGCATGTTATTCAGCTTTCTTTCCCTGTCTTTGCCCAATGGTCTCATGGCTATTACAGAGGTATTTGTGATTTTGCATAGGTTCATCTACATGGGCTTCCACTCACCAAGAACAATATTACTGTAGAGTTTCTAACTTGCCCACAGAGAGTGACAATAAGCACTTGTTATTCCTCTACTTTCTGACTGAAACTGTGGCTTTTTCTTTTGCACAGAATATTCTTCCACTGTTAATGATTGGAAAATATTAATTTGCATCTTTTAACCCTCCTAAGGCTTGGAAAATTAATTTATCTTAATCATAAGTATTTTGAACTTATTAAAATTAAGTAATTTTTAGTAGAAAGAGTGATAGGAACTAATCTTTATCCAAGACTTTATATAACTACAGTAAACAGTTTTCCTGCATAGTAATACAAATAGTAGTATCAAATATTTAGAAGTGTTCCTTCAAAACCCCATGTTTCGGCCAATATTCTATAGAGAACAGAAAGTAAGCAAGACTGGCTGATTTAAAGCTCTTTAGTGTCTAGAGACTGTCTTGCAAACCCTCAGGTATAATATTTATTCCCCTTGCCTATCATGATTTACTCTATAATTTATAACCATACATAAACTGCCAGTTTTAAATCAAAGAGCATTTTTGAGATGGTAACACAATCCTATAGAGGGGTACTAAATCTCTCTCTTAAGCATACTTGAACTTTCCAATACTCCTTGGGGAAGACCCATAAGATGCTGCACCATGGTGTGTCAGCTACTTATGAGAAAATATTATGATTTTTGCTAATTGGACCATTAAAAAATAGGTTTTGATAAAATTTGAACTATTCCTTGAATAGGCTTAAGTGTGATAACAAGAATTGAACACTTTTTCATATACCATTTCTGCAGAGCTAAACATAGCAACTCATTCAGCCAGACAATAAACATGTTTTGAGTGGTCAGATATGACTGACTTGTCTGGTCAAGCCAAACTGATATGAACGATCTAAACACAAAGTAACTAGAAAACTAACAAATTATATATATATATATATATATATATATATATTTGAAATTTCTGGACAAATTCAGTGGCATTGAAGAGTAGAAAGGAAATTAGAATTATGTTTCTGAGATGAAGCCAATTGAATTTGATGGTGGATAGGTGTGGAATATCAAGGAGAAGAAAGAATTTAGGATGACATCATTGTCTGTGTCATTCTCCTTGAACCAATATGACCTTTGGGATGCTTTCATGGCACACTTTCTTTTTAGTTAGATCAACCTGCTTGGTCAGAATTTAAGCTACTATAATTTGTGGAAGAAGAAGAAAAAGAGTCAGACATCTACAAGCCTCCCCTTATTCCTTTCAACATCAATTTCCTTTTGAAACTTAGGAAACCCATGCTCAGGGTTGAAAAGCAAAGGTGCTGACAAGTATATCTAAATTGAAAATAATTGGATGCTTGTAGGTCAAAGCAGTGAGGCACAGAAAGTCAAGTATCTGAACATCAATGGAAAGGCAAGTGGGTCAGAAGATAACCCGTATCTTCTATATCTCTCTATGTCTGTCTTCTAAAGGCTCACTTTGGAATTCATAGTGTTCTCTGGTAACCCAATGAAGTTAAAGCCTCTTATTATAGTATGTTAATAGTGCTGGACAATTCAGCTAAGACCCTTGGAATGGGAAGGAGTCATCTGTAAAGGCTCAGAGAATGAAAATAAACCTGAAACAAACCTTGACAAATCCCCACACTATAAAGTATTTGAAAATATTCCTAAACCACAAGGAGCATAAGGAACTTTTCTAAGCTAATAAGGTGAACAGAATGATTGGACAAGTACAAACCAGTCACTTTGATGTGGTAATTAGATAACAAAATTTTGTATGTAGCTCTCACAGAAGAGGAAGAAAAAAAACTGTTAAATTTCACTCAAAGTTTATTCTCCAAAAGATATTGAAGTAAGAGACTCATCCACTTCTTGACACATTTCAATTATTTTAAAATTAACATTATATATATTTTGCCTGTAGTGCAATACTCTGACTTAAGAAGTCCCTCAAGGGATAAATATATTTGATAATACAGTCTTCACTTTCATTTCAGCCTTTTGATGACACTGAAGTCTGGTATGAAACATTACAGACCCTGGGCACTGAAAAATGATTCTACCACTTCACCTTAGTAATAAAACAAACTTCTAAAAGAGTTCTGGGAGGCACTGCTGTACCATCTGGAGGAAACAAAGCGTGGTTTGGAGTCAGTGAACTTGGTAGAAAAACCAAGCTCCGTCACATCCTAGTTATATAAATTCAGAAAGGATATTTAACCTTTCTGAGTATCAATCTCTTCTTTCCTGAAATGGGGATCACAATAGCTATTATGTCATTTACTGTGGTTATTAATTCCAATAATATATTTAAAGCAATAGTAAATGCACAATATACATTCATGTATTTTTCTCTCCTGCCACCCTTCTTTCTCTTTTTCCATCATAAACAATTTAATATTAGACTCAACTGCAAGTGACAGAAAATCCAAAATAACAGTATCTTAAACTAGACAGTTTATTTTCCTCTTCTGAAAATGTAGGCAAATCCAGGGTTACCATGGTGGTTCTGTGATCACCAAAGCATGATTCAACAGAGCTCTCCACCTCTATCCATCATGATAATATCACAGGGAAAAGGGTGGAGGTGGCTGCATGACTTAAATTCAAGAATACCTGTTAGTGTCTTTACTTTAATCTCACTGGACAGGATTTTTATTAACAAGCCTCTGTGAGGGTTAATTTTATGTCATCTTGATCTGGTCATGGTGTGTCTAGATACTTTGTAAAACATTACTTCTGGGTATGTTTTGAGGGTGCTTCTGAATGAGATTAGCATTTGACCCAGTAGACCGAATAGGCAGATTGTGCTCCCAGTGTGGGTGAGCCTCATCCCATCCGTTAAGGGCCTGAATAGAACAAAAAGGCAGAGGAAGGGAGGATTTGCTCTCTCTGTCTTCTTCTGCCCTTGGACTGGGACTAATGCCATTGGCTTATCAGTTCTCGGAACTTAGGACTCAGACTATAACCCTTCCACTGGCTTTCACGGGTCTCCAGCTTGCAAGCATCAGGGCAAGAGAGTTCTTAGCTTCCATAATTGTGTGAGCCAAAACCTTATAAAAATCTATCTATATCTATATCTCCAATCCATATCTATATCTTTCTATCTATCTATCTATCTAACCTGGGAAATGTAGTTTTTATGTATTTGGTCATATGCTCAACTAGAAATAGAGCTTTTTTAACAGTTTTTTAAAATTATTATTAAAAAAATGGAAAACAGATAAGATGGAAAACTCTAAGCATATATACTTCTCTCCCACCTTCCGTCTTCACCACCTGAATGGAGTCAAACATTTCAATGGAATTACAACAAATGGTCAATTCAAAGAAAAGCATCGTTTATCTCTATAAAACCAAATTATTCCTTCATGCAATGTACTAAATGGAGTGAAAGATTGAATGAATCAGTTGATTTGGCATTGTATAGAATAAGTTCAAATGGAATTGTATACTTTATTAATAATCTAAGGAGTTGATGACTTTCTTTGTGTCTACACCGGCCCTGTCAGCTGAGAAAATAGTAGAGACATCATTATAAATTCATATCTAGAGATAACTTTATAATAATAATAAAAGGCTTTATTTTTAGGAGAATGAGTTGAGATTTTAATAAACAAAACATCACCTTTTCACATATTTCCTCCAAATGAAAAATAAAAGTGAAAGAAAAAGAAAAAGTAAGATGTGTCTTTGCAGTAAGAATCCAATTAACAGATGAAAACCACCAGCTAAATCAGTTTTCTGCTTTCATATGGAAGAGAATTGGCTGGATAACTAATTTAACTGTATATAAATGGGCCTGTAAGGAAGTAAAAATAAATTTGGCAGGAATATATTTTACTCAGGGGTTTGGGTATGTGAGTCAGAGGAACAATGTTGGTTTGAAATGAAATTACACTTACCTAAGTATAAGGATGTAACAGGTTTGCATTTAGCTGGAAACTTTGATATTTCATCTTCTTTGGCATTACAATACCTGGCCTTTGACTCTCTGGCTTGGGCTTTACCAGGTTTGGAGTTAGCAGGAGTGGGTTCTAGGCTGGATCTTCCCCCAAGGAACTTGGCCGTGGAGACTTCCCTGTGAAATGATGAAAGAGTAGACGATTTCAAGACAGCTCTTTCTAGCTCTAGGATTTTTTTGTCCCTGTGACTTCATGACTTGAATTTCCTGACAATTTACCCACTGTTTGGTGTGGGATAGAAGACTTTTGTCCAAGGTGACAGGGAGTGCTGTGGCATCTCTGCTTGGCGCAATCCTTCTAACATTTGAAAATCTTTTCCTGTCGCATGTGCAGTGTTACTTTGAATTTGCACAATTTCCCACTGTTGCCATTTAATCGATAACAGAAAGTTCAAGTGATTTGCAAACTGTAAGAAAAATGACCTCAGACACCCCCGTCATTTCCAGTGGCTGTAGATATACCCTTAGGCTAAAGCCACAGCAGAGTTTTAAATACTGCAAGATAAATCCAAGCTGACCCACTTCCTCATTTCTGACACTTCCAACAATTAAGGTCCCATCAGCCTCACTCTAGTTGCTGTTCTGTTAGAAATGCTATGTGACCTGCGGAGGGACACCTAAGAATTTCCACTCTCTAAGAAGAAAAATATATTAAAACATAGACTTTAAATTTTGATTATTCATCTTCATTCCTAAATATCTGAAGGGACTCTCCCTTCCAACCATCCCAGAATATAATTAGTATATTTTAAACACACTTACAACAATTGTAAGTAGTTTGATTGTTTCTTTCTTTTTAAAATCTGACTTCCCTACCAGAATTTCATCTTTCTAAGGGCAGGGACCAAGCCTATCTCATTTGACCTACTCTTCCATGATGCCTAAAACATAAATCATCTGGTCCATATGGGTGCTCAATAAATATATGATGAATCAATCAATCAATCAATCCAAATTCAGAAGGAAGGCCTTATGTAAAGGTAAGAGAAATCTCACAGTTGGGGTTAATAATCTATTTGATCAGTGTTACTGCATCATTCTGACATAGCCATGACCTTCTACCAAGTTGTGCAAATTTCTGCTCATGATTAAGTTCTCTTGTTTAATTTGGTTTCAAAGCACATCATTTCTCTCTCTGTGGTATTATACTTTTTACCGTGCTATAGATTTTCTAAATGCATGCAAATGTAACCAAGATGGCTCGTTTTGCTATCAATTTCCCAACTGCTAGCTCCCTAATCATTAACTAATTGTCTCTGTGCTCTATTGACAACTTGGCCACTTTCTTGCTAATTTTTGCTGACACAGTGGAGGCCCCCAAGAACTGGGCTAACCTTTGGCTATTCACCAAAGAGCCACAGGTGGAAAAACAATCGATCAGCCTGGCCTTTGTGTTCAGGAAAACCTCATCAGCGTTCCAAATGATTTGTCTAATGAGGCATCATTAATTGACAATGGGCAGGAGGATGAAGAACTTCCTTTACTTTGATTACAATTTTTTCTAGAATAGACCGGAGCTTAGAAAAAGCATGTGTGAGAGTGGAAAGAACAGTGGACTAAAGACTACATTTTGGGCTAAGGTAAGAAACTGGGGCAGCTTCCTCAAATTTCTGGTCTTACATGAAGTTTATACAGGATGGAAATGTGCATTTTAAGGAACACACTATAAGTCAACCACCACAAGTATTTCACCTTTATAGTTTGTGAGGTGGCAGCACAGGATTAGGGATGTGGATGATTGTTTATTTCCTTAAAAAATAGCTGGAGCATGATAGGGTTATAGCTTTGAAGTTACTAGCAAGGCCTCGTATTGGACTTGGATATGATATAGACATTTGGACTAAGCAGCCATCTGTACTTTCACTTATATATCAGCCAGCGGTAATATTTATTCATGCAACCAATATGTATTGAGTACCTGTTACATGTCAGAGGCTGTTCTGGTACACATGGGTATTTGGGCTGCTGATGTATACATCAGTCAACAATACAGATGAAAGAATGTCTACCCACCAGAAGCTTACCTTCTAATGATGGGAGAGAAACAATAAACAGGAAATGAGTTAAATATATAATGTTACAAGGTTATAAGTACCCTTTATTGAAAAACAGAGTAAAAATCATAGATAGTATGGTTAGGGGAATGAGGAGTGCAGAGTGGAGGGAGGTGGGTGGCTTATTTAAACACAGTAGTTAAGGTAGTTAGGAAGCTTGAAGAAGTTAACCAACCTGGAAAACAAGCATGGTGGGCAGAGGGAACAGGCAGATGGAGACTTTATCCACGAGTGGACTTGGCATGTTGGAGGATACTGGGGGAGTCAGTGCAGCTGGGGTTGGGAGGGGCAATGGGGAACTTAGGGAAAGAGATGGGCTGGGGGTGGGTGGCCAGGGGTGAAGGGGTGGGGCAGATCAGAGTCTTTTGGACCAAAAGAAATTTGACTTTTTGTGGCAGAGAAATTACAAATCATGATATAGAATTTTAACTGAGTTAATAAAATGATCTAAGATGTGCAAGAATAACTCTGGTTGGGAATAGAGAACATACAAATCAATGCACAGTTTTAATTATTTAAAAACCAGTGAATTAGATGTGTATTTGCATATTTACTAAGTTTTGTAAATTGGAATTCTTGGTATTCCTCTAATTGCTTGTTTTCTGGGAGGTTGGTGTGGAAAGGCTTTGGGTGGTTTTAAAAGGAACTCATTGTCTTTCTCAAGTGAACATGTCAAGGGAACCGTAAGAAAGAGGAACTCAAATGGATAAACTACGCTATTTAAAGGAGCTGAATTGTGGGGATCTGGTGTGAAAATGTCATGGATCAGTGGAAGCCATGGAAATAATGAGCGCCCATTTGGGCTGAGATGACCCTGTTACTGGTTGTCAAAAACAAATAAATAAGTTGGCAGCTAATATTCAAACAAAAAATAAACTTGGTGTGCAATCTAGGTTAACAAGAGCTAAACTCGTCATCCTTAACTGCCCAGACAACCAAGGAACTGAAGTGTGGCCATAGTGGAATCACAGTCCTTGGGACTCCACAAAGCTATTTCTCATTTTGCATACCCTTGGAAAATATAAAAGAGAGTAAGGAATAATATTAAAACTACCATTATTTTTGCTACCTCTCCCCACCCCAAATTTTTACTAACAAATTTTCAGGTCTTTTTCAGAATTTTCATTTATTTTTTTTAATATTTGAGCTCTGTCTCATTCTGAACTCAGGATACAAGTGCCTTGAATGTAATACTTGTTCAAGGATCATTGGTTCAGTGCATATCATGTAGTAGTTTACATCTTACTGTCCCATCATGCTCTCAACAGGTCACTAAAGGCTTTTTATAATGATAACTTTAACTATGCTTACACTGTTCCACTATATGGCAGGCGATATAGAAGAACACAGGCTCTGGAATAAGATGAGTCTGGTTTGAATCCTTGACCAGCCACTATTTACTGGGTATTTTGGGAAAGTCACATAATTTCTCTGAGTTCCATTTCCTCATCTGTAAAATGGGGAAAATATTTATATCTACTTCACAGGGTTTTTAGGAGGTTTGAGATCACGTAGGTCAAAAATCTGGTACATTTGCAAACACCTAAAAATCACTTAATAAATAAATTATAGTTATTGTTACTACATTAACCTCCAGTAATATTTATTGCCTACTGTTTGTTTTTTCCATTTTTTCACTATTAAAATAATTCCACACGAATATCTTTGCCATAAAGTTTGTTCTAATTTATAAAAATTTTTATGATGATTAATCCTTAGAAATGGAATTAGTGGATAAGAGAATATGTACATTTTAGAAATTTTAATATATCAGCCGAATTGCTTTTTGTAAAAAAGTTGTATTTGCCTAACTGTACTCCATCTATGTTGAATATTATTATTTTTTTAATTTTTTGGCTGTGCCACACAGCATGTGGGATCTTAGTTCCCTGGCCAGGGATCAAACCCACACCCCTTGCATTGGAAGTGCGAAGTCTTAACCACTGGACCACCAGGGAAGTCCCGATGTTGAATACTCTTGAATCTAAATGTTTGCTAATGTGTTAGGTAAAACAAGCAAACAACAAATAAGCTGTTATCTAATAGTGGCTTTAGTATATATTTATTTCCTTCATTAATGGTACCAAGCAATTTTTGTTTTTATTAGCCACTTCTGTGAGTTACCTTTTCATGTTCTTGGCCCTTCATTTTATGGTATGGTGTGGGGGAGAGGGCTATCAGTATTTTTTTTTTTTTAATTTTTATATTTTATTTATTTATTTTTGGCTGTGTTGGGTCTTCGTTTCTGTGCGAGGGTTTCCTCTAGTTGCGGCAAGCCGGGGACCACTCTTCATAGCAGTGCACGGGCCTCTTCACCATCGCGGCCTCTCTTGTTGCGGAGCACAGGCTCCAGATGCGCAGGCTCAGTAGTTGTGGCTCACGGGCCTAGTTGCTCCGTGGCATGTGGGATCCTCCCAGACCAGGGCTCGAACTCGTGTCCCCTGCATTAGCAGGCAGATTCTCAACCACTGAGCCACCAGGAAAGCCCCTATTGTTTTTTATCCCATTAATTTGTATGAGCTTTCCACATGTAAATGGAATTTGGAATTATTTTTTAAAAGAATTTTTTTTAAACATCTGATTATATTTGATTTAACATACAAAACAATCCTAGTTAATTTTTTTTTTTTTTTTTTTTGAGATACCTCAGGGGCCCTGTAAAGCATACCAAAGTTAACTGAAAATCAAAAGAACTTTAAAATTTGATATTTGGGAAGTTTGTCAAAAAATTTTAAAACACTTGGTCAAATAAGATCATAGGTCATTTTAAGACAATACTTACTCCTTAACTAAAGTTAAAAGAGATCTCAAAAGCAAATACAGATCACTTAAAGGCAGAGAAATTTATACAACCTGTTATCGAAAGCAGAATTTCAAGAAAACTTTGGAGGGAGAACTAAATCCAGTCTTGTCCTAGCCCATTCCCAACAAAATCCATTTACCTAACTAGATTTAATCCAATCTTAGAAAATCCTGATCATGCACAACTCCTTTTTTTAGTATTTTTTTTTTAATCCTCACACCTTCTTTTACTGAAAACATACATTTCACTTTCCTTAAAAGTTTTTTTTTTCACATCAAGTTACTTTTTTTGTTGACAAATTTGCAATAGATATAATAAGGTCTTATTTGACCTCTAGTAAACCTAGGTACAACAGAAGTATTATATTTAACACTGATGACTCTAAAGAAACGTCTATATTAATCAAACCAACAAGGTTAAGCCACCTTCAATACAAGATATTAATTTAATGTTGAATATTTCCTAGGTCACATGAACCCGAAAATCATTCTGGCCAGTTTTATATTCCTTAGTATTTATATAAGTGCTTAATTTTTTAAAGTCAATTAAGTAGAGCTCTTTCACAAATTAATTTTGGTAATACCATACATCTACAACACACATTGATACATTTGAACACACAAAAAAACACAGGGACCTCACAGTTTTCATTTCAAAAATTCAGCCCTGAGTCCGGTACAACAATGTAAAACTTATCAGTTACAAGGGACTGGATTCAAGTTGGGATTCTGGCAGAGGGAACAAATCAAGGTCTAGATGACTAAACCCTTTTTACTAATGTTTACAGAAAAGACACTTAGGATTTCTGTTTATCCTTGACAAGTCAAGCTTTAAATTACTTTACCCCTTTTTTTAAAATTTGCATTTTAAAAAGATGGTGGAGATAAGTTCCTCCTAGGATGACTTTGTTTCCTTGAGGCCAGAAAAACATTTCTTTTTCTTCTTTTTTTTTTCCTCAAAGAATTGGGTGGCCACCTCAATGATACCAAAGGACTGGTATACCCATTCATATATGTTGTAAGGTTTTACTTCCCCTCATTTTGCTTAAGTAAGAAGGTTTCCCCCCAAATTCCTACCTGGCTCTGAATATCAGCTATGGTTACTTTAGTTAGATCAGTGGCCTCCCATTTTGGTGATCTGTTTACAAACACTTTTGAGGATTTTCCCTAGGTTTAAGAAATTTGCACCTTAGATTTAGATACTCTATGATCCTTTTAAACTTAATAATCACCAGCTGGATATCTTTGGCCAAGCCCAGAACCTTGATATTTTATACTCCAGTGTCTAGTAAGGCTTTTATTTCAGCTCCAGATTCAATCTGTTCCTTTCCACTTTCTGTTGGAATCATTTGGTGATGAGGGTGGTTCTCTTGCCCCTCAAGAAACAGAGTGGCCCCTAGCTTAGTTAATAAATCTCTTCCCATTAAAGGGATGGGACAATCAGGCACAAAGAGAAAGGAATGTAAAAACAGCTGGTCATTGATGTTGCAAAAAAGGGGTTATGTTTCAAAACACGACATCTATATTTAAGGCATTTTATGGCAGATGATTTTACTTTCTACTATTGTTAAATGAAGGTGAATTACCTTTTCTTCTCTCTTCGGCGACTTGGCTTGTTAAGGAGTTTTAAAGTTTAGCTCTCAACATTGTCTTTAAATTATATTTATATCTTCCATTGATGCAATTAATATAGATATAAAGTTATACAACAGGTCTAAGTGTCACAGGAGTGGTACTAATACAGCAGATCAGATATTATAACATACCAACATTGTGACAAAAAAATATTACTGGGGAGAAGGACACACATGGTTTGGCCATGTGAGGCCCATGCTCGAGGGATCTCCCCTTAATAATCCTGCCATGACTTTGGAAACTATTATTTTTTTTCTGTTTTATTGCATATTCTGCACTATTCATCTGATTTAAAGAATTTTTGTGATATGAAACTGCAACCAAATTTACATGAAATAATTAAAAATTTTATGATGCTATGGGATTTAGTATTACATTTGAGGAAATAAACCAAAAGTCAAGATGCACTGTATAGATTTACTTCTATTCCTGCCCCAGTCCCTTCCTTTCCCAAGTGAATCTGCACTTGTGCTATCACCTTATGATTCCCAAGCTTTGGTTAACTCTCAGTTGTAGGGATGAAAAAACAATTTGTGACTGCCCCCCAGTAAGGTAAAATCCCCTGAGTTGTCAGAATTTCCAGCCCCCACTTTAAAGAGAGAAACGGTCTGATGGTCATTTCTTGAGGTGTCCTGGTGGCCTGGGCGGAGGCTCCCTGACCTACTTGACTCATCAGTGGTGCCAGATATGTGAGAAGTGGGCTAATCCCAGATGCAGCTCCGCAACAATTCACTTAGATCCAGGTAATGTGCAAGAGATAATTTTATTCTGAATTTATTTTAATCGTTATTTTTACCTTGGTTAAGTTATTCAGTATTCCTACTTAGAAAACACAGAGAATAGGAGTAATACTGAAATGGTTTTGTGAAGATTAAATGAGAAAATGTATGCAAAGTACCACGAAGAGTGACCAGCGTATGTAATAATTTGTTCAGCATCATTGTCATAATTTTATGATCATTCATGTTATTGTTATAGTAACTATAATTTTGTGTTAAATGTGATTTCTTTTCTCACCATCCTGCTTTCCTAGTTCCTTGAAGATTTGGATTCAGTTAATCCAAACAATCAATCAATAAGGGAAGACTAGTTAGTCTGCGAAATTGTTCTTTTCCTAACCTATGCTGTCTTTTTGGTAGCCCCAGCACAGACTTATTGAAATTTAGCATTATTAAGTGCCTGAACTTGAAAGATAATTTAGTTTATACCTGAGAAAGAGTGTGTGTGAATAGCTACTATAAATGTTGTGGTTATAAACATTAAGTAACTGGAATTCAGATCCATTATCTGGATATTGTCCAGTCAAGAGTAGGTATACTTAATTCAATAGAGAGAAAAAAAACAAGAATGGATCTACCAAATAATGCAATATTCTGAAATTCAAGTTTAACAAAAACTACCAAAGAGAATGACAGAAAAATTGTTGACATAATATTATTGCTGATTGTTTTACATGGAAATTGAATCTATGTCTTCACAACCTCTTTCAGCACAGATTCCTCACTGGGGTTTGGCATGTTGACAAAGGGTTATATTAGTTTTTATTATTAATTTACTGTTAAGAATGCAAATAAGTTTCTGATCCTTATATGCCAACCCTATGTAAATGATATTTTCTTTCCCTTTATTGTTATTTATCATTTTGCCAAAAAAATTAATTTTTACCTCTCCTCGGACAATTTATTTTCTAATAGCCAGATAACCCTTAGTCACGGTCATGATGATTTAGTTTTAAAACATTTACAATGCAGTATCTTGACCAAAACATTGAAAAGGGACTTCCTCTGTAGTCCCCTTTGTTGCTGTGCTGAGATGACATCTATTTGGTTCTATCCCTGGGTTACCATGGAAATAATTTATTATTGTTGTCAAAGATGGACGGTCCACATACATTTTAAATAAGGGTAATGTAGAAACTTTTCATATAAAAAGACTAGTTCTGTCATGGTCTCTGAGAACCTAGCTCTGTGAAGCTGTTCATGACATTGCCGTTCAATTATGGGTACCATTAGCATGAAATTTTGTAAATATTTTCAAAAATATTTTAAAATATAATCCATCTTTTTGAAACCCCCTGCTTTTCTATTGCTTTTCTAACCAACTTAATATGGCAAAAACTAGGAAAAGATTGCACATATTTTTGTCTTATGTTCATTATACACTATGGATCAGACCATAACTAAACACACACTCACATATGCATTTAAATTAGGTAATCAGTTGATTTCTCTTTTGAATAATATCTGCTTAGTAAAATATTACTAGGCAGAATGCAACCACTTACCTTTCAAATGGACCAACAAATGCTTATTTGTTGTATGGTCCCCCCAACAGTATATATATATATATATATACATCTGTGATCATAAATTTTTTAGGTGTGTTTGGTAACTTTAATTTCCTTTTTGTGTGACATTTTTGGGGTCTCTTAAACTGACTCATGCTTATACTTAAAGGGGTCATTGAAATTGCTTCTCAGATATGCAGAATGCCAATAAATTGGCATGTGTGGCAAAACTTAATGCACATGGCAAGGAAGAATTTCCTGGCTATGCAGCTTTCCTGATTAAATGGTGGAGACCAAATATTGTACAGGCCCTTACCAAGAGGATTTTGTGCTCACTAATAAAGTTGTTCTCTTCTGCAGTAAAAAGCAGGCAAAAGAATTTGCTACTGATGATCTTCTAAGCCCTCCCCATAATTAATATAAACTGAATTTTAAAACATCACTTCCTTGGAAAGCTGGTAACACAGTAGGGTGACCGATTCGACCCTGTTTGCCAGGACTGTGCTGTTTCTAAAACTGAGAATTTCGTATCCTAGGAACCCCTCAATTCTGGTAAACTAAGGTGGTTGGCCACCCTGTAGCATAGTTGAAAGTTTTATTATTTACCTTTATGTCAATCTATTATATAATCTTTAATGTGTGTAGTATGATTGTGTATTATTATTTTTTTAATGATGGCATGTGACACCACAGTTCACACTGTGATTCAATCAGGACTGCTTGTTTGGAAAGAGACTTTGAATTTAGTTTTCCTCCTTTCAGAGTTCTGGGCAGGCAGTGGGGGTGACCAGCATAGAGAAGCAGCGCACTGTGCGGGGTACATGCGACCTGAAGTTGGCCTGCCATTCTTCTGCCCCTGGAACCCTGTAGGTGGAGCCCTGTGCTAGTTCCTAGGGTTTCTCCACACAGACTGACTTCCTTTGGGTTGATGATGATTGATTATGGTGCTTTCTTCATTACTTTAAACCTAATCAGTGCTTGGAGTAATTTGAGTAATGATTGCTCATTATTGGCAATTGTGAAGTTTAAGTCTTTCTATATTTTTCTCCACAAGGCAGCCAGTCAGGAAATACTAGGAAGCATCCTGGTTCACACACATTTTTAAGGAGAGAGTGGGAATAAATGATTCACAAAGCTCAGTGATAGGAAGCCATAGAGGTTTTGCAGAAATTATATTACATATTTTCTTGGCAGGAAACAGTGACAGTTCCCACTAGATCAAACGTGACAATCAAAGAGACAGTTCTTACTGGATTTGAAAGCCATTCAGCCTTTTACTGAAACTCCCAAGTTCAATAAATCATGCTATTTCATATAATATTGTTATACCACTCTGTCTTATAAATGAAGATCTATGATTCTCCAACCAACCTGCTATTGTTAAAAAAAGATAATTAATGATGCTAGCTTATAAACTCATGCTGATTTACATTACAACTTATTAGAAGGTCCATTTTTAAGGTGCTTTCTCCACTCTCCTCAGGTAAATCAAGTTTAAAAGTAAGTTTGCTTGTACTGGTTGATTGATTTACAGCCTTAACATTGGTTACGCAAGAGGGAGACATTTTAGACTGTTCAGCAAATAAATAATTAGCAAAGTCATTAGATACCTGAGGATATTATATGTGGTGGGTTTATTAAATTATGTTCTAATAATGCTTGAAGAGCCACAAATTCACAAAAGAAACAAAACTTTCAGAGATTACATTCATGATCTAAAATGGCAGATGACATTGCCTGTTTGTTTTGAAATTGTATGTGGATGATGAAGCTAATCTTGTGACATTGTAAAGGCATTTATAGTTTTAGACCACCATAAACAAAGTTATTATCCATTAGAAATGTTTTCAATTTGATTCTTACATTTAAAGAATTTCTGTTTTTATGTTCAGAATCTAAGAAAAGTTTCAAAAACCCTTTAAAGATATAAAGCATATATATATATATATATATATATATTATTTTTATTTAGCAAGAACAGTTAACATGAGATCTCCCTTCTTAACCATTTTTAAGTGTACAATACATTACTGCTGACTATAGTACAATGTTGTACAGCAGACCTCTAGGGCTTATTCATCTTGCTTAACTGAAGCTTTATGCCTGTTGGATAGGATATTCATAAAGATGTCAGTTCCTCATAAGTTAAGTTGGAAATTTAATCCTATTTCAATTAAAAATATCACATTTTTTTCCAATGACAGATTTGTTGTAAATTTTATTTAAAGACTAAACAAACAACAAAAAAATGGAAAGGAGGAAGCTTTCCCAGGCATCAAACCATATTATACACACTTTATATTAAAGTAATATGGAATTGTTATACTAATAGGCAACCAAAGTAAGAGAATAGACAACTCAGACAGAAAGCTAATTGTATATGGAAATTTATTGCACAATAAACTGTGACATCAAAATTAAATAGGAAAGAAATGAATTTTATCTAAAAGATGTCTTGGGATGTCCGGATAGCCTTTAGGATTAGATCTATTCCTCAGAACTTATGACAGGATAAATTCTACATGAATGATGTACTTGAGGAAAACATGGTTGAATGACTTTATAACATGGATGATGGGGAAACTTTCATAGCTATGACTTTAAATCTAGAACTGATGAAGGAAAAGATTAGTATATACATTCATATTATTAGCATAGTATATAAAAATATATATTACATAATAATATGTAATATATTACTATATAATACCATTGTTATATATTATTGTATATTATTATATAATACTATTAAATAATATATTTTATTGTGATTATATTATGTATAATATATAATAATATGTAATATAAATTCAGTTTGGTCAAAATATAATAGTAAAATTTTTAGCGTTTGTCATTTTCTAAGTTATTGGCTTCTCTTACTAAACCCAAATGTATGCAGTCCATGGATTACAGATCAAAGAACTACATTCTGTCAATGGTTGGAGACTATTATCTTGGATTTAAAAAAAAATTTTGTTAAAACTATGGATTTTAGGGCTTCCCTCGTGGCGCAGTGGTTGAAAATCTGCCTGCCAATGCAGGGGACAAGGGGTTCGAGCCCTGGTCTGGGAAGATCCCACATGCCGCGGAACAACTAGGCCCGTGAGCCACAACTACTGAGCCTGCGCGTGTGGAGCCTGTGCTCCGCAACAAGAGAGGCCGCGATAGTGAGAGGCCCACGCACCGTGATGAAGAGTAGCCCCCGCTTGCCACAACGAGAGAAAGCCCTCGCACAGAAACGAAGACCCAACACAACCATAAATAAATTAATTAATTAATTAAAAAAAAAAAAACACTATGGATTTTAAAAATTATAAGTCAAATGTTTAAAATAGAAAGAAAAATATGTAATGGGCTTTAAAGGTATTTTTATTACTTGTTTATACTTTTATGAAAATAATGTAGGCAAATATAGATCAAAATAATTCACAGAGCAGTTACATATTAAACTTTGAGAATAAACTTATAATTAAAGTTTCAGTGTATTTTATATTGAAACTATACTTGTTATCAAATGTCCAACAATAAATGAATGGCTCCACAAATTCTTTAATGAACATATTTTCACCTTTTAAAAATAATTTAAAAAACTTATTGTCCATCAGTGGATGAATGGATAAAGAAGTTGTGAGATATATAAATATATATGTATATGTATATATATATATAACTCAGCCATATAAAAGAGAAAATCCTACCATTTGCAACAACATGGATGGGCCTTGAAGGCATTATGCTGAGTGAAATGTCAACCAGAGAAAGACAAATACTGTACGATCTCATTTATATGTGGAATCTCCAAAAACAAAAACAAAACCACCAAACTTATAGAAAAAGAGATCAGATTTGTGGTTGCCAGAGGCAGGGGGTGAGGGGAGTGGGGATCAGATGAAGGCAGTCAAAAGGTACAAACTTCCATTCGTAAGATAAATGAGTACTAGGGGTGTAATATACATGGCGACCATAGGTAACACTGCTATATGATATATACAGAACTTGTTAAGAGAGTAGATCCTAAGAGTTCTCATCACAGGGAGAATTATTTTTCTTTTCTTTTTATTCTACCTGTGTGAGATGGAGGATGTTAACTAAACCTATTGTGATAATCACTTCACAGTATATATAAATCAAACCATTATGCTGTGACTCTTAAACTTACACAGTTTAACTTTAAGGATGTATGCCAATTATTTCTCAATAAAGCTGGAAAAAAATATAGCAACCATGTTGCCACAGTAAATGTTTACAGTGTGACACTAAGTGAAAAAAAAGCAAAATATGATATAGGCAATGTAATTATAATTTTATAAATTTACATGTATATTAATAAAGACTAAGGGAGTATATAAAAGGAAAACAAAATTTTCCACTGTTTGGTAAATTGTAGGTACTTTGTGTGTTTCCTTTCTCCAAACTTGATTTAGTATTTGCTGTAGAATAAATGTTTATGTCCCCCCAAATTAATTTTGAAACATAATCTCCAGCATGTTGGCATTAGGAGATGGGGACCTTTGAGAGATGATTAGGTCATGGGGGTAGAGACCTCATGAATGGGATTAGTGCCCTTATAAAAGAGACCCCAGAGAGCTCTCTCCGCCATCTCTCCATGTGAGGACACAGTGCCAAGACACCATCTATGAATCAGAGCGGGCCCTCACAAGGCACTGAAATTGCCAGCTCCTTGATCCTGGACTTCTCAGCCATCAAACTGTGAGAAGTAAATTACTGTTGTGTATAAGCTATCCAGTCTATGGTAATTGTGTTACAGCAGCCCGAACAGACTAAGGTAGTGTAATATAATTTTAATCCAATAACTGACATTGAATATAAAATTACTGGTATATAGCAGCACTCAAGGAACACTGGTTTCTTTCAACTTTTAAAAGCTTGGAAATATAAACTCAAGTCTGATGACGATAAGCACTGCATTTGACTCCTCCTGGAGCAGTTTAACGGCTCTATGATCTTGGGTATGTTTTCTAAACTCCCTAATCCTCAGTTTCCTAAACGATGAAATGAGGTTAGTAATAGTATTTACTTTGGAATGCTATTGTGAGGATTAGATGAGATAAGGTAACTAGAAGGGTGCAAAGCACACAGTTAGTGCTCAATAAATGTTATATAAGAACAATAATAATAAAGGTAGTGGTAATAATGAGAGTGGAAAAGATTTTTAAAATGCAGGAGCACCCTGTGCTTGGAATTAAATAGGGATTAGTGATATTGTAATCATAATTTCCCTCAAAGTTTAATACTTATATTTTGTTTAGGAAGAATTATCTGGTGGTTCCAGTTCAAATATAACGTATCACATCTTGCCAGCCTGGGAAAAGATCAAAATTCAAAATTCGAAGTTTGGTTTCTACTGAAAGCATATTGCTTTTGTATCATAGTAAAGTCAAAAAATTGTTAAGTAGAACCATTGTAAATCAAGGATTGTCTATAGAGTAATAGAACCCTAGAAGAGAAAGTGACATAAGTGACTCTGTAGTGTCACCCTCCCATTTTACAGATGAGGACAATGAGCTCCAGAGATGTTTCATAAAGTCCCAGGTCATACAAGTAGCTCTGGTTTATGACATCTGGTCTGGCATTTTTCCCACAACACCAGATTGTGTTGTACTGTAGAAAGGCAACATAAACTTATTGTGATTGAGATCTTGACCATGAAACCAGAAAGATAAGCAACAGCCCAAATTTCCCAGTGGAATTACGTTTTGTGATTTGTAATGAATTTTAACGAAATTTTGTGCAAGTTATAGACCAAAATACTTCAATACTAAAAAGTGGCTACCTGCTATGTTCAGAAAGAAAAGTCTTTATACCTAAGATTAGTAGATGTGCTCTGTGTCATCTAAAATGATTTCATAATTTTTTATGGCTCTTGAACAATGCGAAAAGCATTTGCATCTTCACTATGTTAGCATTATTTCAATCTCCAGCACAGCCCTGGCCTGGTGGTTTTATCATTCCCACTTGTGCTTCAAGAAACTAACACACATAAGGTCTAACATTGAGTTCCTGAGCCCTCAGTTTTTGGAAGCTCAGAGCTCTCTTGTCTTTACAGGCTGAGAAAAACTATTTAAAACCACAGAAATGATTAACTGCTTTTGTCATCATCAGTTTACTATGATTATTCCTCAAAGAAAGAGGGAAGAGTAAATGCCACTAAGTAAAGGATTCCTCCTGCAAATGAGCATCCTGATGTGACAACTGAAATTTAAAAAGCAAGTAATTCCAACAATTGTGAATTTAGGTTTCACTGAGCACTGTCACCTGTAAGAGTGTTTCAGGTGAGAGAAGATACTTCTTACTCAGAGAGCAGAATTCATATCCATTTCTCCCTCCAACTTAAAAAAAGAAAAAAGCCTTTTCTAAGCATTATTCAATATAAACATTTCACCACTATAAAGTCATCCTAAAGGTGGAAAGCTCTTTGAACTCAGCAGCCATGTTGGTTCATTAAGGGAGGGACCTGTGTGAGAATGTGGGCATTTCTGGGCAAGCAGAGGACACTGGAGAGAAGACTGGGTCCTAGTCATCTGAGTCCTGAATCAAGCCTTATCACTCTCATTCCTCATTTTGCTTTGTTTTGTTTTTCCTTAGGCAGGGACATGGGGCACCTAAGTCAATGTCAGTTAGTGATGGCTTTTCTGATATTAGTAAGAAAAGAATTCTAATAGAAATGTGCATAGGAAACACACTGTAGGGTAATATACCAGCCTGAGCCCCAAAGTTACTTAGGATGATATTTTTCTATTTTTCCTTAGCTATTCAATTTCTTACTGTAAGCATGAATATCTTATTATAATTTTTAATGTATTTAATGATATTATTTATCACTATAATTAATGATGGTATAATTATTAAACTTAATTTATCAGAGACATCAAAGTCCTTTAAAGTCACAACCTTGGGACCTTTGTTTCTGAAGCCTGGACCAGGGTTCCAGGATTACCTGATGAGCCCTTCTCCAGTTTTCAGGTCTGATCTACACCAGCAGAGATTATAATATCATTCCATTGGGGAGAGGGAAAACCTTTGATTCAACCTAAAGTTAGTTTAAATTAAACTTCTTTTCCCTTAAAACTAGTATTTCCACTTTCTCCCCATAACTACTCCTCTTTTTTCTTTATTTCCATAAAATATAGAAAATGTTACACAAACAACTAACAAATAGTAACTCATGTGTCATGACTTTGAAAATTAATTGATTAATGTTAAATAAATACATGTGCTGAATACAACATGACTTAGTTACAATATTTCCATTGCCAGCATGCATATCCCAGGGAATTTGAATATCCTCTCCTCCCCTTCCCTTCTCATCCCCACCCAACATGTAAACAAACAAGCAAATAAATAACCTGCACAGAAGTCAAGTTTTGACTCCTGCTTTAAACAAATTAAAGCTTCAAACTATTTGACATTTGTCTATCTCCCATCTTGATAAGGATAAACTGTGGAAAGGGAGCTTTTTACTACAGGATTTGACTATCGTGATTCAAGCCATTTCTACCACTATCTTTATCAGCTTTAGCTGAAATTAGCTATTAGCTTCTGCTCGCTCTCAAGGCAATCAGCCTTTGAGAATGACACAATATTACTCAGTATGTTATAAAATTCTACACTAAAACTAGTTTGGGGTGATATCAAAATGGCAACAACTCTACAATGTTCAAAAATTGTTCAGATTAGTAAAACTGCTATCCAGTCTACTTTCCCTTGTTGATTGACTTAGAGATCAAGTTTAAGCCTGGAAACACTCAAGAAACTACAAAGCACACAGGCTGCCTCCCCACCCTGAGAGAACTGAAGCATTTCTGCAAACTATTTCCAAATGGTGTACTTCAGTTAACCCTGCTTAAAATACAACCTACTTTAGCAGGTGGAAGTGGTTTAGCACCGCATACCTTCTCTGTGAAGCGTCAGAAACATGATTTTGAATCACAAGTGCCACAAAACACAGTAAACCTCACCAATTAGGGATTAAAATAGCACATTCAGCAGATGTCTAAGTGTTTGTCCAACAAGGACCCAGAACTTTACCTGAGATGAAACTTCAATGTAATCTCATCATTCTGGCCAAATGAAATGTGTCCCAGCCCCAAAAGAATGAGTATTCAGGTTCTGTGGCTTTCTGCCCCTGTTCTAAGAGTATTGCTTATCCCAAATTTGCCAGGTTGTAAGATTATTTATGTGGGACACCTATGAATAAAAATAATCTCTCTGGACTACCCATATGAGAACTTCTAAAAGATGGGCTCAGGAATCAATATCTTTTCCAATGGTCTCAGAAGACACATTTGGGAAAACTGCCCCCTGCCCCCAAAACTCAACACATAATTTTCCAAGGATTCCTAACTAGAAGATACAGAATGACTGTAATTCTTATCTAATCCTAGTAAGAAGAAATGCTTTTTAAATTGTAGGAAAAAAAAAAAAGAAGGTTAAGGTGAGAAGGAATGCCTTTAACCTTATATTAAAAACCAAAACATGGCATCTTTTTAAATGGGTAAGCTAATCATTCTAATGTGAACATTTTACATAATAAGTGTCAGATCTTGAAACTCGAAGCTCATCAAACACAATGATAGATTTATCATAAAAAGAAAATAATTAATTTGAAGTGCAAAAGTGCAGCAGGTCCTATGTCTTACCACCTGCCTTCAAAACCTGGCAAAAACCAAAATAAGGACAAAACCAAAACATCAAACACTGCTAAATTAAAAAAAAATCACAGGTATAGAAAAAATGCAACAAGTGGAAAAACTTACACTTGACCGTCTCAGAAAGCAGGGGAAATAAGACTTTAGAGTACAAATGCATCAAGAAATGTAAAATGTATTCCTATTATATCACAACAATAGATCTCAGAAATGAAAAAGTGAGCACTGAAATAAACACAACAATCTCAGATTATTTTGTAGTTAAAAGATAGAAGTGAACTAATTCTCCTCAAAAGCAGCAAACAAAGGTTTAAAAGATGGAAAATACAAAACAAATTAGGATTTAATGAGGATAGTTCTAGTATTTCTGACTTCCATATAATAGGAATTGCAGAAAGAGAACCTACAGAGAATTAAAGTTAGGGAATGGTAAGATAATGATAGAAAAATTGACCCAGAACAGAAGCAATACAGAATCTCCAGTTTGAAAAAGGGCATTGAATGCCAAGCTAAATGAATAAGCAATTCCTTTCCAAACAAAGAAAACATTCATGCACCTAAATACATTTGGTGAAATTTTAGAGTACCAATTAAAAGAAAAAAGCTAAAAGTTTCAATAAGGCAAAAGCACATAAAGCATCTTAGAATGCAAAAGAATTTGCTTGATATCAAACTTTAATCAGATCACTAAATACAAGAAGGGAATGGATAAATATCTTCAAAGTCCCCAAGGAATATAATTTGGAGCTTATTATTTTAAATCCTGATAAATTATTTCTCAAATATGAGGGCAAAGTAAAAAGAAACAATACCAGGAAAACATGTATCTATAAGTAATATTCATAGGTCCTCTTTGAAGAAACAGTAGAAGATATACTCAATAAGAACACAAATGGAGCTCAAAAGAAGATTTGATATATAGGAAGCAATGGATATTAAAGAAATCTAAGTGTAAGTAAATAGTAATTGTTGAAGAAATAATAATGTCCTAGAACTAAAAAGAGAACATCAAGAGGATAGGTGGGTAGAAATAAAAATCTAGCATATAAATTTGGGCCAAGAGTCTTGATTGATTCAGAGAGAAGATTTGGCTAGATTAACTCTAAAATTTGTGTAAAAATATATTTGTTTCTTAATTTTCTCTGTAGTTACTAAAATAGAATTAAAATATTTCAAAATCAGTACTCATAAAATGAGTGAATAGGCTAAATTCACCTACTTGGAGGGAGAGATTAAAACTGGGTAATGAAATAAAATCCAACTATACACCAACTATACACAGCCTAGGAATAGCAATACTTACCTCATAAAAAATTAGAATTTAAGATTTTGAAAGGGTGAAAGAGTAATATTTTGAAATTGATAAAAAGAAATATGCACCAAGAAAAATTAGATCCTGATCAACAAAAAGGAGAAAGAAGAGAGTCGAAAGCCCATTCATGAAAAAAATATTCAATTCTAAATAATTATTGGATTAAAGACAATATCTAAAACATAATTTAGAATTGCTTTAGGAACAAATGAAATCACTACCTGACACAAGTCTTTGGAATGAGGCCAAAGTGGTACTCAGAGGAAAAGTTATAATCTTTTATGTGTTTTTCACAGAAAGATCAAAATTAGATGAATACCATATAACAATGAAAATGAATGAAAACTACACATATGGATGAATCTCACAAACACAATGTTGAGAGGAAAAAGCCAGACACATAAGACTACATATACTATGGTTCCATTTATGTCAAGAAGTAAACCCAAAAAAAGAAAACATCAAAAGTAATCTAAGCTGTTAGAAGTCAGAATACTGATTGCACTCTGGTGTGTTTGTGTATTGGGGAGAGGGTTATTCGTGACTGGAAGAGGGAAGGGTAACACCCTATTTCTCCATCTGTGGGTTGGTTGTATAGACATGTTCAGTTTTAAAGCAAGATAAGGCCGTGTACTTAAGATATGCATGCTTTTCATGATATATATTTTAATTACATATATTTAAATTGCTTTTTTAGTGATATATATATGTCGACATATCTTTGTAGACATACATATCACCAAAAAGCAATTAAACTGTAAATCTAACTACTTTTCAATTCTTGAGGTTAGGAAATATACAGCAAAGTATCAATTGGTGTTATGATTCAGGAAGACAGAGACCAAACTTATAAAATTGAAGAAACCAAGTGTCATTTACCTAACCATTCCATTTTTTGATATCTAGTCTAAAATGCACTCATTCACCTGCATAAGGAGTAGTGTCACAGATAAATTATAAGGTGCCCATTAAATGTGAATTTTGGATACAACAATATTGCTTTAGTATAAGTACATTCCTTTCTATATTTTTATTTGCTAAAGCTGGAAACTCTAAGAATGGTATCCATGAATATTCATTGCAGAGTTATTGGTAATAATGGAAATAATTGATACTAATTTAAGCATTTGTCAGTAGCAGGATGATTATCTGGCATAGATGGCATATCCATACCTTGAAATATTATGAAGCAATTAAGAAGATGAAATTGTACCACAGGTGCTACCATGGACAAAATCACCAAGATATTCTTAAACTAAAAACAAATTTAGAAAAAAGTCAGACAACAATATTATATATTTCCCATGAGTCTGGGTTTATTGTATGCATATATTGGGTTGGCTAAAAAGTTCGTTCAGGTTTTTCCATAAACTTTTTGGCCAATCCAGTACCTAGAAAAAGGCTTGAAGGATATACACACTAACATCAGTGCTTCTCTTGAAAGAACAGTGCCTGGGGGGAGGTGGTTGTGGGAGTTATATAAAGAGTACTTGGGCATTATTTGTAGTTTTTTAATATTTTTTTTTACAAAGAGGCCGTATTCACATATTATTTGTGGAAAAATGCAGTACATATTGTTATTAACAGAAATACAAATAAACCCAAGTGATGGGATTAATAAACAATGTATATTTTAAAAGGAAACCAGACAATATTATGTGAGCTTGTAATAACAAAGCAGTGCTTCAAATAATGCACTGCTTTAAATAAAGCAGGACTGGATCCTCAAGACTAAAACTGTGACAGCCAGTACAATATTCTCACTCAGGATGTCCTTATTTGCACTTCATATTTTGGGGTGAGAAAACTCAAAGCTAATAAAAGAAATCTGCTACTTTGAATGTGACCTAAGCAACTCATCAGGGAGAGTTCAGTCTACTAAAGCACCTTGTATCTTTTAAAAAAATCTTTATAATTTTTTAAAAAAAATTATTGAGGTATGGTTGATTTGCAATGTTATGTTTGTTTCATGTGCACAGCAAAGTGAATCTGTTATACATATACATATATCTACTCTTTTTTATATTCTTTTCCCATATAGACCATTACAGAGTATTGAGTAGAGTTTCCTGTGCTATACAGTAGGTCCTTATTTGTTATTTATTTTGTATATAGTAGTGTATATATGTCAGTCCCAATCTCCCAATTTATCCTTCACCCCTCCTTACCACCTGGTAACCATAAGTTTATTTTCTACATCTGTAACTCTATTTCTGTTTTGTATATAAGTTCATTTGTAGCCTTTTTTGAGATTACACATATAAGCAATATCACATAGTATTTGTCTTTCTTTGTCTGACTTACTTCACTCAGTGTGATAATCTCTAGGTCCATCCATGTTGCTGCAAATGACATGATTTCATTCTTTTTTATGGATGAGTAATAATCCACTGTATATATGTACCACATCTTCTTTATCCATTCCTCTATTCCTCTGTTGATGGACTTTTATGTTGCTTCCATGTCCTGTCTATTGTAAATAGTGCTGCAATGAACACTGGGGTGCGTGTATTTTTTCGAATTATGGTTTTTCCTGGGTATATGCCCAGGAGTGGGATTGCTGGATCATACAGTAGCTCTATTTTTACTGTTTAAGGAAGCTCCATACTGTTTTCCATATTGACTGTATCAGTTTACATTCCCACTAACAGTGTAGGAGGGTTCTCTTTTCTCCACACCATCTCCAGCATTTACTGTTTGTAGATTTTTTAATGATGGCCATTCTGACCTCATTGTAGTTTTGATTTGCATTTCTCTAACAATTAGTGATGTTGAGCATCTTTTCATGTGCTTTTAAACCATCTGTATGTCTTCTTTGGAAAAATGTGTATTTAGATCTTTCGCCCATTTTTTTGATTGGGTTGTTTGGTTTTTTTGATATTGAGCTGCATGAGCTGTTTGTATATTTTGGAGATTAATGCCTTGTCAATTGTAAAGCACCTTGTATCTTTTCCACATATTTGGGTAGCTATAAATGTTAGAAGAATCAGAAGCCTACTGAGAATGAATTATCACCACTCAAAAGTAAAACATCAAATGGGGAGAAGATTTACGCAGTAGGTCAACTAAAGAAAACAAGATAAATGCAAATTATTTATTGATAAACTATCTTGATTCAGTGCCAATGTTGTAAATAAGCAGAAAAGAAAAGCCCAGATTTGAAGGAACAAACTTGATGGCTGAGAGAACCATCGTTTCCAAGTTGAATTACGAGCATGTTCAGATTCAGTCTCTTATCCTTTCTTCTAGGAACACAGCTAAGTGCTAAGAATTCTCTGTGTTGTGGATTCAGCAGTGGACCAGTCAGGTAAAAGCATGTTCCCTACCTTGCTGAAACTACTGGTGATGATGTTTTTCAAGTAAATATTAAATATGAATAATTTTTAAAAATCCTCACAACCTATTATGTTGATTTCCCACAAAGAGAAAAACCACACCCTAGGTTGAAAATACTATTCATGCTTCAATTACCAGAATGAGTGAGGAGAGTCAGGACATCAGAGGGGTTAAGCAGAAAGATCTTTTAAATCCAAACCGCTGTCCATGTGGGCTTGGCTTAGTGCTATGACAGACTAAGAAAGCAGTGGTGTTAAAGCCAGAAGGTTATATCCCATCTTTACTTCTCTTAGCTTATTATCTGAGAACAGTAATATCTGACTTGAAGGGTTATTGTGAAGCCTGAAGTGTGATAATATGTATCAAATTACCTTGAAACATATAAAGTAATACACAAAGGGGTTTCATTGTTTTGAATCTGTGAGCTTTCTTCCTCCCTCTTTTTCCTATTGCAGTCTGATAATTTAATTTCTCTCTGGCCTGTGCACATGACTGTACTCATTAGAGAAAAGATTTATAAAAGGAAGCAGTTAATTTTTTTAACTTATGAATTATATCAAGAACTCTCTTAAGATGTGGTGTCTTTTTAACTCCAGCTGTGCGTTTATATTTAAAAGGAATCTGCCATGAGGATTGTGGTTACATAAGACATCCCATGTTTAATGTTTATTATGGGGTCTTGGCAAATTCTCATAGAGCCATTTTAATGCCAACTCGAAATTGTTGAAACAAACATTCATGAGACCTCTTGACTTAGACAAATTGCATAACTCACTGGCATGAACAAGAAAATGTCTTTTCCAATTAAGTTTTCTTAGGATGAGGTATATATTTTTAAACCTCTAAAGCACTTGACTGAATTTGTGAAGAACACTAAAACTTCCTCACACAAAAACACTACCAAAGACATAGCCCATCGATTTAGGGTCCTAAAATCCCATTTATAAGAATAAGTACTTAGACAAGAGCAATTACTAGGTGGCAGAGGTATCCAATGGGCATCCAATTTTTTCACTTTTAGCCCAGTTTTCCCTTTCCTCCCCTTCCCAGGAATGCCTGTGTATTGTGAATTAAAGGAGATATAGGTGTTCTTTCTCAGTGACAGAGCAGGTGTTTCTCTGCTGGGCCAGGGTGCCATGGCTTTGTAATAGCAAGTTCAGAATTGTAGCTTTTCCTTTTCTGCAATACACTGGCTACTCTTCAAAATTACTTTTCTACAAGAAGCTCAAGCTTCACAAAGGGGGGACTGGAATGAAAGACTGAGGGTACTTTTGAAACTTGTTATTCACACAATTTATAAAATAATTAAGTGTAAAATGGGTTCTTCCTGAATTCACCCAGTGCCTGCTACATAAAGGGTGCTGAATATTTACCACGCAACAAATGAACTTAGTGACTTGATGGTTGATTTAATATATACTGAGTGCCTACTAAGTGCTATGGAGTAGGTCTTAAGGGATTTAAAGATGAATAGAAATGTGTAAGTATGAAATAGTGTCTCTAACCAAGAGTATCAATAAAAATGTGGCGCTGGAATGTAACACGACTGAATTCAATTTAATTATGACATAAAGTGAACTTCAAAGTGTTTTTTGCTTCTAACGTCATACGTTCCTACCCTAAGAAAGCGCTTTGAGGATTGGAGGAGCTTTTCAAGTCTGTGCGCAGGTGCAGACTCTGAAAAGGGGTACAGTATTTATGCTTTGGAAAGGCATGGCAGACCTCCCACAAATCAATTGCAGAAGACAAACTTGTTGCCTTTCTAGTATTACCCAGGCAAAGCCTAATTTGCTTGAAACTTCAATTAGTATTTGTCTTGATAAGTATTTGACATACTAGTACTTAAACTAATTCCCCTGCCAGGTCTTTGGGAGAATTCTACTCAGTGCCAAACAGTCTGTTAAAATCTTGCTTCATAAGCCTGCACATTCCAAACTGGGGAATGCAAGCAGCTGCTCCTCATGGCTGAGGAGAAAGAGCTGTCTTCTGTGTCCTGGCTGGAATTTTACGTTGTCTGCATGGACCTCAAAGCCCTCCCACCAGACCTGCTTACTTGTAACTTTCATAAATCCTAACACATGTATAGAATCTTAACAGTGTCCTAATCCCTTTCACATAACTTATCTCATTGGACTGTCGAGCAAAGGTCAGTAAAACAGGTATTTTCATCTCCATTTAACAGCTGAAAAAACTGAGGTTACTGGACATTAACAGTTTGCCCATTAAAACTGAGCTAAAGGGCTTCCCTGGTGGCGCAGTGGTTGAGAATCTGCCTGCCAATGCAGGGAACACGGGTTCGAGCCCTGGTCTGGGAAGATCCCACATGCCACGGAGCAACTGGGCCCGTGAGCCACAACTACTGAGCCTGCGCGTCTGGAGCTTGTGCTCCGCAACAAGGGAGGGCGCGATAGTGAGAGGCCCGCGCACCGCGATGAAGAGTGGCCCCCGCTTGCTGCAACTAGAGAAAGCCCTCGCACAGAAACGAAGACCCAACACAGCCAAAAATAAATAAATAAATTAATTAAAAAAAAAAAAAAAAAAAAACAGCTGAAACTCAAGCCCTCTTTTTGGGATCCAAATCCAGGACCATTCCATCATACCACACAGCCTCTGCCTTTAAATTCAAGTTAGCTTTTATATTATACCTTGAGACCTGAGATGGAGTGCAAAGACTATAAAAAGACTTCAGAGTGTGATTTGAATCACTGTTATATCACAAAAATTTCCAGATCTCATTTCATGTTAGAACAGCCTTTACAGTATATATATATGTAATTTTATATATAAAATCATATAATAGATAATTATGGTACTAGTGATGATAATTACTATATTTCTTTTTGATCAACTTCCTTTTTGCCTCTTGTATCTGTTGGTGATTTTGACAAAACAAAAAGCCTTTCAGTAGCCCTGGAATGGAGAGAAATATCCTTGAAATGATCACTCCTCCTAAAGTAGCCACCTTGCTATGAGTTAGGAAGATTAAAGTCAGTTGAAATTTTGAAATCTACTGTGATCTGTTTGCTAATCGGTTGCTTTGTGAATCACATCTATCTGACCTTTACTATCCCACATGTATATAAATTTCAACAATAATTAAAACTTTAGGCTCTCCTTGTCCCAGTTCTGTTATCATGATGCAACTCTGCCTTGAGTTTCTTATCTGCAAAAGGAAAAGACTGAACGATGATCTCTATGGTCTCTCCAATCTTTACATGCCTATGACTTTTGTCTGACACCACTGCTCTACCATAGACTATCCATGGAGTACTGTGTTATGGATGAGAAAACTTAGTATACATCGTCCAGTAATGCCAAGCATTAGTCATCCTGGAAATCTTGCTTAAGAGACAACATCTAATGCCTATTGATTTGAAAGAATATAGTCAGCTCTATTTAGGTTATCGCAAATAACTTTCCAATAAATTCTAACCTGCATCTATGCCATATAGACACATAGATATTTACACAGAAATTATGATCTTCTACAATTTAGCTTGTGACAAACTAAATAGCTGTTTGTTAACTAAGTAACTTCTAACTATTAAAAAAAAATATTGATTCAGGTTAAAAATTGCCTTTCTGTTAAAACATTTATGATATATAGATTCAATGTATATGAATCTGTTCTATTATTCATATACTTTATACTGTTTATAAATGTAAAAAAAAATTTATTTTGCTCATAGTCTCTGAAGACATATTCAGTTGACTCCCAGGCTTTCAAATCTCCCAAAGAATTGGCCATATTTACTATGGTTATTTTTCTATATTATGCTAGATTTGAGTCCTGTCCAATAGGGGGAACACACTCATTATGATACTACACAAGAAATAAATCTTAACTTGGAAAAAAATACCATAACCAATATAGCAAGCAGTATTATAATCTCAG
The DNA here is from genome assembly GCF_009873245.2 of Balaenoptera musculus. NCBI lineage: Eukaryota > Metazoa > Chordata > Mammalia > Artiodactyla > Balaenopteridae > Balaenoptera > Balaenoptera musculus. The sequence continues at coordinate 48,381,558 of NC_045786.1, read as the reverse complement.
CTCCCCACGAACAAAAATATCCCAACATAATGCATTGATTTTGAGCACAACAAAGTCTATAGATAGATAAATAGGTAGGTAGGTAGGTAGATAGACAGACAGACAGATACCAGTGTATAGAGTCATGTGAGTTTTCTTTTTCCTTTTGTTTGTTTGCTTTTAAATAAAAGGAGGTAATCTATAGTAAAAGTTAAGAACATGTTATCTGTAAAAATAATTTTGAATGTAGTATCTAGAAAGAGTTGTGGAGAATGCTAAGTAAAGATACATTTTATTGTTTAATTATTGTAAGTCCCAAATAATGAAGTTACATGCGAAAGGAACTATGCTAAGTTGATTGCAGGTAAAAAGACACATCAATAAAATGCACTGTTTTATTATGGAAAATAACTATGCAAATACAGCAAAGTATGTATCAACATTAGATTTTAATTTAAGGCTTATTATTCATATTTCCAGGTAAGTATGATTTGCAGTAATTGGTCACGGCTTTCAACCAGGACTTGAATTGTGAAAGATGGCTTCACTATAAGTTAGTAAAGAATGATTTCAAGAGTGCACATATCTCTTTTGGGAAGTAGAATTGGAAATATCTGATGTGTTGCATTTATACCACCAGGCTTCTCTCTAATATTGTTAACAATTCAGCATAGCATTTTTTTCTACTTCACCACATTTATAAACCATAGCACATTTTGGTGCCAGGTGTGAGGGAATTCCAACTCTAAGATCCAAGTTGAATTTTTGTTTTTGTTTTTTTTCTGGCCAGGCCAAGAAACTAAATAAACCAAATCATTCAGGAAGCTGATCTTCTGGATCCATTTTCATTAAAAGTGTAGTATATACAGTACATAGGATAATGACTTCATAGTCATCAAATAGAATACAATTAATTTTATTTTTTAATATGTTATCAGCAAGCAAACCACCAGTATTAGCTCGATACCATCTGGGAGTGACAGTTTCCTTATTACAAAATATGTAAAAATATGGATTCCCTTAAGGAATCTGTTGCATTGCATCTGCTCAGATTTTTGTTATATGCTAATGGTTTTAACCCAGCATATGAAGCATATAAAAAAAAAAAAAACTGAAAATTTTCAGCTAAATTACTCGTTTCACATTTAAAGTGTCTCGAAGATGGAGAAAGCTGCATATGCGGCTTTGGCTACAGGGGATTGAGCCGAAACAAAGAAGGAAGGAGCGAACATCACCTTCTTACCTGATGTTTAGTCATCCTTATCTTTGTCTCCAGAGAGTGTCTGACTGCCCACATAATTAAGGCCACTTGATATGTGAGGGAAGTGTACAGACTGGAGCTATACAATGTTAAATCCCAAATGAGCACTGGTTATAACAAAGGGATTGTGACTGATAAGACAATTATTATAATATATTAAACAATCACAGTGATTAAAATGAGCTATTATAATTATGAATCCATTCTCTGGGATAGGATTTCTTTTATTTCAATCCCTGGCCTTTCTGTATTTTCTCACCTTTACTTTTCTTGGATGTGGAAAATTCATTTGAATGAATTCTGCCTATAAACTAAAGAGAGTGCTTGGGTTTGAGCCAAAAACATGTAGCAGATTTCAAATGCTGGCCTCTGAGTATCAACCATTTAAGGAAAAGACCCATTTGTGAAGAAGACCATAGTAGCAAACTGAATTAGGTTTATAGAATAATTCCAGGGCAGAAGTTTTATGTTGGGGTGTTGCTTCTCCTGTGTGATTGTGAAGCGCTATTGCTTTAGGCTAGCAGAATTTTCACACTTGTAAAACAATTTGGTATGAATTGCTTTTCCATGCGTATATGTCCTCAGGCTCCAGAATGTGAAATATACTAGGCATTACTTTTTTGTTACTTCATCTTAGGATATATCTAAGTATTAACTTCTAAAATTATTATCAATGATTTGTAATTTACATATATTCATTACAATCAGTATTTTTTCTTTTCTGATAAGAATGGCCCAATACCTTTTGGTAAGGAACATAATGTACATAAACTTCTTTAGTCCATAACTCTCCAATTTCTTGATAATATTAGCAGTGTTGGTTTCCCATATATAAAATACTCTTCAAATGAAAAAGAGGTGATATCACTAAATACGATGATGATTTAGGGAAGAAGCTACCATATATTGTGAAATGCATCCTTTGCAATCCTTCCAGGCTCCATGGAATGTCTTTTGGTAATTACACTCTTGAAAATGTCTGAAGCACATTGATCAAGTAAATATCTCCAGCCTGAAAAGACTCCCATAAAGTCTATTGCTCAGTCTCATACATTTAAAAAAAAACAAAACACTAGCATAAAACAAAAAATAAATGCATTTCTTCCTTAGCTGCCCATCACGGAACTAGTTTTTTTTTAATCCCTGATTTGCCAGAGTTCCTTGTCCTGTTGCTTGCTCTTTCCAGTCTTGTTTTATGTGGGTTACATAGACTGACCTAGGCTAATCAGTGCTTTTACACACACAAGTGTCATAACAGAAAATAATACTTTATGGTATAATTTGTAGATTAGTCACTACCAATATGCTCCTCCCAGTAAGAGGTTCGCTGTGGTTTGTGCAGAGAAAAAATAGGTGCTGAAATGAAAAAAGGATGGTGTTTAGCTGTGATTGAAATGAAAAATTTGCAGACCTTCAGATAAAATAGCACTTAATCAACCAGAAGTAGTTCAGGGCAAGTAAAACAAAAAAAGTGTAGCTCAGAAAAAAAGAAAGGAGAAAACGGACAAAGTCACCAAAAAGAGATTACTTGGGCTTTTTTGAGTCACCATACATGAAGAGGTGAGATTTCCTTTCTCCCAAATAGACATACAGTCAGCTACACATCTCCCAAGGAAGAATAGACCTGCGAACATTTCATGTATAACAACCTTGTAACCTATGTTTACTCTTAAATCACCTCTTTTTCTTTAGTATCTCTTTGATTTATTGAGAACTTGAACAACATCAGGCTCCATGATGAAGGCATTAATTACATTTTCTCATTCAATTCTTGCAGTAATCCTTTAGGATAGTATCATTTTCATCCTATTCAGCTGACCAGAAACTGAGAGTTGGAGAGTTGAAAAAAAAAACAGTTCCCTGGTTCAGCTGGAATTTAAGACTAGTCATTTACATGAGAGTTTTTACTCTGGGAGTAAAAACCACATACTTAAATCTTTGCTTTAAACCAACTTAATACCAAATGTCAGTCCTCCAATGTGAATGTCCTCTCTCACGAACATTCTTTTAGAAGTCCCCTTGGATTTCTTTGAGCTGTGTCTTCTATATTTATGCCAAGGAGCTAGGCAGTGTCAGCTTTATACTGTGGCCCTACTGTGTTAATATTCTGTTGAGTTTAGGTTTGAATGTTAATTGACAGGAATCAGAAAGAACAATTGTTCATTATATTAAAAGCTAAGGATTTTTCATGAGACAGCTAGAGACACCTGTGTGAAAATAGAGCCAAAAGGGAGTTTGTAGTAATGGATTACAATGAAGTCAAAGTTAGATTATTCTTCCAGTATATTCCTGATGAGGTATTCAGTAACAGATTTAAGTGGTACTTAATGTTTCCCCACTGCCTGCTGTCAGTAGACTTTAAATAAAATCGACCTGGGTTGTAGCTTTGAACTTGGTGAGCCAGGAGAGCTCAGTAGAACTTTACTGATGAGCTTGCAAAAGGTAGTTCAAGTTCATGAAGATACAATTAAAAACATGGCAGCATGATGCTTGATAAGTCCACCTTTTAAATAATTCAAAAGATGAAACATTACTTTTTTCTCTACCCCTGGATGGTATATTCCTACAGATACTAAAGCCATTTGTATATATTACTGTCCTTAGAAAGAAAATGTATTCATACGCTATTACAATTTTATTTTTTTGAAAAACTATACTAGGAAGAATGGGCAGAATGAGTTTCCAAGAAAGTTAAAAAGTCCAAAAAGTAACTTGTTTTGAAATGGTGTGTAATGGACATTTGAAGGTTCAGAAAAATAATTTATTTGATGCTCAGTGTCTGGTAAGAGCACTTCATATTTTGTTCAAAGAACTACCACACCTCCTCAGTCCAGTTGTTCTGGGGAGGTAGGGGTGCTTGTCTTATTCCTCATCTGACCTGGCTCTTAGGTTTTGACCCTGGCCTGACCACACGGTGATTAGTGATTGGGACACCATCCATCACTGGTCCAGTGAAAGTCAGTCCTCAGACTTCTGAGTAAACAACTGTAAGGACCAAAAGACAGACTCCCTTTACATGGGGTTACAGATTTGGTAGGATATCGGTTTTATGCTCTTGGTCTTGCCCCAGTGGGAGGATTCCTTGACCAAGAATGCAGCTAGCATGAAAGAAAGAACAATCTAGTGTTAGAGACAGAATCCTAATTGTCTTGATTTCTTGAAAATAGCCATAACTGAAACATGTTCCTTAGGGCTTTTCAGTTCCATGACTCAAAAAAATCCATTTGTTGCTTAAGCAAGGGTTTGTAACCAAATTAATCCTGTCTACCAAAGCAAACCATTCCTTTGTTATCCTGGCTCTAGTTGCAGAGTGAAACCCAATCCACTCTATTTGTATGACTCTGTCAACCTCTTCCTCTATCCCACCCAGCCCATTCTTATTCAACAAGGGGTCTTGCAGATTACGCAGCTCATTTGACTTGCTCATGGGTATTTCCCTGGCTGATAATCCCCCCATCACAGATTCATCATTCAGGGGATACGTGGAAAATCCCACCACCTTTTGAGCATCTTCTCTGTGACTCTAATCAAAATTTATTCCTTCACTTCTCTAAGCGTTTCACACTGAACATATCACATTATTAGCACCTAATTATCTACTGTCATTCTCTTAGTCAGTGATGAAGATGATGATGATGACGATGACGATGATTGCATTGATAATCTTCTTCTTCCATTGAAGAGGCTTTTGTTACACATGGGTTGTGGCACTACACATTCACCAAGATGGCTCTGCTTACATCAATTTTACACATGAAGGACGTACATAAATGCCACTTAAATAAAAAGTTTAGAGGTTCTATGAGTAAAGGAAAGGTAGGAAATCCTTAGCACTAATTGTGTGATTCTGTATTCTCAGTTCTTTATGACCTGAAGCCTCTAGCATACCATTAGACATGTAGCAATCAGGTACTTAACACTAATTAAAAAAATTATCCATTATCAATATAATTTCAGAATAAAAGTCAAAGTCCTCCTAAGAGCCACAGTCCTTAATCTTCCCCTCCCGTTACCTTTCTGCTCTCATCTCCTACCAACTATTCTCTCTGTATTCAGCCCACTGAGCTGCCCTGGCCTCCTTGCTGCAGTGGGAACATGCTACCTTTGCTCCTGCCTTGGGACCTTTGCACATGCTATTTCCTCAGCCTGACATGCTCTCTAGATGCCTCTGTCCTTCCCCTTTTCAAATTGTGTGCTCCAGTATCACTTTCCACCCTACTTAACATAGCATATTGCTTCCCTCCCTACCAGCTCACCTAATCCCACTTATCCTGCTGTTTTTCCCCATAGCACTTGTCACTTTTAGCAGATCATGCAATTTAGTTTATATATGGTATTCACTACCCCACTAACATGTAGCAGTAGGGGTTCTGCTCTCTCTCTGTCTTTTTTTTTTTTTTTTCAATTGCTGAAGCCCCATTCTTACAAAAGTGCCTGGCACACTGGGGGCATCCAATAAATTTCTATTGAATGAATGAAAGAAATGCCAATATCCTCAATCTAATTTTTAAAGTTTATATCCTTACCCCACTTACCTTTCAAACCAAATTGATTCTCCCCTGGTCTTTTACATCTTTTACATCCTGAGTGTTCTGTTTCCATTCTACCACTCATACTGTTCCTCTTGCTTGGGAGGTCCTTCTACCCTCCTTTATTGAACTGTTTTAAAACTTCATAATTCACCACCATCTGAAAGTATGAAGGCATTCTCCCTCCTCTGAGATGTTCCAATGTTTATGTTTTGTTCTTGAGCAAAGTAAAGGACAATTTGTCCTTTAGGTATTGTGGTCCTTCATAATTATATTCTGGTCATTTAGTCATTCATTAATTTATTCAGCAGATGATTGGCAAGTACCTATTATAAAGCAAATATTGTGTTAATACTAAGGGAATACAGATCTTTGTTCCTAAGAGTCTATAGACTGGCAGTGAGGAGAGACAGAAAAAACAGACAAGTATAAAATATTGATGCAAGAACAGAGAGAATGAACAGAGCAAGAAGAGAAGGACTGTGCCAAGATTTGAGAGAATTCTTAGGAGAGGCTGAGTCAGTTATGTCTTGTGGGGTAAGAAATAACTTAAGTATTAAGAGTAAAGACAATGAGAAAGACGTAATAGAGAGAAGGACCAATATGTGCAAAAACAGAGACAGCATAGTTTATTTTTGTGGGACAATGAGAGAAGGGAAAAAATGAGTTAAGAAAGTAAAGTAAGCAGGGAATATTCTCTCTCTCTCTCTCTCTCTCTCTCTATATATATATATATACATATATGTTTAATAGATGGGTATTATACATATAATATGTTATATATATATGGCTTATAAGCTAAGACTGAATTGCACTGCAAGCAGTAGGATACTCATGTAAACAATAAAGACACTTAATTATTTAACATAATTAGGATAATCACATGTCCCACTTTGCCAACTTTTCTCCTATATTATTCCTCCTAGTGCCCCTTCCCACTCTCAAAAGGACCCTGGTTTGGGTGATAAATCAATAGATCCCTACACATAGCAAGAAATCTGGCTCAGTCATTGTTAGGACCTAGGCTCATCCTGGCTTTCTACTCTGCCATCCTCTGTGTTTTCACCCTCAGGCTTTTCTCCTTACGCCTACAGGATGACTGTTGCAGCTCCAAGCATCACATTCCCACAGATTCAAGGGAGCCAGAATGAAATGTTTCACTAGCACCTGTTTCTATGAGGAAGCAAAATCATTCCCCAAAGCACCTTCTTCCCAGCTTTTGAAATCCTATTGGCCAGTACTGTGTCACATGTCCATCCCTAATCCAATCACAGGTAAAGAGAAATGGGATTACCATGCTTAGACCAATATAATTTTAGAGTTTGATAGAAATATAAGAAATAGCTGTTGGATAGCAACTGAAGTGTCTGCCACAACTATATTCTAGATTTTCTGAGGAATAACAATTAGCCTTCTACACAGCCCTGAGAACAGGTTAGTCTGCAAGAAAAGAAAGCTCAAAATATATGCTTTTAGTTTTTTCCTAGCAACATCTCTTCAGAGAAGCTAGTTTGTGTCATCATCATCTCCATACCAAGAAGGGGATGTGGAATATAGGAATAGTAATCATGAGATGCCTTAGTCCTAGATTTAAAGCACAGCTCACTAAATAAATAATTCTAGCCTAGTTACTCATTCTCCTTGAAAATTATTTTTTTCACCTCTAAAAGCAAGATGATGATAACTTTATTTCAGATTAATTTCTTTTTGTTTATTTTATTTTATTGTTATTGAGGTAACATTGAATTATAATATGTTTCATGTGTACAAACATTATATTTCTACCTCTGTATAACTAACAACATGCTCACCACCAAAAATTTATTTTTTATCCATTAGCAGTTGATCCCCTTTACTCATTTTTCCTCCCCCACATCCCTTTCCCTCCAGTCACCGCTACTCGGTTCTCTGTATCTACATGTTTGTTTTGTTCAGTTTGGTTTATTCATTTATTTTGTTTTTGTTTGTTTGTTTGTTTATATTAAACAGTAGTGAAATCATATGGTACTTGTCTTTCTCCATCTAATTTATTTCATTTAGCATAATACCCTCAAGGTCCATCCATGTTGCTGCAATTGGCAAGATTTCATCTTTTTATGGCTGAGTAGTATTCCATTGTATATACATACCACTCTTCTTTAACCATTTATCTATTGATGGGCACTTAGGTTGTTTCCATGTCTTTGCTACTGTAAATAATGCCATGATGAGCATGGGGGTGGAGATATCTTTTGGAGTTACTGTTTTCATATTCTTTGGATACCCAGAAGTGGGGTAGCTGGATTATACGGTAGTTCTATTCTTAACTTTTTGAGGAGTATCCATACCATCTTCCATAGTGGCTGCACCAATTTTCATTCCCATTAATAGTGAATGAGCATTCCCTTTTCTCTACATCCTTGCCAATGCTCTTTATATCTTATCTTTTTGATAATAGCTCTTCTGATAGATGTGTGGTGATATTTCATTGTGGTTTTGATCTGCATTTCCCTAATAATTAGTGACGTTGCACATCTTTTTATATGCCTGTTGACCATCTGTATGTCTTCTTTGGAAAATGTTTATTCAGCACCTCTGCCCATTTTAAAATCAGGTTGCTTGTTTTTTCATTGTTGAGTTGTATGAGTTCTTTATATATTTTGTATCTTAACCCCTCATTGGATATATCATTTGCAATTGTCTTTTCTCATTTAGTAGGTTATCTTTTCATTTGATTGGTAGTTTCCTTTGCTGTGCAGAAAGTTTTGAGTTTGATGTAATCCAATTTGTTTAGTTTTGCTTTTGTTTCCTTTGCCTGAAGAGACATATCTAGAAAGATAATGCTAAGACTGATGTCAAAGAACAAGAGAGTACTGTTTGTTTTCTTCTAGGAGTCTTATTGTTTCAGGTCTTACATTCAAGTCTTCAATATATTTTGAGATAATTTTTGTGTATGGAGTGAGATAGTCATATAGTTTCATTTCTTTTCTCTTTTCTCTTCTTTTCCCTTTCCTCACCTTTCCTCTCCTTTCCTTTCCTCCCCTTTCCTTTCCTTCCCTTCCATTCCCTTCCCTTCCCTTCCCTTCCCTTCCCTTCCCTTCCCTTCCCTTCCCTTCCCTTCCCTTCCCTTCCCTTCCCTTCCCTTCCCTTCCCTTCCCTTTCCTTTCCTTTTGCTTTGGCTATTCGGGGTCTTTTGTGTTTCCATACATATTGTGAAATTTTTTGTTCTAGTTCTGTGAAAAATGCCAGGGGTAGTTTGACTGGGATTGCATTGAATCTGTACATTGCTTTGGGTAGTATAGTCATTTTCACAATGTCGACTCTTCCAGTCCAGGAACATGGTATATCTCTTCAGCTGTTTGCATCATCTTTAATTTCTTTCATCAGTGTCTTATAATTTTCTTCATACAGGTCTTTTTTCTCCTTAGGTCGGTTTATTCCTAGATATTCTATTATTTTTGTTGCAATGGTAAATGGGAGTGTTTTCTTAATTTCACTTTCAGATTTCCATCGTTAGTGTATAGGAATGCAAGAGATTTCTGTGCACTAATTTTGTATCCTGCTACTTTACCATATTCATTGATTAGCTCTACTAGTTTTCTTGTGGCATCTTTAGGATTCTCTATGTATAGAATCATATCATCTGCAAACAGTGACAGCTTTACCTCTTCTTTTCTGATTTGGCTTCCTTTTATTTCTTTTTCTTCTCTGATTGCTGTGGCTAAAACTTCCAAAACTATGTTGAATAATAGTGGTGAGAGTGGGCAACCTTGTCTTGTTCCTGATCTTAGTGGAGATGGTTTCAGGTTTTCACCTTTGAGGACAATGTTCACTGTGGGTTTTTCATTTTTGGCTTTTATTATGTTGAGGAAAGTTCCCTCTATGCCTACTCTCTAGAGGGTTTTTTACCATTAATGGGTGTTGAATTTTGTCGAAAGCTTTCTCTGCATCTATTGAGGTGATCATATGGTTTTTCTCTTTCAATTTGTTAATATGGTGTATCACATTGATTTGATTTGCATATATTGAAGAATCCTTGCATTCCTGGAATAAACCCCACTTGATCATGGTGTATGATCCTTTCAGTGTGCTCTTGGGTTCTGTTTGCTAGTGTTTTGTTGACGATTTTTGCATCTATGTTTATCAGTGATATTGGCCTGTAGTTTTCTTTCTTTGTGACTTCTTTGTCTGGTTTTGGTATCAGGGTGATTGTAGCCATGTAGAATGAGTTTGGGAGTGTTCCTCCCTCTGCTATATTTTGGAAGAGTTTGAGAAGGATAGGTGTTAGCTCTTCTCTAAATGTTTGATAGAATTCACCTGTGAAGCCATCTGGTCCTGGGCTTTTGTTTGTTGGAAGGTTTTTAATCACAGTTTCAATTTCAGTGCTTGTGATTGGTCTGTTCATATTTTCTATTTCTTCCTGGTTCAGTCTCGGAAGGTTGTGCATTTCTGAGAATCTGTCCATTTCTTCCAGGATGTCCATGTTATTGGCATAGAGTTGCTTGTAGTAATCTCTCATGATCCTTTGTATTTCTGCTGTGTCAGTTGTTACTTCTCCTTTTTCATTTCTAATTGTATTGATTGGAATCTTCTCCCTCTTTTTCTTGATGAGTCTGGCTAATGGTTTATCAATTTTGTTTATCTTCTCAAAGAACCAGCTTTTAGTTTTATTGATCTTTGCTATCATTTCCTTCATTTGTTTCTCATTTATTTCTGATCTGATCTTTATGATTTCTTTCCTTCTGCTAACTTTGGGTTTTTTTGTTCTTTTTCTCTAATTGCTTTAGGTGTAAGGTTAGGTTGTTTATTTGAGATGTTTATTGTTTCTTAAGGTAGGCTTGTATAGCTATAAGCTTCCCTCTTAGAACTGCTTTTGCTGCATCTCATAGGTTTTGGGTCGCCGTGCTTCCATTTTCATTTGTTTCTAGGTATTTTTTGATTACCTCATTGATTTACTCAGTGATCTCTTGGTTATTAAGTGTTGTATTGATTAACCTCCATGTGTTTGTATTTTTTACAGATTTTTTCCTGTAATTGATATCTAGTCTCATAGTGTTGTGGTCGGAAAAGATACTTGATATGATTTCAATTTTCCTAAATTTACCAAGGCTTGATTTGTGACCCAAGATATGATCTATCCTGGAGAATGTTCCATGAGCACTTGAGAAGAATGTGTATCCTGTTGTTTTTGGATGGAATGCCCTATAAATATCAGTTAAGTCTATCTTGTTTGATGTATCATTTAAAGCTTCTGTTTCCTAATTTATTTTCATTTTGGATGGTCTGTCCTTTGGTGAAAGTGGGTTCTTAAAGTCCCCTGCTATGATTGTGTTACTGTCGATTTCCCCTTTTATGGCTGTTGGTATTTGCCTTATGTATTGAGGTGCTCCTATGTTGGGTGCATAAATATTTACAATTGTTATATCTTCTTCTTGGATTGATCCATTGATCATTATGTAGTGTCCTTCTTTGTCTCTTGTAATAGTCTTTGTTTTAAAGTCTATTTTGTCTGATAAGAGAATTGCTACTCCAGCTTTCTTTTGATTTCCATTTGCATGGGATAACTTTTTCTATCCCCTCACTTCTAGTCTGTATGTGTCCCTAGGTCTGAATTGGGTCTCTTGTAGACAGCATGTATATGGGTCTTGTGTTTGTATCTATTCAGCCAGTCACTGTCTTTTGGTTGGAGCATTTAATCCATTTACATTTAAGGTAATTATCAATATGCATGTTCGTATTACCATTTTCTTAATTGTTTTGGGTTTGTTACTGTAGTTCTTTTCCTTCTCTTGTGTTTCCTGCCTAGAGAAGTTCCTTTAGCATTTGTTTTAAAGCTGGTTTGGTGGTGCTGAATTCTCTTAGCTTTTGCTTGTCTGTAAAGATTTTAAATTCTCCATCAAATCTGAATGAGATCCTTGCTGGGTAGAGTAATCTTGGTTGTAGGTTTTCCTCCTTCATCACTTTAAGTATATCCTGCCACTCCCTTCTGGTTTGCAGAGTTTCTGCTGAAAGATCAGCTGTTAACCTTAAGGGGATTCCCTTGTGTGTTATTTGTTGTTTTTCCTTGATGCTTAATAATTTTTCTTTTTATTTAATTTTTAATAGTTTGATTAATATGTGCCTTTGGCATGTTTCTCCTGGGATTTATCCTGTATGGGACTCTCTGTGCTTCCAGGACTCGATTAACTATTTCCTTTCCCATATTAGGGAAGTTTTCAACTATAATCTCTTCAAATATTTTCTCAGTCCCTTTCTTTTTCTCTTCTTCTTCTGGGACCCCTATAATTTGAATGTTGGTGCATTTAATGTTGGCCCAGAGGTCTCTGAGACTGTCCTCAATTCTTTTCATTCTTTTTTCTTTATTCTGCTCTGCAGTAGTAATTTCCACTATTTTATCTTCCAGGTCACTTATCCATTCTTCTGCCTCAGTTATTCTGCTATTGATCCCTTCTAGAGAATTTTTAGTTTCATGTATTTTGTTGTTCTTCACTGTTTGTTTCCTCTTTAGTTCTTCTAGTTCCTTGTTAAACGTTTCTTGTATTTTCTCCATTCTATTTCCAAGATTTTGGATCATCTTTACTATCATTATTCTGAATTCTTTTTCAGGTAGACTGCCTATTTCCTCTTCATTTGTTAGGTCTGGTGGGTTTTTACCTTGATCCTTAATCTGTTGTGTGTTTCTCTGTCTTCTCATTTTGCTTAGCTTACTGTGTTTGGGGTCTCCTTTTCACAGGCTGCAGGTTTGTAGTTCCCATTGTTTTTGGTGTCTGCCCCCAGTGGCTAAAGTTGGTTCAGTAGGTTGTGTAGGCTTCCTGGTGGAGGGGACTAGTGCCTGTGCTCTGGTGGATGAGGCTGGATCTTGTCTTTCTGGTGGGCATGTCCACGTCTGATGGTGTGTTTTGGGGTGTCTGTGACCTTATTATGATTTTAGGCAGCCTCTCTGCTAACGGGTGGGGTTGTGTTCCTGTCTTGCTAGTTGTTTGGCATAGCGTGTCCAGCACTGTAACTTGCTGCTCGTTGAGTGGAGCTGGGTCTTGGCGTTGAGATGGAGATCTCTGGGAGATTTTCACCATTTAATATTACATGGAGCTGGGAGGTCTGTTGTGGACCAATGTCCTGAACTTTGCTCTGCCACCTCATAGGCATAGCCTTGACACCTGGCTGGAGCACCAAGAGGCTGTCATCCACATGGCTCAGAATAAAAGGGAGAAAAAAAAAAGACAGAAATTAAGAAGAACATAAAATAAAATAAAATAAAATAAAAGTTATTAAAATAAAAAATAATGAAAAAAAAATTTTTAAGTAATTAAGAAAAAAAGAAAGGAGAGCAACCAAACCAAAACAGAAATCCACCAATGATAACAAGTGCTAGAAACTATAGTAAAAAAAAAAAGAAAGCAAAAAAAAACAAAAACAAAAACAAAAACGGACAGACAGAACCCTAGGACAAATGGTAAAAGCAAATCTATACAGACAAAATCGTACACAGAATCATACACATACACACTAACAAAAAGAGCAAAAGGGAAAAAAAAATATATAGCATTGCTCCCAATGTCCACCTCCTCAATTTGGAATGATTTGTGTTTATTCAGGTATTCCACAGATGCATGATACATCAGGTTGATTGTGGAGATTTAATCCCCTGCTCCTGAGGCAGCTGGGAGAGATTTCCCTTTCTCCTATTTGTTTACACATCTCCTGGTGTTCAGCTTTGGATTTGGCCCCGCCTCTGCATGTAGGTCGCCTGAGGGAATCTGTTCTTTGCTCAGACAGGACAGGGTTAAAGGAGCAGCTGATTAGGGAGCTCTGGCTCACTCAGTCCAGGGTTGGGTGGGGGGGTGTTGGCGGGAGGAGTATGGAGTACGGGGCAAGCCTGTGGAGGCAGAGGCCGGCGTGACGTTGCACCAGCCTGAGGTGTGCTGTGTGTTCTCCTGGGGAAGTTGTCCCTGGATCACGGGACCCTGGCAGTGGCGGGCTGCACAGGCTCCTGGGAGGGGAGGTGCGGATAGTGACCTGTGCTTGCACACAGGCTTCTTGGTGGCTGCAGCAGCAGCCTTAGTGTCTCATGCCCGTCTCTGGGGTCCACGCGGATAGCCACAGCTCGTGCCTATCTCTGGAGCTCCTTTAAGTGGCGCTCTTAATCCCCTCTCCTCGCACACCAGGAAACAAAGAGGCAAGAAAAAGTCTCTTGTCTCTTTGGCAGCTCCAGACTTTTTCCTGGACTCTCTCCCGGCTAGCTGTGGTGCACTAGTCCCTTTCAGGCTGTGTTCATGCAACCAACCCCAGTCCTCTCCCTGGGATCTGAACTCCGAAGCTGGAGCCTAAGCTCCCAGCCCCCACCCATCCCAGCGGGTGAGCAGACAAGCCTCTAGGGCTGGTGAGTGCTGGTCAGCACCAATCCTCTCTGTGGGAATCTCTCCACTTTGCCCTCAGCACCCCTGTTGCTGTGCTCTCCTCCCTGATTCTGAAGTTTCCTGCCTCCACCACCTGCAGTCTCCCCCCATGAAGGGCCTTCCTAGTGTGTGGAAACCTTTCCTCCTTCACAGCTCCCTCCCACTGGTGCAGGTCCCGTCTTTATTCTTTTGTCTCTGTTTTTTCTTTTATCTTTGGCCTACCCAGGTACATGAGGAGTTTCTTGCCTTTTGGGAGGTCTGAGGTTTTCTGCCAGCATTCAGTAGGTGTTCTGTAGGAGTTGTTCCACGTGTAGATGTATTTCTGATGTATTTGTGGGGAGGAAGGTGATCTCCACATCTTACTCCTCCGCCACCTTGAAGCTCCCCCTCTTTTTTTGTATTTAATTTTTGATAGTTTGATTAATATGTGTCTTGGCATGTTTCTCCTTGGATTTACCCTGTATGGGACTCTCTACACTTCCTGTACTTGACTGAGTATTTCCTTTCCTATATTAGGGAAGTTTTCAACTATAATCTCTTCAAATATTTTCTCTGTCCCTTTATTTTTCTCTTCTTCTTCTGGGATCCCTATAATTCTAATGTTGGTGCATTTAATGTTGTCCCAGAGGTCTCTGAGACTGTCCTCTATTCTTTTCATTCCTTTTCTCTTTATTCTGCTCTGTGGTAGTTATTTCCACTATTTTATCTTCCGAGTCATTTACCCGTTCTTCTGCCTCAGTTATTCTTCTACTGATTTCTTCTAGAGAATTTTTAATTTCATTTATTGTGTTGTTTATCATTGTTTTTTTGCTCTTTAGTTCTTCTAGGTCCTTGTTAAACGTTTCTTGTATTTTCTCCATTCTATTTCCAAGAATTTGGATATCTTTACTATCATTACTCTGAATTCTTTTTCAGGTGGACTGCCTGTTTGTTCTTCATTTGTTTGGTCTGGTGTGTTTTTACCTTGCTCCTTCATCTGCTGTGTGTTTCTCTGTCTTCTCACTTTGCTTAACTTACTGTGTTTTGGGTCTCCTTGTTGCAGGCTGCTAGTTCGTCATTCCCATTGTTTTTGGTGTCTGCCCCAGTGGCTAAGGTTGGTTCAGTGGGTTTTGGAGGCTTCCGGGTGGAAGGGGCTGGTGCCTGTGTCCTGGTGGATGGGGCTGGATCTTGTCTTCTGGTGGACAGGACTGTGTCTGGTGGTGTTTTTTCGGGTGCCTGTGACCTTATTATGATTTTAGGCAGCCTCTCTGCTAATGAATGGGGCTGTGTTCCTGTCTTGCTAGTTTTTTGGTATAAGGTGTCCAGCACTGTAGCTTGATGGTCGTTGAGATGGCACTGGGTATTAACGTTGAGATGGAGATTTCTGGGAGAGCTTTTGCTGTTTGATATTCCATGGAACCGTTAGGTCTCTGGTAGACCAATGTCCTGAACTTGGCTATCCCCCTCAGAGGCACTGGCCTGAAACCTGGCCAGATCACCAAGACCCTGTCATCCACATGCCTTAGAAGAAAAGGGAGAAAAAAAGAAAGAAAGAAGAATATAAAATAAAATACAGTTATTAAAATAAAAAATTAAAATTATTATTAAAAATAAAAAAAAATTATAAAGTAATAGAAGAAAAAGAAAGAAAGAAGAGAGCAACCAAACCAAAAAACAAATCCACCAATGAGACAAGTGCTAAAAACTATACTAAAAAAAAAAAAAACGGACAGACAGAACCCTAGGACAAATGTTAAAAGAAAAGCTATACAGACAAAATCAAAAAAAGAAGCATACACATAAACACTCTCAAAAAGAGAAAAAGGAAAAAAAACCCATATATATCCATATATATATATTAAAAAAAGGAAGAGAGCAACCAAATCAAGAAACAAATCTACTAATGATAATAAACTCTAAATACTAAACTAAGATAAACATAAAACGAGAAATAAATTAGATGCAGAAAGCAAACCCCAAGTCTACATTTGCTCCCAAAGTCCACAGCCTCAATTTTGAGATGATTCGTTGTCTATTCAGGTATTCCACAGATGCAGGGTACAGCAAGTTGACTGTGGAGATTTAATCCCCTGCTCCTGAGGCTGCTGGGAGAGATTTCCCTTTCTCTTCTTTGTTCGCACAGCTCCTGGGGTTCAGCTTTGGATTTGGCCCCACCTCTGCATGTAGGTCGCCTGAGGGAATCTGTTCTTTGCTTAGACAGGATGGGGTTAAAGGAGCAGCTGATTAGGGGGCTCTGGCTCAGTAGGCCAGGTGGTTGGAGGGGTACAGAATGTGGGGTGAGCCTGCAGTGGCAGAGGCCGGCGTGATGTTGCACCAGCCTGAGGTGCGCCATGTGTTCTCCCGGGGAAGTTGTCCCTGGATCACGGGACCCTGGCAGTAGTGGGCTGCACAGCCTCCCGGGAGGGGAGGTGTGGACAGTGACCTGTGCTCACACACAGGCTTCTTGGTGGCTGCAGCAGCAGCCTTAGTGTCTCATGCCTGTCTCTGGTGTCTGCGCTGATAGCCACAGATCGCACCCGTTTCTGGAGCTCGTTTAGGCAGTGCTCTGAATCCTCTCTCCTCACACATCTGGAAAGAAAAGTCTCTTGCCTCTTAGGCAGTTCCAGACTTTTCCCTGACTCCCTACCAGCTACCCATGGCACACTAGTCCCCTTCAGGCTGTGTTCATGCAGCCAACCCCAGTCCTCTCCCTGGGATCTGATCTCCGAAGCCCAAGCCTCAGCTCCCAGCCCCCACCTGCCCTGGCAGGTGAGCAGACAAGCCTCTCAGGCTGGTGAGTGCCGGTCGGCACCAATCTTCTGTGTGGGAATCTCTCCTCTTTGCCCTGTGCACTCCTGTTGCTGTGCTCTTCTCCATGGCTCCGAAGCTCCCCTCCCTCCATGGTGCCCACTCCCCCGTCTTTGCCAGTGAAGGGGCTTCCTAGTGTGTGGAAACTTTTCCTCCTTCACAGCTCCCTCCCAGAGGTGTAGGTCCCATCCCTATTCTTTTGTCTCTGTTTTTTCTTTTTTCTGTTGCCCTACCCAGGTACATGAGGAGTTTCTTGCCTTTTGGGAAGTCTGAGGTCTTCTGCCAGTGTTCAGTAAGTGTTCTGTAGGAGTTGTTCCACATGTAGATGTATTTCTGATGTATTTGTGGGGAGGAAGGTAGGCTCCATGTCTTACTCCCCTGCCATCTTGAAAGTTTTCTTGTTGTATTATTTTTGAAATGTTTGATTATTTTTTATCTACTTTGTTCAAAGCCACAAGGACCTGTAGCATGCGCCAACCTTCACAACCTTTGCAATGCAAAACTTCTTCAATATTGAGCATATTTTCACTTCCAATTTCTGCAAGTAGTCAAAAATAGTTAGTGAAATCCATATTTTTCTTTACATCTATCTGAAAAGCAAAGCAACTTGTTTGCTCTTTTGACAGTGCATGGTCTTATTCTAGCTACTATCTCCCTCAGGTACCTGGAACTTCCACTGAGCATTAAGTATGGAAGGAGATCCTTGCAAGGGAGACAGGAGAAGGCAACCCAGAGAAAGAAGATGACTCCCTTACATTTTGCTGTAACAAATTGCTCCAAGGAACAGAAAAGGCATTTTCACTTCTGGGAAGTTAACTTTGGCAAGGGGAAAAAGGATGTGAATAACTATCATCAGATGTTACCTAGTAGATCAAAGACACTCTCCAGACAGTGTGAGGGAGTTCTGTGACTCAAGACTCCATCCCTGCAAGCTTTAGTTAGCTTGAATTTTCTGAAAATCCTACATCATTCCAGAAACAGCCCTTTTCCTCAACCTCATAATAGATTTCTGGCTCTGATTTGCAGAAATCATTTTTGATTTTCTTAATCCTCAACTAACACCAGAATGTAAGAGACTTACTTTTCTCAAGAGCAAAGTTACTTCAGGGTGATATTTTTACATTTAACTCTGGTAAAAAGGACTTTAGGTCATACCTTTGTTTATTTAATTTATAGTTTTGGAAGTTCAATACAAAGAATTCTTACTATTGATTCAAAGGTTTTCCAGGTAATCCTCATGATAGGAGGAGATCATCCAATATCTGTTTTAGAAAGGTGAACAGTTTTTAGTTGTTTCTTAAAGGAAAAGGGGATCAGTACAGGTCTCAAATAGTTGTTAAAAACTTGTAGGAACATTAATATACTATAGAATTCAGATCGCTAACATAACTCATATGGTATATAAAATAAGGTATCAACCAAGTAAAAGAATGTTAAAATTTAAACAGAGTTGATGTAACAAGCATTTTTCTGTCTATGTGTAGAATCTTTATTAATTATTATGATTTTAAAAAGTTGAAATCTGATCTCAAAGTTCCAAAGGATATTATCTCCCTATTTCCCTATGGACCAAAATTAACAAATTTAAAAATAGTTTTGCCCACAGCATATCAACATATATTAACAAAGAAACTTATGTTTTTGTATTCCTAACACAAATGCATTGTACGAGTTCAATAAATTGATCTGTTGAAGAAATCAATTAAAAGTACCTTGACAGAGAAGCCATATTTGATGAGCTGGGCCACACATGTCCTGGAAGACGTGTAGGGGTACAAAGGATGATAGAAGTAAATTCAGAAGATCAGATCCCAACTCTACCTGTCTATATGATCATGGTCACACCCATTAAAATCTCTGTGGCTCAGGTAAGCCCACTTGTTCACTATTTCTATGCCATCTCTGATCAGATTGGCTTCACTTTAAATTTATGTTGAAAAGTCTCTCAATACTGCATGGAATGTCTACTATGATCTCCTAGTAAGCCCATTTTTCTACTTTGATATGATTATTTCATAACTTATTCTGTCTTCTTAAGTCTCCATAGCCCTCCTCATATTGCACCATATACAAAGTCAAAAGACACCATCACTCAGTCCTATAATCAATACTACATGAATATGTTTCCATCTTCTTTCCTGCAATAGTACATCATGTGCCCCACTCTTTTCTCCTCACTTATTTCCATGATCTTCTCAAATGCTGAGGAGCTCTGCCTTTCCCCTCTCACTTTTTGATGGTTGGTCAATCTCTCCTTTTCTCCTTAATGTCCCATTGAAACCAAACATGCCCTAGAAGTTCCTATCTTGACAGTAGCTTTTCTTGACCACATATGCAGTTACTGTTTCCCCTTTGGGCTGCAGACTTGTATGTGTATATGCACATGTGCCATTCCCACTTGAATATTTCAGAAATGTCCTCATTAATATATATACAAACAGACATTTCCCCATCCTTCCCACCTCTCAATTATCCACCTTCTCTCAGCTTCACCACATCTTCCATAAGCACCATCATCCAAGCATTTATTTAAGCCAGAAGTCAGGGAATAATTATTAATTCTTCCCTTTTCCACATCTTCCTGTCTTTGTATCCAAAAAGTACCGTCAGTTTTCACTGCCAAAGTGTATTTCTTATCCTTTCTCTTTCTCTCAATCTCTGTTAGCACTACCATAATTCAAATTACTCTTTTATATGAGTGGCTAAAATAATCTTTTAGTGGGTCTCTCCACTTTTTTGATTGCCCTCAACCATTTATGCATTCAACAGAAATTATTGAGAGCCGACAACATAAAGCACTTCTAGAGGCTTTGGATAATCCGTGAAGAAAAGAGGCAAAAAAAAAAAAAAAAAAAATCCTATCCTCACAGACCTTACATTTTAGTGGGAGTATATGGAGGGTGTTATGCTAAGTGAAATAAGTTAGACAGAGAAAGGTAAATACTGTATGATAGCACTTATATGCAGAAAATAAAAATTAAAACAAACTAGTGAATATAACCAAAAACAAACAGACTCACAGATATAGAGAACAAACTAGTGGTTACCAGTGGGGAGAGATAATATAAGGGTAGGGAATTAAGAGGTACAAACTACTATGTATAAAATAAGTTACAAGGATATATTCTAAAATACAGGGAATATAACCAATATTTTATTATAACTATGTATGGAGTATAAGCTTTAAAAATTGTGAATGACTATATTGTGCACCTATAACATATAATATTGTACATCAACTATACTTTAACAAAAAATTAAATATAATAAAGAATCATACTAGAAGGACATGAATCCTATGGCTAAAAACAAACACACACACAAGTAAAAAGCTAGAGAGGAGTGATGAAAAAGAAACCAGGATTTCTAAATGGAGAGTATGTGGAGATATTACAATTTTAAATATGGTAGTCAGGGTAGGCCTGGTTGGAAAAGTGGAATTTGACCAAAAACTTGAGGAGACAAAGAAGTGAAGAACAGCAAGGAGGCCACTGGGGCTGGAACAGAAGGACTGAAGGGAGATGTGGTGGAAAGCAAAATCAGGGAGAGGTAGTGGGAGGTAGAGAACAGTGATACCAGGTCTGAAGTGCCACTATATTCGTTGGCTTTTCTTCTGATTAAGATGGAGAGTGATAAAAGGTTTTCAATAGAGGAGTGTCCTTATCTTTTATGATTTTAAATGTTCACTTTGGTTGCTGTTTTGGGGGTAGATTATAAGAAGGAAACTTCTAGGAGAACATTAGAGGAGTAATGAAGCCGAAAATGATGTTAGCTAAGATCAAAATGAGAGCAGTAGAAATGGAGAGAAATTATTGGACTCTGATGATACTTGGAAGGTAGAACCAACAAGATTTCCTGACAATTGGAATATGGGTTAGGGGAAAAAAGACAGTGAGTTATGACTCCAAAAATTTTCTCCTGAGCGATGAGAGAAGCATAGTTGTCACTAATATAAATAGAAAAGACTGAGGGTGGAACAGTTTTATGGGGAGTTCAAGAGTTTGGTTCTGTTTTTGACATAGTAGGGACCTTGTCACTTCTCAGTTAAAGTTCATTACATTGAAATAAATTCTTAAGCCCTTCTCATGGCCCAAATTACCCTTGTGATCTATTCTCTACCTTCTAATCTTTTGTCACACAGTTTAGCAAAATGACAAATTGGTAGTCATATAGTAGCATAAATAAATACATATTGCAGAAACTGTTCAAAGATTTCTGTTTTTTACATTAAGAAATATAAACAATGATCTGAGTATATAATAGGGGAATTTTATCCAATCTGGGTGAGTCAGGCAGGATTTCTAGAGGAAATGACATTACTTTTAAGGAGCAAATTGTAAATAGCAGTAATTTTGATACATGGTAGGGAAAGATCATCCCAAGTAAAATAAACAGGCTGTGCAAACATCCTGAGGTAGGAAGGCGGGTGTGTAGTGTCAGAACTGAAGGTAGACTGAAGGTAACTATACTGTGGTCAGCAGGGGAACAATGATGGAGGATAAACTCAGTTCATACATAGCCTTGAGGACTGATTCAGGTTTTATGGTTCTATCCAGAGTTAAGGGAAGCCATTGAAGGGATTTTTAGCAGGGGAATGATCTGATCAGATTATGTTGGAAAGAATTTTCATACAATAGCTCATTTAATCTTCGCAACAGTGTGTGTGTGTGGGGCGGTGCTAATATTTTTCGTTTTCAGAGCTAAAGTGCCTGAGGCACAGCAATGTGAAAGAATGAGCAATGACCCACAGCTAGCAAATTGTGGATCCAAGACTGGAATCCAGGTGATCGATCTGCTTCTAGGTTCTGTCATTTTGAACATGTTAAATATGAAGGACATGAATCTCTGTGGAGACCTCTAATTCAGGAGGACCTAATATCTCTTAGACAATTGGGACTGAAGCTTAGGATGAAGTCACAGACTTAGATTTAGGAGTCATCAATACATACACATTGATAAGTAATTTTAGCACGTGACAGAATCGAGATGGAGGGTATAAAGGCATACGAGAAAGTTTGAGAACAGAGCCATGAGGGATACCATAATTCAGTGATGAGGAGGGTTAAATAATGCCAGCGAAGCTGGGGGAGAAGATTGGTCAGAGTTAGCGAGGAAAACTGGACAGGATGAGTCACAGAGTCTAAAGGAAGAGAACATTACACATTTTCCTAATCTTGAGTGCTTCTGAGAGGTAAAGTAAAATGAGATCAAAAATTCTCCTTGGGTTTGACAACATGGAGGTTAGTAGTGACCTTAGTAAGAGTCTTCTGATGGAATGGAGGGAGTTGAAGCTCAATTAAAATGTTTCCTTATAGTTCTGAAAAATTCTGTGATTTTTGAATTTTAAGTCTGGCTGACACCTGAAGAAACAAGGTATGATATCTAGTATGCTATGGGGTCAAAGCCATGGGGCCAAAGGTGACCTAAGTTTGGTTAAATTTTGAAGTAGAAAATCCTATAATATTTCCAGATAAGCAAAAATAATATTATGGTCACTCTTCTGTCAACACTACCCATCTGTATGCTGCCTGCCTTACTTAGAAAATGCCAATGGAGAGTGCCCTTGGAGGTTAAAATGAGAAAGACGGGGTGTGGGTGTCTAGACCCCTGAAGGAGGAAGATTTCTGAAAGCTCTGTTTTTTACCCTTATAAAATAAATTCTTAAGAAGGTCATATCTGATAATCTGTCAATGAACACACATTTATCAAACAAGGCACCATGATCTAATAGGGCGGGGCTTCTTTCAAAACAGGTGTATTCTTGAAAATATATATTTAACCTAAACAGTTTTATTAAATTGTTTTTTCTTGAAGCAGTTTCCACCTTCAGGTTACTTTAGGTCAAGTCTGAAGTATTTCTCAAATACTCCTTGTCCAACTAGTCAAAAATATGAAACAAAATGTTTTAAAAAGTTGTATTTTAATTGGTTATGATTTTCTGCCTATTTTGGAAAATAACACTAATTTAATAGCATTATTAAAAATTATTTTGTACTTAATTGGCATTTTTTGGACAGATATCTGATCAAATAAAATCAGTTTATGTCTATACAGACTCCCTTTCATAGACATTATTGGCTGTAACAGAAGATAAGAAAAAGTATCATATTTACAAAGAACTTATCATATTTACAAAGAACTTCTTTACAAATAACATGTGTAATCATTTTCAAAATATATTGTACTCATCACAGGGGTGTGTGATAGTTGTGGCTTGTCTTTTTACTTTTATTAGTTATTATTGGTTTAACTTTTCTTATTATTTGTTTTCTTGTTTTCTGTTCGTGTTGTTCATTAAACACATTTCTAAACTAATCAAGTGAAATATGAGGTGGTAAAATGATTTCAGGTGTTAAACTTTAAGAATTTCACAGACCTTAGTATCACTGTATTTATTTCCTAGTATCAAAAAAGAAACTGTTTAGATGACAGCAGACTTAGCTTCTCTTCTTTTGATGCTTTCTTCTTCTTTTTTTAAAAATTTGTAATGTAATTTCCCATCAGTATCTGGTCCATTGTCTTGAGGAAGCCTCCAAGTTTGGTTGGTCACACACAGGAATCCTCCCCCATCCTCCCCAATGAACCTTTTCAGCATCAGTGACTGCAATGGCACTCTTACTCTTTGGGGACTTTAAAAAAAGGACAATCAGGACACATTCCTTTTCATCTTTGCCTCCCATAATTTTCTTTGGCACAGGTCTTGTCAAAAATGCTTGAGTTTTTTCTTCTCCAATTAGAACTCTTCAAAGGAGAGAAAATGAGAGTTGGAGCCCAGATTTCTTATCAAATGCTTCTAGGACCACGGCTGCTCCAGCCTTTGAAGTTCCCTCTGCCTGCCTCTTGATGCTGCAACCCTCTTAATAACACCATTAGCTATTTCAGCTCCATTTTCTGACAGGGTTGGTGGAGAGCGAGGGAGAGCCTTTCATGTAAGACTTTGCTACTCTGCTACTATGCCCTAAAGATAAAAATAACTGATTCATCTGGTCCTATATATACATGTAGCTTAACCTCTTTGCTTAGTAAGCAGTAATGGCTATCACTGAATTTTTCTTTATTCCACGTTAATTAATAGAGATTAGAACTCTATACAACTAATTTAAAAGAATTACTTAAAGATGTGTCTGTTCAAAGCAATGCAGACATAAGATACAGATTAAGCTCCAAATATTCCAGATAAAAAATTCTACTTCTAGTCAACTAATGAAAGAGATAAAATGTCTTGAAATAAATTCGTCCCATAGCTAGAGAGGAAAAAAGTAAAATATGTGGTATATTTATATTAAAAATTAACAAAGGAAAAAATGTCCTATAGAATCAACCCTTTCCTTTAGAGGAAGGCAATTTTAAAGCTTGTAACTTTAGGTGCATAAATGCAGTCAAATTATACACAGAGTCATTTTTCTCCAACACTGAAAACCCCATACCTTCTTCTTCAGGACAGAGTCATAGACAAGTTCTGCTTCTTGGTGAAGCAGGAGTGAACTGGCTGAATGATATTTTTATTTGCATCCATGGACTTGAATGTGAGAATTTGAGAAAGAACTACGTTTAAGCACATGCTTTGGCATATACTGAACACTGACTTATTCCCTGAAGCTATTAAGCCCTTTTACCCATCACAAGCATCTGACTTTCACACTTGAATATATCTTTGATTTTTTTTTTTTCTAGAAGAAATTAGAATGTTTGTGCTTGGGATAAAAGTAAAGTGCTTTGTATAGTCAAGTTAACTGAGTGCATCTTTTAACAGACCTACCTTTCTGCAGATTGTTTCTGATGAAAATATGATTTGTAAGTATGCTTTTCAATCACAGTTTGCACTTGCTCTTTGAGAGTTAAGTAATATTTGTATTTTGGGACATGTGTTATTATTTGAATGGTTGTGACTGGAGCTTCTGAGCAAGGTGCTACAGCAGTAGAAACTGAAAAAAAGAAATGAGTTGGGGCTGGTGTAGAATAACCTGGTCTTCTATTGATGTCCCACTCTTGGTGTTATTTGACAATGTATACCCTAGACAACTTACTATGGACAACCTTAGGCAATATTTTTCCTTGTGGTTGATAGGGTTTGCTCTAAAGGTTGTGAGAAAACTTAGTGTAAATCTATTGGGACTTGATGCATAGATGTTAGTTAGGTTTAAGGGGAAAAAAATTCCTCCTGTTTCTGAAAATCAGGAATTTGGTGCTGTATTCTGAGGTGCTGAGGTTCTCCAAGCTCTCCTGGTGGTGGTGGATAAGCTGGTCCTTGCCTCATACGACATCTGGAATTGTTCTGATACTGCCAGTAGAATATTTGCAGGCTCTCTTTATCTTTTGATGATCTTGTCCTACCATACGAAAGAGTTTGTAGAACAGAGTTCTCCTACACGATCATCACTGCCTACCCTCCACCTGCACACCAGATTGGTGGTGACAAGGGAAAGGTGTAGAGAGCTCCGCTCACTGGAGCAACACCTTGGGAGTCTCAGTGTTGGCTGCAGGATGGCATGGTAAACAGCCATTCTGCAAAACTTCCACTTGGATGCATCCTGGAGAACGTAGAACTGACAGTCCTCTCGGAAACTCTCAGAAGTGGCTGGGAAACATTGAAGGAGAAGAGAGTGATGAAATACACATGATTACTGCCATGTAAAATTGCAGAGCAAAACCAATTCCCTGAGTCTCTCAGTTGGAATATCACAAAAATAATAAGACAAATATGGAAAATGTTCACCAGCAAGAACTAATTAAAGCCCTTAATTATATCTCCCTTCCCAAGAAGTGTCAATAGAGATATAAATGAGACAACACAATTCTTAGGGTTATTATTAATATCCCACAATTTGGAGACAGTCAAATTAAGGATGAGCATTTAATCATAGGTAAAAGCAAGGAATGATTCACTCTAGTTATGTGAAGATGTTGGTGGAGACTGAAGGGATTTACTGTGTTTCCATATCCGTGGTCAATTAGAGAATTAATCTTAATTATGCCATCATTCCTCCATTAAATAGGTAACAGCCACACAAGGTAGAGTGAACCTGACAGAAGGCATTAAACAATCTCTTAGATACAGAGGTCAGCTAAACTTTGTGGGCCTGCCACCTGACTTTGTGAGTAAAGTTTTGTTGGAACAAAGTTATGGCCATCTGTTTATGTATTGTCTATGGCTGCATTCCTGCTATAATTGCAGAGCTGAATAATTGCAACAGAGACCATAGGCTCACGAAACTTAAAAATGTTTTCTATTTGGTTCTTTGCAGATAAAGTTTGCCCACCCTTGTTTTAGACAAAAGTGGGGGATTGAGGCTTGCCAACAAAGAAAATCATTCTCGGATAAGAAATAGAGTGACAAGGAAATTTCACCAATTGCATTATAAAATATGCAGGCAGCCTAAATAAGGACATCTACACTAAGTATAAATAAGATATGGGAGAAAATGTCATGTCTATGTACATAAGACACATACACACACAACACACATACATACACACACACAAAGAAGGAAAGAACCATAAAAAAAGTTTGAAATAAAACATAACTGAAGGAAAAATAGAAATGGAGCCTCACACTCAAAAATTACTAATGAGAGTTTGAATTAAATTAACATTTCAGAGACAAGATGATAAACCAACTTAAAGTGATGAACATGAACATTCCACAGCTAAGGAAATGATTGAAGATTATAAAACAGAACAAAAAATCAGCACTCATCTTTATAGTATAACTAAATAAATTCAAAAGAGCAAGGGACAAGATGGATACGGTTAAAAATCAAATTGCTTACATGGCTTAAAAGGCATGAGATAATCATAAATACAGAAAAAATGGTAAGGCATTTTAAAAAATAAAGAAAAGTGAACAAGTATGGGAAGCATACAAAAATGTTCGGAGGACATGGATATTTACTATTCTTAAAGTAGAGAACAAAATGGAGGGTACAAAAAAATTTTTTTTCTGAGATATACATTTTAAAGTAATACCTAGAATTATGACATATAACATTATACCACAACATATAAGATTTTTAGAAATTTCATTTAATGTCTGAAATATTTATATTAACATATTTCCATACAAATAACCTAAAGAAAGTTTAGTATTAGTTGTTTTATTTTTGTTTGTTTTTTTATACTGCAGGTTCTTATTAGGCATCAATTTTATACAAATCAGTGTATACATGTCAATCCCAATTGCACAATTCAGCACACCACCATCCCCACCCTACCGCAGTTTTCCCCCCTTGGTGTCCATATGTTTGTTCTCTACATCTGTGTCTCAACTTCTGCCCTGCAAACCAGTTCATCTGTACCATTTTTCTAGATTCCACATACATACGTTAATATACGATATTAGTTTTTCTCTTTCTGACTTACTTCACTCTGTATGACAGTCTCTAGGTCCATCCATGTCTCAACAAATGATTCAATTTTGTTCCGTTTTATGGCTGAGTAATATTCCATTGTATATGTGTACCACAACTTCTTTATCCATTCGTCTGTCGATGGGCATTTAGGTTGCTTCCATGACCTGGCTATTGTAAATAGCGCTGCAATGAACATTGGGGTGCATGTGTCTTTTTGAATTATGGTTTTCTCTGGGTATATGCCCAATAGTGGGATTGCTGGATCCTATGGTAATTCTATTTTTAGTTTTTTAAGGAACCTCCATACTGTTCTCCATACTGGCTGTATCAATTTACATTCCCACCAACAGTGCAAGAGTGTTCCCTTTTCTCCACACCCTCTCCAGCATTTGTAGTTTGTAGATTTTCTGATGATGCCCATTCTAAATGGTGTGAGGTGATACCTCATTGTAGTTTTGACTTACATTTCTCTAATAATTAGTGATGTTGAGCAGCTTTTCATGTGCTTCTTGGACATCTGTGTGTCTTCTTTGGAGAAATGTCTATTTAGGTCTTCTGCCCATTTTTGGATTCAGTTGCTTAATATTGAGCTGCATGAGCTGTTCATATATTTTGGAGATTAATCCTTTGTCTGTTGATTCATTTGCAAATATTTTCTCCCATTCTGAAGGTTGTCTTTTAATCTTGTTTATGGTTTCCTTTGCTGTGCAAAAACTTTTAAGTTTCATTAGGTCCCATTTGTTTATTTTTGTTTTTATTTCCCTTAATCTAGGAGGTGGATCAAAAAAGATCTTGCTGTGATTTATGTCAAAGAGTGTTCTTCCTATGTTTTCCTCTAAGAGTTTTATAGTGTCCGGTCTTACATTTAGGTCTCAAATCCATTTTGAGTTTATTTTTGTGTATGGTGTTAGGGAGTGTTCTAATTTCGTTATTTTACATGTAGCTGTCCAGTTTTCCCAGCACCATTTATTGAAGAGACTGTCTTTTCTCCATTGTATATCTTTGCCTCCTTTGTCATAGTTTAGTTGACCATAGGTGCGTGGGTTTATCACTGGGATTTCTATCTTGTTCCATTGATCTATGTTTCTGTTTTTGTGCAAGTACCATATTGTCTTGATGACTGTAGCTTTGTAGTAGAGTCTGAAGTCAGGGAGTCTCATTCCCCCAGCTCCGTTTTTTTCCTTCAAGGCTGCTTTGGCTATTTGGGGTCTTTTGTGTCTCCATACAAATTTTAAGATGATTTGTTCTAGTTCCGTAAAAATTGCCATTGGTAATTTGAAAGGGATTGCATTGAATCTGTAGATTGCTTTGGGTAGTATAGTCATTTTCACAATATTGATTCTTCCAATCCAAGAACATGGTATATCTCTCCATCTGTTGGTATCATATTTAATTTCTTTCATCATTGTCTCATAGTTTTCTGCATACAGGTCTTTTGTCTCCCTAGGTAGGTTTATTCCTAGGTATTTGATTCTTTTTGTTGCAATGGTAAATGGGAGTGTTTCCATAATTTCTCTTTTAGATTTTTCGTCATTAGTGTATAGGAATGCAAGAGATTTCTGTGCATTAATTTTGTATCCTGCAACTTTACCAAATTCATTAATTAGCTCTAGTAGTTTTCTGGTGGCATCTTTAGGATTCTCTATGTATAGTATCATGTCATCTGCAAACAGTGACAGTTTTACTTTTTCTTTTCCAATTTGTATTCCTTTTATTTCTTTTTCTTCTCTGATTGCCGTGGCTAGGACTTCCAGAACTATGTTGAATAATAGTGGTGAGAGTGGACATCCTTGTCTGGTTCCTGATCTTAGAGGAAAGGCTTCCAGTTTTTCACCATTGAGAATGATGTTTGCTGTGGGTTTGTCATATATGGCCTTTATTATGTTGAGGTAGGTTCCCTCTATGACCACTTTCTGGAGAGTTTTTATCATAAATGGGTGTTGAATTTTGTCAAACGCTTTTTCTGCATCTATTGAGATGATCATATGGTTTTTATTCTTCAATTTGTTAATATGGTGTGTCACATTGATTGATTTGCATACATTGAAGAATCCTTGCATCCCTGGGATAAATCCCACTTGATCATGGTGTATGATCCTTTTAATGTGCTGTTGGAGTCTGTTTGCTAGTATTTTGTTGAGGATTTTTGCATCTATGTTCATCAGTGATATTGGTCTGTAATTTTCTTCTTTTGTAGAATCTTTGTTTGGTTTTGGTATCAGGGTGATGGTGGTCTCATAGAATGAGTTTGGGAGTGTTCCTTCCTCTGCAATTTTTTGGAAGAGTTTGAGAAGGATGGGTGATAGCTCTTCCCTAAATGTTTGATAGAATTCACCTGTGAAGCCATCTGGTCCTGGACTTTTGTTTGTTTGAAGACATTTAATCACAGTTTCAATTTCATTACTTGTGATTGGTCTGTTCATATTTTCTGTTTCTTCCTGGTTTAGCCTTGGAAGTTTATACCTTTCTAAGAATTTGTCCATTTCTTCCAGGTTGTCCATTTTGTTGGCCTAGAGTTGCTTGTAGTAGTCTCTTAGGATGCTTTGTATTTCTGCGGTGTCTGTTGTAACTTTTCCTTTTTCATTTCTAAATTTATTGATTTGAGTCCTCTCCCTCTTTTTCTTGATGAGTCTGGCTAATGGTTTATCAATTTTGTTTATCTTCTCAAAGAACCAGCTTTTAGTTTTATTGATCTTTGCTATTGTTTTCTTTGTTTCTATTTCATTTATTTCTGCTCTGATCTTTATGATTTCTTTCCTTCTGCTAACTTTGGGTCTTGTTTATTCTTCTTTCTCTAGTTCCTTTAGGTGTAAGGTTAGATTGTTTATTTGAGAGTTTTCTTGTTTCTTGAGGTAGGCTTGTATAGCTATAAACTTCTCCCTTAGAACTGCTTTTGCTGCATCTCATAGGTTTTGGATCGTCGTATTTTAATTGTCATTTGTCTCTAGGTATTTTTTTATTTCCTCTTTGATTTCTTCAGTGATATCTGGGTTGTTTAATAACGTATTGTTTAGCCTCCATGTGTTTGTGTTTTTTACATTTTTTTCCCTGTAATTCATTTCTAATCTCATAGTGTTGTGGTCAGAAAAGATGCCTGATATGATTTCAATTTTCTTAAATTTACTGAAGCTTGATTTGTGACCCAAGATGTGATCTATCCTGGAGAATGCTCTGTGCGCACTTAAGAAGAAAGTGTAATCTGCTGTTTTTGGATGGAATGTCCTATAAATATCAATTAAATCTATCGGGTCTATTGTGTCATTTAAAGCTTCTGTTTCCTTATTTATTTTCATTTTGGATGATCTGTTCATTGGTGTAAGTGCAGTGCTATAGCCCCTCACTATTATTGTGTTACTATCATTTTCCTCTTTTACAGCTGTTAGCAGTTTCCGTATGTATTGAGGTGCTCCTCTGTTGGGTGCATATATATTGATAATTGTTATATCTTCTTCTTGGATTGTTCCCTTGATCATTATGTAGTGCCCTTCCTTGTCTCTTGTAATATTCTTTATTTTAAAGTCTATTTTATCTGATATGAGTATAGCTACTCCAGCTTTCTTTTGATTTCCATTTGCATGGAATATCTTTTTCCATCCCCTCACTTTCAGTCTGTATGTGTCCCTAGGTCTGAAGTGGGTCTCTTGTAGACAGCATATATTTGGGCCTTGTTTTTGTATCCATTCAGTAAACCTATGTCTTTTGGTTGGAGCATTTAATCCATTCACGTTTAAGGTAATTATCGATATGTATGTTCCTATGACCATTTTCTTAATTGTTATGGGTTTGTTTTTGTAGGTCCTTTTCTTCTCTTGTGTTTCCCACTTAAAGAAGTTCCTTTAGCATTTGTTGTAGAACTGGTTTGGTGGTGCTGAATTCTCTTAGCTTTTGCTTGTCTATAAAGCTTTTGCTTTCTCCATTGAATCTGAAGGAGATTCTTGCAGGGTAGAGTAATCTTGGTTGTAAGTTCTTCCCTTTCATCACTTTAATTATATCATGCCACTCCCTTCTGGCTTGTAGAATTTCTGCTGAGAAATCAGCTATTAACCTTATGGGAGTTTCCTTGTATGTTATTTGTCGTTTTTCCCTTGCTGCTTTCAATAATTTTTCTTTGTCTTTAATTTTTGCCAATTTGATTACTATGTGTCTTGGCGTGTTTCTCCTTGGGTTTATCCTGTATGGGATTCGCTGTGCTTCCTCGACTTGGGTGGCTACTTCCTTTCCCATGTTAGGGAAGTTTTCAACTATAATCTCTTCAAATATTTTCTCTGGTCCTTTCTCTCTCTCTTCTCCTTCTGGGACCCCTATAATGTGAATGTCGTTGCATTTAATGTTTCCCCAGAGGTCTCTTAGGCTGTCTTCATTTCTTTTCACTGTTTTTTCTCTATTCTGTTCCGCAGCTGTGAATTCCTCCATTCTGTCTTCCTGGTCAGTTATCCGTTCTTCTGCCTCAGTTATGCTGCTATTGATTCCTTCTAGTGTAGTTTTCATTTCAGTTATTGTATTGTTCATCTCTGTTGGTTTGTTCTTTAATTCTTCTAGGTCTTTGTTAAACATTTCTTGCATCTTCTCAATCTTTGCCTCCATTCTTTTTCCGAGGTCCTGGATCATCTTCAGTATCTTCAGTATCATTATTCTGATTTCTTTTTGTGGAAGGTTGCCTATGTCCACTTCATTTAGTTGTTTTTCTGGGGTTTTATCTTGTTCCTTCATCTGGTGCATCTTGTCTGTCTTTCTATGAATGTGGTTTTTGTTCTACAGGCTGCAGTATTGTAGTTCTTCTTTCTTCTGCTGTCTGCCCTCTGGTGGATGAGGCTATGTAAGAGGCTTGTGTAAGTTTCCTGATGGGAGGGACTGGTGGTGGGTAGAGCTGACTGTTGCTCTGGTGGGCAGAGCTCAGTAAAGCTTTAATCTGCTTGACTGTTGATGGGTGGGGCTGGGTTCCCTCCCTCTTGGTTGTTTTGCCTGAGGCAACCCAACACTGGAGCCTACCTGGGCTCTTTGGTGGGGCTAATGACAGACTCTGGGAGGGCTCACGCCAAGGAGTCCTTCCCAGAACTTCTTCTGCCTGTGTCCTTGTCCCCATGGTGAGCCACAGCAATGCCCCCCCAACCTCTGCAGGAGACCCTCCAACACTAGCAAGTAGGTCTGGTTCAGTCTCCCGTGGGGTCACTGCTTCTTCCCCTGGGTCCTGATGTGCACACTACTTTGTGTGTGCCCTCCAAGAGTGGAGTCTCTGTTTCCCCCAGTCCTGTCAAAGTCCTGCAATCAATTCCCACTAGGCTTCAAAGTCTCATTCTCTAGGAATTCCGTCTCCCATTGCCGGACCCCCAATTTGGGAAGCCTGATGTGGGGCTCAGAATCTTCACTCCAGTGGGTGGGCTTCTGTGGTATAAGTGTTCTCCAGTCTGAATCACCCACCCAGAAATTATGGGATTTGATTTTACTGTGATTGCGCCCCTCCTACCATCTCATTGTGGCTTCTCCTTTGTCTTTGGATGTGGGGTATCTTTTTTGGTTAGTTCTAGTGTCTTCCTGTTGATGATTGTCCAGCAGCTAGTTGTGATTCTGGTGTTCTCACAAGAGGGAGTGAGAGATCGTCCTTCTACTCTGCCATCTTGATTTCTCCCCCTAAAAAAAAATTTTTTTTTGATATTAAGGAAGAAATAACACTTCCAGCTGAATGAGTACGTCACATTCAAGGAAAACTTGAAACAGAGCAACAGGTGTCTTATTTAAGTTATCAAACTTCCAGAACAAATAAGTAAAAGCAAATCATTTGAAGTCATTTATAATGAGGAAAAATTTGAGTTAGTCTCAAAATTTTCCACAACAACCTCCAATGCCAGAAAACAATGGAACAATAATTGATAGATACTGAAGGAGATGAAGAGTACCTCAACAATGTGATTCCTAACCAAGCTGTCCTTCGCCAATGAGGGTGACATAAACAGTCTGAATGTATCATGAAAGAATGTACAAAGACACACATATAAAACTTAATGAAATTCAGAAGAAGAAAGACATCCTAACATAAAGATAAGCGAAGCATTACATGGCAGAGGAGAGCAGAGCGGTGTCTACAGTGCACTGAGGTAAGGAAATGTGGGTGATGCACATTTTATACACTAGCTATCCTGGAGCAGATAGGCATCACACATTCTCAAGCACACAAGAATTTTGGAACTACCCTTCCCAGGAATAAAAAAAAAAAAAAAAAAAATACTTAAAGAATTAAAGGAAGAAGAAAATAACAACAATAACAACATTTAGCCGGTCAAGAACCAACAGAGAAATAAATAAAAATATTAGCCATAATAAAAATAACATGTTAGCATTTGTGGCAATCAGTAAAAAAATAACATAGAGTTGTAGAAAACATCATCAACTTGGAAAGGGTAAAAATAGATGTTAAAACAAGAGAATTAGTTGTGGAATAAGGCATGCTAATTTTAAAATTTTTCCTGGTTTGGGGTCAATAGACATTGACTAAAATTGAAATATTTTGTTTCAGAAAAACAGAATGACTTCAGTGTATTTAATTTTTATGGTTACCTATTTCTGTAGTCTTTAATATATTTTAGGAACTAATAGTTCTCATGGTGATAAAAACAGTTATCTAAAATTGACTGAATTAATCATTTTTATCACAATTCTATATACTTTATAAACTTCAAATAAAATGAAACACTCTCACACTTAAAAATTGCACAAATGCAATTTATGACATTTTTAATATTCATCCATCTATACACACCCATCCATTTTCTACCCATTTAGTCTCTCTCTCCTTCTTTCTCTTTGTTGGTTTATATTTACATTTTCTATTACTATTTCTAGTTAGATGTTCACACAAGAATTAAAATGAGTGGAGTAACATTTCCCTAATGTCAACAATGGCTATTTCTATGTAGACAAATTTTTTAAAAAAATTGTTTCCTTTATCTTTTTTCCTGTTAATGTGTTTCTTTATTGCTTTGTTAAAATAATGAACAGGTAAAATTATTAAACAAAAATATGAATTAACTCATTATTCACAACCCTAAAAGTATTTATGAGAAAATCTAAAAATCCTGAATCAGGATCTTTTTTACAGACAGAATTCTGAACCAGCGGAAGCAAAATAATTTTAAAACACAATGTAGTAGACTTATTTGGCTTAGATAAAATTGTAAAGCTGACAAAGCCCACCTCTCCCATATGCATTCTTTCTTATGTTGTGACGCTGAACCAGGAATGGTAGACATTTTTTTCAAAATCTATTAGTGTAAGAATCCCACTTGGGCACTACCCACTGTGGTTTCCCACATGTTTCCCAGGACAAAAATGTTTCTTTCTTGATCTGTCCTATGCTCATATACTAAGATATTTCCACCAAGACATTACTATATACCTTATTGTCCTATTATTTTACAATTTCTCGAAAACACTTGTGTTACAACCCTATCCAAAGGAGTGAATAAAGCTACACAGAAAATGAAGAAAATAGTTATGGACATGAATACTCTGTGGTGCTCCTCAAATTCCACATCCCTTTTGCCAACATGAAGGGAAGAGGTTGGGCTGCTAGTTTAATAACCAGTATTACAATCTTCCCATTTTTCCATGAGACCTAAAGAATCCTTGAATCACATGTTATTTACTTAGAAAGTCAATGAGTAAAGGTCAAACTGCAAGCAGCTTAGAAAATATCCAATGACTTAGAATCTCTAAGGAAACTGAGGATTATTAATAAAGTCCATTGTTTTAGTCTTTGAAAAATATGATTGACTTTTCTGATTAACCATAGCCCTAGAAATTAGATTCATATCTATCCTCTCTTGAATATTGCCACATATCTTAATGATAATCCAAACAGATAATCATAAATACCACAAAGATAACGTGATCCTGAAGAGGCCAAAGGCTAGGACGATGAGTAGAACACGGTTTGGATCCCAGCTGTGTTTACTTTCAAAAGACCATGTGTTTCTTGTTAGACCATCTTCTCGCTCCTTTGCTTTCTTCCCTCCTCTCCACAGTTCAAAACAGAAGCCAATTACAGGGCCCAGAGTGAGTTCTTTCACTCCCTTTGCCTTTACCCTAATCTTTCTTGCATGCTCTCAGCAAAGTCAGACAACTGTGACAACAAGCTCAAGGCTTTTTTGTTTTTAATTGAACCACTAGCAGAGGCTTAAAATCACCCTAGAGCAGTTATATGTATGTAGAGGTTAAGTTTAAAAATATAATCCAGGTAAAGAGACCCAAACCTATTTCATCAGAGATTTGGAAGTCATTGCCAGGTAGGTTTTAAACCCTTTCAAAATAAAAGTTGCACATCTAGAAGTAAGCACTGGCTGAAGCCCCCTTCTGCACTGCG
Source organism: Balaenoptera musculus (assembly GCF_009873245.2). Taxonomy (NCBI): domain Eukaryota; kingdom Metazoa; phylum Chordata; class Mammalia; order Artiodactyla; family Balaenopteridae; genus Balaenoptera; species Balaenoptera musculus. Next base: position 48,345,922 of record NC_045786.1, on the reverse strand, counting down.
GGTGTGAATCTCCAGGTGGGGGTGGTGTGGGCTATGCAGACCCCTGTGACCTGAAACAGGCCTTCCCCACTGCTGGAGAGAAGGCTAATCCTTCACTCTTCCTCTGTTTCCCTTCCCCCTAGCCTCACCACCCCCAACCCTCCAAAAGCCACAAGTGTGTGAAATGTATTCATTTGCCAGAGGCTGTTTATTCTGTTTAATAGACAACTATTGCCCTCTCATCCTTTCTTTTTAGATTGTCTGGACAGGCACAAAGCAAATTAGTGCAAAATGCTTTCAGTCAAGTGTCAGGTGGAATCATGGTGATGAATGCTCCACTATTGGGCTTTCGGATTCTCCCAGTGCTTGTACTGACGGCATTGTCTCTCTCAATGACAGCCTTGCTGATGGTTCCGTGGAGCACCAAAGACAATCCTGTAACTTTGGAAGGTTCTGTTCCAATAAAGACATTTTCATATTGTGAAAGAAGAAACTGAAAGGATTTGACATGGAAGTTTTGTAAAGTTTTAAACATATTTCCTTTAACAGAGCATTTCCAGCCTTTGTTGCTTCTAGTAAAGATTAAGAAGTTCTAATATAGTGACACATAAAGACGCTAAGATGTAGTCCTTGGCATATGACTCATTAATGACCTTGGCTTAAGACAAGTTGCTGGAATGATGCACTTAATTTCCTTACATCAAATGTGCATACTCAAGTCCTTCTTGATATTTAAGGAGGATCCTTAGCATGCAACAGAAAGACAACTACTGTTACATATCCCTAACTTTTGCAATTCCAGCCCAGCCTACAAATAAGTTTAATTGGAATGAATGCAATAATCTTCCAGGTCAGTCTTTGAATTCTCAATATTTAAAATCACCCCCCAATTTTTTTTAGAAAAACTTTATTTTTTGTTCTTTCTTTTTTTCCTATTTCTCTTTCTGTTTGTTAGAGGCAGGTTAATTTTTCTCTGTTATCATCTGGAACCTTAACTATCAGTTATTACCATTGCAAATATCATAATCAGCCACCAATTTATTAAAACCTGTGGAAAATAATCCTCTTAGTACCTCAAAATATGGAAAATACAGTAGTAAGTTCTTGGCTACGAAAATATTTAGGATATATGAAAAATGTCCTATTACCTCTACTCCAAATAATACCAATTTAGAAGACACCTAGTGGGTTGGCTTTCCAACATAATTTCTCTGATATCTCTAGCTCCACCAGCAAAGTGGGCTTTAAGAAGCAATTTGCTGTTGCAAGACCTTGACTCCAGGCAAATCGGCTCCAGGTTAGACACCAAGATACATAGCTTAATCTGAGCCATTCAGAACCTAGCAGCGTCAGGGATCTGAGAATCGGCCAGATGTCTCTAGCAGACAGAAGAAACACCCATGAAGACCTACCACTGAGGCTCTTGGATTTGCTCTGGATCTTCAATGTACTGGAGTTGGGTTGTTCAACTTTTCCTCTAATTCTGTGCAATACTTTTCTTACAAATCTCTTGAAAACAAACCACCAGAGTAACTTGCAATGAACATAATTTAAACTTATATAACAAGATTTGGATGGCAAACCTCAAAAATGAGGAATTAGGTGCAAATCTGCAATCCTCCTTTACTCTCAGAAGAATCCCTAAGGCTCTGTAGTCTGCTTGGCACCCCAGGTTATCCCTTGATTTTAAGAATGGCTGATGGTAATAAGAGTGTGATTTCCCTTCTTTGTCATTGATTTCTATTTCTTTTTATTATTTTAACAAAATATAAAATACAGATGAAATAAACTGAATCATTGGGAATATAGACAGTTGATTCCTAATTATGGTTCATTTAAATGATGAGAAAACACATTCAAATGAGGAAAAAATATATTCATTCAGACATCTGCCAAAAACTCAAAATGGAATTCTGGAAAAGCTAAAATGTGCTTCAGCGTATTGCTTTGCAGTTCGGGTCAGTTTTTAATTGGTTGTTCCATTTTATAACATACCTGCTTTCCATGTTTAAAATGAGGTTACTTCACAGCTTTTTCAAAAATTTCAGAATCTGCAATTATATAATTAGTCTAATTTCTATTCAACTATCTTGTTGCCTATTACAATCCACAAACTGTAATGAATTCTATATCATATGAATTCCTAAAGTTTAGGTGATTCATAGCTTTGTATATACTTGCCACCTGAATGATAGTTATATATTTAGTGACATAAATCAAATATAGAAAATATGCAGTGTTATGAGCAAGGGTTATATTCCTGGAAAACCATCTTGTATTACAAAAATAAAGAAAATAAAATGCTAACACATACTTTAAACTTTTAATAAGTATGTAATAGTTCAGTTTATATAATAACTGTGCCCTGAAAATTCTTTTGGAAGAACATTTTCAGCAAGATTTGAACTTGCTGAAGATGTACAAGGGAGAAGTGCAGGGAAACTGACTTGAAGTTGCACTTCTTCTTTCCCAGGAAGATTTCCTATAGCAAGTAGCTTTTCTTGTTTTGGAAAGTTCTGGTGGCGTTCAAAAGTAGGGTCATCTGTTGCAGATGTACATAGAGTACAAAATTCTATGCAGAATGTCCATCTTTTATTAATGATCTCTTGCTCTGTTTGCCCAATAAGCTCTTCATTGCTGAATGCCTATGAATGAGAGTCTATAAATTCCATCACTTATTCAGAATATAATCTGAAACTAATCACTCTACCTCAGAAGTACCTGGGGACAAATAGGATATAGATGGGCATATATTAACCTTCAAATGATGTATTTTACCTGCCTGCAAACAAATGCAATGCCACATTTATTTTTCCAAATGCAGGAAAAGCAGATTTTAGTAAAGGAGGAAACCAGTTGTCTGTCTTTTTTCAGTCAATAGAATAAAATATTTTCAAATCTTTTAGCTATTAGCATAAAGGAATATCTATATAAGTAGATGGAATATATAATTTTAGAAGCAAAGACAGTAGGGAAAAGAAAGCTAACAGTTTTGCGGGCATATTACATGTCAAATCATTTTTATACATTATTTTACCTAATTTTTCCAATTTTACCTAATTTTTACAATATCCCAGTGTATTACAAAAGCTCAGAAACATTAAACAATTTTTTTTAAATGCAAATATCTGATAGGTAGAAAAGCCAGAATTAGAACTCTGACTGGTCTGATTCTAAAGCTCTTAGCTACTTCTATTATGACCTGCTTTTATTATTAAAGTCACATAGTAAGAAGAGAAAATGAGATAATTAAAATGTATCTTTTCTTGTACATAGCAAATCCTAGCCATCTAATTTCTTCAATGTGTATTGAGCATAATGCAGTTATTAATATACAAAATAGCCTGATTTCATTATTCTCATCAGCTAATAAGTATGTTTTTGTTAAAGCACTAACCTTAGTCTGAAATGAGAAAAATGAGAGTAGGAAGTGACTAAAGAAAAGAAATACTATTCTCCTGTAGTTCATCACAAAGCATATAGTATATTTTGATTATATTTCAAACCATAACAGAATTCAACGAATGTTTACAAAGTGAACACACTGGCATTTATGACACCTTACATTCAATTTGTCACAAAATCTTTCATTTTTGTGGAATATAGGTGATGCAAGCAGAAGAGTGGCCCCCAAAGATGTCCAGATTCTAATTCATGCCACCTATGAATATGTTACCATCCAGGGCAGAAGGGACTTTGCAAATATGATTAAGCACATTGAGATGGGACAATAGTCCTGGATTGTCTGGGTGGACCCAATGTAATCACAGGGGTCCTTGGAAGAGTCAGAGAAGGTGTGACAACGGAAGCAGAGTCAGAGAGAGATGTGAAGAAGCTGCTGCCTTTGGAGATGGAGGGAGTGGCCACAAGCCAAGGAACAACAGGAAGCTAGAAGAGGCAAGGGAAAGAATTCTCCTCTTGAGCCTCCAGAAAGAACACAACCTACCCATCACCTTAATTTTTACCTAGTAAAACCAGTTTTGGGCTTCTGACCTCCAGAAGTTTAAAATAAGATCCATGTGTTGCTTTAAGCCCTATGTTTATGATACTTTGTCACAACAGCAATAGGAAACTAATACAATATGTGAATTGGAAAGGAACATTTTTTTCTTCATAATTCTTCCAGTTAAAAATGTAAGGCTCTCAGTGTAAGTAAAGTCACAATACAGTATACTATTAAATTATTTTGCAGGGCATTTAGGCAGGTGTATCCTGAGAATATGTATTTCAGTAACGTATTCAGGGATAAAAGTTCATTCTGCAAATACTTTAAGTTCAAAATTAAAAAAAAATAATAACACGAACAAGCCTTTTTTTTAATGATTTAATTTGGTATCTTAAGTTTCTGCTGAATGCATGCAAAACTCCTTATGCTTAAGATAATAATATCTACCCCATTATTTAAAATCCATGTTTTCTATTTTTGAGAAACCCTCATTCCTGGTCTCTGCTTCCTAATTTCACATGTTGATGTTGCTCTTTATGATATGAGCATCTTTCTCAACATTTTTAATGTTGGGGATGCCACAAACACGTTTTGAAAGCATGCAAATTAAAAGAGGAAGCTTCATTTTTTTCCTATTGAACGAAGCATAGTAATGGTCTAAAAGGCAAGAGGCAATGAGAGTCAGAACAATCCCATAAATCAGGCATTTCCTTTCACTTCAGTTAAACTATAAAAGTAACAGAAACATTTTGAAAAGCAGTTTGACACTGTCTACAAGATCTCTAAAAATTGTATACCTTTTTTTCTGGCAATCTCATTTCAGGGAATCTACTCAAAGAATAATAATCAGTTATACACTTAAATAATTGTGAGTATGAATTTTATGTAGAATGATAACAGTTCTTTGCTCTCTTCTTTAAGCCTTAGTCAAAATTCTAAAGTTTACACAATTTCTTAAAAATTCCTTTACTGAGAGCTGAAACAAACAAAATGTTTGTTTTGATATTAGAATTGTACTGACTATTGACCAACACGAATCAAATCTGGTAATTTCTATTTACTAACTACACCTGTATAATAACAGCCAGAGGCATGCTGTGGCACCAGAGGCAGCTTTACCACTCTGAGCATCTACATGTAAATGGATATATATGACATGGTATGTCTGGGCCACTAGTTTGAACATTTTTTTTTTTTTTTTTTTAGTTTGAACATTTTTAAATGAACTGACTCCTGTTTAAGTCAAGCAACAGATTTATTACATTTCTCTACAAAATATATTGTGAAGTATTTGACTAAAGTGGCTAAATCAACAGTTATCACCACAAGTAACTGCTTTTCTTCAGCAATCAAATTTCAGAAAGTGATATGGCTTAGAATGGTGCCCAGAGCCTAGCCTGGAAGCTAGTTCATTCTAGGTCCTCACAGATATCTATTGAATAAATAAATTTCAAGGATTTATTAATGTATATCAAATAGTTATCACATTTTTTTTTTACTATTTTGACTTTTAAACAAGTACATCCAGTGCATTAAGATTCCTTAGTCTCTTCTGCTATTATATCACACTGTATGATAAATTCCCAGCTTTGTTCAGATCAATTTGTTATTATAATGGAATAGAAATTAATGGAACCCAACGTTGAAACCCTGCATATTGTTTGAACCATATTTATTCACAGGTTTCCATTTCCCCTCAAAGACCCTGTCTATATAAACTTCAAGGTGAAACTCAAGGAAGAATCTTTCCTCCTAATTCTCTTCAATACCATACAACAGTGCTTATTTTTCAGTAAGTGCTGGGAACATTGTGCTGTGGAGGCCACATCACATAGGGTCCTTCAGAGTAGACAGATATAGTCAAGGCAGCTAGAATGCAGTGCTCCAAGTCATGTGAGCATCATAGCCTCTAGGACTTATGGGAATCTTTGATAGGGGAACCGCTCTAGGCAGTAAATACTGCTGACTGTGGTAGATGCTATGTTTTTGCCTGTACACAAACCATTCCCCTTCTTCTGGAAATAGCACCTTGATTCTCTTTGGGAGAACTATGTAATGCACGGGCTTTGGAGTCACAGTGGTTTGCTTGAATCTTGAATCTGCTTCTTATTACCTGTGTGACCCTAGACAAGTTACTTAACATCTCTGTGCTTACAGCTAATCATCTGTAAATCGGGTATAATAATAGTTCCAACATTATAAGGACGTTATGTGTATTAATTATGCAGTTACTCCAATTGCAAAAGCAATTAGAACAGTGTATGACACATAATAAACACTATAGATCATTTGTTAAATAAATAGACGTCTTTCCCTTGCATTCCAGTTTTGTGGGACTCTTACTTATTCCCTTGGCCAAGGAGTAGCACTGTACCTAAGCCAAATGCAAGCTGGCTCACTGTTAATAAACATTGATGTCATAGCTATCTTGCTAAATAAATCTGACTATTATTCCTTAGGATAGATTTCCTGAAATGAGTTTGTCTGGTAATATCAAACTGCTTTTCAGAGAGTTTGTTACTTTTGTTTTCTTTTTTCTTTTTCTTTACTTTTTTTTTTTTTACATCAGAGACAAATTTACCCCATGCTGTAGTGAAGTCATAAATCACCTTTATCATTTCCTTGATGCTCTTCGTTCTTTCCCTCCCTTTTTATTACTTTTAAAGCTTAGTTGAAGTGCGTTGAAAGGGATTCATTCCGGTAGTGTAGCCCTAGAGAAATTCTCCACTAGCTCCTGCTACTTGGAGCTAGAGTTGCCCAGGCTCCTAGTAGTAATCAGTATTTCCCTCATAATGACAAGGTTGACCCATTTGTGTATCTTTCTTTACATTTATTTATTTTTTTAATCTTTTGACCATTTTCTATTGGATTGTGGATCTTTTATCAGTATCTATAAACTAGTTATATATTAGAGGGAGTAGTCTTTTGGTCTACTATATAAAATAAAACCACTCATATATGGAAGATTTAAAGTTTCTACATAGTCAAATTTATTGATATTTTATTTTCTGGCTTTTGAATTTTGAATCATTTTTAAGAAAGGCATTCCACACTCTAGAGATGTAATGCAAATTTCTCATGTTTACTTAGGGTACTTTATGGTTTCATCTTTTTACATTTAAATGTTGAGCCATTTATAATTTATTCTGGATTATGATTCCTATCCAGTTGGAAATATTTGTGAAAGAATTTTTCCATATTTCTTCTAGTGCTTTTATGTTTTCACATTTTTCACTCCAGTGATCCATTTTTGATCCATTTTGCTGCACATGCCTATGCAGTAGACCTACTCCATTAACTGAATAGTACAGGAGGCATAACTCAAGGATCCACAGCTCTGAATGGCAAACCTTTTTAATACTTTATTGAGGTATACCATAAACTGAACCCACTGTAAGTGTACAATTCATTGATTTTAGAGTTGTTCAACCATCTTTATATTTTTTTAAAACTCTTTCATTTGTTCAGTGACATTACTTTCTTTTTAATTATCATACAGTAAAACTGATTAATTTTGATGTGCATTTTCATCTATTTCAATATGTGTATAGAGTTGTGTAACCATCACTGCAATCAGGAATTAGAATAGTTCTATCATCCCAAAACATACAAAGAGAGGGCAAAATAACTTCAATTATGGTAAATTTTCTATATACTAAGCAGACTGTGAAAAGTAAACAAATTGCAATCAATAGGCCAACCAATAAAATCTATGCAAAGTAATAATCAAAATAGATTAAATAGAGTTAAATACTAATAATTGTTCAAACAACCCCCCCTTCAAAAAAGGGAAGCACTATGGTTTGAATATTTGTGTCCCCCTCAAATATATATGTTGAAAACCTAATGCCTAAAGTGATGGCATAAGGAGATGGAGATTTTGAAGGTGATTAGTTTATGAGAGTAGAAACCTCAGGAGTGGAACTAGTGCTTTTATAAAAGGGACCACAGAGAGCGCTCTCATCCCTTAAAGGACCATCATCAGATCCTGATCCTGCCAGCACTCTGATCTTGGTCTTCCAGCCTCCAAAATTGCAAGAAATAAATGTACCACCCAATTTGTGGTATTTTGTTACTGCAGCTTCACTAAGACAGGCAGGAAAAGGGATGCGGTAACCAAAAGCAGAGACAATAAAATAGATGAGAAAATGGGCCTAAATCCAAACACACCAATAAATACTTTTAATGCAAATGGTTTAAACACACTACTTAAAACACAAATATTGTTAAAATGGGGAAAATAACGTGAACCTACTGTGCTTTCTACAAGAAACTTAATTCCAATATAATTAAACAGGTAGATTAAAAGTAAAAGGATATTCCTGGGCATATACCCAGAGAAAACATAATTCAAAAAGATACATGCACCCCAAAGTTCATTGCAGCACTATTTAAAATAGCCAGTACACAGAAGCAACTTAAATGTCCATCAACAAAAGAATGGATAAAGAAGATGTGGTACATATATACAACGGCATATTACTCAGCCATAAAAAGGAACTAAATTGTGTCATTTGTAAAGACATGGATGGACCTAGAGACTGTCATACAGAGTGAAGTAAATCAGAAAGAGAAAAACAAATATTGTATATTAATGCATATATGTGGAATCTAGAAAAATGTTATAGATGATCTTATTTACAAAGCAGAAATAGAGACACAGATGTAGAGAACAAATGTATGGATACCAAGGAGGGAAGGAGGGGTGGGATGAATTGGGAGATTGAGATTGACATATACACATTGTGATGTATAAAATAGATAACTAATGAGCACCTACTGTATAACACAGGGAACTCTACTCGGTGTTCTGTGGTGACCTAAATGGGAAGAAAATCCAAAAAAGAGGGAATACATGCATACATATGGCTGATTCACTTTGCTGTACAGGAGAAACTGACACAGTAGTGTAAAGCAATTATACTCCAATAAAAAAAAATGTATTAATAAAAGAATAGAAATATATGTACCTTGTCAACATAATCAAAAAAAGTTGGAAAGCCTTATTAGTATCAGGTAAAATAGACTTTGTAGTGAAAATAATTACCAGGATATTACTTATTAATATAAGGGTTAATTAAAGAAGATATAGCATCCTTAATGTCTATGTATCTATCTCCACAGCTTTAAAATACATAAAGCAAAATCTGATAGAACTAAAGGAGAAATAGACTACTATACAAGTATAGTTGGCACCCTCAACATTCATCTCTCAGTAGCAGATAGAGCTAGTAGACAGAAAATAAGCAGAAATATTGAAGGACTAAACACCATCATCAATGAACTGGATTTGACATTAATAGACTCTCCACTGAAGAACAGTGGAACACATAGCCTTTTCAGGTAAACATGGAACATACCCTGAGCCATCAAACGATCCTTTACAAATTAAAATAATTAAATCATATCAGAGTATTTTCTCTAGCAATCCATTTTTAGAACATTTTCATAATCTTATAAATTCTGAGAGTCCCATGTGAAGTCATTTCCTCCTTCAAAACTCAAGCCTAGTAAATCAATTATTTTTCTACATCTCCATAAACTTGTCTTTTCTGAACATTTAATATAAATGGGATCATACCACGTGTAGACATTTTTGTCTAGTTTCTTTCACTTAGTGTAATGCTTTTGAGGTTCACTCATGTTGCAGCATGTTTCAGGATTGTTTTTCTATAAAGTAATTTCATTGCACACATTTTTTTCATCCATTCATTATCTGAAGTACTTTAGAACTATTTTTATTTTTTTTGTTATGAATAATACTGCTATGAGCATACATATACAAGTCTTTAATGAACATATGTTTTCATTTTCTTTGCGTAAATTCATAGAAATGGAAGTGTTGGGTCATATAAAAAGCTTATGTTTCATTTTTAAAGAAACTTCCAAATTGTCTCCCAAAGTGGCTTCACAATATAGCATTCCCACCAGCAATTTATGAGGGTTGCAGTTTCTCTGCATCCTTGCCACCCTTGTATTTTCACTCTTTTGGATTATAGCATTTCAGTGAATGAATAGGGATAGGAAACTGTGGTTTTAACTTGCATTTCACTAATAATTATGGGATTGAGTATCTTTCTATGTGTTTTGTAGATATGGTAAAATGTTTAAATATTTGTCCATTTTAAAATTTGGGATGCTTTCATATTATTGTTTTAAGAATTTTATACATAGAGACACAAGTCTTTTGTCAGATACATGATTTGCAAACATTTTCTCCTAGTCTGTGACTTACCTTTTCATTTTCTTAATGGTGTTTTCAAAGCACAAAATGTTTAATTTTAATGATGTCTAGTTTCTTATTTTTATGGTTTGTGCTTTTGATGTTGTTTGGCTAAGAACACAAGATCACACTGATGTTCTTTTATGTTTGCTTTTAGATATTGTATAGGTTTAACTTTATGTCTGTGGTTCATTGTTAATTAACACTTGTGTATGGTATGAGGTAAAGATTTACGCTGATTTTTTGTGTGTGTGCATATGGATATTCATGTTCCTGCAATATTTAATGAAAAGAGTATCCTTTCATCATTTAATTTTCAGGACACCTTTTCCAAAATTTATTGACTGTAAACATAAATGATAATTTGCAGTCTCTCAATTGTTTTCCATTTGTTTATACCACCATTTTTATGCCAAAACTTCACTCTGCTTACTGTAGCTTCATGGTAGGTTTTCAAATCATGTAACATAAGCCCTTCCATATTTTCTTCTCTTTCAAAAATTTTTAGACTCTAGAGTTGTTTCCACTTCCACATAAATGCTAGGATCAGCTTATCAATTTCTGCCAAAATGTTTTCTAGTATTGTTATGGGGACTGTACTGAATTTGTAGAACAATGTGGAAAGAATTGCCATCCAACCAATACTTACTCTTCCCATCTATGAACATAGGATGGCTCTCCATTTTATCTTGATCCTCTTTAATTTCTCTAAGCAACATTGCATTATTTTGTTAAATTTATCCTAAGTCTTTTATTTTTTTGGTGCTTTTCTAATGGAATTAGTCATTAATTCCAACTTCAAATGGTTTATTGCTAATATATAAAAGTACAATTGTTTTTTTGTCTATCAATATATTTTTTTTAGTCTTTTGACCTTGTTAAATTTGTTTACTAGCTCTACTAATTTAATCATGCATTCCTTAGGATTTTCTAAATATAAAATAATGTTATTTGTAAATAAAGACCATTTTACTCTTTCCTTACCTATCTGGGTTCCTTTCAATAATTTTATTTGAGGTAGAACCTCCATTACAATGTTGAATAAAAGTGTGAGAGTAGACATCCTTGTTTTGTCCCCAATTTTAGGGGGAAAGCATTCAATCTTTCACTCTTAAATTTGATATAAACTGTAGGTTTTTCACAGACTCTTTTTATCAAGTTGAGAAAATTTCTATTTTTAGTTTCCTGAGACTTATTATCATGAATATGTGTTGCATCTTGTCAAATGCTTTTTTCTATGTCTACAAAAAGAATATGTTGTTCATCCTTTATTTTATTAATATGATATAAATATCATATAACAATGGCATACAATAGTTGTAGGTGTTGCTGAGTTCAGTTTGCTAAATTTTTAAACCAAATTCTTATTGCATAACTGACAGTGAGATTGAAACCTTGTGGTGTATTTCCACATTATTGAATTCTATTGTATAATTTTAGAGTCTTTCCTTCCTTCCCTGATAGAATAATTGTGTACATTGGAGAAAATTATCTCATTTATTATTAATTATACACGAACATCCGGTCCTTTTTATGCTACCATGAAGAAAGTATACAACTCACACCTGTAAAAATGTGTCCATTGACATAAATTATCCTTTTTCACTGCCCTAAATATATCAGAATAAGCTCAAATCATTATTTTGTTCTGCTATAAGGTAAAACTTACATCCTTTTAACACTGAAACACTTAGTTCAATCTTATTTTTCCCTTGTGAAAAAAAATGTAGATTTTACTACCTACTCCATCACTCACCCAGTTTATAGCTTGCATAATTTTTCTGCTTGTCTACAATATTTCACAATAGTCAATTTAAAGATCTCATCACCTTATGTAACCAATATTTGCAGCTTGATGTAAAAAAAAAAAACTACTTGATAAACCACAAGTGGGCATAGAAGCCAGTGATATGTGCTTTTAAATATTAAACGACAACAACAAAATGTCTTGCTCACATGATCCCTTACTGTTACCCTACTCTCCTTATTTTTCTTTCCATAAACCATATTTTGACATCTGCTAAAATTTGAATAATTCCTAATTTTGGTTATCACTCTTAAGCTCAAACCAAATAGCTGCTTAGGGTGCAATTATCTGGACATTAAAAGTTGGATTATATTAAGAATCTAGACTATGACTTTTAGAAGTTTGAGAAGCACTCCAGTGTTATCCTGGAAAAATGACACTGCATCTTGTAGTAAGCCATAAGGGGATGAGGGGAGTATTGGCAGAAAGCCAGAGTTTTGTGTTAACTTCAAGAGCAGAGGTGATTTTTAATGCTTCAGCATCATTCATGAAATATTATATATATAATTTGTACTCACAATAACAAGCATGCTCTCCAAGGAAACATTAAAATAAATAGCTTCTTTAACTCTTTTGTACCTTGTTCATATCTTATTTTGATGAACCCATAAAAAAGGGAAGGTGAGATTGATGTTGGACAGATCAGTAGGGCAATCATGTAGTTTATTACATATTTATGACTCTGAAAGATAAAAGGATGCTTTTATGCACATAACTTGGCAAATGTATTTTGCCACGTTCAGATATGTTCCAAGTGACTTCAGTGGGGAAGTGAAATGATCTGGCGCATTGCCTGTAATGCTATTTGGCAAGACATTGAATGATGGTGGGATTTGAGAACACAGTAACATACTGTATTACATGTATATGTATACACACTTTATATATGTATGCATACATTCACTGGTATATAGGAAATGTGTGACTGTATACACATTCTACTTAAATATGCTAAACTACATAGAGTAATTAGTTGAAATATTGGTATCACTATGTACCAATAAACTATACATTTGGAAGGACTCCAAAATTTTTAGATGGCTTTCTATAATATAGACTATATGGCATTGGAAATTATCAAGAGGCTGCCCTATCTTTTCCCCTAATGATCAGAGTCAATGATTCCTTTATGCATTGTATCAGGAGCATTGTGCAGAACATACCCTGGTAAACTTATGATTACCTGACAGGGCTGCCATTGCAATAATAATTTATAGTTAACTTGCCATTAATTGTTGAGTTCTCACATCCCCTTAGTTACTTTACTTAGTGCTTATCTAAGTACTCTTACAACATTCTATAGATGAGAAAAGTAAAACTTGAAGAGGTTGAACAATTTTCCTGGGAGCACATGGCTAATTTCAAAGTCAAGATTTGACCCAGGTCTGTCTAGGTCTGTCATATCTTAAAAGTCCTCATCACAAGAAAAAAAAATTGTAACTATGTAAAGTGATACATGTTAACTAGTCTTGTGGTGATCTTTTCACAATATATACAAATATCAAATAATTATGCTCTGTAACTAAAACTAATATAATGTTATATGACATGTATTCCTCAATAGAAAAATAAAAAAAATAATAAAATAAAATCGTATCAAAGAAAGTTTATCATGTTGGAACATTTTGTATCAAAGTATGAGTCTTCACTAGATCAGACATGATGAGAAAGCACCATTTCATCTGCTGTCATGTTCTATACCAAGTCACACATTATTTGTTGTCAGTTGCCAAGTATTCCTGCTCCAGATGTATTGTTTTTATAGTTGATGAGCCAAATGGTAGCTTACATTTGCAAAACATTAATTCTAAAATAATAAAAGGACAAACATTAAATACTGAACAAGAGAAAGAAAACATACCGTGTGTTATGCAGAAAGAAACCAGAAAACTTTATAGCAATTGCAGGCTATTAGTACCTAATTGGGGGTCTAAATTTCACTAAAGCAAGGTGACTCATTCACTCATTTGTCTTTGTTTTTCCCACTGAGTAAGTTAGGATAATAGTTGAGAAGAAAATATGAGGTGGCAGGTGAACACTGGTATTTCTTGTCTCATTTTTGTACCCACACATGAGAGAGGTTTGGAAATGGAAAACCAGTTTTCCCAAAAGCATTTATTGAAGATACTCTCCTTTCCCCATTGTGTGTTCTTGGCACCTTGGTCAAAGGTCTAATTGATCATAAATGCATGGACTTATTTTTGGTCTATCTATTCTGCTCCATTGGTCTACATGTCTGTTTTTATGCCAGTACCATGCTGTTTTGATTACTGTAGTATTTTAATATATTTTGAAATCTACTAAAATTAGTGGTGTGATGTGCCCAAATTTTTTTTTTTTTTTTTTGGGGGGTCAAGATCTCTTGGGCTACTCACAGTCTTTTGTGGTTCCACATGAATTTTAGGATTTTTTTTCTATTTCTATGAAAAATATCATTGGAATTTTGAAAAGGATTGCTTTGAATCTTTAAATTGTTTGGTGTAATGTGCACATTTAAAAAAATATTAATTCTTCCAATCCATGAGCATGGGATATCTTTCTACTTACTAGTGTCTTCTTCAATTTCTTTCATCAATATTTTATAGTTTTCAGTGTACAGATCTTTCACATCTTTGAATAAATTTATTTCTAATTATCTTATTCTTTTTGATGTTAGTTTAAATTGGACTGTTTTCTTAATTGCTTTTTTGGAAAGTTCATTTTTAGTGTATAAATATGCAACTGATTTTTGTATATTGTTTTGTATCCTGCAACTTTGCTAAACTAGCTTATTAGTTCTAACAGTTTTTTGGTGGAGTCTTTAGAGTGCCCCGTATATAAGATCATGTCATCTCTAAACAGAGACAATTTTACTTTTTCCTTTTGATCTGGATGTCTTCTATTTATTTTTTCTTGTCTAATTGCTCTGGCTAGGACTTCAGGTACTACACTGAATAAAAGTGGGGACAGTGAGCATCATTGTTTTGTTTCTGATCTTAGAGAAAAAGCTTTTAGCTTTTTACCATTGAGTATGATTTTAGCTGTGGGTTTGTCATACATGGCCTTTATTATGTTGAGGTGTATTCCTTCTACAACTAATTTGTTGAGAGTTTTTATCATGAAAGGATATTGAATTTTGTCAAATGTTTTTTCTCTAACTACTAAGACGATCACACAATTTTTATCCTTCATTTTTTTAATGTAGTGTATCACATATATTGATTTGTGTATATTGAAACATCCTTGCATCTCAGGGATAAATCCCACTTGGTCATGGTGTATGATGCTTTTAAAGTGTTTTGAATTTGGTTTGCTAGTATTTTGTTAAGGATTTTTGCATCTAGGTTAATCAGGACTATTGTTCTCAAATTTTCTTTTCTTGTAGTGTCCTTATCTGGTTTTGGTATGAGGATAATGCTGGCCTCATAAAGTCAGTTTGGAAGTGTTTCCTCCTCTTCAAATTTTTGGAAGAGTTTGAGAAGGATTTTCATTAATTCTTCTTTGAACGTTTGATTGAAGTCACCAGTGAAACCATCGGGCTTTGACTTTGGGAGCCTCACTGGGAGGTTTTTGATTACTGATTGAATCTCCTTACTAGTTATTGGTCTGTTCAATTTTTTTATTTCTTTATGATTCAGTCTTGATAGGTTGTATGTTTCAAAAAAAAATTCATCCTTTTCTCTAGATTGTCCAAATTGTTGGCATATAATTGCTAATAGTAGTCTCTTATGATATTTGTATTTTTGTGGTATCAGTTATAATATCTCCTCTTTTTTATAATTTTATTTATTTAAGATTTTTTCTCTTTTTTTCTTAGTCTAGCTAAACATTTGTCAATTTTGCTTTACTTTTACCCTTTCAAAGAAAAAAAAAAAAACTCTTAGTTTCATTAATCATTTCTTTTGGTTTTCTAACCTCTATTTTAATGAACTAGTACCTTTATCTCACTCCATATAGAAAATCAACTCAAAATGGAATAAAAACCTAATGTAAGTTCTGAAACTAAAAACTATTAGAAGAAAACAGAAAAAAAAAAAAGTTTGACATTGCTATGGCAAAGAATTTTGGATATAATCCCAAAAGCACAGCAATAAAAGAAAAAATAAACAAATAAAATTGCATAATACCAAAAGACTTCTGCACAGCAAGGGAAACTCCAGCAGAGTGAATAGACAAAATATGAAATAGGAGAAAATACTTGCCAACCTTATATATGATAAGGGGTTAATATCCAAAATATATATGGAACTCAAATAGTTAAATAGCAATAAAACAACAATTTAAAAATGAGTAAAAGATCTGAATAGACATTTCTCCAAGGAAGGCGTGCAAGTGGGCAACAAGTGCGTGATGTTCAACATCATTAATCATCAGAGAATTGCAAATAAAAACCACAATGATATATCACCCCATACCTGTTAGAATGGCTATCACCAAAAAGACAAAGTTAATTGGAGTTGGAGAGGATGTGGAGAAAAGGGAACTCATATACACTGTTGGTAAGTACAGAAATTGGTACAGCCATTATGGAAAACAGTATAGAGGGTCCTCAACATATTAAAAATAGAACTACCACATAATCCAGCAATCTACTTCTGGGTATATATTACAAAAATGAAACCATTATTTCAAAGAGACGTCTGTACTCCCGTGTTCACTGCAGTATTATTCCCAATAGCCAAGATATGGAAACAGCACAGTTGTCTGTTAATGGATAAATGGAATAAAAGAAATAGAATGGTTAAAGAAGAGCTATATTACATTATAATTCCATTGTATTAAATATTTTATTATATATTTTTGAAATGGAATATTTTCCAGTCTTGAGAAAGAAGGAAGCCCTGCCTTTTGTGACAATGTATATGAAGCTTGAGGACATTGTACTCAGTGAAAGACAAATATTATATGATCTCACTTATGTGTGGAATCTAAAAACAAATAAGCAAAATAACTCAACTCATAGAAGCAGAGAGTAGAATGGTTGTTACCAGGACCTGGGGAGCAGGTGGGAGAAATGGAGAGGTGTTGGCCAAAGGGTACAAAGTTACAGTTACCTAAGATTAATATCTAGAGATCTAGAGTACAGGCATGATAATTATACTTAATAATGTTATGTTCAATGAACACCGGAAATATGCTAAGAGAGTAGATTTCAAGTGCACTCGTCACATACAAAAATTGTAACTGTGTAAGGAAGTGATATGTTAATTAGCTTGACTGTAGCAATCATTTAACTATCTATATTTATATCAAATCATTATGTTGTACACTTTGAATAAATACAATTAAATATATATATATATAAATAAATGAAAAAGAAGGTAGAGGTTTGTATGAGATTTCATGCTACACATAATACACATATTCATGTGTATAAATCTGAAGACTAAGACATTTTTTGATAGCGTCAAGGGTCAAAATTTGTACTTGCAAGTTATCATGTGATTAAATGATAACTGCAAGTCCATGTTTGAAAACAAAATCCATTCTTCAAATAGGATAGGTAAGTACCAATACTTATATTTGAGCTTCACAAGGTTGAAATGGAAGAGTAATTTCTGATTAGGATGTTATACAATTTGATTGACTCATAAAGCTGAAGAAAGAGGATGCTAAAATGTGCTAATATATACAGAAGCTGTCAATACCATGGAGGGAAATATCAGTGTTATCTGGAGCCAAGGCAATTTGGGGCTTATCACTGCATGAATGTTGCTACCATGTACATATATATACATGATATATTTAATGGATGTGTGTGTGTGCATGTGTTTGTGTGTAGTGTGGCATGTACTTAAAATGTGCTTCATACTCTAATTATTTTAGAATTGTTGAATTATAAGAAAGAAGACCTAGAAAAAACTCTTACTGTTTGATGTTTGTATATGTGTTGTGCTGGAAAATTATTATTTTAAATTTGTGGTCAAAGGTGTATCAAATATGTATATAGGAACAGCGTATTTCAAAAAGTATGAAAAATTTATCTGTGTCCTCACAAAATTAACATGGCATTCCTATAAGTAAAGGTTTGAACTAGAAAAGTGCTGAATTTCTATAGATTTATATGACTTGAAATCATATTTCTTAAGTACTGTTCTTTCTTATGAATCTTTCCTAATTTTTTACAGCTTACTTGATCCCAAGTTTGTCAAATTCCAATCAGATTTATCCACTGAGGCAACAGTAATGCATCTTTTAAAAGAACATAGAAGCCTAGGCTTCAATCAGGAAACCTCCTTGATAAATCCTTCGTGTAGACATATTTTATCTATACGATTTTCAGCAGTTGAGAGTATTAGCACTTACAAAAAAATCCAGATGTTAATTCTGTTTTCATGTATTTTGTGCAGTAGAGAACACACTCCTGTAGAGGGGTTTCTCTTAATAATTATTTAAAATTTGGAGTCTTTCCAAAAGAGATCAATTCAGGCCAGGTATTCCTGCCTTCAACAAGAGCAGTGAGACGCTGCAGTGTTTAAGAGGTTGGACTCTGGGGCCAGATTGCCTGGGTTTAAATCCTGAACACTTATTAGCTTTGCAATTTGGGTGACTTATGTAACCTCTCTGTGTCTTATTTTCCTCATCTGTAAAATTAAAACGATAATACTTCTCACCTACGCTTGTTGTTATGAGGATTAAATAAATATTAAATGTAAATACCTAGACCAGTTTCTGGCAAACTGTATTATAACTATGTCAAATGAATGTAAAAATTAATTGCAGAGTGCTCCACATAGTGACACTCCCAGGCCACTTCTCCCTCATGGACCAATCAAACATTTACTGAGTGCCTTCTATATGCTAGATTCCATGTTAGGCAAACCAGATTTACCTGCCTACAGATGAGCAGGAGTCTTATACTCAGGAATGCTGTTACTATCACATCCTAAAATGTGACACAAAAAGAGAAAAGTTAAAAAACACAGTGGATTAAAAACTAAGGAAATCTGGATAAATTGTAGACTTCATTTGGTTGAGTGATTTATTTAGTTAGTAATAATTTGTCAGTATTGATTCATTCATTATGACAATGTGGATATACTAATTTAAGATTTAAATAGTAGAGGAAACTTGGTGTGTGGTAAGTGAGCACTCCCTTTACTCTTTTCACAATTTTTCTGTCAATCTGAAACTTTTATAATTTAAAAGTTTATTTTAAAAAACTGCCCCTTTCTGCTCCAAAGTGATGGTTATGAAAATTGTCTCAACTTCCAGGGACCTCAGAATGGCCAAACTCCCAAACAAGCAAATAATCACTTTTTGTTCTAGGACTTTTCAGGTGGAACAGAATGGTCCAAACAAGACCATTTTAACATTCTCCTCTGAATTTTTAATGGAAATGTAAATGAAACTAGATATTCAGTATTCTGTTTTAAAGTTTTAAGAGCTGACATTCACTGAGGCCTTATTATATGGTTGCCTGTGTTAAACTCTTTCCATGGATTAGCTCTTGGGAGCTGTTCGAAAACCTATGTGGTAGATACTCTTTTTGCCCCTATATGAGAAAACCATTTGCAATTGTGCCTCTGATGTTCTTGCCTTTGGGATGGTCCAGCTTTAATTCAATGCTGTGCATGTAGAGCTCTTCCTGCTTTCCTTGAACTGAATGCCCCAGTTCAGATGACTAGATGACTATTCAACAATGTGCCTTCACTATGTTTCCTGGCATCAACTGTGTGACACTGTAACATTGCAGTGCCCCATGTGGGATGTTACACCTACAATGGAGAATAAGCTCAGGCTTATTCGTAAAAGAAAGAGTGCACAATGCCACATGCATTGCCCACATACAACTAGGATATTTATCTAATGCCTGGGAGTACACAAACAAACAGCAAGGTAGAATCTACTTATTTAGTGGATTCTGAAATTTTAAAAGTGAACTAGAGGCAAATCTCTCTGCCAGTTGTCTTTATGAATCAGTTTTATAGTCAATCTCAGTTGGGTCTTCAGTAAACACTGAAGAGAAATGGCTACATTTAATGAAATCATAGATGTGTTAGAAGCAGGGCAATAGCACAGGGCCCATGTTCATAAAGAGCTTACACTCGACCTAATGTTCTGCTGTCACCATCTTGAAATTCTTAATATTTTTTTGAATCAGGGGCTCTGCCTTGTCATTTTGCACTTGGCTCCACAAGTTATGTAGCCAGTCCTGTTCATAAGCCTTATGTATGCTTTTCTCAAATGAAATCTCAGGTGCTGTTTTTGAAATCATGTTCTTAAGTGTAGCCTCACAACTTTACACTTGCTAAGTCTTCCTCAGGAAGACACAGTCACTCTTAGGAAGGTAGGTTTACCCCAATACCTTACATAAAATATTCCAATTCCAGTGGGTTAAGTAAAAAACTTTGCTCTAATCTTTCTCTCTATTGCCTGTTTGCAAACCCTGAATTTAATGCCCTGGACAAGCAGAAGCATTGGATCTGCAGTGAGATTTTAATCATAGATACAGACCCTGTCAAACAAACCAGGAGAAAGTTATCAATGCTTTGCTATAGTACTACTAACCTAGTCTAGAGATTGAATACCCAAACAG